>NC_051251.2:65943988-67193988 GCF_015237465.2 Chelonia mydas
CAATAGGAGGCAACACAACAGGCACGGGTGGGTCATCAGCACTGGGAGACTGACCATAGGACTTCCGGATGAAAACGCAAGAGCCTCTACTGCTTGAGCTAAAAGACCCACTTCTGTTAGGTCAACCCAGTAGCAGACTCATAAACCTCTACGTAGGCCAGCTAGTAGAAAGTTACAGAGTGTAAGCATAGGTTACAGAAGGAATAAAAAGATCTCATTCCAAATAACTGAACCCTCCTGTGACTTTAGAACAGAGATCCAGAACTTGAAGGAAAAAAAAAATCAAATGTTTGCTAATTATTATTGTATTACCATAGCACCTAGGACCCCCAGTCATGGGACAGGACCCCATTGTGCTAGGTGCTCTGTGAACACAAAACAACAAGCTGGCCCAAAGAGCTTGTAATCTAAATAGAAATGATAAATAAAATTAAGGTGCAGCTTTCTTCTGAAAGTAAATGACTGCTCTACTCTCTTTATTGCCTAGCTACCAGTATGATTCCCCACCCCCCACCCCCCGCCAGCTGCTGGGCAAAACAACTACAGCTCCAGTTAAAATGAACTGTGCAAAAAAGTGGTTTTTGCTCTTCTGCTGTGTTACTGCATACTTGAATAAAAACTTTTTTTGGGGCTGCAAATATATAGCTTCCTGGGGTTTGCAGAAGGGACTTCCCCACTAACCTACAACCAGCACTTCAGACTGCTTGGGCGTTCGTCCTACATTGAAAGAGGCAGTAGGAAGTGCTTTTGCTGAGATCTGTCTTATATGTTCATTATTTACTGAGGGAAGAAAAAAAGTGAGAGAAACACATTTGTAAATTGCCACAGCTGCATCATTAGAAAGGCGAAGCATAAACATGTCTAAATTCACAGCACACAAATTCTATCAGCCAATGGTAGGATTTGAATTTAGATATGGAGACAGGGAATCTCAGGTTCTAATAGCTCTTTTTGGTTGTTATAGCTAATGTGTTTTAGTGCAGTTATTCCAATATAGAATGCCACACATGGTGAAAATACACCAAGTAAAATAAAAAATGGGCAATAATAAATTAAAGGAAGATCGGATATTTTTCAAAGAGAGATGCACTAATTCAACCACATGTTATTTGGCTTAATGCAGAAGGTCACCCAACGACTTCTAGGATCTGGGTTATGTAGGAGGTTAAAATTAGATGACCATTGTGTTTCCTTCTGACCTTATAAATCAATGTAAAGATGTCAGTCTGCTATTAACTGAAATAATCTGTATATGTATGCTGCCAAGTGCATCATTTCCCTGGATGTTGCCTTGCTTCCCATAATTATTTATTTAGTTTTAAAGGGGGGGAGGAGAACGAGTAAAAAATGGTGGTTCTTGCAGTTTGCTCTTGAAAGTGGAAAGATTCATAGCCAGCTTTTCATCCATGATTAATGGTGGGATAAAGAAGCACCAACTCCACCCTGCTCATTTCTAAAGCATCAGATAGCGTTCCACATGAGTACTAGTGCCACAATCTTACTTCGATCAGTCCTAGTGATTTTAGCACAGCTGTTCATAGAATAAAGTACAGCCCAACTTGAGTAAGGGTATCAGAGCCTACACATATATAAAATGGTATGCCCAATTATCAGAGTCATGAAAATACTGCAAACCGGCAATTGGGATGAATATACATTTTAAGTTCCAAAACTTTTTTGCTGGAATGTCTTCCTGTTCCTTTTTATTTACTGTTTGCAAACATTCACCCGATAGAGTTTTTGTTCACAACTAGTTGGGGAATGGTGTTCTTTGGGTGTGAGCATCTTCATATGCAAACAATGTTAAGCTAAAAAAATACTGAAAAGACTAGAATGCCATTATGTAAGTCACTCCTACATCCCTCCTCCCCCCGGACTACTGTGTTCAGTTTTGGTTGCTCTATCTTGAAAGAGAGATAGCAGATATAGAAGGGGTTCAGAGACTGTTGACAAAAATTATTCAAGGCATGAAGAGAGACTGACAAGTCTGGAACTAGTTTAGTTTAGAGAGGAGATGAATAACTGGGGACTTGGTAGTGGTGTACAATACAATGAATAGGCCAGAAATGCAAATCCGGTATTTTTGATTATCCTGTAGTTTTACCCTGAGGTGAGGTGAGCCCCAGGTAGGGGTACAGTACTGGCCTTGCCTAATTTACCTGGTCTCCACAAAGCAGTTTTTACTTTGGGATAGCTTATGTTAACACATTAACCACCCCCAACATACAAAAATATACCATTTTTAGCAATGGAGAGAAGGCCTAGGAAAGCCGTAAGAAGCGTGGTTTTGCCACTTTGAAAGGCTAATTTAACAAAGCCATTTAAATGTGTGTAGGTCAGGAAGCTCCTCCTTTGCACACATTTAAACAAGCAGTTTTGGCAGCAGCTGTCAAAGCCCCTTGATTCACCCGTCTGAAATTGGACAGTCATTGAAACAAATATTTAATCGAATGTTAATGCCACTTAACCGTATTAATTTCACTGTTTTGCAGCAATTTCCATGATTCACCCAGACAGGATTAAGCGCTAACATTGTAGCAGCCTGCCCTATGCGTCACCTGCAGCCATGATTTGAAACATGTGTAGCGGGGCTAATTGAATTCAGGCCACACTATTACAGTTTGAAAGATAATTTTTCACACCTTATCAGCACTAATGAACTGCATTCAAGAGACACCACTGCTGTTACAAAGATAATTTCTTGCACTTCATTAGAGCTTGATGCCACACACTTAGCAACCCGGCTAGCCAAAAATATCATGTCCTCAGAATTAATGAGGTACTTACAAGTTTTTAATGAATGGGGGATTTTTAAAATAATCACTTAGGAACTCCTATGAATGCCAGACTCAAGATGATGGGCTTTGCCTTGCAGCAGAGGGGCTCCTGCCTGAGTGTGCATGTGGCACTACTGCCCTCTGGTGGATGGCATGTCAGACCTCATCTATGATTGTCCCTTGGCCTACAGAGGAAGCATATAATCCCAAATTGTTCAAGGTCAACATGAAACAAATAGACTAAAGGATAGAATTCTGTCATTCAAAGTATTTCTTATGGAGAGACAGCATTTATTTTGACAGACAGTCTTTGCATAAAGCCCTTTCTTTAGGCTGGTGTCGCTAAGGTCTCCCTGGCCACGCTCAGTCAAGGTGGAAGATCCAACCCCAAGACTATCTTTAAATACAAGTTCCTCGTGAGGTGGGAATCTACATGTTTTATGTGAGGGGGTCAATGATGGAGCAATCTGCACCTCCAGGGATAAGGCGGAAAAGCATCAAGCACTCCTCAGGTGCACCCAACAAACTAGCCCCTATTTGTTTCTTCATGCAAAAATCTTGGGCATGAAAGGTCTCCTGTTCCAACTTCTTGCATAAGCATGGTTTCCTCCTCCAGCTTGGAAAGCAGACTTTGGGACCAAGAGTTGATTCAGGTTCTATTTGTCACTGGACACCAAAATTGACTGTGTGGTGATGAGACAAATTAGCAGCCCATATTCAACAGAGCCCCCTGGCTATGGTCTTGACTACCACTGGCATCAAACTGTGATGAAGGGGACACATCTGAGAGGCACTTAAACGGGGCTAACATGTGTAATGTTAGCAGACTATGGGAACAGTGTTGGAAAGCAGGAATACAGTTAATAATAAGAAGCTATAGATATAGTGGTGAACTATAATGTTTACCTTTAACACTTGCGTACTGTTATCCATCTCTGAAATGTTCTACAAAATGGTGTCAGAAACATTGACTTAAATGAAGTTAGGAGATTCTAGAGAAACCTCATTTAAAATTAAAAAGTGTCTTTCCCCCACTTGGCCAGTATTCACTTTAAGTGCTTGCATTAAATAGTATAATGTGAACTACAATGTAAGCAAATGCCAAGCAATACAAAGGATAAAGTTCCCTCCCCATCTTGTCTCCAAAATGCTTGAACAATTGGAACTAATCTGATGACACATGCCTTAGAATTATCTAAGGAAGATGCACGGCCTAATTTGGGGCTATACTACATGTGTACAACTCCCTTGGAGCACTGGGCAGGGTCTGACCAACTAGATATAGAACAATCAACCAGAGGTGTCCTTGGTGCAGATATTTCCAGCTCCCCCCCTTAAGGTTTTCTTTAATTCTCTTTACAGTGTCAGTACATGTTTTGACTAGAACTGGGCAGGAAATCACTGAGATTTCAAAAAAATTTCCAGTTCCATATCAAGATGAGACTTGAGGAGTGGGAAAAGAGAGACCCGTACCTTGCCCACCCCAGACGAGCCAAGAATCCAGTGCAGTGGCATAGCCAGGTGGAAAAAAGAAGGGGGAGCGGAGATTTAAAAAAGGCACCACCACCACCCCCCCCCCGGTACGGGTGATGGATGGGTACCCCCAGGCAGCGCTCCGGGTCTTCAGCAACACTTGGGCGTCGGGTCCTTCACTCGCTCCGGTCTTCGGCACTGAAGGACCCCCCCCCCCGCCTCGGCCACTGCAATGCCGCTGAAGACCGGAGCGAGTGAAGGACTCGACGCCCAAGTGCTGCTGAAGTCAGTGCCACCAGGTGGCGCCTTTTATTTTTATTTTAGCTGCCCCGCTCCCCCCGAGCTACGCTACTGGTCCAGTGTTCAGGGCAATCAGCTGAGATGCGGAGGGCTGGATACCCAATAGGTAGACTAAGCATGTGCTCAGGGCACCAGCAAAGCAGGGGGCACACCAAAAAAAAAAGATTTTTTTTTAAATTTGATATTTCAAAAAAAAGTATCGAAGTAGTCATCATGGGGAAAAGCAGAACTCGGTTAGACTCCCTTACACTCCACTACAGACTCTTCCTCCATTTTTCTGTTCTCTTTTTATTACTGATCCCCACCTAAACCAGGAGGGCGTCCTACTAACGTAGATTAAAATAATCCGAGGAAATCAGATCCTGTCATGTATTGCAATATATTTATGTTTTATTATTGATATATTCTTCTGAGTTATACGTACTTGATTCGTTTTTTTTCTTATACGCACACACACATACAAATAGTGTACGTTGTGTAATTTGGTTTTTTTTAAGTTCAGATAACTGAGATAAGGGGCAGGATGAAACGTAACCAACTGAGTGGAGCACAGAAACAAAAACGGGCAGAAGAAAAGAAACAAAAAACTAGTGAAATTTTCCAAAATCTTCCAAAGCTGACATCATTTTTCAAAGCGAATCCATCAGAAGTAACATCTTCTCTCAGTAGCACAGACATCGTTCCAAAACCTGTAAGTGTTTCAGAGACTGACCCTTCTTCTATTGGTGAAACAAACACCATTCCAGAACATGTGGATGTGTCAGAGACTGTAACTGATCATCCTACTCCTGGTGGTAAAACAGACATTGTTCTAGAAGGTGTGGATGTGTCAGAGACTGAACCTGCTCATGCTGTAAATAATAGGAGAAAAGATCCTGGTATGTGGGTTGATTTCAGTGCCGATGATGTAGCTTACTGGATAGATCGTGGACCAAATGACTGTCGACACCACATTGGGCCATTTAAGAAATCACATCGGACTTTTACCAATGGCAAACAAACAAGATATTGTCCACAAAAAATATTTTTCGGCATGAAAGTGAATGGTGAGAAATACACTTGAGAATGGCGAGAAATATACTCGAGAATGGCTACTGTATTCACCATCAACAGGGTCTGTGTATGGTTTTGTTTGCAAACATTTTGCCTATAAACCTTCAACATCCCGATTTGCTGGAGATGGATTTAGTGACTGGCGGAATATTGTTTTAATTGAACAACATGAAAATAGCACTACTATTCAGAAAATAGCAGAGAGATTCAATGTTGACATATTTAAATCGAAGACAGGGCTTTGGATTGACACAAAAATTGGAAGAACAAATTAAAGGGGAGCGTGAATACTGGCAACATGTCTTGCAGCATGTTATAGCTGTTATTCAAACATTAGCTGAACATGGTCTGCCTTTCTGGGGATCAAATGACACATCTGGATCATTGCAGAATGGAAATTTCTTGGGACTGTTGGAGCTTGTGGCTCAGTTTGACTCATTTTTAGCAGGCCATATCTCAAAATATGGGAATGCTGGCAAAGGTAACCCATCATACTTATCCAAGACAATATGCGATGAACTCATTGGTCTAATAAGTGACAAAGTTCGTTCAGCTATTGTGGATGAAATAAGTACTGCTGGGTACTTCAGTTTATCTGTCGACTCTACACCTGATCTTTCACATATTGAGCAATTGAGTACTGTACTAAGATATGTATCTCCCACAGATGGAAAACCAGTTGAACGATTTATAACATTCCTCAATTTGAAAAGCCACACGGGTGAAGAAATGGCAAATCAAGTACTGCATTATCTGTGCCAAGTTTGCAAAATAGATTTCTCAAAGTGCAGAGGTCAATCTTATAACAACGCTGCCAACGTGGCAGGGCGTTATCAAGGAATGCAGAAGAAGCTTCTAGAACAGAACAAATATGCCATATTCATACCATGTGCTGCACACTCTCTCAATCTTGTTGGCCGCAGTGCTGTTGATAGTTGTCCGGTGGCAGTAAGTTTTTTCTCAACAGTCCAGTTACTTTATACATTTTTCTCTGCCTCAACACACCGATGGGCAGTTCTTAAAACATATTTGGGCAATGATCGTGTGTTAAATCTCTTTCTAATACTCGCTGGGAGGCACACGGAGTGTCAACAAGTGCAATTCTGGAGTTCTACTCAAAGATTGTGGATGCATTAGAAAGTAGAGCTGAAGACCAATCACAAAAGGGAGAAACTATACGAGAGGCAGAAAACATTGCAAACAAGATGCAAGAACTAGAATTTGTATTCATGTTGACCACGTGGAATGAAATTTTACAATATTTTTACCACACAAGTCAAGCTCTCCAAGAAAAAGAATTGGATTTGAAAACATGTGCAGACCTCTGTCAATCATTAGCAGACCACTTACACACTTTGAGGAATGATTTCAAAAGATTTGAAGACATATCGAAAGATACCTTGCCTGATACTAACTACAAAGAAGCCGAATGCCACAAGCGAATCAGGAAAAAACAAGCAAATGATAGCAGTGCAACAGAAACAGCATTGAATCAAATTTCAGAGACAAATTTTGCATATCTACTTACTAGGCTATAATTGATACACTTGAAGCTCCCATGAAGAGGAGAGGTGAAGCGTACAAAGTATCATCAAGTAGATTTTCTTTTCTAAACGATATGGACTTATCTGACGAACAATATTCACAAGGTTCCCAAAAGCTAGTTGACTCATACCCTGTTGACTTGAACATGAATCTCTGTGGAGAAGTACGGCAGTTCCACTGTTATATGCTCACAAAGTTTAATGAAACAGGAAAAATGAAATTCAGTCACATTGATCTTCATGACACAATATTGAAAGATGGAATACAATGTGTATTTCCAAATGTAGAGATCGCACGACTTATTTTTCTAACATTGATGATTACTAACTGCTCCGCAGAACGCTCTTTTTCTCAGCTGAGAAGAATAAAAAACCCTCAGAGAACAACAATGTGTCAGGACAGACTTGATTCACTTTCCCTATTGTGTATGGAAGCGGACATGCTTCGTTGAGTCAGCTTCGATGAACTTATCCAGAATTTTGCAATCAGATTTTGTAATCAGGAAATCTAGAAAGAAGCTATTTTAATTTCAGCACACATGTAAGTTTTGTGTCATTTCAAAAAATAATTTTGAATAATCCGCATGTCACACTTAGCATTACAGGCACATAGCAATGCATACACCACACTTTTGAACTCTGTAAATGGATAAATAGTAATAATTTAAGATTAGCCTGTTGCGTGAACTAAGCTATATAGTTCATACAACATGCAAAAATAAAGGATATGGATGCCTAATGCCCATTTAGGTGGCTTTGAAAAATCTCAGTCCATTTGCATTTAAAATACACACATACACACACACACTATGGACAATATTTTGCACCTATTTTAAGCAAAATAAATAAGCTGTCTTAGAGGAAAATACATATTTACCACAGGGAGGGGATTGTTCAGGATATTGGCAAAGGGACTTAGAGCATTGCAACTTTGTCATTAGCCCCCGAAAGTAACTGCAACCTAATGACTGTTCTGCAGCCTATGTGAAATGAGCAACTCAGTTCCTAGTGGAACTGAGTCCACATCACAAAATCTATTTTTGCAACTTGAGCACGAGTTGGGAATGGCATCCAAGCTGACTGGCTGAGCAAAGAAGCAAAGCCCTGCATGGGCATGCAGACTGAACTATCCTCCCACTTGTCCTGCCAGTAAAGAGTGAGGCGCATTCTTGGGCCAGATTTTGTTCTGCCTGATGTGTAGATCAGGAGGACTCTAGTCTACAGCCCTGGCATCACAGGGGGCATTCTGTGTAAATGCAGGGCACATCTCCCTGTACCCACACACACACAATACTAGCACTGAGCACTGGTATCTGTCATGGGTTCCATTCCTGCATCACCCAGTGAATGCTTCTACCCCATTATTAGCTCAGCATGAGGGGCCGTAGAACTGTACTGGCATTGTATATAGCAAGGCAGGGGATTTGAGCTTGGGATTGAAATCCCCATCTTTACATATTGGTGTGCTTTACAATCCTCTCCTCCCATTGTGTCACTTTCTCCCTTTGAACTTCCCTTGCCTCCACTCTCCCCTCCTTGGGCCTCTGACTCTCCCTCCCCTTTTGACTTCACAGTTCTTTTCTCTGTTCAACGGCTTGTGCCCCGGACTCCGCTCCTTGTGACTCCACTCTTCCCAACTCACTGCTTGCGCCTCCACGGCCTCTGTATGTGTGAATCCATTTAAACAGTTTAATAGTTACCACAGATCTGACTATAAGTCATTCCTGTCTATATCATCATCATTTGTATTACCACCTAGGCAATGAAAATATTCTGATAACATTCTTTACGACATTCCTTTTTGTTTGGTGATGCTTGTCTTCTCTCTTTTTGCTCAAGGGTTTGCTTGATTTTCCTGCACAAAAACTCCTACTTCAGAAATGTAGTACAGTATACTGTCTCCACACTGCACTGATAGGCTGTATGTGACTCTCTGGCTGTATACAGTGTTAGAGCTCAAATTCAAATACAGAAGAGAAAAACATACGGGTGCCAAACCTTGTCTGACCACCAAAAAAAAAAAAAAAAGTATGCAAGTCCTTCAAACTCCTTTAACACATCAGCAGTTAAGGGTGCTGTTCTCTTGGAAGATATTTCCATCAGTTTGTGCAGCTCAAATGATGAATTCCTACTATGGTCATCAGAAATTCTGCTGGCACATTTGGGGAACCACAAGCATACAATCAATAATTTTTCTGTGGACTCTCTGACATGATACAAGGTAAAAGACAAATTAAGTGAAAATCTGCCAGGTCTTTTTTCCAGGAAATGTATTACAAAGAATCATCTAATCCACCTTGACTTGAAGTGTATTTACAAAGGCAATGGATGAAATCATTGTCTCTTTTGGACAGGAAAAGCATCTTCCTATGTACGTGTGCAACCTCTAGCACACTAGAGACCCAACACCGACTGGGCCCCATGGGCGCTATTACAATGTCATTTTTTTACTCAAAATTCTACATCTCGAGGTATGGAGCAGGACCTCATTGTGCTAGACAATGTGCAAATAGAAAACAACCACCACCCAATCGCTGACCCAAGGAGCTTACAATCTATAAATCATTCTTTGCTCACCAAGTTTGGCTGGCACAGATCAGGGTCTTTAATGGATACCAACCCTAATTCTAAGCAACACTAATTTTTTAAAGATCATAAGTTTCAAAACTGCTCTGCAAATTAAATACCTAGCCACGGTTGCTTTGTCATACATCTGTGTTGTGAGGGTCCTTACTTAACTTAGTTCCAGGAAAATGAACAGAAATTTTACCTGAGTAAAGAGTTTAGGCCAAGATTTTCAAAAGCATCTGGTGATTTGAGGTACCTCATTTTGGGGCAACCCAACTGGAGATAGCTTGAAGAAAGCTGGTTTTCAGGAGGTAGGTGCTCAGCACTTTCTGAAAAATTAGGCCCTTTTAAGTTGACACAAGTTCAGAACCCAAAATCACTAGATTTTGAAAATTCTGGCCTTTAGTCTTTCCTCATGTAGGAGATTAATCATCTGCCTGAAATAAACTAATTCCCATAGGTTGAAAGGCATCAGATTTTAATTCTCCATAATATGCAAGGCTGAGAGCCAGTAACCACTTACACCTTTCTAGTCTAGCCTATTCAGGTTCTGTCGCTTCACTCACCTCTGTAGTATCTGAAGCCCAGATCCTGAAATTAATTTAAACACCTAAGTTCCATTAAAATCAATGAAAGTTAGGAGCCTAAATATCTTTGAGGATCTGAGCCTAAGCACCTTCCATTAGCACATTAAGCAATGTACGTAACTAACAGCTATCACACGTCTGTTCTCTCATCCTCCCTCCAGGAAGAGACCATGTGCAGGGCAGTGTCTTGTGTTGCTAGGATTTGTTTTTATTTGTTTTTAAATATGTGTATTGTTATGTATTTATGTGAGAAAGGCAAGGTCAAGGAAGTGTGCCGTGAAGTTGGAATGGAAAGTGGGGAGGTTAGTGATGGACCTTCCCTCCTGAGAGGAAAAAGAACAGGAGTACTTGTGGCACCTTAGAGACTAACAAATTTATTAGAGCATAAGCTTTAGTGGGCTACAGCCCACTTCATCGGATGCATAGAATGGAACATATAGTAAGATATAGATACACAAACAGATAAGTTGGAAGTTATCATACAAACAGTGAGAGGCTAATTAGTTAAGATGCGCTATTATCAGCAGGAGAAAAAAAATAATTCCACAATCTCAGACTGGCCCCCATGAAGGTTCTGTCTCCTACACAGATGAGCTTTACCCTTATTATAGAGCGTTCCATTGCACCAGAGGAGCAAAGTTGTAAACCACAGTCTTCATCCTGGAGTTTTAGGCAGTCATTTAGATATCCTGAGCCCACGCCATGGAGTGGCTTGAACATAAGGATCTTGTGGTATATCCCCTATTGATTACAGTGAATACCATTCCATATAGAGGTCTCCTGTAGCTACAGTTTATTGCATTAATATTAGGACCTCTGATTGATCTGATTTGTCCCCGAAAACGTTGCTGCCTAGAGCAATGACAGGTTCATCAGAAAGTACAGTACTCTTAGTGGTGAAAGGCCCCAATCAGCAAGCATCTCTCATCTTTCTGTTGTAGTTTTGCTTTGCTTCGTGTGACTCCATGCGAAGGAATGTCTTAAAACAGAAGTCCTGAAGAGGATTGCTGAAAAAGTCCTCAGATATGTGAAAAGAAAAGGAAGACTTGTGGCACCTGAGAGACTAACCAATTTATTTGAGCATAAGCTTTCGTGAGCTACAGCTCACTTCATCGGATGCTGTAGCTCACGAAAGCTTATGCTCAAATAAATTGGTTAGTCTCTAAGGTGCCACAAGTACTCCTTTTCTTTTTGTGAATACAGACTAACACGGCTGCTACTCTGAAACCTCTCAGATATGTGGCGTTTCTGGCATCTGCTAAAGATGCTGATCTATGTCAGCCAAAGTTTATGGGTAAGGGATGGTTATAGAGTGTAAGCTCCTCGGGGCAGGGAATGTCTTTTTGTTTTGTGTTTGCACATTGCCTAGCACAATGGGGTCCTGGTCCATGACTTGGGCTGCGAAGTATTACATTAATACAAATAATAAATGATACTATTTGCAAACCCTGGAAGCTTCATGGCTAATACAGGACACAAATGCATTGCGAGATACATTACCACTAAGGTATGAGCTGCAGGGTTTGCTATGGCAGGAGAGATTATAACCTCTATTACTGTTGAGACCACTTGCACGATGTAGCACATCAGTTCTACATTAAGTTGTGGAGTGGCACTGTTTGATGCAGAATTATTAAGCATGTGGATTTATTACAGAATGATTTGACTGGCTGCAGAGTTCCAAAGTGGGGGCGTTGGAAGCACACAGTAATCAATCCTCTGCAAGCTACACTAGCTCCTCAACCAAAGGTGGATTTAATTTTTGGTCCTCACATTAGAACCCCTGAATGAGCTAGGACCCAATTATCTATTAATTGTTAAAATAGCGAGGAGTCCTTGTGGCACCTTAGAGACTAACAAATTTATTTGGGCATAAGCTTTCATGGGTTAGAACCCACTTTATCAGATGCATGAAGTGAAAATACAGGAGCAAGTATAAATACAGGAAAGGATGGGGGTTGCTTTACCAAGTGTGAGGTCAGTCAAACGAGATAAATCAATTAACAGCAGGATACCAAGGGAGGAAAAATAACTTTTGAAATTGTAAGAAAATGGCCCATTACAGACAGTTGACGAGAAGGTATGAGAAACAGTAGGGAGAAATTAGTATTGGGGAAATTAAGTTTAGGTTTTGTAATGACCCAGCCACTCCCGGTCTCTATTCAGGACTAATCTGATGATATTAATTTCCCCAATACTCAAAAATCAAAGCACCTAATGGACTGTATCGCCATCTGTACCTCTCCAAGAATATTGTGATCAACAGGTGTGAAACAGCTCCTTGTAGCTAAAGGTTGGAGGCTCGTTGTAGCTGAAGGATGGAGAAGGGATAAAAGGAAATGGAATAAGAAGCAAATTTTGCTGTAGATTTTCTCTCACCTTAATTGATCACTCTCCTTATAGTATGTATGGCAACACCCATTTTTTCATGTTCTCTGTGTATATATCTATATATCTTCCTACTGTATTTTCCACTGTATGCATCTGATGAAGTGGGTTTTAGCCCATGAAAGCTTATGCTCAAATAAATTTGTTAGTCTCTAAGGTGCCGCAAGTACTCCTCGTTCTCTCTCTTAAAATGGTTGTCCCAACAACCTTATCTATAAAAAGTAACTAAAACAATAACACCAGCATATATCACACTCTGCAGATAGACCAGCATGATGACAAACTATAAAGGTATTTGTATTTCAGATGTACTGGAGGTGTTTCAGTTTGTATTTACTGAACAGCTATTTAATGATCAAACTTGTACAAGGGATCACTCATCACCATTTGCCGTACAGAAATGTCCACCCACTACATAAATAAATTTAGTCATCTTCACTCATCTTTGTCTGAGTTGCAAATGAGGGGCAGAGGCACAGCTTAGGACATTTTATAGATTTATCTTTTTAATAAACGAGATGCTCAGCTCAGAGCTATCACCAGAAAAGCAGGCTCCTTCTGTCCGCAGCAATAAACCCTTTCACCTGGAATACTGCTGTGTACATGATGCTTGATGGATAAGTCAGCGAACAAACTATAGGGTGAGGGGTAGTTGGAGTTTCAGGGGGACCAAGAGGATAGAAAGCAGCAGATGTATTTCTTTTTGTTTCAAATGTGGCAGGCAAGGACTTAAGCATAAAGACTATAGCTGGGTAAATAATAAAAATTAAATATATACAAATATTAGTTCAAAATGTAGCAAAAAATGCTGGAAAAGTTATGTCAAATGATGTATTTTTTAAAAAAAATATCAGGAAGTTTGTTAAATAAGTTATCCAAAGATTATTTTTCTACCAGCTCTACTAAATGCCCAGTTGGGAAAATTGCTGCAAAGACTTAAGGGTGGCATCGTTTGCTAATAAAGTACTTCAAGACCCTTCCCTAACTGAAGGAACCAGAAGAGTCCAACAGAGAAATTTTAGTCAGCATTTGCTGATCGTGTCCACTCTTACATCTGCCTGGGTATGCTGTTGCAATGTTATCCAAATTCAGCTTCATTACAGGCTGAAATGATGCGTTTCCCAAATGCAGACTCACAATAAAAGTGACACTCTCACTTCATGCAGTATATCACAAATATTGCTCTCCAAGGCATCAGTTTGGCAAATCACTTAATCATGTGCTTAACTTTAAGTAAAAGTGTAGTCCACAGATATCAATGGAACTATTCACATGTATTGGGGTCAAGGACTCTGTCATGCTTCTGCTAAAGTCACTGGAAGAACTGCTATTAACTTCAGTGAAAAGCAAGTTTCCAATCTGCTTTCTAGAGGCCACATTTAGGGTATGGTCTCACTCCCATTAAAATATTCTTTTCCCAGCACAGTAAACAAGGGCCATGACCTCACAGGAGAGCTTTCAGGGGGGAAAGGGGTCTGTTGGTTTCTTGGATCACTGTGTATTCTTGTCATATATGTCATTATTCTTATGTTTGACTCTGCTGTCCTCTTCCACCTGATCATTTAAAGGCCACTCCTTAGATAATACATCTGAAAGTTCTTTAGGAGATTCTTGGGTGGAGTCATTGCTAAAGTGGCTTTAATGGAATACAGCATTCAAATATTTGCCTGTTTCTCATTTTCAGCCGCCCTTAGACATATCTATCATTTGAGTGCAGATCAAAGCCTGTGAACTGGTTGCCTTTCCCAAAAGGTAAACCAACTGGTTTAGCTTCCCAGCTAAATTTATGTCAGGTAGTTATTACCACCAATGTAACAACAAAAGAGGGAAAGTTGGCAAGTTTCTAGCTCTCTCTTGTAAAAGAAAAAAACCTCTCCAAGTTCATTATGCCAAGAAAAGTATCAGAAAAGTTAACTGCATCTCAGAAGTGCTTATGCATTTAAATGCAAGATATTTGTTAAAGATACTGCCCTGTACCATCCCCCACTATAAATGGATTCTGTCCTCAGGATTATTTTGTTAGTCTGGCAGCTCAATGCTCTTTCGGACTCCTCAATGTTCCTGGATATCCAAATAGCAAAAAATCCCATTAACTTCCATCAACCAGTGGCCTGAAGATTGAGCCCCATCCATCTGACACAGACCTGGTCACTGTGATTCATGTATTTGTGACATTCAGCTTTTATTATTGCAATTTTTATCTAGGTCTGAAGCCACATCCCCTGAAATAAAGCTCCAACTGGTACAGAACAGATCATCCTATCTGCTCAGCACGATAGGTCACCATATCACTACAGTGGTCTATTTTCTGCTGAACATGTAGACCAGACCGAGGTACTTTGCTACCTGAGAGATCGTTGTCTTGGAGGGAGAAACAATCTCCCATGACAGCTACCCTCCTCTGGAACCAAGGAATTGTCAACCAATAAAAGCCAGCTTGTGAACACATCAGATGGAATTTGCATAGGTGCTGAAGCAAGGCAATGGAACTTTCTGTCACATGAAATAAGGAGGACTCTTCATCACAAAATTGTCAGATCTGTGTGCAAAAATGTCTCTCTTTGCCCTGACTTTCCTTCTATACAGTTTTCTATTTCTCTCTCTCACTCACACACACAAGAATACTACACTATAATGTTGAAAGATACTAGTGGATGCCAACAGGGAGGGGTCTTGGATCTAAGGACAATCATAGACCTCGATAAAGCCACTAGGGGAGCAAAGCACTCTCTTTCCAGCTCAACAAGAGTAATCAAGCCCCTTTATGTAGTAAAAATAGGCAAGAACTGTGGGGCTACTCCGCAAGGCACCCCAAGGCACTAAGTTGCCTGGTCAGAGCGGAGATGTGTGGGTTGGGGGGGTTCACTGGTTGCAAACTCAGAGTACATTGTGGCCTGTGTGCATTGGAGGAAGAAAGCCAGGAGAAGCAGTTGTGAACGTGACCCTGAGAAGAAGCAGTGCAACAGAGCTTCTTAGGCAAAGAGCTTGCTGGAACAGACTTGGGGATTTCTGAGCAAGGAAACTAACAGCTGTTGTGTCTTTCTACTGTGTTCAGGGAAACAGGACTTTATGTACATTTTTGTAAGTAAGAAGATTATTCCAAGAACATACCCAGTTTGGATGAGCAATTGCTCATCCTAATGGGAAAACCTTGCAAGGCTCTGAATTTGGTTAATTGCTCAGGCTAAAGGGGCAACAACACTAATCAAGCTATTTCTTCTATAAGAAAGAAAGACAATGTTATAGTTATTTCTATTTTTCGAGGGAGAGGCTCAGACACGTAGAATGATGGGGCCATAATAATAGATAACATACAATCAGACAGATGACAGAATAAGGTTAATTTAGATAGCTAAATAGGATAGAATAAGTAACATATGTATTATCTGGATCTATCTTACATCATAGTAGTGCTCGTGGTTTGCCAGGCATAGTAAAAACTCAAAATGAGAAAGTTGCACTGGGTTACTTATAGGGGTGATTTTAGCTGAATTTTGTTAAACTCAGGGGTGGGCTGTGTGGACATACTTGTATCAGTTTAAGAGTAGTTTATTTTGGTTTAGCTTGAGCTGATTAGGAATCAGTTTAAGTTAAACCAAAGACGGCCTGGTTTAACTTGAAACAAGAAAATCTATATGGTGTTTTATACCAGTTTAATTAAGTAGGTTTAAAAACTCAGCTTAAATTAAGCCAGTGAAAGTTTCTTGTGTAGACAAGAGCTAAAATGAAAATAGGCCCTGCCTTAAAAGAGGTGATTCCAGATATAGTGAGGAAGACGATATGGAGATGGCAATAAATAATTAGACGAATAAGGAATTGGCAGGGATAAGATGAGAATGAAACTCCCTCTAATGGAGAAGAGAGTGAAATCCTATCCCCATTAAAATCAATGTGAGTTTTGCCCTTAATGTCAATGGGGCCAGGATTTCACCCTCAGTGATCCTTACTTTGTATTGCTTATGATCATGTGAAAATGCTATGAGTTACATTATTAAACTTCAAGTAATAGAATCAGGAGACCTCTGCTACCACTTAATTTTTTTACTTTGTTACAACTTTAATTACATTATGAACAGGCTAATCATGTAAATGCTAATAACATGGAAGCAGTCCCATACCTCTCCCATATCTACCTTTCATAGTCTTTAATGTGTCAAGATGGCATAACAACCACAGCTACACTGGATAATCATTCATTAAACATGAGGCTAATCCCATGTCCTACTATAATTACCGTTTCCTGAAAATCTAATGATGATGACGTACAATAAGTGCAAATTGATATATTGCTTTGGAACGTTATTTATTTATTGCTACCTCCAGCTATAAACATTTATAACGGGAATTTATTGGTCCATAGTCCTTTCATATAAATATTTTATGTTCAGCTTCAGGGATCCATGTCTTCGCATTTAAATGTCTCAGTCTTGGTGTCTGTATCAGCAAGACAAGCTCAGTAGACAAAATGTGTTGCATTATATTATTAGGCTATTATGGTACAGATATTATTGTTATTTATTATCTATGCAACAAATGTGCACAGCCATTTAAAGAAATATAAGATTACAAGGGAAAATGTCATGTTATTCTGCTCTACAAATGTATCGGTGCGTCACTAGACTTCTCACCTACAACAGGATAGGCTTGGGTTCAGTTCCTACCAATGCATTTAACTTTTATTGAGGCAATTCTATTGAATTGGAGAGATTGTCTGGAGTGACTGAAAAAGACCAGTACACTATGATGAAGTGGGAAGGTTGACTGCAAAGAAAGAGCTGAGCAATTAATCCATTGTTATTTCTGTTTTAGCACAAAGCTGTGAGAGACCCCTTGTGATACAAAGTGAAGAATACTAATGATTAAAAGAAAGGTTAAAACCAGAGCCTATCAGCTTCCCCTGAAAGGTTCCAAGTTCCATATGCTCAGCCAGCTAAATAAGGAAAATCAAAGAGTCTCAATGCATGCAGGAGAAGACTATGCAAAGAGTAAGTTTAATAAACAAGTTTGGAGAATGGAGATACAGAGCAGGATGGTACAGTCAATATGGACACAAATCCTAAAGCATCAAGGAAACAAATATAATAGCGGGTTTGTAGTGCCTCAGAATAACAGAAGTCGAAACAGAGTATTATCAGGGGAATAACAAAATCTATTAGAATAGTAACAGTTGGAATAGTAATAGGCAACTTCAACTGCCTATATGTAAATTGGGATGAATACTGCCCGGATACCTGAACAATTTCTTCTTGAAGCAGCTCATTCTGCAGCTCACAAGAGGAAGAGCTTCTCTTGCCTTTATCCTAGTAAAAGCACTGGCAAAGTAAAAATGTAGTTAGCTGAGAAATCAAGTGCACTCGAGCTAATGAGTGAAGCAGGCAATGGCGCTGTGTTTGAGGGAGAACTGCATTTGATTTTGGGCATCAAGCTTTGTTGAACACTGTGGTATAGACAAGGTTATAGAATTTTCAACATCTGATGCAGAAAACATGATCGACAACTTATTCTGACAGGGATCCTAGCATACTTTCTGATGTGTTGACCATAGTTTGGCAAGGTCTATCAACAGCCAAGTTATGTTCCGCCACAGTTGATGTAGTCATGGGGGAGCTGTGCTTCACACTGGGCATATTTCTAGTGGAGATATAGCCCAAATAACATGAAGACACAGATAAGTGAAGGTGAAGCAGAGTCAGAGGCATAGGTATCAATACAGAGGTGGTTGACCAGTTCCAGCAACTAAGTTATAATAAATCTGGCCTAATATGCTGGGACCGACACAGCTACAACTACACTGCATATAAAAAATATTGTAGATAATCTATCATTAAAAGCAGCTACTATACTGGAGGACTGGAATGGGGCCAACACTGCATCAAGCTTTTCAAAAGGGACTAATGGTCCTTCTAGGAAATTACAGACCCTCATTTCAGAACTAGGAAAAATAGCTGCAAAGGTCATGGGGAAGGGGAGGGGGAAAGGAGAGGGAGAGAGAGAAATTTGATCACTATAATATGAGAGTAACAAACTAGCATGAGTTTTGCAGACAAAAATTGTTCTATGCTAAGTTGCTAGAATTTACTAAAAGAGTTAACAAAGTAATGGCTATAGGAGAACCAGTGGGTATAATTTAGAGACTCAAAGGATTTTTTTCTTAATGGCCCCAGGAGACTATAAACCTTCAGAGCATGAAAGGCCAATACTTGTTTTAAGTTATCTGCCTTGAGGGACTGGAGAATATATTCATCTCCAAACTCCTCATTTTCATAAATGGAAAAAAAACCCCACAACAGTTTGTTCTTATTTTTGTGCCTTTGCTAGGAGACAGTAGGTCTGACTCTGCTTTTGCTTATACCTCTATAAATCAAGAATAACTCCAATGAAATAGTCCTTGGAGTTACACCAGAGTGATAACTACCTGTAGTATTGGCTGAGTCAAATCCTAAATAGATGAATGTCCGAGGCACTAAAATGAGACTAACCTCCTTCAGCCACTCCACTGTTTTTCCTCTTCTTTAATTTCGGTGGGTCTCTCAAGCAGTTCTTTATCACCGAGTTTTTAGCAGCCCTGGAGCACAAAAAACTCCATCACATAAGGGTTATTGATCTCTTTAGTTTCTTCTCTAAAGTGTCTCCCTTCAAATGCCAATAAGTCAGCCAGTTGGAGCTGTGTGGGCCATCTACAAAAATCAGGATCAGACACTCCAGTTTACCAAGGAAAATGCTTTTTTTGTTTTTGTTTTTCTAGGGGAAACTATGGCTCATTGGATATAGCTAACATACCACTTTCATATGCCCTTAAAAATTTTATAACTATATTGAGTGCTTCTACACATTACATATGTTTTAGAAGTAGCTGGTTATCTAGCTGGTGAGTGCTGTAAATGCAGTAGAAAATAAAAATAAACAATTCAAACATCTCAGAATGCAAAATGCTTTTTCAGCCATGCAGTAATTCCACTTGTCAAACACCGATAATTTTTTTATCAATTTGGTGACAAATATTCCCATCTCATCTTTTGCAGTAGTTGATGCTCAATATCTTGTCCGATTCTGCTCCCCTCAAGGGTGAACACAATCTTTTATTCTGAGTAAAGTGGGGATCTTTTTTTTTTGGCTGCAGTTTTGTTTGCTACACTTCTAAATGCTGAAATATTGTTAAATAGAACAGTCTTCTTAGCCTTGGTCAGTACTAGAAACTTTTGCTGATATAGTATTGTCTCTTTGGGCAGTGCTGGTGGGGATTTTTGTTTTGTTTTTGTTTTTTTTGCAATATTTCTATGACAGCAAAAACCAAAGGCACTTATACTGACAAAAAAGTGCTTTTCCACCCTGAACACATCCGATCTCGTCTGATCTCGGAAGCTAAGCAGGGTCGGGCCTGATTAGTACTTGGATGGGAGACCTCCTGGGAATACTGGGTGCTGTAGATTCTCTGGCTTTTTGTCCACCAACCACAGCCTCAGGTCAGATGGGCACCTCTCATACAGTTGCTCCAGTAGGATTAGGTCGAGCAGGTCCTCCTTAGTTTGGGCCCAATCTGTCCACTTTGCGGGCATATACCTGCATCCGGAGGGCCAGTTGTAGATATGTGCCCTCAGGGGCTTTACACTGACTCCGGAACCTTCTCCAGTACATCTCGGGAGTCAGTCCAAACTCACGTAGCAGGGCCTTTTTGAATTGTTCGTAGTCCCCAGCCTCCGCCCCTTTCATTCAGCTGTACACCGCCACGGTTTTGGGGTAAGGCGGTGAGACACTGGAGCCTGTCTGCTGGGTCAACCCTGTGCATCTTGCAGGCATTCTCAAAGGCATTAAGGAAGTCATCTATGTCCTCCCCTTCCTTACGCTGGGCCAGGACACACTTATCAAAGCTCCGTGCAGTCCTGGGTCCCCCCTCACTCACCACAGCTGGGGCCTCGCTGCTCCTCAGCCTTGCCAAGTCCAGTTTATGCTGACGCTGCATTTCATGATCCTCTCGCTCTTTTTCGTGATCTTCCAACTCTCTCAATTTTATCTCCCTCTCCATCTCAGGTCCAGGGATGGAGAGCTCCACCGGGAGGATTCCCTGCTGGCTGCCGGGGTCAGGGTGCCCTCGGTATTCACTGGGCTCCTCCCAGCCCTTCCCCTAGATATAGGTAGGAGGGGTCTCAGGATGCCCTTGGCAGCAGTCTGACCTGTCCCAGCCGGGTCAGGAACCTGGGCCCGCACTGCATCTGCCGGGCTGCTTCCCTCAGAGGCAGGGATTGGTGCACCCGAGCGATCCTTTTCCTCCAGCTGGGCAATCAGCTGTTCTTTGGTGAGCCTCCCAATGCGCAGCCCCCTCTGCCTGCACAGCTCCACCAGGTTGCTCTTAAGGCACTTAGCATACATCTTCCTGCTGGCCACTTGCAGGCCTGTGTGCTCAAGTTGTGGTGTCCAGGAGGAACCCCTTCTGTGCCAGCCCTTCTCTAGGTCACCACCTCTCTCCCAGGGTGAAGCTGCAGACCCCTCCGCCCCTGAGACTGCTCACCGCAGTGCCCAAGGGGACCCTGTTATTGCAACAGTCCTTCTCGCTGGTCACATACTCCCAAGGGTTAAGTGTAGCTCCTCCGCCCACCGAAACCACTCCTCTCCGACTCTTCAGCATGCCTGGTCCCTGTCAATCCCCCTTCGTTTTATTGCCCCCCAGTCACTTACTGCAGGAAGCGCTGTCCATGAGGTGCAGTAGATCCCACCACTGCCAGCTCTCTAACTCCACATTCTACAGGCCATTATCCTCTGATCCCACTGAGGATTACCAAAAGAAACTACACCATCTGCTCAAGAAACTTCCTGAAAAAGCACAGGAACAGATCTGTGCAGACACACGCCTAGAACCCCGACCAGGGGTATTCTATCTGTTTCCCAAGATCCATAAACCTAGAAATCCTGGATGTCCTATCATCTCACGAATTGGCACCCTAACAGTAGGATTGTCTGGCTATGTGGACTCTCTCCTCAGGCCCTAAGCTACCAGCACTCCCAGCTGTCTTCGAGACACCACTGACTTCCTGAGGAAACGACAATCCATTGGTGATCTTCCAGAAAACACCATCCTGGCCACTATGGAAGTAGAAGCCCTCTACACCAACATTCCACACAAAGATGGACTACAAGCCGTCAGAAACAATATCCCCGATAATGTCACGGCAAACCTGGTGGCTGAACTTTGTGACTTTGTCCTCACCCATAACTATGTCACATTTCAGAGTAGCAGCCGTGTTAGTCTGTATTCGCAAAAAGAAAAGGAGTACTTGTGGCACCTTGGAGACTAACCAATTTATTTGAGCATAAGCTTTCGTTAGCTACAGCTCACTTCATCGGATGCATAAAAGTGGAAAATGCAGTGAGGATGTTTTTATACACACAGACCATGAAAAAATGGGTGTTTATCACTTCAAAAGGTTTTTTGAGAAAAACCTACTGACTGCTATATTTACCTACATGGCTCCAGCTTCCATCCAGGACACACCACACGATCCATTGTCTACATCAAGCTCTACGATACAACCGCATTTCCTCCAACCCCTCAGACAGAGACAAACACCTATAAGATCTCTATCAAGCATTCTTAAAACTACAGTACCCACCTGCTGAAGTGAAGAAACAGATTGACAGAGCCAGAAGAGTACCCAGAAGTCACCTACTACAGGACAGGCCCAACAAAGAAAATAACAGAACGCCACTAGCTGTCACCTTCAGCCCCCAACTAAAACCTCTCCAAAGCATCATCAAAGATCTACAACCTATCCTGAAAAATGATCTCTCACTCTCACAAATCTTGGGAGACAGACCAGTCCTCGCTTACCAACAGACCCCCAACCTGAAGCAAATACACACCAGCAACCACACACCAAAAACACTAACCCAGAAACCTATCCTTGCAACAAAGCCCGATGCCAACTCTGTCCACATATTTATTCAAATGACACCATCATAGGACCTAATCATATTAGCCATGCCATCAGGGGCTCGTTCACCTGCACATTTACCAATGTGATATAGGCCATCATGTGCCAGCAATGCCCCTCTGCCATGTACATTGGCCAAACCAGATAGTCTCTACGCAAAAGAATAAATGGACACAAATCTGACATCAGGAATCATAACATTCAAAAACTGGTAGGAGAACACTTCAACCTCTCTGGCCACTCAGTAACAGATTTAAAGGTGGCAATTTTGCAACAGAAAAGCTTCAAAAACAGACTCCAATGAGAAACTGCTGAGCTTGAATTAATATGCAAACTAGATACCATTAACTTGGGTTTGAATAGAGACTGGGAGTGGCTGGGTCATTACACATATTGAATCTATTTCCCCATGATAAGTATCCTCACACCTTCTTGTCAACTGTCTAAATGGGCCATCTTGATTATCACTACAAAAGATTTTTTTTCAGCTGATAATAGCTCATCTTAATTAATTAGCCTCTTACTCCACTTTTTCATGTTCTCTGTATGTATATATATCTTCTTACTATATGTTCCATTCTATGACTCGGATGAAGTGGGCTGTAGCCCACGAAAGCTTATGCTCAAATAAATTTGTTAGTCTCTAAGGTGCCACAAATACTCCTGTTCTTTTTGCTGGCAACGTTTATCTCTCTCAGGGGCTTGGTATAAACTATATCACGAAATGCACTTTTTCACCAGTAAAAACAATGTCTGTACTAAGAGGGTTTGCCGGTGTAGCTATGCCAGCAAACCTTCTCTCACACTGATCTGGCATTAGAAGCAAAGGCTAGGGAGAAGAATCACTTTGCATTGGGTGATGGTCATTCCATTACACTGTATTTTAAAGAACAAGTTAATCCAATTTTTGTTTGCATTGCAGCAGAGATTGACTGGAGCCACAGCTTCTTCCTTTAGTGAAAAACCCCCAGATTAAAATCTCTGTTTTTATGGGGTTAACCCATGAAGGGACAGCGGTAACTGCTCGTGGTGATGAGAGCAGTAAACAAAATGAAGACAAAAGGAGCATTCTTTGATGTAGTGTTAATACTTTGCACTTCTATCCTGCCTTTTAGTGAACATACCGAGGACATTCCTAACATGCACAATCTGATGCAAAGCCTTTTGACATCATCATCAGTCTTCCTATTGATTTCAATTGGCTTTGGATCAGGCCCATAATTACCACTAGCATAGCGTCTTTCACACAGCCTGTCATATCGAGTAGCTACAGACCACAGCCATTTGCTGGGGCTGGGGGCGGGAAGGAAGGACATATAGTACTTCCACTTCCTCCGGAATCAAACGTTTCTGTCACAAAAGGAATCTAATATGTGGACCCAATGTTCAATTCCCGCACTCAGAAGCATAAAACTTTGTTTGCACGAACACACTCTAAAGGTAAATTGAAAATGATGAAAAAACACTGAAAATAAATTTAAAATGTCCAATTCACCAAAATGTTAGCAAAAAGTTTTCCTCACTATATGCCCATTTCTACTTGTGTCTGTAAAAAAAATCCTGCTGTTCTGAGGTTAAGGGAGTTAAAAAAAAAAGTTGGGTAGTTGAAGTCTGTTGGGTTATACATATGTTCATTAATTTTATGTGTTCTCCATTCAATTACTATGTTGCTAAACATGGCCTACAAATCAAAAATATAGGCTTTTAAAACACGTGACTAAAATCTGTTTACAGACTGCCTATAATCTGAGATAAATATGCATTTTATTTATTTTATTTATCTCCTCTATAAGAAGAGTTCCTTAATTAGTTAAATCTAATTTAAACATGAACATAATTGGTTGAGAGAAATGAGTTACCAGCGGAGAGGTGAGTGAATCGAAGTCTGACTCATTTTAGAACAAGTTGCAGAACCCACCTACTTAATTAATTAAAGCTGTCTCCCGACTGCTAATAAAAAACCCCACCAAACTGAGCTTTCTTCACCCAGCTAGGTTCTGGAAAAGACTCCTGTGGTATCAACCAGGCAAGGTACTAACAAGCTTCAACAGGACTTTATTTTCAAAGTGGAAACCTCTTTACCAAACTGCTGCTGCACACTATGTAGCTTTCTCCCAGCCTCTCAACTCCTCCCCCTTCTTTCTGTTTCCTGTCCTTTCAGACTCCCAATAGACAGTGCTCCCAATTCTAATAATTACAAGCAACATCTAAACATCACATTCCCTCCTCTCTTAAGAAACTCTCCCAATTAAAATAAACATTGTTCTAACCACAGGAACAAATATGAAACAAGACACTGTACTGTTGGCAGAAATATTACACTAAAAACACTGTAGATACTACATAACATAGTTTCTAGTCCAGACAGGTGGTCATCTGGGTCTGACAGGCCATCTCTCAAGCCCCGGTTCCAGTGCAATGTCTTGTTGTGTTGGTACTACAGTGAAGTCATCCAGTGCAGACTGGGTGTTGGCATAATCTCCTCTTGGTGCATAGGCAGGTGCAAGATAAAAAGCATTCCATACGCGCCCATCAGAAAATCGATAGGTGTAAGGTCCCTTCTTCTCTATGATTTTAAGAGGAACTGTGAATTTATGGTCCTCTTTGCGTAAAATTCCAGGTTTTCGTATTCTAACGAAGGAACCACACTCAAACTTTGGTTCCTTAGCACCCTGCTGCTTGTCGGTGAAAGCCTTAGGCTTTGCTTGGTTCTGTTCAACTGTTTTTCTCACATCAGCCTCAGTTGGGGCATCAGGTCATGCCTTTAACAATCCAGCAATGTTCAGTTTAGTATTCAGGTATTTCCCATGCAGTTACTCTGCAGGTGATCTTTGCGTTGTGGCATGTCGTGTAGCTCGGTATGCTTGCAAGAAATCAGTAGTGAAGGGTATCCACAATCACCCTTCTAGTTTAGCCATTTGCAAACTCTCTTTCAAACTTCTGTTAAACCGTTCGATTTCTCCATTGGCTTGAGGGTAATATAGGGATGACCTTCTGTGTAAAATGTTCCTCTGTGCTAGAAAAGTTTCAAACTCCAGGGAGGTAAATTGACTACCATTATCTCAAACCAGTTCTTTGGGGTTACCTTCCGTGCTAAAAACTGAAGAGAGGAACTTAATTACTGTAGCAGAAGAGATTTGCAATGTAAACGCTACCTCAAGCCATTTACTGAAATAGTCTATTAAAGTGGTGGCATAACGGCAGTCAATTGGAGCAGTATCGAAGGGTCCTACAATGTCAATTACCACTTTTTCCCATGCAGATTCAAGAAGAGGAACAGGCTGTCATGGAGGGGTACATGTCACTGCTGTCTTATCATGCATTTGGCAAGTGACACAGGATTTTATGAGTGCTTCAGTTTGAGAGTCCATTCCTGGCCACCAATACAGATCCCGTAGTTTTTGTTTGGTTCTGACAATTCCTTGATGAGTATCGTGTGGCAGGTGTATGAGTTTTGACTGTAATTCTTCTGGCACAAGGAGCCGGTGTGTACCTTGTAGCACACAGCCATCAAACAAAGAAAGTTCATCCCGAACTCTAAAATAAGGCAGCAAAACTGGGTCAAGGTTTTTAGGGTAACTGGGCCAACTCTTTGTCAGAAATTCCCATGGTTTTTGTTGAATTGGACACGCTGAGCAAACAGCTTGAAATTGTTCTCTTGTAACTGCAGTGAGAGTGCTTGTAATAAGTGCAACCACTACATCCTCATCCTCCGGTGGACCCTCTGGTGAAGGCAAAGGCAGGCGAGAAAGGCAATCAGCGACCACATTTTGGTTTCCAGGCTTATATTCCAGTTCATAATTGAAAGGGAGTAGTCTTGCAGACGATCGAGGAATACGGTATCCTGCTCTTCCCAGTCCCTTTGTGGTGAGCAAGGTCATCAAAGGGCTGTGTCTGTGCGCAACTTGAACATGCGGCCCCACAGGCAAGTTCTCCATTTTTCAGTAGCCCAGACACAAGCAAGTGCTTCTTTTTTGACTGTAGAATATTTTCTCTCAGCATTACTTAGTGTCCTTGAAGCAAATGCAACAGTCCTCTCTGTGTTGTCCTCATGCAGTTGTGTGAGAACAGCCCCAAGTCCATAATCAGAAGCATCAGTAGTTACAATTGTGGGCAATGCAGGACTGAACAGTGCAAGTACTGGACTATGTACTATCAAGTCTTTCACTGTTTCGAAACTAGCTTGTGCATCTGTTGTCCACACTAAGGTTGAACTTCTCCGTAGTAATTCCCGTAACAGTTCAATGACAGAAGCATAATTGGGAATGAATTTTGCATACCAGGAGGTAAGACCCAAGAAGGAACATAAGGTTTGCAAATCTGTTGGAGGAGGAGCATTTGAAATTGCCAGGATATGATCTGGATCAGGTTTTAGTCCAGCCTGTGAAATTGTATGCCCCAGAAAGGAGAGTTCAGTTTGTCTAAATTTGCATTTGGACCTATTGAGCTGGAGACCTGCTGTGCTGATGCAGTTTAGTACAGACTGCAGGTTATTGTCATGCTCCTCAGAAGTATTTCCAAACACAATAATATCATCCAGATAGCACTGAACTCCATGTTGATTCTTCAGAATCAATGACATCATTTTTTGAACAGCACTTGGGTCAGATACGAGACGTATGGAACACGTTTAAAACTAAATAGTCCCTCATGTGTAATAAATGCTGTGAGGTCTCTGCCATCTCCATGCAACATAATCTGGTGGTATGCGCTCTGCAAATCAAGAGTAGAAAACATCTTTGCTCCACGGAGTTCTGCAAATACTACTTCTATGTGAGGAAGAGGATGGCTGTCAATCACAATAGCTTTATTTGGCTCCCTTAAGTCCACACAAAGGCGAATGCCTCCACCCTTCTTCTTCATCACTACTTTAGGTGAAACCCATTCCGAGGAGTTGATCTCTTCAATAATGTCCTTTTGAACAAGTTTTCTAAGTTCCTCTGAAACAGCTTCCCTGACTGAGAATGGCAAGCCCCGTAACTTCTGTCATGCAGGCATAACATTATTCCGCATTTTAACTTTATGCAGAAACCCATAGGCACAGCCGAGTTTCTCCTCAACTTGGTGTTGTGTCCCAGCTGAAACTGGTGTGTGTACCGCAAGAGTGCTTTGCTGAGGAAGATCAATTCGTCTATTAACTACCCTGAGATTTAAAGCAGCCAATAAATCTCTGCCAAGGATAGGAGTGCCTTTGTGGACAATGTAGAACTCTGCAGTTACACAGCAATGACCAAAAATAACTATTACTGGCAGGCAGCCATGTACTGGAATATGGTTTTTCAAATAGCACACCAAGTGAAGTTTGGGATCAGTAAGAAGCACATCTTTAAAGTAATGCAGATAGATGGAATCAGGTAGTATAGATACTGCTGAGCCAGTGTCCAACATTAGCTGAATAGAGTGTGGCTTGCCAGAGGGTATGGCAGAAACGTTTACAGTGCACTTTATCTGTTCTGGAATATGTGCCGTCATGATTTTGTCCACGCTCAGCACAGTAACATCTGGTATTGTAACTGCATGCACCTGTTGATTGAACTCGCTACTGCAAATTACTTTAGCAAAATGCCCAATCTTTTTGCAATGACTGCACTGAGCTACTTTTGCTGGACACCCTGTGTAGCTTGCAAGGTGTTGTGGGGATCCACAGAGAAAACATGCCTTTACTATATTTTGAATTTGCTGATTCGGTATTTTTTCATTAGTTTTCCTCTTGCAATTGTGTGTCTGCAGTGGTAGTGAACTTTTCAGCAAAGGAGTCACAGCCTGGACCGTGCCTCCTGTATCCATGCTCATTATTTTGGCTTCAGCTATAGCTGACTCAATCTGAGTAGCAATGGTTATTGCTTTTTCGAGTGTAAGGTGTGGTTCTAGAAGTAAGTGTTCTCTTACATGAAGCATGGTTGTTTTCTCAATGAGCTGGTCTCGAATCATCTCATCTGCCATATTCCCAAAGTCACAAATTACAATCAGATTCCTCAGGGAAGCAATATACTGCATCATAGTTTCCCCTGGTTTCTGCTCACGCTGGTGAAATCTGTAGCGATTAGCTACTACATTCACTTTTGGCACAAAAAAATTCTTTAATGCAGTGAGTGGTGTCTCATATTTATCATCTGCAAGGGGAAAAGTGTAAAATATATGCTGCCCTTCTGCTCCAAGGCAGTGGATTAGCAGAGCACGCTTTCTAACTTCAGAAATCTCTGTAGCACTGATTGCAAGCAGATAAGTCTCAAACATATGGATCCAGGAAGTAAAAGCAATTGGAGACTCACCTTTGCAGAAAGGGTGCAGGTGGGTTCAGAGGCAGAAGATCCCACCCTCATTGCCAAAATGTTGTATCAACCAGGCAAGGTACTAACAAGCTTCAACAGGACTTTATTTTCAAAGTGGAAACCTCTTTACCAAGCTGCTGCTGCACCATCTGTAGCTTTCTCCCAGCCTCTCAACTCCTCCCTGCTCCTTCCTGTTTCCTGTCCTTTCAGACTTCCAACAGCCAGTGCTCCCAATTCTAATAATTACAAGCAACATCTAAACACCACAAATCCTCTATGAAGTCAACTTTGGATGTCAGAACACAGAACTAAGTTGGTTGTTCTTTGTTCAGACACTATAGAGATAAATAGAATGTGGGTTGTTAGTGCTGTTACATATTTTATCAGCAGCTTGGCTGCTTTGTATTTTATCTTGTACAGCATTCACAGATGAATACCATCTGGTCTGGTGATTTATTCCCCATGAGATTTTCAAGTTGCTCCATTACCTCTCACTTAAATTTTTCTCCCTTGAGTTCCACATGATCATTGGCTATAGAAATGCATATGAGATAAGTATTTCCCTAACATATACTCTTGAGACAGATAGACAACTGCTGAAAATCATTTTACCTCTCTGCTGGTCAAGAGGGACTATGGTCACAAATGCTGCTCTTTTTCAGTATTATAGGAGAAACTTGTAGCAGGTCCTATGGAAAAGATGGTACGTGATTATGTAATTAAAGATTGTTTTATAACTTGTACACACAAGGAGGTAGAACTATGTTTGCAGAAGCAATCTTAACCCTGGAAGTTCCTACCATGTAAGTGCTTGATCCTGAAACCTTAATACCATTGTTTTAATGTAACATAATACTTTGGTCTATTTTCTCTTCATATTTTCTCTTTACTTCCAGCTTATTTTTTAAAAAAGCTGGTCAGGAATTTTTTGACAAAACCTTTTTAGTTTTAGAAAATGCTGATTCATCAAACCTGAAACTTCATGCTGGATCAGTTTAGTTTCGACATATTTCTCAACTCAAAAAGTGTGGGAAAAGGTTCAAAATTTGGACATTTTTTAAAATGAAAAATTTGACTTTGTTTAGAAATTTAAGCTAATTATAGTAAGATTTTAAAAAAAAACGAAATGCTCAAAGTCAAAATGAAACAGTTTGAAATTGTTGAAACAAAATGCTCTGATTGTACCAAACTAGGGGTTTTTTTTTTCTCCAGTTCATGAAAATTTCCAAGATTGACTTTTTGTCCCAATTCAGGATAGGAAAATATTTCAGAATATTGACAATTTTTGCAGGAAGAAAAAAAATACTCTCACCCATCTCTACAGCTTACTTCTTTCTATCTTAGGGCTTATCTACAATACCGCTTAAGTCAATGTAACATAAGTCGCTTCGGGATGTGAAAAAGCCACCCCCCCCCAAGCGACTTAAGTAACATTGACTTAAAGATGTCTGCACCGTGCTACATCAGTGGGAGACGCTCTCCTGCGGACACCGCTTCCGCTTCGCTTTGAAGTGGAGTAATGACATTGGTGGGAGAGCACTCTCCTGTCTGCATAGCACGTCTTCACTAGATGCGCTACATCGGTGTGGCTACATCAGTGCAGCTGCGCCGATGTAGATCGGTAGTGAAGACAAGCCCTTAGGTTCTAATATTGCCTCTATCACCAAATATCTGAGCTAATAGATGCTGACTCTGTGGGTGCTCCAGCCCTAGAGCACCTACGGATTAAAAAATTAGTGGGTGCTTAGCACCCACTGGCAGCCAGCTCCCCTCCTACCCTCCAGCGCCTCCCACCTACCAGAGGGCCCCCCCACGATCAACTCTACGCCCTCCCTCCCAGAGCCTCCCGCCAGCCCGCTGCAACCAGCTGTTTCATAGCATGCAGGAGGCTCTGGGAAGAAGGAGGAGGAGTGGGGACGGGGCATGCTTAGGGGAGGGGGCGGGGCAGAGATTTGAGAGCAGGGGTGGGGTGGGGGCAGGGCCTGGGGTGGAGCGGGGGTTTGAGCACCACCCAGGCCTGGAGGAAGCTGTCACTAATGTCTGAGCTATTCACAAACTTTATTATACTGAGCCTCACAACACTCCTGTACTGTAGGGAAATGCTATTGTCCACATTTCACAAACAGGGGACTGAAGGACAAGAGAGGCTCGGGATATGTTTACACCACAATAAAACACCTGCAGCTAGCCTGTGTCAGCAAATGTGGGTTTGTGGGTCTGTAAAATTGCAGTGTGGACATTCCAGCACAGGCTCCAGCCCGAGTCCGAAAGTCTACACTGCAATTCTACAGCCCCGCAAGCCTGGGTCAGCTGACCCATGCCAGCCGTGGGTGTTTAATTGCAGCGGAGACATACCCCAAGTGATTTGCCCAAGGTCACTCAGATGGGGTGGAATAGGCAGTTGAATCCCGGTTTCCTGAGTCCCAGCTTAGCACCTTAATCACTGGGCCATTTTTCTTCTCCTTAACTAACATAGGGCCTAACCATGAGCACCAGCACGGACGTCAGCGAGTGATGCAGGCATTCCAAGCTGCTCAGAAGGTGGTAGGTAGTTTATGTTCCAGTCCATAAACATCACTGGGCAGGGATTCTAGTCTTCCCACAACACCTAATTGACTCAGAGAAATGCTGTAGGACATCACTAGAACGTACCAGGTGTAACTTCCTCCTTCTGTCCTTACTTTTTCTTTAAATACGCAGGTGGAGAAAAGTAATGGACCAGATCCTCAGCTGGTGTAAATTACCATAACTCTAATGCCGTCACAATCTCTGTAACCCATATAATACACCTGAACTCAAAGCTAGACAAAGGGGGACCTGTGCAGCTTGCTGATTTCATACCATGCATGGTAGGGGGAGGGTGGGGAGGGTTAATCACAAAGTAAGGATCAGCAATTGAACTGGGGAAAACAATCTTCCTTTTCTATCAGGATTGAGTGTAACCCACAATACTGCACCCCAGAGGCACCAAAAAAAAACCCCCAAAAAGATTGATGATAAATACTACCTGCTTAGCAACTGTGCCAGGTTCTTGCTGTTGGACTATAAGTGCACTGCAAAATCATATCCGTATTTGCTGGTGAAAGAGAAGAGCTAGAGGTATGCAACGCTGTCTACGTAGCACAGCACCTTCTATGATCAACACTAATACAAAACACTTACAAATTTTGCTGACCCTTCATATTTAGGAAACAAATGGAATGGACGTTGTGTTGGGGAAAGAGGCTATAAAAGTTTAATCTTACATCCCCGAATCTCCCGTAAACCAGCACCGTGCACAAGCTTCCCTAGTATTAAAAACTATAATTATTATTTAGTATGGGGCTGAGATGCAAACTGCAAACCTGGAGCCAGATCCTAACTGTCACAAAGCTTGGGGAGATGTGGATCTGGGCTTTTGGTTCAATGTGTTCTAGAAACAGGAGCAAGTGCCAGGATCGCATCCAGATCCAAACGCCCCCAGAATTCAGGCCCATCTTTCATTAACACCCTGGATCTCAAGAATGTGAAAACCTATTAATGAGGTGCTAAAGCGGGGAATCCAAGCCACAGTGAATACAGGTTAGAGTAAAGTGAAAGGTAAACAGGATTACTGCTCACAATCACCCCATAACTATCAAGCTTTCTCTGCTTCTTATTTGACACTGAAGATGTTAAATAACTATTTTTCCAAACATCTCATTTACAATTTTACAGAAAATTGTATAGTCTTCTAGCCTGAACTTCACTGGGCTGCTCTGAATGCAGCTACTGACGACATCTTTGATGCTGTATATTCACAGCTCAATGGGGCATTTTTGTGTGCAGGTATGAAGTAGACTCTTTGAAGGAACCTGATACTAAAAGCCCTAGAGGGCAGGTCACAGGAAATCTGTGTTTGGGGAATGGCAGCAAAATACACATCACTCAGACACAGGCCTCACCTGTGCCAGACAGTCATACGAGATAAGTCAGACTTAGCTAACAAATTACGGCAAAGTGAGTTATGGGATGGCAGGGCCCTACACCTGCCTCACAGCATTGCAAACCAGATTAGCTAAAACTCTTAACTTGTGACCACCACAGGTAAATCCTGGACTGGATTTTTCTATTCTCTTCCACCACGCCTGTAATCCCAGCTGGTGTAAAGCTTTCCATACTACTTAAATTATAAACTTCTGTGTTTGTCCAATGCCTAGCTCAATGGGGTTCTGGTCCATGACTGTGGCTACTAGGCACTACTGCAATACAAATGCTGATACAGTATATTAGCCACCATCACCTCATTGGCAACCACAACTCTGAATCCCATGGATAATGTTTTCACAAAAAACAGATGAAAGCTATTGGGGAGAAAAAAATCCTTAATTATTTACATTAATACCTTGACTGGAATCTTTTTATTTGCTCTATATGCTGGTTCTTTTAAAATGAATCCTTTTGAACTCAACACAATCTGCAAGAGCTGGTCCAGGTTCTCCAGAAATCCAGCAGGGGCAAGGCAACTGATCTCATCCTTTCAATGTTTTACAGCCCAGAAGAGGTGTGGCAGCTTTAGTGGATTATTGTCTAGTAGCTGTAATGAAATTCCTTCTAGAGAGACTTTAACAGACCTGCCAAACACCTCTGTAAAATGTAAAGTCCTGGGACTCAACTGAACTTTAACAAACTTAAAGTGGTCATTAAGTGGGGCGGGGGGGAGAGGGGAAGCAGCTTTTCAATTAACCCTTACAATGCTGGACATTTCTTAAACTCTAGCCAAAAATGCAGTGTATGGCCATTATTCCATGTCTGTGTGTGGAACATGGGATTCTTCCCTTCACTGTTGCAGGTACCAGTGAAGGAACTGGGAGGAGGTGGCTTGAGCTCCCTCCTATTCAGGCCTTTATGGGGGCTGGAGCAGCCTCCAACACACGCTAGAATAGCCCTGGGGGCTCCCAGAATTTGCACTCTTGTTGCAATGGCTGGTAAGAGCCATCATAGCCATGCACAATGACCAGCGTACAGGTCTAACCCATCCACACCTCCTCTTTCATCCAATACTCCCACCCTGGCGTATGCCCTACTCTGGGGCAATCCTTGCACCCATAGCTTCTTCAGAGGCAGCTCTGCCCAGCATAGGAGCCTCTTGCATCCCAGGGGCTCATGTCTACCCTCTGTACCCTTTGCATCTGTCAAGCTGGCCAGAAAGGGCATGAGGATGTTGATGAATCAAGCCCACAGTTGCAAATGAAATTTTCATTTTGAGTAATACATTTAAAAGCTACAACTATTAGTGTCAATTATTTATCTAAATGTGTGCTAAAGCTTGGAGGAAACATGACCCATATGAAACTGACCTTGTTTGGCGTTGTTACAAACCAAGTACTCTGTCCAGGTTTGCCTAAAGGTTTTTCTGAAAGCACAAAGAAGTAAAGCTGCCCTAAACTTCAACGTCTGGCTCGAAATCTGAATTCCCCCTGTATCTGAGGATGGTTGGGTTCTGTCTGCTGTTGAGAATCTGAGCTGAGGTCTGGGGAAAATGTTTGCTGAGTTTTGGATGAACTCCTCACTCCCCACAAATGTAGGGGATGGAGTTATAACTTTGGTGGGAAATTAACCACAAGAAACTCATCACTTTGGACCTGAGACTCAAACTAACCCTCAGTGAGTCTAACACATATGAAATAAATAACCCCCACCATAGTTCACCTCCAAGAGGAAAAGGAGTTTCATAAAGCTCTGATTGAAGGGCATTAAAAGGCAACTTGTAAGAGTGTGGTTCAGTGGATTGGACGGGGTTTAATAGACCTGAGATTTGCCTTTGTTTCCCGTTCCACCTTTTGTCTGTCTTGTTTATTTAGACCATAAGCTCTTCAGAGCCAGGACAGTCTCCTACCCTATGTTCGCACAGCACCTAGCAAGACAGGGCCCCAGCTCAACCTCTAGATACTAGTGTAATATAACAATTACCCACATAAAACTATTTGACTAGAACACGAAGGTTGAAAAGTTAAGCACTCAAAAGTTAGGCAATACCACCATTAAGGTTGCCCGTGCAAATTTAATTTGCCCCTCTTGTGTGTAGGCACTATGATGCAGTCCATAATTACATGATCACATGCTTTGTTCCCCTTCCCACAGTACCCCTGCCTCATTCAGTCCACCATGAGACCATAATGCCTCTAAGTGGCGTTACTGGAATATAAATAATAAAAACAAAACCAACAAATTAATGAGGTGCTGGATTGTAAAAGAAACATTCAATTAAACAAATTTTACACATTTATAGTTCCAGATTATTTTTATGCACCTTTAAAAATAAAATAATCTGACTGTCCTAGAACACTAATTTATAATGGGAAATTTTGAAGCAATAGAAAAGACTGAAATAGCAGCTATTTTCCCAGTCACCTTTTAAATGCAGAACTTAAAAACAAAAACCCCGTAGGAATGTTATTTGTAATTTTCGTATTGTTATCATTTCTTTTCCTTGGGAAGAAAAGGCTCCTGCATGGTTTTAAATAGCTCAGTCTATGGATCACATATACTTTGTCCAATTATAAATGATTTTATTAATAGAAAAGTACAATAAAAATTAATGTTGAAGTGGAAAGCTTAAGAGAGTTTTGGGATGATCATCTAAGAGCTGTCAAAACTGTCAGGCTATTAAGGAACAAAATATTTCACACCCCTGTAATTGCTTATATGTTCACTTTTTTCTGAATCCAGGAGCAATGAGTCACCTTGTCCTTACAAAAGCCCTGTTTATCAATGCCTTATATGTTGAATAAGCTATATCTTATTTTAATTTCAGGGAAAATTGGTCGAATGTCTCTTTGCTTTAAAATAATCAAGTATTAATTTGAATAGATGGTTTGAAAAAAATATTCTGGGGTGAAATTCACCAGTATGCAGACAGCCAGCACAATTTTGTACAACACACATGTCCCACTTCCCCCTATTATGAGGAATTCAGTGGGGCATAGGCTTTGGTTTGCTTCTCTGAACAGGGATAAATTTAATTCTTTCTGAATATTGCACTTGATTCAAAGCTCACTGAAGTCAATGGGAATCTTTCCATTGACTCCAAAGGGTCTGGATTAGGCTTTTTGTGGTAACAGAATCTGACAGTGCTGGAGGCTGAAAGCCTCTGGCTATTAAGACCTGAGATGATGGCTGGGTGAGTATCCCATACAGCACCTTACCTATATTCTGAAGGTGGGGATTTAGTGATTAGTTCATCCTCCATGCCACTTCAGCCCTTGTCCTTGCTGTTGGGAGTGCCCGTTAATGTGTTGGTGGTTTCTATGATGTGTATCTCTCTTTGTTAGGAACCACCAACTCTCTCCACATATCGGAGGGGTAGCCGTGTTAGTCTGGATCTGTAAAAGCGGCAAAGAGTCCTGTGGCACCTTATCGACTAACAGACATATTGGAGCATAAGCTTTCGTGGGTGAATACCCACTTCGTCGGATGCATGTAGTGGAAATTTCCAGAGGCAGGAATACACTAAGAAACTGCACCATCTACTCAGGACGCTCCCTACACTAACACAGGAACAAATCAGCATACCCTTAGAGCCCTGACCGGGGTTATTCTACCTACCACCCAAGATCCACAAACCCGGAAATCCTGGATACCCCATCATCTCGGGCACTGGTACTCTCACTGAAGGACTGTCCAGATATGTGGACTCTCTACTCAGACCCTACGCCACCAGCACTCCCAGCTATCTCAGTGACACCACTGATTTCCTGAGAAAACTACAATGCATTGGTGATCTTCCAGAAAAAAAACATCCTAGCCACCACGGATGTAGAGGCTCTTTACACAAACATCCCACACACAGATGGAATACAAGCTGTCAGGAACAGTATCCCTGATGATGCCACAGCACAACTGGTTGCTGAGCTCTGTGACTTTATCCTCACGCACAGTTATTTCAAATTTGGCGACAATATATACTTCCAGACCTGTGGCACTGCTGTGGGCACCCGCATGGCCCCACAATATGCCAACATTTTTATGGCTGACCTGGAACAATGCTTCCTCAGCTCTCATCCACTCACACCCCTTCTCCACCTACGCTACATTGGTGACCTCTTCATCATCTGGACCTATGGGAAGGAAACCCTGGAAGAATTCCTCCACGATTTCAATAGCTTCCACCCCACCATCAACCTCAGCCTGGACCCATCTACACGGGAGGTCCACTTCCTAGACACCACGGTGCAAATAAGTGACAGTCACATTAACAACACCCTACACTGAAAACCCACCAACCACTATGCCTACCTTCATGCCTCCAGCTTCCATCCCAGACACACCACATGATCCATTGTCTACAGCCACGCGCTGAGATACAACCACATTTGCTCCAACCCCTCAGACAGAGACCAACACTAACAAGATCTTCACCAAGCATTCTCAAAACTACGATACCCACATGAGGAAATAAGGAAACAGATCAGCACTGCCAGACGTGTACCCAGAAGCCACCTGCTGCAAGACAAGCCCAAGAAAGAAACCAACAGAACTCCACTGGCCATCACATACAGTCCTCAGCTAAAACCTCTCCACCACATCATCAGTGATCTACAACCCATCCTGGACAATGATCCCTCACTTTCACAGGCCTTGGGAGGCAGGCCAGTCCTCACCCACAGACAACCCGCCAATCTGAAGCATATTCTCACCAGCAACTACACACCGCACCATAGTAACTCTAACTCAGGAACCAATCCATGCAACAAACCTCAATGCCAACTCTCCCCACATACCTACACCAGCGACACCATCACAGGACCTAACCAGATCAGCCGCACCATCACCGGTTCATTCATCTGCACATCCATCAATGTAATATACGCCACCATGTGCCAGCAATGCCCCTCTGCTGTGTACATCAGCCAAACTGGACAGTCCCTATGTAAAAGGATAAATGGACACAAATCAGATATTAGGAATGGCAATATACAAAAACCTGTAGGAGAACACTTCAACCTCCCTGGACACACAATAGCAGATTTAAAGGTAGCCATCCTGCAGCAAAAAAACTTCAGGACCAGACTTCAAAGAGAAACTGCTGAGCTTCAGTTTATTTGCAAATTTGACACCATCAGCTCAGGATTAAACAAAGACTGTGAATGGTTCGCCAACGACAAAAGCAGTTTCTCCTCCCTTGGTGTTCACACCTCAACTGCTAGAAGAGGGCCTCATCCTCCCTGATTGAACTAACCTCGTTATCCCTAGCCTGATTCTTGCTTGCATATTTATAGCTGCCTCTGGAAATTCCACTACATGCATCTGACGAAGTGGGTATTCACCCACGAAAGCTCATGCTCCAGTACGTCCGTTAGTCTATAAGGTGCCACAGGACTCTCTCCACATAGATCACTGAAACAGCCAACAACTTTTAGCATGTAACAACTTTTAGTCACTTACCTTAGCCACACTAGAACTAATGACCCAGCTGTGAAAGGCTCTGTCCCATTACTAATACTCCTAACCAGTGGTTCTCAACTTTTGCTGTTCTGGGACCCTCTTTTCCATACCAGGCTCCCCTTCCCATCTATCCAGCTGGTTCCCCTTCCCATCTAACAGTATGGAAAGTGATTGTGATACCTTTCCATTTCCTCCCAGTTTGAGGATCGCTGCTCTACACTATCCAGTGAACTTAAAGCTCTTTTAATGAGGAGCTCTCCCCTAATTCCCCCCTTCCCATTAAGCTGAATATCTTCTGCTCCTGCCAGAATAAGAGCATTTCAACAGAGCTCTTCTATCACTTTGGTGCTTTTTGAAATCCCACACACCAGTACCTGAAAGGTTTCAAAGGAACATACACATAAGTGGCCTATAATCTAGGGAGACTCCTAGGGGTATATAAAGTCGAGGCTCCCCAAGTGGAATATACTTACTAAGAAGTCAAACGGTTATATGGCTATGATTTTCTGGTGCCCATGTCTCTCAGGAGATGTACATTCACACAGCTTCCATTGAAGTCAATGGAAGTTGCTCACATACCTCTGGGTTTTTGACTCTGAATGCAAACATCTCAGACATACAGTCATCATATGGGTACTTAGAACATTAACAGGGATAATGGAGGCTGTCTGGTGGTGCTCAACTAGGTATAGTCCTGGTGGACAGGGAGTAATGGAGTGAATATAAGCAAAATGGTCAAAGATGCACAAATATAGCTTATAATATGAAAATTATCCCTACATACGGAGTCTATTAAGAGAGATAAAATGAGCCAAGTCACCAAAGAGCAGTTGTTCATCCTTTGGTTAACTTTACAAGTACCACTGAAAAAGTTGTTGAGTGAGTTAGTCCATTAGACAACATCGTTCCAAGATGAGTACTCAGAGGTGATTGGTGCTTCAATGGTTGTTTTCAATCATTTCACAAGTTGCAATTCTGCTCTTAAAGAATATGTGATGCATGCTTTTTTTCTTTCCCCTTTTTAGTTTTACACCATCTCTGCTGTGTATAAACAGAAATGGATCTGAGCTAAAAAGTTGTGGAACCGAATCCAGGGGCAAACTTCTCTGAAATTTGGGACAGTTTGGATCATGGCTTCCTTAATACCATGATGGATCCAAATCTTTCTCTGGGGTGAATTGAGGTAAATGCACTGACTTCAATAGACCTGTGACAATTTACACTAGTTGAGGATTAAGCCTCAAATTCAACTGCATATGCATCCAGGCCAGCTGTAAAGTTTGGGTCTGCATCTGAACCCGATTTTTTTTTAAAATCATGGCATTGGCAACCTTTCTGACTTGCAAGGTGTACCCCAATTTTTAACTAATGGAGGCCAATTTGTTTAAAGAGAGCTGTGTTCCTCTGATGTTGTATTTCACATGTTTGTGCATTATATTATAATAATATGTTTACTTTAAGTATATTATTCAGCCACTAGATGTCTCTGTGTGCCACAAGGAATTCTGGACAGGATGTGGTTCATGGTAAAGAAAGGGGACAAAGCTGAGAGTCAAGCTGGGTGGAATCCTGTTGGTGTCTTTAGTCTGTAGTTGTTTTCTTTGATAAATGCCTCCTGTTTAAAACAGGTTGTGATATTTGAACCTCATGGAGCATGATGGAAGGTAAGGGTGGAGCAGAAAGATAGAAACTGATCTAAGCTCCAGTTGCACTTAAGCTATAACATTACCATTGCACTGAAAAACAGCACGTGTAATGGTTATCCCCTCCCACTGTGTGGGAGAGGGTATGAGGGAATGGAAAGGGTGTGGGGCTGCCTTTCACCAACTCTATGGGTGCCTCTGAGAGCTTCAAAGTTTGTTGGATTTGTTGTTCCTATACAATATCTCATTCCTTCAGATACCCCTAATCCTACACCCACTAATTAAGTGATTTTAATGTGGATTCAATAGTTATAGATAAATCTACCTACAGGTAAGTGATCCATGGGTTTTTAATCTAATGCATGGATATTCCCACCATTACTGTAATACCTGAACACCTAACAAGCTTTCATGCATTTAGCCACACATCACCCCCATTTTGTAGATGGGGAACTGAAGCAGAGAGAGATTAAGTGACTTGCCCAAAGTCACACAGGAAGTCTGTGGTAGAACAGAAATTGAATCCACTTCTTTAAAGTTCCAGGCTAGCACCCTAGACACTGGAACAGCCTTCCCGATGGGGAACCTGCTACTTTTCAAAGAGTACTTTGCGGCTTCATTGAGGACCTCAGTGTTTTTCACAAACAATTAATTTAGCCTCACAGCACCCTGGTGAGGTGGTTAAGCACAAGTAAACTCTGATTTTAAGAAGGTCTCAAGCACATTCAAAAACCTTCTTAAAACATTCCTTCTGGTTTCAGTATGAACTTCAGATACAAGGCTGGATATGAATTTCTGATAATTCAGAAAGAAGAACAGGAGTACTTGTGGCACCTTAAAGACTAACAAATTTATCTGAGCATAAGCTTTCATGGGCTACAGACCACTTCATCAGATGCATGCAGTGGAAAATACAGTAGGACGATTTTATATACACAGAGAACATGAAACAATGGGTGTTACCATGCACACTATAACAAAAGTGATCAGTTAAGGTGAGCTATTACCAGCAGGAGAGCAAAAACAAAACAAAAACAAAACAAAAAATAAAAACCTTTTGTGGTGATAATCAAGATGGGCCATTTCCAGCAGTTGACAAGAACATGTGAGGAACACTGGAGGTGGGGCGGGGGGGAAGAATAAATGGACACAAATCAGACGTCAAGAATTATAACATTCAAAAACCAGTCGGAGAACACTTCAATCTCTCTGGTCACTCGATTACAGACCTAAAAGTCACAATATTACAACAAAAAAACTTCAAAAACAGACTCCAATGAGAGACTGCTGAATTGGAATTAATTTGCAAACTGGACACCATTAAATTAGGCTTGAATAAAGACTGGGAGTGGATGGGTCATTACAAAAAGTAAAACTATTTCCCCATGTTTATTTCCCCCCCTACTATTCCTCACATGTTCTTGTCAACTGCTGGAAATGGCCCATCTTGATTATCACTACAAAAGGTGGGGTTTTTTTCTCTCCTGCTGGTAATAGCTCATCTTAACTGATCACTCTCGTTATAGTGTGGATGGTAACACCCATTGTTTCATGTTCTCTGTGTATATAAAATCGTCCTACTGTATTTTCCACTGCATGCATCCAATGAATTGGGTTGTAGCCCACAAAAGCTTATGCTCAAATAAATCTGTTAGTCTCTAAGGTGCCACAAGTCCTCCTGTTTTATTTGCGGATACAGACTAACACGGCTGCTACTCTGAAACCTGATAATTCAGAGACACTGATATTTGGGGTTTAGAAGTCAGGGTTTACCAATATTGTTTACATTTCACAGATGAGGAAACTGAAGCACACAGCTAGGAAGCATTTTGTGCGTAATTTTGCCTCCCTCCAGTCCATCAGAAAATATTGCTGCCAAAATCATCTTTCGCCTCTTGCTTTAGCTCAAGCACACCTCTTCAAGCCACTTCCCTGGCACTACATGGTGCTGTGCATGCATCTTGTCCTTGCTTTCAAACCCCTACATCATACAGCCTGGACCCATTTCTCTGACCTGGCCTCCTTTTAGGTTTCCCTCCCATTCACTGCTCTACCAGAGACACCAGCTGCCATGCCTCTTTTTTATCTGCTCACACAAAGAACCCTGTTCCTTCTTCCACACAGCCCTTGATGCCTCTGGAAGCTGATTGCTTCAAGAGTAAACACACTTTTTTTTTTAGGTGATGCTACAGAAGCTGAGCTTTTGTAGTGACTTCAGTGAGGGGACGGCGTAGGTTTGACAAAGAAATATTTGAACCACTGAGATGTATGCATGCTTACATGGGGCAAACATGTGGCCATGGAGCTGTTGCCTGCATCCTTTTTTGCCCTGCTCCCTTCGTTGTGTATGTATGTTGTATCTTGTCATGACTTGCTTGTCATGTCCAGAATGCAAGTGTTCTGGGACAGGGATCTGTCTCCACTGGGTTTTCAGTGACATGGATAGCACATGTAGGAGTGTTTGTCCCCTGACAGGATGGCCTTCTGGGTAAGGACCAATTTCAGAAAAGAATTGAGGAATTATTTAAGGCTCAGTGATACACGTTGCCAGGACAGACAACGTCATTACATAAACTGAAACCCTCCCATATTCCTTCGTCATTTGTTTTGTACAAACCAACCAGTTTGCTGCCTTCAGACCAGTAATACAGTGATATTAGACATGAGGCACATTAACAACTGGCTAAGCATCACATCAATTCATATTCCAATGCAAAGTCCCTCAGTGGGGAGCACAGGATCATCTCCTCCCATGTGAATCATGTTGACATTTTAAAAGTTCATGGGAGCAAAAGAAAAGGTAAGGCCTGCCATTGTGTGTGGAAAGATGTTGTAACTACCAAGGAATGCTTCTGGATATCTGCCAAATACAGCAAGGAACTTGCAACTCATGGCAATAAGGAATAATATCAGGTCAACCTTAGCAACCATAGCTCTGTGTTCATCAGGGAAGCCATCCCCTTGTCAACCCACATGTAGGTTGGGTAGTAAATGCTGGCATGCAGACTGTGTATATCCTTGTAATCATCTCCATGACATGTGATGCTAGTGCTTTGAGTGGAACCAACCTTCATTTGCTCACTCCCAAAAAAAGAAACCAAAAAAACCCCTAAAGCACACTCTTGTAAATATTTTCTTAAGAGAGATCTTTTCTGATAACAGAGCTGGGTGCCTTTTCAGGGTGACCGCAAAGGTAGGATTAGGTTGTCTGGGTGGACTAGAGGGATTGGCAAACTATGAGGCTGTTACCATGGAAAGCTGGAATCTTGCTCTACTGGTGTGTTGGGTTGCCACTTTGGAATCTTTTAATTGCACCAAAGCCCCATATCTTTGAAAACACGACGGAACTAATAATTTTAAACGAAAATGAGGGAGAGAACAGGGAATCTCTCACTGCACTGAGACACAATGGGTAATGCCAAAAAGAAATACATCCTTCTCACTTTAATTAACTCTTTGTGGAACAAGAAAAAACACAAACCCTGGAGTAAAGGCTTGGAGTGCCCCTTTAGCAAATATTGTATGACACGTGGTGTGGGTCGTGAATGGGTCACATTTAGAGTGCACTCCCTCCTCACTACTCTCCTATCATTACAATTGCTTGTTGTGTCAATGACTTAAACAAGATTGCAAGCACTGCAGGGTGGACAGCATTTTCCTTTGTGTTTGTACAGTACCCAGCACAACTGGGCCCCCAATCCAGATCTTTGGGGGGCTCTTTCAATACTAATAAGAGTTGAAGTTGTTCTGAAGATATTCATTAATGACAAAGATCCTCTGTGTCAAGCTCCCTTGTTTAATGACCTTCCAAATACCATATAAAAATGGACTTTCTTTGAAAAACCCTTGAGTGTCACTCATTCACTAATCTGTCCCCTTTTTGAGAGTGACACGCTCAAAGGCGGAAACTAGCAGTCCACATTTTCTCAGCTCCACCTTGTCCTACCGGCTGGAGTTGACAATTTTGACTTAGGATAATGCCACTGGCTAAATGTAACAATGTGGCTTTCATGTTCCCAGTTTCTGAATGGAAAGAGCAGTCAGAGATGCCATGCTCCAGTTCTTTTAGAACCCACCCTTAATTACTGTATAAACACAATGAACAGAGCTGTGGAGTTGTTTCCATGGATTCAGGTATCAGCTTGTTTCAAGCAGAATGTTTTTTTTTTTTTTTCTCATTCCTGAAGGAACATCTTAACTGAAAAGCCTACACTTTTAAAATCAGGTAGGCCTGGTTTACGTACACTTTTGCTCAGGGCATGGCTACATTTGCAGATTTAGAGCGCTCTGAGTTAAAACCGCCTTCGGAGAGCGCAGTAGGGAAAGCGCTGCAGTCTGTCCACACTGACAGCTTCAAGCGCACTGGCGTGGCCACATTTGCGGCACTTGCAGCGGCATTGGGAGCGGTGCATTATGGGCACATGGGGGGGGGGTAGGGTGGAGTGTGACAGGGAGTGTGTTGTGCCTATGTGGGGGGAGAGAGAGAGGGTTTTTGGGGGGCTGAGAGCATGTCAGCATGCTGTCTTGTAAGTTCAGACAGCAGCAGACCCCCCCTTTCCCCCCCGCCTCTCTCTCTCTCTCTCTCTCTCACACACACACACACACACACAGAGCATTCCACAGTAATGGTTGCTTTGTCTTGGAGGAGATAAGCAGCCAGCTGTCAGAAACAGAGCTTTCAACGGGCATTTCCACATTCATACAGCCAATTCCAAACAATGACAAGAGTGGCCACTTGACTTAAGGGGATTATGGGACATTTCTGGAGGCTGGTCAGAGTGCAGTAAAGCAACACCTCATTCACACTGGTGCCGCGGCACTCCAGCGGGGGTGCAGCAAATGTTATTCCATTCACCGAGGTGGCGTACCAGCAGCGCTGTAGCTGTGGAATCAGAGCGCTCTACTTGCCTTGCCAGTGTGGACAGGTAGCTAGTGCGCCCGGGGCTCCTTCATTGTGCTGTAAGTCGCAAGTGTAGCCAAGCCCTTAGGGTTACGATATTCTACTGAAATAGTCCATCCCCTAGTGGGGAAGCAGTTATAGTGATATAATTAATTGATCAGTATAGCTGACTCCTGTGTAAGCCAGAACACTATAAGCATATTTATACTGATATAATTGATCCATATGAGAGGGTTGTACAACTGCTTTAACTATATCATTATAATTAAAGTGGTACAACTTTTGCATATAAACCAGTCCTCACTTCATAACATAGTGCAAAATAAACCTATTGGGCCAGAAGTCTCACCTGATGTTTGTCAGTGCATCTGACCTGACATCAATGGAGCTTCAAAGGTTTAAACAAGCTCTGGATCTGGCCCAGTAACTCAGGGTATACAGCTTCAATATTGCAAAATAAATTTTCAAAGGTCATGGAACTGGATCGATAATGTAAAAGATTTTCCACTAAAATTCATCTAGGTTTTTTAATTAATTTACTGTGGTTATGTTAAAGCCCCTTTTGAGTTAACTATTTTAGAAACAAGTTTACTGCTAGCAGTAGAGCTAATCAGAAAATATTCCTCCCTCCCCCAAAGAAAATTTCTGAAAAAACATTTTCATTTTTCTTCTAACTTTTCTGCAGAAAATGTAGTTTCTTTTAAGAAACCTTTTGGCCAAAAGCCCAAATATTTTAATTCAAAATAACACTATGGTGCATCATGGGAATTACATTCCTTATGCTCCCTACCGTTCTCCTCCACAGGGTGGACTCGCTGGCTGGACTACAACTTCCATGATACACCACTGCCAAGGACTCCTATGACTCATCACCTCCCCTCACCCACATGACAGAACATGGTGCATCATGGAAGATGCAGTCTGCACAGAAAGTCCAGCCAATGGAGGAGAATGGGCACACAGGACTACAACTCCCATGAGGCAAGGCAATGCCATGCCATTATGTATAGAAATATGGAGGATTTCAGTATTTTGACAAAATATCAAAATTTTCTGAGAAAGAAAAATTGTTTAATCAAAGACCCAATTTTCCATAAAAAACAGTTTTGACAAAATTTTTTGACGAGCCCTAGTCAAGAATTTTGCCATTTCCTTCAGTGGGAGCTAGGATTTCATCATAAATTTTTAAACACTGAAGAATATTCACTGAAAACAGATTTCATGTTTGCAGTTACAAATATTAACACCATAAAACTGATTCTAAGATTTACACTGAAACTACCAAGCAATAAAACCTTCACTGTTCTGTGATTGTACAGCTTCTAGTACAATTGTGGCTTAGTGCATGATTATGGCTTCTAAGTGCTATGGTAAACAAATACATGTTAATTATAATACAACATGAATTACATCCCATCATGAAAAAAGAAAAGGAGTACTTGTGGCACTTAAAGGCTAACAAATTTATTTGAGCATAAGCTTTCGTGAGCTACAGCTCACTTCATCGGATGCATGCCATCATGACAGTTCTAATTTTTCATAGTTTTCTCACATCCAATATCTTGCAAGCCAGCTGCAGACTAAGAATTATTCAGAGAAAATATATGGCAAATAATTTAATGTCTTGGTGAGAATATGGATATAAGATGCACAGTGGGGAGACTATGGATATGAGTCAACAGTGTGCCCTTGTTGCCAAGAAGGCCAATGGCATTTTGGGATGTATACGTAGGGGCATTGCCAGCAGATCGAGGGACGTGATCGTTCCCCTCTATTTGACACTGGTGAGGCCTCATCTGGAGTACTGTGTCCAGTTTTGGGCCCCACTCTACAAGAAGGATGTGGAAAAATTGGATAACATCCAGCGGAGGGCAACAAAAATGATTAGGGGACTGGAACACATGACTTATGAGGAGATGCTGAGGGAACTGGGATTGTTTAGTCTGCGGAAGAGAAGAATGAGGGGGGATTTGATAGCTGCTTTCAACTACCTGAAAGGGGGGTCCAAAGAGGATGGCTCTAGACTGTTCTCAGTGGTAGCAGATGACAGAACAAGGAGCAATGGTCTCAAGTTGGAGTGGGGGAGGTTTAGGTTGGATAGTAGGAAAAAAATGTTCACTAGGAGGGTGGTGAAACACTGGAATGCGTTACCTAGGGAGGTGGCGGAATCTCATTCCTTAGATATTTTTAAGGTCAGGCTTGACAAAGCCCTGGCTGGGATGATTTAGTCGGGGATTGGTCCTGCTTTGAGCAGGGGGTTGGACTAGATGACCTCCTGAGGTCCCTTCCAACCCTGATATTCTATGATTCTATGACTCAACTACCCTGTTACTCCTAAGATAGTCTAATTGTTTCTCTATGGCCTTTCCATAGTTAAGGATGCACTGAGACCCTGTTAGAAAGTTGATGTTGATTCCCCCTTGTAAGCTTGTAAAAAAGGTCTTCATACTTTCCCAATGCTACACTTCGGTGTCATTGGAAACTAAAATTTGTTATAAAATGTTTGGCTAAATTAAGTAGATATATGTGGACAGACATTTTTTCTCTGTTTATATATATATTTCACAGTTGCACACACAGCAGGACCTCAGCAATTCTCATTAATGACTAGGAAACCCATAGCAAAATGACTAAATATGCTACCATGAAGTGCTACTATATCACATCTCAAGAACCTTAACTCCGACCTGTGTCTATTTCAATGTATTTTTGTTATTTTTATTTCTAAATATTTCCTTTAATGGGATACAGTTGGTGAGAAATATCAATTAATAACTATTAATCAACAGTAAATTTTGTTTGGGAAAACTATTTACGGTTGCTATTTCTTGATGAAAGTGCTGAATTAGTGTACACACACACCTCTGCTGTGTGACACCAAGTGAGAATAGAAAGAGGATATCATGCTTTTAGCAAACCAGCCCCATGTGTATCCGGAAGCTCTTGAAGAAGCTGAGAGTGGAAGTGAAAGATATATGTAATGAATAATGGTAGATCCTAGTCTAGACGAAGAAGTTGTCATGTTTCAAAACGATGTTGAAACATGGTTCAACTATTGCTCTCATGAAACCAGATCATAGATCTGGTATGGGTTGCTTTGTCCCCAACAGCAGGAGAAAACAGTTTCTGACTGGATTCGGTACTCTATATCCTTTGTGCTTTAGTTGGGGTTTCTACTGGCAAACTGGAGGTTAAAATGATTTTGGGTTTCACCATGTATCCCTCATACACTCGCTGATCTGGTAATTTTACAAGTCATAATTACAGATCTTCTGACAAACATTTCACTAGTTTGTCTGTGTAATTATTTGCTATCATGGACAGGACGAAGACGCGATCCATTCCTTATTCACAGCTGCTCAGAAATACAAGAAGAGTGACTTTACAAAAGTTGAGACAACCGCTTTCTGAGTGCTGAACAACGTGGTACCTGTGCTTTAAAAAGTAATAGCTGTTGCAAGCCAGCCAAGCTCAGCTCCTTCCCTTTCCTCCCCTGCACGTGGTATATGCACACACACACCAGCTATTAGTAGGTTACCACAGTGAGTAGAATTGCCGTTCTAACCACAGGAATTGGAAATTAGAGCATTGCCGTGCAGTGGGAGTTGCTGGGCATAAGCGGGCAGGAAAGACCTAAAAAGGAGTCCTCGTGGCATTAAGCTTGTCCTCATGGCACAGAAATGAAAGCTGTGTTTCGTGTTGCAAGAGCTTGGAAGACACCACCTTTTGAGCAGCTTGTGAACGTGCAGCATTGATTTCCATTGGATACTGTTCCACTATTTGTACTAGACTCCCTCAGTGTGTCTATCCCTGATGGATTTTATAGTGTATCCAACTACTGAACCTTCAGCTTCTACACTGCTTTTTCCTTCTGAACGTAGGCCACAGACAGTCCATGAAAGTACTTAAGGAAGTGCTCAGCTTCAAGCACACAAGTAATTCCATGAACTTCAGTGGCATTTGCTTAGCTGGACCAGGGTCTTGATGGATTAAAATAAAAATAAAAATCAGTAACATAATTGATGAGTTTTTCCAAGCCAGTTGAGAGAGATGTGTTCATCTGGATTTGCAAGTGAGGTTGGTGCAGCGCTGTGAAGAAAGCGTGGGTCTGGGAGCAGGGTGCATGCACCTATGTGAGTGGGAGGCGGCGATGCGGGGGCGGCGGGGCTCTACTCACTGCGAGATGATGCCTCCTCCTGGTGGTTCTGGCAATTCCAGGCCAACACCCCTTCCTGCGATTGCACTCCATCGCTCTGTCTCACTCAGCCTGCAGCCCCTCTCGCACTCCAGCAGCTGCAGCTTCCTCTTCATGACTCAGCCCTGCGGCCTGGTCACTCTGCAGGTTCCTTTCGGGGACGGTCTTTAAAGGTCTCTTTCCACAGGCAGCATCAGGCAGTCCTCACGCTGTTACTTCAACAGTGACTCCTGCAGTCTTCATAGCCACTGGCCTTAGCAACAGCACTCTGCAGTGGTTGCTAGGGGAACTCAGGCCCACCCTCTGTTCTGGGTTCCCATCTAGGGCCCTGAAATGAAGAGTTAAGGTCTGCTTTTACCCCAACCTTACTGCGCTCACCCCTGGACTCCTTCCTATCAGACTTCTCCCTTTCCTCAGGGAGAGGGACTGCAGGCTTCCTCCATGCAGTTTCCCTGCACCATTTCCAGCCACCTGGCTTTATAAAAGCCGCACCTGTTCCCTCACAGGTGAGCTTCCCTCTAATGAGCTCCCTCCACACAGCCTATATTCCTCCCCCATCTGCAGTTTAATTGGCTGGTTGGGCCCACTTGACCTAGTTCAGCCCTTTCAGTGCTCTTGTGGGGATTACACCCCATCACAGGGACAAAGGCAGGTGCATTGTCTTTTCTCCAACAAGCAGGTGCAGGCTAAACCACTTCCATGAGGAAGAATAACCAGGGCACAGCATGACAGAACAGCTCAGGGGATTAATGCTCCTTGTACCTCTAGATCACTAATCTGAATCCCTCCTAGGTTGGCCGTGATCAAAAGCTTTAGCACGTGAGGGTTCCTGAGTAGCCTGTGTGGAGGAACAAACACTCTCAGACTAGATGCCAAAAATGGAAGGGTTATAGAGTGTGATGTAACCACTAGCAAAGCAACGCTTATTACTATCGATTTAGCCTGATGCCAATGCACAAAATCCGAAACATATAACACTGAGATTTAAAACTAAATCTCAACTGATAAAATGTTACAATACTTACAAATAAAGATTAAGAAAGATGTACACCATTAACTGTGCACACTCACCAGGCCATTTGCCTTTTCCTTATTTTAGCCGCTGCCCTTGAAAACAGAGCAACCCCTCGAATCACGCTCCATTGTCAGTTCCTACCAAGTGTTTTATTTTCTTCGATGTCATAGAAAAAAGGCATCCAGGACAAAAAACACGGAAAGCCATTTTGATCTCACGTGGCAATACAAATGACAATGTACTAAATAACGGGGTAGGTCTTCCACCTGCCCTACGCCACATGGACAGAGGCAGTTACATTTCTCGGTAACCTCTATGGCCACATGCCTGCATTGAAACCACAGAGCTGTAAAGGTCCTTCTTAGAGTGCTCTGACACAAATTATCTAAATATCTCATATACCATACCCACTAGCCCACCTAGGTCATCATCTGTAGGACAGAGCTGGGTTATGGTGGTGTGGAATTTTACCCTTCTGCATTTTCTCTGATAAATAGAAGCCTTCAGTTTCCAGAGTTGTCCATCTGGAACCTTGCACCTGTATAAAAAGAAATAGTCTTGGCTTTTTTTTATTATTATTATTCATGATCTCTCAACATAGAGTGTGTATATAAATCTCCTCGCTGTATTTTCCACTGAATGCATCTGATGAAGTGAGCAGTAGCTCACGAAAGCTTATGCTCAAATAAATTGGTTAGTCTCTAAGGTGCCACAAGTCCTCCTTTTCTTTTTGCGAATACAGACTAACACGGCTGCTACTCTGAAACATAGAGACTGTAACCAAAAGTGTCAAGGGGTCATGAGCATCCTGCCCTTTCCATAATGCTAAATAGAAGCAGAGGAAAGGTGCTCTATATGAAGAGGGCAGAAGACAGGAGCTCAAGAGGCCTGAGTTCAATGCCTGGCTCTAACATAGATTTAGTGTGTGACCTTGGGCAAGTTGCATAATCTACCCCATGCCTTGTTTCCTCATCTGCAAAAATGGGGATAAGGCTTCCAGAGATCACAGGGATGATGGAAAACATCCATTACTGCATCGATGAGGGTCATGCAAGTACCTAAGAGAGAATGGGAGAGCGGTCCCAGCTAGATGGAAGGGATGGGTTCAATATGGAAGAGGAACCCTGATTTAAAAAATGGTTGAGAGCCACTGGTGTAGAGGAAGCTAAACAGTGAGGCAACGTCACTGTCTGCTGGGATAAACCGGTGTAGCAACTCTGATGTTAAGGGGACTCTCCCAATTTACACCAGTAGGCAATTTGGCCCCCAATTATACACGGGGATGGAAGAAGAGAGAAAAGGAGGGGTCTTTAAGAGGGTAAAACAACTGTTCCTTGCTGGTTGAGGCAGCAAGTCTTTAATCAGGGGAGGCAGAGCCGTCATCGTGGGCCATGGGGCAGGTGATTGCACGCTCTGTAAACGAAAAGGGAGAGCGCCCTGGACGAGGAAGAGAAAAGACATTAATTTACTCTGAGACTAGCAGAGACCCACCCATGAAGTATCGGGTTGGTGTAGTTCTGAAGGGATTAATTTGCCCTCACCCTTTGGGAATTCTCTGCGCTGTTTTTGTAATTGTCACTCAAAGGTGTGGTAGTGAAGGGGTCACATGAAAGGTGAGTGAGCTATTAACTGCTCCACTTCCCCCAGGATGGAGCAACACAGAGCAGTCAAACCAGGTGAATAACAAAAATGACCTATAGGTTTCTCTGCAGGAATCCCTACAGTCAGCCTCTACTTTCCAACCCTGGGCTGCTTCTGTGTCTCCCCATCTCCCTAACCATGGCAAGCAGTATTTTGGATTTTCTCTTTAAGGGCTAGATGCTAATACCTATGCTGAGTAGGATGTTGCTCCACTGAGTTCTATGGGATAATTCATGGAGTAAGGGTGGCAAGGGTTCCAAGTGATTTGGTAAGAACATTTTATTAAGTTAGGGGAGACAGAATTTTCAGTGATTTTTAGTCTCCCTTTCCAGGCAGGACCTGAAGAGGGGCAAGGAGCCCCAAAAGGGCCAGGCATCCTCCTCAGAAGGAACAGGGGAACCCCAAAAGACCAAACAATATGTTGGAGAGCATGTTCCGCTTGCAACTTGCCTGCTAATTCTCAAGTGAGTGCACAGTCTGTGACCATCATCTAGTTACAAAAAAGAACTCTTCATTTCATTTCATTGGCTCAGCTTTCTCCCCTGATGCTCAGCTGAAAAACAAACATTAACAGAAATAATTTCTGGACAAAAAATTAATCGGAAAAGGGAAGTCATTTCTCTATTTATTAAATTTTCCTCTCTACTGGATAGGCCCCCTTTGTCTGTTGATAGGTGTTCTGGACTGCCCTAAAAGCTCCTGTTTGACATTTCCCCTGCCTTGTTTTCCCACTCACTGAGCCAGCAGAGACTGGGAATGCAGATTAGGCAGCATTCTCAGCACCTGGAGGAGAAGGGAGTGGCTCACATCACTCAGCTGTTGATCGTTTTGCATGATTAGGGAGCATTGCTGACAGGCTCTGCAGGCAGCTCTGACCCATTCTCTTTAGCTGGAAGCAAGGACTGTGAGGACAAGAGGGAATGAATGCAGTATCAAGTGGGCGATTGAAGAGAGGATCCTCTGAGAGTGGGGGCTTCCTCTGTTATTTTTACAACCCATAAAAATACACATGCTCATTCAAAAATAAAACTATTCCATTAAAGTGTAAGCACAAGTGCCTGAGTGTGGGACTGTTATCACCAGAGGTTCGTTTGGAAACAACTTGCAGCCCTCTCATTTTTTCCTACTCAGAGTTCTAGGCCAGCGTTCTCCAACTTTTCAATTAGAGAGGGTCCCACGCATAAGCCACGCATCAGAATTAGACAACGAGAAGCGGCCTGAACTCCATCCTCGCCTACACAGGCCATGCATTCTGCAGCAGAAGTTATACCACAGGTGACGATGGAGGCATAGAACAGCTGCCCTTGATAGTCAGATTCCAAGCTGCGTGCGGTGCATTAGCTCTTAGAAAAAACATCTTTGGCTAGGAGTCCTTGAGGGAGAATATGCCATCATGTGATGTCCAGTTATTTTCTTTTTTATCGAGTTTCCTTTTGGACAATTGCCCCTTTTTGCTGAAGTCAATGTGAAGTTTTTTAGAGTCTGGACCGGGCTCTTAAGAGAAGAGAGAGAATTAATTTTTGAAAGGGAGCTACAAATGACTTAATATGGACTAGACACTTGATATGGTATTCACTGAATAAACTCCCACCAGGAAGCGGTGCACAGCAGCTAACCAGTTTCAAAGCACAGGTTGGAAATGCAGCTGACATGACCCTACTTTATTCAGATTGTTGCTCTAGATATGACACTTTGGGTACCTTTAAGCCACTCTTCGTTCTCTGCTGTTGATGTTACTCTGCACTCTGCAAAATGATTAAGCAAGGGGTCACACAGGGAATCTTCATGTCTCAAGAAGGCAATAATTCCGAATGCTCAGAAAACACATGTAGCAGTTAGCACATGCCTCGTTACACTTAGCTGCTTTAGGGTTTTTAAACTAAATTTAAACTATATTTAAACTAAAAGCTTACATGAAACCAAATTAATGCTGCTTTAATTCTGAATGAAGGTGTCCGCACAGGGGTTTAATGCAGGGTCTAACTTTAAATTCACACCTTTAGTGAATTCGTACTAATTTTCCTGGCTGTCCCAGTGTGGACAAGCCCCTAAAGAGGAAGTCAGTTTACAACAGACATGTTTGAGACACAATCCTGAGCTCCTTTCATTTCTTGCGAGCGACTGCAAGAAGAACAAAGGAAAACGCCAGCACAAATGGAGAGTGGGACTTTTCCATGCATCAGCGGCACTAGGTATGTTCAAATAAAATGGGTGGAACTGAAGACACGCATGGGCAAGACTGAAAGTAACCAATGCCTGAACCAAAGAATCCTTTACACTGTTGACTTTTATTCCAGATTACTTCATTGTGATGTGAAAGCTACGCTATCATTCTGGAAAAGTCAGCAACACAGCTATGCACCTGATTTGTTTCTTGGCGTATTTTCTCACTACTTGGGCTTTTTATAACCATGTCTCTGATCATTTGTACTTTATTTTGGATTTTCTCCAGTGCTGGCTGCTCTGTAATGAGAATGGAAGCTAGCATCCTATTTTAAGTCTGATTTTTAACCATTCCCTGCCTTCCCCCAAAAAACAGCCATCATATGCCACATATCACCCCATGATCTTTCCATTCTTCTACTGTCTTTTAATAGTTTAGATCTTGAAAAGCCAATATCTTATATTACTTTTTTGAAAAATAAAATGCATATATGTTGCAATAGCACCCCAAATATACTAGATTTTGTACAGACATAATAAGAAGGGCCAATCAGTCAGTTGGTGTAAATCAGCATAACTCCACTGGCTAAACTGGTTTACACCAGCTGTTTATACACATTAGGAAGATGTGGAAAGACCCTTGTCCTGAAAAAACACATTCTACAAAAGACAAAACGGATGAAGTGTGTGGCAAAAGGCTAGGGCATTGAGGCAGCATGATGTAGTCACAATGGACAGGACATTGGACCAGCAGTTAGGAAACCTGGATTCTATTCCCAGCTCTGCCACTGACCAACTGTGTGACCTTGAGCAAATCACTTCCCCTCTCTTTGCCTCTGTTTCCCTTGACATCATTTGTCTGGTGGGAAAGCCAAGGTAAAGGCACTTCTGTAACAGATACAATAATACAGTCAAAGAGATCAGGCCAATGAGTGAAACACATCCTGCTTGTGTGACCCACACCCCTCAGTGTGGTGCTCTCTTCCCCTCTAGAGGTGGCTACATCTTGTGTAGCAAGATGACATATGAGGTTTATGAGCCTGTTACAGCCTTGGTTAATGAGCTGGGCCTTTTAACTCAGGCAGCAGAGGCTCTTGCTTTAGATCTAAAACCTCTACTGAATCCTGGACAAAAAAAGGAGAAACAAGATGCTGAGTTCTTCTCTAGGCACAATCTCTCCCTAAAGTGCCGTAAGTTGTCTCTGATTTAGGGCTTGTCTACATGGGGAAATTGCTGGAAATAAGCTAGGGTGTGAATTTAAAGTGCAATTGTTATTCTGGACTAAATCCCGCATACGGACATTCTTATTTCATACTGAGGAATGGTGGTTTTAGGTTAATTCCCTTTAAAGTGGACCTAAGCTGCACTGCACAAAGGTACTCTTAGCATGGAATAAGAATGTCCAGACAAACCTTTATCTCTCGACTACGTTTGGGGGTTTTAGCCACCTGTGCTTCCAGCTCAGTGGAAACGCCTAGCGTAGATTTGCTACACTGGTTTTAACTGACTTGCTCCAGCTTACCTTGTCCTGCTTTGAAGCCTACCGTGTTTCACTACTTCTACAGATGCCTTGCCCAGAACAGAACGCTGCTCTCAGGCTCTCTCCTGAGCCAGTCATGTTTTGGGTAGATATTGCTTATTTCAGGGAAATCTCAGGCACTAGCTTGGAATTTATTTATTTTGAGGTAAATAATAACTAAAGGGAGGCTTTAATCCAAGGCTGAAAATCCTATACTACACCATTAATAGTACAATTAATCTCAGTAAAATAATCAGTTCAAATCAGAACTCAGCCAGCCAGTCACTTCCAAGAACTCCTTTCCATCCTTTCATCACCTGGGACTCAAACCCTTAGCTTTGTCAAACAGGTGTCCTCTGCAGTGTGCCTAGAAGGTGGCCAAATTTAAAATATTTCAGATCAGGGGAGAGGTGGGAGCAAGTTCTGGAGTCCCAGAGCCCCCTCAGAGACCATCTGAGCAGCTGCCCCCTCTCTTTTATAACTAGAGGAGCCAGCTCGAGTGCCTTGGCTGATTGCAGCTTTGGCAGTATGGCATGGTGGGGTGGGAGAGAGGAGATCCTTCAGGTAGCCTGGCCCTGGGCCATTTAGTACCCTATAGGTCATTGAGCTGAGAGAACACACACCAGGGCACAGTTTTCACCTCTATAACCTGTAGTTTTGTCGCTACACAAAACTGAGGCAGGCGAGGCTTTGTTTAACAAGGAGTGACTCATGCAGAACTGGTTAGTGGTAGATAAGTGGCACCATGGAGACGGCAGCATTTCTACATTGAGGTCTTAAACTGCTCCAGGCTTCTCCTGTGCCATCCAAGCTAAGTATGACTCCAATCTTCATCCCACTGATAAGATCAGGCATTGCCGCACGTCAGGATGTGTAGCAAGATGTCAGAAAACCTGGATTAGAGCTGTTGGTGTGTTTGCAAACATGAGCCTCATGATTAATCACTGTTTCTCCTTTAAAAAAATGCTATCTGCACTCTCGGGAAGATGATAATTAACATTGTCTGCTATTACTTTAAAATAATACCAAGCATTAGTGTGAGCTGTAGCAGGAATGTACTGCAAAATGACAGGTCTCGAAGTTAATCCACCTCCTTTCCTGCTAGGGTATTCTATCCCTGAGCCAGTTTAACATATCCTAATACCCATAGGTCTAAATCCAGGGCTGGTGGTCCATGGAGCAACAGCATCTGGACCTGTAGGAGGTGCAAAAATTGGCTTTAGCGCTCTGAAGGAGTAGAATACAGCAGGAGCAGCTGTAATAGTAAGGGTTAAAATAAGGGGAGCAGGAGGGAGCACAGGGAGACCTAAAAGCAGAGGGAGATCTTCTCCCAGACTCACCCTGATTCGGACACACAGTGCTCCCCACAGCTGCCCCTCCTTTTGGCTGGTTCACGGAGAGCGCTCCCTCTGGAATCTACTCTTAGCCACTGCCGAAGGGTATGTCTGAACTGCATTGTAAATCCAGGACCTGACTCAGGTTTGACTCCAAATCCCGCTGCCATCCACACACAAATCTGTTTAACAAGGAGTAGGTGAATGAAGGTGTCCGCACAGGGGTTTAATGCAGGGTCTAACTTTAACTTCAGGTCAGCAAGCACTCAAGACTCAGTTCCTGGAACCCACCCAACATATAACATAAGAACGGCCATATTGGATCAGATCAAAGGCCTGCCTAGCCTAGTATCCTGTCTTCCGACAGTTGCTACTGCCAGGTGCTACAGAGGGAATGAATAGAACCATTAGGTAATCATCAAGTGATGCATCCCCTGTCACCCATTCCCAGATTCTGGCAAACGGAGGCTAGGGACACATCCCTGCCCATCCTGGCTAATAGCCATTGATGAATCTATCCTCCATGAATTTATCTAGTTCTTTTTTGAAGCTTGTTATAGACTTGGCCTTCACAACATCTTCTGGCAAGGAGTTCCACAGCTTAGCTGTGCAATGTGTGAAGAAATATTTCCTTTTTCTTTGTTTTTAACCTGATGCCTATTAATTTCATTTGGCGACCTCTATTTCTTGTGTTATGTATGAGAAAGAGTAAATAACACTTCCTTATTTATTTTCTCCACATCAGTCATGATTTTATAGACCTCTATCATATCCCCCTTAGTCGTCTCTTTTCCAAGCTGAAAAGTCCCAGTCTTATTAATCTCTCCTCATACGGAAGCGGTTCCATACCCCTAATCATTTTTGTTGTCCTTTTCTGAACCTTTTCCAATTCTAATATATCTTTTTAGAGATGGGGCGACCACATCTGCACGCAGTATTCAAGATGTGGGCGTACCATGGATTTATATAGAGGCAATACGATATTGTCTCTCTTATTTCTATCCCTTTCTTAATGATTCCCAACATTCTGTTCACTTTTTTGACTGCTGCTGCACATTGAGTGGATGTTTTCAGAGAACTATCCACAATGACACCAAAATCTCGCTTTTGAGCGGTAACAGCTAATTTAGACCCCGTCCTTTCATATGTATAGGTGGGATTATGTTTTCCAATGTGCATTACTTTGCATTTATCAACATTGAATTTCATCTGCCATTTTTTTGCCCAGTCACTCAGTTTTGTGAGATCCCTTTGTAACTTTTCGCAGTCTGCCTTGGACTTAACTATCTTGAATAGTTTTGTATCATCTGAAAATTTTGCCACCTCACTGTTTACCCCTTTTTCCAGATCATTTAAGAATATGTTGAATAGTACTGGGTCCCAGTACAGGCCCCTGGGAAACACCACTATTTACCTCTCTCCATTCTGAAAACTGACCATTTATTCCTACCCTTGGTTTCCTATCTTTTAATCAGTTACTGATCCATGAGAGAACTTTCCCTTTTTTCCCATGACGGTTTACTTTGCTTAAGAGCCTTTAGTGAGAGACCTTGTCAAAGGCTTTCTGAAAATCTAAGTACATTATATCCACTGGATTCCCCTTGTCCACATGCTTGTTGATCCCCTCAAAGAATCCTAATAGATTGGTGAGACATGATGTCCCTTTACAAAACCTATATTGACTCTTCCCCAACAAATCATGTTCATCTATGTGTCTGATAACTCTGTTCTTTGTGATAGTTTCAACCAGTTTGCCTGGTACTGAAGTCAGGGTTACTGGCCTGTAGTTGCCAGAATCACCTCTGGAGTCCCTTTTAAAAATTGGTGTCACATTAGCTATCCTCCAGTCATCTGGATAGCTACCTAGGAGCAAGAGGGGGCTCAGCCAGAGTTCTGCTGAGTCTCGGGTCCAAGCCCGATCATTTTGCAGTGTGGATACAGCTCAAGCCACGGACCCACGTTAGAAGGTCTGCGTAGTACAGTATGGACATGTTAGCACAGCTGTAAAATTCAGGTCCAGCAATTGAAAACCCAGTTTACAATGCAGCGTGGACACTCAAGTGTGGGTCCCCCAGACCTGGGATTATAATGCAATGTAGACAGACCCCAAGGGTGATTCCCTTAGGCAGATGGGTCTGGTGGAAAGGCTGGGGAGGGAGTAGCTTTGGGGAAAGGGCCCATGGATTGGGTTGTTGATGGCCACTTCACCTCCTGCAAGGTACGTTAAGGGAAAGAGCTCAGCTCATTAACTCCAAGCTAGACATGAACAACCACATTGCCAATGGCGAGCGCTCAAAAATTGCGAGTCAAGCCTCGAAAATCATGAATTTGGCTTAAAAACCATGAGATTAAAGAAAATAAATACTCGGTTCTTTTTTATTTGCCTTCTGGTTTCTTATCCGTTCAAGTGGGCTCTCTTCCCATTTTCAAAGTTTTCTCTGCAGGTGTGAGGACTAGAAATGTACTTTTAAAATGAAAGCTGAGATTCCCGTGCAGTCTGCAAAGTGCAGTGGATGGGTCATCAAATATTGCGAGACTCACAATAAAATCATGAGTGCCGGCAACAAAACTCATTTTTTTTCTGATGGTGCAAGTGACACCTGCCTCCACTTCTGCCCATGCAATGTGAGAATTTCTGTGCTGTGCTGGGAGCAGAGACGTGGGCTGACTGCCGTAGCCCTGCATATCTGCTATGCTTCTTCACACTCTGATGCATGACGTGCCCGCACTGCTTATTTAAATTCATATAATGCATTCGGGGTGGATTTGCATAACATATAAAACAAAGTAATGGTGGCTGTAGTTTACTCAGGATTTGGTTCTGAAACTACTTCTATGGCTCCCATTACCATAGCATCCCAGTGCCTCACAATCTTTTAATGTATTTCTTCCTCACAACACTATAGGAAAATACCATTGTACCCATTTTACAGATGTGCCTAACTTAGGGACAGGGAGATTAAGTGACTTGCCCAAGGTCACACAGGAATTCTGTTGCTAAGCAGGGACTTGAACGCTGGTCTCCCAAGTCAGCGACCTAGTTACTGGACGATCCTTCCTCTCTAGGAAGGATTCCAACTTAGAAACTGCCTCGAGCACCAAATCTATTCACAGGTAAGCCTCTTTCCTATGGGAGTGTCATCAGATTCCTAGCACTGTAAGAAATCAACATTCAAAATGTTCTACTCCTGGACATGCTTCAGCAAAACAAATGCGTACACCAAATACCTGTCTCACCCTCCCATCAGAAGCTGAAGCACAAGACTGATCTAAAAAGGACTGAATGAGTTGCCAGGGAGTTGTGTGTGTCTGAAGGCATGAGTTATAATAAGGCTGAAAGAATATGAACTGCAGGGCAACCTCAAAACATTTACACGGCTCCTTTGCAGTGCAGATTCACAAGTAGTTATAAAAGTGTGTCACCTCTGAACAAAGTTAGGAGATTAACTAATGTGTGCTATTGCTACAGGTCAACATTGATTTATTTGGGACATCTATGGGGGTAACAAACAAGAAGTCATAGGAAATCATTTCACCTGCTTCCTTCCACCAGAATAATTTGCTGTACTCCATCTCCCTTCTGGCCTGGACATGCCCTGAGAAAGCAGTTCAGGTGTAGGATTCCACCTGCGCTTACTACAGCTATTCTCTCTTAGACAGACTCTAATTAGACAGGGCCAATAAACTGTACGGCAAATGGATGATTTCACTTTTAATTACATTTTCCAAAGTGCAATGAATAGCTCCATTAAAGTGAATACGAAATCCAAGGTGCCATTTCACAAAACACTGTTAAGTGTCACTTTTAGAGGCAGGCCATTTGCACGGCCCCACGTCGGCAGGTCTAAACACCGAGAAACGCAGATTGCCTCTTGCGATGAACTGCTCAATTGCTATTTATTTGTTGCAATTATGTGCACATAGCATTGTTATTCATGACTTAATGCACATGGTAATTTTTGTCTCTGATGGGCTCTTCAGTCTAGCAGAGAAAGAGGCTGGGAGTTGAAGTTAGACAAATTCAGACGGGAAAGACGCTGTACATTTTTAACAGTGAGAGTAATTCACCACTGGAACAATTTACCAAGGGGCGTGGTGGATTCTCCATCACTGGCAATTTAAAAATCAAGAGTGGATGTTTTTTCTAAAAGTTATGGTTTAGGAATTATCTTGGGAAAGTTCTATGGACTGTAAAAAGAAAAGGAGTACTAGTGGCACCTTCGAGACTAACCAATTTATTTGAGCATAAGCTTTCGTGAGCTACAGCTCACTTCCTGTAGCTCACGAAAGCTTATGCTCAAATAAATTGGTTAGTCTCTAAGGTGCTACTAGTACTCCTTTTCTTTTTGCGAATACAGACTAACACGGCTGCTACTCTGAAATCTATGGACTGTGTTATTCAAGAGGTCCAACCAGATGATCACAATGGTCCCTTCTGGCCTTGGACTGTATGAATCAATGATTCATGTGGTTGTTTTTCTCCTTGATCATATGAAATATTTGTCTGAGGAAGAAAATTTAAAATAGACACCAAATCACATTCAGTTACTAATGTTTGCAGTGTTGTTGTAACTGTGTTGGTCCCAAGATATGAATGATATTACTAAGACACTTCAGATGGGGTTATCAGAATCATTTGAGTTAGGAACACAAGTCCCATTGGCTTCCAATGAGACGTGTGCTCCTAATTCACTTAGGTGCTTTTGAAAATCCCACTCATTATGCTTAAAGAAGTTTTGCCATCTCAGATTAGAACATCAGATTAGTCAGTACCTTTCATCCTCCATGGGAGAACTGTGAAACAGGCCCTCAAAAATAATACATTGGGGGGAAGAGGGGTCAGAAAATGTACTTTCTTTTTTCAAACTTTTCAGGTGCACTAGGGTTATATTTGCAAGCTTTTCTCCACAACAATGGTATAAAAACCTACAGGCTGGAACCTGGGACCATGCATCACCACTGGAGGCTGAGGAGGGGCTCCCATAGGAGGACCCTGTGAGGCTGGGCTTGGCAGGAAGTACCACCAACAGGACCTAAATGACAGCCCCTTGCAGTCCACTGAATGGCTGGTACCAGTACTTAAACCAGGAAGTCATGATAGGAAGCTGTCTTAGCAACAGTGAAGACTGCCTGCCTGCCTCTGCTCCAAACCCTGCCTGTGACAGACCACAGACTCTAGCTTCTGACTCTGGTTTATCCTTGGCTCCTCTTCGATTGCTGTCTGTAACCTGGTGCCTGACCTTGATCTCTTGGTAACCTGACCCTACCTGCCTGACTCTTGATTTGCCCTGTAGCCTGTCTCAGACTCTGACCTCCCAGTACCTCACTCTCGACTCCTGCTCTTACCACTAGGTCTGACTGCCCTCGTCCCGGTCGTGACACCCGGACACTCAAAACTTACTCTCAAAAGCAGAGACTTTCACAAGATCTCTTGATTCCACCAACTCGGACTTTAAGAAGTGAACCAAATAGTGCAAGACTCATGATAAAATAGCAAGAGTTGGTCACACTAACTGAGCATAAGGCAATCTCCCCAGCTGTGCTCCATAACGTCTAATCAGCTTTCTATCTAAGGTACTTTTATGGCACCTATCGCCATAGCATTTGAATGCCTCACAATGTATTTATTCACCCAACACTCTTGTGAGGGAGGGATTTGCTATTATCCCCAATTTACAAATGGGTGACTGAAGCACAAAATACCTCTTGGCCAGAGAGGCTAAATTACTGGCCCAAGGTCAGATGGGAATTCTATGGCAGAGCAGGGGCTTGAACTCAGGTCTACCCAGGCTAATACCTGAACGACTGGACTATCCTGTTTCTGTGTAAAGGTGGCCAGTTTGGACTGTCACCTGCAAAATCTTAGCACATATCTAACATTGCTCATGTAAGTAATGGGGCTACTTACATAAGAAAAGTTATACACAGGCTTAAGCATTTTCAGGGTCTGAGTGTCTGCAAGATTGGAACCCTTATGGCATGAAGCAAGAGTTTTAAGTAATAGTATTATAACCATCACAAAATTACACTGCAACTTTGGAAGAATTGTACTGCACTGTCAGTTACAGCAACCGAAATCCAGCATAATGCCACTGTCCTCAGTGGAATTACATTAGTATAAATCCAGAACAGAGCAGAATCAATGAGATCCTGGGCAGGCCCTGGGGTCTTCTTGCATCGAGCTCATTGCTGGGTTGGGGCCCAAAATATTAATGTTCACGTTAGACAAGTTAAACAAGTTCTTTAATGTAACCTTAAGGGGCCAAACCTGAATTCACTTATGTGTAACCCCCTTGACTTCAATTGAGTTGCATGCCTGCATGATAAACAAAGACAGGATTTGGCCCTTAATTGTGAAGCAAAGCTCCCTTTACTTTTTCTACCTCGTGAAATCCCCATTATTTCCAGGGGAACGAATGCTCATGTTTCATGCAACTACTCTGATAGACTGGGGGGGAAAGATGGAACGAAGGTCCTTGATCTCTTGTAGAATCTCAAAATATCTCCTTGGGCTTCCAAGGAGTTGGAAAGCAAGGTCACTATAAACAATTTTGTATCCCAATGCTGTTTAATGAAAACATGCTTGTGTTTACCAGCCTGCTGCTTAACAACGATCCTATTGACATTGTGCTAACTGGAGGATCCTATTGACATTATGCTAACTGGAGAGCAAGGAACTCCTGTGTAACAACTCCAGACCCAACCGAATTTCTGGCCAGGTATCTAGGTCAAACTGAGGGTCTTATTTACCCTTAATCCATCCAAACTTTACCCTTTTATATTAAAAGTCTCCCCTTCCAGCCGATACTCTATATTTTAAAATGCATGCTAGTATTTTTTTAAGTGTTAACTGTAAGGACGTGACCACAAAACCCCAGTGGAGTTCTTACTAATGGGTGCCACTCAATCTGTACCACATGCATACACACTGAGCTGTTACGGCAGGGGTCTCAGAATTAAAGGTTAAATCACCTACAAAAATGAAGCAAGTCAGTGTCATTTCTGTACTGAGAGAGTGGAATTCAGGCGGGAGGAAGCTAATTAACTGAGTTGGAATCTAGCCAGATGACATGGGCAGACGGTGCTGATCTCAGGACAAAAAGATGGCTCTCACCACAAGCTCGCACAAGTTCTTGTCATGGATATGAAACTCTTTTAGGTACAACCACAGAGTCTAGTTTTAGTACGTGAGAATAGTGCCTACACACAGTGCAGTAAGACCAGTATCACGTAAGCCCTCTGTACACAGAGCTCCCATTACCATCAATGGATGTTCCACTCATGGAGGTCTTGAAATGGCAGCTTATGTTTAGCACAGTGCCAAGGAGAAGGATTTTGTTTTGGTGGAGTGCAATTCTGAAAATGACAGCCAGCATTCTGTTCACTAATTTGCAAGCTTTATTTTAAAATCACTGGTCACATAACATCCAAATCGAACTGTTTAGTTACTTAGAGTTGAAGCTACCAATAACATTTCTGTGACTTTTGACTTTATAGCCTCAGCAGGATTAAATCACCTCAGATTCTCAATTACCCACTACCAATTTAAAATTACAAGACAAAAGACAAGTTTGTTACTGTGTCTACACAAGATTTGACCTTGCTGACCTTTTGCTACTTAATCATCAGAGAGTGCTGCAGGCCTGTCTGGACTGTATTCCCAAGAATTTACAGTGCAAAAGACTGAAACAAAAAGCACTTTCTGTATTCATCCTTTCGGCTTCAAATCCTTCTCCTCTTATGTCATGAGACAATTAATGTGGCTAGGCAGGTTTTCCCATGCTTTAAGATTTGCAAAAGAGAGGGCAAGCCTTGGAGAGAGAGACGCTTCCAGATTTCTGAGAAGGAGGCTCGTGTGTATCAAATAATTATGTTTTGTTGTTGAGATAAAATAAATCAGTTCTCAAGTTTACTCTGGAGCACCATAGTAATTACTGTGTACTGAGAAATAATACACCATTCTAGAGTATCCTTGCTCATAATCTTCCATTGCCCCCCATACCACCTAAGGGAGACCTCCAGCCGCCAGAGTAGACCCCCCTCCATCTCAAGAACCAACAGCAACCCATTCCCCAACTGACCACCCAGCTCAACACCATAGGAGGACCTGCTTCCCAAAGCTAGAGACCACGGTGCAGCTTTCCTGCCATCACTGCTGCCAGCAGAGGCCTCAGGACAACCCCTCTACTGCAGCTGCTGTGAAGAATCCTGTGGCAGTACATTGATCCTGGTGGGTGCTTCCTCTTTCCATCTCATTCTCTCTTTCTTTTCCATATTTGGCAGTCCTACCAGGGGGATCAGTGAGACACAACAAAGGAAGAGAAAGAGAGGCAGCCTTCTCTCCAGCACACCAGTGGCCCTTTGGTGACTGGGAGGAGGACCTGTGTTCAAAACACTGCTCAAACTGATGGAACAGAGGCTGCTACCCAGGTGAAAATTCTGTTCTCAGTTACCCCTGAAGACCCCCAATTACATGGGTGCAAGAGAGAACAATATTTGACACAGTGAGCTAAAAATCAGGACCATCCTGACCAAAACAGGACCATTGCCAATTATTTTTTTCCTAGTTTTGCTTGCTGCTAGTCATTTCTGTATCTGGAACAAAGTCAAATGCAGGCTTACCCTGTTGTACAAAGTAAGGGTGTGTCACCTTGGATAACAAACAGGGACATTAACAAGAAAATGCTGTATCTATTATAGCTAAGAACCGATTAATCATTTGGTCCATCCTGTATTAAAAATATAGTTAACTTCCAATTGCAATATTTATCATGCTAAGTTAAATGCTCTCTTCTTTAAGTTCTCACCACTTAATTATAGCGCCTGCTACCACTTAGACAACCATTTCCCTCCCTCATCCAAATTTGGAGTTGTGAGAATAATTAGTAATGTGTGTGGGCATAATTTTGACCACTGCTTTGTTAATGTTTGGGGACACTTAAAAACTGATAAACTTTAAATGTTCACACTTGGTGTGTAACTAAACTGGGCCAGATCCTCAGCTGGTGTAAATCAGCATCAGTCTGTTGATTTAAAACTGATTTCCAACCCTGAAACAGACAAGTCTCATTTCAATACATCAGTGGTCTTCAGAAATACCATTCTACTTTTTGCCAGTGGTGAGTTCATTTAAATGCTTTGTTAAACTGTTTCATTAACAAGTTTAAAGCCGACTATCTGGAGTTATATTAGCAGTTCAGCACAGTAGTTAGGGTAGGAGTATTTGGAGCTATTAAAATATATTTATTTTTGTACATGAATACAAATGTGAATGGTTGGTAAGACTTGTGACCTTTTCATGCCCATGTTTCTGCAAAATTTCATAAGGCTTTCATGGAAGCCACTTCCTGCCTTCACAGAAAGTTGAGGTGCCTTGTTATTTCCCCTATTGAACTATATAGTTTGGCATCTATAACTTCAAAGTGATAGCTGCTGAAGATCACCTTTTAACCATTTCCTTTCTGAGGAATTTAATCATTTGTTGAAACAAAGTCACCAGAAAACAGCTGAGAACTTCTGCCATCTCTCAAGTTATTTTCCATGAGGAGTAGGTTTGCGTGTTCATGTAATCATTTGTCAGAGAGGAAAGAAACAAGTTTTGAATGGATTGACTGTATCAGGGCAAGGAAGTATTTCAGATGCATGTTGTAAATTTAACCATTGCATATGTAACTCCCCTTGGCATTTTTTCCTCCCACTCCTCTGTAGACAAATAATTAAAGAAAAGCCAGCCTCTCTTTCAGAGCCCATTAATACCTCTCCTTGACCTGCCAAACTGAGTCATTGTTGAATGAGTTGAGGCACTCCCTCCTTCCAGGAATGAAAGGAAATGGCCCAAGGGTGAAAGACTGGAGACTTACTGAAGTACGGTGCTGATACTCACAAGTACTTGGCCACCTGGCAGCCAGGCTTTTCTTTATTTGTTTCAGCGTTAGCATGATTTTTAGTGGGGTTGTGAGTGATGGGCAGATAGCACTGAGAAAAGCTTGGCAGGTTGGATCCAGACACCATTCCCCAGTTCCCATACAGCTCAGTACCAAGGCTCTTCTGGCTTTGCCTGAAATATCCCCTGCTGTTCTGGGCCTGGTCCACTCCTGAGCAGAGTCTACCAGACTGCATGTGGTGTGTATAATATGGACTTTAACAGGTGTTTACACTGAACCCAAAGTAAGGAACATACCTCACCCCACTGCCAGAGCTCCTTTGGAATGGGGAAAAAGTGGTCTTTACCTACCTGCCTACTAACCCCATATCAGAAGTTTGGAGAACAGCTATCTACCACCTTCTGAAGACCAGTGAATGGGCCACCAGGCTTTAGGAAGGAATGGGAGGGTATTCTGGGCATGCAGCCTGCTGAAAGGTAAAACAGAATCCAGACTTCCAAGGGAGCCTGCCAAAACCCATGAATAGGCTTTGCTAGGACACAGCTCATCCATCCCAATAGGGTAAAGTCAGTGCCTTTTGCATGTGGATACATTAGCTCAATGACCCATAAAGGCATCCCATGATTTGTCACAGCCGACAGCTTTCAGCCAGAGGAGGCTGAGAACAAGAACAGCAGAGGTACTGCTGGTAAGGACTGAACTGCATTTGGCAGAGTTGTCTGTGCAATCTTGTACAGCACCTAACTTCTGCTTTGCGTGGCTGTAGGCGACGCTATTAGTCCACCCCTGTAATGAGCATTAATCATCACCAAAAATAAAACAAAGAAACCAAGCATTTAGACATGCAAAAAGGGCAGAGCAATAAACAGATGAGAGAGAAATTGCTCTTTGCATAAGGCGATTGACTATATTTTTGCAAAAAGAAAAGGAGTACTTGTGGCACCTTAGAGACTCACAAATTTATTTGAGCAAAAGCTACAGTATTTTTGACTGCATGCATCTGATGAAGTGAGCTGTAGCTCATGAAAGCTTATGCTCAAATAAATAGGTGAGTCTCTAAGGTGCCACAAGTACTCCTTTTCTTTTTTGCAGATACAGACTAACACAGCTACTACTCTGAAACCTGACTATATTTTGTGCACTGGGGCAACGGGAAGGGATTGTTGTTATGCCACAAGACGTATTCTATGAGAAGTTGCAGGTACATTTCCCATGGCAGAAAAGAATAATAATAATTACTTGGAATTTTTGAAGTAGGCCAACCATTTGTCCACAGGGCAAGAAAATTCCTGTTTAACTGGCTCCCACCTGAGACAACCTTCAAGTTCTTGACCTATGAACATCCTCCCCTGAAAGAAATAAAAGAAGCAAAAACGAAAGTTCTGTTTGATAGCTCCGTTGCTAAAATTACATTTTTAAAAGCGGCTGCATGATGGTTTAAAAATAAACACTGTGCAATAGAGGGGGTTGTTGGCTTTCATTAATAGAATCAGAACAGGTTATTATCTGTATTCCAGTACCACCTCGAACCCTTATCCACGTTTGGGTCCTATTGTGCTAATACCTGTATGTACACAGAGCAAGAGGCAGTTTCTGCCCCCAAAGAGCTTACAAGAGGGTCAGTACTTTTATCCATGGCACTGAAATTGTAACCCCTTAAAGTGTAGTTGTCTGAGTTTTCATGTTCATCATTTCCCTTCATGAACTTAGCAATATTTGGAGACTTTTTAAAAAAAGTTTCATTTTTCGCTTTGCCCCTCTGTAAATTCTCCAGAGAGTGACCGTAGCAAACGGTAAAATGAAATGAAAAAGTGGAAAGAAAAAAAATCCTCACAGTGGCTCATTTTATTGCATTCTGTGGAAAAAAGTGTGTGTCAGGGTGGGGTGAGGGGGAATGGAAGAGAAAGGGATGAAGACAAAAAATTGAAAATTTTAAGTTTTCCAAAAAGGATTTCACTAAAAAGTTCTAAAAAAATTGTTTTGTTTTGAACCATGCACAACTGAATCAACTTTGATGTTTCAACTTATTTTGAAAATTGCTTTCACATTTTTCAATCAGCTTGGGTAATTTACTTCTACTTCACTTCCCTGCGCCTCAGTTTAGCTATACTTAAAATAGGTATAAAAGGGGAGTGTAAACCAGTGGGCCAACGCACCAGCCTATGCCTCATGGAACTCCCACTAGATTTCAGGCCCTTTCCTCAGGATTTGGCTTATTTCTCCCAAATAAGACAGTTGAACGGACATTCCACCTGTAAACCACAGCCTTTCCCCTGACCTAGGGTCTACCACAGGAGCCCTTCTACACCCTGCACGGCTTAATGCCTGAGGGTTAAGGAGAGTTTCTCTTCTCCCTTCTGCTGGAGTTTTCCTCTAAAAAACTGCCTTCCAGCCAGCTCCTTGCAGGGTTGCACTCCTTAGCTGCCTACCTGAGCACTAAAGAGATCCTCTGCTCCTCTCTTGTCTCTAACTTGCTCCATGAACTCAGGCTGCCTTTTATATCCCAGCAGGCCTGGTTCTGAGTCACAATCATTTACTGCGGGACCCCAAGGCTTATTCCCTTTACCTCAGAAGTTCACTTGATGCAGTGAAGGGCCTGCTCAGCCCATGACAGGGAGGCTTAGCAAATATTTGTGAAAATGGCTCAAATTAATAGTGTTGTGTAAGTAGCATTTTACAATGTGCAAAATATTAATAGAGTTAGCTGGGAAATAGGGAGAAAAGTCTGGATTTTTTTTTTTCCTTTGCCAACCACATTTTAGAAAGCTGACATATATCTAACTAGCTCTCATTATTATATACCAGGATGCCATCAATCATAGAATCATAGAATATCAGGGTTGGAAGGGACCTCAGGAGGTCATCGAATCCAACCCCCTACTCAAAAGCTGGACCAATCCCCAATTTTTGCCCCAGATCCCTAAATGGCTCCCTCAAGGATTGAATTCACAACCCTGGGTTTAGCAGGCCAATGCTCAAACCACTGAGCTATCCCTCCCCTGAAATCAGTGTCTACTGCATATAAACCTGTGCATGCAACAGTGTCTCAGCTACAAGGTTCCAGATGCAGTTGGTTAACACCTTTCCTCTCAGGTGTTTCCCCCCCAACTCTTCCCCTTCACAAAGATGTTTCATGGCGTATTGCAATGCCTCCACCTCTACTCAACCAAGAGCAAAACTGTATGCATGGATGAAACAGCCAACCCTGCCCAGGGATGCAGTGAGTGACCAAAAGCTGCCAAACTCTTGTGGCTGTTAGGTGAACTAAGTGGAATGAGTTTTTTTTCCCCAGTCCACTTCATCATGAACAGGTGCTGATCTGTGAAAAAGCCACCACCCACCACAACTAATACTGTTTGCTGTTTCAGCAGAGGTAAAAGTTCTAAGGGGCCAGACCCAAAGCTCATTGAAGGCATTGTTTTCATTGACCCCAAGTCTTCTCTCCCCAAGTGCTGGTTTCTTTTGGACAAGGTTGAGGCCGGGTGATATGGAAGTTGTTGCCATTTCAGCTCATCTGTTGAGATCAGGTATCTGTAAGCTACCTCATTAATTCCTCATGATTGCTGTGGGGTTGGACACAGGTGAAGCTTGGTCCTTCTTGTCCTTTTTATTGAAGTTTCCCTTGGTGTGTGGGTAAAGCAGAGGCTAATCATTTTATGTGAGAAAACAGCTGATGCAGCAAGCAGGCCTTCAGTATATGAGATGCATGGATGGCAGATTGTGCTGTGACTGATTATCACGACTGATCATTGTCATGTTTTCTTTATTAATATTCCAAATGATTTAACTGATAAGTTTCTACTAGTGGCAGATACAGCAGCTAGGGGCTTCTGTCCAGAACTAGATATTTCAATCATGTAAGACTAGCCAGGGGCACATTAATTACCGGTGCTTCAGAATCTATGAATCCCTTCACAAACTAGGCCCAACGGAATTTTTCTCTACACTCTACTGGTCACCAGTTCTTGTTAATTGATAGATATCTCTACTTCGGAGCAACTGTGGGTCACAGATGTCCACATCTCTCGCTCTCACACCCACTCACGCCACCAATGGTACCCGGCATCAGCCCCCGCAAGGCCAAGTTTTCAACAAGCATAAAGACTGAACTACCTCTCACTCCTCAAGGTGATCTTGCCAGGTCAGGTGTGAAACATATTGGAAGAACCATGTGGGAAAGACTGCATCCTCATACTGTACCTGCAGTGTGGACAGAGGACTTGAGTCTCCAGAGCATTTTCATAAGCACTACACTGAATTGTCACATTCTTTTGTCAACATTAAAATAGCTAAAATGATTTCATAGTTTAACTAAACTCCAGTTCTTGTCTCAGTCCGGACCCTAAGTAGAACACCAGATTAAGACAAGGAGTTTTGAATCTTACGATCATGGGAATAGATTACTCGTTTCATTTCCTCTGCTCTTTACACTAACCAGAAAGAATTCATGCTGTGCTATTTCCTCTTCTCGTCACAACCTCTTTCACAACAGGGAGTTCTCAGAATTTTAATGCTTAATAATATATTTGACCTTTTCATTAGTCCACGTTTTCATTGGCTCTCCTCTTGACCTCATCCTTTCTGGTGTCACAAGCTGTAAACAGGAGAAGCAGGTGGATGGCCAACGATTCCTAGTAGAGAACACTGAAAAGGTCTAAACAACACAGTGAGCAATTAGCTTTCAAAGAATATAGGAGTTGTTACAATTCAAAAAACTTCATCCTGCTGACACAGACTATCAAAATAGAAATGGTGCCAGCAGAATGCATTCCTTTGGCATTGGCTAAAATCAGAGGAACATAGTATAACCCTTAAAATTCATTCATTAAAAAAAACAAAACAAAAAAAATTACGTATACTTGGGACTTATGGTTTGCCACTGGTGGAGACTGTTCTTTAGCCACAGAACAGATCTGGCACAAAGAGCAGCAGTGCAAACACTGAATGATATCAAGATTACAGTAACACCAATTCCTACAATACCCCATTGGGCAGCCCACAGCTCAACAGTTTACGATTCATCATTTTCTTTCTTTACAGTCCTATAACCTGTTTTCAGTCCCCAGGACAGTGTCCTTGTCCCCACAAGCTGAATTCATTTGACTAGAGGATTTCCAGGAGTCGCTGTGTTAAGTGCTTTACAACAATCTACCACTTTCCTTTCATCTACCTTTCAGGCTAGATTTTTAACTGTTGTAAATCAACATAATCTCATTGACTCCATTAACATTGATTCACACTCCTACAGAATCTAGCCCTTTATTTTTTATCTAGTGCAATCAAGTGTATCTGGCAAAGTTTATAATTCTTTATAAACTCAGTTTACTTGTGGCTCATGGTTCCGTTAACTTTTAGCTGTTTAGTGATTTCCCTTCCCCCCGCTTCATTTTCCATTTGTTCCATTACTGTAACAGGAACAGCAGTGTGACTTAGCGGATACTTGTCACTCTTCCGTCCAGCTTTATTTTTGAAGATTCTTTTGTAAAATCCATTTTGCCTTCTCTGGTCTTTTGGTACCTCTCAATTTTCCATAACGTCTCATTAAAGTATAGGACATCCTTACAATGGAGCAATTTTCTGTCAGGCTGCAATTTATACCTGTGCATAGGGCAAATATGAGGCCCAGGCATCAACTCAAGTGCCACTAAAGCCCTCAAAACAATGAGATTTGAGTGGTACATAGCCCTCTCTAGGACCTTGACACAAGGGCAAATTTCTTCTCCAAAAATAAAAATATATCCATACTATCTTCCGTCCTTGGGGCTGTTGATTATTTTTTATTGCGTTCAATATATATATCCCCAATCCAGAGAGTCTATTGTCCTTTCATACCTCTGAAGAAAATGTACAGAGTTTCCCAATTTTACCCATTTTGGTTATGTCTCTATGTAACTAATAATAGTATATTTTCCTCAGTGTCAGTATTTTCTATTAATTCAACATGAGTCTATTTTAATACCTGCTTCTATGTGCACCCTCACTCTTTCCTCAGACAAAGTATGTGAGCTGAAACCTATTCCAAAGGGTTAGTTTTTACTTTATTTTTGTTTGTCTGAATTAAAATTAAAATGGTTTTGAAAAAGAATTTTTTTAAAAAAAAAGAATTGTCAGTGGTTCCATCAGTTTGTTTGGTAATTCCCCTGACACCATAGCATGAATGTTATCTGGCTCTGTTGCCATGTGTGGGCCTGATCCAGTGTCATTGACTCTCCTGGTGTTGCATCATACCCTAGATGCTGAGAATTTTTCCCAGTATTCTCTTATGTTTCCATGAGCTCTGTTTTGATCCCTGTTTGTTGTGTTGGTGTGTTCCAGCTTGCTGTGCCTTTCAGTATATCTGCATGAATATTATAAGGTACTGCAAAGAGATAAAAAATGGTGAAGAGGGTAGAGAAGCAGCATGGTGCCAAATAAGAGATTAAAATTAGTTTGTATTATACCACGTGACACACTTGCCTTGGGAACATGGTAAAAGTGCAGGCCTAGATCTAGTCACCACAGGCTTCCAGAGGCCTCAAGGACCTTATTCACCTTTTATGTTTTCTGTGGCACAACAAATGGAATCGGTTACCTAGGGAGGAGAGGAATTATTTAAGCTCAGTACCAATGTGGACACAAGAACAAATGGATATAAACTGGTCATTGGGAAGTTTAGACTTGAAATTAGAAGTGAAGTTTTGGAATAGCCTTCCAAGGGAAGCAGTGGGGGCAAAAGACCTATCTGGCTTTAAGATTAAACTCGATAAGTTTATGGAGGAGATGGTATGATGGGATAACATGGTTTTGGCAATTAATTGATCTTTAAATATTCATGGTAAATAGGTCCAATGGCCTGTGATGGGATGTTAGATGGGGTGGGATCTGAGTTACTACAGAGAATTCTTTCCTGGGTATCTGGCTGGTGAATTTTGCCCATATGCGCAGGGTTTAGCTGATCGCCATATTTGGGGTTGGGAAGGAATTTTCCTCCAGGGCAGATTGGAAGAGGCCCTGGGGTTTTTTTGCTTTCCTCTCTAGCATGGGGCACAGGTCACTTGATGGAGGATTCTCTGCTCCTTGAAGTCTTTAAGCCATGTTTTGAGGTCTTCAATAGCTCAGACATAGGTGAGGTTTTTCGCAGGAGTGGGTGGGTGAGATTCTGTGGCCTACGTTGTACAGGAGGTCAGACTAGATGATCAAAATGGTCCCTTCTGACCTTTCTATCTATGAATCTCCTTCCTTAGAGGTTTTTAAGATCAGGCTTGACAAAGCCCTGGCTGGGAGATTTAGTTGGGGATTGGTCCTACTTTGAGCAGGGGGTTGGACTAGATGATTTCCTGAGGTCCCTTCCAACCCTGATATTCTATGATTCTATGAAATGTCTATTTCAAAATGTTTCAGCAGTGGTTTGAGGCTTTCTTGCTTTGGTCCCTTAGATAAGCACTTTCCCAGCTACTGCACTGACTGTGAACAAATAGCCCGGCAATATACCATTGCTTACCCAGTAAAGGACACCAACTGAAAAAGGAACTCTCTCCTGATCTTATCCAGCCAGCATACGATATGTTAAGTTACTCCACATTCACATCCTATTTCCCAACATTGCAAACGTCCTTGCTGCGTATTCCTTTCTAAGACTCTGACCGATGTTATCTTCAGCTTATCTTTTTGTCACGTCAAGAGAACTGCATGTGTGGATTGAGGCACAGAAAGGCCATAATGCTTTAACTGTTACCGTTTCCATTTCTGTGGCTTTGGCTTATTCAAATGGATATTTTACTAATGCACTGCCATGCATTTCAAGGGGAAGATTTTCCAAAAGCACAAATGGGAGCTGGTTCCCTAACTGCGTATAGTGCCTTTGAAGTTCTCCCCCTAAATTAGTTTTATGAGGCACATTCAACTGCTAAGTGCCAAACATAATGAGACATGCTCAGGAGACATGCTCCTTCAGCTGATATTTTCATTATTATATGAATGACGGTAGCATATCGGTAGCCCAAGACATGCATCTGGACCCCATTGTGCCAGGTGCTGCACAAAAACAGAACAAAAAGATGGCCTCTGCCCCCAAGAACTCCTTATCTCTTCCTGCTTATCTTTACAGACAAAGGTACAGTGCAATATTTGGATGACTGTCCAAAGAGTTCCCTGCTTTGTTAAATACTTCATAGAAGATGGTATCAATTCTATTGATTTCTATGCATAATTTTTTAAAGTAAAACATCAGGCTGTGCCATGCTTGCAGAAGATATAGGGCTGTTGCTGGGAGGAGCGAGTGATTAGCAACGAAATAGGGCAAATAAAAGGGTGCAGTGACAGAGAGTGGTAAGACCTTGGGAGGTAGTGAACAGGGCATTTGTGACACATGACTGCAACTCAATGTGCTGGGATGGTGATATAATGACTCTACAACTGGCTAAGGACAGTTTCTAAAAATGGAGCACATGGAAAAATCAAAACTGACAAGAAGAGATTATACATGGGAAACGGAGGGTGGAAAGGTGACCACCTCAGAATATGGGGTAATATGATAGTGTGAAAGGCCATGTGTCTTCCCAGGACATTCATTGGTTGCAACTGACTGGGTTGCTTGCTTAGTTTTCTAATTGCCCTCTCTCAACTGCTCATCTTTGTTGTAAGAAGTTCTTTACAAACACGTCAAAACCAGAGCTGGGTGAAAACTAGCGGTGGGCAGGTAAATTCACTTTGCTATCCTCCCCCCAACCCCCATCCATGTTCCCTTAAATAGTAACCCTAAAGTGAATTTAGTGTCTATAAGCCAGATCCTCAGTCAATGCTAAGGTCCTTTAAATCAGCTTTTGAGGGAAAAAAAATCCAACTTTCAGGCATGAAAAGTTAAGTGATGATATTTTTCACACAAATGTTCCACCAGTTTCATCTAGCTCTCCTCTTATGACTTTGAAGAGTCAGACAGCCAATTGTGACTTTTAATTCAACTATAATGTCTGTACTGAGTCAGAACCACAAGATAATCATGTTGGTAGAGTGAGAGAGTCCATATTTACAAGCTATGTCCAGCCCACTTCATTCGTATGTTCACTTCCCAGCTTCAGCTCCAGGCACCATGATGAGTCTCTGAATTCTACCTCCAGAGTGTCCCAGACTTCAGGGGTTTGGTAAGCACACACAGTCACCCCACATTTCTGATAGCTTCATGCACTACAAACATGCGCTCCCCTAAGCTGTGGTGGTACATATTACCTCGGAAGTTACTTAGATGGCACTAGAATCCTAGTATGTTTTACCACATTGGACTACAGCCCATTCTGTATAGCAAACTTCTCAACAGATGATGCTGTTGGTCTGTCCTAATTACAATATATAACTATTAATCTAAGCATATTTAGGGCACCCATCACCACTGGCCTGAACAAAACACCTGACTCCATCATCATTCTTAGCCCATAAATCACTCCACAACATACTAATATTTTCTTGCCTTCCCCATTGGTCAGGTGAAGAGGGGAAACCAGAACTGTGGTCAAGCCAAAGCAGGATAACGATATGAATTTATTACCAAAAGGACAGGTTTGAAGAAACAGGGAAGTGAATCACTGGGAATAATATCCGTTCATGTCATTACAAAGTTTTTATTATTTTTAAAGAAAAATATTCAGGCAGAGAAACTGTAAAATTTGTAAAGTACTTTGAGATCTAAAGATAAACAGTCAGAGCCTCGACTATTGCAAATGGTGCAACTATATTGACTCTCATGGAGCTATGCACATTTACACCTGCTGAGGATCTAGTCCCATATTTACAATGTAAGGTCCCAGACCCATACAGATTCATGCACATGCTTAAATGTATGTACTATCTTCAATGGGGCTACTCTGATGTGTAAAAGAAAATATTTGCCTACGTTATCGTAGGATTGGAACCTATGTGTTAAATATTATTAAATATAAATTTGATGGGGGACACCAAGGTTAACATCACCTTTTTTGTTTTTAAAGTATGGTGGGGGTTTTAGAAACCACAACTAGTCAGAACCTTGCTTTTTGTCAAGGGAAGTCATGCTTCACCAATCTATTAGAATTCTTTGAGGGTGTCAACAAGCATGTGGATAAGGGTGATTCAATTGATATAATGCCCTTGGATTTTCAGAAAGGCTTTGGTAAAGTCCCAAATCAAAAGCTCTAAGGAAACTAAGTAGCCATGGGATAAGAGGAAAGGTCCTTTCATGGATCAGTGAAAAAAAAATAGGGAACAAAGAGTAGTTATAAATGGTCAGTTTTCAAAATGGAGAGAGCTATACAGCAAGGGTCCTCTAAGGATCTGTACTGGGACCTGTTTTTTTCAACATATTCATTAATGACTGATTAATTAATTTATCAATCAGTGATCTGGAAAATAGGGTGAACAGTGAAGCTGCAATGTTTTCAGATAATACAAATTACTCAAGATAGTTAAGTCCAAAACAGACAGTGAGGAGTCATGGAGGAATCTCACAAAAGTGGGTGACTGGGCAACAAAATGGCAGTTGAAATTCAATGTTGCCAAGTGCAAAGTAATGCACATTAAAAAAAAAAATCTCAACTATACATATAGTGATGGGTTCTAAATTTGCTGTTACTACCCAAGAAAAAGGTCTTGAAGTCACCAAGTTCTCTGACAACTTTCTGCCCAGTATGCAGTAGAAGTTAAAAAGGTTAACGTTATGTTTGAAACTATTAAGAAAGGGATAGATAATAAGACAGAAAGTATCATAATGCCACTATATAAATCCATGATATGCCCATACCTTGTATCATGTGTGCAGTTCTGGTCTTCCCTCCTTAAAAGGATATAGTGGAACTAGAAAAGGTTCAGCGTAGGGCAAAACATATAATCAAGGATATGGAACAACTTCCATATGAGGAAAGACCAAAAAAGATTATCCCTGTTCAGCTTAGAAAAAAGACAACTAAGGGAGGATATGATAGAAGTCTATAAAATCATTAATGGTGTAGAAAAGTGAGTAAAGAAGTGTTATTTACTCTTTCACATAATACAAAAAACAGGGGTTATCTGCTGAAATTAATAGGCTGCAGGTTAAATACAAACAAGAGGAAGTACTTTTCAAATAATGCACAACCTACCTGTGGAATTCTTTCCCATGGGATGTGGTGATGGTGAAAAGTATAACTGCGTTTAAAAAAGCACTGGAGAAGTTGATGGAGGATACGTCCATCAATGGCCTTTAGCCAAGATGGTCTAGGACATAACCCCATGCTTGGGGCAACCTTAAACCTTTGATTACCAGAAAGAGTGGAAGGCAGGTATGCATCACTCCACAATTGCCCTGTTCTGTGCATCCCCCTGAAGTTCTGGTATGACCACCTTTGGAGTCAGGATATGGGGTAAGATGACCCATAGTCCGACCCAGTATGGCAGCATTTATGTTCTACTCTGTGCTTAATGTATCATCCAGTGTGACAGCACTCTAGCAGTACCATACCTCTCATCCTGAGTTATTTATTCCATACAGGCCCCGTGGGGAAGAGTGGTACTTATTGAATCACCCATTCTATATCTTGTAGTACCTGGGGGTTTTTTTATTGGAAGTTATGTAGTGAATCAGTTCCCACCATGCTTATATATCCATAAAAGGTAGCACATCTTCTAGTGACTGCAAGCAGTAACTCTAGTTAGTGCCGGTTGATGTAGCTGTTTTGTTTGGTGGAGAGCATTCACTGTGAAGTGGTCTAAGACCTCAGACTTAATGTCAGATGGGCTATCAAACAAGTATGTGCTGGCTAAATCTTTCAGTCATCACCAAATGACATCCTAGAGAATGGAGGCCCTCTCTGTCTTATTATCAATGTCCAGTCCTCTTTGTTTATATGTGAGGCTCAATGCAAGAAAGGCAGATCGTGACACCAGATAGCACATTGAATTCATGGAATCCATTTTGGATATCAGAAGGGGCAGAATCAATTTATTTAAACCCAGGCAAGGTTAAAAAACTCAACAGATGAATGTGCTCAAGTCCTATTCTTAAAGAGATTCCTGTTGTTTGAAAGTGGAGATCCAAAGGAGCTACAGAAAACCAGATGGTATGAACCAAAGCATGAGAGAGAAGTTCTTAATGGTTTCCCCTTTAGATGATTTCTCTGCTGATTATGAGTAGAGACTCTTTCCTGCCCCTCTCCCCTGCCCCAATGCTTGTAAGCATGGAGAGGCGGAAGAGCTTTTACCATTGCAAAAGAGAGAACTTATTCAGAAAGCAAGTTTTTTTTCACAAGTCCTCACAGCTCTGCTGAAAACAAGAAGTGAAATGGGTCAGGAAAAGAGTTATGGTTAATGCTGCAGGACAACAGATAAGCCACTAGGCAGTTAGGAGGCTAAACATTTTATCTAGAAGCGCAGGCCTGGCTTTGTTTCCATCTTGATAAACGTTAGATTGGAGATTCTGCTGATGTGCAGCTTGGGATAGGAGACTTACCGTGGAATTGTGGCAAACCACTAAAGGGAAGATTGCATCAAGGCTTTGTGCTTCCATGATCTTATTCAACCTCTGCCTCAATTGCCTTAGCTTAGGGCCATATACAGATCAAACTAAAAGAACAGCAAATGTTGCCGTATTCTCCTTAATAGCATGAGGCTCTAAACAGCCTGGAAACATTATATCTTTAATATGAGTATTTGTTGTGAAGTGCAGTGCACTGTAGATATTGTATTTGCCTCCATTTTGCCTTGTAGGAGAGTGAAAGAGCTATAGACGAATTAGTGACTTTATATTTTGTAATATGTAATTAATAGTGTTGCAAATTTCAGAACCACTCCTTCCTTAACAGGTTGGTTATCTTTTACCAAAGATGTCTAAGACTGTAGGCACATTAAACCCAGAATACCTTCAGCTTTTATCAGTTATATAAAGGTGTCTCCTAAAACTGGTTGAGGTGTACTGTATAGGTTCCATCATTCTAGCTTAATGAAGAAACTCATCTTCCAGTTGTTTTCTAGCTGATCTGACCATTATAAACATGGAATTCAGGGTCAGTACCATTCTCACTCTCTCTAATGGGAGAGGACAAAATCAATGCATATATATTAAACGGATTAAAAACTGGCTTCCCTGATAGATCTCGCAAAGTAATTGGAAACTGGAAACCACCATCCAGTAGGGGATGTTTCTAGTGGGGTCCCACATAAATCCATTCTTGGCCTAATGATACTCAATATCTTTATCAATTATCTGAAGAAAATATGAGAGCATTACTGGTAAAGATTACAGGTGACAAGAATTGGAGGAGAGATAAATAATGACAGGACAGTTATAGAGACCAAACTAAATCTCATGGTAACCTGGGCTCACTTGAAGAACTTATGTTTCAATCCAGCTAAAAGCAAAGTCATATTTAGGAACCAGGAGCATAGGTCATACTTATAGGATATGGGATTCTATTTTGGAAAGCAGGGACTCAGAAAAGGATTTAGCGGTCATGGTGGATAAGCAGCTAAACACGAACTAACAGTGTGATGCTGTGGCTAAAGCAGCAAATGCAAATGCAGGGGAATACTGAGTAAAAATAGAGAACAGTTTTTATCATTGTATATGGTATTAGTGAGACTAATTCTGGAATACCACATCCAGTACTGGTGTCCACACTTTAGAAAGGACATTGACATCTTGGAAAACCTCAGAAAAGACATACAAGAATAATCTGAGGTCTGAAAAGACTGCCTTACAATGAGACACTAAAGAAGCTCAATCTTTTATAGATTGTGAGCTCTTCAAGGCAGGGACCCTCTCTTTGTCATATGTTTGTACAGTGCTTAGCACAATGGGTCCCCTCGGAGCTACTGTAATATAAATAATAATATAGGGCAGTTTGCTCTTCTCTGTTTGGCAAGCTGTACTACAGAGCCTACTGCTAACTTCTCCATTCCCAAAGGAAGAAAGGAAGAAACCTTGCATGGCTAACAAGTGCGGAACAACAGGAATTGTGTTACTTGGCTGAAGACATGAGTTTTAAAAGGCCATCCAGGGAAAGTATCATTTGCACCTTGCTGTAACAAGTAAATGGCAGGACAAGTTGGATGGGGAATAGAACTGAGGAACGGCTGGGCCAAAAATCACAGACTTCTACCACTTGAGCAAACAGACAATCTCCAGTAGCTAGCAGGAGTATTCGGGCTCCTAAATCAGCCTCTTTATGGACCAACCATTGGAGTATGATATCATCGTAAATACTGAGCAGGATCCATTCAGCAAAGAGAAATAGTCCAGATGTACATTAATCAGCACATTGCCTAGCCACTACAATTTCTGACCCTGCCAAGCCTCAGTGACACTCCTTGCCCTTTTAACCCTCTCCCATTGTTATATGCAGCACTGTGGTAATTAAGTAAACAACATGCGGTCATTTTTATAGGAGACACATAGGCCTAGATCCTCAAAAGTATGTAGATGCCTAAATTCCAATGATTTCAAAATACCTGTGAGCATCTGGGCCTCAGGTACCACAGTGATATTTTCAAGTGCAGTAAATGTGATTTTTACGTCGCTAGATCTGGATATACACATTGATGCTAGTCTGCATCTTTGTGCTTTTCAAATGATACTGGCCAAAATTTGCAGGTGTGTCCACTCTTTTTGGGTGTCTAACCTGAGATACCGAGAACATCGTTTTCAGAGGTTCTGCGAGCTGCAGGTGGCAAAACGCCAGGCAGTCAGGCCCTAGGTGTCAAGTTGAACACCCAGAAACTGAGCGTCTAAAATAAGACTTTATAATTTTTGCCTCTGCATCTATGACATAATCTTGATTGGAATCTAGAAGTTAAGTTACATGAAAATGTGCAGCTGTGATCTCAAAAGGACCACTTAAGGAGTTCATATATGTGATATAATCCACATATACACCATGCACAGATAAGAGGTCTTAATAAAGCTCATCTTGTAAGAAGTACACAGTGTTTGCAATCTGCATGTTGCATATGGTGCAATACTGAAAGAACGCAGCCTGTAAGGCACTGGGACAGAACGTCAGATGGTGGAAATCGACACATTGCTATTGAAGTCAATAGAGCTACATTGATCTGAGAATCTGGCCCATTGCGTGAACTTTTCTCCTTCACTTCCGTTATGGAGGCTCTTGATCTCACAACTGCATTACAATAACTATAAAACCATGTTATAACGCTAAGACAAATGTTTACTGGAAATGTGTCTAAAATTAGTTTTGGGTAGATACTGGGACATAGAAAGTACCTCCTAAAATATATTTCAAAAGCTAATCTAAACATTCCTGTAAACATACTGATACTTTTAGACATGCCTAGCATAACTGTTGTTAAGGAATAGAAAGTGAACTGGCAACCAAGATCAGCATCAAGAGAAGACTAGAAAGTTTCTTCTCTTGTATTACCCCTGCTTCTTACTAATTGTGACTAACATGCCGAGGTGATTTGTTTTTTAAAGTCAAGGGCAACTATTAAAATATATTGTTGTTGAGAAGCTTCAAGTTGAAGGGTGGTAGGACTTTGCAACTACCTGATAAAAATATACGATAGAAACAAGTTAATTTTATTTCAAAGAGGGTGAAAGCTTCAAATAAGATGTTTAGAGATGGACATTTTAGGGTCAGCTTAGTATTTATTTTATTTTATTTTAGGAATATAAGGCTTCTACTTGATAGATCTAACTTTCCTCTGCTGTGAAGATAGTGATCAGCTAGTCAAAGCCACAAAATAAACAGTTAGAAGGGTTGAAAACAGGAGTCAGACCTGAACAGCTACCACATCTATGCAATACTCTTCATTCCTTGCAGGATCTTACAGTGTCACAAAAAGAAAAGGAGTGCTTGGGGCACCTTAGAGACTAACAAATTTATCTGAGCATGAGCTTTCGTGAGCTACAGCTCACTTCATCGGATGCATCCCATGAAGTGAGCTGTAGCTCACGAAAGCTTATGCTCAAATAAATTTGTTAGTCTCTAAGGTGCCCCAAGCACTCCTTTTCTTTTTGCGAATAAAGACGAACATGGCTGCCACTCTGAAGCCTGTACAGTGTCACCGTGAACTAAACATAACCAGCCCTACAGCTGGAAGAGACGCTGATGTACGCAACCAAAAGGAAATAATAAGGATTAGCAAGTTGGAGCCCAGAAAGAAACTTGAGTGGCCACTTGATACTATTACAGCTGGTGAGAAAACAGCGGTGAATGGTGGTGGTTCCCAAGGAAAATGTTGACTTTTCATTGAAAAAACTGAGAAGTGTCTGGCCAAAACCAGAAAGCTTTGCGGGTTTAATGTTTTCAAGTTTTTCAATGAAAGGTTTAATGTTTTTTGAAAAAACGCAGACACTTCACTTAACTGGGAAATAAACTGAACAACAGTTTAGACAGAAAAGTTCAACCAGCCCTCAATATTAGGGAGGGCAAAGTTTTAGCCAATAAGAAAGCACAAGGGCTAAACATCCTTAACTAGGGATGGTGCGTAAGGGTTAGAGTGGATGGATCAAGATCTTTCTCCCTTGTCTAGTTGGGACAGTCCCCCTGCCCTGGGATGAGTTTTGATGGCAGATTGTGGAGGAATGGAGGTTCTAGACTTATGTGGAAGTCTTGGATATCTTGTTACTACTTCAGTCTGAATATGGGTTGTAATGTGGAGTTATGGGTGTGCGTGAATTAATAATAAACAACAATAATGAGATAATACTTAGCACTTCTATAGTTTCATCAGAGGGGTTAGCCTTTCTTTCTGCACTAAAACGCTGGTAAATGTTTTATTCAGATACCTCACCAGTATTACTTGTAATAGGCATTAATAGGACATGCAGGTTATTTCATAAGCGTATTAATTTTAAAAAAAGCTTTCATTCCAGCCCCAAGTTACAAGCAAACTTACACATTAATCCCTTCAACTCATATTTTATTGTATCCAAAAGTCATTATAGCTTGCAAGGTACTCTGCTGTGAAAAATTATGCACTGATAATACCATGCTGGAAATCATGGTCTGCCCATATGATACAGCAGCAGGAGACAAAAATATGTTCTGAAGGGCAGGAGGGTAAAAGTGGAGTTTACTGAGGACTAAATACATTAGGATTGAGATAAAAAAAAAGAACAAAGAAGTTCAAATTGCAATCCAAGCTAAATTTATTTTTAGTCCTTCAATTATTCCAAATTTTGCAATACTGAATGTAGAGGGCATATCGGTCCCTTATATTAAAAAAAAATTCTGTCGTACTCCTTGCGGAGTTGTACTTAAAAATGATTCAATATAGGTACTCAGGGAGCTAATGTTCCAATAAAGAGATAAAATAAAGGAAGAATCTCTTTGCCCACTCATCACTTTCGAGGACACAAATACACATCCAGGTTCAGTTCTGGTCATTTTCTTGGCCTGCTACACCACAAAGATACTGTCATGTTAGAAACATTGGTGCCAGAGGGAAGAAAGCCAGAGACTTAGCTAATTCTTATTGATTGGGACAACTATGTAGTTTTAGCAAAGCTGTCATTTGCTGGGTTGATCATTACACTATATGGGTTTTTATAAGTCAGGATTCTAGTCTCCTTATTTGTCTGAAGTGGCATAAAATACACGGATATTTCCTAAAAAAAAAATAGCTCAGAAAGGCCTTGACTCATCGGCCACAATTGTGAAAAATTTCACGTTGATTCAAATATTCTGGACGGGCAAGCCAGACACGTATTATATATACATACTGTGGGAGTGAACAATGGGATGGGATGGTTGGTGCACAAGAGCTCCCATCCATCAAGAGGAAGAGAGGAGGTTGGTTGTTGCAGGACCGAGCATGGTTATGTTTGATTCAAACAAGAAAAAGCAGACAGGGCCATGAGCTATAGCAAGGCTTCCATCCTGCAGCAGACAGAATGAGGTTGTGCTGAAGACACAAGTAGGTCACACAAAGGCTCAGTATTACAGTTGCAAACACTTCACAATACTTTTGCCACTATAATATCCTTTCTGGGGGAGCAGAGGAGGGGCCATTTTTAAGTAGATTGAAAAACTCCTTGGTTCCGTGGAAAAGTAAGTAATGCAGAAAATGATTCAGTCCTACAGACTTTATTTCCTAATGCCTAACTTAAGGTGGAGACAGCGGGGTTTTTCTGCTGCTTTGCTTTTAGCTATTGTCAGGGAAGGCATCAGAAAAGGGCACTCTTACACCATTATTTAAATCTCAGCCAAAAAACATATGCAGGTGTAATAGTATACTGTACTTAAGGCATTGATAGTAGACTTCCTCAAGCGCCTTCCTTAATGACCTGAGACCCTGCATGGAATCTCCTTTAAATAAGAACTCACCAGGCTTTCAGGTTTTTCTTTTCTCCCCCTAACCTCTTATAACCTTATCCAAAGCCCACCCAAAGTCAATGGAAAGACCATCACGGACTCCAATGCGCTTTGGAGCAGGCCCCTATTTTGCCCCTCCCACCTTCTCCATCTCATCACAGTGTGACACGACTTCTCTTTGAGCTGTGAGGGCAACCGTTGAGTGAAAAATGTGCCTAGAACGTAACAGTCCCTGGATCGTGGAATCTTTCAAAGTGAAAATCGGTAACTAACAGTAATGAACACACTATGAAAAAACACAGATGAAAACCTTGCTAATTAAATGTAAGCATGTGTCTCTGAGACAATATCCACCAGCAGCACCTAATTTAAGGTGCAGATTCATCCAGGGGATGCTCAGAGCTGTTACCAGTATGACGACATTGATGAGCTCCTTAAGGAGACGGGATGAATGCTCTTTATAAACGGAACCAACATTTTATAAGAACTTTAAAAACAAAAGCAACCCACAACTTATGGAGTTTCATGAAGTGGGCTTTTTCATTTTATTTTTAAAACTATTTATTTGAAAGTGAATCTAGTGCTTGTGAAAGCTATTGGATCGACTGCTCTGAAAACCAAAGTGCTTTATTATTATCAGGAGGAGTAAGGAACAGGTGCAGGCAATGAAAGCTTCCCCACCAAGACAACCTGGCAGAAGCACATCTGGATATTGGAGTATTTCTACCTCCAAATCCAGTCAAGTGGCCTCCCTGGTGAGGATGCCAATATGGTGACTAATTTAAATGTGAGTCCAATAGGAATTGGACTGAGATAAATTTATATTAAACACTGCCGGCCAAACAACAACTTTTCTGTTGCCATCAGCTTAGCTTCCATGTGAACTGTTGCTCTCAAAGGTGTGATAAAGTTCCTGCTCTACCTTGGTGGGTCTTGCGCTTACTGGTGGATTTGCTCGCCTTGGAGTTTCACAGCAGCCCTCAGCTTGGCCGTTTTTCTGAACCCACAGTCCAGGTTGACTCCTCCTGTGTCTGACTAGGAGTTGGGAGGATTTGGGGGGAACCCGGGCCCGCCCTCTACTCCGGGTTCCAGCCCAGGGCCCTGTGGAATGCAACTGTCTAGAGTGCCTCCTGGAACGGCTGTGCGACAGCTACAACTACCTGGGCTACTTCCCCATGGCCTCCTCCCAACACCTTCATTATCCTCACCATAGGACCTTCCTCCTGGTGTCTGATAATGCTTGTACACCTCAGTCCCCCAACAGTCCGCGTTTTCACTCTCAGCTCCTAGTGCCTCTTGCTCCCAGCTCCTCACACGCACACCACAAACTGAAGTGAGCTCCTTTTTAAAACCCACGTGCCTTGATTAGCCTTCCTTAATTGATTCTAACAGCTTCTTGATTGGCTGCAGGTGTTCTAATCAGCCTGTCTTAATTGTCTCCAGAAGGTTCCTGATTGTTCTGGAACCTTCCCTGTTACCTTACCCAGGGAAAAGGGACCTACTTAGCCTGGGGCTAATATATCTGCCTTCTATTACTCTCCTATAACCATCTGGCCCGACCCTCTCACATATTCCCCCCCCCCCCCCCCGCTCAACGCTATGGGGTTGGGCAACTTGGAACGTCAGGCAGTGTACTCGTGACAAGCCATCTGCATTGCCATGGTGGCTTCCAGCCCGGTGTTGTATGGTGAATTGGAAAGGTTATAGGGACAGGAACCATCTGGTCACCCTTGCGTTCTTCTCTTTATTTCGCTGCATCCACTGGAGGGGTGCATGGTCGGTCACAAGGGTAAACCGTCATCCCAGAAGGTAGTAACTTAGTGTTTCCATGGCCCATTTCATAGCTAGGCACTCTCTTTCAACCACGGCATACTTCTGCTCTCTCGGGAGGAGTTTCCTGCTGAGGTAGAGAATTGGGTGTTCTTCATCTCTGACCACCTGCGATAGGACCGCTCCCAGAGGCGTCTGTTTGTAAAATGAATTCTTTGTTGAAGTCTGGGGCTATAAGCACGGGGTTACTGCAGAGGGCTGTCTGTAGATCCATGAATGCTTTCTCTGTGGCATCTGTCCACTTCACCATGTCTGGACCCCGGGCTTTTATCAGGTCTGTCAGGGGACACGCTCTGGTAGCAAAATGGGGAATAAATCATCGGTAGTACCACACCACACCCAGGAATGCCCAGACTTGCTTTTTCCGATTCAGCCAGGGCCAATTTTGGATAGCCTCTAGTTTGTTTAGTTGGGGCTTGACCATGCCCCTTCCTATAATGTAGCCAAGGTACTTAGCCTCGGCTAGCCCTATAGCACACTTGGCTGGGTTGGCTGTGAGGCCAGCCTGTCTTAGCGTGTCCAGAACCGCTTCCACCTTTCCTAAGTGGGTTTCCCAGTCGGGGGTGTGAATAATCACATCATCCAGGTATGCTGCTGCATAACTGGTATGGGGCCATAGGAGCTTGTCCATAAGATGCTGGATGGTGGCAGGTGCCCCATGCTGTCCAAAAGGAAGAACAATATATTGAAACAGACCCTCTGGTGTAGAGAGTGCCGTCTTTTCTTTCACATCTTTGGCAAGGGGAATCTGCCAGTATCCCTTTGTTAAATCAAGGGTGGTCAAAAATCAGGCATCGTCCAGGCGGTCAACTCATCGATACGGGGTATGGGGTATGCATCAAATCTGGATATCTCATTCAGCCAGCGAAAGTCATTACAAAACCTAGTGGCACCATCGGGTTTGGGCACCAACACAACTGGGCTTGACCACTGACTGTGGGATCTTCGATGACTCCCAGCTCCAACATCCTTTTTACCTCTGCCTTGATCTCCTCCCTTTTTGCTGCTGGGACCTGATAGGGCCTTAAAGTTACCTTTGCCCCAGGGTCTGTGATAATGTGGTGATATGCTTCCGTGGTCTGGCCTGGTTTGGTTGAAAACACGTCTTGATATCGGTTGATCATCTCAGTTTCTTCCTTCTTCTGGTTTGGTGTCAGATCAGTGGATATCCTGATCTGCTCCTGCATATTATTTCCCTGGATCGGGGTCTCTTGGGCCACTACACATGCCTCTCGTTGGTGCCAAGGCTTTAAGAGGTTAATGTGATAAATTTGTTCTTGTTTCCGGCGTCCTGGCTGCCACACCTTGTAGGTTACTTCCCCCACGGGTTCAACCACCTCATAGGGCCCCTGCCATTGGGCCAAAAGCTTGCTTTCTGCCATGGGTACCAAAACCATCACCCAATCCCCTGGTTGGAACTGTCGGACTTTTGCCTGGCGATTGTAATGGGTTCGCTGGGCCTCCTGTGCCTTTTCCAAATGTTCCTGTACAATAGGGGTGACCCGGGATATTCGTTCTCGCATCTGCAACACATGGCCAATTATATTTCTCCCCTCATTGGGTTCCTTTTCCCAGATTTCTTTTGCAATATCTAGTATGCCAATGGGGTGGCATCCGTATAATAATTCAAAGGGGGAAAACCCAGTTGAGGCCTGAGGTACCTCCCAGATTGCAAACATAAGGTAGGGTAGTAGGGTGTCCCAATCCTTCCTGTCTCGACTTGCCATCTTCCTTTTCATTGCCTTGAGGGTTCGGTTAAACCTTTCTACCAGCCCATCGGTCTGCGGATGATAGACTGAAGTTCTCAACGTATGTATATGGAGCAGCGTACAGAGGTCCTTCATTAGCTTCGACATAAATGGGGTACCTTGGTCTGTTAATATCTCCTTTGGTAGCCCCACTCGGGCAAAGATCCCCACCAACTCTTTAGCTATCGTTTTAGAGGCTGTGTTCCGCAGGGGGATGGCTTCTGGGTAGCGAGTAGCATAATCCAGAACGACAAGTATATATTGGTGGCCCCGAGCTGTCTTCTCCAGGGGTCCCACTAGATCCATGGTTATTCGCTCGAAGAGGACCTCTATGATGGGAAGGGGTACTAAAGGTGCCCTCAAGTGGGGACGGGGACTGTGCAGCTGACACTCCGGGCAGGACGCACAGTACCTCTACACTTTTTCATGTACTCTGGGTCAGAAGAATCGTTGCAGGACCCATGCCAGGGTCTTCTCTACCCCCAAATGCCCCCCCAAAAGATGACTATGGGCCAGACTTAATACAGCATTCTGGTGTTTTTGAGGTACTTGGATCTGCTGTACCTTCTGCCCCTGTACTGGTGCCACCCGGTATAAGAGATTCTTCTTCATTATGAGGTAGGGTCCTGGTCCCTGGGTTTTCCTTTCCACGGGGACCCCATCTATTTTGGTCACCTCCTTCCTAATGTTGTCGTACCTTGGGTCTTCAGCCTGGTCCCATCCAAAATTTCCTCTCCCGGGGCTAATCTGCCCAAGATCTAGGGGGCCAGTCTCTGTTACCTCTACTGGTTCAGAGGCGTTAGGGTGTGGGTCAGACTCGGGTGCTTCTCCCTCTTGGGTGGCCTCCTTTTCAGCTGCTCGGGTCCGCCTACCTACGAGAGCGACCCTCTGGCTTTGGGCCAGTATTTGGGTTCCCAAGGCCTTAGCTGTCCTTCTTTCCCTTTTCGTCTTTCTACGCTGTCTGGGAGTGGAGAACAAATCAGGGGATATTTCAGAGAAGGTTGGGGGTTGACAGTCTACTGTGGATGCCTCACTACTTTCAGGGCTTCCCCCTTTCTCCAATTCCCCTCCCGGGAGTAAGTCTCCAAACCCTGGAAAGTCCCTCCCTATGAGCACTGGGTATGGGAGTTTAGGGACTACACCTGCTGCTACCTCAGTAGTGTTCCCCTGAATCTCGATTTTTACTGGGATGGTGGGGTAATAACCAACTGTCCCATGGATGCATGTTATCCCCGTACGCTTAGCCCACAGCAGCTGACTACGCGTCACGAGTTTCCCCAAGACAAGTGTGATAGCACTCCCCGAATCAACCAGTGCTGTGGTCTCTACCCCATTTAGCTTCACTGGTCTAGTGTACATAAGTGGGGTTAGTGAGACCCCCACAAGGTGGATCAGGGAGCATGGGTCTGCCCAGTTCCCCAGGTTACACTGCATAGGCTCCTCGGCATTGGGACACTGTGCAGCTATGTGTCCCCACTCCCCGCAGGCGTAACATCTGTATGGAGCCCTAGGCATTCCCCGGTCTCTTGGTTTGGGTAGTCTAACATCACGATCCTCTTCCTCATCAGTGCTCTGACACTTTGTGGCTTCTGGTGGGCTTTCAGCCCCTCTCTTTTTCCACCTGGGCTCTCCTGGTGGCCCAGTCACCTGAGCTCTAGGGCTTGGTGCTGCTAGTTTAACCCGGGGTGCTTCTTCCTTAACTGGTCGGGTCAGCTCCCTCGCCGTCCTTCGCCTTTCTACTAGCTCGACAACCTCGTCGTAGGTGGAGGGTTCGTTCTGGCTTACCCAGGCGCGAAGGTCTGGCGGTAGTCCTCTCATGTACTGGTCGATGACCAGAACCTCTAGTATCTCCTCCGGACTCCGGGACTCAGTTTGTAACCACTGTCATGCGAGATGGATGAGGTCATATAATTGGGACCGCGAGGTTTTGTTTTCCTGGTACCTCCACTCATGATATCGCTGGGCCCGCACTGCGGTCATTACCCCAGATCTGGACAGGATCTCTGCTTTCAGCTGGGGGTGGTCTGCCGCAGCCTCTTCAGGCAAATCATAGTAGGCCTTCTGGGCCTCCCCACACAGGAATGGAGCGAGGGTGCCAGACCACTGTTCTCGAGGCCAAGCCTCCCGCAGGGCTGTCCTCTCAAAGACCAGGAGGTACGCCTCTACATCATCCTCCCGTGTCATTTTCTGCAGCTGATTACTGGCCCGCATGATCTGCGTCCCATCATGGCTGCGGTTCAGCTCTGTAAAGGCCTTTACCTGGTTTACCAGTTCCCGCAACATAGCCCGGTCTTGAGCAGCCTGGTCCATCAGCAGGCGATTAGTCTCTTGCTGCAGCCGCACTGCCTCCTGTTGGGCGGCTGCCTGGACACGAGTAGCCTCCTGCTGAGCAGCTGTGGCTTGTATCAGAGCCCGCACTACGTCCTCCACTGTGGTGAGAAAAATAAAAATAGACCCTCTTCCCTTTTATTTTATTCTTCCTTCCAAACACCCTCCTTCTTCCGCCACGCTGTGGACACCAGATCCCACTTCCGACACCAGTTGTGACAAAGTTTCTGCTCTACCTTGGTGGGTCTTGAGCTTACTGGCGGATTTGCTTGCCTTGGAGCTTCATGGCAGCCCTTAGCTTGGCCGTTTTTCTGAACCCACAGTCCAGGTCGACTCCTCCTGTGTCTGACTAGGAGTTGGGAGGATTTGGGGGGAACCCGGGCATGCCCTCTACTCCGGTTTCCAGCCCAGGGCCCTGTGGAACACAACTGTCTAGAGTGCATCCTGGAACAGCTGTGCGACAGCTACAACTCCTAGTGCCTCTTGCTCCCAGCTCCTCACACGCACACCACAAACTGAAGCGAGCTCCTTTTTAAAACCCAGGTGCCTTGATTAGCCTTCCTTAATTGATTCTAGCAGCATCTTGATTGGCTGCAGGTGTTCTAATCAGCCTGTCTTAATTGTCTCCAGAAGGTTCCTGATTGTTCTGGAACCTTCCCTGTTACCTTACCCAGGGAAAAGGGACCTACTTAGCCTGGGGCTAATATATCTGCCTTCTATTACTCTCCTATAGCCATCTGGCCCGACCCTGTCACAAAGGGAACAGCCCTGAACAGAGGTGGCCCAAACCTATATGCACTGAAGACAATGGACAGACTATCCTTGGCTTTAATGGGCATTGGAGCAGGGCCGTAGTTACCTGTGTCATAGCCCATCCAGTCTTTTTCATGTTTTCTGTATCGTATGAGAATTTTTTCCAATTACTGAATACGATTCACCATCATGTGTGTGATTCCTACTACACGGTTATTCGGCTATTGATGTTTTCAGTTGTAGGAAAGAAATGTATGTGAACACCAATGGCACCAGAAAGTTTGTATGGAAAACCCTTTCATGTCAGAAGTTTATTTTTATTGGTAAAATATTAAATAATATACAGAATTAAAAACTGCACTTACACTTCTGAGAAGAAATAAGTCTTGGACAAATTATATGCTTGTTCCTGAGATTCCCTACGTTTATTCCAGTAGCTGTGCACTCAGACAGTACAAACCTTTATAATATAATCCTTTTCACAAAGTATTACAAAGTTTCTGCAGCTTCTTCTTGTATTTATACACACATACAGACTCGCACTCTCACATTGCTGTACAACACTCACACACATACACAGTATACACACACACAGGTATGATGGAACCATATTATGCACATACGCTAAAGGGAAGGAAAAGAAAATACAAGTCCCATATTTCAGTCTGCAGTGGCAAAACTGTTTAGCAGGGGTGTATAGATTTGCATTAGAGTGGCTCACGGGTACCACTGTTGTAAGGGTTGTTTCAGAACTTCTGTCATAAGGGCATATTCCCAAGTCCACTGAAGGCAGCAGGAAGATTCACAATGACTTTGAATCAGGCCTCAACCCTGATGTTTAGAGGTTTAAACGAGCTTAAACTTCTGCACAGAATTGGAACTCAACCTGGAGGAAAGCTGTTTGCCATACTACTCAATTGGTTTGCCTCTTCCTAAATGACAGATGTCAAATTCAGCCCTAGGGTAAGCAGGGTAGAACTCCACAGAAGTGATTAAAGGTGCATTCATATGCACCAAGCTTCAGGGTTAGATTCTGACACTCCTCCTCATGCTCAGCAGCTTCTTGCTCCAAGAATGATCCCATTGACTTTAACAAGACCCTCGTGGAGTAAGGGGCTATTCAAAATGCCTTCAGTAGCAGAATTTGGCCCTACGAGCATGAAAAATAACCTGTGGAGCTCACGAGGTTGAACGTGTTTTGCTTCTTTTAATTCAAAAGCGTCTTGGAAATAGTTTTGACAATCGGTTGGAGCATGATAAACTCTGATTGCCCTTGCTATTATTATAAGGAAACATCTTAAATACAAATTGAAAAGACAAAAGTGGCTCCTGTGCATGCACTGTAACTGCCTGTCCAAGAACTCTCAGAGGGATTTTTTATTTAGTACCTAAATACATATTTACACAACAGCGGCTTCAGTCTACTGGGAAATAGACATTTAAAAATTAGATATAAATATGTATGATATGTAAAACAAGCCCCATCTACACTTATATAAGACAACTTCAGCTCTAAAGAAGCTCTTCTGGTCTCAAGTCCTGCACTTCTTATACAGGCAAAACGCCCACTGGAATCAGTGGGAGTTTTGCCTTAGCTAAGAGGTTAGGGTCTGATCCAAAGCCCATCATGAAAGTCAATAGGAGTCTTTCTACTGAGTAGGCTTGGGATCAGGCCCCACGTGTTTTATAAATGTCCAGGTTAAGTGCTTTTCTTAAGAAAAACTGTATTTAAAAAGGAACAAGAGAAACAGAGGCAATAAAATGTCTGTCCTTAGTTCAAACCATTGTATATGTTTTGATGTCAAACAAAAGCAGGGAATAAAAAAATCGGTTTTAGCCTTAGCTTTTAGTTTCTCACCTTTTGTCAGTCTGCTTTGCAATTTTAACGTATATAAATATTTGAATCTTATCCTTTAAGGGATTTAAGATAGAGCATTTTGGTTTTTTTAATTTGTGTTGACTGAGGAAAGAAAAAGAAACTACTGTACATTTTTAAGACGTCAGGAAAATATTGCACTTGAACAGAAAAATAACCAAAAGTTTTTGTTTGTCTTTTTTTTTTTTTTTTTAAACTGAGTAATATAAGCAATCTTCCATGTTTGCAAGAAGCACGTTCTGAAAGCAAGGTCTAAGAATGAAGCATCAAGAGCAATTTTGTGGTCAGTGACCTCAACCCTGGAATACAACAGTAGCAAAACTTCTTTTAAAGCATTTTTTTCCAAAAGGAAAAAAAAAAGTTATATGACTTTTTACTTTACAATTTTAAATCTTTCCAAACATTTGCATTAAAAGTTTCCAGTCTCACATAAAAAGATATACATTTTAGAGGAAAAAATTACAACCCGAAAATAAAACTGACTAAAAAGGAAGGCAAATATACAGTATTACAAGTACATAGGTGTGGAGTCATCTCTTTAGGTACCCTAGTTTTGACAGTGTTACAAAGATTATGTACCTTAATATTTTTTCTCAAATCAAATATTTTCTTTTTTTCCCCTCTGTTTTTAATATAAAACTACCCTTGAGTACAAAAATATGTAAACAGCCTGTACAGCCAACGAACAAACAGAAAAAATAATAATAAACTAGATGGGCCAAAGCAATGGGAGATAAGAGCTGGCCCAGTCTTTAAGCTAAGAGAAGGAGGAGGGGAAGAGAAAGCAATAAAGAAAAAACTTTGCTACATGAAACAGGAAATGAAGATGTTCAAGCTCTGAGAATGCTTGACAATTAGTCAAATAATTGATCACAGTTTCAGAAGTTTGAACTACTACAAAAATAACCCAAAGTCCTTCCCTTGTTACAGTGTGTTCAGAAATGAACATCCATTTCCAGTAAGTAATGTCAAATCTCAGTAAGTGCATAGTAGGGGATTCAGTAATCTCTGCCCCTTCACAAAGCTTTTCTTACTCTATGTCACTTGAGGTAAAAACTAAATGGCCCAATTCCCTGCTCCTTAGTTCCCACTATGGAGTCATGCTCTCGATTCTGCTTTTGCATTGGGCCTACATATTTTCCATTTGATTCACAATGAAAAGTACCGCCTACTAGTCATTCATGGATGGGGTGAAGTCTAGGACACAAATTTAAATGAATACATATTTACCGTAGAACCTCACTAATTTGTACTAGTGACTGAGGCCCAACGAGAGAGATTGAACTTTACAAGTTAGCAAATAAGGCTCTCATCCAATAAAAGAAATTAAGCACATGCTTAACTTTAGTCCTTAACCAGTAGGCCTATTGACTTGAGTGGGACTGCTCAGGTGCTTCAAGTTAAGCATGTGATGAAATGTTTTGTTGGACTGAGGCATATGGGCTTCATCCAAAGCCCATTGGAGTCAAAAGGAGTCCTTTCAATTGTCTTCAACGGGTATGTCCACAATGCAGTGTGAACCCAGGGTTTGAACTCAGGCTCAAGCCTACCCCCCACTCTTGTCTACATACAAACTGTGCAAACCCTGGGCTGAAACTCAGGGTCCTAGAAGCCTGTGGGGGTGGAGGGTCCAAGCCTGAATCAACAGGCTTCAAGCCCTATTGCCTTGTAGTGTAGATGCAGTTCCATTGGACTCATGCTCTGAGAGTATGCCAAAATATTCCACAATCCCATGGGCCAACTTTCTTTGTCCTTTGGCCAGTCAAGTCTGGTAGAAAGTCAAGTTTTTCCACACTGCACCATGAACAAAGTGGTACAGCAGCCACAATTTGGGAGGATGCCTCCAGTCTGGAATATCGGTGGTTGGACATGAGGCTGCATAATGCAATGTAGATTCTGGAGCCGCATGTCTAACTTGGTGTTACAAATGCTTGTAGACACTCAAGCCCTAGGTTAACAAACCCAGAGTCTGCTAACTCGAGTTCTACTAACCCAGGGCTTACATTGCAGTGTAGACATACCCAGTGAGTTTTGGATTAGGCCCTAAGTGAGCGATATAAAAAAAAAAAAAAAAAAAGAGCCAAAGCACCTCAGAACATGCTTTGAGCATTTAACTTGACAGCTGTCATTCACTTGGACTTCATAATATTTCAGAACGTGCTAGTAAATACAGCATAGTATTTTTTTGTAAAAATATTGAAGGCTTGAGTAATGATAGACTTCACTGCAGCAACCTACTGTTACATTTTTGTTGAGCGAGAGAGAGAGAGTCTTTTTGTATGCAGATTAGCTAGGTTCTACGGTATGTATGAAAGGGAAAAGATCCCATATAAGGATAGAGGGTGATGAATTTATTCCCATTGGAATGCCTGTGTGAGATTACTTCTCTCCACCCTCGTAAGACTGCGAGTGAATTGTTGGAGGTAGGAACACATGTTTCCATGAATACCAAGTGAAAGGTTTAGCAATTTACCCATTTATAGAGGTATCATTTTATTGTTACACTGGCCTAGTGTTAATAACCCGGCGTGGAGGAAAGTTAGCATATTACCACCTCATGAGCCTATTGTGCTCGTTTCATAGTTTAAGTGTCATAGTTTAATATTGGAAAATAAATCATACCCTCCCAGGAATGCATCATGTAAGTTCTGCATGAAGCTCAGACAACACCAAGTGATATTCTTTTTATACAGTACTACAGGAAAGTTCCTGATGGGATGTAAGGGCTCTAACTTTACATTCCAGGAGAGGTCAAATATTTGCTATATGGGGCAAACTCTTTTATTTATCTCCCACCCAGCCACTGTGAGCATGGAGGGTCTTGACCACAGGGGAACCTCTGTGTTTATTCTGTGTGGGGCCTGCTTATGTCCCAGCACACAGAGAGATTTGGGGCAGAGCCAGGGTAGATCAGCAGATCGGTGTCTACATGTTTCCAATGGGAACTGCCAGCCCTTCGGGGGGGGGGGGGGGGTGGTACGTGGGGGCTGCAGATCCCTGAGGCTACCATCGCAGCTATGGAAAGCCCTATGGTGTGATGGAAGGACTGCTGCCCTACTGACCTCTGTGGCACACTTCAGTTATTCAGGCTGTGTGCTGGGACTAGAATCCAACCCTAGAGCAATGCAGGGTAAACTGTTGGGAAAGTGGCAGGAATGGGTCAAAAACTAGGTCACCGGTCCCATAAGGCAAGTACCAAAAAATACTGATTTTTTCACCAAAGTATTCTGCTAATACAACCCCTAATATGAAAAGGAGTACTTGTGGCACCTTAGAGACTAACCAATTTATTTGAGCATAAGTTTTCGTGAGCTACAGCTCACGAAATTGGTTAGTCTCTAAGGTGCCACAAGTACTCCTTTTCTTTTTGAGAATACAGACTAACATGGCTGCTACTCTGAAACCCCTAATATGACACACACCTCCGCCTGGCTTGAGAAACAAATCACACTCCCTAATGCCTTTCACAGATGAGTTTTGTTTGTTTTACTCTCTCATCTTATCTGAACAATCGGCATAGCAGTGGTACCGTAGTCTTCAAGCTTCCACCCTCCTTTTTTTTGTATTATTATTTTTTTTAAGCTAAGCAAACTTTTGCAATGATACACTACTTTAAAGTATATTCTCATTCCATCATGCTGTTTGATGCTGTGCGATATAGCACTGAAACACACAGAGCGTTAGATTCTCAAGTTTGCAGCCTTGGTGCAATGGGGTGCAGAGAAAGGAGGCAGGCGGTATTACACCAACTTTCTGCCCCAAACTCCTTAAGTTCAAGGGGCAGGCGGGAACCTTTTCAGCCCCTGGCATTGTTTAGAGCAGCGTTAGAAACTGTTTCTAAACTGAAAAGGAGTACTTGTGGCACCTTAGAGACTAACCAGTTTATTTGAGCATGAGCTTTCGTGAGCTACAGCTCACTTCATCGGATGAAGTGAGCTGTAGCTCACGAAAGCTCATGCTCAAATAAACTGGTTAGTCTCTAAGGTGCCACAAGTACTCCTTTTCTTTTTACGAATACAGACTAACACGGCTGTTACTCTGAAACCTGTTTCTAAACTATGGCCATTATCCATGGCCCCAAAAAGTGCTGCCTGCCAGCTGGGGATTGCTGGAGCACACTGTGCCCTGGACATTTCCCTTCCCTTTCCCAAGACCAGGTAGCGTAGAGCCAGCTACACCACTCAGGGATTTTCCTACTCAAGGGGAAACCCCAGCTTCCTCTGTCCCACTCCGTAACATTAGTGTTTCTTTTAAATGCATTGTGAAAGGCTATGATGTGAAACAGCAGCTTTCAAAATGCATTTGAAAAAGGCACGTGTACAATAAAACTTATTTGAATGACATGATACAGTGTATATACGATTTCAGAATCATAAATCTCCAGATGCTTTATGCAGCACATCATCACGGATGTTAACTTTTTTTTAAAAAAAATAAGACTATATAAAACTAAAGATAAAAGCCAACTAAAACAGAGCCAGTTTCATCTCACTTTTGCAAGAGCCTGCGATATTGGCTACTCTGTTAACAAATATTATCCTTCTTCTTCCCGCATATCTTAAATGAAATTACAAGAAATAGTTGCTTCTAAGTAGTGAGGTAAAAGGAAGTTAACTAACTATGGAACCTTATAATTGCTACTCAGGCCCTTAGTTCAGCTTTCAAATCTTCTGGTAGGTACAACTGGAATAAATCACTTTTTGGAGTTAGAAGCTCTTTGTTCTTTTGTGGACTCTTTTTTCCCCTGTGCATCCATAAGAAAAGTGCAGAAAGCCAGCCCCTTAAGTCCTATAAAAGCCCAATTTCAAAGGACTGAATTTCATTCAGACTGGATCCTGCAAAGCAATGAGCATTCTAGTCCCTGTCCAGCAAAGCACACGTTTAAAACAGCAATTTGGAGAGTTAGACAAATGTTGAATTTCTGTACTTGGTGGTGTATGAACTCTGTGACTGGTGCCCTAAAGTTAGAGAGGCTAATACTGCAGGTAAGAGTCAGGGTGATTTACAAAAACAGGTTCTCTAAGTAGAGCCCAATATAGGTTAATATTGAGACATCTTTCATCGATGGAAGCACTTTTTAAGGAGAATGCAATTGCTTTAATCTCCTTAAGTATGTGGTAAAGAGCTGGTTTTATACAAAAATCCTATATATTTAGTTGTGGATTCCTAAATCAATTAAAAGGGCTTTGGCTGTAAAACTCATTAGCCACAATGATGGACAGAATCGTAACGAAAGCACTGTGCACCCAGCCCTGGGTCATATCAAAACCAGAACTTGCAGACCGAGTTTAGACCGAGTCTGAATCTGGCTCTCTTCCCCCTTACAAATCTAGGTAAAGAGTTTATTGGCAGGGACATTTGAGGAAAAAGCTACTTGTAACCAAATACGGGAAATGCTCACAGAAAGCAAATTCTGAATTTTTAAACACAAGTATTGGAATCGAGTTTTGAGTCAAAAGACTTACGCATGTCTACCCAAAACTAGCCAGCTTTTAGCACATACTTTGAACAAATGGCTAGTGATCAATCGCAAATACTTGGAGCCAACTGCTCTGCGAGGGGATAATCCCCAGACTGCTGAAATTTCTTAGTAAATAATTTTGAATAACCATTGAATTTGATGAAGTCAATAGCTGCTCTTAGAAATCCGCAAACAGCAAAAGAGAAAAAATCATCATCTGAGGTCCCAATCCTGCAGGCTCAGATTTGTGGGCAGACCTGTGAGCCCGTAAGGAACCCCACTGCAATCTCCATTGAGTCGTCCTTGGTATGTGAGCTTGCAGAACTGGAGCCTACATTATCGACTGCGTACTACTCTTTTTACTGTAATCCCCCATAGACATGCATTTGCTGATTATGCTAAAATAAGATTTAGCCCAAACCTTTAAGTTCAGTTCAAGTTTTGAGTAAACCATTCCCCCTAAAAGCACCCTGAAGAGATGAAAAACAACAGTGAGTTTTAAGAAAAAATGACAATACATATTGTGTTCCCCCCACCCCCCGCGGTTTTGATCTAGACAGGAATTGCAACTATCAAAAGGTGATGACTAAAATTATGCTGTCACTCCTGCACAACCCCAGTATGACAAAGATGTTCTCTGTGCGTGTCTGTGGTATTAGGGGCTAGTGCTATGTCACGGGGTGTTCCTGCCAATATGCACTTCTCCCTGTGACAGCTTCTAAAATGGCAGGACTCAGGGTTGATCTCACAGAGCTGCACTGACCTGCCAAGTGATTCTTGAATAGCACCCTATAAACTGCATTGACTGCAAAGAGGAAAAAAAAGGGTTAAGGTCACTGAAAGGGACAAGAGACACACTGAGCTGTGGAGAATGCATCATCAATTAAGAAGTGTACTAGCTCACGCTGGGTCAGACTATGGCCAGCTCCTGGGTGCGTACACAAAGGGATCTTCCCACTCCTTTCCCACTCCTATGCCCTTGTGCTAGCTATCCCAAGGAGCCCACTGTCACCCTGGCTACAGAAGCAACCACAGTTTGTACTCCCTTAGAGGTGCAGCAATGGGCTTGACATCCTCCGTTCTTGCCAGCTCAGGCAGGCCATTTCTCAACGCCTTTCCATGCTCCACACTGCCCCCAGCACGGGGCCAGCGACTTCGAGAACTTTTTATTTTACAGATTGTTCTTCAAGCAGCTGTCATGGTTGGGCAGAATTTACGATCACCTTTTAAAAGAGAGGAGACCACGCCACAGCTAGGGAAAATCCACATGGGGCCAGGAAACCATTCAGGGAACATCCCAATTGTCACTTTGGGGATGGGTGAGAGGGATAGCTCAGTGATTTGACCTTTGGCCTGCTAAACCCAGGGTTGTGAGTTCAATCCTTGAGGGGGCCATTTAGAGATCTGGGGCAAAAAATTGGGGATTGGTCCTGCTTTGAGCAGGGGGTTGGACTAGATAACCTCCTGAGGTCCCTTCCAACCCTGATAATATTCTATGATTCTATTCTATTCTATGATTCTACAGAGGAGGCAAGGGACAGGTCACGTCATGAGAGAAATCACATGGATCTCAGGTTATGGGCAAAGAGTGGGGACAACCACATATAATACCTTTGTCAATGCACTGCTTCCTATTCCTCCCTCTCCACAATGGGAACATGGCTGCTTCTGGAGCTATGCCATTGTGGTTGTGCCCAAACCGTGCCCCTGCACCCCCAGCCCAGACAGTGGGGTTTTCAGAGTGTGAAGGGGGAACCCAGAGGACACAATGCTAACTTGATCACTGCCATCTCCAGCAAGGTAATCCCCATGGGTTTTCATGGGGAAGATGTCACAGAATACAGCCATCTCTCAGTTCTGTTCCTAGCGCACAACCTCAACAGCCACAGAGAATCAGCCCTACAGAGCAAAGGTGGGGCAGAGGAGGAACTGCTATCCTATTCCACATCCCCTGGCTGATTGCAGTTCCCTTCTTTTCCCATTAATAGAGGAGAATGTATACCCTTTAATAACTAACCTTGGAGTCAAAGAAAGAGTTCAGTGGTCATGACCAGGATATTAGCTACTCTGATTGTGCCAGGCACAAGAGAATGAGAGAAATAGGGGCAGCTAGTCTTGCCTGAGCTTTATCTGTATCAAAATTAATATGGGCAGAAGAAAAAAAGATGTCAAGGACAATGCTGGAACCAGCTCTTTGTATCTGTCTCTTCAAAGTCCATTCTTTCCCATCCTTGATAGCTCTCACATTACATAAGGGGACAATTCTATCCATACTGTATTATAATTAATAGGCTACTGCTAAACTTTACCAGCTCCTACTTAATAGCATTTCAGTGCCGGGAAACAGTCATCAGGTAATCTGGCCATGATCTACTGTATCCTTTCTAAACACAGGTTCTAACTGCCAAGTGTGTCGCCATAAAAAGATTTCAATCAATACCACTCAGCTCCTACTTTCTAATGCTGCAGGTCTGGCAAGATAAGAAAAACAGACTGAAACGAGCAAATGGGGATTCATTATGGCCTCATCTTGCAATTGCGTATGCACTTAAGTAACTTTACGCATGTGAAAAGTTCTCATTGAACTCAACCAAGGTACCCACGTGGAAAATGGCTACGCACTTGTGCAAATGTTTCCAGGTTAAAGCTCTATTTTTGCAGTTCACTTTCAATAATGATTGATATAAAAAGAGTTGGGTTTCATGTTGGGTTTAAGCTTACTTTTTGTAGAGCAATCAACTCAACCTACAGGATTTTGTCTGGGGCTTCTGTCTTGCATTGTCAGAAAAAGAAAAGGAAAAAAAGAGAGTTTGCATTGTTCTTGTTTGGTCTGTACCTAAACGGCCTGATCACATCAGCTTTTTTTTCCCCCTGCAGTGAAATTAGTAAGTGTCAATAATACTAAATCAAACTAACCTTAGTGCCTTTAGCTCATGTACCCATTTTCCTAAAGCGTGAAGTGATATCAAATCAAATTAGCAATTCTTTTTCTGCATGGCTTTCACACCTCCTAGAGCAGAGGGTGTGCATCAAAATCTGCAAGGGCTTCTATCCAAAAAATAAAGAGGAATTAAGGATACTAGGTAGTCACTGATTCAACAAATCACAAAGCAAAGGATTCACTGGAGAGGTGGCTAGCTAGGGCCAGATCCTAAGCTGGTGTAGCTCAGAGTATTCCACTGAAGTCAATGGAGCTCACAGCAGCAGAACCTCTTGAGTAAACTGCAGAATTTGTATTCACTCCTAGGATATCAACTGCCCTAGAAGCTAGGTAAAGTGTTATTTGTAAATGCTGTTTCTTAAAAACACATGGTGCCACTAACTAGGTATGGATACTAGGAGGTCTATAAGAAGCCAGTGAGTCAACACAATGATGGAATAATAGCAAATCAGCAATTCTAAAAACGTGCTTCATAAGTTAAGTAAAATAACATCACAGAACCTCAAACTTACCACAGGAGGTCCCAAGACTTATGAAACTAAACTCTTGTTATATGGTACAGTGTTACATACATGTTCTACACATTCCACAGGGGAAGTAAACACAGAAGCCATGGACATAGCTCACCCATGGAAGTAATTTTGCAAGGAATATTGACTTTGATTCGTGCTCCTAAATCCCTAAAATAAAAGAGTTTTGCTTTAAAATAATTGTTCATTCTGTAGAATACAACTGTCCACTCCCCCCATCTTCCCCACCATAGCTATACATTTGAAAGGGCTTTCCTCTGAAATGTTTCTACCTATTTGCCTGAAATTATTAATCTACAATTGGATGGCAACTCATTATGACTTTAAAGCACCTACCAGAGTTGAGCGATATCCAACATATGACATGATGTACAGCTAACTGTGACAGAAATGGACTGCCTTTCAATTCCCACAAAATATGCAAGACAGATCACCAAAACAGAATGACAGCAACAACACAAAACTCTCTCATCCCTTCCCTTCCTTCCTTCCATTCTTAAACTGGGCAGAGAGACTGACGTTGGGTCCATACAATAAGGTTAATAATAATAATTAAACAACAGCAACAAACAACAACAACAACAAAAAGGTGGGTCAATGAAAAGTGGGATTGTAAGTGCAGTACTTCTTCATGTGCAGTTCTTCTACTTCATAAGAGTCCCCTTTGGATGAGAAGGCCTAGTGGAATGTGTGCTCCCCTCGAACAATGTGCGATGAGAACTCATAGCGGTCCTGGCTTCGATACCCACAAATGTTGCATTCTAATGGGTCCCGGTAACCATGACAACCCATGTGGATGGTGTACATGACGTGGTCTAGGAATAGAACTCGACAGTGCTCACATTTAAAGGCCCTAATCTGCTCCCCTTCTCCATTGAAGACCTTATAGATATCCTTTAAAGAGCCCTTAGAAGCCTTTGTGGCATCCAAAGCCTTGGTGTCCTCCTTCATGTAAGCTGGGCTTTGCTTCCTCTTGGGATTTAAGGCAGGGTTTCCTTGGTAGGACTGGCGGTCTTCATGGCTGCTCTCCGAGTCAGTAGAATCCAGGCAGCTATTGCTGGGGGAGGCCTCTCTTTCCTGGGGTCGACTCTTTGGTCTGATGAGGGAGATAGGGCCATCCATGTTGTTTTCATGACTGTCAGCTGTTTCCCTGCTAATGGGCCTTTCTATCCTGTTAGGATGATAGACCTGAGCATAAGCTGAGCTGATGACCGGGGCCACCTCTGCAATTGTGCTTGGTGTGTGGTGCATCAGGGGGTGAAGTGCGTCAGCTCCAAGGTAGTTGATTGCATTGTTGATGGCTTGGTCCATCATGTGAGACTGCATCAGTTCAGCCTCTTTCTCATAGGTTAAGTTCATATCAAAGTGAATATCTGGATAGCCAAATCTCATGATCTTTTCACCTAAAGGTAAGAACAAAATGAATGAGAAAAAGAAAGTCACCTAGACATTCAACTGTAACAGAGAAAAACCCTGTGTTAGGCACAGAGTTTAAGGCAAGAAGGAACCATCTGATCATCTAGTCTGACCTGTATATCACAGGCCATTACACACCACCCAACCATCTCCACACTAAGCCCAACAATTAGACCAAGGTATTACAGCCCTCAGGGGACTAAACTATGGTGGGCCACAGGCAAAAAACAGGAGGGACCAAGGTGCACCAGCGCCTAGACCTCTACAGTGGCAGGGAAAGGATTAAGTGAGATATACCAAGATCATCCTAGCAGGTGATCCCTGCCCCACGCTGCAGAGGAAGGCAAAAATCCCACAAGGTCACTGACAATCTGACCTGGGGGAAAATTCCTTCCCAACTCCATATATGGCGGTCAGTTAGGCCCTGCACATGTAAGCAAGAACTAGCCAGATGAGCACCTAGGGGGAAAAAAAAAAAAAAAGCTCTGTACCACCTGAGAGCACCACCCCATTCAGCCCAGTGTCCATCTGTAGTCATGGCCATCTCTGATGCTTCAGAGGAGTGAGCAATAATCAAACTAACCCAAAAAACCAACCCAAAACCACAGAATACACTGGAGAAAAAAAAATCCCTCACGGTCCCCTGCAGATGACAGGCTGTGTTCTTGACTGAGGGTGAAATTCATCCCTGGGCAGAAAGACAGCACCAGGCACCATTCAAGTGCCACTTCAGCTCTATTTATGGTGTTTTGGTCTTACGTGAGCCATCTGCCCAGAGATGGAATTGCACCCTCAGCGCAGGCAGTCTTGAGTCTTAACTCTAGATAAGCCTATGGCTGGTATGAATTCCAGACCTGCTGGAAACCATCAGATGATGTCCTCTGTGCTCCAAATGAGGAAATATGGGACCAGCTCCTCGGCTGATGGAAAAGAACATAATTCTATTGATATCAATGGAGCTACACCAGTTTATATCACCAGACTATCAAGCCAAAGGTGTTTTATTTTTCAACATAAGATTAAATCAGCCATGATGCAGAGGCACCTGTATGAGACACCCATCATGGCTCACATCTCACAGTGAGGCTGTATTGAGGGGGATGTCTAAACAATGGCCTTACAGGACAGCAATACTGGGGCCTAACAAACCTCCAGACCCACAAGTGTGCAGCTGCAGTGGCCTGCAGAGGTGGTGAAGGGTGGTTGCATCTGCCCATAGACTGCAGTAGTGGATGCAGGAAGTGGGAGGCTGAGCTGAAACCACAGGTCCTAGGTTGGGGTTGAATTTTGCATTTCATTCAATTATTCAGGCAGAAAGAAACATCTCTTTTAGAGAACACAGTCTCTATATATCAGGTTACTGATATAACAAAAATAACATGTATTAGTTTAGTTTATCCACAGCAGAGGCTAAACGAGTATCACTTTTGCTGACATAAGTCAAGTCTATAAGGTATGATTTAGCACTGTGTTACTCCAAATGTAGACTTGTATGACCCTGTTAAAACAGTTGAGGTACAGCAGTGTAAAAATGGAACAACATAGTGGTGAATCATGCCAATTATGGGGCAAATTCAGTTCTGACACAAGGTACGTCTCCACTGATATGAACAGTGTTACTTCTAATTATACCTAGGCTGAATCTGGCCCCACTTCTTTTCCAATTATATTATTGTATGGCATCATATAAATGGGAAGGTCAATTAACAGCTCTTTAAAAAGTTTTGTTTCTGTTTTTTTAGTTGAAAAGTTAAGGTTATGTTTTAAAGGTACTGGATAGTGGATTTTATAAACTAAACAACTTTGTTTGTTTTCATTCTCTCATCACATCCCACTCTATCACCCGACAGAAACACATGTATCCTCACCACTGCAAATAAATTAATTCAGGCAGTCACAAATGTCGCTACTTTGTCTGTCCAGGAACTTAAAAACCTCAAACTTCTCTTTCAATTTTTGGAAAAATCTGCCTGGGGCAAAAAGCATACACACAAAAGAAACAGGCACAATCTCAACTCTCCTGAAAAGCATCAGTAACTTTCAATATAGCAACACTTTATTTTTATCACCTGTAATAATTAATACCAGATATTCCACTCCCTTTGCCTTGTCTTAAAATGATGTACATAAAGAGAAATGATTTTACATTATACATGGAACAATTAGGTTATATTCTCAGAGTCCGCACATCACTTATGCTTGGGAACTCAGACCCTGAGTCAGCAAACTACTTATGTATGTGCCTAATCTAAAGTATGCAAATAGTCCCACAGACTTCAATGGCATTACTCGTGTGCTTCAAATCAGGCAACAAGTTAAAGCACCTGGGGTGAATCAGAGCCTTACTATGGTTCTCCAAGGCTGACCACAGTGACATTGTAATTTAGCACACAAATTAAAAACAAAAACAAAAAAACAGGAGCATAAAATACGCCATTTACTCAACAATGTAGATGTCAGAGAAACAGGATGAGGAGAGGTAAAGCACAGGAAAATGACTGGCTTAATTATATGCAATAGGTTTTAGGTTTGTTGGTTGCCATCAAAAAGTCTCTTTTTAGGCTTTACCAACTGCAGGATTTTCTAAATTGACATCATAGCCTTGCGCTGAAAGTGCTGCCAGTTGTGATTATTATCTTGCTCTGTGGTGAGCTCCTCAGACCTCGTTTTTGTTCCTTTCACATGCCTCATTTATTAACTTCACCAGACTTAAAGCAAACACTCAAGTTGCTTAGGACCTGCATTGCTTAGGACCTGACATACAAAAATAAATAATAATGCAAAAATGTACAGGGACAGTACATTTTAATTCACCATATGCGCCACACAATACAAAAGAAACATTTGACACCCATTTCAACACATGTTAACATGGCTTTCATTTTAAAATCATTTCTTCTTGGTCAAATAAGTATTGAAAAGTAACTTGTCAGATTTATCTGTTGAGGTTCTTTAGGACTATGAGATCTTTCATTCTAATTATGCTCACTCTACATTAACTGAAAGATGAAACAGTTTATCCCTTATTATCTTACTGTGTATTACTAAACAAACCATATATTTATAGCCAGATCAAGGAACATAAGAACTGCAATACTGGATGAGACCTGTGCTCCATCTAGGCCACTATCATATTTTAGTACCAGATGCTTCAGAGGAAGGTGCAAGAAACCCTGCATAGGCAATTATGGAATAACCCAACCACAGAAAAAGTTTCTTCCTTACTCCCATTAACAATAGGTCGGCTTATGCTTTGAAGCATGAGAGTTTTTATCTCTTCTGTATTATTTAATCCTTACTATAACTCTACTGGATATTATGTAAACCATACAAGTGCCCAATTCTCTTTTGAATCCTGATTAGTTTTTAGCGCCAGTGACATCACGTGGCAATGAATTTTACTATCTAATTTTGCATTGTGTGAAAGTGTGTTTCCTTTCATCCGTTTTAAACGTGCTGCCTTTTATTTTCATTGACGACCCCCGCGTTCCTGTATTATGAGAGAAAGTGAATAGAAGTGTTCTATCTACCTTCTCCTTACAATTTGTTATTCTGTATACATCCACTATTTCAACAGATCTCTCAAGAACTTCTGTGCCTCAACACTGGGTGCAACCATTCTCTCTCTCCGCAATTACTAGCACCATTTGCAGCATACCACTTTCCCTTCCTTGTGAAATTTTAGTCAGAGCGCACGTACTGTGGTCCATAACCAAGGCTCCTCAGAGACTGCTGACCACAAAAGTGCAGAAAAGCTGTGATAGATACAGCATGGGAAAATTCAAGCGTATGCTTTCATGACCTTCTCCTAAATACCACTGTACGTCCTTAAATTTCACCCAGTTACCCCTGTATTGAACCCAAAAACTTGTGTATGAGCTCTGAAGGATCAATAAATGTGCTGTTTCACTTGGAATAGGGGCTTCTTTCAATAAAAGCTGCAACATGTCACTTTCACACCCGTGAGTATCAGGGAGGCAACTTCCATGTTGCCAATTCTCACAGTTGTATCACAAGTCTCGAGGGTGTTTTTTTAGCCTTCAGCTCCTGGAGTCAGGTGATTACATGAGAATCTCAGCTTTCACTACACAAGTAAGTCTAGCCCTCACAATGACTGAAAGTTCGAAAATGTGACCTAAATACACCCTAAAGGCTCAAACACCAAAAGGTATAATTTAAAATCTCAAGATTTTGGGGGCCTGACTCATGAGTTTTAGGGATGACAATATTGTAATCCAGCCGCTTTCAGGTTGTTTTCTGCTTTGATTTAATCATCTCTCAATTGTTTCCCCCTCCCCCCTCCCCAATCATGCTCAATTCTGAGAGTGCAGTTTTCCCCTTTGATCTTTTGACTGTTCTTAGGTGTTAACAAATAACCTATTCCTACTCACTAAGAATAATAAAAATGCTCTCTCAAGCTTACCCACAAACTTCTGTGGGGTGGAGCTTTTACGCTTTCCCATGTTGCTTGTCAGCTTCTCTATAACAGCAGGTCTCTCAAAAGGCACCAGAGAAATATTGTTGTCCATCCCAGGCTCTTGTTCCTTACCATCTTCCATAGGAGGTACTACGTAAAACCAAAAAGTCACATCAGACAGGTCTGTCTACACTTAAGAGATGGCACTAACTATTTTGAGCCCTGTAGACTACAGTGCATATTAAAATACCAGTGAAACAAGGTGCAAGGAATACAATTGGCAATGAAACAGCATTAAAGTTTGAGCAGTTAGGGCCAAATTTTCAAACGTGGGCCTCTGATTTTGAGTGCTTCCTTGTGGGAGCTGTCACGTGCGCTGCACTTTTGAAAATCAGCCTTGAGACCTGATTCTCCGTTGCCTTCCACTTTGTGTATTCAGTGACACCAGTGCGTAGTGAGAGTGAATTGCTATCCTTCTGTCTTGATAGCATTTTATACTCCCTTTGCTCCCATGTCAAAAGGCGCACGGCAATGGAGATTCAGGCCTCTTCTGACTGAAGCTGAGCACCCAGAAATGGAGGCTTACAAAATCAAAGTCCTCTTTTGAAAATATGGGCTTTAGTGTATATGTCCTTTTTCCATGCTACTCTTCCAGGCATAATGCATCTAATTTATAAGATCATCATCTCATAGTTTTCCGGTTCAGGTGAATAGCATAAAACAGAGGTTCTTAAACATTCTCAATCACCAATGAATGTCAAGATTACCTTGTGGACATCTACCCACCCTTTGCAATCCACGGACAACCTCCTTACCCACGGAATAACATCCCTGTGGCAGCTACCGGAACTACTTACATGGAAGAGGAATACTTGGAAAATAGGTATGTATTTTCAGCTGTCTTTGAAGCAAAAAAGAGACGTTAATGACACCTTCTGTTATTGCTTATTTCACCCTCCATCTCATGCCTGGTCTGATTCTCTCCGCTGGAAATAAGGGGCAGGCACCAGAAACACATGAACAGCAAGTACTCCATGGACCACTAACTACTTTTATATGCCTAGCTGAAAAAAAAACAAACCTTATGACCGCTCACCTAATACTTGAGTAATACTTGGTTTTCTTGGGGCTTCTTATTTACAAGCACAAGAAGATAAGTTAATTTCAGTGGAACTATCTGACGGGCACCAGCTGAGGATCAGGCCGACAATTTCTGAATCATTCCAATTCATCGCAGTAGGCTGAAGAATTTATGGATGACAAAAGGCAATGCCAGTTGTTCCAATTGTTCCATAGCACTGAATCTAACAAATAGACTCATTGTCCCAGATTCATTCACAGAAGGTAGCTTTGGTTGAAAAGGTTCAACCATCAATGTCCTTGTGCTAGTTGGAGGTTAGTAGGAGCTATGGTTATGATTTATACTTAAGGATTCCTGGGCAGCAAACCAAAACAGGTTTCTGGAATGGCAGAGCAAACAATTGCTCTCATCTGTATGACCTGTGGGCCCCATCCTGCTCTCCTTACTTAGGCAAAACTCTCACTGAAGTCAAAGGAAATTTTGCCAGAATAAGGAGAGCAGGATTGGACCCTAAATCTTGTATTGTTCCCTTCTTTTTCCTCACACCATGGTAACTTCCTTAAGACTCAATTCCCAAGGACTTTATCGTGTACTCCTCACGCATGAGTGTAGCGTGTGTGGAGACTGCAAGATTGGGCCTGACTCAGCACTGCAGTACTCCACTGTGACTCCACTGACATCAGTGCTAATGAATCTCCTATTCTTAAACATGTGGCTATTTGGTAGCACAATACACATTAAAACGAGGTAGTAAAAGCATTGCCTTCGCCTACTAAAAAAGAAGAGCAAATACCCGGCAATTACGAAATAAAAGTTCTGGTGAACTTCTCAACTCAGACATTCAAGAACACGGGACAGTTTATTCTGTTGATTCCATTTGTGTTTTGTGCTGCTAGGGAAAGCTGAATGCTTTGAGTCTCAGAATTCAGCATACGCTGTAAAATGATTTACTCTGCTGCCTTTTTATTTGTACAGGATGCTCCTACTGAGGAGCACAATGATTTCTCATTTACCAAGGAATCCTGCTGGCACCAGTGAAAATAATGGAAGAGAAACAGCACAAATACAAAATGCAACCAATGTTTACAAAAATGGTGTGTGGCATGCAAGTGACCTAATTAATAACCAGTGCAGACTTCAAGGCTTGGGGTAACAGTCAGCAGACTGGATTGAGGAAGACTACTTAGGTCACTTGGGTTGCTCCAAAGAAACCTACAATAGGCCTAGTTAGGGATGTATTGAAAACATGGGGAGATTTTCAAAGACACAAGTGGCAGCAAGGAGACCCACTCCCATTGATTTTCAATGGGAACTGGGTGCCGAGCTGCTCTTTGTGCTTAAAAAAAAAAAAAAAAAGTCACCATGTACACTACGGGTGAAATCCTGTCCCCATTGAAGTCAGTGGGAAAACTCCCATTGACTTCAATGGGGCCAGAATCACACCCTCTATTAAGATAAACCGATGACCGTCTGCCCCTGCTATACATTACACGAGACTTTCTTGGGGGAAAATCCTGGGAAGTGCTCAGTGCTCTCCAGTCCCATGGTAAATGGGTGTTAAGAGCACTCTGCACTTCACAGGATTGCATCCACATAGGCCTGAAAGACTCCATTGACTTTAATGGTCACTTGAGTCCCAGGCTCATCATATTCATTGATATATCATATAAAGGCTAAATAGTAGCTAAAAAACTGCCAACACCCCTGTCTTGGATAAAGGTATGTGAAATGTCCTAGGTGAAATTTGACCAACGTACAACTGGACTTCTTTCTTCCATGGAAAGCGAGAAGTCTTCACCGAAATTCCTTACGATTAATAAATTAAGCAAGGATTTTGCTCTGACTCCTCTGTGGAATATCACAGTCAATACAGTGCCTGCTTTCATATTTCTGAAACTGATAGTAAGAGAGGGTTGCTCCACATTTAACAACACGTGGCGACTATTATCTGGTTCAATACGAGACTAGGGCATGGGACCTTTGCCAATACAGTCAAGTTCCAAGTGGAAACATTACTGTTTCTGACCCTCTCCAATATTTATGTTACTGGGAAGATAAATTGCCAAGATGTGATTGGTTATGTAGATTTCAGAAAAAGGAACAGCAACAAAAACAACCAATCCCTGAATTTGTTAAACCACAGGCAAATCAAGATTAGATTGGTTAGATGTTGCCAGAGTGGAAACTTGAAGGGTGAAACTGAACATCATGCCATTGCACATATTTAAAATCGAGATCTATTATTTGACTTTTTCTTTAAAAAAAGGAATGCATCATACATGTTAAGAAACAACTGACAAGAGATTATGTCTATTTCCTATATGCTGTAACACGAGGCACCCTGTTTGGATTTGCTTTTAATTTTAGGGAAAAAAAATCAATACCTAAGTAAAAGCCAAAAACCAAAGTCCACATAATTCACCGAGGAATATCAGTGTTATAAAATAGAAAACCAAACCAAGGAAGATAACACACACTCAAAACTAAGGCCAAGGTCCACAAAGCATCTCTATTCAACAAAGACGAAGTACTGCAAAGGATATGCTTAAGTGCTTTTCTGAGAGGGGATGGACTTAAGCAGGCATTTAAGTGCTTTCCTGAACTGGAGCCTAAGCAAAGATGATGAGTTTCCTCTGACATTTGCAAGAGAGGATATTCAAAGTAACACTATCTTGTTAGCCCATCCTTTCAGTAAACAGACCTAGACAGTGTTCAAGGAACACTGCTTCAGAGCCTCCATTTCCTTGAAACTAAGGGAACTGTAGATCAAAAGGCTGGACTCAAAGCAACTTTTAGTTTGGGGGTTTTTTTAGTTGTATGAAATCACACACATGTAATAAGAGTCTGTGTATAATTCAAGCAACAGAGAACACTGCATAACGAAAGTAAAAACAGTCACTCAGGACTTTTTTGGTCCCTGAATGTTGCTTGAAATAGTAACGCTATGCTGGTTTACATCAGCTGAGGCTCTTGACCCTAAGCCTCCTTTGCTCAGCTCACATTAACGATATTAAAAAATATGACAGGGAAAATTCTCATGGATCCTGGTGAGAAGAACTCCCTGGAGTCAGCACTGAAACTCGAATTCTACTCAATTATGTAGGAATAAAAGGACCCATCGTCTGTAATGTGTCAAGCTGACTTTTGGGAGGTGCAGAGGACTGGACTCCATCTCTCTCTTATTTTTGGGGTCCTAAATAAGCAAACAGAGTAACCATGAAGCATCTATTTTGAAGAATTTCTCTAGCCTTTTTCTCTGTCAAGATAAGAACATAAGAATGGCCATACTGGGTCAGACCAAAGGTCCATCTAGCCCAGTATCCTGTCTTCTGACAGTGGCTAATGCCAAGGGCCCCAGAGGAAATGAACAGAACAGGTAATCATCAAGGTATACATCCTGTCACCCATTCCCAGCTTCTGGCAAACAGAGACTAGGGACACCAACTCTACCCATCCTGGCTAATAGCCATTGATGGACCTATACTCAATGAACTTAGTTCTTTTTTGAACCCTGTTAGAGTCTTAGCCTTCACAACATCCTCTGGCAAAGAGTTCCACAGACTGACTGTGCATTGTATGAAAAAAAATACTTCCTTTTGTTTGTTTTAAGCTAGAATCATTTACTGGTGCAAATGTGTAGCTAGGGTTGAAAGTTTGTCTTTGATTTTTCTTAAAGATCACAGGTTATTCATGATCACTGTTATAGACATCCAGCACTGGTCTCCATTATACTCACACAGGGCTGGGACCCAGGAAACCTAGAGTTAGAGGTCCCCAGACCAATTTTTCACCTGGGAGGGCCAGCACTGCCCAGCCTGCTACCTCACGGCAACTTTCTTCTGGCAAGTTGTCTGCAAGTGAGCTATCTGCTTTGCTGTAGCAGGCTGCATGGTTTCTAGCCACAAGGAAGGACACATCAGTGGCATGCTAGTGGACTAAGCAAGAGACTGAGAGCCAGAAACTTCTGCATTTTAACCCATGCTCTGATAACCTAACCCCCTTTGTGGCTTTAGTGAGGTGATTTATCTATCTAGAAAACAGAGACAATGATACTTACCTTCTTCACAGGGCTGTTGTGAGAATGAATGAGTGAATGAATGAATGAAGGACCAAATTGAGCAGAATGTATAAACACCCCTCCAAAGGGTGCCCCCAGCTTATTAGAACAGCTCACCTTGGCAAAAAAAATTGTTAATCATTGGCAAGGATGCACGGGTCCCAGCACAAACAGCTGGGCTCCCCTTCCTCCCATAGCAAGACACTGGTGGGGACCAGAAAATCCCCACCCCCATCTTTTTATAAAAAGCTCATCGCAGGACCACCCCAGAGAATCACTTTGCTAATTGTAGGTAGGAGTCAGTTACGCGCCAGTGGTTTCATAGATCCAGGCAAATATATTATGGCTCATTCTGGTAACATAAACTAAGAAAAGCACGGGGTAATCCCATACTGGGTGTACCTCCAGAAACATAGTAAATGAGAAAACAAACAATTACAAAGACACATAAGAAAGCTCAAGTTCAGGGTGGTGCTGAGTAATTCCAAGATATCAAATGCCCCAATCAGTTAGCTCACAATAATACTGATCCTGAAAAATACACAGTATGGCAAGAGACAGAAGGAAATACGGGCACATTTTTGCACAATACATTCTTAGGGGTAGACTGAGACCTAACTTTTAGCCCTTTCGTAAGGGGCACTGCATAGCTGCGACGCCTTCGGGGAGGCTGTGGGAAGGAATTGTGTCCCAGTCAGTCACAAATCCTTGGTTTTCCCTGTGCTCCAGGGAGGAGGTAAGTTGCTGCAGTCACTTTTATAGGGCAGTGATTGCATCCCTTCTTTCGCTGGCTAAGCTACACTGGCAGGCATGTTGGTAGACCAGACTCTGCTCACTGTTGGGTCAAGCTGTGGATTCGAAGAGCCTGCTGACCCAGCTCCTTCCCACCTTGCCCAAAGCAGAAACAGGTCAGCCACATAGTGGGGTGGGCCTTGTACTCCCTTGCTCACTTGCATGGCAGGAGATTTAAACACAAGGGACTTGTCTACATGAGAAAGTTGCGCTGGATTCACTTAAGGTGTGATTTTAAACGAATTTAATTAAACCATTGGAAAGGCTGTGTGGATGCTCTTATTTGACTTTAAACCAGGCTTACTCCAGATAATTTAAACCCATTAAGAACAGACAAACTAAATTAAACCAGACTAAGGGCTTGTCTTCACTACCACATTAAATTGGCGCCCCTGTATTGATGCAGCAGCGCCGATGTAGCGGGCCTGGAGAAGACGCATTATGTTGATAGGAGAGCGCTCTCCCATTGACGTAATTATTCCACCTCAACGAGACACCAGTTTAGGTCGATGTAAGTTACGTTGCTCGGAGGGGTGTTTTTTTCACACCCCCTGAGCAACGTCACTTACATTGACTTAAACGGTAGTGTACAAAAGCCCTAAGAGTGTTCAGACAGGGGTTTGGACAGGTCTAACTTAAAATTGGTTGAAAAACTGATTTAAGTTAAACCAGTGAAACTTCTCGGTGTAGAAAAGGCTAAGAACTTGGCCGGCACAGTCTATGTTTCACCTTTAAGTAGTTCCCTTGCAAGCAAATCTAAAACTGTCTCCACACTGGCAAAGATAAGTGTTTTTAACTAGAAGTGGAGTAGAATCTGGAGAGATCTCTCACAACACAATCCCTGAAGCACTTACTTGTAGGTTTCATAACTGTGTTTTACGGAGAAAGCTCACTGAAGACCCAGTTCTCAAAAGAACTACACACACCGACTTAACTTTAACCCCTGAAAGAAGCCCCATTGAAGTCACAGGTGTGTATGCCTTTGCAGGGCTTGGTGCCCAAGACTCTTCTTGGGAATGGTGTAGCTGGGTAAACTCTTAGCTTCCAACTAAACACCATGAGTCCAAAAAGATCATGTATGTCTGAAACTCAAGGTACAAAAATGCCCTGATCCAAAGACCACTGAAATCAGAGGGACTATTTCTACTGACTTTTATGAGCATTAGATCAGGCCTAAAATGTCTAGTCACAAACATCAATCTTTCTGAATGTACCAGATTTTAAATGCTTATTTTCTTCTCCCTGGCATTTATGGTGGTGGTATATAACTGAATTTATTGAACAGAGCAGTTGAAATTTTTCCAGTGCAACTTTGTTGTGAAAAAAGAATATTTCATGAAAAAATTACCCATTTTGAAACATTCTTGGGGTTTTTTTTCCCCACCAAAATTTTCTATTAGAAATCAATAATTATTAAATTTTTTTTTTTGTTGTTCTTGGCTTCTTGTTATACATTTTTGAAAAAATTTCTTTAAATGTTTAAGTAAATGAAAATCCCACCGCCGGATGAAACTGACCAATGAAAAGTTACACAGGAGCAAAAAACAAACAGAAAGGGGAAAGCAGGCTGCTTTTAATTTCCTTCCTTTTTTTTCCATTTTGCAACAGTGCAAATTTTGACTGGTTAGCTCAGTCGCACGGCAGGTTTTTTTTTAAAACCAAATTTTAAAAATATTATACAAAAAATCAAAAGACAATTATCAATAAAAATATCTTTAAAAGGATAAGCCATTTCATGAACATTTAAAAAAAATCAAAAAATTCCACTTCAAAACCTAAAACCAAAAATAATTTGGAGAGTCTGAAAAAAATTATGTTTTTTTTAAATTTTACAACCCACTAAAGATAAAACTACATTCTCATAGCGTGCTTTTTATATCCTCTTTTGCAAGCTCTTTATACTGCGCAAAAAGCCTCAATCTTTTTCAATATACTATTTACACATCCAGCATGCCTATTATGTAAAAATATTTACATATACACATTTTATACAGATTACATTTAGCAATCTTGCCAAATGCTACTTTCATACTTGCAACAGGGAAGCTTTGTTTTTACGAAGACTACAATATTTTTAGTTTTTCTCATAATCAGTTATGTTAAAGGGTGGGCAAACACCACATTTTATACTTGGTCTTATCAATTTTTCATGATAATTTTGCAGGGCTGATTTTATATATACATATACACACATATATCAAATACACACACACACACACCCATATAGGTACATGTACACACAATTATGAAAAATATAATATATATTACACACACACATACATATCCATATAGGTGTACACACCCACATACACATACACACACACACACACACCACACAGCGTAATCCCTCCCCCACACACACGGTGAAATCCTGGCTCCTCTGAAGTCAAAGGGAGCTTTGCTGTTGACTTCAGTGGGGCCAGGATTTCATGCACGGTTTCTGTCCTTAAGAATATTTAAACGTAACTGTTCTAGGAAGAATGAGGTTATTTGAAATATAGAAAAAAAAAATGGAGAAAACCAAACATGAAATAAGTGCAGAAGTCACTCTAAGGTACAGGAGGCTCCTGAACATGGTTTCCACCCACCATGGTGACTCATGACCTGCCCAGCAGCCTCCATACTGACATTCTGAAGATAGTTGTGGCAGCGTTCCTTGTGTTCCTCCAGTGAACTGCGCTGTTTGTAGCTCCGGCCGCAGTAGTTACACTTGTGAGGCTTACCCACTGTGGAAAGAACAGAGCTTTCGGTTAAATTGTCATCTGCACCAACGTTACATCTCCGTTACAACCAACAAAGGGGATGGAAAGACATTTACAAAGGTCATTTAAGTCCCAACCCTCTTCCCCTTGCCCTGTTTTCCGACCCCCCCCACACCTCCGCCCATCTACCCCCCCCACCCCACCCACCCACACATCACCCTACTGATTATTCACGTTGAAAAGGAGTATCACCAGACATTCACAAAAAGGCTGACTTGGTAGAAAAGCCAATAAGTAGACTGCACCCATGAGGAGAAACAAGCAGTTGAACCACAACCAGCCTATGACTGTGTGTCACCAACGCTGGTGGGAAAACTTCTAAACAATTTTGTCCATAGCGTCAACATTTGCCCTCACATAAACTTGTTGGCCTACTGCAATATCAAAGTGGTGGGGACTGAGTTACATGACATGAGCAAGGTCACCTTTGGGTCAGCCTATTTTGCCAAAACAAATAAGGTAAGAATTAGAAAGAGACAACAGCAAGTGGGTTCCATTTTTTGTGGTATGTCAGAACCGAGCAGTCACCAAGGGTATATAAGGACTGGATAATTAAAAACAAAAACAAAAAATGACAAACACACAACCAGGGAGGCTCCACAGTAAAAACAGACTCAATGAAGGCAAGAGACAATTCCTATATTATCTTTAGTTTCACTCAAGAGCAACATGATCTGGCAAAGGTCTTAACATGCACAAAACCTGGCACCAGATCCTAATACAGTGAAGTCCTTTCATAGCATGTCATGAAGAAACCACAAGAATAGCTTAATCCTAGAGCCAGAAAGCTAGCCAAATGGTGTATTTTGCCAAAACCATGTTAATAATTTTTTACAATACATAAAAAGAAAAGGAGTACTTGTGGCATCTTAGAGACTAACAAATTTATTTGAGCATAAGCTTTCGTGAGCTACATCCGATGAAGTGAGCTGTAGCTCACGAAAGCTTATGCTCAAATAAATTTGTTAGTCTCTAAGGTGCCACAAGTACTCCTTTTCTTTTTACGAATACAGACTAACATGGCTGCTACTCTGAAACCTTACAATACATAGAACATGAACATATCCTCTAATAATTAGAGGGCTATTTATTCAGTTCTGGAGGTCTGGCAATCACATTAAGCGGAGACTTTCAAAGCTGCCTGGGGGGGTTAGAATGTTCAATTCTCAAATGCCTTATGCAGCTTTGAAAATCTAAGTCATAATTTTTAAGACCTAAACAAAGACCAGGCAAATATGTTCTTTGGGATAATATATGTGTATTCAAAATGTTTGTTCCAGTATAGGAGGGTGGATGTCTCCCGGGCCTGATAATAGGATACAGTCCTTCACCTTTCAATTACCAAATGAAATCAAGGTCCTACTAGTTGTAGCCAGAAGCTACTATTACCATCTCATGACTGTTGGGTGTCTCGTATGAAGTACAATGGTGATCTCAGTCCAGTTCTTACTTAAGAGGTATCCACAGCATAAAACCCACCTGCACCTGGGTATTTGGGTGCGCGGACGTACCCCAGTGCGTTGGCCTGGGTCCTTTAAAACCGGGAGCTGTAGTTGTAGGGCACATGACAAGGAGCAAGCATCTGTTCATTTGCTCTGAGACACATGGCATTGGCCACTGCTGGAAGAGAGGATACTGGGCTAGATGGACCTTTGGTCTGACCCAGTATGGCCGTTCTTACGTTCCCTACAGAAAGCCAGATACAAGGCTTCCTGTCTCTGTGGCAGAGATAGCAGACAGAAGAGACACGGGGTCAGGAAGGTCATAGAGGGTCTCGCTCCATAGTAGCCAAGAAATAAAGGGAGTGTGTGTCCTCTCCCCTCCTGGCTGGTGGAAGCAAGGAAAGCCTCAGGTGGTCAAACATTTTCCATCAAAACTTTTTTTTTTTTTAATAGAAAATTGGGTTTTCAATGAAATGAACATTTTTTTCAGAAAGTCTCTGCTTCCCTCAAATATATTTGATGAAACATCAAAATTTTCTGCAGGGTAAAAAGAAATTCCAACCATCTCTAGTTAGTCCCCAGGACTGTGAGTTTGTTTGCCCTTGTGCTGGAACGCCTGTTTGGAATGCATCCGATGAAGTGAGCTGTAGCTCACGAAAGCTTATGCTCAAATAAATTGGTTAGTCTCTAAGGTGCCACTAGTACTCCTTTTCTGTTTGGAAATAAAGGCATTTCTAAGGAAAAGGCCTTGGACTGAATGGTTGTTGACGGGCATTATTCTACTTACACCCCAGCAGGTGACTTTGCCCACCAGTTTACACCACCGTTGTAACTGGCACTTTTGCTGGTAGTCTCAGCTGAGACCAAGGATTTGGGGGCCGACCCTAAGCCTGCTGAAGTCAATGGAGCACACTGATTGAAGTCAATGGGTTTGGACCAGGCCGCAAATATTTATGGATACTAAACTAGCTTCTCACTCCTGGAAGCGGTTCTTATAGAACACCTTGGCTGGGCAGAATAGGAAAGCTTCTTTTATCACAACTCATACTATCCTTGTTGTGTAGGGAAGAGATTTCAGTTTCCTACACTCTGGTAACTTTCCTGAGAAATACATTGCACTCAGGGCCAACTGAAGTCAAAGGGATTGATTACATTGATTTGAGTTAGCACGGAGTCTGACCTCCAGTTTTTTAGAAGTTCAGATATCTAAGCAATTACACATTGTAAAACAATTTGGCTAATCCAGATAATCAGATTCCTTATATGCACTGTAAGGCACTAAGAAAAAGGCCGGATACCTTCAACTCTCAAGAAGCATCAGTCTCTAGTATTCATTAAATGTCTTATTGCTTAGTGTATTCCATTTTTTTGCTATAATTCTGAGACACTAGATAACATGTCTTGACTCCTGTAATTATAACAAGAACAAGCAAAACTGACAAAGTTATCATTTGCATTCCCCACTTTCATAAGGACCATTTGACAAATTGCATCTGATCAGTGAGGCTGAGATTTTCAATGACGTCTAAGGTGTTTATGGGCCCAAATCCCATTGAATTGCAAGGCTTATAAAAGATGCTAAAAGCAATAGTATACAGTGGATTTCCCACTTAATGTCATATTGAAATCCAATGTGAACCTTTGGCTTGGGCCAGCCCCCATTGTGGGGGCAGGGAGGGAGAACCACCCAACCCCACTCTGCCCCTGGACATGGTTCTGCTCCTGGCCACGTCGCCCAGCTCCTGCAGCGCTGGTCCCATTCCCGGCTCCCACTCCTGGCCATGGTTTGTAGTTCCTTGCCGTGGTTCCTGGCTTCCACCCATGGCCCTGCTTCAGGCCCCAACCACAGCTCTGGCCCTGGTCCCAGCACCGGTTCCCCATCGCAGCTCTGGCTCCGGCCCTGGCTCCCCACTGTGGTGCTGGTCCTGTACCCAGCCCCTGCTCCAGACCACAGCTCCCAAGAGGAAGGAGGGGCATGGACCAGGTAAGGAGGGATGGGCAAAAAAGTTTGGGGACCACTGGCTTAAGGAAATTTCTTTTAAGTCATAAAAAGGTCAGCACAAGCAAAAGAGTCGGTAAGGCATTCACTTTGCATTTTGTTCTCAAATGAGCTGCAAGTACATAACAGAATACAAAGTAAGTCAAAGGGAAACTACCCATGGAAAAGAACAAGGCATCCCAGGTGCCATAAGCACAAATGACAAAAACGTATAGAAGATGCTAAAAGCAATGGTAACATGAGGGGTGAAATCCTGGTCCCACTGACTAGGCCTAGGATATCATCACACATATCTACATGTTGGCAACCACGTTCTGTTCTCTACAGCAGCCTGGAAGAGGATTCCTTCCTTTCCACCCGTTCCTAGTTCTACCCGCTGTGCACAGCTCAGCAGTTAAGATGTGTGTTTGAAGAAGGCATTGGCCCACTACACTTGTTAGAGATGCAGGTCTCGATTGAAAGCCCACTGAAATCAATGGGACTCTTTCCACTGACTTCCATGGACTTTGGATCAGGCATTTAAAGTATGAAAAATTATGCAGCAGTCTGAGACAGGAATTAAGCTCCAGATTTCTGAATTCAGCCTTAACATTTGAAGTTGTCTGGCTTTTGGCTTGAGATGCTCTGCTCGTATCACATCCTGGTGGTGAAGTTTAAACTACAGCTGAAACCCTGACACCTCATGGAAGGTCTGCAGCTGCTATTTTATCATCACCATTGTTGAACCAGCCAAATACTGCAAAAATATTCAAGAAATTTAATTTTAGCAGCACATGTTGTCAGGGACAGGGTCACAGATGTGAATTACTGTGATCATCATTTAACATTTATATTGCAGTAGCACCTACAGGCCACAAGCAAGTTGCACCTCCTTGTGTTTGCTGCTGTGCAAATAGTAAATGATAGTCCCGGATTCAAAGAGAATAATTAAGTAAAGTGCTGAATTTTTAGAACCACATTCAAGGTAACGTGGCTATAGGCAATTCCAATAATGCTACTCAAATAGGGCATATGTAATAGTTTCCATTCAGGAACATGTCAGCATGAAGTGCATGATGATTAGTATCAGTTTATATTTAAAACAGAGCCTTTCATCAAACTTACTTCTACAGATTGTGTATTGTTTGAGAATCACCACTGAAATGTAGCTCCCTCAGATGTGGGATTTGGCAGCTGTTTCACAGCACATCAGAACTCTATATAACATGTTAGGGAGGAAAATGAAGGATACTGTTCTTACATACCCAAGTGTAATGTCTATATGACATCGTTGTTTGATAATTATAATAAATATCAGACATTCAGTTGTGTTCAGTCCCGGGCGCTTCCTTATGAGACAGATGTTTACAATTAAGAGAGAGTTCTGATAAGAGGGCTTAACATTTTAGGAATGATTTGGACAGAATTCTGCACTCAGTTACACCCGTGTAAAACTAGAACTACTCTACTGAGATCAGTTTTTACCAAAGGTAGGAAGTACGGTTCTGTGGGTAAGGCCTGGGTCTGTGACTCTAGAGACCTAGGGTCAATTCCTGGCTCTACCAAAAACTGATTGTGTGACCTTGCAAAAGTTCCATGGTCTTTCCTTGCTATTGTTCCCTATATGGAGATAATTCTCTATCTCTCAGAGGTGTTATGAAAATAAATTTATGAAAGTTGTGAGCTGCTCACACACTAAGGAAACGGGGGTCATACAAGGATGTAGAAGAATTTGGACCATATCTACAGCTTGACAAATCAAGGACTTAAAAGGAAGGGAGAGAGATGACAACAATATACCGGATCATGGAGTAAATGTCAAACAGGAAGAGGAAATATTTAGGGTATTACAGTTGAGGGTAGGGCATGAGTAGGAGTAAGGGGATTGAATTAGAAAAAAAAAAGAAAATTTAGGCTGAATAGCAGGAACATTTCCAGACACATTGTCCTGTTAAGCTGGGAAGGGTCATATGGTTTAGCGGGTACTAAGGACTAGTTTGAAAGACATTGTCAAGATAAGACAACAAAGCCTTCCCAGTAATGTACAATATCTCTGGCCTGTAATTAAAACACACTTTATTTTCTTGAGCTGCATGTCCCCAAAGCTTCCCACAGACAAATATTTGCACGAATAACAGACCCTGAATAAATTATCGACAAATTAAAATCAAACCTGAATGCACTCAGGCTCTGAGAAGTACACAGTACACTCCTGCTTCCCCTTCACAACCAGCGCTGCTCCTTAATGATTGTAAATGTGTTCACTGAAATTAATGGGGGCTCTTTGATTTTCGCCTGGGAGATTACATACCCACACCAATCTGCAAGATCCAAGACATCGGCACCCAGAAGCTGGCGAGTTTACAGAGCAAATAAATGTGAACATACAGAAATGTGACTAGTAACTTGGGGTGCCTCAATTTGTGAGCATCCAGTTTAAGACATCCTTAACGGGTGGGTGCTCAGAAAAGGGCTGAGCACCCACCCCCTGAATGTCAGGCCTTTTGTAAGGCATCTCGTGTTGAGCACCCAAAATCACTAGTCTGTACTGAAAATCTTGGCTGGTGATTTTTAAAAGGGTTAAAGTTTTGCACTTGTCAGTCCAAAGCGAGGCAGCAACATGTGGGATAAATTCTAATGTCTGATCCACCTGGCGGATCACTTTAAGGCTATTCTGTTCCACAATGTGGATCAAAGAGAAAAAACTTTAGCTCTGAACACATACTAGTCCCATCACTGCACAAGAGCATGAGTTGGGAATAAAAGACCTGCTTATTAATGAATTGCAACACAAGAAAGCAACATCATAGCATTGCTTGGGAAAAAAAGATAACAAAAATCTTATACCAGGTTCTAAAACATGGGCCAATTTTTCAAACTGTTACTCACGTGAGTGAGGCTTTGGAGGATCAAGCCGTTTATATTTGCTTTTGTTGTTGTTCTCTTTTCATTCAGGAGAGTGGACAGATGGTGTTTCACCTTGGAAAGTTTCAGTGTTGTTCTAAATTGGGTGTATAATGCAGAGTTTCTCCACACTTGGGAAGTTTAATTCTAAAAGTACAGGTTCAAATTTTCTAGTGTAGTATTACAAAGACTGTAGCCCTAAACACAGTTTATACAGCTGCAACAACTTTCTTGACTTTGAGCTTGAAAGAAAAAGAGAACTCCTATCACTTCATTACTTCCTGGCCTAGTGTCACAGACCTGAAGGTTAATATCAATTACTTGGCTCACAAATGCTTTGCAAACTACAAGGCTGTTCTGTATTTCATGCCCTTGCTGGCAATTGAAAGACGGCCCACCCTAACTTTCAGTACCAGAGTCAACAAGTCACGATTCTGGTCTTTAATTACTACATGCTGTCCTAGCAATCCTATCCTGGAATAGTGCAGTCTGTCCTATAACACCATCCATAGTACAGCAGCCTGTATTAAAACAATGATGGAACATTTACACTTATTTTCACTCTTTTGTTTTCTAGACACACCCACCTTGTCTATAAATACCTTCGGGGCACAAAACAGCAGCCGACACCTGTGCTTACCTGGCAGCTGTTTATGGTTTTGTAAACCAAGCAGGCTAGCAGTGAAATACTGTACAGCCAACATTTAGTCCTGCCTGATCTTCTGCAATGAGAGGTGCTAAATATCAGGTTATATATTAACTCTGAAAACTTTATCCCTGCCACAGTTTGGCAGAATGAACGGATAAAACAAAAAATAGGAAAGAAAGTATATTGTTCAGAACACATTGTTTCACACAACAATAGTTTCTTTATATAAAATATCTGGGCCAGGTTCTCAGATGGTGTAAATCAGTGTGTGCCAATGCCAATTTATAATTCAGGATCTACTTACCCCCTTATTTATTTTTAAAGATACTTCCATCTACAGACATTCACGCTTTACTCTAAGATTTTGCTTGCATTTGCTATGGATTATTAGCTCTGTTATTTAATCTGATCAATCAGATTACAAGTTTATTCATTAATTAATCTGCACTGTTTTAGAGATACAAAAATGATCCCAACTACCCTCAGGAATAGAAACAAGTAGGTGGAGTGTACGCCAAAAGTAAAAAAAAAAAATTAACAAACATCCATCCATTTCATTGGCACAGTTCCTCTAAGTATCTACATCTGTCTACCCATCTAGATACTTACATGGCCTCTATCACCCAATCTCCGAGAACTCCTTAAATATTTTAAAATAGAACACTAATAATCTCTTGCCACCTCTTTGTCCTTTCCAGGCCAAAGGAGAAATAGCTTGATTAGTTTCTAGGCTGGCTTGTTTGTATGCTGTGTGTTTGTATGTGCTGTCTCTCTGGGAGCGGTGCTTGCAAAGAACTTACTGAGAGAAAGCTCAGTCAAAGAGATGAATTTTGCCGTTAGTTCTGAAAATGAAGAGATCTGCTCTCATTCCTATCTGTTATGGAAGTAGGTTCCATAGCTTAGGTCCAGCTCTTGTGAAAGTTCTACCTCTCAAATTCATGAGTGGAACTAAAGGCATAGAAGCACTTTCTTTGTGGAGGGTGAGGACTATCCAGAGAAGAGTAACAAATATGATTACTGGTCTAGAAAACATGACCTATGAGAGAAGATGGAAAAAAATTGGGTTTGTTTAGTCCGGAGAAGAGAAGACTGAGGAGGGACATGAGTTTTCAAGTACATAAAAGGTTATTATAAGGAGGAGGGAGAAACATTGTTTTCTTTAACCTCTGCGGATAGGATAAGAAGCAATGGGCTTAAATGGCAGCAAGGGCCGTTTAGGTTGGACATAAGGAAAAACTTCCTGTCAGGGTGGTTAAGCACTGGAATAAACTGACTAGGGAGGTTGTGGAATCTCCATCACTGGAGATTTTTAAGAGCAGGTTAGACAAACACCTGTCAGAGATGGTCTAGATAATACTTAGTCCTGCCTTGAGTGCAAGGGACTGGACTAGATGACCTCTCGAGGTCCCTTCCAGTCCCACGATTCTATGATTCTGTCCCCAAAGTGTGTTTGTTTAGATCAAAGAATCCATTTTACCATTAGCTGTCACACTACCAGGTGAAAGAGAGCATGCAATGCTCCAGCTTTGGAGATGCCAGGTAACCTGCATTTCCTGAAAGGTCCTGCAGTTCCCCTCTGCGTCTGCCTTTGCCAGGTGGTGTCTGAGATTACACTGCCATGACCAGAGGGGAAATGTCTTGTGAACAGCTCAGGTATAAATGGCAGAGAGCTCATCACAGGGATGTTCTCCATTCAATTATGCAGAATGGTGGACAGACAGGCCTGATGGCGTGGGAAGAGCTGGATGCATTGGGGCGGGGGGTGGATTCTGTGACAGCATATGGCAGAGGTCGGGGGGGAATTAAGTCTCTGCTGATCCCTCATGATGGAGAGGGGCAAGGACGCTCCCTCCCAGCTGGATACCTGCAAAGCATGATGGGAAAGGGAAGGAATAAAGAGAAGCCTCACAGTTTACTTTCTCCCTGTTTTAAATGACTGCAGGGGACCACAGAGGCTTTAAATATGATTTGCCATTGAAGGTAGCTACACTCATCCAACATGACTTTTAATGGATAGAAACTCTTCCGGTGTATTTTCCTTTGCTTGTAATCCCCCCCTCGCCCCTGGTATTAAGAGGGAGATTTTCAAAGCTGCCTAAAGGATCTCGATGCTCCTGTCTCATTCAAAATTAATGAGAATCAGGCCCCCAAATCCCCTATGTAGTTTAGGAAAATCTCAACCCAAAGGTTTAGTGAGTATGATTCAAACACACTACCTCATTCTTTGCCAGATCAGAACATTCTCCCAGTCTCTCAGGTATACTCGACTTCTGTAAAGCTCCCATGAATTTTATAGCAGACACTCAAAGGGTTAAATGTTATTAAAACGGCTGTTTAAATAGCACTAAGGTTGTGAGATAAAGTAATAAAAACCAGGAAGTTCCTAAGTAACTGGGCGTTTTTCAGATTGCAAGACGACCGTTATTTAAATGCTGTGGGATTTCTTCTTCCTGGCTATAACTTTCCTTTGAAGTTGAAGAACCATTGCAGGGGATATATAGGATCATTTAAAATTTGGCATTCCCCACAGCAAGTGACATCCCTATGAACAATTCTTAGGCACCAAAGGTGCATGGGAAGGAGTGTGTTAAGGATAGAAACGAAGCCTTAACAATTTCCTGGCTCTGGACTGTCTACTGCAGTTCAGACCGTTAGCATTATAGTACTGTGGCATGCTGCATGTAAATCTATTTACATAATAAACCTTCCGAAATAGACCAATGAGCTTCTTTTGGTTTTAATCCAGTTTCAGCAAAAAACAGCGAGGAAGAAAGGAAGTGCTTTGGTTGACTTATTTTTCTGGTCTGTGTAATTAGTGCATCTGCCTCTAAGGAATTTAAGGAGCTGAGTCTTTACCTCATCTGAAACTGAAGGTTTGCGTTGACCAATCCCAACTGGAGATGAACTGCTCATGCATGCAACGCAGGGTGTGGAATCCGCAGATCATATCAGGAATGCTGTTGGACAAACACTTCTTGACAGGTGGTTTTCTCTCTCTTAGAGAAACAAATGTAGACTATGGCCCAGATACTCAGGTGACATAAACTGGCATAGCTGCACTGGAGTTAACTTACACCACTTAAGGATCTCGTCCTTTTTTCTTTAATCTCTTGTACGCCTTACTGAGTCCCTTAGCACTTTACTATAATGTCCACAGCAAGTATGTTTGCTGCCCTCACAATTCTGGGCAGTGAATTGTCCCAAAGTCAAAAAGGAAAGTCAAAGGCCAAATTCTGTCACCCTTACTCAAGCTGAGTAGCATTTTACTCCACAAGCAGTCCCACTGACTTCAGTGTCAAGCAAGGTACCATTCAAGGTGAGTGAGGGTAGCAAAATCTGGTCCGAAGTGTTTTCAGAATACAGAAGGCTATACAATGAGGCTATTGAATTGGTGATACAAGAAATGAAAGCTCGGACCACTGACTGACAGTGGCCAGTACCAGCTGTCTCAGAATAAGGTGCAGTAGGCAAATGTCGGATAATTTATCCTCTGTGATGGTTTTGTCCCTTCCAAAGTATTTTTTAAAAAAGCACTATAACTCTGGATAATCTAGTTATCCACAGAAATGCCCAATCCTCCCTTAGATCTTGCTAAATTCTTAGCTCCAATCACATCATGTGGCAATGAATTCCATGGTCTCAATTCAGCATTCTGTAAGGAAAATATTTCATTGCATCAGTTTTGAACTTGCTGTCTTTCAGTTTCACTGAATGTAGCCTGGTTTTTGTGTTCTGAGACAGCGAGAACAGACACTCTAGACCTATCCCTCCTATGGGGGGCAGGGATAGCTCAGTGGTTTGAGTATTGGTGTGCTAAACCCAGGGTTGTGAGTTCAAACCTTGAGGGGGCCATTTAGGGATCTGGGGCAAAAATTGGGGATTGGTCCTGCTTTGAGCACGGGATTTGGACTAGATGACCTCCTGAGTTCCCTTCCAACCCTGATATTCTATGATTCTATCTTCATGCTCTGGTTTTCATTTCAATAGCTTCGTTTCCCCTCTTCCCAACGTTAAAAGATCAGTTTTGAAAACAGATTTTTAACGAGTTGTCATGGAGATGACAGTGACAGGGAAAATATTGCCAGATCCTCGTTTCTGCTAAGCAGTAGATTAGGAAGTTTTTACCTACTTCGATCAAGGGCGGAATCCAACAAAACCAGCACTGCTTCCAAAAACAGGAGAGACTCTATAATTATAATTTCTCTCCCCCCACCGCCCAATGAGCAGCTTAGCACAAAGTTATCCTCACAAACATCAGCAGCTCAAGCATTCATATTTGTCTTCTCTTCCATGTGTCAAATAAGGTCAAAGAGAAACCAATCTGATTGAGTCCCTCTGCCCTTAACCCACTATTCCGGTTGCCCTCGGCAAATAGATCTCATAAAAATACAAAACTACAGGGAACTTTAAAAAAAAAAAAAAAAAGTGGAATATTCAAGAGCAGTCAGCACTGGACCTAACTCAGCTTTTGAAAATCCCACTCTAAAAGTTCCTCCAGCAATAATTTGAGCTCTCTTATCTGCTGCTGGAAGCGCAATTAGGATATAGCCAGTAGTTTACTGTTCCAGCTGGGAACAGTGCTCTCTAAATAGAGAATTAGCGACTAACTTGGTCTCGAAGAACCCATGCGTGTGCTCAGAAGGCAGAGTGCCCACAGTCATGAACCGAGGGCACAAGACTTTGGGCATTTCATTTTTAAAGTTACTTGTTGCTTTGATCTTGCCAAGCAGTCTGTTTCTGAAAGCTCCTCCCTTAGCTGTAGGCATGGAAGTGCTCTCTGAGCACGCTCAGATGATTGCCCTGGGTACCATTACTGAGGGGTTCCCTGCTATGGGTGGGCAAGGGCATATGGCGCATAGGCCACAGACAGCTCGGGACAGAATCCCTCTGCTACTCAAAGGGTGTTGAGTAAAAAGCCCCAGATGGGAACAGTGCTGGAGTGAGGTTGTGCCGCCCTTGAGAGAAAAATTAGGATCAGCTTTTGTGGGTCTAATTCTGCGGAGCCGCCAGAATGGAAACAAGAAGGACATATTTTAAAAAGGGGGACAGGCTCTTAACTACATGAGAAATGAATCTGGGGTATCGGACAGCCTCTGTTCTACTGAAAACCTCAAGTGCCTACCTCTGACAGGAAGGCGCCATTAATCTGCATCATAAGAAAAATGCAGGAATTCCTGTTTGCCTGAATACTTTTCCCAGTTCTTCTGGAGAATTTGCAGTTCCTTAAAACACTCAAAGTTTGCTTGCTTACCAGTGCAATTAGTTTTGCAATACAAGCACTAGATGAATTCAAACTGCAAAGGAAAAGGAAATAAGATACAGGTGTAAAATTAAACCAAAAGACTAACCCCCGCCTCCCACATGAAACCGTCTGCATTGAAAGTTAAGGCAGGGCAGTTACAGAAAACAAAACAGCGACCTCTAAACCCATTGGTACACTGTGTGGAAACAGAGAAGTTAAAACAGGGAATTTAGGAAACTCAAATGAATTAACGGAATTTCAGGATCATGGAGCAGCTAAAAAAATATGCACAGGAGAAGTTTCCATGAGAAAGTTCAGAGCTGGTTGCTTCTTTCCTTAATTTTAAATGCAGTTTGAGGAAAAGTATAAAGCTTATCATTTCCTCAGTATGCTGAGGGGGTAAAATATCTTTGCTTTCACCAGGCTTTCTTTCCTCTTCTTTCCTATTTTACTTTTTTTTTTTAAATTAAAGTTTGAGGAAAAGTAGTCCTGCAGTTAAGGCATTCGTTGGAACTTAGGAGATCTGTGTTCAGTTCCCAGCTGTGTCACAGACTCCTTGTGTGCCCAAGTCACTTAATACATCTGTGCCTCAGTGAATCACCTGTAAAATGGGGATAATGAGCCTTCCTTCCTCCTATCCTTTTCCTGTCTTTTGTATGGAGATCGTCAACTCTTTCGGCAGTGACCGTCTCTCACTAGGCGTGTGTACAGCCCCTAGCAGAATGGGGCCCTGCTTTTGTTTTGTGGACTTTAGAAATAATAATCACGATTGTAATGTAATAGAAATCGTAATAATTTAGTTAGTGAACACATTCAAAACAAAGGGCCTGATTCTGTGAGGTACTGGGCACCACCAACTCATACTGAAGTCAACAGTAATTCAGTAGGAGCTTGGCCTGTATTAACTCCACCACCCTGAAGAATATTTACACTGTGATTCTCTTGTGATCATCTGACTTCAGGAGCTGTGACTTTAAGAAAAAAAGCTCTTATATTATAGCTATTTACATTTTTAGGTGCTATTACTACATCACCTTATTTCCTTAGCTGCAAACCAAGCCTGCCCAAGGGCTAACTGGGCACAGCATGCCAGGGGCCAGTGGGCCACATAGAATTTGGATGTAGATATGCACTCTTCTTTTTATCAAAAACCGAGGCTCTCCACCAAAGCGTTTGCTCCTGCTTGTGCTTTCCTTGATAGGCATATAGAGATGCCTGGATGTTTCAGTTCATCAGCAATACAAAAATAAAGGCTGAAGCTGATCAGGCAGTTGCAGAGAGAGGGGGACCAACTGGCAGGGTCTGAGGAGTCAGATCCTCACTTGCACCAGGGTGCCACTTGGCTCACTTAAGTCAAGGGGAGGCCTCAAGGCTGCTGTAGCCTATGCCAATTTCTAGTGTTGGCTGAGAACTGTCGGACTATAGCGCCATCCAGGCATATCGTCTTCCTCCAGCGTGCCCCTGTCCTATCGCTGGCACAATGCTATGTTAAGTGGCCAGCAGATCATGGTGCTGCTGTCTCTATGGTGGACTGAGACTCATTCCCACCAGTGAGAGCAGGTTTAAGGCTGGTTTGCCCTTCCTGGAGGCCAGCATCTGGCTCTTATATGAATATCTGAGAACCTTTAATTAGGGATGGATTAATTGGTTCTGCAAAAAGACTTGCCAATCCCTCCTTTCAAGAACTAAACTGAATGCAAACTTTTTGGAAGGTTCTGGATTGTTCCCATAGGTCTATTCATAGACGTTTCAATCACGATTGGACCCGAAAGCCCCAAATAATACTAGAAAAATTGTTCTAATTGTATTTTCAGCATGGACTATAGCAGAAGTGGTGGCAACCTTATGAGAGAGCCTGTTCTTGCAAAATTTTCAGCAGACTCTGGAAGTTAGAATAGTGTACGCAAAATTTGAATATGAAACTGAACTGAACCCAAACTCCAAATCCTTTGAGGCTCACTCATCACTACCCCTTTGGGACAAATGAATCCCTTACATAAGACCATGGACATCAATGGAGTTGCATTCTCTTAGTATATCTAATGTGGACAGTTACACTGTGGTGCATAAAGGTTTGGCTATGTTGCTTTATTGGGAGATGCTCCACTTCTAGGAGTCAAGTGGTTTCGTTCCACACATCATGCTGAAAACGTATCCCTGCATTTTTCGCAGGGTTGGGGTAGCTACCTATATTGAGCTAGATCTGATGCCACTGTTGCCAACTCTTTGCAGTTGTACTGCAAGTCTCACAATAATTGGTGTTTTTCGTCAAGTTCCAGTTCCTGCAATTAGGTGATTATAGAAGAATCTCAGGTTTCATTTTTTTGAAAGGAAGTTTCTAGCCCATGGGATTGGGGAGAAGAGCTTGGAAACGTTAACCCTAAAGCTCCAACACCAGAAGGCCAATAAAAAGAACTTCAAATGTATTATTTTACAATCTCGTAATTTTTAAGCCCATCACTGATTTTAAGAGTCTTGACTCTTGATTTTTGAACACTTGGCATTTGCAGTGCTGCAAAACCAGAAGAATTCCACTGAAACCAATGGATTTTTTTTTTCAGATTTGCCCAACCATAATAGAGATCAGAACCTCACTCCTTCTGTTTAAAAGATTTATGTAAATACCTTATCCCTTCCTTCCTCCTGTCATTTTAAGATGTAGCATAGTAAAGATTAAGTTTCAAATCTCCATGAATGTGCTTTACTTTTGTCTTAAATCATTTCCCCATTCCACACTGGCACTTTAGAGGAAAAAGAGCAGTGTTGCAATATGAAATTCAGAATAAAAAAGCCTCTTCCAAAAGCTAGCTGTCTTTATTGGGCTCATTTTTTAAATCATGTATTTACCGTACACTGTCTTTCCTTTTACAGTACAGCTGTACAGGGATGCACTGTGGACAAGAGTTTTTGTTTTCATAATCTATTCCTGACACCTAATAAGAATGACGAGCACTGTTCCAAGATTTGGCAAGAAGGGACAGGTTGTGGATGAGCAGGTTTCTCTGACTCTCCTATACGGATCAAGGAGGAAAAAGAAAGGGGAGAGGGTGGAGACTATAAAGAAAAGAGAGGCAATGTGTTCCTTTGGAGACAGAGTGAGTAATGCAGCTGGCACACGGGCTCGCCACTGCCACAGAGTTCCAAACATACCAATCCCGCAGATTCAACTATTTGGACAGAAAGAAGACTGGGTGGACAGTTCTGACATCTGAGGGATGGGATTAGCCACGAAATAAACTCAAAACCCCACACGTCTCATGCAAAATACGCGAGATGTGTTAAGGTGGGATGTAACAGGGCAAGATGTTCAATGGGGAACGTTGTACCGAACTATTTTTGCTCTAATCAGATCGTACAAAAATTTCACTTTATGTCCATTGGAAGTTACAGCAGCAGAGCTCCAGCTTCGCTCCCCTCCCACAAACTAGAAATGCCAGGCCTTCTACAGTCAAAGGTTAGCTGTTCTGATGCAAGCCACAATCTCCAAGGAGATGAGCAAAATGCACGCAGATGAACAGCACACAAATGAGGAAAATTTTATGGACCCATGGCCTTTCTATATAAAAACTCCATCATCAATTTCTCAGCAATGGATTCTTTACCGGTAATGGGCCGGTCTTCCAGTAGGAGTTTGAAGCCCAAAATAGCCTGGGATCGGCCTGTCTGAGAGAGCATCTGTCTTCCCCTGTCACACTAGCTCAGTTATAGATGGTCTTACAATCTGAATAGGCAAGAGGTGAGAGAAAAGGAAGTGCTATAATACCCATTTTACAGATGGGGGACTGAGGCACAAAGAAAGCGAGTGACTTGCCCAAGGACTATCCATGTCAGGTTCTTATCTGGTCCCCATCACCATCGTATATCTGCACCTCACAATCTTTTTTAATTTCCCCCCCTCTGGGAGGTAGGGCAGAGCTATTATCCCCATTGTACAGATGGGGAACTGAGGCACAGAGAGGCTAAGTGACTTGCCCAAGGTCACACAGGAAGTCTGTGCTAGAACCAGGAACTGGACCCAGGTCTCAAGCCCCACTCCAATGCCTTAACCACAAGACTATTCTTCTCAGAGATCAGTAAGACTGCTCAAGCTTGACCTACCTCATTATAAGAGAGAGGTGGCAGCTTGTATTCTCCACGAAGGTCAACTGGCTATAAAACTCATTCTCCCACTCTTGAATCAAAACAGCTGGAATTTGCCAAAAGTACAAAACCTTCTCTCTTCTGGGATGGGGCGTTGTGCCGCACAGGCTGGTATGTGAGCTTTTCTCATTGTATTGTGCTGCTGGGTGACATCTTTGCTGATAACTGTCAGGGTGCCTAGAACCCACATAAAGGTATTTTTTGTGTTTTATTCTTTTTAAAAAAAAATCAAAAAGAATGAACATCTTTTAATGATCACTTTTCTGGAAAAAACAAAACAAAATCCACAAACATTTTGCAGCCTATGAATAATTGTCTGGTTGGTATAATCATAACCAGGTGCTCCTTGTGAAATTTCAATGGGGCATGGTGTAAGCAGTGTTCCTCTTGGTTCAGGAATGAAGATATCTATCTCACCACTCTGTTGCAAAGCATGGAGGAGAACTTGGTGCACTATATCTGAAATCAGTACTGCACAGTTATGCAAAACATCTGTGCAACTGACACCTCTTGTGTAATCCTCAGTGTAATCAACTATCAACCACCTCCAGGAAAGAAGGAGGGGCATTAGGTGGAGAGAATTCACAGTTAGATCAAACAGAAAATGGGAAACTAGCCAGAGAGGTGCAATCCGGTGAAAATATAGCTCCCCTGAGAGCAAACCTTCAGGATAAATTTCATTGCTTTTCACATACAATTCCAAGTAGATATGCAGAGTCACACAGGGTTCACAACAGGTTCACTATAAAAAACACTTCTCCCTCTCTCTCTCTCTCATTTTCCTTCGCCAGTGATATCCATCAATATCTTAGCCCTGAGGCAATTCGTAACAGCAGGTTGCTGAGTGCATGGGAGAATAAATCAGTAGAAACCTTGTCCAACTCCACTGTGGTATGGTGTTAACCAGGTTAATTTTTTTCTCTAATCTCTCTTAGCTTCCCTCAGAATGGCAAAAATACCTCGCTCACCTTAGCGGTCTTGCTTATTATCAGAGTCACTGACCAGTTTCTGGTCTCCATTTTACATGGCCCCATAAAACGGCTAAGTGATAGCAGTGAAGGCTGGGTCCAAAGACACACACTTCAGATCCAGAGCCAAAGTGTCCTAAAGTGAGCGGTTTTTCAGGTCCTTGCGAGAACTGTCAAAGCCTAGCTGACATGTTAGATTTGCTCCCAACGTAGGCCATACTGAGAAAGGCTTTTCCCAGTGAAAATAATGTTTCCCTGCTTTCAAAGCAGCTGTAGCATCGAGCTGCTCAGATGGGACAGATCCAAGAAAATGTCTCGTTTTTCCTCCGCTCCAGCTTACTTAAGTAAAAACCATGTTTTATCAACAACAATAAGGGCAGGCTCATTAATGCCATCTTGGGTTGTCTCCTCTGAAAAAGTATCTGCAGCCAGCTAAGAAATTTGTGGTGTGGCAGGATTGTGTGTTGAGCCTATCACAATTTTAATGCAACGACAAGCCCAAATCTCCAAAGAGGGCCCTATACAAGATGTGCAAATGCTTAGAGCAGCATTTAGGAGCTTAAATTCCTGCTTATGTGCTTACGTGCCATTTTGAGCATTCAAATACAACATTTGTGTAGCGCCTGTCATCTTGGTTCCCACCAACGATTGACCCCTACATCCCCCAGAGCCTCTACAGCTTGAGTTAAAGGACTCAGGCCCTTTTAAAATTTGTCCCTAAGTCTTCTAGCTGAGAGACTGTCCTTTATATATCAGGTACACGGAGAGACACGTAATATACAAATCTTCCTTCGGTGCCTATGTTTGCCAAGTGGGCCCTGTATGTACAAAGGCAAATGTTTTAAACCTAGATGGCTGAAAACTGGCCCTTAAATCCAAATTAAGGGAGACAAGCTGTCTGATTTTCAGAGGTGTTGAACACCCCCAGCTCCTCTTGATTTCAACTGTAGATGATCAGATCCTTAGATTTTCCAGTTCCATTTCCCCTATCTGCAAAAATGGGGTAATAATATGTATCTACTTCCCATGGGTCTGGTGAGGATTAAATAGTTAATGGTTGTAAAGTGACTGAAGATGAAAAGTGCAGCCTAAGTACTTTATTATTTAAAATAACTACCTTTACCATTTTGCCTGAGATAGTCAGCCAGTTATCAGAGTATACTACTGAAGTGGTGAGGATAACACTATGAAGTTCCTTCCACTTAGTAATTAACGCATATCACTGTTGCACCAAGGATATGTAAAACTAAGGAGATAATACATAGATCTTCATAGCCTTGGTATAACAGACACTGAAATATTTAAGCACTTATAGGACTCTCCTTATCACAGAATCCATGCACCTCACAATCATGAGTGCGTCTTACCTCACAACCCTACTGTGATGTAGGGAAGTGATATTATCCGCATTTTTACAGACAGAGAACTGAGGCAGAGAGTAGATTAAATTAATTTGTCCAAGGTCACAGAGGAAGCCTGTGTCTGAGCTAGCTCCAGCTCAGCATTTACCCACAAGACCATCCTTCCTCCAGGGTTACCACCTCTAATTTTGCTGCCCCGCCCCCAGTCTCGGCTGGAAATACAAAAGTAGAGAAAATTTAAAACAGGGCAACAAAAAAGGTAAACGGATTGGGAGATAAGATAGAAGACCAGATCAAAGAATTTATAGGGTGAAGAACAGAGATGACTGAAGGGGCACAGAGGATATAGTCTGTAAAAGCCATCGAAATCACAATATAAACAAAGTAAAGGAATTATTCACAGTCCCAGATGATGGTATTACAGGGAACAGTAACCTGAAACTAATGAAGGGATAGTGTAAGTTAAATATTAGGAAGAGATTCATAGCTGCAAAAGCAGATGGGTAGGGGCCTGGCATGCCAAGGGAGCTGATAGAAGCCCAACCACTTCAAATGTTAAAGGTCTGATTAGATATTCTGTTAAGAAGGACCCCTGCACCATAGGTAACAGTCTGTCAAGGAACAACGTTCCTTTGTCTGTCTGTTCCCACTGAAATTACACATACTGTATTGGGGTAGCACAAAAGCCCAGAAGAGGAAGATTTAAACTGGTTTACAGAAGTCAACTCCCCCCCGCAACCCATAAGTAGATTTTAACGTATGTTGGGCCTGGTTCACTACTGGGTTACAGGGTCCCACTGGTGTAAAGCTGATATAACCCAGTGGTGAGTCAGGTGAGGCCCCGTATTCTTCATCTAAACAGCAGCTCTAACAGTAGTGTGACAAAATCATGCAAGAGATCAAGGGCCAAGCTGTCTGCCCTGGTCGCAGACCCTTTGTGCTGCTTGAGCAATGCAAAGTGGTCAGAATCTGGCTGCTGCTGCCAGGCTGAGAACTGCCCAGGTGTGCGTGTGGGGGAACTGTCAGCTGGCACTAAGCTAGCAGAGACCGCAGCCACACCAGCTGCCTTACCCCGTGCTGGCACAGGCGGTGGGGAACGGGGAATGACACTTGAAAGGTAGTGAGTGTCATGCTGGTGGAAGAAAAGAGTGCTGCTCCTCTCTGCCAAGTTACAAACGGCGCTTAGAGACCATATTCAGCTGTTGTAAATTAGAGCAGCCCCTCCTTAGATTGGGGCAACCTGAGAGGGAGCCATAACCAGCTCCTTGGATCTACCCTTCCCATGCTGAGCAGAACAGATTGCAGGAGAGAATCTGGCTTAGCATTACCAGTGCACCAAGCAGCTCCATAACTCCCGTTTTGTGCATTGGCTGCTGTTCCCATCCATTCTCTGACCCAATGGCCTTCCAGAGGAGTTTTGGATTACCTGGCCTTTACCACACAGCCAGGTAACACATGTTTATGAGCACGAGCATGATCCTTAGAAGATTTGCCGGGGGGGAAAAGTGGGAAGAAGGGAGCGGTTGTTGGACTCTTGAATAGTATCAAGTATCTGTCCTCCGGCCCCCTGCCCCTAAAGCCCAAACGTGCATGATGTTTTATTTTCTTAAAATCAACACTCATCATTACCAGACAGCGAGTGTTTGGTAAGCCCAGTCCACAGTGCACTGCCCGCATTTGCCAAGGCACTTCTCCTATTTGTCTGTCTTATCTGTAAGAAACAGATCTTCTGGGTTTAACAGCTGGCAATTGACTCATAACTTCTGCAACTATTAGGGAATCTTTAAAAAGGTTTATCTTTCTAAAAACACGATAAGCAAAATAAACTTTAGTCTTATAGTTTGGGGCGAAACTGTATCTCCTTCAGAAAAAGTTGTACAATAAAATCAAAATGTGCTTTTCTGGGGGCTGGGTGAAGGTTCCTGTAGCACTTTTAGAAAACAGTGGTATGTGATGCTAGTGTCCTGGCCAAGGTGGTCACTCAAGAGAAAAGGCTCAAAGGCCCAGATCCTCAAACTTATTTAGGCTCCTAATTTCTGCTGAAAAATCAATGGGAGTTAGGAGCTTAATTGGTCCTTTGAGAATATGGGAATGACTACAATTTAGTATGGGAGATATATCTCAGGACACAATGGCTGCTCGTGCTAGGGTAGTTGCTGCACTACAAATACTTACTACCATAAAAAGTACTCTGAGGATGAAATTCCTCCTTGTGCAGAGGGTCATGCACCACTTAAGCCTTCAAAATTGGGTCTCAGCTGGAAATAAGTGAAGTATGAGCCTTGTTCTGGAGCTCTGCTCAGGAGTGAATTTCACCTTGGGATGCCGGAAGTATGGAAGGCCTTATATCAAATCAACTCCTCTTCCTTTTAACATAGTTTAATCCTTTCACCTTTTCAATTCATATTTAAAACAAGGAACCAGGCACACAGGGAACTTAAGGTTTTACAAACACTACAACTGAGCGCAAGGCTGACTGAAGAAGATACTGCAAGCACTAATGGGAAAACAGCAGCCATCCCAATGCTGTGTATGAACTAACAACATTTAAAACTCCAAAGACTAACAAGCAAATAACAAAGCTATTTCATTAAGAGTAAGAGATTAATTCCACTGACTTTAACCGAAACTACACAAGCAAAACAGGCAGAGAAGGAGAGAAAGTCCTGCCTCATTCTGCAGAAGCAGCACCCAGTAAATAGAGCTACATGCATTAGAACATCAAAACAAACTCTCAACAGGTTATCAAACCCGGTTAGTTGGTGGCGGAAGCAGTTCCTTAACGGTATATAGGCACCTACCTCCCACTTAAAGAAACGAGAGACAGACACGTACATAACTTGGAGGAACTGAGCCTTACAAATCAACCCCTGCATGCATATCACATATTTCTTCTCTTTTCCATAGGGTTGACTCTTGGCTCATGTGTAACTTCTTTTCCATCCATAATGTATTCAACGCAGGCAAGTCCAGCTTAAAATACTGGGCGAAATCCTGGCCCCACTGACGTCAATAGCAAATCTCCCACAGTGGCAACAGCACCACGGACTCAGAGACTTTAAAGTCAGAAGGGACCATCATGATCATCTAGTCTGACCTCCTGCACATCACAGGCCACAGAACCTCCCCTACCCACTCCTGTAACAGCCTCCTAACCTCTGGTTGATCTATTTTTCAGTGCTGTGCTTGTTCTTGCAATATTCCAGCTGGACTGATTGAGACACTAGAAAGCTCAGACTGAGTCATTAGCTCAGGCAGAATTAGAATTCCTCCTAGCTCCTCGTCCACACATGCCCATACCCCAAATTTTACCTGCTCCGTTCCACTGCGAGCATGTTCCAATGACTAGAGCCCAGGGTGTCACAGAAGGCTGAAATGGACAGCCCTTGCTCCTCCCTGAAGAATGCGAACTCATGCAAGTAGACCCCCTGGTTTCAGTGAGATTACTGGCATGGTGAATGTTCATCAACATGAGGAAGGGGTTCGCAATCAAGGCCCTAAAAAATGAGACTTCAACCCAAGAAGTGTAAAGCAGAGTAAGAAAACTGCCTTTCATGGCTATTTTCATGGCTAATGAGCCTCTCCATCAGGCATGCCATTTTTCTTAGATGCTGTATGTATTTTGCTAAGATCATGCAATTTTTTCTGGGCTGTTCTTTTTAAAACAAATGCTCTACTGGCTTCCTTTCGCAAATAAAAAGGATACCATTAGCTCAGTGCTATTGAACAGCTCTTGAATAACAAGCCAGCATTCAAGTGCAACAGGGGAAGAAAAAAAACAACAACAAATATTGTTACAAACAATCATGATAAAAATTTTAAAAACGAAAAAAATACCTTGGAAGCATACTTTACATTTCCAGCAGTAATCCTTTATGCTACAGCCTTATCTATATCTCTCTATATCTATATAGTGCAAAGAATATATATAAAATGTTCTTTTTAATGTAGGCTCTTTTGTTATCTATAACACAAAAAAATGAAGATTATTTAGGCTGCAAAGTCAAAGCACTCAAAAGTTAGCAAAATGGCAGTATAAAGGCTGCCTGTGTAACCTTAATTCAGACCCCTTGTGCATATGCATTATGACACAGTCTGTAATTACATGATTGCATACTATTTCTTCCACAGGACCCCTGTCTTATTCAGTGCACAAGATGGACGCTTAAAAAGCAGCTATTTAATATTATGTTTTCTCCTCGTTGCTCTATATGTGGCCCCAGGCCTTATTTACTACTTACAATTTACTACTTACTCTGAAGACAGAATTATGAATTTCCTCATAAGCTCTTCTATGGCACTCATCACTAGAGAATCTGAGTGCTTCACAGACATTAACGAATTTATTTTCACAAACACCTCTGTGAGGGAAGGGGTGCTATTATCCTTATTTTACAGATGAGGAACTGAGGCTCAAAGAGATTAAGGTCCAACGTATTCACTAATTTTGGGTGCCCAATTTCAGATGCTGAGGATTTGATTTTTCAGAGTACTTAGCACTGAATCTCACTTTATAGGTTCAAGGCACAGTTCCCATTGACTTCAATTGAAGCTACGAGTGCATAGCACTTCTGCAAATCAGACTTCCAGAAAATGAGGAACACAGTGTTCGTGACCACCCGTGAAATGTTAGTTTAAGTGACTTGTCGAGCACCACTTAGGAATTCTGCGGCAGAGGCAGGGATAGAATCCAATTCTCCAGGACGGCATTCAAGTGCCTCAACCGTGAGATCGTCCATTATCTTCCAGTAATCCTTTACCTCATTCACTACTCACCTGCCAGCTTCTGCAACACATGATGCAGAGGTCTTAAAGACGACAGCCTCCTTCACTGCACAACCCTGATTCATCCCCAGAGCAAGTCCATCCACATATGAATGAGACAGAATTCCTAACAGTATACGATCATGTAATTAAAAGACAGTATTATAATGTGTATGTCCAAGGAGGCCACATTAAGGTTGCTCCGGCAACCTTAATTCTGGTATTTCCTAATTTTTGAGTGCTTGACTTTGCAAACTTAATGCTCTTTTAACATATGGGTTTTTTTTTTTTGGGTGGGGGGGGGGGGTAAAATGCATAACACAGAGCTGAGGATCTCAGTGCACTAGGTAAACACTACTTTGGCCTAACAGCACCTTTGAGAGGTAGGAAAATATTATGCCACTTTGTACAAATGTAAACTAAGCCATAGGGAAGTTAATTATGGCTTGATTTTCAGAGGTACTGAGTATCCAGCCTAGCAAGTGAGTTTAATAGGAGTTCTAGGTTTTCAGAATCTCAAAAATCAGGCTATAAACTATGTGCCCAAAGTCCTAGGAGAAGTGTGAGGAAAAGCCTGGAACAGAACCCAAGGCTCCTGACTAGCACTGCCATGGCACCACCTTTGTTTCCTGAGAAGTCTTCCCTGGGTACATAAACTGTACAGAAAAGTACGTGTTTAGACTGTGCCCAGAGTCAGAATTCTTGGGCTTTATACCCAATTCTGCTGGACATCTTGGAACAACAAACCTCTCTGTGCCCCAATTTACTTAGCTTCAAAATGAGCATAGAACAGCATATACCTGTGTCACAGCGGTGTTGTGGGACTGTGGGTCCAATACTCCAAATAGTTACTATCCTATTGAATTCCCATGAGTCTCTCTAGTCCCAGTGAAGTCCAATGCATGAGTCTACTCCCATGCATAAGATTATGGATATCCTGTATGGACATCATAACCTTCCTGAAATCAAAGGGGCTACAGATGGGAGAAAATATATACACAGTAGTTTAGAAGAACTGCAAATGTCAGTAAAAGATAAATAATCACAGTAGTATATAATTGTAGGCTCAAACCCCTAATTATTTAAGGCTAAATTATGCCAGTACTACACATGTTCAGTGGTACCTATGTGTTGAGTAATACTTTCATTTTGGGGATACTTGCACTGTAAAGTACTAGTGAATAAGGGTGGGACAGTATAGTTTTTAATGTTTTTAAGTACTCCGAAATCCATGGATGAAGATACTATGCAAGTACAAAGAAAACAGAAATGCCAAAAAAAAAAAAAGGGGGGGGGAATAAAAGGGAAAAACTTTCAACTCAAAATCTATGTGCAGTGCAGTTGTAGCTGTGTCAGGCCCAGGATATTAGAACGACAAGGTGGGTGAGGTAATATCTTTTATTGGACCAACTTCTGTTGGTGAGAAAGACAAGCATCACAGCTAAATGCACTTAGGTGTGATGCTCTGAGTACCTTGCCCAGACCTGAAGAAGGGCTGTGTGTGGCTTGAAAGCTTCTCTCTCTCTCACAACAGAAGCTGGTTCAATAAAAGATATGAACTCAAAATCTATTCAGTTTAAAAAAAGTTAAAAGAAGTTCCAGATACTTTAGCTGCTGCTGAGATGCTAATTTCTATGGGTTTACAATCACATTTTCCTATTTTTAAAATGTCTTCCTTTCCTCCTTTGTTGTGTGAAAGACCCACACACAGAAGAGGGGAAAACTGACTAACAGACTACACAGGGGAAATAGTGAAACTGTCTAAGTGGTGTCATAAACACAAAGTGCCGCCAAAATCGCAGACTAAACAAGCTGAAAAACTAGGTGTTTAAAAAAATTCACCAGTCTCTTTCTCCTATAGTACTCTTGGGTATTTCCTGTTACGAATAGTATGTAAACAATATTTCAGAGAAAAATGTGATGTTTAATTTGATGGTGTCCTTTTAATTATTAAAAATCATTTTAAGGGTAAGAGTTTCACACACGTTGAAATAATGGGCCAGATCCTCAACAGTGCAAATAAATCAAGAGAGCTGTGCTTAAGTGGAGCAATGCTGATTTAAACCAGCCCAACTTGGATCTGGCTCCAAGTGTAGTGCTTTCACTTAAGACCAGACTGAGGTCTCATATTTCATCATGATCTTCATTCCCAGGTTCCACTTCTGATGTATCTAGTTTTATGACTAGAGAAGGGAAAAGAGGCAAAGACTCTATGAAGTCTACTAGGCTTCTGTTAGACCTTCTAGATCAGCTTCTTTTTATAGACTATCAGGACAGTCTATTAACATATAGTTAATATGTCGGTGCTCATATAGTGCAGTGAGGGGAGCTAGTAAAAAACAAAATAAAAAAACCCACCTCTTAGATAGAAGACACTCCCTCAAATGAAGCTGGAGTTCAAAACTAAAAAGGCAGAACTTGCAAGTGCAAGTGAATCATTGAGGAGCACAAGACTTCGGCAATTTTTAAAAATCTCACCACTGAACAGCAACATTTCATTCTCATGCAAAAAATACAAGATCCGCCCTATATTTTCACACAGGAAATGTGAAGAACCTATATCTAGGTAACAATATCTATAGTCATCTTATGAACATGATCTTAAACCATAATGAGTGTGTTTTTGTAATATGGGTTATTTTTTGCCATGATTCATTTTTGAAAATAAAAATATTTGTTCTTTCTACTATATTTCAAGCGGTTACGGTCAGAACAATGTGTGAAATTCATCGCATGATACTCCATATGTATTTTTTGCTGGGTACCTCTGTGTACCAAGAATCACATATTACAATTCGTTAAACAAGTTCATCAATAAAAAGGTAAGTAGAACAGTTTCCAGACAGTCTAATTATCTCTGGTCATTCAACAATTAAAACACAGTCTCCTGTAAATGATATCCCCCCAAAAGATGAACATTTTAGGGGGACAGATAATGGTGGGGGATTTTCACTTTTTCAAGGGTTAAGGGGTGGATTGTGTCTGGCTACCCCATAAGTGAGGAAGTTGGGCAAAGAGGGTACAAGTAGTCTGGCCCCTTGAGATGCCGATGTGCAGGGGCCAGACACAACATGCATGACCCTCAACACAGGGACTGCTACAGTCAAGTGCCACTGACAGCACTGGACTCCTTAGCGGGAGCCAATGGGGGTTTGAAAGGATGTGACCATAGCTCCAGTGGAGCTGGTTTGAACGGGGGGAGCATACAATGCATTCTCTACAATGGGGGTACAATTGCTGCATCCTCCTTATGCTTTAGGAGGCATTGTGGCTTAATGGCATGCCTGAGGCCTACAAGTAATTAGTATCTATAAATCTTACCAACATATGGAAGTTACTAGGTGTCGAGAGGGAATGTGACATGAATAGAAAAATACATTATAAAAATGAACTAATTTATTCTGATCAGTCTTTGAGATTTTACAGATGCTTAGGGCTTAAGATGTCGACACAATCTAATGCTGAAGTCAAGATGCATCTAACGAGATGTGCAAAGGGAAAGTGTCAGCATCCATGCAGGAGCTCATTTGTACAAGAGGTAAGTCTGAACCACAAAGTTCTGATTTGGATTTTGGGTCTCCCCAGAGTTCAGGACTCGGTGTGTCGGGGAGCCCAGAACTAATTCACCAGGAAACGTGGTTGCAATTTCATAACCTACTTTGATTTAACAGTTACAAGGAAGAAAACAAGAAGGAAGAGGAGACATTCAAGGCTCACCAGAGTGCGTCCTGAGGTGTCCTGTGAGGGCGTCCCTTCTCCGGCAGGCATAGCTGCAGAAGGGACATTTGAACGGTTTTTCCCCAGAGTGCAACTTGATGTGCCTCAGCAGGTTCCCCTTCTGCGTAAAAGAAGCTCCACACTGGTTACAATGGAAGGGGCGCTCACCTACAGTGGAGAGAATCATCAAGAAACCATCGAACACAGAACACACAGACCCAATATCCTATTGCTTGTAACGGAATATAGTGTAGCCATATCTAAGTCCACTCTATCACCCAATTTTAACCCACAAATCCTTTGTCTAATATCTTTGTAACATGGGACCTGCTGATGCTAGGGGCTCGCACTTCATGATGATTGTTGGCAATGTTTTCAAGAGTGGTTTTGGGCACTCAACCTGAGATGCTTTAAGAGGCCTGATTTTCAAAAAGTGCTGAACATCCACCCTCTAAAAAAGGTGTCTCAAGCTGAGCGACCAAAGCCACTAATCACCATGGAAAATTTAAGCCCACTGCTATGCTGCTATCTCTCTGGCTTGTAAATATTTTTATTATAGGCCCCATGCTCAGAGGGGTTTAGAACAGTCACAAAAATTTACTTTGGATAGATATCACAGTCTCAATGTAAAACAAATTACACATTCTTTCTTATTTTTTAAAATAATTAAAACCCCCTTTTAAGGCTCCTCTGCACTGCTAGAGTCATGCAACGGGTCTTTGGTGTAAATGAGAATCCGGCCCAAATAGCTTTGGTAAGTAGCAAACACGGGGAGAAAAGCTGCACCCTAGAAAAATGAGAAGTAAACAGAGTTGATTTTTAAATAACATTTATTTAAAAGTTATCTCTATTATGAGAGTTTTGTCTTAAAGTAGAAATTAATAAGCCTTTAATAAATATATTTGTGTTGCCATTAAAGGTTTAATTTAACCTGGGATGGTTGTGCTTTTGTTCCCAACCTAAAAGACACAGTTTTTGATTAAATAAATAATAAATAATAATAATAATAAAGTAGGAAACCTGAAAAAAACCACAAAGGTTTTGTGAAATGAAACACAAAACATACACTATGTGATCCACTTTGTAACATACTTAGTCTATCTCAGTTCAACACGGCACTTAAGCGTGTGCTGAACTTTAATCACATACTTAAGCCCTATTGGTTATAAAGGAAGTCAATGGGATCGAAGCATGTACTTAATGTCAACCCTATGCTTAAGTGCTGTAGTGAATTGGGGTCTTAGACACTGAACCGCTTTTATTAAGGCCTTGATTCAACAAGATACTTAAGGATATACCTAACTTTTAGCATGCAAGGAGTATTGTTTATTTTTTTAAACTCATCTCCTATTACAAAGCTTTGGCCAAATCAGTCCCAATGTGGTAAAGGCATGTTTGGTTTGATAATGAGCTAGCTAGAGAAGAGTATTAATCTTTAAAAAAAAAAATTGACAGCATTCTGTAATCAATTGTCCAGTTTTCTAGTATTTTAGTTCCACAGTTTTGCCCCCTTTTGAGGCAATGATCTGTGACACAACCTCCTTCCCAGACATAGATTTAGGGCAGAATCTTGACTTTCATTTGTAAATGATAAAAGAGTGGGAAGGAACTCAACTATGCCATCAGCCACATTTCAGCTTCTTCTCCCCATTCTGGGCTCAACGTATGACCTTTGTATTTAGGATCAGTCATGTTGGCTAAGTAATGGAAATGTTCCATAGCTTCACTGAATCATTTTTCCAATTTTGCTGTGTGTGGTTCCATTTTGTTGTTGTTAATTACATTAAGCCACATTTACATGGCATCTGCAACAGGACTGCCATCAACCTGTAATCTGTCACATCCCTTTAAAACCTTCGTCAATTGCTTTTGTAAGATTAATGGCCCCTCGTTGCATAAAATGCATGCTATGTTTTCATCAAACTACTTCTTATGTCTACTGCAAATTCCATCATGTGTGTTGGATACCAATTTAGAAATGTAATCTTCCTGAGAGCATGACTGAGTGTTATTAAGAAGCTGGTCCATAAATCCTCATTTTTTCAGTCAACCAACCGCTGATGGTAATTGGGGACTCTTTTTTTTGAACTTTCACAATGTGCTTTAGGGACTGGGTTGGGTGTTACTTTTCTCTCAGCAAGGTTGAAATAGTGTGCTGAACACCCACAATTGAGAAGTCTAAGGTTCTATTTATAAATGGCTTATGAAGGGTTAATAAGTGAGTAATAGATGCAATAAACATGTTATAGACATGAGTTGTATATATTATTGATGGTTATAAACATGTCAGTAGAAGGCAATATCGATTGTTATAAGTAATCTCTTGACCTTTTGGACTCTATAATTATCTATAATAATTGACTAGCCACTTATTAAAACCTCTATTCATTATTTAGTAACCCTTTATAAACTATTTATAAATGGAACATTAATGTCAAGTGTAACCAAAAAAAAATTTCTAGTACCAAAAAACTTAAATATACATTATATTTTTAAAAACATCCCCTCGCTCTCATCCCAAGCAAAAAATTAAAACTCCTCCAAACCACTGGATTATTTTTTCTGAAATATTTTTTCACACCTTGGACATAGCCCAGCCCCAAAACACAAACTAACAATCCAAATTTCTGAAGTGTGTGGTTCCCTAGAAAAGTAAACTGAAGTGTCTATATGCTCTTGGATTAACTGTAGGTTCCGTACATTAATTTCAACCCCTTGGCACAAAGAAGAGATAGACTACGTAATAGTTACAGATTATTCCTTTTTCTGAGGTCCTTCCGCTTGTGGACTAGTCTGATGATACCTCAAAAATTCTTTGGCTTTTACAAAGGCAAAACTCAAGCCAACAGTCATGTGGCTAAATATTTAACTCCTTACATGAGCCCAACTCCCACTGAAGCTTACTGCCCTATTCACAGTTGACCTGCAATTTACGTAAATCATTAACACCAGTTGCAAAGTGGATATAAAATGTTACCACTCTTGATCTGTTACTGTTCTACGCTCACTTTGCACTGGTGTAAATGACTGCACAAGGTGTAAGGTGAATTGGGCCCTGGGAATTTGGACCAAGTGGATTTGGCAGGCTGTGGCCCATCGTAATGAATTTTAACTATATTATATATTGGCCAAACTGTGCCTCGTGAGCCACATGCGGTTCTTCTACCGTTAAAGTGCAGCTCTCCGCCTACCAGATCGTGGGGGGCGGAGCTCAGGGCTTGTGTCCTGCAGCAGGGTGATGGGGTTAGGAGCTTCTCCCAGAGATGACTGGTGCCTTCTGAAAGCGAGGGGGGGGGGCACAATTTAAAGGTTCAAGCCCTATAGCTTGGGCCCACCCCAAGCATCCTCCCCCTCTTACCCTGAGTGGCCCCTCCCTGCAGCTCCCAGGTGCTAGCTCCCTGTGGACAGGCAGCCGCAAACAGCTGGGAGCTGCAGGGAGGGGCAGCTGCTTTAGCTTCCTGGGGAAAGGCAGTGGCAAGAGCAGCAGTTCTCCCTGCAGCTCCCAGCTGTCGTGCAGAGAGGTGGCTTGGTGGTACCATGTCACCGAGGGGGGCCAGCAAACCCAAGCAAAAATCTGAGTGGGCGTGCGAGTCCACATGCCCTCCTCCCCCACGTCACCTCTGGCTTCTACCCAGCAGGGAGGGAGGTCTCAGGGCTTCAGCCTTACAGAGCTCACCTCCCGGGGCTCAGCTGAAGCTCCGAGCCCTGGCAGGTGCACCCCGGCTCTTGAACTTCTGAAGATCATCATATGCAGCTCGGAGGGTCAGTAAGTTTGTCCACCCCGATATACAGCACCTTTGCTATAGACTTTACAATAGCACAAATTAGCACTGCTGATCATTTGCAATTATACAATCTGAAACCAGGACGATGTACTGATGAACTTCCTATTAATGTTTTCAATCTTTTACAATATAAATAGTTCAAACATTCTCAAGAAGCAAACCCGCTCCTTCTCTGCTTAACTGGACTGCTTCCACGTACAGTCATTCGCCCTCATCACTTCAGCACGCAAGTGATGGGCAGAAGTTTCAGTCTGAGTTACCCTCCTTTATATTTCATCCCACTGTGAAATACAACCATGACATTCTCAGCATCAAAACAGCAGTTTAACTGAGGACCAGGGGTATATCCAAAGTTGATCCGCTGCTTTTACTGAGACTCCAGTCCAAACAGCTTGCAAAGTACTGAAGACAATATGAGTAGCCCGCATAAGAAGACAGGTAAAATAAGTTTCCTTCAAATTCAATGAATTGCTTCCTGCACAGAACTGCCAATTGCTTTTTAAAAAAGCTCCATTCATTCTGGAGATTTTAAATGGGGAATGAATGAGATGGAGGCATGGCTGTACCAAATTGCTGTTGTCTAGGTTTCCAAACACATTATACCTGCATACTCTGAGCCCAGTTTAGCGCTAGAGTCTAACCCCTCTGTTAACAATGAGCAACACCTCTCTCCATAACTTGTCTCACTGAAGTCAACAGAACTGTCTGCAAACTAAAGCAATGGGCTTAATTCTCATTCGCACAAAGGACCTTTTTACATTGCTACCAGCAGTGCATGTTAATTAATTACATTAATTAAAATTAATTGAAGTGAATGTTAATGTAACTTTTTGCACCTGCCCTTAAGGCTCCTTTTCCCTACTAGAATGGTATAAAGCAGCCTTTGTGTAAATGAGCCTCAGGATCAAAATAGTCAGGATCAAACTGACTAAGTCTGGTGTCAAAGTCTGGACCATAGAAATAAAGGGATTTTGATTTTGACAATTGTTTATTTTGCAGACAAGTTTGCTGTTAAAAGAATGTATTAGGCACTGAAAGACAGATACTCACAAAACAGCCCTCTTCACCTCCTCATGCTAAATTGCTATGCCCAGGGAGGTATGAAAAAAAAGTGTTCGTTTAGTGTTAATGATCACGTTAATTTTTCACATAAAGTTGTTTTGGGTTGTTTTAATTAAACTATCTGAAGAAATATTTCCTCTGCTGTGTTCGTTGCCTCAACTGCTCTGGGAGCACAAATGAAATGGTAGCTGTATTGCTAATCTATCAACAGCAAAAGCAGAGCAATCAGCCTTAATCTGAGCAGAATAAAAAGTGGATGAACTCATTCCATTTCCATATTTGTTGTTTTGAATCCTTCTGAGCTTCTTGGTCTAGATGTTTACCTATTGGATTGTATTCCATTAGCTAGTTAAGCGAGGGGGCTAACCCTCACTTTAGAACCCTGGTTAACTACAGAACAAGCATGGGAGTAAGGAAATTGAGGGTTTTATTTGCCTTTATTTTGGATAATCCCACCTCCGGGGCAGATTTTATTTGAATTCTGTTATTAATTTCTCAGTAATTCCTGAGCTCAAATAGTTTAAGGGCCTAGATTTTCCAAGAGCACTCGATACCCACATTTTGGGCCAGATTTTTAAAAGAGCTCAACTCCCAGTTAGTCCCTTAAAACGAAGGGGCAACATTAAAAAAAAACAACCCACCAATTTTCACTGTTAACAATAAGAGCTGCTGGGCACAGAGCTATTTAGAAAATCCAACCTCTTCATTTAAGTATTAAATGGGAGATGAGCTCTTCTGAAATCTGGCCATTTATTTAGATGCCTAAATAGAAGATGCCAAATTCTTGGGAAAATCTAGCCCTAGAACTTTTGCTCCATTTAACCAGTGCGAAATAATGTCACGATGCAAGAGGCAGTAGTCGGCAGTAGTCTAGGAATTAAATAAAGTTAAGCCTTTCTATACAAATATTTGACAGTCCGATGAAATTAATTCTAACTAGGGAATATGGCCATCTATTTAAATTTGTGTGCGGTTAACCATATTAAGTATGAATGTCTTGGATACCAAATAGCACAATTGGGTTTTTTTTGGTCCCAAATTGATTGTGCCAAAACAGCCTTATCCATGCATAAAAGAAAAAAAAGTTAAACAGCATTTTCAGTTGTTCCAATTTCTGTATGTGCATCTGCAATGTTATGAACGTGACAGTAGGATTTGGTAAAAATTCCTTCCCTGGTACATCAAATATACATTGCAGTACTAACATGCAGGTGGGATGAAACCAAAGGCTTGAGAGTTTCCTGAGGAAATCACCCAGAACAGAGAAATGCAAAATTTCGCCAAGGTGGGCTAGATTGTGATACCCTCAGCCACGTTGAATAGTACCTTGCAATATGGGTAGTCGCATTGAAGGGAGGCAGTATGGCCTAGTGGATAGACCACTGGCCTGGGACTCAGGAAAACTGGGTTCTATTTCTGGCTCTGCCACTGGTCTGCTGGGTCACTTGGGCAAGTCACTTCACTGCTCCGTGCCTCAGTTTCCCCATCTATAAATGGGGAGAATGATACTGACCTCCTTTGAAAAGCACTTTGAGATCTACTGACGAAAAGTGCTAGATAAGAGCTAAGTGCTATTATGGTGATGGATTAAGTTACTATTCGGTGTGTGTAAGGGTCTCACAAACCTCACTGAGGCTACAGCATGGCTACAGAAGAGCATCAATGTACACAGTATGGTATCAGCTCTGCTGAAAGCGGGAAGATAAGAGAGGGTTTGGTTTTTTTCATTCCCATAAAGGGCCAAGCCTAGAGGGATGACAAATTCACTTTTAACACATTCAAATTCTTTGTTATTTCTGTAGACAAATTGGATTCTTAACGCTACTTTTTTTTTTCCCCCCTCTCTCCTCGATGCCGCCAAACAAGAATGCCTGGAGTACCCGATGACAATATTACCTGATTATCCAACTACTGCAGTAACACAAAACTCTTAGAAAGATGTTGCTACAGCCCCCCGCCCCTGGTATACAACAGCATGGAGAATGAGGTTTTTACTGAAAAATAAAAAAGAGGATGAAAGGGGAGGAAAAGAAATTAGCCCTGATGTGCTCTTGTGAAATGAGCTGGAACGCTGAAGCTCAGTGAAACTGTTCCACCTTCGCATCGCATCCCTATGCCGAATGTTACTGATACATGACAAACAAACGGGAAAAGCCGCCCCTGTGCATTTGGAACTTGCTTTACCTGAGTTATCAATGCCTTAAAAAGTGCAGGGTTCTGCAGTAATGGTTGCTACCTCGGCAGGAGCATTATGGGCTCCATTGTGGGGTTACCACAAGCCCTGAATCAGGGGTATCGTGAAACTGTGTGGTCACGGGAGCAAAAATCTGCACCAGCCCTATGCCTGTCACAGCTTACTGCCCTCTTCCCACGCCTGTTCAGCTGCATTGGCTCGTGTGCCGTGGGGGCAGAAGGGACCTCACCAGTAAGGGAGGGGGAGGCTGTTGTGCCCTTTATGATTAAAGCAGACCATGCCAAAGAGTAAGGGGCCATCTTGCAACCCCTTCCCCTGGGCGAGGCACAATTTTGCCTTGTGCGTGAATTATGATTATTACGGTAAGCTGCAGTGTTTGGGACAGAATGGCATCAGGCTTTAGGGACGGGATCTACCATTTTCTGGAGGGGAAGACAGCTGAAGTTTCTGCAAGGCAAACAGCGGGCCAGACTGTGCCTTGCAGTACACGGGACATATCGGCCAGGCAGGAGAGGAAGGGGAGTCAAGCCCCCACGTATGCATTGGCCAGCAGAGCTGGCTGGGGGGCAGTGGGATGAGGAGCTGGCTATGTCATGGAAGGGCTGATACAGAACCCTCTGCCCCTCGCCAGTGGAAAAGGGGAGGGGTCTCTGGAGTACAATTCCTCCCCAAAAGTTCCCTTGGGGGCTGCACAGCCACACGTAGCCTAAGAGGACCGAGTCCAAAGGCTCAGAGTAGCCCGTTAATAGCTACTGCTGATGAAATGGCAGTATAATGTTTTAAATACTAGCCTTGCTCTAGAATTTTTAACATTTGCTTTTTGCCATTCAAGACAAGGATGTGGACATCCAAGCAAATTCCTCCTTCCATGGACATGCCGCTGTGGACAGTGAAGCAGCAGCATCTAAAATAAAACAGCGGGCCAGCTGGATCACTAAGAGCAGCGTGCCCAGCTACACGGTGAAAGGAATGCCCGTTTCTATATGCTCGAAATCATCTGTATAAAGCGGTTCATCACAGCCTCTCTGCCCAGGGGCAAAGAGCCGGAGCACTGCAGAGAAGCTCTAATGGCTTTACAAAAACAGCAGTGTGTTATGTAATCCTTAGCTACACGTGCCCATAGCGTGGCATTAGTCTGCACAGTAGAAGGCAAATGTTGTTGTTTAAATGTGGGTGCCTAAAAAGTTAGGCACCCAAATCACCCATATGTTGAGGCACCTAAATAAGGACCTGCCAGTGCTCAACACCTCAAAACCTCAGGCCGTTTTTAAATAAGGAGCTTAAACTAGGGTTGCCAGGTGTCCGGTTTTCTGACTGGTCACTAACAGTCTGGTTTGTCGCAGTAACCAGCCTCCATCATTGCGGGGTGGGAAGAGCAGCAGCTGGAGCCACATGGAGGAACTGCTCAGCTGCTGACGTCTGACAGAGACAGGTGGCAGGCTTCGGGACTGGGCTTGCAGAGGTAGGTGTCGCTGCCCGGGCGGGGGGGTGGGATCCTGTCCACCTCCCCCTCTGCTCCACCATTCCCCGATTGCCCCAGGGACCAGCCCCCCACTGTGCCCCAGCTGCCCTGGACCCTTGGGCGAAGAGGTGGGGCGGGGGCAGGGCCTTTGGGAAGACGTGAGGCAGGGGGTGTTCGGTTTTTAGCAGCTAGAAAGTTGGCAACCCTAGCCTAAATATAAAATGTAGGATCTCTCATTTGGGCACTCAAGGTAGACAGCGTAGCCTTTGACGTACCTACTGTAGATATACTCGCCTGTGTGCATATGCCACTGAAAACTTACGGGAACTCTTTAAAACCTGGGGACTCAGTATGCTGCACTTTCCACTTGACCTTTCTAGTAGTGGGATGTCAAACTGTCAATCAATCAATCAAGATTTCAGTTCTCTAAGTAGTGCTTTTCCTCTGCTGTAGCTGCCAATCTGTCTGAAATCATGAATGCACCATGATCCCGGAAAGTCATGGAATCCAGGTCCTCCATGACAAAACCATATCCTTACTTATAATATGTATAGTATTGCTCTGTGCAAAAGTTCTATTGATCTCTTTGTCATCAATTGCTCATTACTGCACTGCAAACTATTCAGTTCATAAAGGGATAATACAAAAAGTCTTTTCTTACTTTTCCTAACCTCCCTGCCCCCCACTAGTTCCTAAGTACAATATCTGAGTGTGGACTGTCTGTCACACCATTAACAATATCAAAGGCATAAGGCAAGAAAGAACTTTCTTCTTCCCAGAATCTGTGAGGAAAGCATGAAGCACCTTAAGTATGTGCTTAACTTTAAACATATGCTTAAGTCCCAGTACAGTAAGCACATGCTTTAAGTGCTTTCTTGAATTGGGGTCCCAATCTGAGTGCAACCCAAGGCCTTCCCCAGATACTTACACATGTCCCATCTTGAAGCCTAGTCACTTTAGCCACTTAGCTTTGAAGAAGAACGTATGGGATCACACACGCATTAAAGACATGGAAAAGAATGACACCTGTCAATTCTATTTGTGCTGATCATTCACCATATTACTGCTAGGCAAGAATGATGAAGTCTGATTTCCAGACTTCTTTTCTTTGCTATTCCTAAGAACGGAAGGCCGGCACTCAATGCCAAGAAAGCTTTTTGCTTGCCAACAATAGAGTGCCACCGGAATTTTGAAAGAGCAAATCCACCCCAATCCCCCTTCCGCACCCCACCCCAACATCCTCTATTGTCACCCTTGAGTACAAAGGCAAGAGAAGAGTTGTCAGGTAATATCAACATCAGATGCCACAGGCAGTCATCAGTTTTTCTTTCAGCTGCTTACCAGTGTGGCTCCTTTTATGTACCATAAGCACATTGGGCCCAATGCAAACCATGCCACAGACGTCACATTTCAGTTTACCATTCGGAAGCCGGATTCCTCCCTCGCCTGACAGCTCCTGGATCTTTCTGTTGTCCGCCATCTCGCTGTTCTCAGAGAGAGGTTCTTCCAAGCTGCTTCCTTCATCATGACCCCTGATCTCATCTTCACGGCTTAGGGGTTTCCTGTCAGACTCCTCATCGCTTTGCATTTCTAGCTTTACTGAATTTGCTGAAATGTTAAAAAATATATAAACAAAAAAAAATCAGTCTTTTCCTCATTACCAATTAACTAATACCGTGGCCAATTAGCATTATTATTAATTATTTGACTACAGTAATGTCTAGAGGCCCCAAACATGATCAGGGCCCCATTGTGCTAGGTGCTGTACATACATATAGTTAAAGATGGACCCCCAACCCTAAACATATACAATCTATTCTAAACAGACAAACAGTAGGAGAAAGAAAGAATTTTTATTCCCATTTTGCAGATGGGAAACTAGGGCACAGAGAAATTAAGTGACTTGCCCAAGGTCACCCAGAAATTCTGTGAAAGAACAAGAAACTGAATCCAGATCTTCCACTGCTTTGACCACAAAGTCATTCTTCCTTTCATGGATCCACTGAATGCAAGGAGTACAAAGAGTCGCGTACCACAGGGAATGAGCAGTTAAAAATATTTACTCCTCCCCTCGTACCTAATTCTAGCGGTTGCACATCAAACTATATATAGCAGTCTTCCAGATAGAGAATGCTACATAGTCAGTTCACTGAAATGAACTCTCCTTAAAGGGACACTTGTTCAAAACAAATTAGTTTAATGAAGAAGGGCGTACATGGTGCAAAGATAATCTCCAAGTCATAGTTCTTGCACAGACCTACTATGCCAGCTGTGTTCTGGTTTGCAGTTCACGTATACAAGTGGGGTAAGGGCATCCCATTGTCTGTATACTCTGTTAGGGCCTGACACACAGTCTGGGAGTCTTTCATTGACTTCAGCAGACTTTATTTTAGACCGTTAAGGTGTCACCCAAATTCCATCAAAGCCGATGAGAACTGAAAAAAAATCAGACCCCTTGCTGACGTGTCTCAATGCGAGTGTAGATCCCTCACCTTCGGCACTGACATTTGAAAATGTTGTCCAGTTAGCGAAAGCTGCTGTAAAGAATGCCCCAGAGTTTCACTGTCTATCCACAGAACAGACATAGGTGTGTCAGAACCTGAAGACCCAAAGAAGAGTTCTGTGGAGCTCAAAAGCTCATTCTCTCACGAACAGAAGTTGGTCCAATAAAATGTATTCCCTCGCCCACTTTGTCTCTCTCATATAGGCTACAGGACAGCCATCATATAGGAACAATTTCAGCCCCTACAGACTGAGGTTCGAGTTGAACAAGAGGGTAAAAGCTTCCTCCATTTCCCATTACAAGTACCCTGAGCTACCCAGTCCCTCAGCATTAACCTCATTAGTTACTCTTCTATGTGCCCACCCTAAATATTTGATAGGTTCAGAAATCTGTGTTTCCATGTTGTCTAGGGCATGTACAGTGATAGGAACAAAACCAGGAGATCAAAGGCCAATTAAAGGTGACTTTCTAATTGTACAATTGTCAAAATACATCTCCCACTGTTCACCAGGGCATTAATGGGAGCCAAGGAATGCATATACTGTAGTAAGGCCCATGCAGAAAAAGGAGACAGATCGACCATGGTAGCCGTACGTCATTGTAAATCCAGCCATCAAAACATTAAGCATTTTACATTATGAAATATTTTTGCTCTTTATTTGCTGAACGGAAATGATATTTTATTTCCACAAAGATACATTTGCTGATACAAAGATACCATGTCGCAACTGAGGGCTAAACGGTGACTTTGCCTCAAGTTCTGGGTCTGGGCTCCCGCTCATTCCCTGCCCCTTCCCCATGCACAGGAGAGAGCAGGAATATAGCAGCCCACAGAAGCAGCTTTCTCCAGCACGCTGCTAGCTATGGTATGGGTAACTGGCACAGAGGAATAAGGGGAAGCCTTACTACTCTTTACTCACCTGTGTGGACATGAAGGACAAACCACAATCTGGCCCCAAACATGTACAATTCCTATGTTTTACACAGAGTTTTTCAAAGAAACCACGAAGATAGACATTTTCAAGAAAATTTTATAAACATCTCACTTTTTTTAATCAAAACTGCAAATTTCAATTTTTATTCTAACCTGCCCCAGTTTTGTTTGTTTGAATGATGTGAAATGATTCAAGGTAACAAATTAAGAGCAAAAGACCCGGGATCAATTCCTAGCTATGCCATTAGCCTCCTGGGAGACCTTGGTTTCCCCATCTGTAAAAGGATACTGACCTCCTATGTAAAGCACTTTGAAATCTACAGATGAAAAACACTGTATCATCACCATAATTATGCCAAGCTCTTACTCCGTACTTTATATCAGAGCTCAAAGCGACTCACAATCTTTGAATGTGTTTACACTCTCATCACTCCTCTAAGGCAAGGCAGTGCCATAGTCCCATTTTACAGATAAAGAAACAGAGGCACAGCAAGGCTAACTGACAGGACAGTTTTAGTTCATTGCAAGGTCTTTGCTTTGGGAATGAAAGGGCTAAGGTTCTAATCCTGCCTTGTCTTTGAAAGTATCTGTGTATGATTTATGCGGAGCCAAATTATTAAAGGTGCTGAGAACCAGCAGCTCCCGTTGACTTCCACTGGAACTGGGGGTGTTCAGAGTATCAGCGCAACAAGCCCAAAGTAATCGTGTCTGCTGTCTATGTGGATTTGTTACACAGGAAGTCTGTGGCAGAGTGAGGAGTAGGACACTGCTCTCCTGACCCAAAATACTGTGTCTTAACCACAAGATTACCCTTTATCCCTGTAGAGTAGGAACAATATGCAAAATAGTCACAACACACTTTGCACCAAGTGAAGGGGTGTATGTCTATGTGAGTGACCGAGTGTGTGCGTGTGCACATGCAAGAGAGAGGAGTGTAATTTGTATCCAGGGTATATTTTTATATAAACTGTATCTCGATTGTATTTATTGTATCTGGAACGTTCATTGGGGCTGAGCCTTCACAGTTCCCATTCAAGTCCATGGGAGCCCTTGTTGCTGAGAACCTCTGAAAATAAGTGACCTGAAAATAAGGTCAAAAGTGCTTAGAAACCGGGAGATTGTTGTCAGTGTCTTATTTTATCTTAACCGAGTGTTGCCTTCTGCTGAATGCTGGCTTGAATCCAATAGGATAAACAGCAAAACAAAACAGAGCGAGTTGTTTGCTGCAAAACAACCTTCCAGACATACAACCCTCTCAACTCCTCAGAACACAGGTCAGTAGAACCCTCCAAAGGCTGTATACGGAGAGTTGCTCATTCCATCTCATCACTTAAAAGCACTCTGGCTATTGTGCAGAATTGTTCAGCCTGTTGACAAAAGTTCATACCCGCACCCCCTTTGACTCTGTCCCTGCTGCTTTCAGAAACCTGGCATCATGTGTTTGTTGCTCTGTGAAGGTTCCCTCTTCAGCTGGGACTAGGGAGAGTTGCAGGTCTCCAAGGAAGGGAATGCTGCTACTGTGGGGATCACCTCAGCTCTTCATGAGGACTTTGCTAATCAAGTCATCCTTGCTGCTTTACTTCATGTTGATACATATACCAGACACGTACAATATTTTACAAACACACACAGTTCAGGGGGTGTATTTATTTCTTCTATTTTATTCAGCCCAAAGACAAGAGCTATTTACATAACCTTTTCTTTGATTTCACCTATTGCCACAAATTTAACAAATAAAAGAATTATGTTAAAGAGAGAAAGGATGTATAAAGCAGAGTTTGGTGCTATCCTGTACTGTATAATGCCTGCAGGTAAACTGCACTACAAGGCTCTTCTTTGAATATTTACTGAAAACTGCAATCATTCTTGCACTTGACTATGCAATAGATAAATACATATGCACAGAACAAAGTTGAAACTTTTCAGCACTTCTTCTACAAATCACAACAATACAGCAAATTAGTCTAAAATATCAAACACAATCCAGAAGGACAAGCTAGGTGAGTAATCTCTTTTATTGGACCAACCTCTGTTGGTGAAAGAGAGAAAACTTTTGAGTTTATACAGAGCTCTTCTCCAGATCTGAAGAAGAGCTCTCTGTAGGCTTGAAAGCTTGTCTCTTTCCCCAATGGACGCTGGTCCAATAAAATATATTACCTCACCCGCCTTGTCTCTTTAATATCCTGGGGCCAATATGGCTACAACCATACTGCAAACTAATTATTAAAAAAAAACAAAACAGATTTTTTCAAGGAGCATCAAACCTGAAGCCAGAAGCTTTTCCAATTTAACTTTTCTTCATTTTATCACCATTCACTTTATTGCACTGTTCAACACCTCCTGACACAAACTGAGACAATCACCCACCATAAAAGCACCATCCATAAACCTGATGCTAACAGCATGCATTCAGTGGGGCATACAACTGCTTTTCTTTCCTTCTGAGTATCAGTATTCAACTGACCCTAGCTTATACTTGAAGAGTAATTATTTTCTACAGGGAACTCTAGATAATGCAATCTTGTCTCATATGCTAATTAATCAACAATGCCATATTAAGCAGTGCTCTGGTAAGTCCTTAGCGCCAAAATATTTTCTTTATCCATGAATAAGCATAACAATCACCAGCAAAAATATTAGCAGATGTTATGCTCCTATTTTAATGATTTTTCGCGCTTGAGTATTGCAAGATGATCCTGCTGTGCATTTTATCCTCTATTATGGAAGTTATCTCCCCCAAAAAATGAGATTTAGAAAATCCCTAGTGTCTCATTAAATGTTTTGATCCCCAGCTGAGGCTACAAGGTACAGTATTGAAAAGTAAAGGTCATTATTTAAAAAAAAACAAGGAGGTAGTAATGCACAGTGGTACCCCACTGCAAGACAAAGGGAAGCACAAAAACTCCTGCTGATAGAATATCATGGGGCAGACACAGTGTAACATACAAAATCAAAGAAATTCGAAGTTAATGCTGACAAAATGTGTTCTTAACTCAGCATGGATCTAAACAGTGTAGAGCAGATCCCAAATTAGCTCACCCAGTGTTTGTTCTAAAAACCCTTGTCCAGGCACAGTGAACAAAGTCATGGATATATTGCCCGCCTTATTTCAACATTTCAAAGACCTGAGGAAATTAAGTAAAAGTTAGTAAATACAACTACTCGGGTAAGACAGACTCAAAGCACTAACTAGAGAAGGAGATATTACAGGTAGGCACAGTGGGAGCTTTTCCATAAAGTCCGGTCAATGATCTATAACAGGGGAGGCCAACTTACTGACCCTCCAAGACTTATATGACAATCTTCAGATGAAGAACCTGGGCATACCTGCTGGGGCTTGGGGCTTCAGCTGCTGCCACTCCCCAAGGAGCTAAAGCAGAGACCCCTCCTTGGAGCTCCCAGCTGTTTGCCACTGCCTCTCCCAACAAAGCTAATAGCTGGGAGCTGAAGGGAGGGGCTGCTGAGGGAAAGAGGGGGAGTGTGCCTGGGTGTGTGTGACTCAAGCTGTTGGCAGGGCCAAACCTTTAAATTGTGCCGCCCCCCTTTTACAGGCAGCAGTCGTTTCTGGCAGAAGCCCTAACCTCACCACCCCGCCGCAGGGCAGAAGCCCTGAGCTCTGCCCCCAGTCTGGTAGGTGAAGAATGGTGGGCGTGGAGGGCTCCAGGAGCCGCCCTTTAACTTCAAAAGAGCTGCACGTGGCTCACGAGCGGCAGTTTGGCCACCCCGATCTATAACAATTGGTCTGTTCCACTCCCAGCTTCTCCTAGGTATAATTCACGTGTAATGGTTTGGGGATATGGCCAGCTGTCCGCTACGGATGATCATGCAATGACCTAACTCCTTCCACGTCTGAACCTGGGCTTATGGACTGAAAGATTACTACATGAAAGCACTGTGCCTCATGTCCATCCAGTTGAGAGGGGGTGTATGTGGGGGAGAGCTAGGTTTAATTTTAGAAACATGGGCGGTGGAACGGCAAGTGGTTTATGACACGAAAGAAAGACAAAAAACAGTTTTGCTAATTACCTTAAATTTCAAGAAGAAGAAGAAGAAAAGAGCAAGTTTCAGCCTGAAATGATTCTGAAAATTCAAGGTAAAAAAACGCCACAAGTATCTTTTTTTTTCCTGGAAACAAACAATAAGGCCTGATTCACAATTAACTCTACAGTTATGTCTACACTGCACAGTTAACTCAGGAGACTGGAATCCGGGTCCAAGCACCTAAGCATCCCCACTGCCAAGCCCTACCTGAGTTACTATGTCCTCACTGTTTCTGCACTCACCCACGTGTGCCTGGGAGCATGTGCCCTGGTTCTTTGGGCGGAGACATTCTAGGCTTCCTTCCCCAGTCAGCTGTGTCCATTTTAGGAGACCTTGTCCATCCTTTGAGTATGGAGGGGAGAACTGTCAGAAGGGGACTGGAGGACTAGCAGAACTTGACTGGTCTCTAGCCTACATCCTCACTGCAAAGTAGATGGGTTCCGGCCTGAATCAAAGCAGAGCCTGGGCTCTGACCCACACCCCAACTGGGAAAGCGAGCCTGGGTTTAATGCACTTCCAAACTGGGTCAGAGGATTTTCTGTGTGGGCGGCAGGAGCAGGGTGGATAAAAATCAATTTTTAAAAATAAATGGATTTTTTATTTAAATCTGATTTTTTAAACATTTTAATCAAATACCGTTGTGGGTTTTTTTAAAAAAGAAAACCTATTTAAAATTACATTTGAAATTGACTGCCTATGTTAAGACCTAAACTTACTATCTATTAAAATAATTTAAATTAAATTAAAAATATGTTAAATAGTACATGTTTGCTTCCAAGTTTTAAAGAAAGACAAAACCATGGAACTGGTGGAAGTCACCGGCTAAGCATCTGGAGGAACCAGAGTTTGTTGATGTGCTAAACTACTTTTGACAGCAGTAGCCTCTTGTGCAGGTGCAGAGAGAATGTTTTCTTCATTTCAGTTTATTCAACTAGTTCAGTTCAATGATTAGTTCATTCAAAATTAAATAATCAATTGGGAATTGAAAAAGCAGGCAAGCTTGTTTTCCCTCTTCCAATTTAAGAACAAACACTAGATGCACGTTGATCAGATGTTTTCAGAGAACTATCCATGATGGCTCCAAGATCTCTTTCTTGGGTAGTAACATCTAATTTAGACCCCATCATTTTGTATGTATAGTTGGGATTATTTTTTCCAATGTGCATTACTTTGCACTTACCAATATGAAATTTCATCTGCCATTTTGTTGCCCAGTCCTGTGAGATCCAGTCAGCTTTGGACTGAACTATCTTGGAGTAAATCTGTATCGTCTGCAAATTTTGCCACCTCACTGTTCAACCCCTTTTCCAAATAATTTATGAATATGTTGAACAGCACAGGTTCCAGTACAGATCTTTGGGGGACCCCATTACTCACCTCTCTCCATTGCGAAAACTGGCCATTTATTCCCGCCCTTTATTTCCTCTCTTTTAACGAGCTACTGATCCATGAGAGGACCTTACCTCTTATCCCATGATTACACTGCCAGAATGGTAAAGAGGCTTTAATGCTAGCGTAAACATAATTTGATGCTGGAGCAATGCAAAGGGGTCTCATTATAAAGAAGACCCATACCCTGAGTTTCTTCTTCAGGGCAGAATTTGGCCCTTAATTAAAGAGGCTTTATAATCAACTATGGTTCTAACAATAATGTGTTGCCAAAGGTTTAAACAAGGAGCGCCCACAAAAATTCTCTCACTTAGAAAGTCATGGGTATCCGGACAGAGCAGAGGGATAAGGGACTAGGGAATCTATTAATCTGTTTCTGCATAGTCAAGGAGGGAGGCAACTCCACTTGGCAAACAGACGTATATTAAAAAGTGTACTTACTGGAAACTTTATACTTTGTTCCTGAAAAATGCACAGGGCCTGATTCTCCTCTTGCTTACACCTGTGTAAATCAGGAGTGACTCCAAAGTCAGTAGAGCTACACTGGTGAATGCTGACAAGAAAGGCGAATCAGGTCCACTGAATGTAGGGATAGTATACTGCAGCATTCAACATATCCAATGGGGAAGTAAGGGGAAAATGAAGATATTTCAATGGTGTCTATGGGTGGTATCTTCCTGCAGGAAATTTTCTGGAAAAATATTTTGACACTTGTGCAAATTGGTACATTCCAAAGGGAAGTCCAGTTGCTCTTGAATAGTATTTTTTTTTTTAAAAAGCCCCAGTGATAAGTCACTCCTGATTCACACAGGTGTAAGCAAGAGGAGAATCAGGCCCCATGCATCTTTAGCTGAATTGACTGAGCTGTATCCAGGGAAAGGGTGAACTCCGTGAACAAAGGAAGAGGAATTACCCCTCTCTCCTTTCAGTTTTAAGTAGAGGCTCTTGTACATGTCCAAAAGCCTCTCCCACTACACTACTGAATGTCAGATTTGTTCACCAGCTGACACAGCATGAGCTACCAAGATGACACTCTTGTGCACATGACAGCCCAGGTCCTCAGATGGTGGGAATCCATGCGACATCACTGATTTCAATAGTGCTTTGTCGAGATATACCACAACCCAAATGCTTCTTCACCTGTCCACGTTGACTCAAATGGTTAGAAGTAGATTACAAAGTTTTTATCTACACTATTACTGGGATTTAGCAATAAGCATAAAGGGACTAGGTGCCCATAGTCTATGGGAATTGGGTGCCTAATTTAGGCACCTTTCAAAATCCCAGACGACAAAAGGATTTTATAAGGACATTGAAGAATCACGGGTTTAATCCTGCTCCCAATAAAATCAATGGCAAAGCTTCTGTTGAATTCAAATGGGAACATGATTGGGCCATGTATTTCAGGTCTGTAAGAGGGGCTAGTTTCATTTACAGTTCTGTTATACCCAGTTGGTTTAAACTGGTTTCTCTGCAGTGTCGAAACAGAGTTTTGATTGCTCTGTTTTTAACACCACCCTCTTTCTCCCAATTGGATTGTCCAATGCCACAAACAAATGGTGGGGACAGTGGTAGTGAAACCAGTGGAACAACTTTCATAGCGGTCTATATAAGCTTATATAACTATTCCAACTGACAAGAAAAAACGTTATAGTCATGGCAAGTATTCGGACTCAAACCCACAAACTCCCAACAAGTTCAGCACTGAGATGAAATGCCATTTCTAAAAATGGGGCCAAATGCTGACACCCTTTACTCACCATGAATAGCACTTTATTCAGTGAGTAGTCCTACTGAAAGAGATTACTCAGGAAGAAATTACTCAGCACAAGTAAGGGTGGCTGAATTTGTCCCCAATTTTGGACCTGACCCAAAGGCCTTCAGAGTCAATGGGACTCTATCTATTGACTTCAATGGGCTTTGGATTAGACCCTCTGTGCCTGGATTTTGCACCTCATATGACAGGATAGATAGATAATCACTCAGTGTTGGGCAAACCTTCCATAAAAGATCCTGAGGTCAACTTTTGCCCTTAAATGCACAAATGTAACTAGATGAATGAAAACTGCATGTTCATATCCAAGGCAAGCCTTTGGACCTTCTACAATATGTGTAGTGAACCCAGCAGGCATGATTCCCCTCTCAGCTCAGTTTAACCTTTGTTACTTTAGTAGAGTTACTCCTGATTTACACCAGAGAATCAGCCCTAATATTTATAGTGAGTTTTCTCGAATCTGACAGCATTGGTCTAACATTAAGGACTTCAAACACTTTATTTTTTTTTAAAGAGGTTGGTTCTGAGCTATAATAAGGAGCACTTACTCATTGACCTGTGACACTGTCTGCTAACGTTCACTCCCAAGCGACTTGTTAAGATCCTACTGTGAATTTTATACCCCAAAACTTAGAAATTTGTAATGGAAATGTTGACAGATTACAGCTATATTGGGATCATCAATAAATATATATAGCACCACTTCAAATTACCAAAACCTCATAGTTTCACTTATCATCATCTCTACTTCTCAAAGAGCGTGTGACTTCCTAAATGCTTTCTAAAACACGCAATGCATAATAATTATAACAATAACAAGGATTTCATTTATAAAGAGCCCTGTCCACCAGGGGAATTGCACTAAATTAAAAAAAAAAAAATTAACAGAAACAGTGATCCAAAGCCAAGTGAAGTGCCTAAAGAGATTCCCATAGTCTTTAATATGCTTTGGATCAGGTGCTTAAATAGCGGCTGCTCATTTTCTGTGTCTATTATTGTATATGTTTTAAAACTAGTATTTTTAAGAAGTGTAAGGCTTTCATCACAAGTCACACCCTTTGGGCTACTCAAGTGATCTTAGCTCATGGAAACAAGCTTGCTTTGTTTTTAATTACGAAACTCCAAGTGCTCTTAATACAACTTGATCTATCGGTGTCCTCTTCTAGGAAATAACTATAAACGACACAGCAAAGATACTTCTCCCCAACAGGACACACCTCCACTGAGTCATCCAACCACGGAAAATTTTTTGGAGAAGCACCTGTCACAAACACAAATATTTTGTACACCTTCATCTATGAACTGCAAAAGGAATCTTAACATTTTCATTTTGTTTCTTTATTTTAATCAATGCTTTTCCTGCATCTTGTCAACGTCCCATTTAATTGACCACGCTGGAGTAAAAATAATGGGGCTAGATCCTTAGCTGCTGTAAATCAGTGAAGATCGAGTGACGTCAATTGAGCTTTGCAGATTTCCCCCAGCTGAGGATCAGGACAGCGACATGACAAAATATGAGCAAACTAATTTATTACGCACCCCGTGCTCTCTTAAAACAAATTTCAGTAGGCCGCTGAAAATCCTTGAATGGTTGTATCATTAATGTGTTAGCCCACCAATACGATCATTATGCATCGTCTTCCTTTTTTCATTCTGTATAAGTAGCACGATGTGGCTGTGTGTACTACTCAGTTCTTGGGGAAAAGTTTCCAAAGTCAGTTAAAACATTTGTTTTTTTATTTGCAGAGTTCAGACAAGAAGTTGTGCTGCTTTAAGAGACCTGTTTCATTGGACATAATTTAAAAATGTGTTTTTCTCTCCGTTTTCACTCTGTTGGTTTCAGACAGTCCATGAAGGTCAAGGTACTGGACTCTTGGGAACTAGAGAGTTCCGCTTATGCTCTGAGACCCTAGTAACACATACAGTCAGAACAATGTAACGTGCCAAGGATGGAGTGCAACTACCAAGGGCCAAATTCTTCTACTCTTCCTCAATTATCAAAGGGGCTATTCACAGAATGCACCACTGCTGAACCTGAGTAAGAGTAATACAATCTGGTCCTGAATTTCCTTGCTTTTGCAAATTCAAAAGGACAAAGCGTGACTATAACTGTTTACATCCTTTTACCCTTGAACACTGTTTTAAACGTAACTTCAGTTATCTATTTACATCAGAAATTAGATATAAAAGGTCCAACTCCTTTCTACTGCATGATAGATTCTGATGTCACAGCAATAGAAATCTGGAGTAACTAAGCCACTGAAGTCAATTTAAAAAGAAAAGGAGTACTTGTGGCACCTTAGAGACTAACAAATGTATTTGAGCATAAGCTTTCATGAGCTACAGCCCACTTCATCGGATGAAGTCAATTTATGAGCCACAGGTTCTGATCTCATTTATACTGGTTAAAACTTGACTAACTACTCTACTACAGAGTATCCTAAACTGCTATAAATCAATGTAATTCCAGTGGATTAGTTACACCAGCTGAGGATCTAACCCAATATTGTTCACTGATGTAAAATTGTCTAAGTGAAAGGAGAATCAGACCTGCTGAGTCTAATTCTGAAAATTCTTATACACACAGGTAATTCTTGCCCATGACCGAAGCCCCATTGAAATCAATGGGAGTGTTCATTTGTGCAAGGATTATTTATGATTGCAGGACTGGGCCCAAACTCCAACTAACATAAAACAAGCCAGATATTAAACTGGAGAAATATTTAAATAAATATCCCTTAAAAAAAATCTAGAAATGTTACGCTTTCACCTGTATTATTAATGTAGGCAGTGACAGATGGCAATGGAAAAAGATATAAAATAACTCTCGGAGTATTAACTTATTTCAGTAGCATGTGTGTCAGATTCTTTAGCATAAAAAACTGGCATTACACAGTCTCATTAAATCTATGCATCTGTGTAGCAACTTGCAATTTCTGGATATTTTCTGACAGTGTTCAAACCAAAAGCTTTTGCCTCACATTTCTTTTCTCAAGAAAGGCAAACAAAAGCAAAACCTTATGGTAAATATTCCTGAATAACTCTTAGAGAAGATTTGCTATTCATCATCTGTACATTTTTCCCTTTTAAGGAAAGATGAGGGGAAGGGCAGGTGATTATATACATGGAAATCTAAATATTTGTCAGATAAAGAAATGGTTACTGATTTTAAAGCGAAAACAATCATTTTCTCACTTTTTATTGCTTCCAGAGCCAAACTGTACATCATATTATTCAACATTGTGCCAATAAAATGGCATACAAATAGTCCCATTGACTTTTATAGGACTACTCAGAGAAGTAAGGATTATATATTTGGGGGACTGGGTCCAAAATCAGAGACATTTTAGACTACTGTAGAGGTGCAATAATGTACAAACAGATGAAAAGTTTGAGAAAATTGGAACCCCCCTTAAAATTCTACCCTGAGTGTTCTCCCAGAGGGCTCAGCATTGCTCAGGAAGGCAGAGAGCTAGCAGATTTATGCAGACTAAAGTTCCTGCATATTAATTACATCTCTTCTCCCTGCCGCATCTGTTGTTTTCTATTGCTCCCATCCCATGCCATTGATGGAGCTGCTGCTGCCATCACTGGAAGTGCAGCAAGCCCTCCAGGGCAGGGAGTGTGTACACCCATGCATACAGCTCCTGGCTCAATGAGGCCCTGATGCTGATTGAAACCTGGGGGTACTACAACAGCACAAATACGATACAACAGCAGCATGCACTGCAGTCACTACATATTCACTAGAAATTGACAGGGAGAAGAAGAAATCAATAGTGGAGATGGAAGACCAGAATTCTACCTGGAAGAAACACAGCAGCTCTGCTGGTATTTGCATATTTAACTCTAACCTCACAAATGGTCATTTCTTTTTCAGCTACTCTTACGGTATCTTAGACAGCACTGATCTCTGAAAGACCTGGTAATATCTCATGGAAAACTAAAATCTATGTACTCAGAAAGATTTCTGCCTAAATGCCAAGCCATGCTGTAGGGCCAAAGGGCCAAACTCAGGCCTGGCATAAGTCATTTCGGTGTTGAAATATTTTGTTTCCTTGGGCTATGGATTTGTCTAAAGCTATTTACATGCCAGCACTTATTACAGGCAGGGCTGGTTGCATCACCTATTATTGCCTGATACTTCTCATAAGTCCCCCCTTTTGAGTTGCTTGTAACTTTGCCAAACTTTAGCTGTTTGAACTGAAATTCTCCATGCCAGGTATCTGCCTCAGGCTGAATTTTGGGGAAAAAATAAGAAAATCAGTCAAAATGGTTCATTTCCAAGAACAAGGCTAGGGAAAATAAATATGTTGTTTTGCCATGCTAAAACAATTCTGGCAACCTTGTCTTTGAAAAGCTCCAGTGCCCCCATGATTTGGAGAAGGGACTTGGAATTTGGCAGGGGGAGAGGGAAGAGGGACGCTTTGCCTCAGGGATGTGTCTTTTGCTGCGAAAATCTGCCCAAATTTGGCTAAGTTATAAGACTTTGGCAAAATCACAGTTTGCACGTGCTCAGCAGAGACTTTTGATTTTAAGAGCAAAAATCTCTTTAGTTCCCATCTTCACTGTGTGTGCTTTAGCCTTTCACAGCTCCTACTAGTGACCATGCACATGAACCATCCCTACAGAATGACTGAGAATGCTTCCTCCAACCCAGGGATATAGTGTGTTAAGCCAGACTTTCCCTGCAATGTCTGCTCCCAGCCAGAACCAAGACCCAGGAGCCCATCTCTCCTGTGCTCTCAGTGACTTCTCTGCTGATGCCCAAGCAGTGTGTAAGAGGAAACTGCCTGACTCATATGCAAAACGGACAAAAGCCCTACCTGTGGGGATAGGTGGTGAGGGGGGAGGCCAAGAGCAGTAGCTTAGGATAAAGAGACTGGGAGGTAACTGGGACTAGAAGATGGGAGGAGAGAGAGACTGGGACTGGCTGGGTATGGAAACTAGGTCTGGGAGCCAGGGATGGAATGTGGGGAGACTAGGAGTCAGTAGGTGAGGGGAGACTGAGATCAGGTGAGGAGCTGGAGGGAGACGGACTGTTTGGGCAAAGAAACTAGGAAGGGCAGGGGAAGGGGGTGGTGTGGAGAGAGAGTTGACATGGGGCCAGGTTCTGGGGAGACAACTGACAGTGTGGTTGGGGAAAGAAACAGGGGCAAGAAGCCAGGGCATGAGGTGGGACTGGGAATGGCTGGGCAAGGAGAGTTGGAATGAGTGTGTGGTGTGAGGACAGCAAGAGTAGGATGGGGAGTTTAAAGAGGTGAGTTGAGAAGCCTAACGTGTGGAGACTGGTACTAGGATGAGGAACCTGGAATGGGAAAAAGATAGGACTTGGAGATTGTGGAGAGAACATAGTAGAAGAGCCTGCGCCCTCCACAGCACATTCCTGAGCCTCACCATTCCTCTGCTGTCAGCAAATATCTGTGAAACTTATTGTTAAAGTGTCCATCCCTCTCTAGTGCTGGTTCTCAATGAGGATGACAACTTACTGCTGCTATCAGTTACTCCATTAACACAAGTGTCAGAGGCAGTGGATCGAACGGTTGTAATCCATGCTTATGAACCAAACGAGTGTCACTATGATACCATATAATGGAATTTCTGGTTATTTTAGTTTTCTATTTTAAAAAAAAAAAATCTAGGAAATTACACACAAATCTCCTACTTTAATTACATGACCACATAGTATTTGTTCCATAAGACCCCCTGCTCTCGTTCAATGTACAGAAAGGACTTGCTCTGGGAATGGATCAGTGTTGCGCAGAAAATGAGGCTATTCGCTGTAGGAACTCCTGGCTCATTTGTTGCAGAAGTTGGAAGGTGTGTGATACATTAGACGGGGGATTGCAGGAAGGAAAAGTATGACACTTGAATGCTGCTCTGGAGAACTGAAATCTCTCTCTGCCTCTACTGCGGAGTTCCTGTTGTTGCTGGGTAAGACATTTAGACCAAACTTTTCACAGATAGTCACTAAATGTGTGTTCATCATTTTCTGGGTGCCCCACTTGAGACCTTGAGGTCTGATCTGAAGAAGAGATGAGGACTCTCAGCTGCAACTGAAGGAACATATAAAGTGCTTATCTAATGCCAAGTGCTCTGGAAAACAAAACAAAAACAGGTCCTAGCTAGTGAGATTGGACACCCAAAATTAGTGAATTTTTTTTAATTTAATCTCTCTGTAACTCAGTTTCCCATCTGTAAAATGGGGATAACAGCACCCTCATCTCTCATAGGGGTAGTGTGAAAATAAATTTTTTTTATGTTTGTGAAGCACTTGGATACTATTGTGATGAGCGCCATTGAAAAGCCCAGCAGGAAATTAATCATTCTGTCTTCAGCACATGGTTTGAGCGGTGTGCAGCCGGGGTGCCACCAGAATTTTCCTAAGGCGGGGATCCAGCTAGCATGCGCTACATTCCCAAATTTCCTTATTGGTGGGATCTGCTTTATGCACGTGTTGCGTTCTGAGAGACATGCAAGCACGTCTGGGGCTCCCCCCTTTGCATTGCCACATGTATGTCCTTGGCTGGAGCAGATCTGGAAGTGGAAGAAGTGGGGGACGTACCATGAGGAAATGGCTGTCTGGGGTTCTGAGAAGTGGAGAGCTGGGTGCGGGCAGTCCCAAGGGCTGAAGTCCCAGGAGGAGCCTCAACTCCAGCTCCAAGCAGCACTGGTCACTGGCAGCTTCAGTTGTCACTTTTTCCTTGTCTCTGCGGGCCATGTCTGGCTGAGAACAAACTGGACAGGGCCTTTCCCTCCCTCCATTTCCTTCCCACTGGCGAGACTGGGACCACAAATTTGTATTAGCATCTATGGCCAATGGAGAGGGGCCTGGACCTCCCCTTTGCTGAGTTCCTGGTGTGTATTAAATAAGGCCTGGGGCCACACAATGAACAAAGAGAAAACAAAATACTGAATTAAGTGAGCGCTGTCAATCCTGTGCGCTGAATGAGGCACAGGTCCTGAAGAAAAAGTAGTGTATGATCATGGAATTAAAGACTGTATCATAAAGCGTACCCACAAGCGGGCCGAACGAAGGTTACACAAGCTACCCTTAATTTCATCATTTCCTAGCTTTTTGAGTGCTTGACTTTGCAACCTTAATAATGTCCTTTTAATGTAATTTTTGTGTAATTATATTAAATGTAATTAACTGTGCGTGATTTGTATCTAATATATTAAGCCCTTTTCAGCCAAGCACTTAGGCACAGTCTTGAATTTAAGCATGTGAATAACCCCCTTGCTATCGGCACAATGCTTAATCATGTGCTTACGTAGGGTGGGAATTGAGACAATGCTAAAGTTTAAGTGCAGGTGTAACGCCGACAGACCCCAGTCGTCAGTGGGCAGGATCAAACCTGGGACCTCTGGAGCTTAGTGCATGAGCCTCGACCGCATGAGCTAAAAGGCAGCTGGCTGTTAGCTAAGGCTGTAGAGCAGACTCATATTTCTCTCTCTCTAAGTGGTCTCAGTGCCACCAGATGATACAGAACACCGCACCCAGAAGGTGCGTGGGTTACACACACTTAAGTGCTTTGTGTATTCTGCGGGGCAACGTCTGTTCACATGTACACTGGTGTTACTAGAGCAGGGTTGGGTCCTATTTTCACGTTTTTAATTCTATAAAGTATTGAATCCCCTGTACAGAGTGTGCTTTTCGCTGGTGCAGAGTAGGAGACGGAGAGTAATACACCGTTGGAATAATTTTTGTCTCTCGTGTTTCTTTTGTTTTATATTATCTAACGTTGAATTACCTTCCTTCATTTTTCCCAGCCTGGGGATGGGTTGCGTGCCTTTTAAAATCGTTACCTACTGCCCTGAGAGAGAGTTTGGCATGCTCACTAAGGCTCAGTTAAGTGCCTCATTCCATCACCACACTGTACACAGCACACAACCTCCATGAGGTAATTATCCATGGATTGGAAAGCAATGTGAATACGGGCACAGTCAGTCAATAATACGTTGTGCTTACTTTTTTTTTTTTAAATCAATTTTAATTGTTTTGGATCTCTTTCTGCTCATAAAAGAGAGTGAACTGATTCCGCTTGGATAGATTTCTGGGTACAGAAAATGAGCGAGTGAAACATGGGAAAGTACTTACTGTTTTACCAGAAATATTTATAAATAGCGCCTCTTTCCCTGGGCTGTCAAGATATTAAAGCACTATGGAAGAAACATGTATGACTTCTGAAGGGGGAGAAAAGGAAAATCCTGTCATTCTCCATCTACCTCCTCTACCAAACAGAAGGAGCAACACGGAAGGGCTCCATATAAAGACACGATCAGAATTTCCCATTGAGGGTGAAGGTGACCACCCATATTAAGTCCCACTTTAGCCCTATTTTGGAATGTCCTCTGAGTTAGAAGGGATCTCATAGGACCCCTTGGAAGAGAAAATAGGAAAGAACGTGTTACCATTTTGGTATCATAATTTAAGACACCCATTGTTTTAACAGGGGCCCCAAACTTTCTTAATTCAAATGAGATCCCCAGGACTAGAACCTGTTTACTACAACATTAACTGGATTAGGGCATGATATACATACACAGAGACCTGAACTCTTCCTACATTGCTAGGCCTTGAAAGTAATTTTCTCTACACATTCTTGGATTGGACCTATAATGCATAGGATGCATTAGATATCTTCGTGATAATAATATGCAGTGAGGAAAAACATCACATTTTTAAGAGAGGCATATGGAACAGAGTGCATGCACTTTTGTGTGAACTCAGCTCAGGCCCGTGCAACCCCCAGTGCAAATACAAGCTGGGTTTGCTCGCGTGCACACACACACACACACACACACACACCTATGAAAGGATGTAAATCCCTGGTTTGAATGTGCACTTTTGAATAACCTGCTTTGCAAATTTGGAGCTAAATCTACTTTATATCTTAAGATTTTGCTTTTGGGGGCTGGGACCATCTCTTCATTCTGTGCTTGTACAGCATCTCGCACCCTGGGGCACTGGTCGATGACAAAGGCTCATAGGCGCTACAGTAATAGAAATACTGTAACAACCACCACCAAGTGTGACAGAGCTCCTGAGTTGTTATTTGTTTGTAGCAGGGCCCATGCTGTGCTAGAGGATTTCTGGACAGGAGTCTCATACCGTGCTGTGGGAAAACCTAAGAGGATGACATCACTATGTCTCCCACCCTAGAAATGGGAATGCTGGGGTTTCCAAGGTAATTTGTGCTAAAACTGGTACATGCCTGGTGCCCTGAATCAGGAAAACATCCCTATTCAGGACAATCCTTAGGCAGCTGCCTAACTTTAAGTATCTGCTTATGTCCTTAAGGACATGGTTAAAGGACCACTCTGAATTTCTCCTTGCTGCGCTCCAACTCTCAGAAGTGGTGGAAGGACATGGTATGGGAAGAACTAAAAGCCTCCAGGAAAGGAGTAGTGGAGTCGAACGTTAAATATCTCTGCCCTGATGATAACACGCAGGAAAGGGTGGTGAGATTAGGACATCCCAGTCATTCAAAGAAGAAGAGTCTAGTGTGATCTCAGAGACTATGCTAGTCTGCTCATGCTGCTGTCTGTAACAGGGTTTTAGATAACTAGTGAGCATTTATGTACAATAAGAGATAGTTGTAACAGTTTCCTGGTATGTAAAAAGTGTTTTCTTCCTGCATTAAGTACATGCATTTCCTAGTCCAGGATCTCATACACTGTCTCTTTTTACTTTTTCCAGCAGACTTGGGTATTATAAAAAACAATAAACATCTCTTTGTCATCAAGCCCTGCAATCTTGTGAGTATAAAAAACTCATAGCCAAGTAAGGATACAGCCTAATATCAATGTGGGTGTTGTAAACACTCCCTTGAATTCAACTAAGAATATAAAAGGATCGGAGAGGTAACCCTTTGCATTCACTAAGTTTAAACAAAAAAGAGAGTGTTCTGGTGGTGCCAATAAAGAAATTTCAGTTACCTTCTAGTGAAACCCCAGCCACAAGTAAAAATCTCTATTAGTAGAATGCATTAATTTCTCAATTTTTCTTAAATTCACACTAAATATACAAGTGCCTCATATGAGTATGTATTTTTTTAAGTACAGGATTTACAGTAGGTCACCGAGTACACTAGCTTACAGCAACTACAGGACAGGCCTAACAAAGAAAATAACAGAACGCCACTAGCCGTCACCTTCAGCCCCCAACTAAAACCCCTCCAACGCATTATTAAGGAGCTACAACCTATCCTGAAGGATGACCCAACACTCTCACAAATCTTGGGAGACAGGCCAGTCCTTGCCTACAGACAGCCCCCCAACCTGAAGCAAATACTCACCAGCAACCACATACCACACGACAGAACCACTAACCCAGGAACTATCCTTGCAACAAAGCCCGTTGCCAACTGTGCCCACATATCTATTCAGGGGACACCATCACAGGGCCTAATAACATCAGCCACACTATCAGAGGCTCGTTCACCTGCACATCCACCAATGTGATATATGCCATCATGTGCCAGCAATGCCCCTCTGCCATGTATATTGGCCAAACTGGACAGTCTCTACGTAAAAGAATAAATGGACACAAATCAGATGTCAAGAATTATAACATTCATAAACCAGTCGGAGAACACTTCAATCTCTCTGGTCATGCAATTACAGACATGAAAGTTGCGATATTACAACAGAAAAACTTCAAATCCAGACTCCAGCGAGAGACTGTTGAATTGGAATTCATTTGCAAATTGGATACAATTAACTTAGGCTTGAATAGAGACTGGGAGTGGCTAAGTCATTATGCAAGGTAACCTATTTCCCCTTGTTTTTTCCGAACCTCCCCCCCCCCCCCCCCCCCAGACGTTCTTGTTAAACCCCGGATTTGTGCTGGAAATGGCCCAACTTGATTATCATACACATTGTAAGGAGAGTGATCACTTTAGATAAGCTATCACCAGCAGGAGAGTGGGGTGGGGGGAGAGAAAACCTTTTGTAGTGGTAAACATCCATTTTTTCATGCTTTGTGTGTATAAAAAGATCTTGTGTACTTTCCACAGTATGCATCCGATGAAGTGAGCTGTAGCTCACGAAAGCTTATGCTCAAATAAATTGGTTAGTCTCTAAGGTGCCAAAAGTACTCCTTTTCTTTTAGCAACCAGAAAGTATTTCAGCTGGCACTGAACTAATTGTCAACTGAGGAAGAGATAAAGACATAAAACAAATTTATTAACTGCCTAGGAGACTTTACGTTCAATTTTCTCTTGCCACTTTCATATCAAGTGCATGTACCTGCATGATTCCAGCTGCAACCAGATCCCTGTCTAACTCAACTGCTGTGGTGCTCAAATCTGAGCCTCCCCAGGGTTCAGGGAGCTGGTGTGTAGTGCCCCATGTACAACACACCAAATGGAACCAGTGGATCTAGTCCAGGCACATGGCAGACGAATGAAGTGGTGTGTGTGTGTGTAAGAATACGTGTGTTATACAAGGGGCACTACACACCAGCTCCTGAAACTGGCCGCTCCTGAAACCGGCCGCTCCTGAAACGAGCCACAGCTTGTCAGCTCCCAGAAGGTGGTCTTTATCCAAACTATTCAGGACCTAATACTCTACATCAGGAAGCCGGAGCACAGACGGGTGTCAACGTTAAAAAAAAAAAAAAATCCCAAACATTTGAAATACATACACACCATCTGAAAGCACGGAAGTGTAGAATTTAGAAAGGCACCCCAAATAACCTTAACTCTGTCCTTGGATCCCCACTACCATGTGCAACCATCATGTAAGAGAAAGGACAGGGAGATTGGTCCTGTGGTTATAGCACTAGACTGGGACTCAGGATACCAAGGTTCATTTCCTGGCTCTGCCACAGACTCCCCGTGTAACCTTGGAGAAGTCCACTAAGGCTGTATTTACAAAGGCAGTTAAGGCACCTAAAGACAAAAATAGGTGCCCAGTGGAATTTACAAAAGAATGTAAGCAGGCTAGACACCAAACTCCCTTTGAAAGCCAGTTAAGCTAAATCCCACTGCCTGAATCTTTAATCACTTAAACAGCATTGTAAATCTGGTCCTAAACCCAGTTGCCTATCTATAAACTGGGGATGATAGTTCCCTACCATAGGGGGAGGGAGTGACTATAAAATCATTACTGTCTGCGAGACTTTCAGGTGATGAAGTCCGTAGGAGCAGAACCAGGTCCTCATTCAGTGTAACTGGTATTCGCTGCTTAGAGGAAACTCAAGACTAGAACAGTAGGGGTTTCATCCATCTGGACTGAGATGCATGTGCTCACACTAACGAGAAATTGTTCAAAATGAGTAGGGTAAAAAAAAAAAAAAATCCAGTGTTCAAGTCTTATAAACATGGCCATGCCAGCACATGCAGAGGAGACATGTCTTGCAAAGGACATGCCACATGCTGTTGTATTCATGACTCATTATTTCCACTGAGGCTTGAGGAAAATCATGCCAGATACGGTGATGAATAGGAAAATTAATTTGCGTCACTATAGCAAGTCCCTTTTACATTGCAAAGAAGAAGTCTGAGTCTGATTTTTCTTAGCATCGCAAGTTAAAGCAAGATATTGATCTTAAATGACATAATCTGGGGGCAAAGGAAGGACAACTAATGAATATATCCTGTAGAATAGTTACCTTAATGGATGCAAAAGCAACAAAATATGACCATCTATATTTGATACACGTTTTATTAAATTCTTTGGTAGATAAGCACAGTCCAGTTGACTAGCAGGATGATAGGACCAAATGGTAATGTCCTATTTGTTAAACTGTTTTCTGGGAAATCATTTTTGAGGATGGTTTTTGCTTTGTTTCTGTTGGTGAGGCTGGATTTCTCACCCCCTTCTTTGGTTTGGTTGGCGTTGTTTTTAAATATAATGGAATTTTAATTGCTTGTGAAACCTGTGTGTGTCAAGCAACAAGATGCTAAGTCAGGTAACATCCCCATTGCCTTCTTTGGTATTTACGTTGGTAACACTCCCATCAACACCAGTGGGTACGTCGCTAAAGTAAGTTCTGCAGAACTGGGCCTTGACTGAACAAGATCAGCCAGCTGTCCCATTTTATAACAGAAGGGGGATTATAACAGCTTTGCTTTTATGATGTCTTCTCCATCACTGGTAGGAAGATTTAAGCATCCTGTCTGAACCAGCACTAAAGAACCCTGAAGAAAATAAAATTCCACTATGCACCAACTTAACATGCTACTGGCCACTTGATGTCTGATCCAACTACCACTCAAGTGAATGGCAGTTATGAAATGGGAGCTGGACTAGATACTTATCAGGTTTTTGAAATATTAACCCATACCACTGGTTAAACCGTTCACACGACATTTTCTAGGTCAACTGGTCTGTTTTACAATTCAGGAAATGGGATCATCGCCTTCCCTCAGGCTTTTTTTGGAAGGGGATGAGGGTTAGGTTTACTTTTTTAAAGGGACAGTCATCTTGCTGTATTCCAACTTTTAGCTCTCAGAGAGAACTGTGGTTTCCTGCCAAGCTGCAGCAGCTGGCATCTTTGCCAGTCATAAATTCGCATCAGTTAGCCCACAGTCCTTTGCACTGGCTGCCAGAGCGCGTCAAAGAGACCCTGTGCACCAGTATCTTCAGGATTTAGTTGTGAAACATGATCCTTTTCATAAGAGGAGCCATGTCAACAAGTGCAAAGGAAACTGGGGCATGCAAAAGCCAGTAGATCCTGGATACCATCTCAGCCCAGAAGGCAAAAGACCCTCCTGTAACTTACAAGGGGCAAATGGAGGAGACACCTGAAAATCAGCTCCCTTTAAGGTGTCTCCAGCTGGGCATCCAAAAAAAATCACTCAACAATTCTGAAAATCGTGCCCATGATTTTTAGCTGAACTGTTGCACCTTGAAATGAAAAGTGATTTCTAGTGGCAATTACCATCATCATCCAATCAATCGGGTTTTTTTTTCAGCCCAACTGGCAATGCTCTGCACACTTCGGTTCTGATCCAGACAGGTGCTGAGCAGCTGCAATTCTCACTGATCTCAGTGGGAGTTGCAGGTGCTTAGCACTTCTCAGAATAAGACACTTTGCTTCTAGTCACTACTGCCTGATTTCTATAGTTATTGAACACTTGCAAACCCCACCAAAGACACTGGGAGCTGCTGGTTGGTGCTCGGCGCTTACAGCACTTGCTAGCGACAAGCAAAACTATGCATTGTAGGTACAATTCACCACACAGCAAAGGGCCCACCAAACACCCACTAAACCCTGAATTTACCCTAGTGTGTATGGGCATATTGAACGGGAACGTGCTATGACAATTCCAAACAGGGTGGTGTCAAAGGCAGAGGTTATGGAAGTGGCTCCTGGTTTCACTATAAGCAAATCCAGTGGCTGTTAACACCCCATGAAAGTGGCACCGGATATGAAGCCGACAGTGTGCAGTCTGTGCAGCTTACGGCATTTGACTTCAGAGAATCAATTCTAAAAAACTTAATTTGACAACACGCACCCCCAAATCCTCCTCGGATGCTGTCGTGAGACAGCCATACATCACACACTCATCAGTGAAATGACAATTCAAAATCACCGCTGAATGTCTTGAGGCTTCAGCAATCACACCATCAGTCAAATACTTTAACTCCTTTTGGAGTTGCAGGGGCCCATTCCTCAGGATCAGTCCATCAGGATATCCTTCCTCCTAGATTTTATTTTTTATACATCAGGTGCTGTTTGGGCAAATTTAGTACTACTAGTTATTTGCATTACAGTAGTGCCTAGAGACCCCAGCTGAGATTGGGGGCCCATTGTGTTAGGTGCTGCACATATACATAGTCATGGCGGGAGGGATAGCTCAGTGGTTTGAGCATTGGCCTGCTAAACCCAGGCTTGTGAGTTCGATCCTTGAAGGGGCCATTTAGGGATCTGGGGCAAAAATTGGCGATTGGTCCTGCTTTGAGCAGGGGGTTGGACTAGAGGACCTCCTGAGGTTCCCCTCCAACCCTGATATTCTATGATAATAAAATACAGACCCTGCTCCAAATACCTTACAGTCTAAATAGACAGACATAAGGTAGGAGGGGAAATAGAGGCACACACGGAGGTAATGACTCACTCAAGGTCAGAAAGCAGGTCAGTAGCAGAGCTGGGAATGGAGCACAGGTCTCCTGACTCCCAGTCCAATGCCTCTTCCATTAGACCACGTTGCCACACAGTGCAGTGCAAAATACATGTAACAGTTACCAACCTCCTGTTTCCAGTCAGCAAAAGCACATCTGTTCTGATTCTGCTGTCAGTTGCACTGGCATAAAGCTGAAATGATTCCACTGATGTCAGCAGAGATGTTCTGTATCTAAATGGTTCTAACACAGCAGAATTCGGCCCAAGGCATGAAAGAGTTATTTTTAGGAATGCTTTATTTTTTATTTTTTCCCCCTTTAGTTGATACCAGGTAAAAAGGTAACTTGGAAACAGAATACCCAAGTGCCTGAGGTGTTGTGCAAGAAGTTCCTTAGAATTCTCTGACTTTTTCCTGGTTCAAACCAGTTTGCCTGGGGATGAGCCAGCTAAGCTGCTGCTTCTCCTGCTTTCCCAGCCTTCCAGACGAGGACGTGACCTTCGTTAACTCCAGGCTACAACTGGATCCAGCCAACAAAATCCAACACATGTAGGCACTTGTCCCTCCATTCTCTACAGTCTTCAAGGGCAGAGAAACAAGGATTCACTTGTTCCAAACCTGTCCTTGTTGTCTCCCAATCCTTTTTTTCAGATGATAAAAGATTGCTAATCACTGATCAAGAGCTGCAGTGACTTCTTGGAAAACTCACAATGCCTTGCGCTAGCTCTGCTCATTGTGGAAGAACGAGCTTTCTCACCCTCCTGAGGGGCTGTGGAGACAACTTGGGAGCTTCAGGCAAGGTAGTTTATAACCAATGTAGTATTCCCAGGAAGCCAGTTGTTTATTTGTTGCGGCTGGGCAGCAGGGCATTTGCCAGTAGAATATGGATGTGTCCCAATGTAAAAAAACAAAACAAAACAAAAAAACCCTGAGTGCTGCAGCAATTTGGATAAACAAAGTTTAAGGGATTGGAGGAAAGGGAAGAAGACACTTAAGTCATTTTGTCTGTCTCCCATATACATATTACTGGAGATATGGCAAAGATGGTGGGAAGTGCACTTGACAACATTAAAGAGGCCATCCTCCTCTCTAGATTTTTATTGGATCCTTTTCACACATCTGGAGCAAAAATGCCACATACAAAACGTGCTGTATATGCACAGGCAGTGCAGGACACAATGCAGGACACAACAATGTATCTGAATCTCACTCTTTCAGAGTTCATTCACTAACAGGACCAAAGTTTGAGACTCTATAGATTCAGTGATGGCAGTACTACCCCTGAGTGAATCAGCCAGTTTCCATTGAGTTATACCTGATTTGCACTGGACTGAGAGACAGGAGATTCAGGACTATCATCTCCAAGTTTGGAATCTCAGTCTAACCTACAGAAGCCACAGTTGAGTGTAGAATACAGAGCTACAGAGTGTAGATACAGATTGCTTTATCATTATGAGCTGTAACAAGAGGATGTTGTTATTATTTCTTATGGGCCAGATTCTGGTGCCCTTACTCACACTGAGTAGAATCTTACTCCACAAGTAGTCCTACTGACTTCAGTGAAACTACACCTGGTGTAAGTACAAGAGAGCATGAGTAGCACCTAGAGGACCCATTGAGGATCAGGGCTTCACCCACTGACTTATGATCAAGGTTGTAACTTGTGCTGGTGTTCTTTGCTTAACCAATTGAAGTTCTTAATGTGCAGCTCCATGGAGGTACTATTTCTGGGTTTCTGTACCAACACAACACAAATAGGCATTGCTCTGAAGACATACAGACGCTTAACATACATGTAAACCTAGCTTAACATTAGGATTACAGAACAGAGGCATTTGTTATGAAATGCAGGCTCAAGGCAGCAGAAAACACCAGCTTTGGGTCACACCGCCTCTCCGATGTGGGGAACTACAGTATATCCAGATGTCAGTATGTCTTTAAGAGACCACACTCAAAATATATACACTGAGAGGAGCTGACTTTGAGTTATTGCGGCAAGGGATGAGTTAACATCTGACTAACCCCTACAAGATATCAGGACATGCCACACACAGGCACTTGATTCGCATAGAATAGTATACGATACTGATCAAGACATGGCATATCACTGAGTGATCACTTTACCTCATGAGTAAAGTGGAGTTAAATCATGTAACCTATGGAGTCGTGCTTTTGATTTGCTTGGTAAAGCCCAGTGGGGTGGACAGACAAAAACATGTTTTGTAGCTTATATTTACCTGCACTTAAAAAGGCATCTACCCCAAACCGCAGTATTTTCCAGTGTGGGTCTAATAATTATTTCTCATTACTTGTATTCTAGGAGCACCAAGAGGGTTCATTTAAGATTGGGGCCCCATTACGATAGGCACAATAAAAACACAGACCGAGAAAGACACCCTGCCCCAAGGAATTTACAATCTAAACAGACAAGGCAGACAAAGGGAGAGGGAGTGGCATGCAACATAAAAATAAAGCGGCCGACATGATAATAGGCATTAGGGATTTTAGTTCCATTATCCCCTCACCCCCTTCCAAAAGACTAGCAGAATATGAAGGTTGAGGGAGAAGTAGACAATCAAAATATATTCAATTTTATACAACATTCATTATAGACACATTTTATATATTAAATGTAAAGAAGCACACATCAATACCTGAGCCTAGATAGAGGCTTCCGGGCATTACAATGATATAAACAAACAGTCCCAACAGTTTCTCAGCCTAATCATTACAGCTTTATTATCGCCACCCTTATGGTAGCTAGACCTCTGAAGCTTGTGCAATAAACTGTCCTGTGTGAAATTATGTCACCCCCTAGTGGCTGTCTGCAGAACTACAACAGCCTGCTACTTTCTCACACATAAAGGAGTTCTCCGTTAGCTTGAGTAACAGAAGCCAATAGTTGTGGTGTCTTGGTTGTTCCCCGCTGATGACCATAGTGTCTGCATACTGCCATGTTTCAGTACACTTGGTTGAAGCTAATGCCACAGTATTGCTCTTGCAAGTTATCAATATTAAAGAGATTTCCACAGTATCCCAGTTCCATGAAAGTTTTCATGTATACCTTTTTCTAATCAATATTTTTACACATTAAAAGTTTTCCAGCCATCAGTCTTAACCTGTCACCATGGTCATTTCATCACCACATCAAAGTTTGCTACTCATGGAGAGAGTTCCATCCAATGCAGAAGGCCATAGACTATCCTGTAGTAATGGCTTAGACAATGTATTACTGGATGTTTTAACTAAAGCCATTGACTATACAGGATATAGCCCTGCAGTCTTGTCCAGAGTTTGGGATAAAGCACATGAACATCCTGCAATGCGTTCGCCTTTAAAGGCCTCTGAATGGGAGGTTTAAACGAGCAGTTTACACTAGTGGGAGGTTTAAACTTGAACCTTCCCCTACTTTGCTTTCATATCAGTGTTTTCACATGATCTTGCAGTCCTGTGATTCCTATAATGCAGAAAGCCCTGTCTGGATCTCACAGGCTTTGGGGTACACTATGTTAAATTACTAGAATTCCTTACACCAGATTCTCTTTCACAGATGGTGAGCCCACTTATGTGCCATCATAGAATTTGCCCTGGTAATGGTCATACAAATTACTATATTGATCCTTGGATTAATTAATACATATTTAAAATTGTAGGGGATGGGGGAGGGGATGAAGAGGGTTGCAAACTGCACTGTTCTTCTAAATGCAGCTGCACCATTCCAGTGCTGGCTCTAATCATGCCAGAGACATATTCCTGCACTCTGCTGTGGTAAAAACAGAACTTCGTAAGTGCACAGCTCCCCATGTCCATGAGGAGAAAGAACCACATAGAAACAACAGGGGTGAGACACACACACACACACACACACACACGCACGAAAAAGTTCATAGGAAAGCCCTGGTAATATTGCACCTCTGCCTCAAAATGACAGACTTTTATGCAATCCTTTGCAAAAATTAAACAACTCCTACCACTGGTCACTGTATAAACAAGGAAATAAAACTATACGTCATGAGAGGAATTATGTGGGGAGAGAAATTCATGGGAAAGGTAAGATCCATAGACTTCTAAGGCCAGAAGGGGCCCAATATGATCGTCTAATCTGACCTCCTGCATAACACAAGCCAGATAATTTCACGCAGTGATTTCTGTATTTAGCCCAATAATTTGCAGCTGTTATCTTTGTCTGTTCCACTGAAGTCCTGATGTGCAGCTCCCTGGATGTCCTAGCTCACAGTTTCTATCAGTCCATTTCACTCCATGATAAATGACAAACACATTAAGTGCACAGCTCTCCCCAGGGATAGAGCTGGGTATCTTATGGCAATGGCTGCTGTAATCAATCCAGGCTTCATACAGCAGTGATGTGATTGATACTACCTTGGGCCTGAAACACAAGGGCACACATTGTTGCACTTGGCTCTCCACTGTGTTGAGTCTTTCTTTCTGTCACACAAGCTTCCATGCTGGAAGATCAAACTCAAGGAACATGAGGTTTTCCCCCGGTTTTGAGTAAATAGGGTGCTCCTGAAAGGTGTCAGATTGACAGCCTGGGAAATCGGAGTCATCTGTTTATCCATAGTACAGCAAAGGCAATGGGTCTGCAGATGACACACACCACAGTGCCTCAACCAGCACTGGAGGAAGCAGCCCAATAGAAAAGGCCTATAAACTTTGATAGAAAAAATAACTTCTCTAAAGTTTTGTTTTTTTTTTAAAACAACCCATAGAAATTAGTCAGGGAATTATATCCCTGCTATCGTATTCTATATGGTACTTCAAAAACATGTAAAAAAAGAAGAAGTCCTCTTTATTAAATTATATGGGGTCTTAAGAATAATTTCTATAGATCCTAAATGCAAGTGAATCCAACTAGTGAAATCCCTGTTAAATACTGCAGGACATTTCCATAAGGAAGCCCTAGGGATAGGCCCGCAGCACAGTCTCTGTGTTCCATTCACTCCTTCTGCAGAGATTGTCAATAAGGGTGCCAGTCCTGGTGGTGTGTGGTGCCATTTGAAAACAGGTCACCAGCCTTCCATGAGGCCCGAGCACAGAAGGCCTTGAAGTACACCCCGCTGACCAAAACCCTGAGAGCCCAGGGCTACAGGGTCCAGATCCACGCCCTGGTCGTGGGAGCCCTGGGTGCATGGGACCCCCACAACAAGCCGGTACTGAGAGCGTGCGGAATCGGTCGACGCTACGCCCGGCTCGTGGGACAGCTCATGGTGTCCGACATCTACATGGTCTACATCTACATGGTCCAGAGACATCTACACGGAACACATCACAGGACACCACCAGTACCAGGTCGAGTAACCGAGACTGCCGACCAGGGAAATAACCCACTTCCTTCCCTGACAAACCGAGGGACACACCTCACCCATGTACTTATTCTCTACACCAATACTGAGTTGGACTCTTAATACATTCCATGGGTGGCGTACCTGAGCCCATTTATCCACTGACGCTTTAAAAACTCCCACACCCCAATCTGGATCTATGCTGGTTCTGTGATATGTATATACCTCATGAACCTGGTAGCCGATACTTGCAATCCCCCATAACCCAAGCCTGAACCCAGATGTACAGTATCTTCCCTCAATTTTTAAAATCAAATTCACACAAGTTAACTTTAATAAAATTTTTAAATCTGTTCTTAGATCTCCTGGGAACTGTACTCAGATCATCAACCCATTTATACAGACCACCCCACAGCCACGGTGTGGTAATGAGTTTTGGTCACTACCAGACTTCAGCCAGATTCTAACCGGACGTCTCAAGATGAAAGGCTCCATATGCCAATACCAATTCCATAAAGGCCCTCCAGCCCTCCAACCCATGCCAAAATGTTAGTGGGTTAAGGACAGGCAGTTAGTTTAACCCCTAAAGGAACAACAGTCAAATTGACCCGCAAAAAGCATAACATAGTGGCAAAGCAGGAATAAGGGAGCAGTTTGTCTTTTTATTTTTAAAATAGCTCTACTAAATGCTCCTTCCTGCAACAAAACTGAAGAGAGGGCTCTTCTCTGCCACATTTTTGTTTTGTTTTTGAAACGTAGACTGTTTAGTTGATGACAGCAAGGATTGCTCTCTGGTTCAGTGACAATTCCAATCGGCACGATCATCAATAGGTTTGAGATTTTTCACTGTTGCCTGAATAAATGGAGTTAGAAGAGAGATTTGTACTCCCTGCAATAGGAAATGAACGACAATTATTATTCTCAGGAAGGCCAAGGCGTGGTCCTTATCAGCATGTTTTAAGGTGTCTTGTTTCTCCAGACTTTTTCCAACAGGAGTAAAAGGTGCTAATAAAGTAAACTGCAAATGAAGCAAGGAACAATGGGTGATAGTTAAGATTCTCCCAAGTGAATGTTCTATATTCAAGGACATGTGGATTTCCAGCATGCTGAACAATCAGTGCATCCAGAACAACTAGAAAGAAATGAGAGAGGCTGAAAAGTCAAGACTAGATTCATCTGTACAAGGGAAGCTTGGGCAGGACCAACCAGCCTTTGTTATGGACATCTCTTAATCCAGAATTGTATGTGATAACGATCAGACAGATGGAAAGCACAGAATCAGTATGCACTATACAGAAGCTATGGTACACCTAACGACACACAGCCAATTGTTAATAAGAATATTTAGCATTTTTATCCTGTAGCCCTTTACAGGTTCAAAGTGCTGGACAGGCAAGGACTAATTGATTATCCTGACAACAACCTTGGGAGGCAGGTGCGTAAGAGGAAAATGAAACAAAGTTGAATCAACTTGCCCAAGTCTACCTAGTGAGTCAGTGGTAAAGCCAGAATTAGAATCCAGGACCGCCAGACTCCCCACCCAGTGCTCATTATTCCAGACAGTACTGCCCCTCAGCTCAGCTCTATTCTAGTAGATAAGGCAGATATAGTTAATACTGCACCGATGAAACAGTCCTCATGAAAATGACTCAAGGATTCAAAGACATGGTTTGATTTTAAATGAACCACATGGGAACACGGGAGGTTGACTACATCTGAAAGTGAGTAGGCAAAGGTGTAAGATTGTGTTCAGACTGGAGTTAATATGCAGCAATATGTACAAGAAAGCACCTGACTCAAAGCAGCGGCTTTCCCCCACAACAACACCTGAAGAAGCCTACCGTGTGTGAAATTAGAATCTATTCACTGGTAACAAAACCATGCCAGCAACTTAAACCACTTCTGTTACCAAATTGCTATTATGAATTTCAGAAAATCTTCATCAAGGTTACTATTTGCCAGGGTATTCACATAATATATCCCAAGGCTTGGCTGCAAGACTAATGCTTCATGGCAATAAAATCTTTAACTCTACCAACATTTTACAGATTTCTTTTGTCACTGAAAGCATCTGAAGGCAAGGCTGGATCATCACAACAAAGGCAGTTTGTAGAACAAGATCATCAACTGGTGTTGTAGCTTCACTGATTTTAATGGAGCTATGCTGATTTACAACTAATCTGTAATCTCTAATGTAACTACTGATTCCTCCTCTTTGGAAATATCAAATTTAATTAAGATAGCCATGAGCACATAGTGAATTTATTATGGAAAAGAGAGTAGAAAGAGTGTGGAGATACACACAATAGATACCGTTTGTTGTCTACAGTCTTTTTCTACACTACTTTTCACAACAAATACTGTATATATAGTGCAATTCCAAAGTGGTTTAGTCCGGTTTTGTAACTAAAGTAACGGTCCATTCTTTCTACCAAATTAGCAGGATTCAGTATTAAATTAAAATTTAGTAACAACCCCAATGCAGACTTGTATAAACTGTGACACATTGTTCTCAACTGAAGTCTGAAAATGGAAAAAGACTCTTGGCAGAAAATCCTAGTTTCAGTTTGACTTGGATGAAATCAGAAGTTATTAGAGTCAAAAATAAAACGAGAAACAAATCCACCCAGTTGTGCACAAAACTTCAAAATTCAATACATAACAGATGCAAAGAACAGTTGACAGTGCAAGTCTTTTTAAAAAAAACTAAGTACTAAAAGCGGGGGGAGGGGGGGAGAGATATGGAATATCTAAGGAATATGGCAGAGTTGAGTCAATATAGTTGAGATTCCTAGATATGGTAAGTCAATGTATTGTTCTAAACTACAAAACTCAGGCTTTTACATTTTACACAATTGTAAAATGTAGGATTTTAACAATAAGCCTTAGGCGCCAACCCTAAAAAGACTTATGCATGTGCTCCTGAACTCATTGAGATATCCTGTGTACACAGACTAGGGTTGCCAACTGTCTAATCACACAAACCCAAAAACCCTTGCCCCACCCCGCTTATTCCATCCCCCCTCCCTCCGTCGCTCGCTCTCCCCAACACTCACTCACCTTCACCAGGCTGGGGCAGGAGTGCGGGAGGGGGTGTAGGCTCTGGGGCCAAGGGATTCAGAGTGTGGAAGGAGGCTGAGGTGCAGGAGGGAGTGCAGGCAGCGCTTACTTCGGGTGGCGGCGCAGCAGGGCTAAAGCAGGCTTCCTGCCTGCCCTGGCCCCGCACCGCTCCCAGAAGCGGCTAGCACCTCCCTGAGGCCCCTGGGGGGAGGCAGGAGTCTCTGCGCGTTGCCTGTGCCCCGAGTGCTGACTCTGCAGCTCTCATTGGCCGGGAACTACGGCCAATGGAAGCTGCCGGAGCAGAGCCTGCCTTAGCCCTGCTGCGCTGCTGTCCGGGAGCTGCCTGAGGTAAGCAGAGCCAGGTGACTCCGCGCTGCCCCCTCCGTGCAAAGCTCCTGGAAGCGGCCAGCACATCCCTGCAGCCCCTCTGGGAGTGGCAGGGGCTCCGTGCGCTGCCCCTGCCTGCAGGCATTGCCCCCGCAGCTCCCATTGGCCGCAGTTCATGGCCAATGGGAGCTGTGGAGTTGGTGCTTGGGGGCGGGCAGCGCGCAGAGACCCTGTGCCTCGCCATGGGCCTCAGGGACGTGTCGGCCACTTCCGGGAGTGGCATGGGGCCAGGTCAGGCAGGGAGCCTGCCTTAGCCCCGCTGTGCCACCAGACTTTTAGCAAAATAAAATCGCTTGATTTGGCTTCAGTAGCCTCTGGGAGATAGATCCCGATTCCTGGAGATTCCCAGCGAAACCGGGAGGGTTGTCAACCCAGACTTAGACCCTGACTCAGGAAAGCACTTATGCGTGTGCTTAAGTCATCCCTATTCAGCAAAGCATTCAAGCACTTGCTTACAGTTACACACATGTTTAAGTGCTTGCTGAATCAAGACCTTACAGTTATACATGGGTGTAAATCTTTGCAGAATCGGATCCTTAATTTGTTCCGAACCAAAGAAACGCAAATGGCTTTGCCCAGGCCTCATCCACTCAACCATGAGTCTATCCACAGGTTAAGGTTTGCAGTCTGATTGATACTTGCGCACTTGTTCCCCTGAAAAAACAGAAATGGCCCATGCCCATCCAAGAGCAGAACTTCGTCCATGTATGCAACAAGCTGAACACACTAAGAGCCAGATGTCCAAAAGCATCCCTCAGCCTGCGGCTGCCACCCCCATTGCTTTCAATGGCAGTTTCCTGATGCTCAAAACACTGGGAAACCTGGCCCCCTTGTCCAGTGACTAAATAGCATCTATGTGGCAGGGAGCTCTTTGGAAAATGTGACACCCAGGGGTCTGTTTTCAAAGACGAACACTGTCAGCCAATCATTTCTGAGAGAGCTGAGAAAACTGTGGACTTCCATAGGTGTGATAGGCCAGTGGGAGTTTTTGACACATCCGGGCTTTCTATACCAATGGCTCTCTCCACGTTCCTAGAGAGAACATCACCCTAGCTGTATGTTTGGCAGGCTGAGGCACTTGAGGGGACATGCTAAAATTTCAGATTAAAACCGCAAAAGAACAGGAGTACTTGTGGCACCTTAGAGACTAACAAATTGATTTGAGCATAAGCTTTCGTGAGCTACAGCTCACTTCATCAGGTGTCCACTGCATGCATCCGATGAAGTGAGCTGTAGCTCACGAAAGCTTATGCTCAAATCAATTTGTTAGTCTCTAAGGTGCCACAAGTACTCCTATTCTTTTTGCGGATACAGTCTAACACAACTGCTCTCTGAAACCTGAGATTAAAACTGGCCATCTCTCAGATTTGTTGACTGTGAAATTTTAATTTCCAGGGTTTGGGTTTTTTTTTTTTTAAATTAACTTATTTTTGTAAATGCTCTTTCAAGGGTTAGGAAGTCTCTGCCTCACAACCCCAGCAGAGCGGAGTTCTCACTGGATGCATAAAATGGGATGACTGCAACACAGAGAAAGCTCCTTGAGAATCCTGAATGTCATCTAAGGAGAAGTGGCCACGTTCATTTCTTTTCTAAAACTTCTACCCAGCAACTTTTTGTCTTTAATTTCCACCTTGAGAGCCTGAATCTCATTTCTGTTCCTTGCGAGCGGCGGGGACCTAAGAGTTAACACTGTGCATTCAGAACAAAAACCACAGAGCTGAGGCAAACTGTAGGCATCCAATCCATTCCTTAACAAACTTGTCGCTAGTCCTGTCTGCACCATCCCAGATCTCCCAGGTTTCACTGGCCTCAAGCCAAAAGTGTCATTTTACTCTCATAATGAAGAGGGGCAGAGTGTTTATTTTTTCTCCCAACCCCTCCCCATATTATATCCATCCCTGCAGTGCAACCTTCTTGTTTTTCCACATTTTCTAGCAGTCGAAAACCCTCCCAAGGGCATATCCGCAAGGATCTCCTGAGACGGAGGAGTTCTCGGCTTACAGCTTGTACCGACAACGCTGTACTTAGCTCATTAAATTCCCAGTAAGGTTACACACAGAAACTCCTTCAAAGCCTTTACCCTCACTCTTTGCTTTCTGAGTCGAGTTACACATTATTTAAAAATCTTTAGAAATTGTGTCTGGAGGAGCGAATCACTTATTCTGAGGTTTTAAAGTGATATACACAGTATAAATAATTTTCTCCCAATCCAATGTATATTAAACAAGGAAATTCAGTCCCACCTTAAAATTTCCGCATGAAGAGAGTGAAGTCTGTAAACTCAATGTGTTGTAGGCAACACAGTAAAAAAGGGAAGGCTGCTTTACTGTTTGTTAAGCACTGACCATATATTCGACAGTATACAGGAGAAAGCAAAATATGGTCCCTGTCCTGTAATATACAATTAAACAGGCAGGCAAAGTTCAGACACCAAAATGCACTAGGGAGGAAAACTTTTCATTATAAACTAAAATGTAACCGCAGAGGTTGGTGCTAATTTAGGGTGAGATTCTTACCGCTTTCCTACATTGAGGAGTTCCTTACTCCATTAGCGCTTGCACTCAGCAGAGGGAGCTTTTTGAGTAGTAAGATGCTACTCAGCATGAGCAAGAAATATACAATCTGCCCCTTAAGAGCATTTTTACCAATCTGGGTTAGTATGTGTGAGCATTGCAGGATGCCCAAAATGCAGTTATACCCTGAAAAGTGACTAAAAAATAGCACTGGGTGATTCTGCATCGGTTGTTCCTTCCCAAAGGACTTCGGCAGCAAAAGTACTCAGCTCACACATTACTTCTGGGCCTGGAAGCCTATCCTAGAATTGGAGATTCAAACCGATTGTCTCTGGCGTATGGACCACCTCCAGTCACAAATATTCTGCAGCTGGAACTTAAAGAATATTGTCGATGGTGCCTAGACAAGAAAATAATGTATACACTTCTAAGCTTAAGTTCACTCCAGCATCTATAGCTGCATTGGCTCTGATAATACTCTACCTAAAGTAAAAAGCTCTCTTTTTTATGAGTAAGTGAATAGGGCGCAGAAAGCACAAGCAGCAGACTGTTAAGTAAGAAGAGGTTATTTCTACATAGTCACTTTTTCTGATATAACCGCACTTGAAGAAGAATGTATCCATCGTTTCCTATTGCCATGGTCTTGGGACAGGAACCTTAGCTAGAACAAGCTTGTCCTGAGTTTACTTTGATTTTAGATGGCAGCTTTGATAAGGTCACACCTTAAAACAGCCACCTACGGTAGAACAGATGGGAATAGAGCTGGCAGCTCTATTCCCATACTCGGATAATAGCCTTTTAAAAGAAGAAATCAGAATTCATTTGCATATATAAATAGGTTTATAGTTTCAAGGCGTTTGTGCTTATAGACCACCCCCACCCACACTAGAAAGATTTCTGCTGCAGTGAAGACAGCAACATCGGAAAGTGCAGAGGCAAATAACCCGCTAACGCGGGCGAAACATCTCTCGCAACTCACTCTCCCTGACAAAATGAGACCCGCCCCCTCCCAAGCGCCATCCCCTCCAGTCCAAAGAGAACTGCCCCACACTGTGAACTGTAGAAGCCACCCAGATGGCCTATGCCCAACCAACTCCCACAAGTGTCAAAAAACAGTTTACACTACAGCCTTCCTTTCCCCCAAAGGGCCCAATCGCTCGCCTAACGCAACCGCGTGGCTGTTTGCACTCCCAGCAGCTCCTCCAAAAATCCTGTCTTCCCCCATCCCGCATGCCTCCAACAGCTCCCTAAAGAGTCAACGCCTCTTATTCCTTTTACTCCTGACATCTTCCCATACAACCCAACTTGAGTGTGATTAATAAGAAGGCAACAGTGTGGCAGATAGACTACTGGATAAAAACTAAGGGTGAGGTAATGGTGACCTAATTTCCTACAGTGGCTGTCTGCTAACCACAACTTTAAGGTTTCCGAAACTTTGGCTCACGATCAAGCTTGCTCTAAAGTGCTCTCTCTGCAAACCAGAAAATCGGCCTAGGGCGCTGTTTTGGACGGTATCATCCACAAAACCCCAAGGAATGTCATGATCTTACATCCCTCCGGAGGAGCAGACCAAAAGTCATTTCATCCATGTCAACCACAGCGCTTGAAAAAGACAGAGCTTCATATTAAAAGTGTCTTCTCAGCTGTAACTCTTGCATCTCAAGTGTGATGCTATGCTTCAAGCTACCCCTGCAACACAATCACTGCATACAGACTTTCAGCTTTAGTGAACTACATTAGAAAAAAAACCCTCATTTTACTTATTCCCCCTCCCCCCCCCCCAACAGGTTCAACAGTTAAACCATAAAGTTAGTAACAAGCATGTTTAAAATCCATTGTGGGGAGAAAGTTTTGGAAACTGCAGTCTCTTAAGAGCAATGTGCTTGGAGAACTGTGGAAAATCAGTTTGATCAAGGCACAAGGGGTCATGCTTAACTAACCTTCTGGAATTCTTGGAGCATATTACTGCCATGAGAGATAAGGGAAATCCAGGGGATGTTGTGTACTTAGATTTTAAAGAAAAGCATTGCTCAAGATTCTGCATCAGAGATTTACAGCAAAGGTGATGAGTTTTGGAATAGACTCTAAAGTAGAAGCCTGCAAAGTAAACAGGGGAAGCAGCAGGAGCTGAAAGGGAGCCAGAAGTCAACATTTTTCACACTGGAAAGGGACGAGAAGTGGAGCACCTCGGCAGTCAGTTTCAGTAAGTCTGAATATAGGTCTCTATGCATTTATTTGGACAAGCCCTTGTTATTTGGCTCCAAGTTTAACACAGATAAAAGGAGTTTTCGTTCCCCCCACTCATGTTAGAAAGTAACAAGAGCTCCAGAGTTCATATATGACATTACAACTGTTAGCAGGGAAAACAATGCAATCAAACTGAAAAGGAGTTGGATCATTTAGGGAATACAACAAATGACATTTAATGGCTATGTGTGACTAAGCATTGTGACGGTTTTTCTTTTCTCTAGAACCCAAACTTACAATCAAGCCATACACTCCAGCACACTTTCAGGAAAATGAGGTCAAGGCAGAAAGTTAATTAAAGCCACCAGCCTACTAGAAAGAGGCAGTAAAAAGGCAAGCAGGGTGTTTGGTTAGATCATCAGAATACGAAGTAGAGATAGTTACTGTATATAAAGCTCCATTCAGCAAAGCACTTAAACACCAGCTTAATTTTAAACACATGCTTAAATCCCATTAAAGCCAAAGGGGACTTAAGCATGTTCTTATGTGCTTTGCTAAATAGGAATGGAATTACTTAAAATTAAGCATTGTGCGTAACTGTTCAGCTGAATTGGGACCAAAGGCACTTCCTAGATCCCCATCTTGATTGCCACATGCAATCTTAACCGCCTCACAGGAAGAACATATTTGTCTTGGAGGATGCTATGTAGGACAATGAGGAGGATACCAGATTTCAAGAATCCCAATCATGAAGAAAGATTAAAAGACCTGGAATTATTTCCCAGTGGAAAAGAGGAGATTCCAAGGTGACCTAACAGAAGTTTTCAATAGTGTAAAAAAGGAGAGATACATTTAATACCAGCAACTGTCTCCCAAACTAGAGGCCAACCTACAAAATTAGGAAACTAGGAGTAAACAGCAGCTCAGGCAAATCTCTTTTACACCAGGAGAAGTGACCAGGGGAAGGAAACTGAAGTAAAGCTTTTCAGTGAGTTCATCGAAACTCGCTCTCCTGTAGACATGTTTCCAGCAAAGGAGAGGGCTGAAGTGTATGGAGTAAAAATAAGAAGCTGACAGCAAGGAAGTCCAGATGGCTTTTTCCTATCCCTAAAACGTATTGAGCCTGGTACTCTGTTGTCTTGCACAATTTACACCCAATGCTCAGTGGGTGTAAAATGCCACCATCCTGAGTTGGATGCGTGCAGAGGACTACACAAAGTGCAGTGCAGCAGAGAGCAAGACCTATTACACAGTTCTTCTTATACAGCACTTCTTACATCCACGCTACAACCTAGTAAGCCTTTGACCTCCCCAAATGACCTTACATAGAAGTACAGTTTTGAGCTTCTGTATAGTGCCACTGCATTTTGCCAAGTGACTTTATTCAGCGGAGATGTCGTGAGAGCCGTAAGTGGATCTTTAAAGTGTCTCCTACAGCTCTTTTCAGCACATGCGATTAAAACACTGTGTGATTTAAACAACCACCAACCGCTTTTACTATGTTATTAACCAATTGTAGTTAATAAAATAATAATACTTAGTCATATTTAAGCAGTATGATGGGAAATATTTAGTACATATATGTATATATATATATATATATATATTATTCTCACAGCAAAATGATTGACCATCTAGTTCTATAACAAATGAAACAATGAATTCACACTACTGGGGCTCTTTCAGGTAACGCTGATTGCTAATTTGGCTCCTGAACCACTGAGGTTTGAGTATCACTGGATTAGGGGGTTACTTACATGGGTACAGGTATGAAAGATCAATTCCCTCTTCTTTACACCAAATAGGAGCTATCGAGCTATAATAATCTAAGATCTGACTCCAGGGTAAGCAGCTACCCATCTGCAGTGACCCTAATCTAGGGCCGTCTTACAAAAAAACATCTTGCTGAAGAATTGCGTTCCAGAGGTTTGCGGGACACCAACTGTCATTCTGTTTGAACAAGACTCACCTGGTCTCAAGTTAATGATGCTTCGAATTGCTTTTCTATTGAAGTTAACAAGCTCACAATACAGGTTTATTCCTATTCTCTTTTCAAATCAGACATCCTGGAAGTGGGTTTTAATTTAAACCTCAGAACCCAGGACAATTTTTAGTTAGCCTGTTAATATAAACAAAATTCTGAAGTGGCTTCTAGAGCAGACTATAAGTACCTCTGCAATTTATAGCATCAGGAAGTTGCTATTCAGAGCCTTTAAATAAATTTGTTAGTCTCTAAGGTGCCACAAGTACTCCTTTTCTTTTAAAGAATTAGCACATCTTTAGCATGTTTCCGGAAAACTTCTGACACTTGAGGGTATGTTTTCAAAGCAGTACATGGGAGGTACATGCACAAATCCCATTATTTGTTAACAGGATTAGTGAACACTGCTTTGAAAAATGTATCCCTTAGAGTTAACACACACACACACACACACACACACACATTTAGCAGTCTCCAAAATCCTAGGATTAAATCATTCCAACCAAACACTGAGCAATAGATTATAGTCCAAAAACTCCAATTAGCCATCTCCAATTAATCTCTTGCCTGATTTAATATCCAAAATGCATCTGTCACATGTAATACATACTAGACATTACACCATCCTATTTAATATTACAGGAGTACAGGATAGAAGAGATTATTCAACAGCAGTTTGAAAAAAATCATATGTTCATTGCTTGAATCAGTTCCTTATTTCAAACATTCTAAACATCACACGAAGAAAAAGAATGTTATTCTTTATTACTGAAGAAAGGAAAATGATTGTTATTCATGGTACTGGAATTTACACAGTTTTCAAGGCCAGAAGGGACCATTTTGATCATCGAGTCTGACCTCCTATATAACATGGACCATAGAATTGCCCCAAACGAATTCCTAGAGCAGATCTTTTAGTAAAACATCCAAGGAGTTAATTAAAAGTGACTGAAAGTTAATGGGCCAAATTCTCAGCAGATGTAAATCAGCATTGCTACACCCATTTCAATGGAGCTACCCCAGTTACCGCCAGCTTATGATCTGGCTCAATAAATGGTTTCAATTTATTTTGGCTCTGAGCCTACAAAAATGTGTACAAATGAATAGTCCCTGGAACTATACATTACATAAAATTATCCCGCTCCTCCACATACATACATAGAGTAATTTATAATTACATACATATATTTTATATCCAAAAAATAAACACTCTGTCCCATAAATTAATTATCCAATAAACCAAGTGCAGTTTTCTAATTCCATTATCCTCTTAACTTCCCTGCACCCTCAGCAGCATGGGAGCCTTCTGTACATATTGGAATGATACTTTGAAAGGGGAGTGACTAGGGCCCACTCACTAAAATAAAATTCATATTGACTAGAAATTATATACCTAGTCTACACTACAGGACTTTATAGCAAATTATTTCTGGTTTTGGCAAGATCAGAGTGTTCACTGGAATTTTATTTACTATATGCAGAATCAGACCTATGATTTATGGTGTCCAAAGTGCAAACTTGAACCCTGATCTATACAACTACTTATCTTCCTAAAGTCAAGTATTGGGCGTATTTGCAGTTCTGAGGCAGGGCCTGATCTTGCTCTCAGTGATGGCAAAAATTCCCCACCAAATTCAGCAGAAGCAGGATTTAGCCCTTAGGTTAGGTATTCAGAATGTGCATCTCTGGCCATGTGACAGAAGTGATAGACACTAAATCCTCAGACCTATCCTTTCAATCTAACCTTTTTTAGGTATGTAGGGCACTCATCACTGTAATTTCTGAGCGTGTGGGTGTACATTATATACGAGACATCACGAAAGTAGGACTTACACATTTGTAATTGTGAGGGGGTATAAACCAAACAATTTTCATCTGGTGAATTACCATGGAAACTATCAGGCTTCAAACCATATATGTAAAAAGACAAAAAGAAATGTCTTTCGTATGAACACTGGTGGATTTTTACATTTACTTAAATTCACTAATTATGCTTTCAGGGTGTGTTTCGTTTGTGGAGTGGATGTCCCTGGATTTGGACAATGAAACGAAATACTGCAGAAGCAAGGGTATGTCTCATGCTGTTCAGTAAGGCTTATAAAGGAGTGACACTGACAAGCAACAAAAAGGCAGGAGCCCATCCAGCCTCCCATGGCAGGAGCTTTGAGAGACGCCTTTAGTCCTCCCCTGCTCACTTAAGTGAGCTAAGGGGAGAAGGCCTGAATCAGACTTCCTGCACTGCATGCTTCCACCATCTCGCCTTGTGGCACAGTACCAAGTGACATGACCCACAATATCTAGAGGCCAGGCCAGCCCTAGGTACACTACATTATATGAAGTTCCTTAATGTAGCTCACTCCCAATTTATAGTGATGCCCCCAGGTACCACCATCAACTGCTTCCTCTCTGTCTTTCTGTTCTAGTTATGCTGACCCCCCCGCCCACACACACACACACACACACACACACACACAGACACCTTCCCTACACAGACACACCTGCCTGTGAGACTCTGCAGCCTCTGGTTTTCGTGGACCAGACAACCAGGAAGGAAAGCTGTCATGCAGCGTTCCAATCAAGTAGATGAGTAGGGCATTTATGGTAATGAATATGATTGCTGCTCTTTCCTTCTGAGCAGAATGGGGGCATGGACAAGGAACGGGGACCATGCTCCTGCTGGAATGTCATTCACAGGGTTCAAGGAACAGGTAAACTCTGGGCCTTGTGTAGCTGCACAGATAACACTGGCCCTTAGGCTGATACTGACTCGTTCGATATAGACAGAGCTTGACACAGGACTTGACGTATGGCTTTGAAAAGATGGGGAGAGAGAAGTCCTCAGGGATCCCAGCAGGGATGCAAATACTGTATCTCCAAATCCACCCACTCTCAGGGGGAAAAAGTTGTCCTTGTTCTGAGAAATGCCAATAGATTATTTGCTATCTCTGCAAGTGCTAAGCGTATATTTATTAAATTAAGCCTTTGCACGGGCTTTTATATCAATTGAACACAAGTTCCCATTAAACAGTACTAGCTAAGAGGAAGTACATACAGTTTAGTTTATGGGGAAGGGCATGTTTTGGTAACCAGCTAGTCATACTCAGAAAGGCATAAAACTTCCTGGTAAAAATCGTTGCTGTCACTATCAGACAGTCACTAGAAAAGTCCGTTTCTGTTGCTCTCTCTTATTCCCTCTCTGTTAGATCAGAAGGAACTGGGTTCCTATTTTAAGCAAATTAGTACTTTGACTGTGCACCAGTGGGTACTGCAAGCTGGCCTTCCCCTTTCCAGTGCATGGTCAGGTGGAAGTTAAGAGTCCCTGTGAAACTATTTGACAAGTCATGGAGGATAATCCTGGAGTCCTGCCCAGCATTCCTTCTCTCGCTTTCATAATCAGACATAAATTAACTGGCACTAATGAAATGTTCATGACCGTATGCAGCCTACTGCTGCACACCTAATGCCTAGCTGCAGATATGTAATTAATTGTGCAGTGAGGCATTTGGAGGTAAGGGAAATAAAAGCACACCATGAATGCTGATACAACCGTCTGTAACGTTACTGGACTGGAACAAAAAGGTCTTCAAGATCAACTAAGACTCCCAGGTTTTTTGTGTAGAGAACTAATTAGTGCTTACCTCTAACCAAACTGAGAGGCAGCGTACACTAATCAGCTGCTGAAATCTAAACTGATTATGTCTGAAGTGTCAACAGATGCAGAAGCTCCCTGAGTGAAGCAGGAGCATGTGTCAGCTTTCTTGTGACAAGCCAAGGGAATACTTCTTGCTTAGAAAACCCAACCCAATCACCACATTACTTAACATTTTGTAACAATCATGTTCAACTGGAAAATACCATCTGGGGCACAATGTGACAGAAGGTACCAATTTAACAGTTTAAAAAAAAAAAAGTGCATAGATATGTTCTCTCCCCCCTTAGGATAGAAAGGGGAGGAGAGCGCCAAATTCTGCCCTCAGTTACCTGCTTACTTTAATGGAAAAGTAAGGGTATAATTGAGGGCAGAATGTATTCCAATGAAAAGAACAAAAGGGAAATCTCTAATGAGAGCCAGCAGAACTGCAAGATAAATTGGCTGGTATAATGTGCTTATTAATGCCGTAATTTAAACAAGTGTTACAAAGAAGGTTTTTTTTTTACTCCTGTAATATTGAGCTCAAATCCGTTTTATGCAATAGGGAGTAGCTTGTGTAACTGCCTCCTCCTGCAAGAGTAAATGGTTTTTACACCGGCAAGCTTTTTTGATTATTATTTATATTGTCTAACAATCTCGACCAGGGGGCAGAGACACTATACAAACATATGACAAACTAGGGGGCGCACACTTTGTTGGCAGAGTTTATTTCACACGGCAGAGGCTCTTAGCATCCCGGCATTTACCCCCAACCTCCTTATGAGCCACCCAGTAGTGGAGGGACAGGGGAATGGGTTTTACCCATTTCTCATCTGGGGAATACTGAATTCAATTTAGGTCAGATTACCCCCCCCCCCTTTTTTTTTTAAACCACTACACCACTGGGGCCACCCCACCCTCTTCTATTTCAGGGATGTTAACTGTCCTCACCTCCTCCATTCGCCCATTCCCTCCTCCCCCATGCTAGGGACTCTGTGTGACCCTTTCCCCCATATTGTTCTCCCACCAGAAGTTCTGTGTGCCCCATGGCCCCCTTCCTTCAAATCAGAGTCCTCGATTCTCCCCCCACTCCCAATGCAAGGCTGTGTGCATGCTCCCAATCCTCCCCACCATCATTCTTCTTTCTGCCTGGGAGATCAGCCATTTAATAGCTTTAACGTGTCAGGGAAGGATAGGAAGAGATGAGCAGGGTACTATTATGTTGGAAGGTGTTAGTGGGTGCCACCAACTGTTGGATCTATAGACAATAGTGCAGGTGCTCGAGGCAGTGGCACTGCTAACAAGCTGACAGGGGCTTCATGCATCCCCCATCCTCCCCCTTTTGGTTTCCTGATTTACCCCAGAAATCAACAGAGCTCTGGCCACTGACTATCAGAACATTCTCTGAAACATTGGCATTGTTTGGATGCAGCATTCAAAAGTTCTTGTGCTCCGGACAGAGATAGAAACGCTGTCTGACTCAGTCGAAGACCTGCGCGAGCTCCACCAATGACACTCTTTCCCTTGAAGAGTTTATCATCTGAAGGCTCCAATCCTGCCAATGTTTATGCAGGAGTTTGAGGGTGAAATGCTCACTCCTGCTCCCGGTGAAAGGGTGGGAGTGGTCTGAAGAGGCCCTGAATGGCCTGGTTTCAGCTGGGGGAGGATTCCCTCTGCCCAGGAACTGTGGACAACAGCCATAGGGCTGCTTTCTGTGGACTCCCTAACACAGGGGACATGCCTGAAGTGGGGTAGGCATGTTGAGGCTTGGGCTGCAGCCCACAGTACTGGCAGTCTGGGGAGGGGGGACCGGCTGTAATTTAGATGGCAACCCAGAGCTGTTTAGATTGTGCTGGTGACCTCTTCAGCCTCCAGAACAGTCCAGGATTGGTGGGGTGCAAAGGTGGAGTTGAGTCACCTTAATTCCACCTCCTCCTGGGATTGAGGATTCTCAACCCCAGTGTTTGCTGGATCATGGTCAGAGTGTCTGACACCCTGAAGCATTGAGCCCTCATTGCATTAAGTTAAGCAAATGTATTAGCGTTTGCGGGACCAGGGCCTAAAGAACAAAGTAAGGGGAGGAAGAGGTAGGGGACAGCTATCAAAATAATAGTTGGTTTTGGCATAGATTAGCTGTGAGCACAATGGGTGGGTGCAATAAACCAAAGCAGTAGCAGCAGTCACAGCCATGCATTAATTGCACCAATGAACAGCGCACTCATCTCAGCTACGCTTTGCTGGGTTTGGCATACAGCTGTAGGATGCACCTAGCCAACCCACTCCCCTCATTTCTAAACCTGCTTTAAGAGCATCATTATTTCTATTACAGTAGCATCCAAACCAGGCAAGGGGCAGAACACAGGCAGGGGAAGACCCGGTCCGAGGAGCTTTAATCCTTCTAAAAATTTAAATATAAGCCAACGCGTGGGCTTTAACTGTCACTGTTGAACTTCACAGCTGAGAAGAGCCAAGGAGATATTTCTTTCAGAGTTTTGAACCATCTGGTAAAGCATCACAACAGTTTGAAACATCCAAGTATCTCTCTCAGCTTAAAAACGCATAATAGTGTCATTGTGCGCAGCTCCCACTGAATGGGAGGAACACCTGCTCAAGAATTTTGTCTTCATTTTTTCTTTTTCCGATAAAATATGAATGGTGTGAACCGGCCAGGGTGAGATTTATTACAATTGGTTTGGTCTGCTGGAATAAGGTTGTGGCTGGAAATCAGTAAATCCAGCTTCTATTCTTAGCTCTGTCATTGACTCACAATGTGTCCTTGGTGAGTCACTAAGGCCCAATTTTCAGAAGGGGCCTGTGATTGTGTGTGCCCAGTTTCTCACACACACACAGAGTCTGAATTTCAGAGGGGCTGAGAATCCACCTCTAGAGCTGAGAGAATACTTGACTTTTTGGTTCTGTGGCTATACTAAAAAATTCATTTCAGGTCAACCAAGACTGGAAATTTTTCCATTTTCCCCCTCACCAAAACGGAAAAAAATTTTTTTTTCCTGGGTTGAATGAAACTTTTCATTTGACCTGAAAGAGAGATTTTCCCCCCACACATTATTTAGTTGAAGGTTTTTTTAAACTTTTTTGTTTTCTTAAAATTTCCAAATTTTCAAAACAAAACGAAAAGTCAAAATGTCTCATTTAGAAAGTGGTGAAAGTATCCATGCTGCCTTTAAAAAACAAAATTATATCTGGGCAAACTATTCCCCAAATTTGACTGAAATTCGCTAATTTTGTTACCTCAAAACTGCAGTTCTTGGCGAATAAAATACTTGTCTGAAAAATGTTACCCAGCTCTATCTAGGTCACCTCTAAAAACCAGGCCCAGGATGTCTGACGTCAGGCACCGAAAAAGTCAGTGGCCACTTTTTGACCATCTGTCTGGTACCACTCTCTCTGCTTTGATTCCCCCTGTGTAAGATGGGGAGAATAATTCTTGCTCACCTTTAAAATGAGCTTGGAGCTCTTTGGGATAAAAGGCCTGATCCAAAGCCCACTGAAGTCAAAAGGAGTCTTTCCACTGACTTCCATGGGATTTCGTTCATGACCTATAAGCACAAAGTTGCTTTAGTAGTTCAGACAGTTTGACATGAAACTCATTTTACCAGTGGCTTCACGAGACCTTAGAAAGAAAGATCTAAATCTACTCTACACAAACTTCAGAGATAAGTAATTAAAAAGCACATTGTAGAAAGTCAGTTATCCCCCCAATCAATATTAAATTAACGAGTTATCTGTTAATCATGCCCTTTGTTAAAGCATTTCCAGGGAGGAATTCACGTTGGTCTTTACAGCGTACTTTTTGTGCCTAGAACAACAGGTATGTGGTACTTTCTCTTCCAGTAGCAGCTGGAAATTGATCACTGGAGACAGACAGACAGACACACAGTCTGCTGAACGTTATATAAATAACGGTGAGCTTTTAATACTTTAACTTTTTAAAAACAACAAGGTTTGTCTTTGAAAACCACACTGGAAAATAATCTTTCACAGGTAACTCAAACCAGAGAATTCTGAAGCAAAGGCAAACAACTGAAAGCTAATAAAGCCCTATCTGTTAGACGCAGCATCCTGTGAGCTGATCTCGGGTCGCTAGCACTGCCATTCTACAAACCGCTGGAAAAAAGTGGTCATGGGTAAAACCCAAAAATCTTCCTATTTCGCTGAAAAGCCACATGTCATTTGCATCTGTTTGAGCGAATCATTGCAGAACCACCACCTATCAATACAGCTGCTTCCATGTCAAAAGTCTTCCAGAGGGAGAAAGGTGATGTTTCAAGAATGACAAGCCTGCTGGTACAGGAGACAAATTGGCAGGGGTGAGGGTGAGATGATGATGATTGTTTCAATGTCTTTAGTTCAAGAGCCTCTTTACATCAGAGCTGGCAGACAGGGAGATAGCTCACTGCTACTCTCCGGCTTCCCACACCTGGGAAAGGGGAACGTTTTAGGTTAATGAGGAAGTTCTCTTAACTGAGGGAGAAAGGGGGAGAGACTTACATTTGATGGAGTAGGCAGAAGTCTAAAAAGATCAGGTAAGATTCAATAGACAGCAAAGGTCACTAGTATGAATGAGCCCTGAATAGAAACCTACAAAAGACAGTAGGTAGGACCAATTGTTCTTCCTTGACAGGCCTTTTCCCATGAGTACCAAAACTCTGTGTGTTTTGCTGTAAACCAGTAAACTCAAGCTGTTCAGCAAACAAAAGCTCTCCTCTTATTGGCTGCAAAAGCTGGATACAATGGGCAAATCTACCATGATAGGGGCCTAAAGTAATTTTAGAATAAGTAGGCACTTGAGAACTTATGTTCAGCTTCAGTATATCCAGTTTCTTCTCATCACCGTTTCTTCTTTTACTTCACTCAAAATTCCACCCTGAAAACACTGAACTACATAAATAATTTTAGTCATGTGAGTATTCAAATTCATATAAGCCAAGCTATGCACCTGCTTAAACATTTGCAAGATCAAGGCCTTAAAGATGTTTTCTCTCTGTGCCTTGCCAGATGGCTTAACTACGCCTTGAGATTACCAAATCCTAGAAGGAAAGTTGTGTGAAGCACAAAAGCAATGAAATGCCTAATGTTCCCTTGAAAAACTGAAAAGGCTTGTAGAACCTCGCTGTTGAGTATCTATGCAATGCTCTTCTACATGATGGATTCCCTAAAGGAATAGGAGGACGCTGACACTTCTAGCCATCTCAAGTCAGTAGCAAGGTCACCATGACATGGGGCCTTTTATGGAGGCAGGCAGAGAAATCTGGGGTGAAATTTAGAGCCAGCTGAGTAATATCACTGAAATAAAAGGGTCCACATGTTTGTGAAGATGTCCCATTTTTTGACCAGCTGGAAAAAAAAATTGAAATTAAAACAAAAAAAAAGGTTCTCACTATTTTCATGAAAATTTTGACCTGTTTCTCAACCAGCTCTAGTGAAAATACAGGACTATTCCCATAGGACACCCCAGAAATGAAAAACAAAGATGGAAGCTTAATCACAACACCACTTCATACTTCTGGGCCTAAGCAAAAGCTCACTGAAGTCAAGGGGAGTCTTTCGACTGATTTCAGTAGACTTTGGATAAGGCCCATATAGTTAATACTTGCCCGACCTCATCCTCTCCTCCCCAAAACTATTTTGGAAATATCAAAACCAGACTAGCCCAGTGACTTAGTGGTTATAATCTAAGCTTCCACATGAGAAATGCATGTTATAGTCAGTCAGTCAGTCTCTCTCTCTCACACACACACCCAATTCCTTTACTTTAGGATGATACTGGTTTCCAGATCTCTAGGCAGGGGGTGACTCTCAGTGGAGGTTCTGAAGGCCAGTTGCCCATCTAGGGAAATCCAGAGAGAAGAGGGGAATTTGGGGGGATGTATTAGACTTCCGTATTTAGATCTTTGTGCGGTTATGTGGAGAAATGATACTGAGTGAAGTTGAGAATTTGGAAGAGGAAATCTGGAAAGAATACTTAGCACTTATACAATACTTCATCTCCAAAGTTCTTTACAAACAATGTATTAATTGTCACCACTCTCATTTTAAAATGAGGAAACAGACGAAGAGAGGTGAGCGAATCGTCCAAGGAGCGGACGTAAGAGCAATGATTAGAATTCAGAAGTTTCTAGCTCTCAGTCCTGTGCTCAAAGCACCAGACCATTTCTGCCTCTTAAACAGGAAAACCAAATCCTGTCATTTATCATTTCTCCAATAGAGCCAAGGACATTGAAACAGAACTTCAGGAAAAAAGAAAGGCATACATAGTATCAAGCCTTCAGTGTGCATTTATAATGCTGTGCAGAAACTACATTTCAGGATGAAATGATTATTGATTTCTTAATGGATTACTGCTGCACAAATTTACACTCCCCCCAAAAAACATCAATCTTAGGATAATAATTATAAACGTATCACAGTGCGTAGAGCATTCTGACGGAGTAGAAACATATCGCTATCTGCCGGGAAATGGCCAGTTTTCTATATCTTCTGCTTCGACCACATTACAAGGAGCTACTTAAAAATAAATGCTAGTAGAAGGCATAGTTCATAACAGGCCCAATACATACCTTCTGTCAACTTCATTAGACGGACCCTTTTTTGAAAGCTCATTAAGTAAATAAATCTGCTGCCCTTAAGATAATGACCCACACATAAATTACAAGTTGATTGGGATGAGAGTAATTTATTATGTATTTATTGTGTGTATTGCAGTAGTACCTAGGAGACATAGTCATGGAGCTGTACAAACATACATTTTACCAACTTATCAACAAAGGTCTTATAACAAAGGGGGTTTTTTTTGGTCCACAGAAAAACTTTGTTAAAAGCAGAACTGCATGAGGTGTTTGGCATGTCGCAAAGCACTTAGGACCAGATTTAAAGCCCACTGAAGTCAGGGGAAAGACTCCCATTGACTTCTATGGACTTTGGATCTAGCCTCCAAACCATCTGAACTTTATATAAAGTAAAAATGGACCTGAATTATTATTATTTTTTTTTTACAGTAGATTGACCGACCCCTTGAGCTTTGGGAAGGGTCAGATCTGGATCTACACTTTGAATCTGTCCTCAACACCTGATCTGGGCTATCCACGATAAGCAACAGGTGTCAGCAGCAGATGCAGCCCATGGTTTTACTACAAACATTCTATAGCTACGTATCCCATGGGGCATCAGTTCCCAGTGTTTCAATTGGTGGTTCTCTTATCCCGGTGGTGCCTTTCTCCTCTCCAGGAACTACAAGCATTAGACCAGGACAAAACATGACCAGCACCATTACAGAAGGCATGGGTTCAAACCTACACAGAAGAAAATTTTCGGAAATGCTGCTCAACACCTAGCTGCCCTGGTGTACATTTGCAGTTAAATCCTGTCCAACATCACTTCAGCTACACCCAATGCGGATACCAACTGTACGCAATAAGTAATATTTGCGGTGTAAATCAGGCTTTAGACAGGCTCAGAACCAACTCTTCAGAAAAGTTCGAATGTGAGTTTTGCTACTCCCTCTCTCCTGTAGACAAAGTTTCGCTGTATCAAAGTTCACAGAAAGTACGTTGTGCAATGTAATGGTCAGATATTTCCTCCATGTAGCGTTACCACTGCATATGATTTCCCTGCACGCTAAGGGCCTGATCCAAAGACTCCCACTGACTTTAATGGGCTTGGAGGAAATGTACAGTCCCAAATTACTGATAAAGATGCTACCCAGCCACACAGAATGTCATCAGCATCCAACAACTATTCCTGTCAAAGAAATATATAAAGAAGTGTCAACGATTTAATTTGGTCAGGTGATTTTCACCCAGAAAGGCAATTAGGCACAAATGCAATAAAAAATAACAACTTCTCAAATACTGTAAGCTACTTAGTATAGTGGAAATATATATTTTAAAAACCCCCAAAGAAAGTGTCTTTATAAAGTGCCATAACTGATGGAGTACAGAAAATATAACCAAACAACATGCCTGATCTGCAGCTCTTTCAATTGACTTCATTTAGCGGTGGCTGCAAAGTGAGGTTTAGAAAAATATGGATGTAAATTGAGGAAAGTTTTACTTTACTTCAGAGCTGCAGTAGGACAAGAGATGATATCCAAGAATCAAAACCAAAACCTCAACACACATGCACGCATTAATATTCAAAAGACCTCTCAGCTTCAAATCAGCCAACATGTATCTTACTCAGTAGTTCTTAATGCAATCTAGTTTACAATTGGAGATGTATTATGTCTCAGCTCCACCTATTCATATAGTTCACAGCAAACTGTCAGGCATAAAATGACAAAATAGTTATTGTCAGGGATCCCCTTCAGCATAAGAATTAATTTGACCTATTTTATTACTAAATTATTACTCCCACACAAATTTGCTACTGTAGATATCTATCAGTGCTGACATTTGCATTCCAGTGAGGTGCTCTCAGATGCATATTTTCGTTTCTTCAATCTCAAAAGTGTATTGAACAGATTTGATGTAAACAGCCTGCTGCCAAGCTAGTTAAATTCTTTAAACTTTATACATATAATTATATTGGGCTTTTTAATAGAATTCAGTGGGCGTTTCAGATCAAGAAACAACCCATGTTATGAGTCAAATCAAAATTAGCCTTTATTTCGACGGGACCCACAAATCTTTGTACTAAAACTTGCACTGCTGTGGCAGTATGTGTTGATTGCCACCACACAACGAGCTAAGTGGATACAGTATAGCGGTTCTGATTAAGCAGGTGTTTAAGTCTCTCAAAAGTCAATGGGAGTTAAGTACATGTTTAAGCGCTTTGCTAAATCAGGACCAGAATGGGCTACATTTTCAAAACTTGGGGCCTAAATTGAACACGTACTAGTATATGTTTAGGCTTGGCAGAATTTGATTTTTTTATGGATATATATATCATTTCTATGGATAACATCAATGTTTATTTTTAAGCATTTATCATCAGTTTTGGGAAATAAGACAATTATTTACTGACAGAAGAAACTGAAATTCAAAAATTTAAAGCTTTGCAACCATTAAAACATACATTGTTAATGTCACATGTCAAAATATATAAAGCAAATATCCCTAAAATCAAACTATAAGTTTCAAGTAAGAATTTTTCTTACTCTGCCTATCTGTAAATCATCATCATCAATGGAAATATTCTCTCATCAGTTTCTGTGCATACAGGGAAATCAATATTTATCAACATTTACCAACACAAATCTAATCCTTCCCATCTTATATACATTACACATATATAATACACACACAAATAAATCATCAGGGATGGAACACAGCTGTTTAGCATACACAAGTGCTTGCTTCGTGCAGAAGCTTTCAGAAACAAATTCTATCATTCTGTGATAGGCACCACAATACATGGTACACCATGGAGTTACCTATAGTTGAAGGATCAGTTAAAAACAATTAATATTTGTCCAAACCCTACAATGCATTCAGATCCAACACCACAACTGTGTCAATTTGACATTTTGACAACATATGAGTGCTCAAACTATCATCAAAATGCTCGTTTTAAAACTCTATATTTTCCAAAAAATGAATCTCAGATTTTATAATTTGCACTCTACCTTGTGTTGATTAGCTACATAAGTCATCCAGTCAGGAAAAGAACATAAGAACGTCCATACTGGGTCAGATCAAAGGTCCACCTAGCCCAGTATCCTGTCTTCCAATAGTGGCCAATGCCAGGTTCCCCAGAGGGGATGAACAGAACAGGTAATTATCAAGTGATCCATCCCGAGTCGCCCATTCCCAGCTTCTGGCAAACAGAGGCTAGGGACACTGTCCCTGCCCATCCTGGCTAATAGCCATTGATTGACCTATCCTCCATTAATTTGTCTAGTTCCTTTTGAACCCTGTTATGGTCCTGGCCTTCACAACATCCTCTGACAAAGAGATCCACTGGTTGACTGTGCATTGTGTGAAAAAAAATACTTCTTTTCATTTGTTTTAAACCTGCTGCCTATTAATTTCATTTGGAGACCCCTAGTTTTTGTGTTATGAGAAGTAGTAGGTAACAGTTCCTTATTTACTTTCTCCACACCGGTCATGATTTTATAGACCTCTATCGTATCCCTCCTTAGTTGCCTCTTTTCCAAGCTGAAAAGTCCCAGTCTTATTAATCTCTCCTCATATGGAAGCTGTTCCATACCCCTAACCATTTTTTTCTTGCCCTTTTCTGAACCTTTGCCATAGGCATACTATGGATTTATATAGAGGCAATATGATATTTTCTCTCTTATTATCTATCCCTTTCCTAATGATCCCCAACAATCTGTTCACTTTTTGACTGCCGCTGCACATTGAGTGGATGTTTTCAGAGAACTATCCACAATGACACCAAAATCTCTCTCGAGTGGTAACAGCTAATTTAGACTCCATCATTTTATATGTATAGTTGGGATTATGTTTTCCAATGTGCATTACTTTGCATTTATCAACATTGAATTTCATCTGCCATTTTGTTGCCCAATCACCTAGTTTTGTGAGATCCTTTTGAAGCTCTTTGCAGTCTGCTTTGGACTTAACGAGGTTGAGTAGTTTTGTATCATCTTCAATTTTTGCCACCTCACTGTTTACCCCTTTTTGCAGATCATTTATGAATACATTGAAGTATGTTGAATAGTACAGATCTCTGGGGGACAATATTATTTACTTCTCTATTCTGAAAATTGACCATTTAATCCTACTCTTTGTTTCCTATTTTTAACCAGTTGCTAATCCTTGAGAGGACCTTCCCTTTTATCCCATGACTGCTTACTTTGCTTAAGAGCCTTTGGTGAGGGAGCTTGTCAAAGGTTTTCAGAAATTCTAAGTGCACTATATCCACTGGATCCCTTTTATCCACATGTCTGTTGACCCCCTCAAAGAATTCTAGTAAGATTGCTGAGGTATGATTTCCCTTTACAAAAACCATGTTGACTCTTCCCCAACAAATTATGTTCATCTACGTGTCTGACAATTCTGTTCTTTAGGATAAACCAATTTGCCTGGTACTGAAGTCAGGCTTACAGGCCTGTAATTGCCAGGATCACTTCTAGAGCCTGTTTTAAAAATTGGCGTCACATTAGTTAACCTCCGGTCATTTGGTACAGAAGTGGATTTAAATGATGAGTGACAAACTACAGTTAGTAGTTCTGCAATTTCACATTTGAGTGCCTTCAGAACCCTTGGGTGAGTACCATTTGATCCTGGTGACTTATTGCTGTTTTATTTATCAATTTGTTCCAAAACCTCCTCTAATGATACCTCAGTCTGGGCCACTTCCTCAGATTTGTCAACTAAAAAGAATGGCTCAGGCTTAGGAATCTCCCTCACGTCCTCAGCCATGAAGACCAAAGCAAAGAATTCATTCAGTTTCTCTGCAATGGCCTTATCGTCTTTGAGTGCTCCTTTAGCATCTCGATCGTCGAGTGGCCTTACTGTTTTTTAGCAGGCTTCCTGCTTCTGATGTACTTAAAAATTTTTTTTTGCTCTTAATTTTTGCATCTTTGGCTAGTTGTTCTTCAAATTCTTTTTTGGCCTTCCTAATTATAATTTTTACACTTCACTTGCCAGAGAGTTTATTCTCCTTTCTATTTTCCTCACTAGGATTTAACTTCCACTTTTTAAAGGATGTCTTTTAACCTCTCACTGCTTCTTTTACTTTGTTGTTTAGCCATGGTGGCACTTTTTGGTTCTGTTCCTATGTTTTTCAATTTGGTGTATACATTTAAGTTGAGGCTTTATTATGGTGTAAGAAAACAACTTCACATAGATTTGCAAAACTAAATAACTGAGCACAGATTGTAGATTTTAACAACGAATTTCTTATAATCTGCAGACCAAGAATTAGTCAGAGAAGAAATTTCTGAATAATTTCAAACTAATTCCATTAAAAATTATCAGAGTTGCCACCTTGCTATTTTATTGCCATTATCATTTCATTTAATATTTTTCTTAAAGCTCCAGATTCTTGAGTCCAATAAGAACAAGAAATCTCAGCTTTCATTTTAAAATAAAGTATTTTCTCTCTCCCCTCTTTGCAAACAAAATTTTGGAAACATGACCTGAGTGTACCCTAATGGCTCAGAAACCAGAAAGTGAATAAACAGAACCCCAAAATATATTAAATTTTTAAAATCTCATGATTTTTAAGCCCATCATGATCTGATGCCTCATTCATGATTTTTGAGTACTTGGGATTGGCCCAATATTGACTTACACAATTTATTCACAAAAGTATTTGGGTTCTAGAAATAGGGATGTCACCAAAAAGATGTTTTTTTTTCAGTGAACCAGGAAAAACCAAGAGGAGTTCATGTAAGGAAATCAAACTTATTTCTATGCTGAATGTCCTCTTACAACCTGGTTAGTTAGAACATTCAGCGTAATAATTGGAGTTTAACTCCGTGTTTTCCATTTTGCAATTCACCTTTCAGACAAGCAGTGACTGCTTATGAACCACTGAGTTTACTGTAAAGTATGACAATAAAAGCTATATCACACCTTATGTTTGCTTCTTTGTTTATGGTTCAAATCAGTTTCTTAAAAGAAACTCAACATAAACTATATAGGACCTCTAGCAGGGTAGGTCAATTTATGAGCTAAAAAAATAATGGACAGTGCTGCTTACAATTTGACCAAAGTGAGGTGAAAAGAAAGCTAGGAGGTCATATGTGCAAGAGAATGGGAACAAATGAGGATTTGACAACTGTAGATGTCAAAATATATTGCCCATTGACATTTTGATATAAAACAGTTTTTTTAAAATCCCTGGTTTCTGCCACGTCTTAACAATTCCTTTGTTATTGAAATTCCAGATAGTACACAGGGAAGAGTGAGTGCAAATTATTCTACGGTAAATAATCCTTATGGCAGATCAAATGTGGTGAAACGGCATGGAATATTACTGGTTCTACCTTTTTCATTATTATTATTATGAAAGTCACCATTCAGTTTTGACGGCCCCAATATTCCCATATCTCAGAGCTTACCAATGTTATGACATATTGCCACTGGAGTAGTGTCCCTTGGCACAACCTCAAACACAAGCAGTGGCTTTTGGGGTAGTAATTCCAAATGCTTTCAGCTTTGGCCTAGCTCGTCTCAATTTCAATGGGAGCACAATTAGGACAATGCTGAGCGTTTTTGGGGAAAAAAAGAAAAAGGCCTGGCCTACAGCTAATTAAGGAGTCAACGAACACATGAAGCTTTGCATTTCATTTCAGAACACTTCGCTCCAACAGTAGCTTTTGAATCTCCATTTTAAATTAAATGCACAGTCGTTACAAAATTACTGCTACAGTTATTCTCCTCACCTATAAGCTTTATTTGCAATTCATTTTAGTTAATTAGTTGTAGTTTTGTTGGAGAGGTAATAGAAGAGAATTAATAATTGCCTCATCCACACACAATTGTTTTTCACAGCATACGCACATGTTGACAAAAAAAAGTTTTGGAACTCCAGCCAATAACAAACAGAAGATTTTCACTACCTGAAAGCATCAAGGGTTACAAAATTGTATATAGTGGATTAAACGGTTTATATTACATGTTATAATTTATAAACATATTATAATTATAATTTCACCTCCAGCTTGCTAGGAAATTTCATCCCTTTCTCATGCATGAGGACCTGGCTGGGCATTTATCACCTCCAGGCTGGATTACTGTAACTCACTGTATCTAAAGATGAATGGGAAGATGTTGCACAGGCTCCTGCTGGCACAGAACACGGTTGCCTACCTTCTCCATCACTCATGTGAGCGCGAGCACATCAGGTTTATGCTCAAATCCTAATTTTCAAAACCATTAATGATCACACCCCAGCTACATCAAAGCCCAAATTTTGATCCGTGAACCACCATGACAACTGTGCTCCTCTGGGACAACACAGATCACAAAGCCCAGGAAAAACCATGAGAGAGTTGGGAACAAAGTATTGTCTTACAAGGGGACCCAACTATGGAACAGTCGTCCAGAGGAGATTAGACTAATCCCAAAACTGAACATCTTTAGGAAACACTGCCAAGCCTTCCCTCTTTGAAGAAAGCCCTTCCACCATAAGTGACACTCACAATTCTAGCACTCCTTGTGTTCCCAAACTTCTCCAAACTCTGTAAAGCAAGCAAACAAAATCCCACGCCCACCCCAAGCAGAGTTCTGACCCCATAAAGGGAGAAGAGCCAGAGACTCCATGAAATCCTCTAGGGATTTTGCTATTGTTGATTTTACATGGAAGGCACTCAGAACTATGGCGATGGCATACACAAAACTGTAAGATAACTATCTGGATGGTGTTTTATTTTCTAATTCGTATTATTTTGGCACTATTATTTCTGTAGGCAATACAGCTGCAGCCATACCAAATGGTCTTGGGGTCCTGTTGTTTCCTACAGAGGAAGCAGGGTATGTTGGGCTTGGCCAACATTTAGTTGGGAGATTTATAAAGGAATGCCTACATTTTACAGGAAGTGAGGCTGATGATTCAGAAGCGATATACACCCATGTGAGTCAGCACTACTGAACTAATAATGCTCCAGCCTGGTGTTAGGAAAGCACTTCGAAACTGGAGGTGCTATCTTTTGGCGGGGACGTAAGATCAGCGCTCTCCGTCTGTGATCACTAGTGATCCTCGGATAATTACAATCTGTCTATCCTTTGTACTTTTAATTAGAGACAATTATGATCAATTTCTTGCCTCACATATTGTAGGACATTGCTCTGTGCTGTTAAATAGCTGTTCTGTTTCACTCCAGAAGTGGCTGCATTTGACTGGCAGGTACGGTGATCTCTATATAAAATTTGTTAAGCATGGTCTAGAATACATGGAAGAGTATTTATGTATTATTTCCTTCAATCCATTTGTTTTGGTTTTGTATTAGCATACATATTTATATTTATTAATTACAGCAAAAAAATCTCACTATCATCTATTAATTTTTATACGTAAGAGCGATTAGTCAAAAGCTATATTTAAATAACCATGATACCAGACTCATGCAAATGACAACTTTAAAGTGTGAGGAATAAACTCAAACAAGTTTTACCGCATTTTTATATAATTATAGTATGTAAGTGAACACAACTCACGTTATGACAATTGGCTGAATCATCTTCGACGCCATAACCCTACCATAAAAGCTGTTTTGCATAACTGTCTTTTAACCAGACTACAAGTGTTTAAAAATACAATCACTAAAACTTGGTCTTTAATATTATATACATAAAAGAATTGGGCAGTGCTGGTAGCCCCACTTATAATGAAGATTGCCTGACACTTCTCATTATCAGATGCTTTTTTCAGTTGCTGATGCCTTTGCCAAACTTTAACCCTTTGAGTTTCCCAGGCGATCTTAATTCTGCCATTTCCTAGCTTTGGCGTGCTTGACTTTGCAACCTGGACATTCTTTCAACGTAGTTTTGTGTGTGTGATATTTAAACATGCAGCTCTGAGGTTTTGCATAGGGGTTTTGTAGAAATGAAAAATAAATAAATTCTTGTGTGACTGACCAAGTATAAATGAAAGAAAAGCTCTGAACAACATTACATACATTTCTCAGAAGTCTGTCATGTCCACAAGCCACTTAACGCCCCCAGATGCATGGCTGTAACAATGTTCTCATATCCCCGTCATGTCTAAGTTAGCCTCAAAGCTTAAGATATGAGAGGGTACATTGCATTTTTATTTAGATATATAAATCAATGAATGATAAAGTCCACTAGGAACGTAGCCATGCAAATTTAATTTATCTGGGTAGCATACAAATACTATAGTGTTGGGTATTACATGCTCTGGTTTCTCTTCAAAGCAGTGTGGCCAAGTAGACAGAGCACTGGGCTGAACTCAGGAGAACTGTTCCATTTCCAGTTCTGCCCCACTTGCCTGCTGGGTTCTAGTCCAGTACCTTTCTGGGTGACCTTGGGCAAGTCATTTCAGCTCTGTGACTCAGTTTCCCCACATGACCCATGCAGAGATGCACTGACCTCAGGGGTGCTTGTGGGCATGCTGGGATCTGCCCACACAGAACACGTCAGGATTTGGTCCTAACTTTGAGAATTTAAACCATACAACTATTACACAAATATACCTACAGGGCTTGCTTACGCACGAAAGTTGACACCCTACCTTAATCGGAGTTAATTTAAGGTCTAATAGCTATGCCTGAATAATTCCATGTGTGGTTATTCTTATTCCAGAATAAGAGTGTCTTGTTCCTGTTTAACTGTCAAAGTGGATTCCAGAATAAGAGCTATTCCAGAATAATTCCATGTGTAGACAAGTTCCTCCTCCAGCCCCCCATCCCCCAACAGAGTTCCCAGAAGAGACTCCTTGTTATCAAAATACTGCATGTATGAATTATACATTGCAGGACATACCCAAGAAAAAGTAGCAATAAGCAGTAAGAAAAATGAAAATGTAGAATTGATAACTAGCATTCCTTACTGATTTGTTTGGTGGCATTATAAGGACATGACTAAATACACAGATTGATGCAGGACTGAAATAAACTATAATATGAGTTTCACATACAATCATGAGATGAATTTCGCAGGAAAAAACCCCCAAACTATCCTAATCTTCTCTCTGCAACTTCTTCCTCCTAGTTATCAAATAACTGCTACACTAATTACTTCAATCTTATGTAACTTTCCCTGGAAATTTCTGAACCATCCAAGAGAATAGACCACATGTTTCATGTAAACAGGTTTGCTGTAATATAGTCATACAAAAAAAGTGGTAAATTCTTTCAACTTCAAAGAAGGGAATTCAAAGGCTACCATCAGGTTACTAATCTGTCAGCCTTTGGACAGATGCTGGTGTATAATTCATGCTACCAGAATTTCAAGGCTGCATGAACTCCCACAAACTGGCCATAAAACAAGAAAAGAGACATGTAGGCCATATCCCCTCTCTACTCTGGACACCACAGACAGCCCTCCATGGGATCAAGGATCTAAACTCATTAAATCAAATAGGAGCCATGAAAATGGTTACCACGGCCTTCAGCAGAGAGGGTGGATTCCTGGGGTAGAAGTGGTATCAATGTACTTTCAATGGAGTTATATTTCCTGGAAGCTGAACAGAGAGATCACAGAGCCCATGTGGATGCCCAGGACATATGGATTCCAAGGAAGAAACCTATTTTGTTCAAGTGGACGGGGTTGGGATGGAGAAAAAAGGTACATTCCACCCCACAAAATGTTTACTTTTAGTAGAGTGTATTTTTTAATTTTAAAAAACAACATCTCCTCCATAACAATTTTCCTAAATCATCCATTAGCTGGAGATAAACTGTGCACCAGGACAATCCCTGCTTGGGAGAAAAGATACTCTGAAAAGTTTACACTCCTGAATTTAAAGTTACTGGCCCAGATGTTCACTGGTACAAGTCAAGTAAGGATCTTGCCCACAGAGTTTTCATGGAATCGTGTCATTAGAGGGCATATTTGCAATCCCTGTAGAGTGACCAGGGTGCATGATCCTCTAAAGCACTGGCTGTCTTGAGAAGCCAGCAGATCTCAAGTCCTCTGCACAAAAAGGATAGCCAACTAAAAGGGCTCTTGCCCTCTATGCTACTTCCTAGCCCATCCCACTACATCCTTGTGTGGTGCCACTTAGGAAACCTTTTTCCACTGTCCCCAGAGTCATACCACACACCCCTCTGGTAATGGGATATAAGGTGCAGGGCCAGGTTTCAGTGATGTTAGAATCAACATCTGTGGAAAATTCTTCAGCATTTTCCACAGGCAAGCAGCAGATGCTACTGCATAGAGCAGCAGGGCACCTTCTACTTCCTATTACACATCACTATGCCTCCCCCCATGTAAAACAGAGCCAAAAATATGCACAACGCATGCAGAAGTCTCTGTGCATGCTCCTGTGGACAATGTCGTCACTTAAGTACCACTCTCCCTTTTATTTTACTGCTTCCTGGTATCTGCACGCATTTCATCCCCTCCAAACCTATAAGCAGAGCGAGCAATTTGGCATGATAAAGAGCTACGTATATTTACCAAATTGCTAAGAGCAACAGAAGAGAACTTGTTTGGCAAATTTAGTTTCAAAGGGAGATAACTACATCTGTGCATCAGAGGGCAGGCCTGGGCTCCTACAGAGCTTAAGAACTATGGGAGCTACAGAATGCTAATTACCGAAAAAGGCAGATCTAGGTATGACACAGACCAAATTCACTGCTATCGGGGTTCAGTCCTGTGGCATCCAAATGGGATGAAGCGCATAATGGAATTTAAAGAAAAAAAAAAACAAACAAAACAAAAAAAGAAGGGTGGGGAAAGTGAAATGCAGTTTAAAAAAAAAAAGTGCTAAATTTCCATAAGATTTTTGAAATGCCTTTTAAAAATGCACCCAACTGTGCACACCAAGATAGAAAATGAACCAAAAACTTTTAAAGAATTTTTTTTTTAAATCTATTTTACCGTGTATGCCGTCATTACAATGTATTTGTGTTACAGAGGCATCAATACAGATCTGGGCACCGTGGTGCTGGGCACTGAAAATAAGGGCTTGTATACATAAAAAAGTTGTACCAATGCAACTACACCGGTATAGTTAAAGTGGTACAACCTCTCGAGAGTGGAGACAGTTATCAGTATAAAGGTACTTTATAACCAGTATATCTATTCCCGTGTGGGATGGGAAAGAAGATAGCCTGGTATAAGGCACCTTTATACCAGTATAACTACATCCACACTCGTGGTGGTACGTACTCATAAAAAAGATTAGAAATAATTATGCTAGGACAGTATCTGTGTGTACACCAAGCCTAAGACACACAACATGAGGCAGAGGCTGTCTCCGGAACAGTTTATAGTCTTCACAATTCAGTACAAGGAAAAGCAGTGACACAGAGACACGAAGCGACTTGCCCACACACTGATCGCTGGGAGAGCAGAGAACAAAACTAGGTCTCCCGACTCCCAGATCCACCAACCCACACAGCCTCTCAGTGAGTTGTGATAGCATTTGGGGATTCTACTTCTGTTCAAAAACCTCATGGGTAGGGCCATAGAGAGAGACTGATTTTCAGCTTCCAAACTGATGGTGGTAGAGGGAAACCTTCTCTGCCCCAGTGAAAGAGAGACAACATGGAGCATGTGCAGCATAAGAGGCCAGCAATAAGCATGGCACCTTGCCAGAACAGAAGGGAATGGGGAAAGTATTTCGGCATGTTTTCCTAAGACACCAGTTCTGTGGTTACAGTTGAGTTGGACCAGACCGGGTAGTTCCATATTGGGAAAAAAACCACCCTGATCCTACTAGGTACCCTATACCGTGTTTCTTTTAATGGTATGGAATAACCTAGCCAATTAAGCCACTCCCTGAGCCTCCACACACTAAAACCATGTAAGGCGAGAGGAAGTAGGAGGCAATAGAGCCCTTCCTTCCCCCCCTTAATTAAAAGCATTGGGGGCTCCCCTGCTCTCCTTGGCTTGTATAAGCGCCCTGCCCTCAAAGTTCCCCTTCCTCCTTAGCTGGAAGAGAGAGAGCGAGCGAGCGCAGCTCCCTCTACTGTTTCAATCTGTTTTAACCACTCCACCGAAAGCGATGGCCAACGCAGAGAACTCCAGTCCTGCGTCTATAAGGCCCAATCCTGCAAGATGCTCAGCACAGAACTTTCCATTGACTTATGGAAGTAGAGGGAGCTCAGCACCTCTCGCAGCATTAGGAAGCCGGCGCTTGATCCAGTCCCCATTCAAGTCCATGGAAAGGCTCCTATTTACTCCAGTGGGAGCTGGGTCTTGCCCCAAGTTTGTCTCTGGGAAAAAATGAAATGCTGCCTACTGAATTTCTATTAATCCGGTTTTGAGAAACACCAGACAACTACTATATTCCACAGAAATTGCGGGGTTTTCCTCTCATGACTGTCTGACAAGAAACCAGAAAGAAGTATTAAAACCTGCTGACTACAGCTCTCAAGAACTTTGAGTGCTGTAACAGGGTGTGTGCTGGAGAGCTAACTGAAGATGACAGTCAAAGGATGTTACAGAAGCTCCACAAGGAGGGCGTGTCCGGTAACAAAGCTGGGGTAGGTGACCTCTCAAAAGAGTCCACTGGCGTGAATAAAATAGTATTTAAACAAGATTAGCTGATAATTCCACTCCACCCTCATTATAACACTCACCAAAAGGGAGGAATGCTTTTACTGCCAAGTATGTGATACGGTAGGGAGTGATACTGGGAAAGAGTATACATAGGTGAAGTTAGGTTCACCTGCCTGCTAGTTACAGACCACACTCACTCAGGATAGTTCAGGGTGTGACTAAGGTCCACTCTACACAGTACAGTATGACCATTTTGATTAGGAGTGTGATTTTTTTTTTTAAACAAAATAGTTTTTACCAGTACAACCTCTACTATGGATTAAGTTACACCAGTATAAAGATGCCTTATACCATTATAGCTTATTTGCCTTCTTATAGAAGCACTTTCATACCAGTATAACCGTGTCCAGACAGGGGGGCAAGGTTTTCTACAACTTTAACTATCAGTACTAAAGCAGTACAACTTTTGTTTGTAGACAAAGCCTAGCTTTATGTCTAAAGCGTGAGCTTTCCCCCCCCTCTAACTGCACCAACATTCAACTGGTTTGCCTAAAATTTCTCGTCAGTTTGCCTAAAATTTCACATATGTTTTTCTGCCAGGGAGAATATTTCTTGAGAAGTTTGAGGTTAATTGGATGAGGGATCTGGGTGGCGCAAATGTTTTTAAAAATGAGGATGGTTAATTTTTTTCCAAAATTTCTTTAAAACAACAACAAAACCAAAACCTTCCTCTCTCTAAAATCAGCTTTGCCTAGAAACTTCATTGGCCGACATCCTGTGAAACCAGAACTACTGCTTTATGTTGTTCAGCATTGGCCATCCTGTAGAACTTAATGGCTGTGCTCATTACCTACAAAAGACTAAATAAATAAAAGTTCCAAGGTTGTATCATGATGAAATCAAAGCTGATTTAATTTCAGGAAGTTTCATTGCAAAAGATAGGATCCATGGATGTGTTTATTTATTCAAACAAATGTGAGTGGGAAGTGAAGTTGACACACCTACAGTAAATGCAACATTTTGCTAAGGGAAAATGACTGAGGTGACACAAGCGTTGTACTAAAATTTCCAGTTCAGAAGGAAAATTAAAGCTACCAAGCAAGATTTTGAGCTTTAAGGTTACAAAAAAGGGACACAATTGATGGTGCAAAATAGTCTTCTTTGATTGGTTGGACTATAATATAGGTTATTTTAGAATAATGTCTTGTCTGAGTTCTCTATAACAGAGTCTAACTTAACACTCTTTTTAAATTCCTTTCACTTGGTACAATCATCCCAACAGCTTTCTAGTCAGCTACTGTTATTATTTCCCAAAGCCAAGGACTCTCCTAGAGTCATCATGTTCAGCAACTGACTCAGGCAACCGTAATTATTTTCTTATCAAATTACTTCTTATTCTTTAATACTTTTCCTGCATTGTTATACAAACATTTTTTAAAGTGCACTGAATTTGTAATCACTTTCAAATAGCAAAATTGTTGGATTTTAGTACTTATTATTGTTCTTACTCCGTCTATTTTAAGGCGTATTTTAATCTAGACCTGGAAATAAGAAAGCCACCTGTAACACCCATTGTAGCACCATTTAACTCCCTAATTTAAGTGGAACTTTCCTCTGGCATGGTCAGATGCCAATAGCTGCCATTATTAATTTTCCATACAGTATCAGACAATGGATTTAGCAAAATATCCTTCATGTTACACAGAGTGGTCGTCAATTCAGCTAAACAAACAACTGAGCCCTTGTATTACAGTGGACTTTTTCTGAGTCCATTGTAACCTGGAAAAAGTGTTTCCTCTCAGGCAAATTCTATAGCAAGAATGTAGTGTAGGAAAACATCGGAATTGTTTTGTTTCTTTTAAAAATTGCTGTATTTGTCTGCTTCATCTGCTTTTACATTAGTACACTGGTCCCTCTCCTGAGAATCTTGTTCAGTTTTGACAAGTCCCTGCCCATTTTATTTCCAATTCAAAGTTTGCCGAAGTCAACGGAAAGACTTCCACTGACTTAAATGGGCTTTGGATTAGGGCCTTTGGTCCCTGTTCTACAATGAACTTTGGACGGGTGGTATTGAGGTTGGTCAGGGGGCTCTGTCAAGCACCGGCATCCATCCACACCAAGCTCATGCATGATCAGAGCACTTGTGAGAGTTTACCCAAGTAAAGACTGAGCAGCCAGTGAACTAGGACTTTCAGATTTGGGCCAGTGTAAACACGTAGTTCAATGTAAGCATGCTACTGGATACAGTATTTCTTGAACTGGAGATGGAGGGAAACAGTCTGCTGATCAACTGGCGACTTACAATTTAGTTACAATAAGTTACTTAGAATTATTTGAGTATTTGCCAATATCTATCTAGTACTTTGCTAAAGGAAGATGCATATTGTAAGGAATACGTAACATCATTAGTTAGCTATAACAGGCAATCTACTCTGATTTATCTTTTAGCATCATCTCATTTGGAAGAAAAGTGGGTCTCTGCCCCATCTATAACCTATGCATGTAACTTTGATATTGCAAAGTGATACTATGTTAAGGAAGCAATAGACTCTCTTCAACATGAGCCAAAATATTTAACCTGCAACCTTTTGGAACAGAAGCTGAAAACATCAGTGGCCTGGCCAAAAGTCTTACTAACATGGAATTGCCACAGGCTAATAAATATGAAGAACTCTTCACCAAGCATTTTACTACTGTTGAGTGAGAACTGCTTAATTGTTTCAGAAGTCTTGCGCTCTCCTGTCTGCTCTATGCACTCTTTACTGTACATAAAATATCCAAGAAGATTGCCTTGTCATGCCTTGCCTTTAATCTCCGTTTAAACTGGACATAGCTGAAATAAGAGCTGTGGCTCAAAATGATCCAATCAAACACAGGACTGAGGACCTAATCCTGACCTTCACCCCTGCGGACCCAGAAGAACTAATGCAGGTTCCACTTCTTTGCGGGATCAGTGGGTAAGTCTGGGAGTGAAAGATTTGGGGGCCCAATCCACCTCCCACTGAAGACAACAGCCCCAATACAGCACTGCCCAGTACAATTGTGTCGCCACTTACACCAGTGCAAAAGTAGTGCAAAGCACTACCAAATCAGAATTACACACACTTTGTATGAAGATAAACAGGCAGGCCAGCAGTGTACCAAGGTCTTTCCAGTGACTTCTACTCAGACCCAAGGTCTGTGCACACAGAGTACCCATCCTCCTTCCCTCCCTACTATGGAGCCCACCTTCATGGGATCTGCTTGCATCCCAGCAGCAGGAATTTTGAGAGGCAAGAAAATCCACAACTTAGCAGTTTCCAATAGCCATCCTCCTCCCTGCAGAGGAAAACGTAGAGGCCCATGGGCTACTAAAGTGCTCTGGCTGTGGAACATATGGTGGACCCCAATGCACAGCCTCGTTATTTGGCCTGTATCCACTGGGTTGAAGATTTGGCCCTACGTGTAAGTTAACCAATCCAACTGCAACAAAAGCCTGACAGCCTCTAATCGACATCTTTGATTTTTTTGACATGGGATAAAGCTCCTCGCTCGAAAACATTTGATGTTTGATCAGAAGAAAATGTAGTTTTGTAATGAAAAGAAGAAGAATTCTATATGAAAAAAAGGGGGTCATATTCCAAGGTTCCAATCACACAGGCAAAAGCCCTGCATCCAAAATTAAATTTTGCCTGCCTCCAGAACACTGGATAGAGCCCTACATTTGTCCACACCAACATATCTTTAAAACAGGCCAACAACAGTGGAAGTTACTGACGCACATGCAAGAATAAATATTCAGGAATTTTCACCAACACCAGTAGCCATGTGCATATGCTGAACTCGGAACATGCATGTTGCAGGCATGAATGAGATTAAACAAGAAGAATCATTGCAAATCGTTGCACGGTGAAATTAGATGCTAAAATATTTTCACATGAACTCAGCAGACAGCTTTACTCCTTAATTAGACCCTGTTTTTTAGTCTATATGATAACGAAAAAAACCCACTGGTTTAAATCTTATCTCTGATGAAGCCTTCCCATTAATAAAAATGTAAACAAAGAGAGTAGTAAAACGTTGATAAGATCATTAAAAAAAAAAATCAGAATCCCAATGCAGCAGGATTGGAATTGTCTAAAGCTGCTCAATTAGGACAGGGTGTCACATAAAGTTCAGCCCAGAGTGTTAGCAATCACATTCTCCAGCAACTTGTATATAATTGGAGATCTTCATAAGAACCCTCAGGTTTAAAGGCTCATAAAATCTGTATTTTACTCGTAATTTGCAGGAGACAAAGAGAAATTGTTAAGGACAAGTAACATTTTCCTCCCAGTGAAAAAGGCTTTGAAGATAATACACTTATGATTACAAACAAACTAATTCTTAATGCCTTATTTTTCTTCCAGAATATTTGGAGAAATGTATAACTTTTTTTTTTTTTTTTACTGTATATATTCACACACACGAGAGGAAGAGAGAGAGAAAAAAACCCACTGAAAGTATATTGGAAACAATACATTTTAAATTATTTTTGAATACAAATAATAAAGCACTTTGTGATAAGTATCTTGATAAAACATTGTAATCAACCATGAGACAATCTATGTTCTTCAGATAAAAGTATGTATAGGCTCCACAATATAGCTGAAAGGTGTTATTTCATTTAAGGGTGAAAAAAAATCCATCATCAAAAATATTAAGTACACCTGACTCTCAGTGTTAGACTCACAGATCCCTCTGCACTTTCTCAGTTTCTCTTTTGCCACTCTAAAACAAAACCCTTTCAATTTGTTAAAGACTGCACTGGTGAGAGAGTTCCATAAATTACCAATTTATACTGGCCATTTTCTGAAATGTTCAAAGCAAAGCTAAGGTAACGAACAGGATGCTGAAGTTTCCATTCAGAACAGTAAAATATATCCTGCCATCAAGCCCGCATAGTGTAACTTTAGATTTTGCTTGAGTCAAGCCTTTTGGAAATAAAAGCTTGTTGGCTTTCTAGATAAAGCCATTTCAGACTGCTTTTTGGAATCCTGCTAAAAAGCTGTTTGGATCTCAAAACCTGTCAAAGCAAAACAAGGACTAGTAAAACCTAGCATTTCCTACCTGGTACAGGTAAGGACCAGCTCTCAAAGGCCACCTTGGGATACTTCAGACTAGTAATCAGACTCATGTTTAGAAGAGACACTAACATGAACAAAACCAAATCTGTCCCGTCCTTTTCTTCTTTTGTTAGCAAAATCTACGGCAGTGGCTTGGTCGAGTGAACAAGATGAAGACCCCACAGACTAAACTAGTCCAAATATGCTGCTAGAGAGAAATACACAAAAAGAAGGCTTACTGCTTGTCATGTGACTCGGTGAGATATGCTGCCCATTGGGTGTGCTTGAAGTGAGGTCAATAGCCATGTTGGAGTGCTCCCTTTCGGGCGAAAGCTCATTGTCACCTGTTTTCACAAAATAAAACACTTAGGTTTCTGTCCCATGGCTCCATAAAATTATTCAATTATACAGCATTCAGACTTGCTAACTTCTTTTCTTACCCACCCACCTTCCAATTTTAATAGATTCCTCCACGGTCAACTAAAATTGGCTTCCTAGTGACCACAAACATGAATTATTATTTTTGAGAATCAAAAAGTATCCTCCAATCCCCACAGATTATAAAAAGTACACGTGAAAATCTTGCTCTGGCTGCTTTGCACGAACAGAACTTAGAATTACTTGCCCATTTCTACATACTTTGGTGCTAACAGACTAGAGACTGAACTGGAGCAGAGTGGAGTATCATTCTTCTGTAAGGACCTTCCACTCCAATTTTGATTCACGGTTTTCATGTAGCTGGCCATTAAGCTATAATAGTTCAACAAAGTAAAGTATTTTCCCCTAATGGACAAGAAGGGAGCAATGTATAGTACTAAAAAGCCTCACAGTAAAAAATGATTTAGTTTCTGTCCTGTTTCTCATTTATGTTTTATATAAAATAAACATTGCTCTCTTATGAAAATATTTAAGCAAATATTTAAGCTTATAAGATAGTGGGTTTTTTAAAAATAACCACTCAAGTTTAGTGTTAAATGGTATCTCTCCACCGTTCTCTTACAGTATGGAGTTTAATAACAGCACAAATGAAAGTTAAGAGTTTCGGGGCCGGGGGGGATAACACTTTCTACAGAGATATTGTGAAAAGGAAAGCAAAGGAGACTTCACAAGTAAACCAACAAAGTTAAATAAAAGTACTTACATGTTATATATCCATCAGTAGCCTCTGCTTCCATAGTCAAAGTGCAGTGCTACAAGGCAAAAGAATACACCCTCAAAGATGCCTGCAAGTATCAGCCATTAAATGCTTACACTTATTTAAAGCCATTAGTAGTTGCCTCTTTTGCTACTGCCGCTGCAACCAGCACCTAAGAAACATGCAAATGAGCACACACCGTGCACTGGTAAGTCTCTGAACTCTTTTGGCAAATGATCTAAAGCTGCTGCAGATGGGGGTAGAAAAGGTAAGTCTGCATCTTGATGAGCTGTGTTGAGACTATAATTTAATTTTTAATTACAGTTCCACCTGCTTTCATGATTTTTTTTTTTGGAGGATCCAATTGGACCAGGTATGTTTTCACTGGGATTTTAATGCTTTATCAATTATCAGTTCTCACAGCCACAGCAGGTTTCCAAGATGTTGATACTACAAAGATTGCCCCTTCCATACTTATTCCATGATGGCTTATCATGTTCTGACTAAAATAAAACCCTTCAGTGTCCATATTCCTTTCAGAGTTATTACAGCCTTTTGTCTTCAATTGGCCATTGAACACCCTCACTCACACACCCAGACACCTGTGCATGCACCTGTTCATTGTAACCAGACCTATCATACTATGGGCTGCATGTCATATTTAATATTTCTAGACCATGCATTTTGTGGTGTGTGCCAATCTCAAAGTTTCTGGAAGCACTTTGCTGACATAGAACAAGCTATTACTTTCCAGAAACTCAAGTAACTGTATTGGATGACACCCCCAAGCTTTCATTTGATTAAAAGGGGTGGGGAGAAGGAATCAATAATCGTAACTATATTATTTTAAGTGGAAAAGTTAAGAAACTGACATGATCAGAGGAGAATTTTATTTCCTCTCTCCATCTACGGCCCCTTTTTTGCCTTTAGTTTCAAAACTCTCACTGCACCAAGCAGTTAAATTATTCACATGAGCCATTTCTGTATTGATCGCCAAGTATATTTAGCCCTGGCTCCTGGAATTTCTCCATTACTTACTGGAAAACAGGCAGCTTCACTTCTTGTCTCCAAAACCACTTCCCTCTCCCCTACCTCACGGCCCCTAAAAAAAACAACTTTTCTCTGTGTTCCTCTCTGGTATAAGGCAGATCAAATTCCCAAGGCACTCAGTACACATAACACATACATTTCAAACTGAAGAGCTGCTATCAAACTCTTTCCATTACTGATTTGTACACGATTGTAACAACTTTTAGAGACCACTTTTAAAAAAAAAACCAGACAAGCAGCTCCCTCAAGCCCTTTTAATGTTACCTTATCTTTCCCCTAGTACAGGTAGATGGGGGGAAGGGGGGTGGAGAACACGTCAGAAGCAACAGGGAAAGGCGATCTTCCTAGCCAATGAAATGGAAGGAAAGAAAGGAAAGGACGGGAAGGGTGGAGGGGGAAGGAATGAAATATACATAAAAGAAAATGTTCTTTGATTCTTTGAAATAAAGGAAAAAAGAGAGTTTGATCACAATGTCCAGCTGTAATGGCAAATCCCCAGCTGCTAACCCCCTCCTACCCACCACCAATGGAGAGATAGTTATGATCGTATTGAAGATATAGCGAGATGGGAAAAGTTAACAAAAAATAAACTAAAATCCCCTCTCCCCCGCCCCGTCTGTCCCCTGAAACTTACAAGTAGAACATTCAGAGCGAACGGATCGGTGGGGGAACTGAACAGAAACAAAAAAAAATGAGCGAGGACTCCCTCCCTTGGGATGGTCTTGTTGAGAAACTCACTCAGGAATGGCACATACTTTCAGGAAAGATGAAGAACAAAAAGAGAGAGGGAGGGAGGGAGAAGGGGAGAGAGGTCAGCCAGTGCTACAGCAATGCGATTAACCAGGAGAGAGAAAAACTTGATCCACCGGTTCCTTAAGAATCGACAAGAAAACTGGAGGAGAGGAAGAAAGGGGGGACTTGGGGGGGGGGAGGAACAGAGAAGTTAAAAAAAAAAAAAACACCCACACAGAGCAATAAACGTAGGCCAACTTCACAGGATTGTTTTTGGCCCTTGGCAAAATGAAGAGATCTTAATTTCATCTCTGTCAATCCCCGCCCAGAGCACAACCTGTCAAAGTAATTTAAGTCCTGCCTTATTCAATATCGTGTCTGTCATGCCAGGAATAATACTAAAAATAACACTAAAAAGGGATGTAGAGCACTTTCTCCCAGGTAGCTGCAGCTAGAAGAGGAAGCTGCTGCAAATTGCAATTCAAACCCTTGTTGTCAGTTGCCAGAGCGGAGAACTGATTAATCGATTCACAGCCCAGAAAAGAGAATTTTAATTGTAAAAAAAAAGGCACCCCAAAAGGCTTTGCCAGTCCTATCCCGCAGAGCCAGTCACTATGCTAAACCTACAGCAAATAATACTAATCTTCCCCCTCCTCCAACCACACGCATACAGACCGATGGATTAGTATTAATTATTATTATTGTTGCTGGGTAACAGCAACAAGTCATTTGATCACATCACAGCGCGAGGGATGCCCCACCATTAGACTTTACTTTGAGACAGCCCCCCACCCCTTGGCAAAAGCAGAGACGTTCACACACACACACACACACACAGATTTCTGTGAGCCATCATCACACAAATAACCCACCGCTCTTTCTCCCCCCCCCCCGCCCCCCCCCATGGAAACCAAAATGCCAAGCGAAGATTTACCTCAGCAGCGCATGCAGTGCCTCACTTCCATCACCCTTGTGTGTTGTGTTTTTATTAGTGTCTCCTCGCCCTTGCTCTCTGTGCCTAGTGCTTGTGTGTTTGGGCACTGCAGCGGGCTGTGGGAACCGCAAGCGGCGGGTCTGTCGCTAAGGGTAATCCTGCTCTGACTTCCTCCATCTTCAGCGCGCAGGGCTAGCCCGGGACAGCTGGTCAAACCCCGAGAAACCGATCCGGCCGAGACACCCTCGCGCGCGCACCCCCCCCGCCGGAGCACATCTCGCCCAGGCGGCCGCTCTCAGAGGCGCCCTGCGCCGGGGAGGCCGCCGGGAGTGCGCCTCCGCGCCGGCTGGGCTGCTCAGCGCGCTCGGCAATCGATTACAGGACGAGCGCTGCTCCGGCGGCTCGCCGGCGCGCGCCCTCCCGGCGAAGGAGCGGGAAGGGCGGGGGGGGCTTCGCCGCCTCAGAGGGGCCCGCGGATTGCCGCCGGGCAGAGCCCTTCCGCTCCCTCTCCACCCAGCGAGAGCCGCCGAGCCAGGGGCAGGAGCAGAGCCGCCGCCCGGGGTGACCTCACTGTGCTGCTCTCCGGTTCATGATTCAGCAGTTCTATTTGTGAACTTTCTTTCTCAGACTCTGCCCTGTGCCATCCCAGGCGCCGCAGCAGGAATAAGAGTCTGTTTTGTGCACGAGAAAGAGCAACCACGAGCCTTTCCGGGTTATAGATTCAGATGTTGGCTTTAGGGGCATAACTTCCATTGACATGAGGACTTGTGGCACCTGAGAGACGAGCCAATTTATTTGAGCATGAGCTTTCCTGAGCTACAGCCCACTTCATCCGATGCTGTAGCCCACGAAAGCTGATGCTCAAATAAATTGGTTCCTCACTAAGGTGCCACAAGTCCTCCTTTTCTTTTTGCGGATACCGACTAACACGGCTGCGACTCTGAAACCTGCCGTTGAAACGCTTGTGAGTTATGTGTCTCAATCCCCTAAACTGCCGTGAAAACCTCAGCCAATCAGTGTCAGTGCAGAGATAGCACGGTGCGTATAGGGGTGTAAGTAAAATGAAGGCAAATCTAAACCGAACAATCTCTGGTGCCCATAATCCCATGCAATTTCAATGTACTGTCCTAGATTGGATTTTTAATTTTGTGACTATTTGGTCTATTGGCTTTGCCCCAATTACAGTCTAAATGAGAACGCATGGGGAAAAAACAAAAGGAAACAAAGAGGAGAGAAATGCTTCAAATCCATTATTATTATTTAATTGGACATTCATTGTAAGTGTGAGATACATTATTTATTTAGCATCCTCAGGTCATATATGAAGGAGTCGGTTTAGCTGGGGAATTGGTACTGCCATCATGTGAAGCTAAAATAATATGTGAAAATTTGATGCCACTCACCCTGGACTGTGCCGGTCTTGATATGGAGCCTGATCCAAAGCCCACTGAAGACAATGGGAGTCTTTCCACTGACTTTAATGGATTTTGGGTCAGGCCCAACATGATCATTCCTTTTGTTCTTTCATGCTTTGATCAATACTGAATTAGTTAATTTGATGATGGACTTTGAAATATCATCATTAAGTGTCAGGGTTAATGGTCCAGTGAGATGAAAGGAGGCAATTCACACTTACTTTCTGAGCTATTGTTTATATGCCATCTACATTGTATTATATATATTGTATTACGCACAAAACTGCATTAAAAGAACATTAAATTTGCAAAGTTAAACACTCAGCGTCTAGGAAATGCCAGAATACAGGTGGCCCATGCGCCCTCGGCCACTTGAGCTAACAGAGTAGCTGCTATAGGAGTTGGTTGTCAGACCTTATGTACACTAGAGGAGGATGAGACGCACATTTTGCCAGAGGGTTTCACAGATATTTCACACATTTCACACATTTGCAGAGCAATGTGAGACTCTATTCCAGGGGAGGCCAACCTTGCTCTAGTCCATTCTATTTAGGTTCTCACACTGTGCTCAGCACCGTAGTATTATCTGTGTGTTTTCCAGCGGAGCATTCGGCAATGGGACTACCATCTGTCACGTGATCTCTCATCCTCTCCCCACGAGATGAAGTGTGTGCAGGGGAGTGTTTTAGTTTGGAAATATTTTATTTATTTATGTGTGTGTGTGTGTATGTATCTCTCTGTGTGCGTATATAAAATACACATACACACACACACAGAGACACTGCTGTATGTTTCCGGAATGCATGTTTATGGACTCAGGAAGCTTGGGTTCCATTCCAGGTTCTGGAGGGGACTGTTCGCTAGCCGTCACAGATCCCTGTGCCCATATCCCTCAAGCCTGACCCTTTCCCCCTCCAGCCTGCCCTGGCACAGTCCTCTGTTTTCCACCCTTCCCCTGCTGTGTCTTTGGCCCAGTCCCAGTTATCTCCTCCTTGGTTCTGGACTGGGTCCCACGCTTCCCCTACCCCCACCTCCTGACCCCCTGTCCCAGTCCCAGTCTTCCCCCACTTGGGCTCCTTATCCGATCGCAGTGTTCCAACCCGTTCCCCACCCTACCTTCCAGTCTCCTTGTCCAGCCAATCTCAGTCCCGTCACGCCTCAGTTTCCTAACCCGGGTCCTGATCACAATCTACTCCCTCTGCTGCCTCCCCCTCCTCCCACAGGTGCAGGTCTTGTGCCCTCTGCATTGTGGTCAGGCAAACTTCTTCCACCACACTGCCTAGGCAAAAGCTGGTGGAGTTCTGAGAGCACAGTACAGATACTCTCCCTGTGGTCAGTTTTGGTGCCGGGCCCCCCAGCAGCCAGGAGCAGCAGTTGCAGAGAAGTCTTGCTCAGCCCCTGTCATTCTTGGCTGAAGCGTGCTCTGTGCAGATGAAATCTTCAGAGAATTTAGCTGTCAGACAAATGTCTACTGAGCATGAGTGAACAGAGACTTTTTCAGAGACTTATAACTTGGCCAAACTTGGGCATCTTTTCATAAGGACAGCAAACAGCATATTCTTGACACCAGGGAGACTTCCCGTGCCAAATTTCAAGTCCCCACTCGTGCTTCTCAACGAAACAGTCATACGAATTATTTCCAATATGAGCAAAACAACATATTATCCCCAAATTTCATTCTTTGAAACTTTGAACAAAAATCAGTCTGAGGCAGACACCTGGTATGGAAAATTTCAGCCCAAATGGGGCTGAAAGCAAAGTATAAGCAACTGGAAACAGGGTACTATAATGGGACGTGATGGGCAATTGTCGGCGGTGCTATCAGTGCAGCCTATAATGCATATAGAGATACGTTAATTGTAAGCAATAAAATAAAAATGCAAATTAAATAATGTTTTCTTCATTTTAAGGATCAAATTCTGTTTGCCTTATACATGTATTCTCATTGGACCAGATTCTGATCTCATTGACACTGGTGTAAATCAGAGAGTTATAATGGTACTACTAAAAAGAAAAGGAGGACTTGTGGCACCTTAGAGACTAACAAATTTATTTGAGCATAAGCTTTCGTGAGCTACATCCGATGCAGTGAGCTGTAGCTCACGAAAGCTTATGCTCAAATAAATGTGTTAGCCTCTACGGTGCTACAAGTACTCCTGTTCTTTTTGCGGATACAGACTAACACGGCTGCTACTCTGAAACCAATGGTACTACTACTGTAATATCAGCATATGGCCCATTGACTCCAATGGCGGGACTCATGTTAGGGAAGGGAACAGAATTTGACACTAGGGGTAACATGTTGGCCCTGTTGAAGTAAATAGCAAACCTCCCATTGATTTTAGTGGGGCTAGGATTTCACTTTAGGAGTGAAAATACATCGTGTGTGTGTTATGAAAAACTAAATCATAGAATATAAAGGCATTTGATGCTTGATGAAATAATACCATACACTATTCTAAGGCAATTCAGAAAATGTTCAGCTATTATCTTCTGTACAGTGAGAGGGAGAAGCAGCTTATTTAAATATAATGAAGAGCTTCTCATAAAATTTCTTTCAAATTATGTGTATACACATCTTTTAATATAACATCATCAGAAATAATTCTTTCCTAAGATTATTTGGGCCAGGAAGTCAACATGCGCCACGATCAGAAAGGCGAACTGTTGCCCAGAAAAAAAGCTGGATGGTGCACATTCAATGACATCAAGGACATCCTCCAGGGAAAGATCAGCAAAACAACTCTGGCAAATCTTTTTAACTCGACCGTGCTTCCAGCGATGTTATATGGCAGCGAAACATGGTTGCTGACAAAGATTGAAGAACATCAACTGTCTGTCGCACAGAGGGTGACGGAATGAACATTTTTGGGCATTTCGCTCCGCAATCACATCCCCAGTGAAATAATTAGGCAGCAGTCTGGAGTGTAAGACTTTGTTGTTGAAAGCAGGCTCAATGCGGTGGGTGGGACATGTGGCCTGACTCAGCGACAGCAGCTGGACCGCAGCTATATCTGAGTGGTATCCGCGAGAACAGAAACGGCCACGTGGTTGGCCTCCAAAGAGGTGGGATGACTTCCTAATGAGGAGATATGGACAAGCATGGCGAAGGATGGCCAGAGCGAGAGAAGATTGGAAGACATGTTGTGATCGGCTCAGTCTCAACTGATGAAGGACCAACAGTCTACGCAAGATATTTTGGATTTTCTTTTATTTATAATTGAATTACATTTTCTGGTAGCAACATATGGATTTTCACTCCGCCTGTGTTAACAGAGGGCTGCTGTTATCTTACCAAGACAGCCAAAAGCTATCACTTTTTCATGTTGCATTTTGGGATTCTCTGGTGCCTAAAACTCAGTAGTTCATGTTGAGTTGGTATTTCCATTCTCAATCCTAGTCACCCAGATTTGATAGCACAACTATCCCACACCAAATCAAGCTCCACTTTTTAAAATGATAGTATTACAAAAATCACTATTACCCTGTAAAGCACCTTGTTGTCTAGCTCTCTGAATCAAGATAAGTTATTGACAATACTTCAGAGAAGCGATTACAGAAATCAAAGGCACTACGGCTAACGTGTATATATAGCTCTTTACACCTCCAAAGCATTTTACAAATATTAACTAATTAATCATTGCAAAACACCTGTGAAGTAGGTAAGTTTTACTGTTCTCATTTTATGTAGGAAAAGATAGAGCGATTAAGTGACTAGCCCAAGGCCATGTTGAGTGTCAAGAGATGAGACTAGAAAGCAGATCTTCTGACTGCCACACCTACAGACTTGTCTTGTCTACAAAGGGAAATTGTCTACATGGGTATAATTATCCCGCTATAGCTATGCTGGAATCTCTCTCTCCCCATGTGGACACTCTATTCCAGAATAAAAGTGATTTATAAAGAGCTGATCTTATAAAGTGACTTACAAAATCACTTTTATTCTGGAATAGAGTGTCCACATGGGGAGAGAGAGATTCCAGCATAGCTACAGCTGGATAATTATACCACTATAGGTCTGCTGGTCGGTTTCCCTTTGTGGACAAGCCCTACGCTGCTTCTCCAGATGGATAAGCTTTATACTTTAGAGTGGGTCAAAAAATGGGTGAGGTGGGTTGGGAATTAATTTTTTCTCAGTTTCTAAATTAGAAATTTTATTAGCATTTCAAAAACTTTGACCAGCTCTGCAGGGCGTGAAATAAATATAAGTGAAAAATTCTTCCTAATTTTGTTGTTGTTGAAATTTTGATGAAAATTTGGGTCTTTTATTTAATCATTTTAAATTTTTTCTTATTTTTGCTTTTGATGTCCTGGAACTTCTCAAACATTAAGGGTCTTTTGAACAAGTAAAGAATGGCAAAAGTAAAAGTAAAAAAAGAACAAATGTGTCTTTAAAATCAGTTTAATCTAATCTGGGACCATGAACACTAAAATCTTTCAAGTCATAATCCTATAGTTATTGCCTGGCATCACAGGCTGAATCCATGCTCTAAATGCAAACCTCAACTCAGCCTTAATTTAGGAGCTGAGACTGGAGTTTCCATAATATTCTACACCAAGCACTTATAAATATTACTGAGTGGAGCAGTTGAAATGATCTTTTGGTTAAGGCACGAGACTGGGACTCAGGAGATCTGAGTTAATTTTCCATCTCTGCCACAGATTCCCTGTGAGACCACGGGCACTTACTACATCTGTGCCTGAGTTCTTCATCGTCTTTCAAATGGGGATAATAGTATTTCTCCATTACACAGGGTTGTTGTGAGGATAAGTTCATTAAGGCATTTCAGGAATGCACTTAATATTCCATTGATAGGCCCGGCATAAGAACCTAAATAGAAGAGACGATTTCACCTTTATATATATATACAGCAACACTCACAAAATCGTTCCGAACATCTGTCAAAAATACTTTCAGATAAATCCGCAAATGCTCCTTTGCTATGCGGCTATGTAAGGCCAAGGAGTTCTTGGAGTCACTCTTCAAAATAATAAGTAAAATATCTATATTAGAATTTATGTCAGCCCTCAAATTCAGTGTAATAGGTATGAGCCCTCCAAGCAACCACTTATCACAACAAAAGGTCCAGGTGTATTTTGGTTTTGCTCACTTTAAAAAATAAAAATATACGGTTGAATTGGACAACTACAAACACGCAACAACAGACCAATGGATCGGCTTTATAATAATACCAAGCTCCTATCAAAGTGCTCTGAGATCCACTGATGAAAAGCACTTAGAAAGGGGAACCCGAGACACGGAGGGAAAGTAACCTGTCCAAGGTCACCAAGCAGGCCAGTGGCAGAACTGGGAATAGAACCCAGTCCAGTGCTCAATCCACTGAGACATACTGCCTCCCTTACTTACTATTGGACTGAATCATCGATCATCTCGTCACACAAGGGCTACTTTGAAGACAAATTGCTTCAAGTCCTAATATATTTTCAAGAGAACATACATAGACTATTATTTACCTAATTCTGCAAAGACTACCTAAAACTACATAAACACTAATCTATTTATTACGCACTCCTCTCTTCTTACAACACAAAGGCACTGGTTTTTATTTATATGCACCAGCATCAATAAAGAGACCTATAAAGAAAATAATGATCATCCTGGCATATCTGCAAGCTATACTCTGTTAATTTTGAGAGAGGCACAACATACTGTACTCATTGTAGTCACGGAAATAAAACCCGATAGATTAATGCCTATTAAAAACAGTTGATATTTTCCAGACCAACATATTTAATTTATGGTGAAGCACAATGCTCATAATAGCTCAAAGAACTCAGAAGCTGCAGATCTGTGTTTGTTACTGTTGTACAGGCATACACTGTATGTAGAACTGGGGAAAAGGTAGATTATGGAATCTGAATCCTTAATTTGTGAATAGTTCCTCAGCTCCCCACACTAGAGGTAGTTAGGCTTTCAAGGGCAATGGACGCTTTGTGGGGAACTTTGTAAAACACTCTGCTAGCATATCCTGTGGTTTCTGTATTTTTCTTCTCGTCTCTTTGCAATTAAAGGTTTATTCATGGAGACTCAATATTTGGTTCTTAAAAGTACACCGGCTTCTGCTGCATTTTCCTCACCTGAATTCAACATCCTCTGTGTGAGACACAGAAAATGCACTATTGCTTGTCAAGTGGACAAGATAAAGCACATAAATATACATATGCACACTGAAATGCCTTTTTCCTTGTACCTCAGTGACCAATCGAATTGCTTTGTCGGAGATGCTGTCCCTATGGTGCTGTATTTTATGTTTCACTGTCAATAATAAAAACCTACATATTTGATGTTCTACTATCAATATATAAACTTACATGCATAGAGCTTCTTTCATGTAAAATGATCCCAATGTGTTTTACAAATTTAAACTACTGTACTAATTATAGATACAACACTTTGGGGCAGGGAACATCTTTTTGTTTGTACAGCACCTAGCACGTGCTTCTGGTTCATGACTGGAGCCTCCAGGCACTACCTTAATACAAATAATAATAATTAAAAATAAAGATCACTTTACCCTTGAAATGTTACTATCATAAGGGTGAAATATAGTTGGCATTTTACTGTTCCCAATAGGGTAGCACAACAGATCACAAAGTACCTGATATGAAAGAGCACCAACTCCATTTAGAGTTCCAGGAGGCATTTTTTGGTAGGCGGACAATTATTACCCAACCTGGAATTTGGCCAAATCATAGATGTCAACATGTATACTCTTGCAGAAAGTACAATGGAAATGTTTAATGGAAACTGAACTGAATCACAACTTTGTCTCATCTGAAAATTCTGTTTAAGGTGAACTCCTCTTCTATTGACAGGATGACTTCTGGATGAACCTGAAAAGGTTAGGAGTTCAGATCTGGTTCAGATAAGCGTCCAAAGTCACAAAGCCTTTCTGAACTTCTCAAGTCTACCAAATTGGGTTCTTAAGACAATGAGAATTGACTTTCTTGCAAGAAATCTGGCACTTACTCTTCTGGCTGCAGAGAGAAATACTGCAAGAATGACTACATTTATGGTTTTTCAGCACTTTTGGTCCTGATCCTGCCTAGAAACCAGAATTGATAAGACCACCTGCTGTACAAACATTTTGACCTGCAAAAAGAATTGCAATTTGAGTTCTGCTCTAAAAGTGGGGGAAAGTTTAGGAGGCAAAGTTAAATTTCTCATTGACTCTAACCCAAAAGGCCCATTACAACCCTGAAGAACTAAGTTTAAGTGACCATGCCTTCCAGTTTTACTTGGACAGTCCCACTTCTTCAGACAATATCCTGGTGTTCCCGGAGCATCTTTCAGGATACCTGAAATGTCCTGATTTTTTATCTCATCATTCAAAATGTTTCTTTTTATGTCGACAAAAACATTTGGTCAAGATGTATTGCTCTAGAGAATAAAATTTACTCTGTTTACCTGAAGCAGATGGTGCAGTGGAACGAGTGTTTGGTGTGATGAAAAGGATTTTCAGTGAAAAGTCGAATGAGCGTAGATGCTATCAAAGCCATTCTTTTGCTCAAAGTGAAGGATAATGACACTTGCTCAGTGTTTCAGGACAAACTCATTCAGAACATAAAATTAACGGAAAGAAAACACTCCCTTCTGAGAAACAGGCATATGTCACTGTTGACTCAAAAGTTGACAATGATGACACCACCTCATGTAGGAGAGGAAGGATGGTCCAATAGTCAGAGTGTAACTTTGGGACTTGCAAGGCTTAGATTCATTAAAAGAAAAGGAGTACTTGTGGCACCTTAGAGACTAACCAATTTATTTGAGCATGAGCTTTCGTGAGCTACAGCTCACTTCATCGGATGCATACTGTGGAAACTGCGGAAGACATTATATACACAGAGACCATGAAACAATACCTCCTCCCACCCCACTCTCCTGCTGGTAATAGCTTATCTAAAGTGATCATCAAGTTGGGCCATTTCCAGCACAAATCCTGGGTGAGAAAACCTGTATTTGTGCTGGAAATGGCCCAACTTGATGATCACTTTAGATAAGCTATTACCAGCAGGAGAGTGGGGTGGGAGGAGGTATTGTTTCATGGTCTCTGTGTACATAATGTCTTCTGCAGTTTCCACAGTATGCATCCGATGAAGTGAGCTGTAGCTCACGAAAGCTCATGCTCAAATATATTGGTTAGTCTCTAAGGTGCCACAAGTACTCCTTTTCTTTTTGCGAATACAGACTAACACGGCTGTTACTCTGAAACCTTAGATTCATTAGATTCTCTGTTCTGCCACAGACTTCCTGTGTGACCTTGGAAAAGTCATTTTGTGGCTCAGTTCCTCAGTTATAAAAGGGGGATGATACCCCTTCCCTGCCACAGTGGAAAGATGTTGAGGATAATTAAACACATGGAAGAATGTGAGATGCTCAGATAATAAAGTAAAGGGGGCCCATACAAGTACCAAGATAGACTTTTTTTTAAGTATTCTTTTGCATGAATATTTCATGCCAGTAAAAAAGTGTCACCGCAAAAGTGTTCTGGCATTTGATTGTGAAGATACGGTCACCTTAAATTAAATGCACCAATCATCCATTTTTAAGTGAAGCCACATTAATGCTAATTAACCATAGGCAACAATTCAGATCCTGAAAATTAAACATTTATTAACCGCTTTTGACACTTCTGCAGATAATACATTAAAGTATATTTGACCACAGCCTTTTAAAGCTGCACGTTAATTTTGTGAACCATTCAGCTGGCTCTCTGTAACAATGCAGTTGGTGGAATGGTTCAGAGCTTTTGTTACGAGTCTGAATCATACTGTGAGAAGGATTAGTTTATTTTTTCAGAGGATTTTTTACAATTATTATTATTTCAGAAAAGAAATAAAATTTGCCTACATCCAGACCTTACCCACAGACAATTTTCCGGGAAAAGAGCACTTTAAATCTCATTGTTGTAACCAATTATTTTTCTAAAGGCAGAAATTCCTTCTTTTAGCTTTCTTTTGAGGACAAATCAGAGAAGAGCATAAGTCCATCTCTATTACTATAAAACAAATCTTTTCTTCCTGACTTCTGCCAAAATCCTATCATGGTCTTTGATGTCTGGAATTGCAAGTAGTTTCTGTGTATTGACAGTAGTGGTGATTTTCCTAACCAAGATCTTGTCCATCTTTCCTAGACTTGTAGGGTCATTGATTAAGTGCAATTTCAACACTTCAGAAATCAATTTTTCTATGCAAGTTCCTGATCCTGCAACCTAAAATCAACAGGAACTTTACCAATGATTTCAGCAGCAGCAGGATTGATCCTTAAGGACCTAATTGAGAGTCCATTAAGGTCAAAAGTTTCCTGTTGACTTCAATCGGTAATGAATCAGAACCTAAATAAAAAGACTTGTGGCTTTGTAAATGACCTTCATTGTGCTTGGAAGGCCATTTATTTGGTCTTTGAAATTCCTCTTTGGGTTGCCTGTCTCAGTTTATGGCTGTCAGGACCTCAATATCAAAATCAGGCCCCAAGGCATCACCCTTAGCCACCATGCCATGGCAATGCAGACTCACCACCCCTGACCAGCAGGGACTATAGCTTCACAGCAGCCACAGCCCAAGTCACTGATTGGCTGGACAAGCAGCATTCCCATTGGATAACTGGACTCTGTAAAGACCCCAACAGGAAAAGGAAGTTGCCATTGTCTGCTGGTTGCTGCCTTGCCTGACCGTGCCTTGCTGCCTCAGCCACCTAACCTGCCCATTCAGCTCCATGGATTGAATCTCTTAGCTACTGACCCCCTCTGAGAATGCTGACCACTGCCTTGAACTGCCTCTAATACCAATTAATCTCCTGGCTACCTGACCACTCATGCACCACTTGATAACAGCTCTGAGCTGCCCTTAGCCTGCTTCAGCCATTGGGCATTCCAATAACATCCATCCATTGCTGAAGAGTATTCACCTTACACAAGAGTTTCCCATATGGATAAGCCGAACGGAGTTTATTAGGGCTGAAACCCTGTAGAAAAACAGTCTTACAACTTACACATAGAAATTAAATCTTTGCGGTATTTTTAACTCTTCTGTAGCATTTTCTAGCAGGGATATGATTGTATACTGGGGTATTTTTAACTCTTCTGTAGCATTTTCTAGCAGCGATATGATTGTATATTAAATTCTATAGGATGATTTTAAAAAAAATAAATTAAAATTGTAATGTTCTCTGAAATGCTATAGAACCTTTCCAGAAGAGTTGTCCAATTTTGCAGACAAAGCAGCTGCAGGTATATTCAGCTGATCTGGTTTTAAACTGATTCCCATCTTATACCGAGTTAACTTGACAGAACAACAACAGAATCACATTCCTCCAGTGAAGTTATCATATATGGTGTCCTATGAAATTTTGCACAAGATATTTTCACTTCAAAATCCCCGGGGTCTTGTTTACTTTAGATTGTGGCATCCTGACTTCTTCTATATAGCGAGCCACCAGATACAGATTTTCAAAAGCATGCATCTTTGGCTTAACCTTGTTTCCATGGAAGTAATTTTGAGATTTACTGGGGACTTCAATGGGAGCAGTTTAGCCATCAATGAGGTGGTTTTTTAAAATATCACCCTGAGGCTATGCCTTGTTTATTATTTTATATTAAAATGGACACAGCCATCTTCTCTGAGTCGGGACTTGGCATCTGGTTGACCATTCCGGCTGGCAGCAAGCTCCCCCACATAAAATAACATTCCTATCCTGTTTTAAAGTTGTAGTAATAACAACAATTCTCATATCTGTGATTGCATGGCTCTTGTAACGAGCAGGGCTAGCCAAAAAACAATCTTCAGAACTATGGGCCTAGCCCCATAGTTTCTTATGGGAAACTCTTCACTATCTTCAGTGGGAGCTGAATCATGTCTGATAGCCTTTAAGAGTAAGTTTCTTAACTCTAGATAAGTGGTGCTCCAACAGCCTTTTGATAGAGCAAAGATGCCACCCAGTGGCCATCTACAGTGCTGTTAACTAATAATTCATGCTTTACAGTAGGACCATAGAAATTAGAGATGGGAGAGCCCTATTGCTCCTATTGTCCTCCTCCTCTTCACAATGCACAGGCCCAGTCATCTTATTAGATGTATGCACACAACTCCTGTTGACTTGGGCTGGAATTGCGCAAGGCACAATCATGCAGATGACTGGTCCTTGGATTCATTCCTTACACTGCATTCTTGAAAGCATGTCTCCTCACACACCCATTTTAGATGACAAATTATGGGGCTTCTATTGCTTCCCTTGGGAGGTGATTTCAGTCAAACTGACCTCATGATTTTTCAGCACAAAAACTTGCATTTGTTCAGTTTGATCTCATTACCCCAAGCAGGGTCTGTTACACTTACACACATCAAAAACTTATCTGCCTTCAATAGTAACTAGCCCAGCTGAACATGTTTCCCAATATCACTCTGCCCTCACAGGCAATCTCTCCAGACCAATCATTGTTCTGGTTACTCTTCTGTGAATTCCCTCCAGTTGCGGACAGCTTACCGTCAAGGTTCCCCAAAGAGCTTGCCGTACATCGGGTGCCCTCTCACCGATGCGGTACAGAGAACCGTTCTCTCCCAGTTCTATGATGTGAGTCATAGTCCAAAATTACATTGGCATTTATCCATGTATTCTGCAATTACACTGCAAGTACATATCTGATTTGCTGTCCACTTAGGTATCTTTTTGGCATTGTTGCTTCCTAAGTAGCTCCCTCCTGCTGAATATCTGTGCTTCAGATTATATTTATTCCCTCATGCATAACTTCCATTCCCCTCTTTCCCCCCCTCCACCTGAATCTAATTTTCTTATTTCCTGCTCATGTCATGTATCATCCGACTGTAGCTCTTTTTGTTATTTCTTGGTCCTGGTGGGTCTTTGAAACATTTCCCAACACTGTTATATGTTACTGATTTCATATTGTGCTTTATAGTCTATCTGGAACATGTCACTTTGCTGAACAGTACTGTATTATATTTTATATAACCAGTACACCCTTTTAAGCTTGTGTGATTGGTGTGCACTTTAGCTATTTTAAAACAGCCTGATAGTACATTATTCAAAATTTAAAGCAGGGCATCTTTAAAATGCTGTCCTGTTTCTTATCACAGTTGCCAGGCAGTGTAGCACATCTTAAATTGTTATACTGGGCAGCAACAAAATGTTACCCGTACGTATTAACATTCTGTCCTCTTTCATTCCTGCCTACTATCTAATTTGACTCAGCTACTGAAAAAAAAAGAAGTTCAAGTAATCATTCTCTCCCTGTCTGTCTCTCATGTTCAGATCTGCGCATAAAGTTCTTACCTAGGAGAGCGGGGCTTTACTTTTTCAGTTGTATTATTTTTAACTAAACATTTGTTCAGATCTATGGTTCCTATTTAAACTGATGCTGTTACATTTTTTTAATATTCGCAAATGGCTTTCCATTTTAATTTGTAGATCTAATCAAAACGCAGTCACGCTTTATATTAAGGAAACATTTATAATTAGTTTATAAAGGGCTAATAAATTATTAGTAGATATTTTAATAACTGGTTAATGAATTATTATAGAATCCAGCAGGTCAATAGGTTGTTTATAACCATGGCTGATAATTCTCTACTAATGTGCTTCTAATCATCTATAACATGTAATGTACATGACTGTAATATACTTACAGTAGCTATGTCATTTATTAACCCTTATAAGCTATTTATAAATGCACCCATAAGTATTATAAAATCTGACCCAGAAGGCAGAGGGTGAGATCTGGTGCTGCACCACTTATCACAACAAAAGTTCCAGGTGTATTTTGGTTTTGCTCACTTTAAAAAAAAAAAGTATATGGTTGAATTGGGCAACTACGAACACCGCGGCAACAGACCAATGGTTTGGCTTTATAATAATACCAAGCCCAGGGGTTGGGGGGATTATGGTAGCTTTAAACCACCTTTGTGTCTTCCCAGTCTTGGGCTGCTCTGGGGACTGGAGCAGCCATTGGAGTATGGATATAGTGCATGCCAAGCCCAGGCTCTCACTCAGGTTTGAGCCCAAGCCCGCCTTTGGTACACACACAAATGAGTCTGACTTGGGCCAGCAAGCCCTCATGACCCAGGTCCTAGGATCCTGCTGGGGGTGGGTCACAGCCCGAGTCCTGCTGTGACTTAGATCCAAGCCCTCTCATTTTGCAGTGCCGATGCAGGTCAATTCTCAAACCTGACTCAGAAGGTCTGTGTAGTGCAGTATGGACGTGTAAGCACAGCTGTGAGAGCCAGTGCCAGCAATTGCAAATCGAGGTTTACAATGCAGTGTGGACTCTCAAACGCAGGCTTGGAAACACTGAGTCCACAAGCCCAGGTCCCATACACAGCATGGACCTACCCTTAGAGAGCTCTGGGGACCTGTCTAAGTTATAGCAGCTTCTCTGGACTATCCTATGGGCCGCAGCATTGCCCAGAATCTCCTCAGTACTGCCTGCTGTCTCCTGGTCCCCATCATGCCCCTCCTGATGACATCTCTTGTGCCAGGGCTTGGGAGGGACTCCTGGGAAGACAGCCTGACTGTCTTCTGCATTACCTGGGTGAGAGGAATCCTCCCAAGACCAGATACAGTGCTTTTAGTGCCCCTTTAGACCCCTCAGGCCCTTTTACCCCAGTGTAAAGGAGCCAGGGGTGGTGTGAGGATTTCACCCAGATTCTCAGATGAGGTAAATCAGCAGAGTTCCACTTGAATGGAGCTAGCACAAATATTTTATTTTAATTTGGTTTCTGCCACTCATTAGGCAGTTCTTGGCATGGGCTGAGCTGGAAGAGGTATCGCGCCTACGGTAGAAAGACGAGCCCCTGTGCCCATTCTGGGGGTGGCTATATGAACGTTATTTGCCTTCACCACAGAAGCCAAATCGGCAGAGTGCACAGATGGGGAGAGGTGGGAGTTGGGTTTGACAGTGCACCAGCGGCCAGGTCTAGCAGGAACTTCAGTGGAGCTATGACAGTTTACACCACCTGACAATCTATAGCAACATGCCTTACTGTAACAAACTTGATTTTTCTAGGGTTGCTTGATTTTGAGTTTACACTGAGATAAAATGTGTAACCATGTACAAAGTATTGGTGAAACAGCTGCAGAATGTTGAGACATGAATTCCTGTCCTAGGTCATTTCACAAAGGCAATGGCCACCATGTTTGATTGAGACAAATAAAATCTCTTCCTCTTCACAGTATTATTATTAAATTAATATTAGGCCACCCTGCACACCCTACACATCATTTATTGATTTTCAGTGCTTAAAGGTAGTCATGATTTCAGGCATATAAAAAAATCTGTCACTTTGCAGGCTTTCTGCGATAAATTGCTTTTATGTTAAAAAATATGACGCATTCTGTAGAGTGGCCTGGGATTTTCCATATGTACCTTAGGAGATCATGGGTTATGATTAGAATATGAGTAAGTCCCCAGCTTAGTACATGCCCACACACATGCTGTGGGTTTTTGTCTATTGGATTGCTTTCAGTATGAGGAATTTCTTTGCTTGTTTTTGGAGATCTATCCCTTTGGTTCTTGGTTATTTTGGTTTCATATTGATGAACATCTCCTTGTTTAACTTGGAGGATTTCATTTTCAAAAGGGACTTCGGAAAAACCAATCCACAAAATTGCACAAATGTGGCACTTGCAGATGCAAAATCCGCAGTTGTGCCTGTAAATGAGTGGTTAGGTGCTCGGGTCCTCAATGTCTGTGCACAGACATGGGTTAGGTGTGTGTAAATGGGCATATGTGGAATTTTATGGGGCATTTTCCAAAACTGAGCTCCAGGCCACTGGTCTGGGTGCAAGTCATAGCACAGAGCCACACTTGCACAAACTGAGCTCAATTCCCAGATATATAGGAAGCGGATGGTGTTGACTTAATATTTGACATTTTAAAATATTGACCAGACTGAATCCTTTTAAGACCTCTGCAAAGGCACAGTGACAGTGAGGTCTAGTCGGTATCTTACCAAGCAATTATTTCAGCTTCTTAGACTAATATCGCGATAATACGTCTGCAGCCATGTAAGCTGTTATGTGCCCTGCTCTGTGGTATCCAAATCCACATACCATCAGGCACATACAATATTCCAAGTCTGATTTGTACTGGGCCTGAATAAGGCTAAGATTCTGGAGCATCCATCGGATGACATATATACCTGGCAATGAAAATATTCTTAAATGAAAATATTAAATGTTGATTATGATGTAGAGCAGCGGTTCTCAACTGTGGTCCACCATTTGTTCAGGGAAAGCCCCTGGCGCACTGGGTCAGTTTGTTTACCTGCCATGTTCGCAGGTTCGGCCGATCACGGCTCCCACTAGTCGCGGTTCACCGCTCCAGGCCAATGGGGGGTGCGGGAAGCGGCGGGGCCAAGGGATGTGCTGGCCACCCTTCCTGCAGCCCCCATTGGCCTGAAGCGGCAAACCGCGGCCAGTGGGATCTGCGATCGGCCAAACCTGCAGACGCGGCAGGTAAACAAACCGGCCCGGCCTGCCAGGGGCTTTCCCTGAACAAACGGTGGACCACAGTTGAGAACCACTGATGTAGAGGGAAACAATATGGTGAAAATTCCTTTACTGGATAAAAATTTATTATGTACACCCTCTGCATGTAGGCAGAAAGTCCAGGTTTTACACATGTCTTCAATATTAAATGAGAGGGACCCGAAGACATTAAAACATTTTTAAAATGTCAAGATGTAGTCACTGTGATGTGTTTCTAATTTTTCACACATTCAGTGGAATGTCTTAAAACTTACATAAAAATTCAATCTGGATATCTTCCTTAAATGGTCCGAGTTTGGGGAAGAAATATTTTATTTTCCTTAATCAACGGAATAAGTCCCAATTTTAACCGCATTTTCCATGCAAGCTTCATTATGGAGTCACTCATGACCAATGCTTCCATAATTGCCTCAACACTTACTTTTCTAGTGTGAAACTACATTGGTCACCTTTGGTATTAGACTGACCAGCAAATTATCTAAATTCTTTGTCATGTGGCATTCCTCCTAATCGTAGGGCACATAGACATTTTTCTCTAATTTTTCACTTTAATGACCTGATCCAGCAAAGCACTTAAGCCCTTATTTAAGTGTTTTGCTAAATCTGGCCTAAACCCGCAATTAACACACATGAAAAGCCAGCACGCTAAACCCTGGCTCAAGGTGTCCTAACTGGCAACATCCTTCCAACAAGGCAGGCTTTTATTTTGGACACAAAAGTGACATTGTTGCACTGCCCCGAGAGCGGACCAGGAGTCAGAGTCAGAGTTTGGTTCCTCGTGGCTCCTGCTCTTTACCTAGCACAGATTGTTCGCAATTTCATGCTGGCTCCTATGTGCTGGGCATCAAAATGGGGGGATGAGAGAGGCAGATGCAAGGTGCCACCCACCTGAGTGGGAGCAGTCCCACAGAAATTGCCCTCCTGCTGATACCCAAATAAATAATTATTTATTATTTGTATTGCGCTAGCACCTAGGAGCCCCAGTCCTGGACCAGGACCCCATTGTGCTAGGTGCTGTAGAAACAGAAAACAAAACGCAGCCCCCACCCCAAAGACCTCGCAATCTAAATATAATGCAAGAGATGATAAGTGGATACAGACAAATGAGGACGTGCAAGAAAACAATGAGACAATCGTGCACATCATGCCAGGCAGTGGTCTCAGCACACCTGCTGCCTAACCGTTGTGTAGGTCTTCATAGGCATCATGGCAAAGGAGATTTTGAAGAAGCGATTTGAAGGAGGAGAACATGATATGTTCTGGGTCGCAAAGGTCACAATTGTGTCCTTTAGGAATATTTATAACTCATAGAATATTTTCACTCTTTCATCAAATCAATTTTTTTCAGAATTTGGTTAAAAAAAAAAGGAAGCTAGCTAAAAAAATGACCTATCAAAGGCCTCGTGAAATTGGAGTTCTATTGTGAAAACTCTCTGCCCATTCATAAATAATGGAAATTTGGAGCTCAGACATCATCGGTACGTCTACACTGCAATAACCCACCCGCAGCTGGCCCAGGTCAGCTGACTTGGGGTCACAAGGTTCAGGCAGTGGGGCTATACAATTACAGTGTAGATGTTTGGGCTCAGGCTGAAGTCCAGGCTCTGGGACCCTCCCACCTGCAAATTTAAAGGCTCCTAGCCCCAGCCAGCTGACACAGGCCAGCTGTGAGTATTTTACTGCGGTGTAGACATAACCCACAAGTGTGGCAGTACTATGTATTGCGTTCCTTGGAGGAAAATAACAGGAGTCATTTCTCTTAAAACTACTACGGTTTACTTTCTAAAATGTGTGGGACTGTAACACTTGCAGATGTATGTGTGGGACTGTAACACTTGCAGATGTATATTTTGAGAGTTGGCTTCGATAATTCATTCACTCACACCTCCAGATAACACGAGATTTTTAAATTATCCTCTTGTACAACAGTACTTGATGTTCACCTGGTTCCAGACACTCACAAAACAGAAAAAAATGAAAACTTATAATACCCATGAAATATGATATTTTCAGATCAGACAGATATAAAGATTACATAACTCTGCTCTCAGTAACACATCATTCTTTTCAGTCTATATTGCACCAAGTACATAATTTAAGAAAATGAGGACTAGTGAGAGATTTAATATATTTGTCATTACCCTTAGCTTGGAAAAAGAGAAATGAAAAAAAAACAAACCAGTTATGCCAGTTTACACTAGCGGAGGATCTGGTCCATAGAGGTTATGTCAACAGATAGAAAGGTGTTCACTTAAAAAAGAATCTAGTTTCATCTTACATACATCATATATTTTAAAACTATTTACCCTAAAACATTGAACTACCTCGTTGCTATTGTAATAAGCTGGTTTCAATACAGGAGTAACTGGATGGAATTCTCTGGCACAGGAGGTCACACTAAAATCTAAGAAGTTTGCATCCATAATGAAAAAAGAAAAAAGAAAAACAGAACTTACATATAAAGTAACTGTAAGGGCTAGATCCTGCAGCCCGTACAGGTACATAGCTCTGATTTAACTCAAAGTTGTATTGAGTCTGTGCATTCTTTGGGTCAGGGATTCTCTCTTACAATGCATTTGTACAGTGCCTTCCACGATGGGACCCCGATCTTAGGAGGGAGGAGCTCTAGCCCTGCTGTGATATGGGATTTTTGTGTATTCAAGGGTGGTACCACGTTGGCATGTAACATATAGTAAATTAAATAAATAAATAAAATTAAAATTAATAAACAAAATAAAATAAAATTAAAATTAATTAATAACATTAAGTAGTGTCATTTTTTCAAAACAAAGATAAGTTTTAGGGAAAAGTCCTCCTTTCCTGTGGGTTTCTCCATTGCCTGTGAGTCTCATTTTGACTGAAATTCTGCCTCAGAGGTGGGGGAGATTCCAGAACTGCACTCCCCTCCTACATCAGTGTCCAACTAACAGTTAGAAACCTATCTCTGCATAGATGTAGGTGACAGAAGGTTCCCAGGGGGAAATTTTCTAAGGGAGAAATGGCAGTGAGGCAACCTTAGTGCCATTTCTGCCGAGGAAAATCTCCCTCTCCGTCTCTTATTTTCGCAGGCAAATGCAGACCTCACTCCTTAGCTCCCCTCCACCGGAACAAAGGAATACATCTTCACATATGTGAGGGTGTCATAAATATAAAGGGAAGGGTAAACACCTTTAAATCCCTCCTGGCCAGAGGAAAAACCCTTTCACCTGTAAACAGTTAAGAAGCTAGGATAACCTCGCTGGCACCTGACCAAAATGACCAATGAAGAGAAAATATACTTTCAAAGCTGAAGGGGGGCGGAGAAACAAAGGTTCTCTCTGTCTGTGTGTTGTTTTTGCCAGGAACAGAAAAGGAATGGAGTCTTAGAACTTAGTAAGTAATCTAGCTAGATATGCGTTAGATTCTGTTTTGTTTAAATGGCTGAGAAAATAAGTTGTGCTGAATGGAATGTATATTCCTGGTTTTGTGTCTTTTTGTAACTTAAGGTTTTGCCTAGAGGGATTCTCTATGTTTTGAATCTGATTACCCTGTAAGGTATTTACCATCCTGATTTTACAGAGGTGATTCTTTTACTTTTTCTTCAATTAAAATTCTTCTTTTAAGAACCTGATTGATTTTTCATTGTTCTTAAGATCCAAGGGTTTGGGTCTGTGTTCACCTATGCAAATTGGTGAGGATTTTTATCAAGCCTTCCCCAGGAAAGGGGATGTAGGGTTTGGGAGGATTTTGGAGGGAAAGACATTTCCAAATGAGCTCTTTCCCTGTTATATATTTGTTAGACGCTTGGTGGTGGCAGCAATAAAGTCCAAGGGCAAAAGATAAAATAGTTTGTACCTTGGGGAAGTTTTAACCTAAGCTGGTAAAAATAAGCTTAGAGGGTTTTTCATGCAGGTCCCCACATCTGTACCCTAGAGTTCAGAGTGGGGAAGGAACCTCGACAGAGGGTAAGTAATTCAACAGCTGAGCAGTGAATGGGATGGGAAACAGATACAAACAAAAAACCAATCATTTTCATCTGTATTTTCAATGGAAAATTCTGATTTTTCATTAAAAAACAGCCACCCCATTTTGTTTGTTCTGCCAACCAAAACCAGAAGATTTTCAGCCAAAAACTGACAAAAAAACAAACAAATCTCTTTTATTTTTAAAGCCACACGTTTTTTGGTTTTCTAATGAAAAATCAATATGTTTTGGGGAAACAGTTGCTTTTCATGAAAAATTTCATTGAAACCCTAGTTTTCCTTTGAAAAAGAAGTTTTGATGGAATATTTTCAACCAGTCCTAAATATTTACTTTTTCTTTAAATGCATAGCAGGAAGCAAGGGGATCAGGTGGAAACTAGAGAAGCTTCTAGACTGGGGTGTTCAAACTGTGGCTTGTGAGACACATGTGGCTCTTTTACCATTAAAGTGCGGTTCACAAGCCCCCCCTCACCTCCCTCCATTCTCTACCTACCAGACTTGGGGTGGGGGAGGTTGAGACCTCTGCCTTGCAGTGTGGTAGGAGCTTCTGTCCAGTGGGGAGGAGAGTCCTGGGCTTCAGCCCTGCAGGGTGCACCTGCTGGGGATCGGGGCTTCAGCAGGCATGGGGCTGAAACCCCGAGCTCCGGCTCCCAGCAGGTGTGCTCCAGCTCTCGAACTTCTGAAGATTGTCGTATGCAGCTCGGAAGGTCAGTAAATTTGGCCACCCCATTCTAGACAAAAGATCAATAGTGAATCAGAGAGAGAGAAAGACACAAAGTAGCTTTAGGGAGAATTTTGTTTCCCTTATTCTAATAAAGTCCTTTGTTTAATGTTAGAAGAAAGAAATTTTCCATGATTCTTTACCATTGTTACATTACCAGTGGGACTAATATTAGCTAAAGCACATTTATAGCTCTGTTGGAAGGCCAAAATCATAGACTACATCATGCAATTTGCCTGCAATATTGTATATCAAATATAACCCAAGGATCATGTAACAGCTTTGCTTTAGCCTCTATCAAGAGACAGCAGTAGGAACTATAGAATTTTATGGCCTCTTGTGTATTTGCCAGTGGTGAAAACAAACACGACACATGGCCTTGGCCCATAATATGCCCACGAGGATATATTATGTCACAAGCTTCCTATGGCACGGTGAAGGCCATAGTTACAATAGCTCAGATGTGTGCTGTACCTTATGCTTTACCAAGAGTCTTGCCATGGAGAATTATTGACAGGCCCTTTTAGGCTTTTCTGCAAAGTGTGCATTTTTCAAGGCAGGATAGCAAATTATTTTACGTGGTTTAGAGATTTCCCCTTCTGTTAGACAAGTCACTAGAAATTTGTAAAGAATATAGTAAATTCTCCTGTAATTTTTTGCATGAGACGCACAGGAGTCCTGGTTCAAATCTTTGCAGTTTTGCCTTGCAGAAGTCCAAAGGCTGCAAACTTGTTGAAAGAAAAGGAAAAAGGTCAGAGGTCAGATATGGGTGAATATCACCCACTAGAGATAGGTGGCCTAAATACCTTTAAAGATCTGGGCCGTAATATATATAGATGAAATCGTAGCCACACATTGAAGTTAATGGGAGTTCTGCCTTTGACTTCACTGTGGCCAATATTTTGCCTTATATTAATTCAGCAACCGATGACTGCACCATTTGTCTTTACTTGGCCTTTTGTCAATTAAAGACCAGTCAATCCAGGGTATTACATGGCCCACCCCCCATCACCATAGTATCTGAGCATATTCATGAGTTTATCCTTATAAAACCCTCTGATAAGAAATTGCATTCACAATAACTGTGTATATGCTTCTTTTGTGAGCAAAGCAGAATTATGTCTTGTGTGGGCTGGTTGCTGTATTCTCCAGTCTAAAAAAACTTTCCCCACTGAAAGGTTTAGAGTAGGGGGGAGGCATGTAATTATTTTTAAGAAAAACAAAACACTTTCCACTACACTATATCTTTTCTTTTGCTGTGGTGAGAGTCAGGTAATTTAGATGTCTGTTATCAGTTTTTCCTATTGGAACTGCACAGACTCAGTGTAACTGATGTGCAATAATAATATACATCTGCTCTTTGAAATGCACCGGGGAAAGTCAGTTAGACAGTAATTCATGCCTTTTATGGTAGCAAAGTAATTAACACCCCATGCAAACTTTCTTTTTTAACGTGTGTGATGAAACAATACAGTAAAGATATCCGTAGAATAAACTATTTTAATCAACAAAGGTTATAAACTCCAGAGCATCGCAACAATTATAAAGATTAGGGCCTGAATTCAGCAAAGCACTTAAATATATGCTTAACTTTAAAGACATACTTAAGTCCCATTGAAGTTGGTGGGAATTTAAGCACATGCTTAGGTGCTTTTCTGAACAGGAAGGGAGGTAATGAGGATATTATACTGTACACAAAATTTTAAACAGTGATGGACAAAACTTAAGAATATGGAGGTTAAATGTATGGATTCCATGAAGCCAAAATAAGAATAGGTCTAAATGAAACCCAGTGCTTAGATCAGTTCACTGAAGGAGGCCTATCCCATTGCCAGGCCTTCAGAGACCTTGGCACTCTTCCCCCATGAATTACTCTGGCCTCTAGCTCTCCATAGCATTAATAGAATCATAGAAGATTAGGGCTGGAAGAGATCTCGGGAGATCATCTAGTCCAATCCACTGCTCAAAGCAGAACCAACCCCAACTAAATCATCCCAGCCAGGGCTTTGTCAAGCCGGGCCTTAAAAACCTCAAAGGAAGGAGATTCCACCACCTCCCTAGGTAACCCATTCCAGTGTTTCTCCACCCTCCTAGTGAAATAGTTTTTCCTAATATCCAACCAAGACCTCCCTCATTGCAACTTGAGACCATTGCTTCTTGTTCTGTCATCTGCCACCGCTGAGAACAGCCGAGCTCCTTCCTCTTTGGAACCCCCTTCACGTAGTTGAAGCCTGCTATCAAATCCCCCCTCACTCTTCTGCAGACTAAATAAAAGAACTGTAGGGACAGATCCTCATCTACCTACATGGGTGCAGCTCCATTTACTTCAATGACCCTACAACTCTTTTCAGAGCATTCAGAGCTTGTGCTCTGGATTCCTTTAGATGCCAGAGCCCACAAAAATTTAACATGGCACTGAGATGCAGAGACCCAGTGGGGCCTTACAGCCCAAATCCTCACTACCGGACATTAGTTTCAAGTCTCTTCAGAGAGGTCACGGCCTGAGGAGCTGATTCAGGCAAACAGCCCTCTTCACGACAGTACTTTAAGCACATGCTAAAGCCTCAGTGAAGCCCCAGTGGGACTTAAGCATGCGCAAAGGTGCTTTGCTGATTTGGCATCTGAACAATAATGGAGGCCAAATCATCCTTTCTCTCATGGAGGTGGTTCCTCCTGGTCGCCACTGAAACACGTTGGCAGGACAGAATAGCAAATCCTGAACTAGCCACACTGCCTAAGTCGTAGTTGTTCTGTGGATATGCAAAAGACAACTGCTTCCTTTGATGTCAATTCAGGACTTGAAGTCAATCCAGCATCTGAAGAGAAAAGAGGAGAGAGATGTGGGGGGAAAGTAGCTTTTGTGCATTACATGTTTATTTTTCGTTAATCTGGGTACACAAACCCCCTCCCCCCAATCCTGCCAAGACTAATAAGCATGCTATACTTTATGCACTGGGAGCATCAGCAGGGCCACTCCCAGCCTGTATAGCTAAGCATGGGCTAAAGTCTTTGCTGAATTGGGGCCTTAGTTTTGCATTATAATAACCAAGCACATGTAGCAAAATTATGGAGACTGACTTCAACATTTGTCGGAAACTCAAGGGTTCATATTTTCCATGCCAAGGCACTACAGCAATTGATGCTGTCTGTGGAATCATCTCATGTTCAACCACCTCTGCAGTAGGCACACTTGGGAAAGCAATGATTTAAGGGCTCTAGTTTTGCTCTCTAGGGAGGTAAACCACTTGTTGACACTCACGGGATTCACGGATGTGTGCGAAAAGTAGAAAAGACTCCCTTGAAGTTCTACTTTTAACTCCTTGCACTTCCTTCATCATTTTAAGCCAGATCCTTAATACGGTTTATGGCTTGTGAATAACTAAGTAATAAAGTGAGGGACTGGATGCAATAAATCGTGATGTCCTGTCATAAATTAGCATATGATACTGTACTCTGGGGTTCTGAACTCATGGTGCATGAGTTACTTTGATTTCTGTTTTCTGTGACCTACTTGTCCACCCTAAAAATCTCTTTTTTCCCTTCCTTTCTTTAAATTCAATACAGCATTGAGTTTCATTAAATGTTTATGATCCTATTACAGGATACATTTTTTTAGATCACTGTAATAAAAGGGAGTTGATAAAACTTCATTATCTGCAGTGCCAGAGGATGAATAAAATCTTATATCTACAAAGTTTGTCCATAATATTTGCGGCAATAACTCTTCAAAAAACCACCGTTGTAACTAGAATTAATATCAGAAAAGGACACAGTGTGGTCCTTAGACATTGACAGCACAAAGGAGAGGAAGGAAACGCTACACAGACAGACTTCTATTGTCATTGCATTAATTACATGCAGGCATCACTTTTTTTAGTGCATTATCCTGGTGGAACTATCCTAGTATACTTTGCCGCAGGCTAACAATCATAAGAATAGATTTACACTGGGTGCATGGCTGCAGAATTAATGTGGTCCTTTCATTAAAAACAACAACAACAAAAACTGCCATCATTTAAATCATTTACCAAAGAGAGGCTGGTATTGTTTCAAAGGATCAAAAAAAATCAGGGCTATAAAATTGCACTTGGCTCATCCTGAAGTTCTAACTGGATGCAGAAGTAATAAGATTTCAAAGACCTGAGGAAGGTTGTTTTAATACCTTTACAGTCTCCAAGTAAAGATTACTTCAATTTTTTCTTCTAGCCGATATGAAAGAAGCGCCATTTTAATGAAATCCCATTCCCAGCTTTGCTTTCTATAAAAATTATAACATTGCAAGAAATGGTACGAACTGCAGCTGTAAAACTCACCTCAATCCCACCTCTGACATTTTAAGACACCTAAACCCCACCTCTGACACCTAAACCCCACCTCTGACATTTTAAGACACCTAAACCCCACCTCTGACATTTTAAGAGTCCAGGTTTGTTCAGAAAGTGAATTGGACTGGGATATACCCCAGAGGCATTTAATCGTAGACTAGGGTAATTAACAACAGGCAACAGCCTAACTTGCTGCAGTTGAATCCCTGCACTTCTGCAGACAAGGGGTGGAGCTACTGGAGAGTGTAAAAAGGAAGGAGGGTGGCAAGGAGAGGAGTTTAGAGCTGTGCAGTGGGAAATGGAGAGGGAGTTTTAACTCTGCCCCCTCCACTTCCTAAGTTCCGCTCCCCTTCAAAAAATGCCCCTCCTGGCTCCAAGCAAGAGTGAGATAAACCAACGCAGGAAGGGGCGACAGCAAGGAACCAGAATGGGAAGTGTGTAAGGGGAAAGAACATAGGATGGGAGACAACAGGTAATACAATGAGAAACTAGATATTAAGAGTTGCATTCAGAAGGCCATTTGCTGTGTATAACAGTAACTTTATTGAACCTTTGGGTTCCAGAGTAGCAGCCGTGTTAGTCTGTATTCGCAAAAAGAAAAGGAGGACTCATGGCACCTTAGCGACTAACCAATTTATTTGAGCATGCTGTAGCCCACGAAAGCTTATGCTCAAATCAATTGGTTAGTCTCTAAGGTGCCACAAGTCCTCCTTTTCTTTTATTGAACCTACAAGTTTATGAACAATGCAACAGATGATATTGTTCCTATATACCACTAGATGCTGATGTTTAGATATACTAACCACACACACACACACAGATATTGCTTTTCGTACCCAGCCCTTGTAACACTAATGAAGATGGGTTTGCATCCCCTTTTAGCAACTGGTTCGCAAAAGAGGTTTGTGTTTGCTACCGCTTCCAGCTATAGGAGTTAGGACACATCTACACTACCGACTTTTCCTGGCATAGATCTGTCAGTCAGGGGCACGACGAGGTGTGATACCTGACTGATGCAGGACTGCTAGCAAAAGCCCCTTAAGGAGACGCAGTTATATCAGCAAAACTGCACTGTTGCTGGTATAGCAAAATAATCTGTCCTACCAGAAGTGCAGTTTTGCCAGTATATGCTCCGTCCACACCAGGTATGCCTGGCTGCCATGGTATACAATTATGGTGTAGGCTAATGCTTCTCATGTGTTAGGTTTGGGGTTCAGTCACTGACAGCCCAAACAAATCTGAGGGCTTGTCTACACTACTAAAAGATGTTGACTTTATCTAATTCAACCTCGAGCCCCCGAATCAATGAAGTCAATTGTGCGTGGCCACACCATGCTCATTGTCTCCATGGAGCGCGTCCTCACTAGCAGCGCCTGCTTCGATGCACAAAGCAGTGCACCGTGGGCAGCTATCCCAAAGTGCAACTTGCCACAGTGTGTTTTGGGAAGTTTGTGCTTGGGACCAAACCATTGTCGCAGGGGAGAACGGGACCATTGTGTCGGCATCCCATGATGCACTGTGCTCCCTCCCTCATATCCACTGCAAACAACCCAGTGGTTTTCGCGTCTTAAAACCACTGCATGTAGACCATAACCCCAGAAGCATGGCGCCTGCTCAGCTGTGCACTCTTGCTGTGAGCATCTCAAACACCTCTCGCCGTCTCCTGCAGTATTTCCAGAGCCAAAATAGGGCCCGCCGCACGGAACACAGCGATGTCCTGCAAGCAGCGCTGTGGCAAGCCATTGAAAAAAACAATTCACTGTTGCTGCTGGCAGTCACAGAGCAGCTGCATTCTACTGAGTGCCATTTCTGGTCCCGTGAAACAAGCACAGACTGGTGGGACCGCATCGTTTTGCAGGTCTGGGATGACGAGCCGTGGCTGCAGAACTTTTGAATGCAGAAGGCCACCTTCCAGAAACGTTGTGCAGAGCTTTCCCCTGCGCTGCCGTTCAGCAACACAAAAATAAGAGCTGCTCGGACAGCGGAGAAGCGAGTGGCGCTCGCTATTTGGAAGCTTGCAACGCCAGACAGTTACCGGTCAGTGGAGAATCAATTTGGAGTAGGTAAATCAACCGTAGGAACTGCTGTGTTCCTAGTGTGCAGGGCCATTAATCAACTTCTGCTACAAAAGGTAGTGAGTCTGGGAAATGTGCAGGACATAGTGGATGGTTTTGCCATGATGGGGTTCCCTTATTGTGGTGTTTCAAGTGCTGATGGATCACAGGGGGCGTTTCACCGACATCAACTTAGGATGGTCGGGAAAGGTTCAAGACGTGTGCATCTTGGGTCTGTTCAAAAAGCTGCAATCCGGGACTTTCTTTCCAGACCACAAAATTATCATTGACGATACTGAGATGCCTATAATTAAGAAAGGGCGCTGGAGAAATCTACTAACAAGGTTGGACCTTAGTGAGGAGAACATCCCCATGGTTATAGCTGATTGCTGTGTGCTCCATAATATCTGTGAAAAAAAGCGGGGAAATTTTCCACAGGGGTGGGCAGTTGAGACAGATCACATGGCAGCCATTTTTGAGCAGCCACACACCAGGGCAAGAAGAAGAGCACAGCAAGGGGTGCTGCGTATCCTCAAGGCTTTGAAAAGTTGTTTCAATAATGAGTCACAGTAATGTGAGCTGCTTGTCCGCAATGTGCTTTCCCAAACCTTCACCTGGCTTGTATCACTGTCCCTGTAAAGCCAACCCCCCACCCAAGCCCACTGCTTCTACTCAATAAAGAACATTTATTTCTCAAATCCATTTACTTTATTTAAAAAACTTAAGTAAAGAGGAAGAACAGAAAGAAAAGGTAACCTTGGGGAAAGGGGATTGTAAAACGGGAGCTCACGAAAGCTTATGCTCAAATAAATTTGTTAGTCTCTAAGGTGCCACAAGTCCTCCTGTTCTATTTTCAGCTGTGTAACATAACACTGCATTCCAAACCATCAGAGGTCTGTGAATGGGTGCCTTCTATTCCTTGTACCCCCCACCCCACCGAGTTAAGTGAAAGGGATAATGGACTTTTTGCCCTCACTTCATGGACTCCTTGGGGGAGGGTGATTCTGTGCCAGGCGTTGCTGGCTGGCTGTCCACCAGTGTCTGCAGAGGGACTCTACCCTCCTGCTTCTCTTCCTGCAGTTCAACCAGATGCCTCAACATGTCTGTTTGGTCCCTCATAATCCGAAGCATCTCATCCTGCACCGCACGCTCTCACTCATTAGAAGCTTTCCTGCTCTCCGTGTCCATGTCTAACTTTTCGGACAGTGAAATCCTCCATGGTCTCAGCTCTGGGTCAGCTGTCCCTGAAGTGTTCATTCCCTCGGTCAACATATCCTCCTGCGTTTTCTTTCTCCTCCTTCTAATCACCGAAAGTCTGCTTTCAGGTGTTGATGACCTGTTGAAGGACACACTTCCAGCTGTCAGTCAGGGGAAAAAATAAAGGAGCCATTGTACATGAATCAAACGTTTCCATAGCAAGGCCGTTTTCATAAAAATAAAACAGCTTATTACACTCGGTGCAGCCATAACATAATCAGAATCCATAACCGTTCACTGTGCCGTTTTGCTGCTCCAGCCATGGTGAGTAGGTCCCCCAGGTCATGGGTGACCACACTTTTAATGAAGTTTATGGCAGGCTTATGTCGGGAGCAGAGGTAGCTAGTCGAACAATGGCCCTTCCTCATAGCACCACGGGAAGCTGTTTGTGAATGGGGTGTGGGGGAATGTGCAGAATCTCTCATGTGGGGCCCCAGTCCCCTATCAGCCACTTTAAACTACTTGCTGACCATGCCAAGCACAGTAAAGGCACATTAGCAGTCGCGTGGTTTGGCGATCTGGAATGTGGCAGGGCGGGGTGGGCCGACTTACCCTTTTTTTCTGTGTTAGAGCACTTTTAATGAGAACTTCCCATTTCCCCTAGGCCACCCTATGTGATATCAGTCTCCTGAGGGTAACAGAGGTGGAAAGGAAGGAGATGCTGCAAGTGTCTGGGTATAGACCCGGTCCTTATGCTGCCATGCTGTGTACTGCATTGATGCCAGCAGAATTAATTCAGGAGTTGTGTGGGAAAGTGTCCCGCCATGGTGGAAGAAATAAGACTGCCCTGCCCAGAAACCTTCTGCAAAGGATTGCAGAGTACCTCCATAAAAGTTTCCTAGAGATATCGATGGGGGATTCCCGGGCTATCCCAGTCCACATAAACGGTCTTTTCTGGGGGCCACCCTCTGCACAGCTGGAGCAGCCTCTTGTAAGCAGAGAACCACAGCACCTCACTTTTTCTTCACAGTAAACATGCAGTACCACCGAATGTGTGCACCCGCTAAAGTTTAACTGGACTTTCACTGTAACTGTATACTCACCAGAGGTGCCTTCTCTGGCATCACAGTCAGCCACCGTGATGTCCTGCAACCCACAGGTCTCCAGGGTTAAAAATATTTCCTGGCTCTTGGGGAAAACAGATCCACCACTCACCTGTCTCACATTCTCCTCCTCTTCCTCACCCACCATATCATCCTCCTTGTTGTCCCTAGACTCGCACGCCTGTGAGGTGTCCATGTTGCTTGTGGGGGTGCTGGTAGGGTCACCCTCTGAGAATCGCATGCAGCTCGTTGTAGAACTGACATGTGTGGGGTTCAGCACCAGAACGACTGTTTGCCTCCTTTGCCTTCTGGTACGCCTTCTGGTCCCTCATGTAGCCCTTCTCCCCCATTCCACGAGCGATCTTTGCATAGATGTCAGCCTTTCTTCTGCTGGATCAGAGCTCTGCCTGTTCAGACTCGTCTCCCCACACACCGAGGAGATCCACCACCTCCTGTGCAGACCAGGCTGGAGCGTGTAGTCTCCATGATCAGCTGTGCTCAAGCTGGCACACTCCCAATGCTGATCAAACAGGAAATGGGAAATCAAAAGTTCCCGGTGCTTGAGCAGGGGAGGGGCTGTTTCCTGTATACCTGGCTGCAGTGCAGCAGAGTTGAGAATGATCTCCAGAGCGGTCACAGATGAGCATTGTGGGACACCACCTGGAGGCAAATTAAATCGAATTACACAATGCTGCATCTGCACTACTGCAGAGTCAGCCCATGAAAATCGAACTAAGCGCTATGCTTCTCTCAGAGGTGGATTACAGAAGTCGACATCAGAGGCGACTTAGGTCGATGTAAAGGACCCGGTAGTGTAGACACATACATTAACAGGTTGACTTAAGGCTGCTTCCTTCGACCTAACTCTGTAGTGTAGACCAGGCCTCATGTTCAGAGAGAAAGAAGAGCTCTATGCTAATTGGGTGGTAGAGTCTTCACCTTTGTTCTTTCTTGTTTTCTTCAATGAACAATGAGAGAGGGTTTAGACTAAAAGTAAATGTTCTACTCTTCCTTTGTGGAAATATAACCTGACAGCTACCTTACCACGGATGCTTGGTCTGTGTGATGCTCAAAATGGGCTCCATGCAAGTCAATAAAGTGGGTTTCTTTTGTTTGGATTAGCAGCACTCAGCACTGCCAACCACAGACATTCAGAAATCACGAGTCAGACCCCAAAAACCATGAGATAAAAAAACAAAAACCAAAAAACCAAACCTGATTTTTAAGGCAAAATAGTTGGCCTTCTGGTTTTAGATGTACGCTCAGGTCACATTTTCAAATTTTCTCTGCAAACTTACTTTTTATTTAAATGAACAGAGAAATGTTCCCATATTCACATGACTTCAGGAGCCGAGGTTTTAAGAAAAAACAGCGACTATTGCGAGACTTGCAATAAAAATCATGAAAATGAGCAAAACCAGGAGCTCCCTGGCTGCTGCATTTTGTACTAGAGAGATATAAAAGTGAAATGTACATGACTCCTGATGCATGAAGTAGCAGGTGATCACATAAGGAATAAGAGGATGATATATTATGGAAAATTTTGACCAGCTGAGTCATTAGCATTTTGAACTAATATGTTAGAATTTGGGGGTTTCCCTCACCACCCCCAAATGATTGAAAGATGCATTTTAAAACAAACCTTGGAGCAATTTTTATATGAATTACAGGATTGGACTGTGCCTCTAACTCTTAACTGTTTAACTTTTGTTCAGTTTAGCATTGTTTAAGCTGTGCAGGGTGGGGGCTGGAAAGGAGGCTGCAGTGAATATGTGTGAAGGCCTTTTGTGAGAGCACAAAGGGTAAAAATTAAGTTAGTGTCTAGTATTTCTGACACCACCACAAAGCTGCTATGGTAAAGAGGATGTTGATCTCCCACATATGTTATTTCACACCTGTTAGCTTGCAATGCTAACTGTATCCAATTAGTTTCTTTCCCGTTGCATTTGTGGTTAGCAAAAAAACACCAAACCCTCTTAAGCAGTGGCTTCGTGCATAGACTTTAAACTCTAACACATGTTGCTTTGAGAACTCCATGAGGAGGGACAGTAACCTGAGTACCTTAGACTCAATTGCAGAATTCCTCAAGGAGCAGGACCTAAGGGGATGCATGAACTGCTTTCTGAACGTTTGTGTTTCAGGAGGAGAAAGGAGTGGATTATCAATGAGGATGGCAGGTCAGCGAGTGAGAGAGAGAAACAAGATGAAAATGAGAAGTGAGAAACAGAAAGAAAAAAGAGAATGCATTGCTTACAAGGAATTAAACATGCTTGCTAGACATTTAGGTTTACGTTTTCAAAGGAGTCTGTAGGACTTTAGCACCTAATTGTGCTAGCTCCTTTTGAGATCAGTTCATTTAAACACAGCTAGGTGAAGGAGGGTGTTTGAATTAAGCCCCATCCATTCTAAAGCCTTGTCCACACCGATAGTATTTTGGCATTGCAAGCCCCTTACATACCGCTTGCACATCTTGCATCTATGCACAAACCTCCTTGCAACAGGGAACATGTCAAGGTTCACCACTGTTGCAAGCTGTCGGGCACCACTCAGTGCCTTTACAGAGCCAAAGGGGCCAGGAAACACAAGTGTTGCAGCTGTAATGGGGCAATCAGTTCTCTCACTGAAGTTCCCGCTGTGGTCCCGCCATTGCATTGGTGACAGCTCAGAGCACTGTCACTGTCACCTCTACCAGCTGCTGGCCAGTCCGACAGCATCTGAAGCAGTCAGCTGCTCTCGGCTCTGCCCAGTCCCAATAACCTGTTCAAGGCAAGTTTGAGTTCAGGTGAGCAACTAATCGGCTGGTTTTGTTTCTTCAGTTCTCCATTCTCCCCCTCATACAAACCACAGAGCAGCAGAAACAGACACAGAGAAATAAGTTAAATCCAGCATTGTTAATAATGTTTCTAGGAGGAAAACAAACAGATTCAAGCTTCCTAAATCTTCAAGCACGAGCACCGTGGAATAATATAAGTCTGTCTGTCTGCCAATAGCTTGATGACCGCCCCCATGGCATCTGTAAGCCTCAGGCTGCAGCAGGGCATAGGCTCTGCCCCTCAGCATATATAAGTGCTTGTGCAGGACTGAACCTTTCTGAAAAATCCATTGGACCAAACCAAACAGTGTGAGCAGATCCAGATACACCCCGTGGGCCACAGACTTGGTGCACCTGCTCTAGAGAGAAGTGCTGGAATACGTGCAAGACTCTACAGGCCCCGCAATGCTTGCAGACAGCACGCTGGGCAGGTGTGGTCCGTTGTCTGCATCTGGAGCAGGGTGGGGGGTTTGGGAGCACTACACCATTGTCACCAGTTCAGTTCTGCTGGGGCAATTTGTAACTCTGCAGTTCTGAATGTAGGCAAAGCTTGAAAGGAACATGCACATTTTATGAATAGTGAAGAGAAGTAAAGCATGTACAGATAAGCAAAGAGCAACAACAGCTGATGAAGGCCTGCGTAGCAGGGTACAGCAGTATGTTTCACTCATCTCACTCAAACACCATGTGCAGCTTTTAAAGTTGACATTTCGTTTGTTGTTATAATAGTGTGAGGGAAAGAGACTCATGTAGGTTCTACTCTGAAGTGCAGCCCAAGACACAAAGGTATGTGTGAGGGCTGGGGGAAGAGAGAAGAACTGCGGAAGAACTCAGGAAGAGAGTAAAAGCTGGTTAGTTGCAGAGCATCATCTGGGGATTCAAATAAAGACACACTTCTCCAGACAAAGGGGGTTCCAAAGAGGATGGATCTAGACTGTTCTCAGTGGTAGCAGATGACAGAACGAGGAGTAATGGTCTCAAGTTGCAGTGGGGGAGGTTTAGGTTGGATATTAGAAAAAACTTTTTCACTAAGAGGGTGGTGAAGCACTGGAATGGGTTACCTAGGGAGGTGGTGGAATCTCCTTCCTTTGAGGTTTTTAAGGTCAGGCTTGACAAAGCCCTGGCTGGGATGATTTAGTTGGGGATTGGTCCTGCTTTGAGCAGGGGGTTAGACGAGATGACCTCCTGAGGATCCTTCCAACCCTGATATTCTATGATTCTATGATTCTGATTGCTACAAGGTGACAAGTAGTTAGAAAATACATGCTTAGGTTTAGCTTTTTTCTTGCTCAGAGATCCATAAAAGGGGGAAGAGCTGTCAGGGAACTGGTTAAGGCTCCCTGATTCTAGTCCTGATTCTCAAATTGCCCCTGAACTGATGTAAATTAGAGCAGCCTTGGGGCTGCTCTAATTTGTGACAACTAGCTGCTCTCCCTAGCGAACCCCATGACAGTTATGACTTGTCAGAATTGGCTGTGCTTTGCTCTGCCCCTAGCTTGCCCCCTACATTAAGGGGGCAGCGATTGGCATAGAAACTGGTTCTGCCATGTGTATGTCAGTGGATGGGTCTCTTTCCCTTCTGCTGAGGAATTTCTCGACCAGGCAGCTGTGACCAGATCCTAGTTCTTTTGTGCTGCTGGAGCCTGTGCAGAGAATCTGACCTTCCATTCCAAACAAAAAGAAAGTCTTTAAATTTGATAAGATTTTGTAGGTTTTTAAAGAACACGTCCCACAGTTATGCAGAGTTGGGAATTTTGTTATGTTCTTCTGTAATAGGTCTGTCCCGCATTCCCTTCTCATCACAGACACTAAGGTCTGGTCTATACTACACCGTTAGGTCAACGTAAGCTGCCTTATGTCAACCTAATAATGAACGTGCCTACATTACCAGGTCCCTTCTGTTGACGTAACTCAGCTGCTACGTCGACTTAATTACTCCATCTCCGCCAGAGGCGTAGTGCTTAATTCGATGTTGTTAGGTTGATGTAGATGCAGTGGAGACACTGTGTTGCTTACGTCAACTTAACTGGCCTCCAGGAGGTGTCCCACAATACTCCTTTGTGACCACTCTGGTAAACATTTTCATCTCTGCTGCACAGCAGTCAGGTACACAGGAAACAGCCCCTCCCCTGTGAAAGGGCTGGGAACTTTTGAATGTCCATTTCCTGTATTTTCGCCATGGAGAGTTTGTCTGCCCAGTTGATCCCGGTGGCTCCATGCGCCAAGCACGCTCCAGCCTGGAGTACGTGGGAGGTGGTGGATATTCTGGGTCTGTGAGGAAAAGAGGTTGTACAGGCATAGCTCCGATCCAGCCATAGAAACATAGACGTCTCTGAGCAGATCGCGCAGGGGCTGGGGGAGAAGGGCTGCACCAGGGACATGCAGCAGTGCTGCATGAAAATCAGGGACCTGTGGCAGGCGTCCCAGAAGGCAAGGGAGGCGAACAGTCACTCTGGGGCAGCACGGCACACACGCCACTTCTACAAGGAGCTACACGCGGTTCTCAGGGACGACCCCAGCAGGACCCCCAAGAGCAGCGTGGATACCTCTGAAGAGCCAGAGTCCTGGGCCAGTGCAGGCAACACTAAGGACAAGGTCTCGGACTAGGAAGAGAAGGAGGAGAATGGGAGACAGGCCAGTGGAGGATCCATTCTCCTGGAGAGCCAGGAGCTGTTTGTGACCCCGGAGCAGTCCAGCCAGTTGAAGAACAGCATCGTAGCCAAGCATGATGCCATGGAAGGAACTTCTGGTGAGTATTCAATTCCAAGCAATATTTTGGGGTCACACATTCTTATATTTTAATTTTTAATTAAAATTAACAAGGTGAGGTACAGTGGTTATCTGCTTCCAAAGGGCCACACCAGCTAGGCAGAGGTGCCCACAAAAAAGACCGTTTATGCACACAGGGATGGCCTGGGAATCCTCCAGAGAGATCTCCAGGAAACTTTTGGGGAGGTACTCTGCAATCTGGTGCAGAAGGTTTCTGGGGAGGGCTGCCTTATTTCTTCCACTATGGCAGGGCATTTTCCTATGCCACTCCTGTATTAATTCGTCCGGCATCATTGCATCAGGGCAGCATAGGATCTGGTCTATACCTGGGTGCTTGCAGAATCTGTTCCCTTGCCACCTCTGTTACCCTCAGGAGATCGAGGTCAGTGAGGGTCACCAAGGGAGACAATGATAGTTTTCATTTCAACTGCTCGAATCACAAACACCAGTGCCTGTGCTCCCCCTTACCCATTGCGATTTTCTGCCCCTTCACCCAGTTTCCAAAACATGGCTGTGGTTTGGGGGGCAGGGGGCAGCGGTGACCTTAGTAACTGCAAGCCTTGGGCGATGGCTAGCAGCAGCAGCACTGTAGTTGGGGAGGAGGGAAGCGAATTTTTGTGGTGCCCACTCTCTGCCACAAGCACCCCGGGGTGCATCCTCTGCCAAGGCTTGCAGTTTGGGAGGGTCAACACTGGTCTCCGATCTCCAGATAATGTCCATGTTACAAAGGGAAGGTGGCATGGCCCCTTGCCCAACTCTGGTCCTGCTGCGGATTGCCCATCCAGTGCTGCTGAAGGTCCAGCACCCAGGGCCCAGGGCTGTACTCACAATGGCTGGGACAGTAAACCGGTTCAATGAAAATGTTCTGCCTTAAATTCCGTAAAATAAGGGAATGATTTCTATATGGCAACTCTGCATAAGACCCTGGCTCTCCACTGACAAGCTTGCTTTGTGCTTTCCATGGCTTACAGCTGAAAGTGTGGTCTTCAGCTCTTCCTCGACACTAGCGGAGAGGTTCTCCCAGATAAGATGAAGGTGAAAGAGAATGCATGAGGACATGTTTAATGAGATTCTAAACGCCTCTGGGACAGCAGACACCGACCAGAGAGCGTGGAGTGAACATAGCATGCAGCAGAAGATGCTGGAGATTCTGAAGGGACAAACAGACGTGTTGAGGCATCTGGCTGACCTTCAACAGAAACACCTGGAGGCGAGGCTCCCTCTGCAGCCCCTGCAGAACGGCATTCCAGCATCACCATATTCCCCCTCTCCCGCTCTCAAATGTTCCAGGAAGTGAGGGGGGGAAATGCAATATCCTTTCCACTCAACCCCGGGGGAGGTTCTTAAGAATAAAAGTTGTACATACGATGATGTGTGACTGGCAAGGCCACTGTGCTTTTAAAGACAAGATGAATGTGTTTTTACCTCCCTAATTTTATTCCACCTTGTGTCCAAGGTTAAATTCTTTTTGCGATCTTTAAGTTTCAGTATGTTTGTGCAATAAAAGTCCATGTCTTGTGAATGAAATTATCTTTATCTGGGGGGGAGGGAGGAGAGGAGACCAGGAAACTGAGGCAACAGAGGGGATGTGCTGGAAAGAAAAACCCAGCAGTCAGAGCTAGGTTCACACTATGGGAAGGCCCAATACAGAGAAGCAGCGCACATTACTGTGGGTCATTACTGAAACGGGTTTTCAAAAGCCTCCCTGAGATTCAGTGCTCCACGTTGAGCTCTTCTTATAGCCCTGGTATGCGGCTGCTCAAAATTAGCAAACAACCTATCTGCCTCCATGCCCCACCGCTGTGGAAACGTCTCTCCCTTTGCCTCACAGATATTATGAGGTACACAGCAGGCAGCTATAACCATGGGGATATTGCTTTCACTGAGGTCTAAGCTAGTAAGCAAACTGCGCCAGCGACACTTTAAATGGCCAAAGGCACATTCAACCACCATTCTTCACTTGCTGAGCCTACTGTTGAACCAATCTTTGCTGCTATCCAGGTGTCCAGTCCGGCTTCATGAGCCATGGGAGTAAGGGGTAGGCTGGGTCTCCGAGGATCACTATTGGCATTTCAATGTCACCCATTGTTATTTTGCATTCGGGAAAGAAAGTCCCTGCTTCCAGCTTTCTGAACAGACCTGTGTTCTTAAAAATGTGTGCGTGATGCACATTCCCTGACCATCGCATGTTGATGTCGGTAGTATGGCCCCAGTGATTCACCAGTGCTTGCAACGTCATTGCAAAGTATCCCTTTCTGTTTATGTACTCTTTGGAAAGGTAGTCTGGTGCCAAGATTGGGATATGCATGCCATCTATTGCCCCACCCCAGTCAGGGAACCCCATCACGGAAAAATCATCCAGTATCGCAAACACGCTGCCCAGAGTCACAACCCTTCTTAGCAAAAGGTGATTAATTGCCCTGCACACTTGGATCACAACAACCTCCACACGGGATTTACCAACTCCAAATTGATTCCCCACTGACCGGTAGCAGTCTGGTGTTGCAAGCTTCCACACAGTGATCGCCTCTTGGTTCTCCACTGTCAGAGCAGGTTTTATTTTAGGGTGGCTGCGCTGCAGGGCTGGGGAGAGCGCCACACACAGTTCCTGGAAAGCGGCCTTGTGCATGACAAAAGTTCTGCAGCCACTGATCATCATCCCATCCCTGCATCACAATGTGATCCCACCCATCTGTGCTTGTTTCGCGGGACCAGAAATGGTGCTCCACCGTGTTCAGCTGCTGCGTGACTGGAAATACCGCAGGATAAGGGGCATGGTGTTTGTAATGCTCACAACAATAGTGCACAGCTGAGTGGGGTCCATACTTCTCGGGACATGGGCTACGCCAGCCTTTTAAAAAAAGTGTGAAATATTATGGGTTGCAGTTGAAATCAGGGGAGGGAGGGAGAAAATTGCATCATGGGATGTTGAAGCCATGTACCCAGTCCTCCCGTGAGAGAATGTTTTGGACCCATAAGGCAATGCAAGCCCTTCTCAAACCCCCCTGCGGCGAGTTGCACTGTGGGATAGCTACCCACGGTGCACTGCTCTCTGCATTGATGCAAGTGCTGCTAGTGAGGATGCACTCCACTAACACAAGAAGTGTGGTGTGGACACGCACTACCAACTTAATTACTGTGGCTGGATGTTGACTTACTTGAAGTCGACTTAAGTTTGTAGTGTAGACATGCCCTAAGATACAGAGAACACATGCATGTACTTTGGAAACTTGCTAACATCACTGAAGAATTAATCTGGTTTCATTTAATTTTGCTGTTTTTTTCCTCTCTCCTCACCACCTGGAATTGCACCTGGTGTTTAATTTACACACTGGTGGAACTTCAATTGTGATTTGTGCCAGCTGATTACCCTGGAAGGGGAAAGGGTAGCAGCGGCTAACAAAGCTAAATCAATTAAAAAATTGTGATGCAAGGTGGGGAGAAGAGAACAAATTTTCCACTTCCACACCCACTCCCACCCACTACCCCCCTTGTTAGAGATTTTAATGATCACCTTGGAATATTTGCAAACCTGTTTTAATTTGTGTCCGCGTCTGTGCTGCCGTGCTGATTCAGCTGAGAACATCAATTATGTTTCAGAAATCGAGCCATTGGTACTTTCTTGTCTAGACGGACTAGTGTCTGATGCAGTATGGTAAATCTTACGGTCCTGGGCACAGCTCCCTTCATTCTGAGGTGAACTGCAAAGCCAAAACTAAAGTATTTTGGTTTAGGGCTCTTAATGATGTATAAAGATGATGGCCTCCGATTTTATTTTGTTGAAGTAATGTGGCAGTACCGGTTAGAAATAAATGGATGTGAATACACTCATTATGAGACACTCTAGAAGCACAAAGTGTCTTCCAATGAGTCTTTGTTTTACACATCCCGGGCCTTTTCCATATGGGTAAGTGATTGTACACAGACTATATACCAGTGTACAAAGTTCAACCCTGGAGTAATATTGCATAAGTTATGTTATAGGTTATACTGCATTCCTGTCTTTGAGTTGCCAGGTGAGCATGGAAGGAAGCTGCTTATCATATTAGCCAAGGCTTAAATTCAGCTGAAGCTGGGTGGAGTGGAGCTCTGGTAAATATTTTTAAGCCCACTGGACTGATGCCCCAAGCCCCATCGCCTCCCAGAGGGGGCTCCAGGAAATACTCTTTGAGAATTTAAGCCCTCTGCTCAAGAGGAACCTGCTCATGTTTAAAGGCCATTTTATTAAGGAGGCTACAGAGCTCCTAATTGGCAAGCGGTTAGTTGGCTATACTGAAAAATTCAGATAGCCAAGTTTTCCATATCTGGGGGCTCTACAGTTGCATTCCTATGCCTTATCGACAAGCCTCAGCTATTGCCCAAGGTGAAATTTAACACTGTCATTACAAAGTAAAAGCAGATGTGACCGTGAATGCTTCTTTGCCTCCTTTTTAATTATTTGACTATTCACCTTCCATGAGACTAAAAGGGCCAGATCCAAAGTCCGATGGAAAGATTCCCATTGAGTGAACATAGTTCTTTTCTTTTCTTTACAGACTATAAGATTGACTGCAAGTGTATTGGTGTCTTAGACAACACCTGAATGCCACTGGTTTGTCACGACAGCTGCTGATCCACTGTGTGTGTGACAAGTTGCCAAACTCGGTGCACTCTTCCATCGAAAGCCACACATTTTTAGCAGCTGTGGGATATAGCACACGTAGCGATGCTGTGAAACTCGCAAGTCTTATAAGACTCAAATCTTTGTAACGTAGCACATGCATTGCACCGTATAAAAGAAGGAAATTTCAAAAACTACACAATGAAATTCTGCGACTTGGATGCTAATTTTTTTAAATGTGCATTACTTGCTTTTAGTAAGTTGGATACAGTGTCAGCAGTACCCCGTGTAACATTTCCTACTCTCCCTCTTTCATGCCAGTCTTTCTCTCACCTCACAAAAATTGGCTGGTTTTATATTAAAAGCAGGAGTGCGTTGCAGGGAGCAGTAATTCTCCGGGCCTCACAGTTTAATCCAGAGAGATTCTCTGCCTCTCTCTGGTCTCAGGATCATACAGCAATAGCATGTGGATGAAGACGGTCTGCTTTTCATTGTTCAAACATCTTCCCAAGTTCCTGCCTCCCACCTCCCCGCACCTCCTCCCAGCGTTTAAACACTTTCCCCCTCCAAAATGCAAATATAAAACCCTGCTGCTCTGAGGAAGTACTCTTTTCACCAGGATTCACTTGCCTGTTCCCCCTCCCTGTTCTTGAATCCAGCCACAGACAGTAAACACTTGTTAACAAATCAGACTTTACGTGAAACAATGAGTCTTGTTTACAATCCCGGTGCCCCCTCCGGCACATTCAACACTGCTGCTAACCCCTGAAGAGAAACCCCGTTATTAGAAATTCTTCTATAGCAATTTTTTCCATTAGAGGAAATACAAGGTGGGAGTAGTGCAGTTAGTGGGGAGGAAGGGGGGTGGCATGGTTTGCATGCCTTCCCCCCAGCCTGGTCTCTCCCTCTTGCTGTACAAGCTTGGAGACATATTTTCAAAGCGGCCTGCTGTACTTCGCTGCACTCCTTGGTTTTGGCATGAAAGAGCACGGCTTGCTGTGAGGGAGAAAGGAAAGAGGTATCTGAGCTAGGATTATTAAAGTATCATCCTTCCAGTCTTAGTTATTCTCCTGAAACATTGGCCATATTTGAACCAGAAGTGGAAAATAGACCTTTCTGGTGTATATCCAACCCATAGTCTGCTGTCAACGAGTTACATTCCAAACCTTGTGAACACTTACATAGTATGAGACTTTTGATAAAAATCACAAGAGTTGGCAACACTGAATTTGGCTTGTACTGCCTTGGCAGTCTAGTCCTTGGGGGAGCAGGGTATACTGCAGACCCACCAGTCTAGTTTTTTCTGTCCCTTCACTGTTATCATTGCTAGTCACACACGCTTCCTGCAAAAACACTAGGAGATGATCTTAAGACAAAAAAAACTGTACAACTGTATGTGTGAGTGTACATTCACTCGCTCCTCGCTCTTTCTCAAAAATTCCCCAGAGGCGGAAGTCAGGGACCCTGACTCATTATTATTATGAATTATTTGTATCACCATAGCACTTAGGAGCCTTTAGTCCTGAACCAGGACCCCATGACGCTAGGTGCTGTGCAAACACAGAAAAAAAAAGACAGTCCCTGCCCCAGGAGGCTTACTATCTAAGTGTAAGACTGGCGACAACAGATTGCTATAGAGTGATAGGGGAGCACAAATAAATCATGAGACAATGTTGATCAGTATGATAGGCTGAGCTCACCAGCAATCTAACAGTTGCAAGATTTTTGTAGGCATCATAGCAAAGGAGAGTTTGAGGAGGGATTTGAAGGTGGATAGTGAAGTGGCTTTGCAGATGGGTACAGCGCAGTGCTTAAGCGCTCGCCTACAGTGAAGCATTGAGTAGTCCCATTGAGGACCACAGGGTTAATCACCTGCTTGATAGTGAGGCATGTGCTTAAGTACTGTACTGAATCAGGGCCTTTAAGAGCACAAAAATCATACAGTCCCTGTCTCTGATGAAGGCTGTTGAAATATGAACCCTCTTATAGTGGTTGAATGTCTGTCAGAATTGGTGTTCAGAGTTGGATGTTGAAATCTGCTCCAGGAAATGTACAGTGGAGGCAATCATAAAATGCATCAATTCAAGCAAGGCTTGGGGACAGGAAACTACAGTGGGGAATGCAAGCATTGTGATGTGTATGATACCCTGTGGAATTTCTCAGACTCAGAGGCCTCTCTCTGCAGACATTGCCTCTCTCTGGTCTTTTCTTTTAATAGAGAGGAGGAGATTTTCCCCATTTTGTTGTCGGTGTAAGAAGAAACAACTGGTCCTCAAAGATACTTAGGTGATTAACTGCCATTGACTTCAACGGGAGTTAAGTGCCTAAATCCCTTTGAGGATCTGCACCTATGTGAGTAGAGTACAGGTGCTCTGTACAATGCTGCTCATCTGTGCTACAGTCACTCGTGACAGCCTGATTTTGATCGTTTTTAATGATTTTTCTTCCCTTCTGTTCAGAAGATGATGAATTATCATGATTACACACTTGATTTTCCAATTGTAGAGACACGATGGGATATTCCAATGGCCAAGCTTAGAGGATCTCCAGGACTGAAACTCCTTTTACCTTTTCCTCATTATGACTATGACGTAACCATTTGGGGGGACAAGACACTACCATACTTTGTTCTGTATGCAAGGAACAAAGTACCAAGGCATATTTAAATAAAAAAACAATCAACTCCAGAACCCTAGTTATGTACAATATGCATGCAAGTCTGGCTAAGGCCAGGTCTACACTACAAACTTATATTGGTATGACTACATCACTTGGGGTGTGAAAAATCTACACCCCTGAGCGATGTAGTTATACTGACCTGACCCCATGGGCAGATAGCCATATGTCAACAGGAGAGCTTTTCCCATTGACATGGGTCCCGCCTCTTGGGGAGGTGGATTAACTATGACGTCAGGAGAAGCTCTCCCATCTGCATAGTGGTGTCTTTTACTAAAGCACTACAGTGGTGCAGCTACAGTGCTGTATGTGAAGACAAGCGTTCAGTCCTTCCTGGACGCTTGACTTCCATTCAGACAAACGAAACACCGTCAGTGAGGTTCTACCCATTCATACTAGCTCAGAATTTAGTCCACTGTCTCAAGTACTATTATGAACAAGGGTTAAATCAAGGCCTACTTCCTTAAAATAAGAACGCATCCTGTTCCGGAGACTGAAACTCCTGCTCCATACAAGGCGCACAGACAGTCATTTTAATGACTATACTTTTCTGTAATGTTGCCAGCTATTTTAAAGAGCATATCATTTTAACAGAAGCCACTGCCATCTGTGCTTTCCCAATTAGGAATGCAAACAAATATGTATTTACAGTAACATCAATAAAATGTAATGCACAAGTGATGTTTTTTTTTTAAAAAAAGACACAAATTAGGGAACCAGCTATTTTTGAAACTGTGGAATTCCCTGCACAAAGATTTTTTTCGTAGCCAAAAGAACAACCTATGCAACGACACCACTGCATTTCTGTTATTTCTCAAAACCAGATATACTTAAATACATTTTATAATACACTGTCTGAAACATACCTGTTCCCTTTTTATTATCATTTTAGTGAGATTATGGCCTAAATTTTAAAAAGTAATTAGTGACGATAGATCTCTCCAGTATTGCATGCCCAGTTTGAGAGCCCTTCAGTGGGGCTAGTTTTCAGAGGGTGGATGCTCATCACTTTTGGAAAATCAGGCCTCTTTAAGAGGTCTCAGATTGTCCACCCCCAAACTGGGCCACCCAAAATCACTGGTCACTTTAGAAAATGTTGGCCTATATGCTTAGTAGCCCATTTGTTACTTGTGAGAGGGTGTTTAGTGGAGGTTTCCGCTCACAGTATTTCTAGAATGTTTTTGTAACAGGATCCTGAGCTGAAATCTGTACTTTGCTCCACACAGCCATGTCCCTGTGGTCATGGAGAACTCTGTGCAGGATCCAGATCTTAATGAAAAGTGGATAAGAAATAGATTCGATTCTTGGAAACTAGAATGAAGAAAAGTCCTGAGCCTGAAGGCTTCATGGTCAAAAACCATTATAAACCTTCCCTTTGTTGTTTATGCTGAAACCTAGCTGAGGGTTTGATCATGGCAGTTTTCAAGGTAAAATCACGGGGAAATCAGAGTTAAAATGCCAAGAGTTGTGAACATACAGTGAAACTGTCAAGGCCACAGACATCACTGAACTGCTGCCCAAAATAACCTTTACTGCTCCAGATCCAGGAAAGCAATAAGGACATTGAAATCAGTGGGATTACTCACACAGCATAGTACTACATGTAGCAAATTAAGCTGGCAGGGTTGGGTCCTAAGACACCAAGCGGTGAAATCCTGGGCTTTCTGAAGTCAATAAAGTCAGGATTTTACTCCAAGTATGTTACTATATAGGGTGTTATAAAATGCTACCCATGCACAATCCTGGTAATCTCTGAAATAAATGCAGTTTTGTTGATTATGATGTGTGGATATTATCCAGCAATGTGCACAGATGTACATGTGTATATCATAGAATCATAGAATCATAGAATATCAGGGTTGGAAGGGACCCCAGAAGGTCATCTAGTCCAACCCCCTGCTCGAAGCAGGACCAATTCCCAGTTAAATCATCCCAGCCAGGGCTTTGTCAAGCCTGACCTTAAAAACCTCTAAGGAAGGAGATTCTACCACCTCCCTAGGTAACGCGTTCCAGTGTTTCACCACCCTCTTAGTGAAAAAGTTTTTCCTAATATCCAATCTAAACCTCCCCCATTGCTACTTGAGACCATTACTCCTCGTTCTGTCATCTGCTACCATTGAGAACAGTCTAGAGCCATCCTCTTTGGAACCCCCTTTTAGGTAGTTGAAAGCATCTATCAAATCCCCCCTCATTCTTCTCTTCTGCAGACTAAACAATCCCAGCTCCCTCAGCCTCTCCTCATAAGTCATGTGCTCTAGACCCCTAATCATTTTTGTTGCCCTTCGCTGGACTCTCTCCAATTTATCCACATCCTTCTTGTAGTGTGGGGCCCAAAACTGGACACAGTACTCCAGATGAGGCCTCACCAGTGTCGAATAGAGGGGAACGATCACGTCCCTCGATCTGCTCGCTATGCCCCTACTTATACATCCCAAAATGCCATTGGCCTTCTTGGCAACAAAGGCACACTGCTGACTCATATCCAGCTTCTCGTCCACTGTCACCCCTAGGTCCTTTTCCTCAGAACTGCTGCCTAGCCATTCGGTCCCTAGTCTGTATATATAGAGAATTTCACCCCACTCCTTTGTTAGAGTTACATAAAGTAATTTTCTGAGTTCATTCAATGCAACAGTTTCATAAGATCTATAATGGACCAGGTTTCTTCATATACATCTCAAGCATGAGTCCTCTTAGAAGATCAAGGGCTGGATTTTCAAAGGTATTTAGGTGTCTGAATATGCAGTTAGGTGCCTAGTGGGTTTTTCAAAAGCATCTACATACCTTTGGCCCCCAAAGCGCTTAAGACACTTTTGAAAGTGAAACTTAGGGTAAAATTTCCAAAAAAGCCAGTCACATAGATGCCTTAGTCCAATTTTCAAACGTGTCTGAAGCACTTTGGGGGCCAGATTTTCAAAGGTATGTAGACACCCAAGACCGTAGATAGGCTCCCAGTGGAATTTTCAAAAAGTACCCCACATGCTCAGTTGCTTTTGAAAAACCCACTAGGCACCTATCTGCATAGTCAGGTACCTAAATAACCTTGAAAATCTGGGCCCCAAAGTGCTTAAGACACTTTTGAAAATGTGACTTAGGCTCCTACATTACTTTGGCACGTCTGAAAATTTTACCCTAAATCCTTGCCAAGTTGGAAGTTTTGCAGAGAAACTTTTTAATCAGAGTGCAAAAAGACAGCTGAAAAATATCCAGAACACACTGGCTTCACCATTACATATAAGGCTATAAAGACAAGTGCAAAATACTTTCACTTAGGAAGGGAAAAACCGAATGCACAACTACAAAATGAAGAATAACTGGCTAGTACTGCTGAGAAGGCTCACAAACTGAATATGAGTTAAATGTGATGCAGTTACAAAAAAGACTAATATAATTCTGGGGTACATTAAACAGGAGTTTCATATGTAAGACATGGGAGCTAACTGTCCCACTCCGCTCAGTACTGGTCAGGTCTCTGCTGGAGTACTGTGTCCAATTTTGGGCAGCACACTTCAGGAAAGAGGGGGACAAATTGGAGAGGGTCCAGAGGAGAGCTACAAAAATGATAAAAGAGCTAGAAAATCTGTTGTGTCGGGAAAGATTAAAAAAACAGGGCATGTTCAGTGTTGAGGAAAAAAAGACTGAGAAGGGACCTGACAATAGTCTTCAAATACGTGAAGGGCTGTTATAGAGAGGTTTCAGAGTAACAGCCGTGTTAGTCTGTATTCGCAAAAAGAAAAGGAGTACTTGTGGCACCTTAGAGACTAACCAATGTATTTGAGCATAAGCTTTCGTGAGTTACAGCTCACTTCATCGGATGCAGTGAGCTGTAGCTCACGAAAGCTTATGCTCAAATACATTGGTTAGTCTCTAAGGTGCCACAAGTACTCCTTTTCTTTTTGTTATAGAGAGGACAGTGACTAACTGTTCTCCATGGCCACTTAAGGTAGGTCAAGAAATAATGGGCTTAACGTGCAGCAAGGGAAATTTAGGTTAGATATTAGGGAAAACTTTCTAACTATCAGGGTAGTTAAACTCTAGAATCAGCTTCCAAGGGAGGTTGTGGAATCCCCATCATCAGAGGTTGTTAAGAACAGGTTGGACAAACACCTTCCAGGGATAGTCTAGGTCAGTGGTACTTAATCTGTGGTCCACAGACTCCCGGGGTCTGCAGACTACATCTAAGAGGTCCATGAAAGACTTAGACTGAAAACTGACTGTAAAGAATTCAACTATATATGCAGACAATAGATTTCCAAAGGGGTCTGAATCTCCATTTGAAATAATTTAGGGGTCCGCAAGTGAGAAAGGATTGAGAATTTACTTGGTCCTGACTCACCTCAGGGGCCTGGACTAGAAGACCTCTTGGGGTCCCTTCTAGCCCTGGATTTCTATGATTCTGTATGACCCTTTCCTCCCCTTCCATTCTAACATCAGAATAGGGCTACATAACTTCAGCACAGCCCACAGTTTGGAAATGCCCTTTTTTCCCCCTTTTTTCAGTGTGGATGAGGCAGCTTGCTGCTCATATTTTCTATGTCACAATTTGCACCAACCCCTTTCCTGCTCGAGGAAGCACCTGCAATCTGAAACTCTCCTTCTTCAGAAGAAGGGGACAAAGGAGGACGGAAAGCTGCATAGGCACCTCCTAAAATTAAGGAGGAAGTGGCAGGGGAATGCTGGTGTGGCCATTCTGCTTTTCGCCTTTCACTAGTAACAAATATTTCCTTCTTTCTTCCCCAATGGCCGCAAAGTATGGATGGAACCACAAGGTGCCAGTCTGTCCAGACATGCTGAAATGCTGGAGGGGAGGGATAGGCACAGAAAAATCAGACCGCTGTGAAGTCCCTCCATAATCTTCCACCTCTGGATAGATGTGATAGGGCAAGAAGGCTTCCTTGGAGAGAAGGGTGTTATGACCCCCAGGTGTCCTCTGATGACCAGGAGGCTCCGGCTGTGAATAGACAGCCTCTGCCCTGAAGAGAAAAGAGACAAAGGATGGGAGAGGAAACCGAGGTGAAGTGACTCGCCCCAGGTCAGTGGCTGAGCTGAGGACAGAATGCTGACCCCCAGCTGAGAGCCCTTTCCCCTGGACCACACAGCCTCTCTCAGAATATTTATTAGCTGAAAGCGAGGGAGATGTGGGAAACAGCAGCAAGTTGCAAAACGGACTCTCTTCTCGCCAAGCAGCTGTAGCCTTAATTTAAAGGGCCAGTCCCAGTAAGGCATGTTGGGGAAAAAAGTTCCTGTAAAAGGGCAGATGGGAAGATGAGTTGCTTCTGTGCATGTCACTGCTCTGAGGCAAGGGGGACTCTCGGAGGGAGAGGAGCCTGCACCAGACCCTCTCATTCTAGATGATTATCAGACTGATAAGTTTACATTGTGGCTGCTCTTTGCACACTGGGGAGATGTTTGAAGTCGGAGGGGAGCCGTTAAAAACCTCCATTCTGCTGCACAGCTTCAGTCTGCGGTCAGTCGCTTCTTTATTTTTTTTTTCCATGCAACTGTATCTCAAACTGTTTTCTATCACACATGCCCCCCCCCAACTACCACCACCAACAAGCAAAATAAAAACACAAAAGCACCCTGCCTGTGACTGCTAGTGAGCCAGCCCCTGCGTCTCTCGTGTTTAATGCTACCATGACTCTTCCCCTAGGAGCTCTTTGTGGTTTAGGACTTACTGAATAATAACGTAACACGGAATACACACAAAGCCACAGTTCTCTTTTAGAAATACACATCTGATCAGAAGCTGGGCTGCAATTAGAAACATAGCATAGTTTGTCGCTTTTAGGTGGTATTTCATTAGTGCAGTGAAGGCTGGAATACAGAGTAAATGTTTTCTGTGCAAAAGGAAAGGGCACAGTACAGCTTTAATTATGTATTGTGTTTGTTTATAATACTTAGCAGTTATTTTAGCATTTTACATTGAAGCCCTTTACAGATATTAACTAATAGTCTAGTATATAGCTATTAACTAATAATCTTGTGGAATATTGAAGGATTATCCCTGTTTTACAAATGGGAGGAGCAGCAGACACAGGTCTTGCCCATAGTCAAACAGTCATAGGCAGAGCAGCAATTAGAACTGAGGAGGTCCATGGGTCCAGTCCTCAAGCCACTAGCCATACTGCTTCTCAATCATATTCATGCTGCATATAAAGATTAATGCTTTATACTACTACAGGCCCTTCGGAGAACCTCAAAGCACTACTAAGCTCCGAAGAGACAAGGAAATATTAGCCCCATTTTACAACTGGGGAAAGAGGGGCAGAGAGGTTAAATGGCTTCTCCAAGGAGCCAGAACATTGTAATGGCAGAGACAAGAACAGAAGAAAGCTATGAGACCTACTCTCTGTGCTATGACTACCTCTCTGTGAGCATATTCATGTGTTTTAAAATCCCCCTCAGAATATTTAAAGGTTGCACACTACCTAATGAAATCAAGGATGGGATAATAAATGTAAACGGACCAAAATTAGGCGGGCAGTGAATATTAGTGATTGTAAATATCCTCACTGAGAATACATTGCAGTATGCCTCATAGATACTAGGTATATTTATAGAGATGCTCTTCCAGTAGGTTGAGATCATTGTCTTTTTCCCCTCATTTTAAAAAAATAGTAGGACAACAATTCACCCGACAAGCTAAACCGTTTGCCAGATCTTAACTTGGATGATCACAGTGCTCCCTTCCGGCCTTGGAATCTATGTTAACTCTGAACCAGAAAGACAACCCCTGATTTAAAAATGTACCTAGCCATATCTCCTCTTGCAGTAATTCCAAATCACATCAAATTGAATTAGGGAGGGGGGAAAAACATGAAAGAATTCTTATATAGCAGTTATCTAGAGATATGCACTTGGTTGTGAAGGCTACAGAAAGGGTTGCAAAGAAGATAATTGTTTGGTATCAGTGGCTTTCAGAAATTTACTCTTTAGGTTGAATTTTTTATGATTGATCTCTCTGGACCAGTGGTTCTTAACCTTTACTGCGGCCTGCACCCCTTTGGTTCTCAAAATATGTTCTTGCACCCCTTATCAAAAATCGTTGAAGTAGGTCGCTTCCCAGGTTAAGAACCACTGCTCTAGACAAAGGTTATTGTTGTTGAAACTTTGAACAACCCCCCTTCAGCCATTTTCTTTTTAAATTTAGCTAGAGTGGAATATCTCTCTTTTCTTCATTCAAATATGGTACATATATAGCTACACTACCTCCTTGCACAAGTAACTCAAAGATGAATTTTCAAACTTGGTAAATAGTCCTCATATAAGTGGTCAGTACTGAGGAGTAAGTCCAGAACCAAATCTGAAAACAATAATGACTTGGCTAGTAATTTAAAGCTTCAGATAACAGAAAATTGGCTATGGTGTCTGAGCACCAGAAAATTACATCAAGTCAGAGTATTTGCCCACATTTAGGGTGGGATTGTCAAATGTGCTCAGCATTAGCCTAACTGACTTCAACAGGAGCAGAGTCAGGCCAATGCTTAACACTTCTGAGTATGCGACCAATAGAGATGCCCTGCACATGCAAGTGGCCTTTCATAGTAGCACATTTATTACCTTAGGGGCCTGATCCTAGGAGGTTCAATAAGAGGTGTAGGTACTGGACACTATTCAGAATCAGAAACTAATGGGTCATATCACCATAAGCACCTTCAAAGGTATTTAGGCATTTCTCTGCTCAGCACTGGAATGCCTAACAGACGTAGGAGCCTAACTTCATTCTCAAAAGTGACATAGGCACTTCGGAACCTAAATGCCATTAACTTTCAATGAAACTTAGGTTCCTAAGCTAGTTCAGTATTTCAATGCTGAGCGGGGCAATGCCTAAATACCTTTAAATATCTGAGCCTTTGACACTGATCCTGCAAGCATTTACAAACATGCCTAACTTTACTCATAGGAATAATCTCATGGAAGCCAATGAAATGTATGCAGAACTGGGGCCTTATTGCCAACTGGGGCCTTACTATGCTTAAATGGATGTGCTGCATTAAATCTCAAACACAGTTATCAGGGATTGTTAACCTTGTCCTTAAAAAAAAAGCAGGGAAATTAATTGCAAAAAATGCTGATGCAAAGTTTAAGTTACTGTTCCAATTGAAAAAAATGTGAAATGCAAAAGTTGAAGTTCCTCCAGTGAAATTTCCTGTCCTGTTTACCTTGTTGAATGTATGCCAAAGAGTGTGCAGTACAGTCTGGTTAACATAGTAATGTACAAAGATCTCTTATTTAGTGAAGAAAGACATACTCACGAAGGATTTTTCTCTTTGTATCACCTTGGAAAAAATCAAAGAAAACATTAAAGAAAATCAGATCACTAAATCTTTACTCTTTGTGTACTTTCTCATATATTAATAGTTATTTCCTTCCTCCCAGAATACTGATATAATATCTCACTTAAACCTATAATAGGAGACACTCATATACACAATGAAAATTAATTACATAGCTGTAAAAATGTCCCTGAGCCTTGCTAATAAAGAAATAATTCAATTTGATAGCCATCTTCATTTCTATCTTAAACACAGTGTGCAAGATTAGTAATACACGTGTTTCACTTCAGTTAATTACTGTGGGCACAAACACATAGACATGGGCTCCACTTCAATTAATTACTTTGAGTTCAACTAACTTATTAGGGAACACACCATGACCCTTGGATAAACAGAGAGCAATTCTGTATAATGTTTACATTACTGCTTTCATTTTATGTTGGTGCACTTTGCACTACACCATAGGCACAAAGTCGGTGTCACAAGCCTCAGGAGTTTCACCCCAGTAGAGGGGAATAGAGTCAGAGTAACTCCTTCCAGTCCTGCTGGCATGGAGACATGGGCAAGGCTTCCTTGTTAACTTGTGACCCTTGGCCACCATAACAGCCCTTATGCCATTGGCAGCAATGGCAGGCAGCTTTAAGTTAAAGCATCTTCAATCTTTATGTTATTATGGGGAAGCTGTTCTGAAGAGCCAACCCAGCAAAGGGCTGCTCCAAGAATTGGGGGAGTGCCATGCCTACCTTTCCACACTACCCTTTCTGTGCTGCCCAAAGCGCTAGGCCTACAACTTCTCAGATTAGAAGCAGACATGGCTCAGTTACCATAGTAGCAGATATAGAAATATAGGCCAAAATTTTCAAACTTAGGTGCCTAAGGTTAGCAATGGGAGGTGCGCATGCTCAGCCCTTTGAAAAAAAGGCCACTGATACAAAGATGCCTATCTTCAGACGTGTTAGCCATATGATTGGCCATGCTGGATCAAAGAAAAGGAGTACTTGTGGCACCTTAGAGACTAACCAATTTATTTGAGCATAAGCTTTCGTGAGCTACAGCTCACTTCATTGGATGCATCCGATGAAGTGAGCTGTAGCTCACGAAAGCTTTATGCTCAAATAAATTGGTTAGTCTCTAAGGTGCCACAAGTACTCCTTTTCTTTTTGCGAATACAGACTAACACGGCTGTTACTCTGAAACATGCTGGATCAGACCACTGGTCTATCTAGTCTAGCATCTTGCCTCTGGCAGTAGCCAGTGCCTAATGCTTCACAGACAAAGAAATTCCTAACAATGCACTACACCAATTATTTAGTACGCTATATGGAGAAATGTATCCAAAACAATATTGTCTACGCTGATATATATTGCCTTATTGTTTCCTTGTACTCCCCTCATCTCTGTCTGTTGTCTCTTGTCGTGTACTTAGATTGTAAGCTCTTTGCAGCAGGGACTGTCTTTTTCTTTTGTGTTTGTACAGTGTGTAGCACAATAGGATCCTGGTCCATGACTGGAGTCTCCTAAGTGTTACTGCAATTCCAATAATAAATAATTCCTCGCCCTTACAAGCAATTATTTTATGCTCCAAACCATTATACTTAATGTTAGATTAGAAAGCACAGCTAGAAATCTAGTTAGTTGGTCATATGCCTGGGCAGTTCATTTTGAAACTTGCTCCTTCAATAAAATCCATATATCCACACACACACACACACACACACACACACACACACACACGATTATATGTATACACACATAAGTAAACATCATTTTTCATGTATATATATAGTTACGGCAATATATATTTAATTCCATGTATAATCAAGGAAATTCAATAGAAATCTGAAACATGATACATTAGCTGTTACATTATATTTAATGAGTGACACGTCACCAATGTGCATGGGTAGCTTGCTTTTTGTTTTCTTAAGTATACCTTTGTTTGACAGTATGTGGGTGTGTTAAGCATGAATGAAGCATATTTATTTTCTCACCTACACTTCACCCACAGGCCTAGGTCTGTGGGGACATCATGCGACAATATCTCAGCTTGTCAATGTTTCTACATAGCCACCCCTTTAAAAACAAAAAACAAACAAAAACCCAACATTACCTTTCCCTTCTTTCACAGGTGGCACCTGGGATCAGGCAAGAGCAGGGACTAATAATTATATTTGTTATATTCAGTCCTGGAGCTGTAGCAGTTTTAAGGTCTGATCTCCATTGAGTTTCTTGGTAAGATATGTTCTAACAGTCGAAAGCTGGGATTTCTTGTGTGTAATATTACAAACCATATTTTTCTAGTGCAGGTGATTTCTTAAAGCTAACTTTTTGTGGCTCCTTTTAAGGACAAGAAGGTAATTCAGTTTTCTTGCTCATTAAATCCCCTAAGCAGCAAGCTACACATACACTTAAGTACCTTCACGCTCATGAATAGTCAGTCCCTTTGACTCCAGTGAGACTACTCATGTACTTTACGTTAAGCACCTGCTAAAGTACTTTGCTGAATTGAGGATCATTGACTTTTCTGCGGAGACTGCCAACAATAGCCGTTAGCATCAGTTTTCATGTGAACCATGTTGTAACATTTATAAGGCAATCCATTGTCTTCCAGGACCACTGTAAAGTAGCCCCATGTATTTTGACTTCTTGTATTATCTGTATTTTATATAACTAAAACTAACTACACACACACACACACACACGTCTGGTCACCATTGCAACTGCTACTACATTTCCAAACCCATCATTTTCAAGTAATTAGATAAACTGACTTTAAGATGCACTTCTGAACATTGCTAGCTACTCTCATCGAGAGAGTAACAACATTTGCTCTTTTTTTAAAAACCTTTTTCAATTTCAAAAATCACTAACAAAAATTGAATTTCATAGACATTTTTTAAAACCTAAAAAATTTCAACCAGCTTGTCAAAAACCATGAAAAAAAAAAGCTTATCAACCTAATTCACGGGGAGGGAAGATGGTGTATGTGCTTGTGACAGAATATACACCTGTATTCACACCCTACACACTATTATAATAATATCTGAACAAAGTATGCCTTGTAAAGTATCATTTGAAAACTCATAGTTGGCCAAACATTGTTTGTCCTGATAAAATGTGCGTGGCAACACTGTAAGTGAAGTTATAAGATTTCCCTGTATGATGTTATTAACACATGTTCCAAACTCCACAGCCCTGCCCAAACAGCACTTGGCAAACAGGTCGACCCTGAATAAAGAAATGTGTGCTCTGCTTAATTTGCATTTAAGCAGTAAACAGAGTCATCAAGCAGGATGGGAAACAAAGGAAGCTCAAACAGGTGATAAAAAGCAGCAGGGAACATCTTTCCACATAGACTCTTTATCTCCTGAATCTCAGCTACAAATGTTTTTCAAGAAGGGGACAAACTATGAAAAGGAGGGACAAACACCCTAAGAGACCCCTCCCTCCCTCTCTCCCTTCCCATCACATTCACGGCACCTGAAATGACAAAGAAGAGATTTGTTGGATTTTGGGAGAAGGGGTCCTGACCTACAGGGTTTGGTCAGTAAGACTGCTAAAAGCATGCGGTGAGAAATGTTGCCTGAATCTGATATAGTTTGTTAAGCGAGGTGTTAGTAAATGTCTTATCTTTATGTTTCTTGAATTCATTTCTGACTTTTCTGCCTCATTACTGGTACTCACTTAAAACCATCAAACAAGTTTATTAACTACAAAGAGGGGGATTTTATCTAATCCAGTGTTTGAATTGAAGCATCTGGGAAACTCCATGTGCGGTAACAAGCTGTGTGCATACTATTCTTTTAAAGAAATAAGACTTAATACAACTTGTATTGTCCAGGAGAGGGCTGGGCAGTATAGGACATTCATGTCTGGGGGGAAAAATCTAAGACTGGGATGTGCTGGAGTCATCCTGCAGTATAACTGGTGAGAGCCAGAGTGTAATCCAAGAATGGTGGGCAGGCTACAGTTACGCAGAGACACTCAGGATGTGGCTTGCCTGCTGGAAGGCTGTTTGTGAGCAGCTCAGGTGGGAGTTACTTCAGCGAGGCATTGTAAGGCACCCAAAGTTGCAGGCAGGGGGTAACACAGCTGCTCATTAGTCTGGACTGTACCCTGGTAGGTCACAGTGCTGAAATACCAGTCTCTAATGAAAATTTCAATCTAAAAATTAAAGTTCAAAAAGTTTTGGCTAGTTCTATCTGACATCACTGGCAAACTATGGCCAATACCACCTTTTGGCCATTAGGAATGTGTAACTTGGGAGTTATGTTGCATTAGTTAGCAGGGAAAAAAGCCAAATAGATTTTACATTTATTTTGAATGGAGCAATTTCAATTTTCCTAATTTAACTGTTTCATTTTGAGTGCAGCACTATTCCTTTGTGGTGTTTTTATGTTAGGTCAGTCATAAAACTTCCATTTACTTCATCACTGCAGATCAGGCTCTTAATGAAAGGCGAATAAGGTTCAGGATTTTACTGGCCCCACAGTTCACTCTCTACCCCTCTTAGAATATGAGTTCAACAGTAGAAAATCTACACTAATTCTACTGTTTACATAAGATATGCGAACACACAGAGGGCCACGTGTACTTTCATAGATTCATAGAGTTTAAGATCAGAAGGGACCATTAGAACATCTAGTCTACCTTCTTGTATAACATAGGGCATTAATTTCATCCAGTTGTCCTTATATTGACCCCATTAACTTCAGTTACGCTAAAGCATTTAATTCCTTGGGAGACTAAATGGTCATGCGCCAAGGCAGAGAACAGGAGAGATCGATGTGTCACCACCAATACCTGAGGCCCCAGCAATGGCAGGGAATTGATTAGATAGGATATGCCCAGAAGAACCTAGCAGACCCACAGGATCATATTATCCTCTCAGGTTTATAATGGAGTGGAAAGACTTCTCCAGTAACTTGCTACAAAATGAGTCTGAAGACGCCTTGTGTGGGTGAAAGCAGACTAACCACCGTGCAAGACTGACACTGCAGTCAGCTGCCCAGGTAGGAGATCCCTGGGTCATGCCCAGGTTCTAACTGGGAAGGCTCAGCCCGCGCAGAGCAGTGCTCCATTCCCAAACTCCCCCAGCAGCACACACGTTACACTGGAAAAGCCAGTTTATAATATTGCCAAAGGCAGCATTAAACTTCCATGACACGGCCTCAGAATGTCATCCAAGAAGTATACAAGCCCTTCTAGTAACATCAAAACAAGTGAGCCAGCTATGGTGCCAGCTGTGGGCAGATGGCCCAAGGTCTGTGTGGTTTGGGATCTGCTTCTTCCACCACATCCTCTGCGTCCACATGTTTGACAGGCTACAAGCCCTGCCAGTTCCCTCTCAACTCCAGCCTGGCCTCACAGAGGGAAGAATGTAACACCACTTCCAGGCAAGAGAAGCCCTGCGTGTTCTGAGGCAATCCTCCCTTTCTATGTGATTTTACTCAAGGCAGGGCTGGCTGTGTCTCATAATATTTAGCATCTAGTTAAGTTGTTATGAACATATTGTGTTACACATTTTGTGATCCCTGCCCTGGAGGTGTCTGAGTTAAATCACGTTGTCTGAGTTGAATCACAGAACGATGCCATTTCTGTGCCGTACTCTTGCCAGGGGGGTGGGGCGGGAAGAAGGAACAATCTCTCTCTTCCTTAGCACATCCAAAATTGATAACCTTTGAGGTTTATCTCTTACTAAATTTAAATTTTCACAATAGCTTAGCAAGAGTAGTGGGGGGTGGGGGTTGTGGGAAAGGAACAGATACCAGTAACTTTGATTTTTGCCTGTAAAGACGTTCTTCAGCAGAAATATCACCAGGGTACGAATAGATCTCAGAATGTATTTGCGTGTCCGTAGTATCCATTTGATAGTAAATCAGGCTGTCCAGCAAATGTTTGTAATGAGATGGTCTTGAGCTTGGCCCAGAGTGAAAGAAGGTGGAGGTTTATTATAATGCTTTCCTCTGATGGTTGAATATTCCCAACCAGGAGTCCTGCCCCCAACCTAAAAACCTATAAGCAAAGAAGCGATCTCATGGTTTGTGCCCATGTCTGTTAATCTAGCTGTATCATCACTTTCATGTCAATGAGCCAATTTCCCCACGTTATAGATGCTAAGTAAGTGTGTCTGAAAACAACCAGCCTCATCTTACCCCTCTGGCAGGAGATGTACCTCCTCTGCAAAAGCAACATGACATTATTGCCAAATGACAGTGTTTCATTGCTGGAGTAACTCAGTCCAGACTTCAGCAAGAATGTGATGCAGTTGCAAAAGAGGCTAATATCTTTTGGGATGTATTAACAGAAGTGTTGTAAGAAAGAAACAAGAGGTAATTGCCTATTTGGCAGGGGTGAGGCCTCTGCTGGAGTACTGTATCCAACATTGGCCACCATACTTTAGGAAAAATGTGGACAAATTGAAGAGAGCCCAGAGGAGAGCAACAAAAATGATCAGATGTTTAGATAACCTGACCTATGAGGAAAGGTTAAAAAAAAACTTGAGAGAAGACGACTAAGGGGGGTAACCTGATAACAGTCTTCCAAAATGTTAAGGACTTTTATAAAGAGGACCATGATCAATTGTTCTCCATGACCACTGTAGGTAGGACAAGAAGTAATGGGCTTAATCTGCAGCAAGGGAGATTAAAACTTTCTAACTATAAGGGTATTTAAGCTCTGGAATTGGTTTCCAAAGGAGGTTGTGGAACCCCCCCCCCCACCCCACTGGGGGTTTTTAAGAACAGATTGGACAAACCCCTGCCAGGGATGGTCTAGGTTTATTTGGTCCTGCCTCAGTGCAGGGCTGGATTTGATCACCTCTTGAGGTCTCTTCCAACCCTACAATTATTATTATTAAGAATCAATAAGAGATAAAGTAGGTTGGGTAAAATTTGAAGTTATCTCCATCACAATTTTTACTGGCCTAATATAATGTTTGACTCAGGGCTTGAGTGGAACATAGGGTTGAGAGGTAGTATGATCCAGTGAATAGGTCACTGGCCTAAAAATCAGGAGATCTGGATTCTATTCCCAGCTCTGCTCCTGAGCCATTGCATGACGCTGGGCAACCAACTTCTCCTCTGTTTCTGCTCCCACACTTTATCCCTCTTGTCTGTTACCAGAAACTCTCTTAGTATATGTAAGGTACCATACCTAGCACAATGGGGCACTGATTTCAACTGGTGTCCCCCAGCTCTACCATAATATCACTAATAAGGTTGATAGCCACTGACTATGTACAGCCCTGAGCTACAAATGTCTGGCCAGCAAACCAAATTTATTTGTTGTCATCCTGATAAATCTTCTCTTTATCACAGAGACCTTCAATGCTCAGTGGGCACGCCAAATATTCCAAGTGCTCTGAGCTAACTCTCCACATAGGTGATCAACCAAGCGTGGGATCTCGGAAGATTTATGACTTTGTTTAGGATCCGTGTGACTTTCTACCTGGACTATAATTGGACTGGAATGTCATCCAGCTGTGGGGGAAGGTGAATGCCCTACTACTGAAATCTGGGCAGGTTGGACAAACTGCATATTTGTGAAAATGACCCGGGCAATGACTAATCCAATATTGCGAATAGAATCCTCCTAGTACAAAATTATAATAATAATAATTATTATTACAGTAGCATCTAGAGGTCCCAGCTGAGGAAAGTATTTTGGCCCCACTGTGGAAAGTACTCTACAGACTCATGGCAGGAGATAGTCCCTGTTCTGAAGAGTTTACAGTCTAAACAGGCAAGACAGATAAACTGTTGGAAGGGAAATAGAAGTAAAGTGACTTGTGCAAGGTCAGATAGCAGTTTAGTAGCAAAGGTGGGAATAGAACCCAGATATCTCCCAGATCTGCCCAGTGCCTTATCATCCAGACCATGTTGCTTCCACAATATTAATGCTGATACAGGAGGTTTAGAACAGAAATACTTCTTCCTTTATGTGCAATAGGCTCTTGGTTGTTGTTATTTCTGGCACGTTATTTACTGCATCAACAGTGCGCTTTACTGAACATCAAGGATGTAAGTCCTGCCCTCTAGGATCTTACAAACGAACCAAACGATAAAATATTACACACCGACAGCACACTGGGTGATGAGAGGGGCAAAGTATCACAGGCTGCTACTATGCAAGGCCAGCTGGATTTGTAACGGAAAGCAGTTACCATGATAACTTTACACTGTTGCCAACTCTCGTGATTTTTTTTTAACAGAAAATCTCACAATTTTTGGTCTTTTTCTTAACACTTTAGCTCATGGAGGCAAGAGGTTATGTGAGAATCTCAGCTTTCATTTGTTTAAAAATGTAAATTTCTAGTACTCATGTTTACAGAAAAACCTGACAATATGATCCATGTGTATCATAAAGGCTCAAAAATCAGAAAGGGGGTGGGGGGAGAGTACCCTTCTCTCTCTCAATCTCATGATTTTTAAGACAATCTCACAATTCTAGGGGCCTGACTCATGATTTTTGAATGTTTGGGGCTGACAGTGCTACAGTAGTTGGAATCCATGGTCTAAGTCCAGTAAAGGTGACCTGCGGAGGATTTCCTTTTAAAACTAGTCTTGTGCCTTTTTTGGTTTCAATATGATGCACAAAGGATTTGAATGGTTGTTGTGGTTTAAAAAAAAAAAAAGTTCCAGTCCCTTTTTTGAGCCTTAGAAAAACATAATACCAGGAAAAATCAAAATGTTATTAATCACTCGTGTGGGTGGCAAAGCCATTCATCCCACAGAGCAATCCGCAGCAGGCCCAAGATGTGTCTGTTTTCTTTCTCTCCCACATCCCCAGGTTAATCAAATATGTATTTAGTTTGATTTGTTTGTCTAAACTGCAGGTAGGAGCAAGCACCCAGACCAAATCAGTGTGCACATTGAACCTGGGATTTCTGCATTCACTCTGTATATCTATTTGGTTGGGTGTCTTACCACTGTTTTAACTCTGGTGCCTCTTTCAATGCTCAGGGTGTGGAAGGTTGGGGGAGAACATGGAGTATTCTAAGGAGCAGTAAAGCCTGATTCTTTCCCCTATCTAGGGTATTTTCTTGATCAGTTCCTCCTCTGAGGCCTCAAGCCTGCAACTTGTTCCTGTCCCTCTGCACTGGCTTTTATGAGGCTCTGCAGGAGTCCACTCTGCACTGTTCGCAGTTCAGGTTAGGGACCTTACAAAGCTATTAGTGTAGTCATGCCAGTGTAGTAAGTTTGAAAAGTCTGCTATCCGTGAGACCCTACATCAGTTCTGCTAGCCAGAGGAGACAGGAAGGACTTCCCACAAGGAAAAAAACACAGATTGGCTTGGAGTCACCAATACTGGACTCCCACAGTCGTGGTCTGGCTCTGCTATCATTGAAGTTTATAGTAAAGCTCCTATTGATTTCAGTCAGTCCAGATTCATTCTAGACTTCCATGGAGTGAATTTGGCTACAGGACAACAGCTTGCGTGGTCAGACTTGTAAAGGCTGAGACATGGCTACCCACAACCAGTGAAAATAGAATAGTTGTTTATTGCTCTCTTTTTTGGTCTTGGTTTTATATTTATTCTTGTATGTGTTACAGTGTTGCCCGCTCTTGTGATTTTAGTACTAGTCTTCTGATATTTGGGGCTTTTCTTCAAACCCTAGCCCTGGAGTTATGAATCTCAGCTATTATTTGAGCGTGCAGGAGGGAAAGTAAGTTTTTGCCCTCATAGTGGATGGAAAAGCTTGAAATTGTGATGGAAAAGCTTGAAATTGTGACCCTTAAGGGTTTGAACACCAGAAGAAAAATAACCCCAAAACGTATTGTTTAAAATGTTGTGATTTTGGGGGGACCTGACTTGTGAATACTTGTGTTGGGCAGTACTGCAATTCTTGGTAAGAGAGCGGATAAAAATATACATGAAGGAAACAAGCACTGATGCTCAGATGATGAACGTGGTATAAAAACCTGTGTAGACTAGAATAGCACCATGCATGAAGTTCACACTGAACAAGATCTAAGCTGCCCATTGAATAATGACTCAGGGATTTCTAAGAGTATTTTCTTTCATATATGGTAAAAGTGGACCAGATTCATTAGGCAGTATTGATGTGCAGTATTGATCTGGTTGGTAACAAGGTAGTGTTCAATACCACACACACTCTCCTGTTTTTCATATTAGAAAACAATAGATCGGGCAGCTGACACTGGAGTTCCGAGAGACGATTTTAACTGATGCTCCGATTCCACTGAAGCAAAACTTCCATTGATTCTGAAAGGGAGTCTTGTCTGAGTAAGAACTGCAGATGGGGCCCTATGTGTTGCTTACTCTGAAGCTTTGTCAACCTTACTTGCAGAGGGTGCAAGGAGAGCTGTGTAGGGTCCTCAAGTGTGTAACAATTCGCATACAAGCCAACTGTAGGATCAGTTTCTTTTGGGGGTATTCTGGGGAGGGTGGGCAGGTTTAAAGACTTTAACCATATAATTCTGTTGTTTCCAGTGTTGCTGAACCCAAGTATTCACACTGCATTAGATTAGCATAAAAATCATGGAGATTTAACACACACACACACAAATTAAAATTTGGGTTATCTTTCTTAAGGTTAGGTTTTTGAGCTTTCCTCCAAAACTTTTTTTTTTAAATGAACGCTGAGATTCTTCATAAAACCTTAGCTCCTGGAGTCATGTAATTACAGAAACCACCAAACAGCAGAAGTTGTGAGAGTTGAAAATGCTGCGTTTGTTAAAGTGCTCTGAGGCTTTTGGGTGTGTACACCTAAAAACCTTAAAATGTATTTTACATTATTAAATCCTTCCTGAGCTTCCACATTCTTGATCAAAGATAAAAGGAAGAGGTGGAGAGACAGCAGGCAGGGTTGGTTAGTACCTGCAGTAGTCGTTCCCCATTTCCCACCTACCCCCTGGGAAAGCAGTGAGTGAATTAATGCTGTCACTGTCAACGTTCATTTACCTGCTCCCCTTGAGGATGGACTGAGGGAAGAGGACACTGGGGGAGTCCAAGGGAACACAGTTCCTGTCAGTCATGTGCCACTGTGGGCTAAGTGGCAGGCTCTCTGCACAGAGTCCCTCCGTGTCTGTTCCTTCTGCCTCTGTTCACTTCAACAGAAGAGGCTTCATGAAACTGAGTAAATGCCCACAAAATCTCCCATCCCATTTGCAGGGAAAAGCTAACAGAAGGGAGTGCTTGGCCCTCATTTAAGTTCCAGTGGTCCCTTAGGCACACTCTTCAGCTCTAGGAAAAAAAGAAGCCCCAAAAGTTTGTACTTGTGGAGTTTCGTCTTCAGTCTGTGTTGTGGGGGATATAAACCCCTGAATGTCAGGGATGTTGCCACAGAGCTGGATTATCTACGGTGAGGCAATGCTCTTCCATACTGACTCCAAGCTCTCCTGCATATCTCACTCTATCCCATGTCAACCATTGCTTCCAAGCACCTTCAGTGCTGCGGAGGTTATGTAAGGTAATACTGACACGGGGTTATTGTTAACTTGGCCTGGAATTTTCCACAGGGTACAGGACAGGGACAATGCCTTGGAGAGCTGCTGGCCCCCTGCCTGTCTTGTTGCCTTTATAAGCACAGAGGGACTGCGGGAGAGTTGGGCTGGGGCAGAAAGGAGGAATATGTTTTTGAGGTGGAATTACTCGCTGGTTCCTGACCCAACTTGATTCAGTTGACCTCTGCTCATGAGAGTGGAGGGTATCATTGGATCCTGACAATCACCTTGCCCAATTAATAACTTTCCTAGCAACTCCACTATGGCATAAATCACACCCACCCCCACACATCTACTCACTTGACTAACTAGAGTACACATCCATTCATTAGAAATCTGATAAATGAATATTTTAAAATCTGAACAGGCAGCAAGGAGAGACATGAGCAGGTACTGAGTTAACGTTGAAAGTATAGCTTTAAAAAAATTTCACCCTCCCTCTTTTCACCCAACCTGTTCTGCTTGTCAGGATACTCCCCCTTCTCATTCCATGCCCAACCCATTATCTTTCTATTCATACTTCAAAGGCTCTTCTTTTTATGCCCACTCCCAACATTAAATACATCCATTCTTTGAAGCACATGGGTCTCTATCATCACTAAGTAAAAGGTTATGCTTCACATCAAGTGTGGGTGGAAATTCATTTATTTGGCAAATGTCATTAGGGAAATAGCTGACTACTCCCTGTTTTCCTGACACACCATGCCAGAATGCACAGAGGAAATCATTTCTTCCTCTTGGGTCTTGTACAGCTACTTATACCAGTGAAGAATCAATGTAGTGAGCTGGTAGTGTCATAACCTGCTTCTGCTCTTGTAAAGGACGAAAGGTGAAGGACAACAGAGAACCAGGCTGCTTATTCTTATATATGTGAGCCTTTACATTAATAATACAGAGGAAACTATTAAAAAGGCAACATTTGCTGAGATGCTACAAAGTTGTCGTTTAGTTATTCCACAATTACATCCTTTTCTAGGGGCCTGATCAAAAAAGGACTGTAAGGACTCCTATTTGCCACACTAAGAATGCATTAAGTCATGTCAAGTCCTGACATTTCTATCGGGATCACGGTTGCATACTGACTTTCACAACGTTGTCTCCTTTGCTTTGGAAAGTAGCGTGATCCTCATTGCTCCGCACAATACAATAGATACGCAGTAACTGACTAGTGTAGTTAAAAACTAGGCCAGACTTCTCTAATTTGACACTAAAGGGATTCAGATTTCAAACTGTCTCTTGAAAAATGCACTTTTATGCTGAAAAGCAGCACATATGTTTCTATATGGATAACGAGCTTTGCTGACAAGGACAATTACATCTCCAATAAGCGTCTGTGGTCACTCCTCGTTCATGTTTTAGAGGAAGGCTTGCTTTAAATTACTCTGTATTTGGCTCCTGTGGTTGCTACAGTAGTTCTGTAGAATAGTGTTTTCCATAATTCTACTCTAGCCCCGAGCTACCCAGCTTTGCTATCTCACATTCGCAATGGATGAAGGTACAAATGGCTCAGATCCTCAAAAGATATGCAGGCACCTAACTGCCGTCTGAACCTAATTCCCATTGATTTCAATGGGAGATAGGCGCCTCAATACTTTTGAAGATCTGGGCCAAATCTTCCTGGGTATTTTAGACCCTATAATATAGTATTTTTCCCTCTGTGCTGACTTCTGACCTATTTCCAATGTGAATAATGCCAGCTGGGATATAGCATTGTACAGTATGACTAATATATAGTGTAACTGTATCTTACACCTCTATACTTTCTACATGGATTGTTCCTTCATCCCGGGATCTCAAATACTTTACAAGCATTTGTTAATTTGGTACTATCACATAAGAACAGCCATACTGGGTCAGACCAATGCTCCATCTAGCTCAGTATCCTGTCTTCCAACAGTGGCCCATGCCAGGTGCTTTAAAGGGAATGAACAGAACAGGTAATCATCAAGTGATCCACACCTTGTCACCCATTCCCAGCTTCTAGCAAACAAAGGCTAGGGTCACTTCAGAGCATGGTTTTGCATCCCTGCCCATCTTGGCTAATAGCCAGTGATGGACCTATCCTCCATGAACATATCAAGTTCTTTTTTGAATCCCGTTATAGTCCTGGCCTTCACAACATCCTCTGGCAAAGAGTTCCACAGGTTGACTGTGTGTTGTGTGAAGAACTACTTCCTTTTGTTTGTTTTAAACCTGTTGCCTATTAATTTCATTAGGTGACTCCAAGTTTTTGTGTTATGAGGAATAAATGACACTTCCTTATTTACTTTCTCCACACCAGTCATGATTTTATAGACCTGTATCATATCCCCACTTTGTCATCTCTTTTCCAAGATGAAAAATCCTAGTCTTATTAATCTCCTCATATGGAAGCTGTTCCCTCCCCCTTTCATTTTTGTTGCCCTTTTCTGAACCTTTGCCAAGTCCAATACATTTTTTGAGATGGGGTGACCACATATGCATGCAGTATTCAAAATGTGGCCATATCATGGATTTATATAGAGGCAATACGATATTTTCTCTCTTATTATCTATCCCTTTCTTAATGATTCCTAACATTGTTAGCTTTTCTGACTGCCACTGCACACTGAGCAGATGTTTTCAGAGAACTATCCACAATGACTCCAAAATCTCTTTCTTGAGTGGGAACAGCTAATTTAGACCCCATCATTTTATATGTATAGTTGGGATTATGTTTTTCAATGTGCATTACTTTGCATTTATCAACATTGAATTTCATCTGCCATTTTGTTGCCCAGTCACCCAGTTTTGTGAGATCCCTTTGTAGCTCCTCACAATCTGCTTAGGAGTTAACTAGCTTGAGTAGTTTTGTGTCATCTGAAAATTTTGCCACCTCACTGTTTACCCCCTTTTCTAGATCATTTATGAATATGTTGAACAGTATTGGTTCCAGTGTTCCCTCTAATTTTTGACAGGCCGTGTGCGCAAAAAAATTTCTTCTGTGCAAATTGTTATGTTTCTGTGCAAATTTCTGTGCGTGTGGTGTTTTGCTGTGTGCGCGGGGTTTGGGATCTGTGCGCACACGCGCACAGCTTAGAGGGACCAGTGACGGGTTCCAGTACAGACCTCTGGGGGACACCGCTATTTACCTCTCTCCATTTTGAAAACTGAGCATTTATTCCTACCCCTTGTTTCCTATCTTTTAATGAGTTACTGATCTATGAGAGGGCCTTCCCTCTTATCCCATGATGGTTTGCTTTGCTTAAGAGCTTTTGGTGAGGGACCTTGTCAAAGGCTTTCTGAAAATCTAAGAACACAATATCCACTGGATCATCCTTGTCCACATGCTTGTTGACCCCGTCAAAGAATTCTAGTAGATTGGTGAGGTATGATTTCCCTCTACAAAAACCATATTGATTCTTCCCCAACAAATCGTGTTCATCTATGTGTCCGATCATTCTGTTCTTTAATATAGTTTCAACTAATTTGCAGGGTACTGAAGTTAGGCTTACTGGCCTGTAATTGCTGGGATTGACACTGGAATCTTTTTTAAAAATTGGCATCCCATTAGCTAGCCTCCAGTCGTCTGGTACAGAAGCTGATTTAAATGATGGGTTACATACCACAGTTAGTAGTTCTGCAATTTCACATTTCAGTTCCTTCAGAACTCTTGTGTGAATACCATCTAGTCCTGGTGACTTAGTACTCTTTAAGTTATTAATTTGTTCCAAAACCTCCTCTAATGACATCTCAATCTGGGACATTTCCTCAGATTTGTCACCTAAAAAGAATGGGTCTGTTTTGGAAATCTCCCTCACATCCTCAGCCATGAAGACGGATGCAAAGAATTCATTTAGTTTCCCCTAAATGGCCTTATTCTTCCTTGAATGCTCCTTTAGCATCTCAATCGTCCAGTGGCTCTGCTGGTTGTTTAGCAGGCTTCCTGCTTCGGAAGGAAGCAGGAAGTACAAGGAGCCTGATGTACTTAAAATTTTTTTTTGCTGTTACTTTGAGTCTTTGGCTAGCTGTTTTCAAATTCTTTTTTTGGCCTTCCTAATTATATTTTTACACTTCACTTGCCAGTGTTTATGCTCCTTTCTATTTTCCTCAATAAGATTTAACTTCCACTTTTTGAAGGATGCTTTCTTGCCTCTGCCTGCTTCTTTTACTTTGTTGTTTAGCCACCGTGGCACTTTTTAAATTTGGGGCATACTTTTAGTTTGAGCCTCTATTATGGTGTCTTTAAAAAGTTTCCATGCAGCTTGCAGGGATTTCTCTTTTGGCACTGTACCTTTTAATTTCTGTTTAACTTACTCCCTCATTTTTGGCAAAGAGTCCTGTCGCACCTTATAGACTAACAGACGTATTGGGGCATAAGCTTTCGTGGGTGAATACCCACTTCATCAGATGCCACATGCATCCAACGAAGTGGGTTTTTACCCACAAAAGCTTATGCTCCAACACGTCTGTTAATCTACAAGGTGCCAAGGACTCTTTGCCGCTTTTACAGATCCAGACTAACACGGCTACCCCTCTGATACTTGGTCCCTCATTTTTGAGTCGCTCCCCTTAGTGAAATTAAATGCTACTGTGGTGGGCTGCTTTGGTGTCTGCCACTCCCGCCCACCATCAGCTGTTAACTTTAATTATGTTATGGTCACTATTACCAAACAGTTCAGCTATATTCACCTCTTGAACCAGATCCTGTGCTCCACTTAGGACTAAATCAAGAATTGCCTCTTTCCTTGTGGGTTCCAGGACGGGCTATTCCAAGAAGCAGTCATTTAAGATATCAAGAAACTTTATCTGTGCATCCCATCCTGAGGTGACATGTACGGTGTCAATATGGGGATAGTTCAAATCCCCCATTATTATGGAGCTGTCTATTTGTACAGCCTCCCTAATATCCCTGAGCATTTCACAGTCACTATCACCATCCTGGTCACATGCCTGTGAGGCTGGTAAATATCTAGCCTCCCATTACCAAAGTGGAAAGTTAGCCACAGAAGGATTAGAACCAGTATCTTCAAGTGCTTGGGTGGGCCTGTCGAGCATTCCAGCTGGTGCTCAGCTTGTTAGTTGTGCCTAAGCTCCCCAAATGCTCTGTGGCAGTTTGGGCCATGTTTAAGGAGCTACTGGCTCAGTCAGCTATTTCAATAATGCTCAAGAACCAGGGGGTCACCGAGGTGCTTCTGATTTAGCCATGTCAGGGGTAGGATTACATCTGCCGGCACAAATTAAGCCCTTCAGGCCAGGCACTCTATACTTGCTCTGCAGAACACACACTGTATAACACACAATCTCTGTATGTCTAAAAAAGTCCCCAAATAGAGACAGTGTAAAGAGACAGCCAGATTCAGTGAGAGAACAGAGAACAAGTGTTGGCGGGGGGGGGAAGAGGAAAGAGGGAAGGCTAAGGAGGAGCTGCAGTGTATGCAACCGGCCAGCCAAAACAAGTCAGGAGAAGACAGAGGGGTCTGAGTTCTGGGTTTCTGCATTGGGGCTGCATCACCTGTTCTTGCTGCTGAAATAAGCAAATTTCTGGTACATCCGTGTGGCCAGGAGAATCACGGATTCAAAAGGCCAGAAGGGACAATTGTGATAATCTAGTCTGGTCTCCTCCATATACAGGGCATAAGCTTTCCACAAAAATAATTCCATTTGAACAAGAGCATATCTTTAAAAAATTCCAATCTTAAAAGTTGCCTGTGATGGAGAATCCATCATGATTCCTGCTAAATCTTTTCAATGATTAATCCCCCTCCCTGTTAAAAATTGTACTCCTTATTTCTAGTCTGAATTTGTTTAGCTTCAACTTCCAGTCATTGGATCTTGTTACACCTTTTTATCTTTCAGACCATCAGTCCTCCTTGCCTGACCATGGCTTCCTTCATACCCTCCTTTATTTCCGCTGTGATGTGGGCACAATCCTTTTAAACAACCTGAGTGCAAATTTGGCTGGTGACTCATTGAACGTGGTGTAGAATGATTTCTGGCGGGCAGGGGAATGCTGAGTAGCATTGTCTGCAAGTAGCACCCAAGTTGTTGTTCTCTGGAAGTGTCAGTAAATAAGGGAAGGATAGGATATGAAGGACACTCTCCCCTCATTAATGTTCCACATGCAAAACAGTCTAGAATTTACCATGCTGTGGGTGCCTGCGTGCCCAGGTTCAGCGTGATATATGCAGGTAATCGGTGTTTCCTGAAGCGTGTTTCCCATTTTATTGGACACGTACCCTGTTTCAGACAAAGAATGCTGCAGTGGCCCCTTATCTGGTGTACGTTCCTTTTTGGCAACACTTCTCCTGCAGCTAGCCAGAGCAAGAGCAATGTGAATGATGTGAAAGATTGCCTTGACGCATCCTAATAGCATGGATATTTCTGATGTTTGTGTCCTGGGATGATGTGGGTTCCTCTTGTTACCCAGTGATCACTATCCAGATCCTGTCTGCCTTCCTGCTCAGCTGGTGAAGCCCAGAGCAATAGCCCTCTACTTTTGCATTTAGGGCTACCACAAGTTATGCCTGCTGCCCATGGCACCAAGAGGCCATACCAGCAGCTAGGGTTTGCTGGGATGTAGCAACTCCAGCCACACTTCTACAGCCAGGGCCAGGGGGATAGTGGTGACATAAGAGCAACTCCAGCAGCCCTACTGCACCTGCAGTCTCTTCCACATTGGGGGAATCCTTGGTTGACGAGATCCATTGGGCACACAGCCTCTTTGACCAAAGAGATGGGCACAAAGGTGCCACAGTATAGTGGAGATCTGACCCAATGTATACGACCATCTAAAAACATGACCTTGTTCAGAATGTGAAAGGTGTCCTAGAATGAGGCTCAGTACTCCCAGCCAATCATATTCTTTTCTTTTTCATGAACATTCTTTCTTAGCACTGTGACCTGTTTGGATGTGAAGCACAGTTAAAGCGAGTGCACTAGTTCCGGCCCATGGAACACAGCCTACTCTTCTATTTCAGACTGATCTTCCCTCCTTCTCTGCTTTTCCCTCCTTTCTCTTTTGCTACATTTTTGGTATTTTGCCTCAAGGTGTGTGTCAAATTCTAGAAAGGAGAACAACAGGTTGAATCTAGAAACCAACCCTTATGCAAAACAATACAAAACATTGCAATATTCTACAATGATGATGCAAGAATGCAATTTTTTGTTGTTGTAAGAAATACTTTTTGGGGGGTCCAAACTAGAAAAAAATGTCAAAGCTATCCTAAGCAAAGGTGAAAGCTGAATGCAGTGCTAAAATCACCAGAAATGATAGAAGGTTCCAGGTCATGTTGGCTATTGAGATAAAGCGATTATCACCTGCTGTTAGTTACTGGAACTGAGAGCCAAGTGTTTTCAGTACACACTGGGTAGGAAGTACTTTATAAATCACAGTAACTTCTGACATGCAATAACATCCAGTTTTATTAATATAAACTGCAGGGATTTTTTTAAAGTCTGTTAGCAGTAAAACCACCCTTTTCATAAAAATCTTGGCATTCACACATGCCCTGCAGGTTTGCACAGCATCTTTAAGCACTAAAAGATGTTCATTACCCCACACACTAAAAACTATAGTGGGATTATATCACTGCCTTGAATTATCTGCTTCTTCACCAAATGTCAGTGAAATTGGAAAGTGCCTATGTAAATTGTAGGAGTACAGAATTCAGAGGAGCTACCCTGACTTACAGCAACTCAGGATCTATACCAATATTTTCCTCGTGTAGTCATTCTCCCATAACAATTGGTCAGCCTTTTTAAGATACTGTGGTGTGTGATGAGAGTTTGAGTGATATTTGTTAAAATATGGGGTGGGGGAGAGAAATGCACCTGTCTCGGTCTTTCTTCCTGTACTGTATTTATTCAACTATTGCTTTTATTTTAATATTATGATCTGAAGAGCAGGGCTTCCCTTCAGATCAAGCCCTATCTGTTGCAATGATTTTACAATCACACTAGTTGTCATCTTGTTTCCTGGTGGTAGCACATCTGTTTCCTGCTGTGGGAGACATAAGTACCCAGACTATTCAGCTTCCCGTGCCAGCCTAACTGCTCCTGTGTGTGAATGTTATTGTGAGCAGACTAAGGACTTGCTCCTTCTCTGTTGGTATTTGAAGTCCAAATTCAACCTCCCATGGAACTATCCAGGGGAAGGGAGTAGAGGTAAGAAGAAACTTCCTTCTGAAATGCCCTAAAAGAGAGGAGTCTGGGACAGGGCCATGCAGCCTTCCACTCTGATGAAATCTGGAGATCCTTGGTCCCACAGAAGATTGGGTTCTCTATGCTGTCTCTCTGCTCCTTCTATCTCCCTTCAAGAGTCATGCTCTTAGTGGGGAGAAGACAGCCACCCTATTCCTGAGCAAAACGTTTTCTCTGAGGGAGCTGCAGGTGCAACATCTGGCATTGTTAACTCAGGCATCCACTGGAGTTCCTTGACACTGGAAGTGTGAACGCTGTAGACAGGCCCTGCCCTCAAAACTCCACAGAGCCACCAAATCTGTGAATCTCCACAAAGGAGCTCCTTCAGGCTCCCGTGGTAGCCCAGATGAAAACACAAAGCTAGAACTCCGCACTTCCAGGCTCCATCATGTCTGGATCCGCTTCACCCACAAAAGCAAAGGGGATGAGTGGATCCTATATACACTGATGTTCAGACAGTAATGGACAAGTTCATGTATGCATGATAGATAGAACGAGGTCATTATCCCAATATCATTGTGACAGTGATTGAAGGGCTAGACTGTGGATGGCTCTCCATGGGTGCAAAAGTGGGAATGGGGAGAAGAGGACAGAAGCTATGCAACTCCATGCCATCTATCACACTGCCCCGTATGAATAGGAAAATCTCCCTCAGAAAATCCAGTCATTCACTACCTTATCTTCCTTCAAATTCCTCCTTAAGATTCATATCTCCCATGGTGCCCACAAACCCAGCCTGATCATGACTAGATGGGTGACAAGCTGCGACTATTCCTCTTCCCCTTCTTTCCTCTCTCTGCCCCTGATTAAACCCGCACCTCCAAACCCCAATCCCTGTAACTAACAAAGGTGGGACAATTCTTCACCAGGTTCATTTGCTTGTATGTCGTATCCTCATCCTTAGTTTGTCTATTTATGTTTTTAGAGCGTCTGACCTTCAGGACTGGAATGGTCTTTTCAGTGTCTACACCTCCCCCTACAATGAGGCTTAATTTCCAGTTAGGGGCCTGGGGTTGCTACTATAATATAAATACTTCTCCTTTCCTTGTGTAGGGGCTGGGCACAAATCTCATTGTGGAGCAGAGGCGGTGCTTCCAGCTAGCACTGAGTCAGTCTCCTGAAAAGGATTGGGGGAGGCCTGAGGTGAAGTCAGTGACATGGCTCTGCCACCCCTTCTATAGCAAACAGCAAAATAAGTCAGGTATACTGCTCCCTTACAAAGGCTGGTGGAGCTGCTGCTGCCTCAGCTTACACATAGACTGTAAGCTCTCTGGGGCAGGGACCATCTCTATTATGTTGGTACAGTGGCTGGCACAATGGTGTTGGGGCCTCTAAGCTATATTGCCATATAAATTAATAATAGTGCTGTGTCAGCTAGAATTCCTCCTGAGGCTCCCACCTTAAGAACATGAGAACGACCATACTGGGTCAGGCCAATGGTCCATCTAGCTCTGTATCTTGTCTGCAGCAGTGGCCAGCACCAGCACTTCAGGGGGAGTGTACAGAACAAGGCAAGTGTGGAAATATTCACCTCTGGCTTCTGCTACTGGCTTCTGGCAATCAGAGGTTTAGGTTTGCCCCAGGCATGAGGTTGCCTCCCTAACCATCTTGGCTAATAGCCATTGATGGACCTATCCTCCATGAATTTATAGAATTGTTTTTTGCATCCAGTTATAGTTTTGGTCTTTACAACATACCACGGCAAAGAGTTCCACAGGTTAATTGTGCACTGGGTGAAGTAGTATTTGGTCTTGTTTGCATTAAGCCTGTTGCCTATTAATTTCATCAGGTGATGCCTGGTTTTTATATTGTAGGAAAGAGTAAATAACATTTCTGCATAAACTTTTTCCAACATAATTCATGATTTTTTAGACCATTATCATATCTACCCTTAGTCATCTATTCTCTAAAACTGAAAAGCCCCAATCTTTGTAGTCTCTCCTTGTATGGAAGCTGTTCCATACCCTTGATCATCTTTGTTGCCCTCTTCTGTACCTATTTCCAGTTCCACTGTATCCTTTTTTGAGATGGGGTGACCAGAATGGGACACTGTATTCAAGGGTAGGAGCCCCATAGATTTACATAGTGGCATTGTGATATTTTCTCTCTCTTTCCTAATAGTTTCTAACATAGTGTTAGCCTTTTTGATCATTGCTGTGCATTGTGTAGAAGTTTTTAAGAGGACTATCCATGAGGACTCCAAGATCTCTTTCTTGAGTAGTAACAGCTAATTTAGACCCCATCATTACATATGGGTAGTTGGGATTATTTCCCCCCCCCTCAATATTCAATTTCATCTGCCATTTTGGTGCCCACTCACCTGGTTTTGTGAGATCTCCCTACAACTCTTCACAGTCAGCTTTGGACTTAACTATCTTGAGTAATTTTGTATCATCTGCAAACTTTGCCACCTCACTGTTTGCTCCCTTTTCCTGATCATTACTGAATATTTTGAACAGCACCACGGTTTACCTCTCTCCATTGTAAAAACTGACCATTTATCCTACCCTTTGTTTCTTCTCTTTTAACCAGTTACTCATCCATGAGAGGACAACCTTCCTTATTATCCCATGACTACTTAGTTTCATTAAGAGCTTTTGGATCTTAACTATATTGACTGCATCACCCTTATCCACATGCTTGTTGAAGCCCACAGAGAATTCTAATAGAGTAGTGAGTACCCCTTACAAAAGCCTTGTTGACTCTTGCCCAACAAATCATGTTTAATCTATGTGTATGAATGCTGTTCTTTACTACAGTTTCTACCAATTTTCCCAGTACTGAAGTTAGGCTCGCTGGCCTGTAATTGCCAGAATCGCCTCTGGAGCTTTAGCATGGCTCACTCCCATCTTCCTCCAGCATGGACCATGGGTTAAATCGACAATCGAGTCCTTACTTTGTTGTTTCTTTAAAATATAAAGTGTATTTAATATCTGGATACAATAAAGTTGCTCCCAATTTACATAGCTGTACATGAGAGGAAAACCAGGCCCATAACTTTTCTCTTCTAACTCAACCCATATCCCTAGGAAAAGTAGTCTGCCCATCACAGAAGACCATTCACAGGGTGCTATCTCAGCATGGTAACTGCCTTTCTTTGATGTGTAATTTGGCAGCAATTCCTGAGAAATACTCGTGAAAATAACTGTTACTGCCAGTTAATAAATTGCTCATAGCTTCAAAATGGCATCTCAAAAAGCAATTAACTATCAATAAAAAACAAAGAATTTGAACAATCCATTTTCACCACTTCTACCCTCCAACAATAAAATAAAACACCCCAAACCCAGAAAGCAAAGAATAAAAAGGACAGTGAGGGACAGAATCATGTATTCACCACATACAAACTCTTCTATTTGATGATCTCAAAAAAACTGAGAAACTGGCAGATTTATGGTTATTGTTATTTGGAAGAAAACTTTGAGGAATGAAATGGACAAAATAACTAGAATGATATGCTCAATATTGTGGGTGGCATTAAAATGTGGCATGTTCTTTAACCTCCACAATGCATACATACCCATTAGCTCTACCGGTACTGTTATTTGCCATTCCCTCCTTGTGTTCTCTTTGGTCTGCTGCTTCAGTTTATCCTCACCATAAGATGGTTAAGAAAATGTACACAATAAGGGATTCACAATTTCCACTTAAATGTCATTAATGATAGTGATACCACAGCAGAGTCATGAACACATTTATAATCTTCATTTGCAATCTTTTTTTTGGGTGGGGTGAGTTGCATCAGTTTCTTCCTTTTCTGTTTCAGGAAATAAAACATATTTCCTATCTGCACATCAAGTCTCTCGGCATGAGAAGCAAGATTTCTGTACTAAATTGGATGAAAGGAGCAGTTTAAAACCTAAATCAGGAAAAAAAAAAAACCCTAAAATCTAGAAGGAAATTAGTGTTTAAGTGTCCTTAGAGGTCTCCCAAGAGAAAGAAAATGTTCACCCTGTAATGAATGTGTACAATTTGAATGTACCTTTGTTATTGTAACAGATTAGCTGAGTATAACCTTCCATAAATGTGTTTGCACCTAAAATTCACTAGGGCTAAAATATCTCAGCATTAGTTAAATCCTTTAGTTTATTACTATGCCATGTTTGTTTTCAGATTGTTATAGTGCACACAATTGTTAATAACTTAAGTACAAAGGAGAAGTCATTTGAGGTTAGCACTTACTTAAGTAGTTCTTTTTCTTTGAACAGTAGATGTCACCATTGTCATTTTCCTAACAGGAAGAGGAAAACTGTTTAAAAACCTCTTGCAAAGTATGCTGTGTGAGAAATTTTAGTTTAAGAAACAAAAATCTTGGAACCTATTCAGAGATAGAGGGGACACAGAAAAGTAGTTTAAATAATCTGCTACAGCATTTTATTTCATCTACAGCACTTGAATACAAAAAAGCCATTAGAAATGTTACCTAGAGCATTTACAATCTGTAGAGATGGCCCTGTGAAATCCTTTACAGTTAATTATATGCTGTCAAAAATATCCTTAAGGTTCCTCTTTCATGACTTTTCAAAAGCCATTTGCCTTTGAAAAGAATAATAAGAAATCATTGTTTCTTCTCCTGATCTGTTTTTCAATACTAAAACTGATGTTCTCTCTTCCTATTCTTCTTTAACTATCACTGTATATAATTAATTCTCTTTCCAAAAGCTTTAACAACACAGAGTTATGGTACACACCAGCCCCACCATGCTGCAATCTTAACTCTGCCCAGTATAGCTGGCAAGAGTCACTGGGAATATATTTTAGGTCTGTATCAGGCAGGGCTGCCCTATGATAAGACAGCTATGAAGAATGATTATGTAAATGAACCATTTTATGGGGAGTGATATATTCCATAGAATTGTGTTCTGTCATTTTGTGACAGATTTATGTTACCAATCTGCCTGGGGCATCAGGTGATCAGGCTGAGGCCGCAGGATCTTTAGGGAGGAGATGACAGAGCACACCAGTAACTTAGTTTTAAAGCTTTATTGATAAAATAATAAAGTAACAGTGGAGAGTGATGGGTGCTCCCCAGGTTACTTAGAGGAAGGAAGAAGGCGATAGTGCCCCACGGCCTAACCCACTTTCATACTCATACACTCACTACCTGAGGCTGACTAGGCCTGGGTGTAACGTAAGAAAAAGAGGGGGAAGGGTGGACAGGAGTTCTGTCCTGTGCGCACAGGTCGTTTAGGGTCTGCTGTTGATCTCCAAATTGCTCCAGCTCTCAGGAGGGTTTTAAGTCCTGGGTTCCTTTGGGGGTGTTCCATTCCACCACCTTTGTTTTTGGTGTTCTTTGTAACAGTCTAAACCGGCTTTCTGTGGTCGTCTTCGCTTTTTTAAAAACACACCAGCTCCAGGGACGTGAAGCTCTGCTCCCCTCCTCATAGTCTTGCCTGTGTTTTCCATCTCTGCAGCCCTGGTTCAGTGTACTTTTTCTTTTCTCATGGCTGGCTATGGCTGGGTGAGAGATAAATGCATCTGCAGACGTTCGGTCTAGCGCCGTGACCCTGAACTGCGCCCAGCGTCTTATTGTCGGACTGAGCTTGCTAGCTGCAGTGTTGAGTTAACCCATTCTTTGCTCACTTCCTCCTTTGGCCTCTTGCAGTCTGCAAAGGAATCTTCCACTCCCCAATCACACCTTTGACCCTCCCCAAAATGCTTTGCGATGCTTGTAACAGTGTTAGCAACATGCAGTGCTGATCTGCCTTCCCAGGGAAACCCCGGGGGAGGGGGGGGTCATGGGGGTGTAAGAATTTGTCTCCACACACTCCAAATGCCCTTCACCATGTTAGGGACAGCTGTATCGGCTGGGGTAAAGATTAATTGTAGGAGGTTGCCACAGCTCATGCTGAAATAAGAGGAGAGGTGTGTCTGCACCCAAAAAAATCAGGAACCCCTCAGTTCTGTGTTGAGTTATGTCTGTTGTGCAAGTAGAAGAGCGCAATAGTCTATTGTAGCTGTGGGGGATGTATAGCTGTCTGGTAGCACTCCTGACAGTGCAGTTCAGGGCTGGGGAGAGTAAAGACATGGGATAGGATCTCCATGAAAATTTAGGTTGCAGCTAAAATTTAGGTTGACCTAGTTATGTTGCTCAGGGGTGTGAAAAATTGCATGCCCCGAGTGCTGTAGTTAGGTCAACCTGACCTATCCAGATCTAAACCGGGGTTGTCAGAAGGATTTTTCCATCGACCTAGCTACTGCCTCTTGGAGAGGTAGATTAACTACATCAGTGGAAAAACCTCTTCTGTCGATGTAGGAAGCATCTACACTATGATGCTACAGTGGCACAGGTGTACCACTATAGTCGTAGACATGCCTTAAGTGAGCTTGCGCACAGCCGGTGAAGTGGTCGAGTATAAGCCACTTGTAGCCAGCTGTGTTCTTTAAGTCCACCCGAAATATAACTTTTGCTTTAGGGAGGACCCAGCCGGAGAGTTTCCTGCTATTCCTGTGTGCTGTGTCCCCACAGCGCTCCTATCACCTTGCAGGATAGAGTGCTAATATGTCTGTCAGGGACATCAGTCAAAGAGGGCAAAGAGATGGCATCAGGGCAAAGTTTTCCGGGCAGTGAATTTCCCTTGGTTTTGGAGGAAGGGGTGGTCGTGAAAGGGACGCAGGAGGATTACAGAGGAGTGAAGTGGCCCAGTAGCACAATGGGATGCTCTCAGACGAGTCTCTCGTGGAGGTCCTATCCCATGGAATACCCCTGACACAGTATCTCAGGAGGTGTGAACTAACCCATTCTACTCAGTGGATGTTCTCCTCCCACTCTCCTAAAGTATATCACAGCCCCTGTTGCGGAGTACCAATTTTCAAGAAAATCGCATTATGCACATGGGCACTTTGATTATTAAAATCAGCTCTTATTGGGGAACTCTGCCTGAGGAACCCCTAGACCACATGACTCCAACTTGCACCACTAACTCTACTCCTAGACCTCTTGTAGCACTGCCGTATTGGTGGTGGTGGGGAAATAGAGTCACCACATATAAAGTTAAATCAGGATTTCCATTTTTACAGAGGCAAGAATGGCCAACAAAAATAGTCTTTTGCGTTAGAGTATCAGTTTTAAATGTGTATTGTAGTTTATGCATTACTTATTTTTTCCATAGCAGTTGGGGGTGGGGAAAGAGAGGGAGAACATCTGAGGTTTGCTATGAGTGTCTTTAAAAGGACCGTGTGACTAACATTTTTCTAATGTCTGACATTTCTTTCTTACTCTTTTTTCCACAGAAACTACAGCACTCTGAGGGGTGAAATTGATATGCGTGACCCTTCGGTTTGGGTAGATTGGATGAAATGTTGTAGAAAGCTGACCTTTGTTTTCTGTGTTTCTTTTTTCATGATAAACAAAAAACCCACTGTTCTGGCAGTATCCTGGTGCGAAAGGGTGCTCCTGTCATCCCTCTGTCTATGCAGACTCAGACACCTTCCATTGTTAAACTACACTAGTGTTGATTTACATTTGCTCTTCCCACTAAACTACCAATCCATACACCATATTACTCACAGTTTCAGTTTCTGCTCAGTTCCCTGGAGAGGAGAGGAAAAAAGCTCTCTATCCAGCAGTCCTTCATGGTTCTGGCTTTGCTAGCCTGCTTCTCTCTTTCCAGCACTTCCTTTCTAGGCCTTCTTCTACCTACTGTGTTACTGGGCCAATTTGCTCATTAGTCCACCCCCAGCCCATTATAATTCACTAATTAGGCCCCAGCAGGTCCATCCTGGAGGGAATTAATTGGCATTTAAGTGACCAGAGTCCTGGCCTAGCTGTTGATTCCCAGCACTGTCACACCTGGTAATACATTAGTCACTCTCCACCATATGCCAGTCCTTAGCATAAAAATCCTTTCCAAAAAAAAGAATTAGATACATTCATGGAGGATAGGTCCATCAATGGCTATTAGCTAAGATGGTCAGGGATACAGCCCCATGCTCCAGGTGTCCCTAAACCTCTGAGTGCCAGAAGCTAGCACTGGATGACAAGGGCTAGATCCCTCAGTAATTGCTCTGTTCTGTTCATTTTCTCAGAAGCATCTAGCACTGGCCACTACTGGAAGATGGACCACTGGTCTGACACACCATGGCCATTTTTATGTTCTGTGTTATGTGTGCTCTTGCTAATGCTCAGCATCCCCTTTTGAACATGCTGACACTCCTAAGAATCATGTCCACTTGCTTTTCTCTGATCATACTCAGTCCCATTGTTCAGAAAATAGGTACATACAGAGGTCCTTTTGAAAACATTAATTTGACTTTTCTAAGGATAAAATACACCCCAGAGAACAAAACAAAACAAAAACTCAACAATTCAAAAGTCATTTTATATTGAAACAGGGGGAGGGGGAAATCCCATTTTTAAAAAAGTCTTTTGCAGATCATCTTTAAGGAAATGTTGATATTGCTAGAAGATGGAAAGACATGCTAAAATGACAGTGTCACACAGCAAGGAAGACAAAAATCAAAAGGAAGAAGCACCGGAAATGTTTGACTTCCTCCTTTAATATATTGCTACAATGATGTCTGGTCCTTGTAAATGTTCTCTACTTGGGCAGAAGCAGCTAGCTTCAACAGAGAACTGATCCTAAGACCATTGAAATCAACAGGAATCTTTCCATTGATTTCAGTGTGCCTACATGCATGCCCCTGATGGAGGAATTGCTGATATGCTATTTATAAATCAACACAGCTGCAGTACAGATTCCTTATGCAAATGAGGATTTTTAAAAATAATGCCTAATTAACAAAGGACAGTTTGGACAAGATAATAAAAGTGTCTCATTTATGGCCCTTGCTACTTAAAAGATAATCATGGAATCATAGGAAACTTAAGGTTAGAAGGGACCCATATGGCTAAATCCTGCATTCTACTTATAAGCAAAACAACATTTGAGGATGAGACTGTAACTGAACAAGAACTGTGAGCCAACCTATCCTGTTTAGCTTGAGCAGGGGTGGGGGTTCAAAGCCATCATGCCTGTTCCATTCCTTAAGAGGGTGCTGGATATACTCCCTTTCATTACCTCGCATGGTGACAGGTTTCAGAGGGGTAGCTGTGTTAGTCTATATCAGCAAAAACAAAGAGACTGTGCAATGCCCCTCTGCCATGTACATTGGCCAAACCGGACAGTCTATATGCAAAAGAATAAATGGACACAAATCAGACATCAAGAACTGTAACATTCAAAAACCAGTAGGAGAACACTTCAATCTCCCTGGACACTCAATAACAGACTTAAAAGTGGCTATTCTTCAACAAAAACAAAAATCAAACAAACAGACTTCAACAAGAAACTGCAGAGCTGAAATTAATTTGCAAACTTGACACCATCAAATTAGGCCTGAATAAAAACCAGGAATGGCTGGGTCACTACAAAAAGTAATTTTCCCTCTGTTGATATTCACCCCTTCTTGTCAACTGTTGGGAATGAGCCACGTCCACCCTGATTGAATTGGCCTCATTAGCACTGACCCCCCCCACTTGGTAAGGCAATTCCCATCTTTTCAAGTGCTGTATATTTATACCTGCCTACTGTATTTTTCACTCCATGCATCTGATGAAGTGGCTTATAGCCCATGAAAGCTTATACCCAAATAAATTTGTTAGTCTCTACGGTGCCACAAGGACTCCTCGTTGTTTTCCCTTCCATTACTGGCCAGGCTCACATGCTACTATGGAGGTAAGTTTGTGCCTGACCTCAGCTTCTTCCTTTTCCCTCCCCTGACACTTTTGAGGTGGTGAGCACGCCACAAGGCTCTAGCAGGAAGTAGTTCCAATGGTCAGGAGAACACATGGACTGCAACAGCAACTACCCCATATGTGCTGAAGTGTCAAGGTAGCTGTCCCAACTATGGACCACTCCAGGAGCGTCCAGGGAGGTCTCAAGCCATCACCTGTCTTTGGGCAGGGACCTCTATCCCACTCCCTTCCAACCACGTGGTTTTAAGATTGTCCCCCCGCCGCCACTCACAGCGATATCCCCAACAAGTAAGTTTGCTTTCAGGCCAACAGCTGGTCTTTGCTTTCTCTCTGAGGACAAATACAATGTGTTCATCATCAGTTACAAGTTACCACACAGCTGTTTCTCAGCAGAGTACATTTATTCAGGATTAAAAAAAAAATACAGAGAAAACAAAAAATGATAAAAGTTCCTACACACTTACTAACCATACCAGAAATCACCCATTTTCCACATGGGGAGTGTGGTAGCCAGCATCCCTTCCAACCGTTCAGCATGGGTTGGGGTCTCCTTTGGACCAAAGGGTCCTGCCTGTTTGCTGAATGAAAAGGAAAGCCCTGAGCTTTTTAAACTCAGACTTTTATACCAAAAGCCTTTCTTTGTCCCTTGTTCTCTGGAAAACGCAGTTTGAACCAGCATATGCAAGCCACTTCAAGGGGTGCACCTCTCTGGAGTTGAGTGACTTGCTTTAATTACTGCTCACTGTTTTTAGTCCCTATAGGATCTGTGATAACACTTCCCCATGGAGTAGAACACAGTCATACATAAACTATTCAGAAACTTAATACAGCAGTCCTCAAGATGTGGTGTGGGGTTGCAATATCAGTCACAGGTGCCTTCTGTCCTTCCCACTTGTATGCACATGCAGGGATTGCCAGAAGCTGGTCCTGAGTACTGCAGAATTTCACTCTTAATATAGTGAATCATTCCATCCAATTCTGGACACTGATGAGAGAGAGATAGGGTGACGCAGCACAGGAGATGTACACTTGAATAAGTACAGGGAGTAGAAGGGATGTTATAAAAATATTTAACAAAATAGTCAAAAATGGTGTACATTTTATATGTACTAACACATTTATGACGTAGTAGGTACATGATTAACTGAGGTGGCTAAGTTGTGGTGAACAAAGCAGTAGCATAATATCTCGTGACTGTGGAGAAGAAATCACATTTCCAAGGAAAAGTGGTCACGGTTAATAACCTAAAGATGGGCCTGAGCTGCAAACCTGTGAAGTTACAAAGCTATACATTCTGGATTTACAGATGTGCACACAAAGGTTCAGACCTGGGGGGAGGTTGGTTTGGTTTATAGACTATGACTGAAAAATTTGGATCCAGCTCTAGTTTCAAGAATACATTCCAAAGTTAGGAGTGTTCAGAACTAAGTTTGGTTCTGGACCGTCCATGCTACTGTCATCCCCCAGTAGTAAGGCCAGCTTTACTGGTCAGTTCTTGATTTTTAGAGTCAGTAATAACCAAAGTTCAAAGTTAACACCACCAATTAAGCAATAACAAACAGGTAACGTATTTTTGCGAATACAGACTAACACTGCTGTTACTCTGAAACCTGTGTAGTTATGGAGCAGATGAAGTGGTTTTATAGGGCATAATACCTAGAATGCTTCACTTACTTCAAATACTTTGATTTGAAGACCTCATAGTGCTTACAAAGTTGGAGAAGCATTGCTGTCTCCATTTTACAGATGGGGAGGTGTAAATATGTGAGGTTATGGCTCAGAGAGGTTCTTCTCAAAAGTGTCCATTAATTCTGGTTGTCTCTATTTTTGGGTGCCCAACTTAAAAAAAAAAAAAAAATGTAGATGTCTTAGGCTGGGCTTCCAAAAACAGGAGCACATATGTGTTAAGATATAGATATTCAGGCCTGTCTGTAAAGGCCTATGCTCTAAGAATTCAGGTGTATTCTTATCACTTAGCTAGTTATAGAGGTATAAAAGAAAGAATCAAAATCACTGTCTGCCGGTGTAAGGGCCTTCTCTTACTGTCACAGTCTGAGGCCCTGTTCTTAGGCTAAGGCCTTTGGCTAAGCAGCAGAGGCAGCCATAAGCTGGGAAGCGACCGGTCACATCCTCACATTCCAAACGAGTCACATTAGTGAAATTAGGTGCTATTGGGCTGTTAGGAATACAATGCTGTCCTGATAGTGCCTATCACCTCCAGAGAAAGGGAAGTGCCTAGAAGATGTAAAAGGAAACTTAGGTTGATAGCATCCTGTCTGGCAAGAACTCACTTATCAATAGCTGGGATGTGAAATCCTCATGTCTGTGTTGTTCTATCATTGGAGTCCCCATTTCCCTATTGTTTGTCTGTGTAGTCTCTGTCTGGTTCTGTGATTGTTTCTGTCTGCTGTGTAATTAATTTTGCAGGGTGTAAACTAATTAAGGTGGTGGGATATAATTGGTTAAATAATCGTGTTATAATATGTTAGGATTGGTTCGCTAAATTTCAGTAAAATGATAGGTTAAGGTATAGCTAAGCAGAACTCAAGTTTTACTATATAGTCTGCAGTCAATCAGGAAGTGAGGCGGGGGGGGAAATGGGAACAGGGAATGGGAGTGGGGAAACTGGAATCATGTTTTGCTAAGGGGGGGAATGGGAACAGGGACACAGGTAAGGCTTTGTGGTGTCAGAGCTGGGAAGGGGGACACTAAGGAAGGAAACTGGAATCATGCTTGCTGGAAGTTCACCCCAACAAACATCGAATTGTTTGCACCTTTGGACTTTGGGTATTGTTGCTCTCTGTTCATGCGAGAAGGACCAGGGAAGTAAGTGGGTGAAGGAATAAGCCCCTAACAATATGGATAGACATTTTTGAAAATGTGGCTCTGAGTGACTTGCCCAAATAACCACAACAAGCTAGTGGCAGAGGTGGGCATAGAAACCAGATATCCCAACACCATATGCTGTGCTCTATTGTAGATGTCACTTCCCCTAAAGCCAAATTATTTAAAATTACCTAAGAATTGAAATAATCCTTTAGCATACAACATTTAGGGCTCACCCCATGCATTCCTTCCAGGGCATTTTGGGACAGCAAGAAATGAAGGATTGGACCTTAAGAATAGTCAGCTATTAAGATTTCTGGACAGCTTCAACATTCTAAATCAAGTTTTAATACAAATCGTGTGGTTCTGTGTAACTTAATTGCTGAAATTGGAACTAGAACTATTTATTTAATTCAACCAGGAGTACTTTTGGAACATCATACATATGTAATGGAATGGATCCCCTGAATTGTCTAGAATTGCTATAAAATAGAATTTCATGCATATGTAATACGAAAACAGACTGATTCATGCATTTACTAGGCTTTATTGACATGGGTAAAAATAACATCATTAGCAACCAGTTAGAAAGCCTGTTTGTGTCTGGATTTCTCAAGAAGTTTGTAATTTATCTACTTATATTCATTTCATACAATGCCCTGTGGCTGTTTAAGAAAAAAAATGCTGATATTTTCTGAACGCTAGTAAAATAATGTGTGCTCAGTGACCGAGAATTAATGGGAAGAGAATTCTAACATGCTGGTGATTAGTGAGAGCACCACTGGATCTAAAGTCAAAATTCCCATTAATTTCCAAGGGAGCAGGTTTGGACCCAAAAGTCTGTTTTCCTTCTTCTAACAGTGACAGAGAAGGGTGTGCCCGCATGGTACACAATAGGTTTTTAAATTGTTAATTCGGTGGTCAGCAGGTCTCCTGAGGCTCATTCGGTGTTTGGAAAAAAAAAATTGATTCAATCAACAAGTTTGTTCCTTTCTGAATTATTCATGAGAGAATCTTCCACTGGTAAAGGAGTAAAGCATGTTTGACATACATGACCTGACCAAATACCCGCTTGAGTGACTACACTTGGCCAGATCACTGAGAAACCTGCAGGTGGGGGCCAAAGCGTGAACAAAAACTCAGCAAAGTTCTCTAGTATGGTGACTGGAACTGGAGAAAGGGGGTCAGGAAGGACCAAGGTTGCAGGCTTGGCGTGACACCAGGCATTCTGCAGACACACAGGCATCTTAGCATGTACCATGTTCACCTTGCCAATCTGTCAGGCAATTGTTCCCTTTAGCGGGAAGGACTTGGACTACACGAAGTGGGCAAGGGAGAAGAAAAACATCCCATTTATCAGACGATGGAGCTGTCCTGCATTGTCACCTGCATCTCCATACAACAGTACTGGTTGGGAAACAGGGGTAGGCTGGTCCCCAAATACCCACCCCAGAGTGGCTGAACCACATGAGGTGCAGGGAAGCCAGGCCTGTCACCTAAGGGATATGCTTGAGAGGGGATGAAAGGGTCCAAAGTGTAGTTTGAAACCACACGATCACTTTGACATACAAAGTACACCTTAATAAAACACTAAAAATAACAACTCAAATGGTTGTATGCTAGTGTCATGTATGTATTGGCATCCACTCTCATACACATTCATTTGGGGGAAAACTTTAAAATATCTTCCATTACATACATTTGAGAATATTTACTGTTATATTTCTACTTTACTTCTATTCTCTTTTGGTGTTGAGTTCAATTGCAGTATTGCACCATATTTACATTGAGGATGGCAAACAGACTGTTTTTTTCTGTAATCTGCAGTGATGGAAAGCTGTGGTTTAACTTTCCAGCATTAGGGGCTGCATACATAATAAGAAGTGCAGCCAGTGATTTAGAAAAAAAAACAAGAAAAGAAAAAGAAATGACAGAATGTGTACAACATCATTAATGTAAAAAGTTTAAGGTCTCTTAATTGATATCTCTGGTTTCACAAGTAATATGCATATACATAATTAAATATCAGTTTGGTTATGCAAGTCAATATATATTTTAAAGGACAGCACATAGGTCTATATTGGTATTAAAAAGGTAGAGATTATATTACAGCAGTAATAACACTTGATGAGGTACTTCGCCAATCACTAAGAGTGTGGGTTAGTGGCCCATGAGTTGTACTTGATCAGTCAGGGAATAAAAATTAGCGGAGTTGTCCTTTTAATAATAAAAAGAAAAAAAGTTTTCTGAGAGAGAAAGAAAATGAAAATCTTTATGTTCCTCTTCTGTCTTAAAAGCCACAGAAAGGAATGAATTAATCAGAAAGCCATGCCTTGGATCTATCCTCCTCCTCTTCCTCACCCCATGGGAACTCTGGCAGTTTGTGTTTGGGGGAGGGAGGTGGGAATGAAGGACCATTACCTCCAAAGTGTGCAAAGGCTCAGAATATGCAGAAAGTACAGTCCATAACCACATGGCTCTTCAGTTCACCAGCTCTGCAGGAATGTCGCAGAGGGGACAGTAGTGGCTACAGAGCACATCTTGCATAGGTACCTTTCTGCATACTCTATCCCCAACCATCTCTTCCCCTGTAGGATTAGGGTGCTCGGCACCATGCCACAAAGGGAATGTGTGGTAATCTGATCCTGTATATTTATTCAAAGGGTATCTTTAGTATCATTTTCTCCACTGGCATCACACTCCAATTAGTCACTGAGGGGGTTTCAGGTTGTTTCCATTCAACTGTTATGGATAATTGACTTCCATCCCAGCTGGATCTATGAGAATTGGACTGAGCCTATAGGGATGATCCTGCTCCCATTGAAGTCAATGACAAAACTCCCATTAACTTCAGTAGTACTTAATTGGGCCTGAAAAGTATGTACATACTTTACAAGGTAAATTCATTGGCTAAACTCTTGGCTACAGAGAGTTTGCTTGGCATTAATTACAACACAACCAATGTCTGTACTCTTCTCATACTTTACAGTATGGGTGCAATAGTTATTATTAAAGGTATACTTTTCCCCACAAGATGCTCCATTTATTTTTCTGGTAATGATTTTTTTCCTCAACTGAGCATTTAATTAGAATCTGAAATCATTCGACAGTGGGCAGAGGATGATATTTAAATCCTTTGGTTTCCTGCAGTCATATACTATAATATATACAGCCTAGTATATTATAGTCTACTCAGACAGCAGAGTGGAGTGCAGGACGTCGTTATTGAGAGCAGGCATAGTAAAGTGCGATGGCCCGGGCATATAGTGAGGCTCAATGACAATCGATGGACTGCAGCTGTCACTGAGTGGTACCCAATGGAACTGAAACGACCACTCAGCTGACCTCCATAGAGATGGGAAGATTTTAATTGTGAAAAGACGTGGCCACACTTGGAGAAGGAAGGAGAGGATACGAAAAGAATGGAAGATGTGTTGTGATTGGCACAATCTATACAAGGGCTGAAGAACCTATCGATCAAGGTGATACTATATTTGGCATGTAGTACATTCGAGCCATATCTAACTTTTTTTCTTGTTCGTTATTTAAAGATGAAGAAATATTGCTGGTTTGTAGCCTAAACATCCTAACTTAGAAGAATATGGATGGTAATTAGGCTGCAGGTAAAGACACCAGCAAGCGCACAGATCATACTCAGAGCCTCTCCTGACAAACAGCATCTCCCCTGGATGATGGGCAGTCAATCAAAAAGGAAAAATATTTAAAGGTGCTGCATGGCCTCAAGCAAATCTCCCTGAATGACAGTTCTGAAATTGAACTCTGTCAGATAGAGGAATTGGGGTTTATTTAGCCAGAGGGTGTAATGCTTGCAATGGTAACTGGGAGGTTGGGAAGAAGGGGGGAAAGAAAGGATGGGAAGAGATCCCCTGAATCCCTCTACAACAGCAATGGAGGTATCACTTACCTGTGGCAGAAACTCCATCTATTTTCCCCCCAGCCAATCATATCTCAGTCTGAAGGACACTTACCCACCTTTCGTGTGCTGAATAGAACCCAACCTTAATAAGCAAAGACATTGTTGTCTGCAAGCAATTCTGTGCAAATAGTTTTAAAGATAATAAATTTGACTTTCTGTGCAAGTAGGGTCTATGACCATCCTTTGTCAGATGTTTTGTCTGAAGCTCCAGCTGATAAAGGCCCAAATGCTCTTTGCCATGAGAAACAAGGAGAGGGAGGGGCAAAAAAAGCAGATCTGGCCTGGGGAACTGTGAAAGGGGTTTATATTGACTGCACAGCCTTCTTCCCCTTTTTGTCCAATCTAGTATGCCCCCACCAGTGGGACCTCTAGGGTTTGGATTCCCTGGAACCAGAGAGTACACTGTAAGAATATAAATCTAGAGCCACTGTGGAGCATATGATTCTGCCCTTTGGAAACACAGAGGTTTATGCAGCCATCTATGGTCAAAACTGGCATAAGCGATCACTTCTGAATGGAAGAATCCCCTTCAAATAGGAATCAGCCTCCATAATTACACAGCTCAGGAGACTTTGAGATCCTCTGTAGATTAGAGGATGGATAGACAGCAGTCATGGCAGCAATTTCTGGTCAGTGGCAATACAGGACTTATGTCAATATACAGTCAGAAATCTTGTTCAAAATATATTAAAGAAGAATTTAACTTCATTCAGTAAACTAATTCTTTCTACAGAGCAATGATAAATTGCAGGTACTTCTAAAGTGTCAGGGGAAAACTATCTTTTGCACAGCTTGATTTTTGTTTCAAAATATATGCTGCTATCGAAACATTTGGGGCTTGATTGCACAGCCTTTTAACATGTTGAACACCCACTGAAGTAGAGTGCAGTTAAAGAGCAAGAGCAAGTTACTAAGATTTAGATAATGATTAAGAAAAGCTGAATCTCTAACATTTACTGTACCAAATTGTGCCACTGAATAGAATAGCTTCAGAGTCCAAAATGATGACCACGCTGTAAATTGCAAAGGATAGGAAACCAAAGCAGAGGAGCTTAAACTTTAACATTTTCAGATTTCCACTGTCTGTGACACTTTGATATTTAAACAGAAAATATAATGAAGCCACAAAGCAGAGGTTTGACATTTAAGCATACAATAGCAATATATTGTATTGTAGCTGTCACCGGAGATACATGAAAACAAAAACCACAGTGTTTCATCCACCCACACAAACTATAATCAATAGGGTGCATCAAAGGGTTACATGAAAAGGGCTTTTTAAAATGGTTATGCACGATACAAAATGTAGGATTTTTCAGAATCACTGCTCTAAAAGCTAAAAGAAAAGGAGTACTTGTGGCATCTTAGAGACCAACCAATTTATTTGAGCATGAGCTTTCGTGAGCTACAGCTCACTTCATCGGATGCATACTGTGGAAACTGCAGAAGACATTATATACATGGTCTCTGTGTATATAATGTCTTCTGCAGTTTCCACAGTATGCATCCGATGAAGTGAGCTGTAGCTCACGAAAGCTCATGCTCAAATAAATTGGTTGGTCTCTAAGGTGCCACAAGTACTCCTTTTCTTTTTGCGAATACAGACTAACATGGCTGTTTCTCTGAAACCTACTCTAAAAGCTACAGTTTATTAAAAACAAGAAGCAGGAAGACTGCTATATGTACTTTGCACTCTGTAGTCTGACTTCCTTTATACACAATTGGCCAGATGCTCAGCTGGGGTAAATTTTTGTAGCTCTTAGTGACATCAATTGAGTTAAGATGATTTACATAAATTGAGGATCCAGTCCCATATCACTTATATTTTAGCATAATTTATCTGACAAACTGGCACTGCACTAAGAACAGGCAAAAGAAATTCCATCCTGAACCTCAGTCAGCACAATAATCCTGAATCTCAAATAAATACTTAATAAAAAATCACTTGTGCTCCCAACTGGCCCTCCTGCCTTAATCAATAAGCCACAAAACCTCACCACTGGTTCCCTGAAGGCTCAGCGGTGTCTTTTGGATTGGTTCACTCTTTCATCTATTTTCCTGGGATCAGGGAGACACCACACATTCTAGGGTGCTTCTAGGTGTGCCTCAGAACAGATTAACTTTGAAGAAATGTCTGTTCTATCAGCTGTTGCCAGACCTGCTAAGACCCTGTGGAGGAACTAGTGGGATCTAAGAATAGGTGTGTCAGGATCAAGAGGAATTGATTTAAATCAAAGTAATATAACTCACTGATTTAAAGCAGCAAGCAGGAAAGCTTGATTGTAATTGTGCTTTGCATTTGTGTCGTTTAGTTATTTTCCTAAAGAAAGGTTGATTCTCATTGGATGGTAACCATTAAAACATTTTGATTTCCAACTAAATAATAGTCTTTACACTAAATGTGGTGCTTTTATTTATGTCTATACACATTTAAACAAATACAGAGTTTAACAGATAAAAAGTAAGAATCTGAATAAAGGTATTTATTATTCTTGGAAATGGTGAATGATACATTTTTTATTTGTGTCAAGCTCCATTTGAATGGAAATTCAAATTCAGTTAAACTGTACAAAAATAGCATTTTTTTCATTTAATAAAAACTACTTTATGTGCTGGAAATAAGAAAAAAGTTTATTAAAAATCATAACATGTTTTGCATTTAAAACCAACTGATTAATTAAACAAATTAAGTATCATCTGTAGCTAGCGAACTGAACTGATTGTTTCTGGTCACTAGGTCTTTCAGGATTTTAGAATCATAGGACTAGAAGGGACTTTGAGAGGTCATCTAGTCCAGTCCCTTGCACTCAAGGCAGGACTAAGTATTATCCAGACCATCCCTGACAGGAGTTTATCTAACCTGTTTTTAAAAGTCTCCAACGATGGAGATTCCACAACCTCTCTAGGCAATTTATTCCAGTGCTTAACCACTCTGACAGTTAGGAACCTTTTCCTAATGTCCAACCTAAACTGCCCTTGCTGCAATTTAAGCCCATTGCTTCTTGTCCTATCCTCAGGGGTTAGGAAGAACAATTTTTCTCTCTCTCCTCCTTGTAACAACCTTTTATGTACTTGAAAACTGTTATCACGTCCCCTCTCAGTCTTCTCTTTTCCAGACTAAACAAACCCAATTTTTTCTAATCTTCCCTCACAGATCACGTTTTTGAGACCTTTAATCATTTTTGTTGCTCTTCGCTGGACTTTCTCCAATTTCTCCACATCTTTCCTGAAATGTGGCACCCAGAACAGGACACAATACTCCAGTTGAGGCCTAATCAGCGTGGAGTAGAGCGGAAGAATTACTTCTCGTGTCTTGCTCACAACACTCCTGCTAATACATCCCAGAATGATGTTTGCTTTTTTTTCCCTTTTTTTTTGGCAACAGTGTTACACTGTTGATTCATATTTAGCTTGTGGTCCACTATGACCCCCAGATCCCTTTCCACAGTACTCCTTCCTTAGGCAGTCATTTCCCATTTTGTAGAAAGTCCAGAGAAGAGCAACAAATCCATGCTGACTGTTATTTATCACCTTAGAACTAGTAGCTCTCATCCTCTCACACCTAGTTTTGTAAGAGGAAAACAAGCTATCCTGCTTTTTCAATCCCCAGTTGATTTTTAACTTTGAATGAGCGAGTCATTGAACTGAACTAATTGAATAAACTGAAATGAAGAAAATATTCTCTGCACCTACAGAGAAGGCTACTGCTGTCAAAAGCTGTTTTAGCACTTCAGTTGACTCTGGTCCCAGGTATTTAGCCAGTGACTTCCATCAGTTCAGTGGTTTGACTTTTTTTAAACACTGGCAACAACTATGTTCTACTTGTATTTAAATTCAAAGAGTGTAGTAGATTATAATAAGTGTAGGCCTTAGCATCGACAACCTATTTTAAAGTTAAAAAAATAAACCTGTAAAAAAAAAATCTGTTTCAATTAAATAAACATGGATTTTTTTAAAAAAAATCCATCCTAGTCAGGTTGGAAAGTAAAGGGGGGAAAGTGTTCATTCCAGTCAAGGTGATCAGCAAGCAAAACAGGATGTGGGTTGGGAGAGGGGGGAAAAAAAAGAAAAGAAATGATATCAAGGGAAGAGAGAGGATCTAGATGGGGTATGGATTATGGAGGGAGAAGGAGTGGGTGTAGAGAGAAGATAACTTCAAATGGTTTAGCTAAGCAGCCATTTTTTTGTTGGTTTTTTTTTTGGCCTTTGCATCTATAGTTATATGCCTCTTAAAATTGCCAAGGATGGGGAACACAGGGATTGGGATGTAAATATCTAAAAAGTGGCAGAAAAACAGGAAACCAGTCCAAATTATTCTAGAATGCGGTGGTCGGTGTGTGGATGGGAGTTCCAAAGTGAAGGTACTTCATCTGGCTGGTAGATGCACGGAGGCATTAATGTGAGGTAAATAAGAACTAATCCACATTTCCATTAACTGTCTTTTCCCTCTGTGTCATCTGAAAGAATCTTAATGCTTGTGTGTTACTTAAGCAGCAATAAGGATATATATTAAAATGCAGTAGTGCCCCTTCTTTGTGTTGTTTAGCATTATGAATGTGTGGTTTTCCTTTTTGTAACCTGTGAACATCCTTATAAATAAATATTTTCTTTCACTTCTAATAAGAGTGTTGGTTTAGTTATTTTTTCTTTAGTAGGTTTCTCATGACACTATGATCTGTCTGTTAAAGAAATGTAATAGCATAAGGAGGAAAAACAAAGATGTAGGAGACTAGCCTCTAATCAGAAACAATCTCTACTGGTTACTAGCTCTGTAAAATATAATGATGTTCACAAAACTAGTTTTGTACAGGGCATGGGTCTGTGACACTTGTGTAAGCAAAAGTGACTCTAAGTCAAAACTCTTCTCTCTCCCACCCTCATTAATTCTTGCCAGCCATGTAGAGCTACCCACAGTTTGGCATGAGGAGATACGGACTACATCAGTCGGTCTAATTCCCCTTGAATTTGCAACAGCAGAAGATGTGGAGGCTGCAGCTTTTGGAGCATCAGAAATAGCAGCATCGGCATAGATAAAAAAGAGAGATATGACCATGTCAGAGTCTATCATGCATCAGAATAGCATTTGTGTGCCACCTACAACTGGAAAACAACTCATTCTTGTAGAAGGTCATAAAGTTCAACACTGTGGAGTCATACCATAACTAATCCATTCTACTGTTATGATTGAAATATTTTGAATTCTTATGCCCAGATTTAAAATGTATACACATATGGGCCAAATCTCTCTCACAGTCCAATGTGTAGACACACAGCATGGATATCCTTGAACAGAATATTGGTTATCAGGTGCACCTGTCCTTGTCACAGGAAAGATTTACATTCATATACACACATTCAGTGCTTTCTAGTCAAAAGAGCCAAGATAAAAACCTTCATTAAAATAAAATAAAAAAAATAATAATAATAATAAAAACCCACCCACACATGGGTCTGGCACTAACTGACTGAATTATGGCTGGTGTTCAAGGCGCCTTGTTAATGCATTCAGTAAAAAGCTGTCTACAGAAATAAGAATTGGCAGGTGTACTGATTCATGTGGAAACAAGTTTTTTTGGGGGAAGATTCAGTCTGGAACCCTATCTTCATTTCAAGAAGAGATTTTACATACATAACACAGTCATAAGGGCAACAGCCATAAAAAGATATGAAAATGGAATAAAGACCAAAATGTTTTATGCTCTACTGAGGGGTAAAGAAAAGACAATGTGGGTTATGTTTAATAATCTGTGCTGGAATCTTCATGTGGCAAATCACTAAGTAACCAGTTAAAGGGAACAAGTAAAGTACATTGATTGTATCTCTATCAGTATTGTTGTTGCATCAGTTCTGAAAATGATTAATGAATTGCTCATATTTCTGTATTTTAGATTATATTTTTGTCAAAATAAAATTATTGCTCAGGCTTGTGATTTGTATTAATGATCCAACGAGACAAATGATCACTCTAACTCATGTTTTCTGTATTTGCATTGGTTGAATGTTCCCTCCCTCCTTGCATAACTGGACAGAAAGTGTATTGGAAGCTGCTATTCTTATTAGGTGCAGAAATGGAAGTACTCGGGCTTCCCAAATCATGCCAAAAATGTTACTTTTCATGAACAAAAGTTGTATTGTTTGCAATATTCACATATGTAGGGAAAAAAAAAACTGATGACTTCATTAGATGTCTTGTTTAGCTGTCTTAAAATAAATGCTGTCTGAAATGCTTTGTATCCTCTGTGATGTTCCAAAATATGAAGGACCAAATTCACCCAGGGTGGAAAGATATCACACTCTGTCTGCGGATTATACTTACATGATGATGTGCTATTTGTACACCGCTCACTTTTGATTTCTCCCGGTAGAGAATTGTTTTCCCATATCATCTCTATGCATACAGTGCCATGAGCTAGACAGTAAAGCTCTTCATGCTTCAGAATCTGGATCTTTCACGTTCTCTTGATATGCTTCAGTGAATAACTGTTAGCCAAATTCAACATACTATCCTGTTGTCGTACAAGCAGGTGCCCAATGGTGATGCACAGAAAATACAATCAGTGTCAGTTGCTTGATCTAAGATGGCTGCCAACTTATCCTTACTTCCAGTCATGGTTCTACACTCCAGCTATGGCTATGTAGATGATAGCTCTTCCAGTCCCATGATGCTCTCTGTATACTGTACTATCCATGCTTTTGTGCTTGTTCAAAAAGAAAGCAGTGTGACCTTCTGAATGTGTCCCGATGTTGAGGAAACACATGTGTTTAAGTTAACGAGGCAGAGAATGCTATATTGGCTGCATGTCTGTTGCAATGGAACACACAGGATGCGCCTTCTAGGAATTTGCCTGAGGTGGAGTGACAGTCTATGAAAGTAGTATGGGCGGATGCTTTGGACTTGTTTCTGTGCCCAGGGAAATCAATGGTAAGATTCTCATTGACTTCATTGGAAATGGGATTGGGCCCTTTTCTGAGAGTGGAAGCAAAGTCCCATGCTCCTCTAGTGAGCATACTGAACGGCTGTAGTATTTAGCTTCCCCTCCCAGAGGGCAAATACTACGTCAGGCTGTTTAATTGACTGCTGAAGCTATGAAGCTTCCATTTCTCAAGAGTGGTAACAGGATAGAGTAACAACGTTTGTGATTTTACCCAGGGACAAAGTAATCATTGATAATTCAGTTATAACTGTTATGCTGTTGTGAACCAGGGTGAATCGGTCTCCCAATTTATTCTAAATTCCATTCATTAGTGTTTGGAATTCAGTATTGCAATAATCAAATGTAGTATTTGCATGGGGAGTTCTCAGGTTGGTATAGAAAAGGCATGATGGTTTGTGATGTGTGTTGATGAAAGATTATTGTGAAATCAAGTCATTCATGTAACAGGAGCTTGATGTCCTAATCAGCTCACATCATAAAACTGCCAAGCAAAGCCTCCTAGCTATTTCCAAACAAAGATTAACACCAGTTGCTAGCAACATAAGAACGGCCATACTGGCTCAAACCAAAGGTCCATCTAGCTCAGTATCCTGTCTTACGACAGTGGCCAATGCCAGGTGCCCCAGAGGGAATGAACAGGTAATCATCAAGTGATCCATTCCCTGTCTCCCATCCCCAGCTTCTGGCAAACAGAGGCTAGGGACACCATCCCTGCCCATCCTGGTTAATAGCCACTGATGGACCTATCCTCCATGAATTTATTTAGTTCCTTTTTTGAATCCTGTTATCGTCTTGGCCTTCACAACGTCCTCAGGCAAAGAGTTCCACAGGTTGACTGTGCGTTGTGTGAAGAAATACTTCCTTGTGTTTGTTTTAAGCCTGCTGCCTATTAATTTCATTTGGTGACCCCTAGTTCTTGTGTTATGAGAGAGTAAATAACACTTCCCTATTTACTTTATCCACACCAGTCATGATTTTATAGACCTCAATCATATCCCCCCTTAGTCATCTCTTTTCCAAACTGAAAAGTCCCAGACTTATTAATCTCTCCTCGTATGGAAGCTGTTCCATACCCCAGTCATTTTCGTTGCCCTTTTCTGAACCTTTTCCAATATATCTTTTTTGAGATGGGGCGACCACATCTGCATGCAGTATTCAAGATGTGGGCATACCATAGATTTAGATAGAGGCAATATGTTAAAGAATAACAAAACAGACAGACACTGAACAAACTTCAAAATAAATACTGAATTTTTTTTAAATTAACCTTTAGAATACCAGTTAATCTCCATACAGTGGGTCTTATTATGCTCTCAATTATTATTATTATTTTTTTTAAAATAGATTGGTCCCCTCAGGACTTGCACTGTGATCTAGTCTGACCTCTTGCAGAGAAGAGATCACAAGACTTTCCTGAACTACTTCCTGTTTGAACTAGAGTATATATTTTAGAAGAGCATTTTGTGACAAATATTGTAACGTCATGTACTATTTTGGGGGGCCATTACATTAAATTTTGAATGGTTTCTGTTGGACTGTGTCCTACTCCATAGTGGAGGGTCACCACAGCTTCTACAGGAACTAAAAACAGTGGGGGTGATTACTCCTGAGATTGTAAATGACTCCAGAAGTTCCACCTCCTGGGCGGGGGGGAGCTCCCTTTTATGGACCCAGCCGGCCAGTTAGCTATGAAGTCCCTCTTGGTAGCTACTTGCTTTACCTGTAAAGAGTTAAAAATCCCCCAGGTTTAAAAAAAAAAAAAAAAGTGGACACCTGACCAAAATAGCCAATGGGAGGGCTAGAACTTTTTAAAATCAGGGAAAACTTCTCTGTGTTCTCTGGGAAAGCCAGGTATGATCAAAAAAATCATCAGATCATACCTAGAATTACTTATTTGGAACTCCCAAATGTGTAAATAGATTAGGAATGTTTAGAAAGACTCAATTAGGTATATTTCTGTTTATTCCTTGGTTTGTGGACTCTTCTGTGCTAACCCCAGATGCTTTTGTTTGGTTGTAACCTTTAAGCTGAACCCCCAAGAAAGCTATTTTTGCTTAATGCTTAATTTTGGAATTCCTCCTCTAAAAAAATCTAGCAAAAGCCTAAGTTCCAGATGTATTTTCTTCCCTTTTGTTTTTAAATAAAAATTTACCTTAAGAAAAGAATTGGATTTTTGGTGTCCTAAGAGGTTTGTGCATATGTTGTTTAATTAGCTGGTGGCAACAGCTAATTTCCTTGGTTTTCTTTCTCAGCTCTTCTCTGGAGGGGGCTGAAAGGGCTTGAGGGTACCCCACAGGGAGGAATTCCCAAGTGTTCCTTCCTGGGCTCTAGGGGGGTTTTAAAGCTGTAACCTTGGGAGTGTAATACAAGCCTGGAGTAGCAAGTATTAATTTTTAAAATCCTTGCAGCCCCCCCACCCAACTGCTGTACTTGAAGTGCCAGAGTGGGGATTCAGCTTTGACAGGGTGGTTTGCATATATTGGGTTAGGCTGGGTTTTCCAGAGACTAGAAAACAAAGGGCTGTTGGTATAAAAAGATGAACTTGAACCTTCATTACGATCCATCAAACAGACGTGACCTTCTGTCCAAGGGAAGCCCCCACCTTGGGGAAGGGTTGGAAAGATTTTGGTCCATTAGGGCCCCATAAGACTGATGTGTGACTCCTGGTAAGTTTAGTGTTTAAATCTGTTTAATGTTTTTATAGGTTTTCCTCTGTAATGCTTTTAACTTAAGAATAAATGTGGTTGCTTAGAAAGCTGTACGGTAACTTGTAACTGCTAGTAACACACTATTCATCGTCCTTGGAGAGAAACCAAAACACAGGTGCTGACCTTTAGACTGACTTTCTGGGAATATCACACTGTAAAGCAGGGAGCAGTGGAGCCTCAGAACCCTAGTCAGGAGGGAGGAGGGCAAGAGACAGGTGTCAAGAGAAGACCTGACATCTAATTGGGAACTCCTGGAATAGACCACAGAGGGAAGGGGACACAGATGCAGTTACCCTGAAACCTTGACACATCCAATCTTGATTAAAAAAAAAAAAGTTGCCAGTGATGGATAATCCACCAAAACTCTTAGTGAATCGTCTTGACTGTTTAAAATAAATAAAATAATAATAAAAAAAAACCCTGCACCTTTTTTCTTGTCTGAATTTGTCCAGCTTTAACTTCCAGCCCTTGGATCTTGTTTGACCTTTGTTTGCTAGATTGAAGAGTCCTTTATTTATCAAATGTCTATTCCCAATGTAGGTACTTATGAACTCTGATCAAGTTCCTCCTTAACCTTCTCTTTGTTAAACTAAACAAAGTGGGCTATTCAAGATTTTCACTATAAGGCATGTTTTTTAATACTTTACTCACTCTTGTGGCTTTTTTCTGAACTCTCCAGTTTTTCAACTTCCTTCTTGAATTATGGGCACCAAAACTGCATCCAGTAGTGATCATATCATGACAAATACAAAGGTAAAATAAGGTCTCTACTCCCACTTATGATTCTGCTCTTTGTACCTTCAAGGATCACATTAACCCTTGACCACAGTGGGTTAACTGGGAACTCAGTTAATTATCCACCATGACTCCCAGGTCTTTTTCAGAGTCACTGCTTCCCAGGATGAAGTCCACCATCCTGTAAGCATGGTCTGCATTCTTTGTTTGTAGATTGATGACCTTACATCTGGCTGTATTAAAATGCATATTGTTTGCTCGCATCTAGCTTACCAAGTGATCCAGATCTCTCTGTATTAATGACCTGTCCTGTTCATTATATATCACTCCCCCAATTTTTGGTCCGCTTTTTCAAAACATTTGAGTACAAGTTATCTGCACCTGCTGATTTTAAAAGGTCTAACTTTTGTATCTACTGTTTAACATTCTCCGTTACTATTATCATGCAAGGTACTTAGTCAAATACATCACAATACTTTTTTCCTAAATATGGAACAAATATTTATCAAACTTTTGCCTTCTCTGTGTTATGGAGAATTCTACCATTTCCATCTAGTAACGGACCAATATCATTGCTAGCATTCCATTTGTTACTAGTATACTAAAAACCTTCTTCTGATTATCCTTAATTCTGTTGATCATAAATTTGTCCTTGTGTCATTTTGCTTCCTTTATCAATTTTCTACAATTCATAGCTTCTAATATATATTAATTGCTGTTAACTTTCCCTTTTACCCATTTTATACAGTTTTCTTATTTTATAGCTGCCTTCATTTCCCCTCTAAGTTAGGTTGTTTGTTTAACCAGTGTAGCCTTCTTTCTTGATTGTGGCTTTTGGGGCATCTAGTAACGTGTTCTTAATTATCATAAACATTTTCTATTTAAATTGTTTGTTCCAGGTGATTTGGCTTTGTGAAACTAGCTCTTAGACCACCACACATATTACTGGATGGGATTTTTCAGTTTGCACATACCAAATGTGAGGACGTCGTGATCATTTTCAGTGCTGAGAACAGAAGGCTGGATACTTCTAGCACTGTAAAATTCCTCCTGGTTCTCTTTTTTTCCTAGAAGTAACAATCTACCTATCTTCTTCTGTGTCCAGGGATGTAAAATGCCAGCTAGCTACACAAGTACAACTCCACTGGCTGCAGTGGAGTTACTCCTGATGCATACTAGTGGAAGTGAGAAGGGACTCGGGCACCATTTCTTCAATACTTTGGGGACTAGAAACTTTCCGGGGGGATGGAAATGGCCACTGTTGGGATGAGTTTTGCTGTGATGTTCAGGTGAGAGGCTGTCACAGTTAACAGGCTAACTGTACCTCTGACCCCTCCTGGTTTCTCCGAGTGCACCTGTTCAGGTCTGGGCCATCCCCTCTCCATAGGCGTGGAGTCACACAATTCTCCCACTGTCATACTAAGCACTGGACGCTTGGAGTCAACTGTGATCACCTCAGCAGGCCTGATTTATCTTCAGGGCCTGTGGTTTTGTTCCCTGGGGGAGCAATGACCGTGGTAACGAGTGATCAGACAGCCTTCTTAAAACACTTATTTAGAAGGACAGCATTTAAGGGAGAACAGATCTTTAAATAAAACACTAGTCTATATGCATGTTTGTCTCTCCCTAAGGCTACCATACTCTAGATACTGGAGAAAACACAGCTTCTTTAAACTCTCTTTCCAGAGTCCCCTGAACAGGCTCAGGCACACAGACACACCCTACCTACCTATCTCTTCCTGTCCTAAGAGGGTTCCCAGCCTGGCTGTCTCACTTTGGCTTGGAGCCGAGAAGTAGGCTATTGTCCTGTCAGTGCCCCCTCACATGGTTTGGTTGGGAGGTTTGCTTGTGTACAGCTATTGTGTTTCTTTCCTGCTGGTCTTTCCCACAACCCCCTATTAGGCTAGATCAGTGGTTCTCAAACTTATTTGATCAGGCCTCCCTTCTTTGCATCTGTAGTCATTTACATCCTCCTCCTCCGCAGCTCCTCCACCAAGTATATATACCACCATCAGGGTGGAGAGCAGTGGCTGCTGGCCGGCCGTCTCTGAAGGCAGCACCACACCAGCACAGAAGTAAGGGTGACAATATGAAAAGTGATCATCAATATCACTTTTCACAGCAGACTTAGCTCCCCATTACCACCCTTACTTCATCGCTGCTGCCGCCATTTTGGGACTGACAGCCAGAGCCCCGCCAACTCCAGGTGAGGGATTAGGAGTGGGGGAAAGAAGAGCCCGAGCAGTGGGGCTGCGGTTGTCTCCTTTATCCCTGCCTCACAGGTGCGCACGGCCCTTCTGCACGAGCCCCAGCCATTCGGGGCTGACAGCCAGAGCTCTTTTAAAAAACAAACAAAAAACAAACACATCCATGCACAGCTCGTGCCTCCCTTGACACATTCCCACATGTCAGACTTGGGAGGCCTACCCCATCGTTTGAGAGCCACTAAGCTAGATCAATATGTTCTACAGGAAAGTTTTATAATCCAATATACAGTAGTAAATTCACCTCACTGACCAGATCACGTACAGTGTTCAGAAGAGTATTAAATCTAAAAATACTAAGATGATCACAAAGCTGCTCCACCTCTGTCAGACACATTCTAGCTATTGGCTAAAGAACAGGTTAGAACTCCTGGGAGGGCCCAATCCTAACCCACTTGGCTTCCTTCTTACCATAATCTACCTCCCATACAGTTTCTTCCTCAAATGACAGCCTCTTCCAGATGGCTGCCAATTCCTGACCCATCCCCTAAAATAAGAATGAGTAGAGGGAGATTACACTGGTGACAGTGTAGGAGAGAGCCTGGAGTGGAACCTAATGCCCTGGGGGGGGAAGACAGGATCAACTGTGAAGGGGATGAAGGTAGGCAGAAAGCAAGAAGCTTTCCTCTCATATGCAGTGGAATTCTTCTGATGCTCATTGGAGAGAGTGGGTCTTATGGGAGGCGAGGGTGGTGAAAGTGGAGGAGAGAAGGAATTGGCAGGAATGAGGAGGTAGGTGGAGCTCCAGTTTGGGTGGAAGAGCGAGGGAAGGATATGGATGGGAACTGGATTTGTTCAACCTCAGTTTGTCAGTAAAAGATCACTAAGAATTAGTCAACTAGTCTTCAATATTCTAAGCACTGAAAGCACTACAGCAGCAGCAAATAAAGAGACCTTCTGGGACCCCCCCCCCAAAAAAAGCAATATTAATTTATGTGAGCAAAAGTAGCTGCATCTCTATGACCTCTACATATGTGCATACTCACTCACTGTTGCCAGCTGTCATGATTTATAGCATACAGTGTTGTCCCAGGATATTAGAGACACGGCGGGTGATGGAATATCTTTCACTGAACCACCTTTTCTTGGTGAGAGAGAGTCAAGCTGACACAGAGCTTGGTCCAATAAACGATATTACCTCACCCACCGGGTCTATGATTTATAGTGTTTTTTTTTAATGTCCCAATTGCTGAAATCAAGAATTTCTAGGAGAATTGCAGCTTTCACTAAATTAAAAAAAAAAAAAAAAAAGAGAAAAGTTGTTCACCCTCCTCGTCATGAAGAAAAGCTAGAAAGCATGCAGCAAGTACACCCTAAAAACTCAGAAACCAAAAGGCAAATAAAAAGAACCTCACATTTAAAAAATATCTTAAGCCAATCATGATTTTGGGGGTTCTGGCTCATGATTTTTGAATTCTTCCATTTGGCAACACTGTGTACCTTTTATTCCTTCAGGTGCTGCTTCACTCAAACAGCCCAGGATTGCATCCTCATCCATATTCAAGGCAGATCATTTCCTCCTCAGTGAAGAAATTAAAAAATCTTTTCCTGCTGCAACACAAGAAGAAAGCAACAACACAGTCTGAATTCACACACTTAACACCCTGCAATTTCCAACCCTTACTTATAGAGAAGTCTTCTTAGCCAAGAGGCCATGACACAGAGAATTAGTAAGGCATTACAAACACACTCTCACTACTGTTAAAGAAAATATAGCACCATAACACACACTTCCACTACACAGACCATCGTGAGTCTCACACTTCCTGTCAAATCTCTCAACCCCTGTCTCACTACAATTTGGAGACACTGGAACGGCAAATCTGATCAGTTCCCTCAAACTTCTGCCTCTACAAATGAAAAGGACAGCCAACCCACTGTGAGCATTCTGTTTGCAGCATTTTATGGCTCCCATGCAATATGTCCTCACTCTGATTAGATCCTGCATTTGCAGGACTGGATTTGATGATCTAATGCATGTTTTCCATCTCTAACTTGTGTGAGCCTCTCTTTGTATGCTTAACTGCCTGAGATACTCTCACATCTGGCCAGCACAATCAGCACATCTCCTTTGAGTCTGACTGCTGGCAGTTCTCCTTCCTGAACCCTTTCAAAGAAAAATTAAGAATTTCTTTTTCAGTTGTTGTGCACAAATGCAAATAACCTCTCTCGCTCAACCAAACCTGAGTTCCCCATTGTGAGAATATGAGAATTTAGGACTGGGCCCTATGGGCTATTCCAAAACCCACCAAGGTCAATGGAAAAAGTCTTCCACTGATTCCAAAGAACCTGAGCTAAGGCATCTCAAGAGCATTAATATATAAATATGCTATAACCTTAAGAATGTAGTACATGATATACTATGACCTCAAAATCTTTGCCCATGTTTTTAAACAAACTACAGAGAAAAAGCATACCATAGAAACATAATTTGAACAACTAATTCCTTCAAGGATATGCTATGGTGCAACATCTGCTCCAGGACATCTGTTTCTGCTTCAAAAAGATCTTACGTTCTCTAAAGGGATAATTAACACCAGTCTAAAAGGCTTACACATTGATAGTTTACTTTCCTTTCTACTCATTTTATTCTTTCACATATATTGTCATATTACCTGCATAGAAAGGTCACCAAAAATATCTCAAGTTAGTATAAAACATATTTAGAATTCAGAGTAACTCATGGGCTCTACTTTTGGGTCTGTCAGTGACTCACTGTGAGACCTTATACAAGTTACATGACTTGCCCGAAGTTACACAGAAAGTCTGTGGCAAAGTGGCTCAGTTTATTTAAAATGGGTATAATACCGTACCTATCACAAAGTAACAATTATTGCATATCTATAAAGTCCTTTAGATGAAAAGTGCTACAAAAATTCAAAATATTATTTATTGCACATAATTATACCATGAACTATTTCAGTAGTGCCAACCCCAAGGATTCAAAAACCATGAGTCAACTAGTGTGACCAGATAGCAAGTGTGAAAAATTGGGACAGAGGGTAGTGGGTAACAGGCACCTATGTAAGAAAAAGCCTCAAATGTCTGGACTCTCCCTATAAAATCGGGACATCTGGTCACCTTAGAGTCAACCCTAAAAATCTGAGGTTCACTTAAAAATCATGGGTTTCAGAGTAGCAGCCAAAAGAAAAGGAGTACTTGTGGCACCTTAGAGACTAACCAATTTATTTGAGCATAAGCTTTCGTGAGCTACAGCTCACTTCATCGGATGCATACTGTGGAAACTGCAGAAGACATTATATACACAGAGACCATGAAACAATACCTCCTCCCACCCCACTCTCTTGCTGGTAATAGCTTATCTAAAGTGATCACTCTCCTTACAATGTGTATGATAATCAAGTTGGGCCATTTCCAGCACAAATCCAGGTTTTCTCACCCTCCGCCCCCCCCCCTCCACACAAACTCACTCTCCTGCTGGTAATAGCCCATCCAAAGTGACCACTCTCTTTACAATGACAGGTTTCAGAGTAACAGCCGTGTTAGTCTGTATCCACAAAAAGAAAAGGAGGACTTGTGGCACCTTAGAGACTAACAAATTTATTTGAGCATAAGCTTTCGTGAGCTACTAAATTTGTTAGTCTCTAAGGTGCCACAAGTACTCCTTTTCTTTTTAAAAATCATGGTATTTTTTTTTTTTTAATACATTCAGGGTTCTTTTTGCCTTCTGGTTCTTGAGCCATTAGGATACACATTATCAAACTTTGCTCTGAAACCATCAGGACTAAAAACTAGTTTCTAAATGAAAGCTGAGGGTCTCATGTAATCACATCACTTCACTGAGCTGGGATTTTAAGAAAAAAAAAATCTAGATTTTAGATGAGTTAGCAACATTGTATTTCCTCTTGACTAGGAATCCCTGGAATTGGAACAAACCTTTGTTATAGACCCAAACTTTGCTTTACTTGAAAATTCTCTCATAAAAGTCCATTTTATAAATAACATTTCCCTATTTTAGCAGAGTTTTGGAAGCTCTGGCTTACACAGAAATGGCTGGAATGTGGGCACCATCCAGCAAAACCAGGATGTTACAAGAGTTTTGTGTGTGTGTGTCTGTGTAGATATTAGGGCTGTTGTCGATTAATCATGATTAATTTTTTTGAGTTAATCATGTGAGTTAACTGCTGTTAACTCAAAAAAATTAATCATGATTAATCAGTTTTAATAAAACTGTTAAACAATATAATACCAATTGAAATTTATTAAATATTTTGGAAGTTTCTACATTTTCAAATATATTTATTTCAATTACAATACAGAATACCAGTGTACAGTGCTCACTTTATATTATTTTTATTACAAATATTTTCACTGTAAAAATGATAAACAAAAGAAATAGTATCTTTCAATTCACCTCATACAGGTTCCGTAGTGCAATCTCTGTATTGTGAAAGTGCAACTTACACATGTAGGTTTTTTTGTTACATAACGTCACTCAAAAACAAAACAATGTAAAACTTTAGAGCCTACGAGTCCACTCAGTCCTACTTCTTGTTCAGCCAATTGCTCAAACAAGTTTGTTTACATGTGCAGGAGACAATGCTGCCTGCTTCTTGTTTACAATGTCATCTGAAAGTGAGAACAAGTGTTCGCATGGCACTGTTGTAGCTGGCATTGCAAGGTATTTACGTGCCAGACGCGCTAAAGATTCATTTGTAAGTTCAACTTCCATGATGAAGAAATTGCACTACGGTACGTGTATCAAGTGAATTGAAAAATACTATTTCTTTTGTTTTTACAGCGCAAATATTTAGAATAAAAAGAAATACAACGTGAGCACTGTGCATTTTGTATTCTGTGTTGAAATCGAAATCAATATGTTCGAAAATATGGTAAACATCCAAAAATATTTAAATAAATGGTATTCCATTATTCTTTAACAGCACGATTAATTATTTTAAATCGCTCGACAGCCCTAGTAGACAGACATATTGTCAAAAAGAAAAGGAGGACTTGTGGCACCTTAGAGACTAACCAATTTATTTGTTAGACATATTGTCGGTGACCGGAGAAGGTGACAGCAGATGGTGTCAACAGCGGGCACCATGGCTCCTGGGGTTTCTAGGGCAGGGCACCTGGCAGGCTGCAGGTGGCTTAGGGCTGCTCTCCCCAGCAGCTCGGCTCCCAGGGCAAGCCCGGGGGCACTGGGTCACCCTGCGGGGGTGCGGGTCCTGCCTTATGCCCCACCCCCAGAGAGGGGGACTGAGGGCCGCATCTGTGCCGCAGGCCCAGCCCCGGGTGTGTGTGTGGGGGGGGAGGGGGCTCACGGGAGGGGCTGTACCGCCGCATCGGAGCCCCCTTCTCTGCCCAGTGGGGGGGAGCCTGGGCCAGAAGGCGGGACTTTGCGCTCTGCTTTGCACCGATTGGCCAGTTAGTCCCTCGGTACCGCCCTACTGAAGCGCCATTGGACCTTTCCGTAACCGAGAAGTGACGATTGCTATGGCGACCGGGACGCGTCCGGCCCGTCCCCACTCCTTGCCTTAACAACCCCGCCCCACCCCCGCCGCGCGCGCTCTCCCGTGAAGCCGGGACAGAGCCAGGTGGAGAGAAGGGGCGAGCTGTTCTCGCGAGAGGTTCTCCGGGGGACCCTAGCAACGGCGAGAGCGGCGGGTAAACAAGCGACCCGGAGAGCCGGCGATGGAGGGGGCGGCGGCGGCCGGAGCCGAGGGGCCCTTCTGCCTGCAGCGTATCCTCTCCCCGCGCCCCCTCAGCGGCTCCTGGCGGAGCAGCGCTGGGGATGGGGGGCGCTCGGGGGGGAGGGATTTGCTGAGGGTTCACGCCGGGGGCTCCTCGTTCTGGGGGCGGGAGGTTCTGGGGGTTCACCCCGGGAGGGGGAGCCGGGGATCTTCCCTCTGGGGGGCTTCACCCAGGGGTTTCAGCTGTGGGGAGGGGTCTCACTTTGCGGGGCGGGCTGTTGGGCTCTAGCCTCTGGGGATTTTTTGGAGCCTTTGACTCAACTGAGAACAAATCCCTGCCCCCCTCCTCCCCACTGGTTTTGAATCCCGGGCAAGTTCAAGCCATGGGGAGGGGTGGGGAGTGCTGGGGTCCCCTCGTTCTCTGCATGGGTCAGTGCCACTCCCCGCCACCGCTGTCACCTGAGCTCTGCCCAGGATTGAGGAAGCACCTTCTCTCTGGCCCATTCAGCCGGGCTGCTCAGTGGCACCTGCAATAAAGGCTTCACTCGATGCCCATACAGTTATATTTGCCAGGTACAGACCTGCCCAGCGGGAGCCAGGCCAAAAATCACGTAATTATGGTGGGGAAAAGTTGAGATTACCAACTTATTTTACCAACACTCCCCTACTTGCTGCTGGCTAATAGTGAACTTCCCTGGGAACCGCGGGGGAATAAACGATAAGTTAGAAAAATTAAATTCTGCACTATTTGAACAAAGACAGCTAAGTCTCCAGGCCTCATGATTAAGAGGAATACCTTCTCAATGTGAACGGAATGTAGCTTGATGCAGTGCCATCTTGCTGCATCTACAAACAGATGACTCCAGTGCCTCTGGTATGGAAACAGAAAAGTGAAATTGTCCTGATTCTTGTTAGTTTCACCTAGGGGTTCTGAATAGTAACAGTGGGACTGTCCAGAGTCTTGTTCATTTCAGTGTGCTGTCAAGATCCACTGTTGTTGTTTAGAATCCCTGGGTGAAACTAACAAGAACCATAACAATTTCACTTTTCTGTTGCTACTTGGGAAAGCTGTGAGCAACAACTGAAGACCTGGAGCTGTTGCCTCTTACTCCTTTTTGTACTTGTCTCTCTCTAGCAAGCGTCTGGTAAGTTTTTCCAAGCCTTTTCCATAAGGCACTAAATACGTATCAGAAGGTAATCCACATTTGATTGTTCCTCCACTTGGCAATATTCGAACCACTGACCTAGAATGAAAGGCTCAAATTCTATCATCTAGTGCCTGAATTATCCAATCATTCCCTAAAAATCTATTTTTAATTGAGTAGTTTATACAAGTAAAATAGGAATTTTAGATTGCAGAGCAGCAATTTAGAAGGTTTATTTCTGAGTTATGACATTTAGAAACAACCAGTTTGACTCCTTTTCAGTTTTAAAAAGAGCAAAGGCAAACTATAAATGAGTGGTTGCAGGTTTTTTGTTTTGTTTTTCTGTAGTATATATTTATTTAGAGGCTGGCAGTCAGGAGATCTGAATTCTGCTCTCAACCTTGGTACTGACTGACTCGCTTTGTGACCCTATGTAAGCCACTTCTCTGCGATTCAGTTTCTGCTTCCTTGAAACAGAAATTCTTCAGTGCCCTGTGGCTGATAAGACACTACAGAAGAGTGTCTATATTATAAAAGACATTGAAAATAAAATTTGTAGACAATGTTTGCTCAAAAATGTAGTTGAATGAGGAATTTTGTCTTTAAAAGATTGTGCATCTGAAATATGATTTTTCAAAAATCATGTCAAGATTTTTAACATGAGGTTTTATTCCACATGCATAGCATCTGCAACAACACAGTAGTCTAGACCATAATGGCACATAAGGGCTATTGAGTCAGTAAAACACTTTAAAAAACTAACAGCAAACTCACCTTCTTGGAAGCACCTAAATCACCAAGATCATTTGCATTAGTTTGGAATGACTGGTGGATATGACATTGTGACATTTCTATCCACATTGTAAAATATTCTACAACTGTAGAATAGAACTGTCAATATGGAGAAAAAGGAATGAAGTATTGCACATATGTAAAACAGGTTGACAAAATCTGTCTCTCTCATTATACAATCAAGCTTCCAGTGAGAGAAATGTTTTTAGCCAAATTGCTGGATACACAATATTGTATTTAAATTGTACCGTATAAACATTCAAACCTCTATTTACTACTACAATATGACAGTACCAAAAGGCTACTTAATTAATTACAGTGACATTATCCTGTCTTTTATTATTAGATATTTTATAAAATGATATTTAGTACATTTTTCAGCTTCTGAGTACTTTGCAAACTTTAAATAAAGTACCATTCAATTAATGGTTTCATAATCATAATTGTTATATACCCAACGAGGTAGGTAATTTATCATCCCCGTTCAATGGATAAGGGACTTTAAGGACCAGACATTTAATCTGATTTGTGTAAGGCCCCACAACACCACAGTAGCAGGGCCAGGACTAGAACTCAAAACATTTGTAAGTCCCAGATGACTAGATCATACATACCTTGAATGTTACTTTTATTATACCCTTTGCTATAATTAAAGCAGTTGCATTGTGATTTCTATTATAAACTTTTGTTCATGCACGTGTGTAGATTTCTGAAAAGTCCTTTGTGGCTGAAACTATACTCAGCTCTGTTGTTTTTTAAAACTGGAATAAAATCCCTTCATGATCTTGAGTTACTGGAGAGAGGGGAGAAAAGTGTTCTCAGCATATTGAGACTTTTTTGACTTACCAATAGCTCAAAAGCGTTTGTGGGGCAAGCCCTCTAAACCTCACATGTAAATTACTACATACTTTGCGGTGTGTATAACTGAGGCAAATTTAAAAATTAATGCTATAAGAAATTTAAAATAACCCCTCATCTGCTTATTTTAAATCAGCAAAAGATTTTTGTAGCTTCAGCTAATGAAGCCTTGTCCTTTGGCAATAACACAGTTAACTTTTTCCTTTCCTTGCCTCTCTCTCTAAATATATAGACAAAATATAATATAGCCAAGGGCAATTTTCCAAATAAACCATGGATTTTAGGAGGCACTAGCAGGTATACAAATATCTGATTCAGGCACATAATCACAGAGTAGGTACAAATACAGAAGTAGAACACATACATTGGCCCCTCCTTTATAAAAAGTTGGGCCTTAGTATCCATGCTGTGCAAATAGGACCTCACTTTTTAAAGTCTCATTCACAAGATATCTGCCCCAGACATACAGTAGTATCATGATCACTTTAGGTACATTGAAAGAATGAAGAGTCAATTAATCACAGAGTGTTTAGCTTTAAAAAAAAATGATTCTTAGACTACTTACCAAACTCAATCAACCAAAACTCCTGACCTCCAAAATCAATTCTTCTGCCACTAGACTTCCTCTGCTTTTACTGTTCCCTACCAATCTCCAGAGCCATTAAAAAAAAACCCAGTGGTTTCCCTGTAGTGCATTTTGCTCCCAGTCCTTGTTCAATAGGTCAGAAGTAACTCTTCTCCTTCCCTGTCTCATCTTGTAAACACTAGAGCAGCTGCAGCCACTTAGCTCTTTCTGCCCCTCTAGCAAACAGTTAGTGGTCCCTGGACCACTTTGCTGCCCGCTTCTCCCCTGCCCCCCTCCAGTTAAAGGATCAGAGAATCCAGGCACCACTAGTAGTTTCTTAAGAGCATAAAAAGAACAGAAGTAGCTGATGATGTAAGGCCTCCAGTATTTGCCTTTGGGAGTGGGGAGCTGAGACTCAGGAGCCAAACAGCTGCTAAAGTCTTGGGAGGCTGGTCAGGGCTTCAGTTCTTCAGGAGGAGCTCTTCAAAGTCCTCTGCAAAGTGCAACTGTTCTCAGCTATGTTCTCCCTGCTCAACTCAATGGGCACATGGGCTGTTGCTGGAACACTTTGCCAGAAGGAGATTGTAAAGTATTCATTGAAACACATACCTCTCAATCCTCCCATTAAAATCAGTTAATCCATTTTTTCCCTCATGTAACTAAAGGAGATGTAGGACTGTTAAACCAACATAACAGAAGCTTCAGTGCTCAATTTACTGTTATTTTCCCCCAAAGCGTGGATCCACAGATGTGCATTTGCCACGTCGGATCTCTAAACCTGATAAAAAATGGTTAGTTTTCTAAAAGGATAAAATTCACCGAGAGGCATAAGGACAGTGAAAGTCCCCTGGTGCAATATAGCCACTGTAACTGTGTATCTGAGAGTAGAGTTTGCCTTATTGTTTATATGAAGCACAGCAACTGGTGTCTACCTATAGCAGAGCAAATAGGTGGTATTTTAATGCTGTGCTGTCGTGCAATGAAAAGTTTGAGTGCTAAATTCTGTTCTTGAATGCAGAGACATGCCTTTAACTGGGCATCCAAGAGCCAAAATTAGCCCTAAATATGTGAAATTTGGCCTTACATAGAACAGGGGAGAGGCTGATAAGGACTGATTTATGAATAACTGTTTTTTTTTAAATGATCATATACAATTGTTTTCTCATTGGAAAGCACCACATACGTCAGCTGTTTTAGACTTGACAAAACATACAGAAGTTACCATTACAGAAGACTCAGAAGATGATTATCAATATGAAGAGGTAATTTACTTAATAATATCGCCAATAAAATAATAATAATAATACCTTTTTCTTTTATAGGGCCTTTCAAAAGTAGATCTCAAAACTTAGGAGATAGTCTTAAGAAAGATCTGTATTGTAGTAACCATCTCTTCTTTTATTTAAATGCACCAGTCACTATATCTTAGCACCAAAGAAGTAAATCCTCTTTTATGAAGTATACTTTAAAATATGCATGATATTAAGCATATATTTTCATTTAATAAAAAGAACTAGTAACATTTGATTTATTATGTCTTATTTCCATTTAAATAATTTTTAAAAGGTAGCAGTAACTCAGTTTAGCTGATTTCAGCTTATTCATAGTGAGCTAATTTCAGCGTATTCATTATTTAAATAGGTTTATATTATCATATAATATATCTTTGCTTTCTTGGATATTGTTTCAGTATATTAATGTCTCGGTCTTTGATATAAACAAAATCCTCTAACTCAAGCCTGTGCTCGATCTCTTTCTGAATAGCAGTTGTGTGAAGGACTGTAAACCCCACACTGGTGAACAAAGTGTTAGTAGGAGCTGGAGAGCACCTGGAGAGTGTGTTAGGGTTGATTTGTTATCAGACCCAGCTGAGGAGGAGCTGTGTCTTCTCATAAAGCAAGGAAGTGAAAACTACAAGAGGGGGTGTATGGGTGAGGGTTAGAGTCAGATGGCAAAGGAATCATAGGGTAGCTGTAGGAGAGGAACTAATTTTGTGCTTAGGATAGGAGAAGTAGAGCTTCTAAGGAAGTAGTGTTGGTGTTCTATACCAGGATGCTGGGGAGAACCTCATGGGATTAAAAGATCAAGTCTGGAGGGACAGAAGCTGCTTTATTTAGGTTTGGTTTCTCTGGGATTTTCTGTGCTTTGTTGGTGAAGGCTGAGGGAGACCTGGGAATTTCTTTCTGTGAGAGAAGTTGGACTGTAAAGGAATCTAGTTTGAGCAGAAAATGCTATGGTGGTAATTAAAATGTGTGGGATACTGCTCATGTGAGACAGTGATACCTCTGAAAGGGTGAGACTTCTAAGGGACCTGCCTGGAGGACCAAGTTGTGAGGAGATGATGCTACTGTAGGACTGAAGTAGTGGTTCGCAGAAGGTGCTAATGAGGAGAGACTTTTATCCTGGGCTGTGCCAGCAGTGAGTCTATTCTTTCCCCAAAAATCTACACTGTCAGACAGCAGGCTCTCACCCTAAGCCTGGTGAAATCCATGAGAATCTTTCTACTGAGCCTTGGATCAAGTGCCAAGAGATCAGGGTTGAAAGTCTATCTTCAAAGAAGTCAATAGGAGTTTTGACACTGATTTAAATAGAGCAAGGATACCACTGAATGTGTGATACACCTTTTTTTTTTTAAATTGTATGCTTCAGTACCAAGTAGAACAATAATCAGTTGTATAATTATAACACCAAGCTCCTAATATGGCTACTAGCATAAGACTTTTTATTTTTAACTGTGTGCTGTTGGGACTTAATTATCTTCTGGAAGAAAGTATAATCCATTTAAAATATTCATTGATCTGACTTCATTTATATTTGGGTTTAGGTTCCAGCAGATGATGATTTTAGTCTCCTGGAAGGTGATGAAGATCTGGTAAAGGCTTTGCAGACAATACAGGAGCAGGCTGAAGATGCACAAATTATAGTAAGAGTTTTCAAAATACTGTTAAGAATCCATTAGTAATAAAACTGATTTCTATTGGCTTAAAGTTTAGACCTTGAACATGCTTAATTATTGAATATAAGTATAGATAGAGCATTTTACATTTCTTATGGCATAAATCTCTAGAAACATTTTATATATGATGTCACTGTGAGAACAATGCTTAAATGAATTCATTTCCATCCACCCTGATATTCCTCTATTCACTGTTTGCTTGTCTTGTTGTATATTTCATGCATTGCTCAATATTTTAAGGAAAATAGTAGACTTAATTCACTAAAATGTGGTGTAAGTATCCTTTTCTCTAAATGGAATGAGTTAAATAAAATATTGAGGCCCTGATTAAACCAAGCCCTTTACCCATATGTTTAAGTTCCATTGAAGCATGTGCTTTAATCACTATGTAACATGCGCTTAAATGCTTTGCTGAATAGGAATAGAATTACTCACATGCTTTTTATTAAAAAACAAAAGTATATACCTAGCTGCTTGGCCGAATGAGAGCTGAGGTCAAATTATCACTCATTTAACAACTAGTATTTTAGATACTTTTACCTGTTAGAATTTGATTTTTTTAAAACTGCAATAGATGATCACGTAGTGGTGTGGTGCGATTGTAAGTGTTATGTTCACAGCATACACCCACAAGTTAATTTTAAAAACATAAATACTCTTGTTGGAAGGCTGTAATGTGACACAATTTTTTTCTTAGAATTCAAAATAACACCAAGAACCCCAAAATGCTGAGACACAAAGCAGGGGGCTCACTAAAAGAGAAGCCCACCTCATCCCTCCCTACTGTAGGCTAGCTCTTAGCAAAACTTATCCTGCTGCTAGGACCAGATCGTGTGTTTCCCTACAGAGCCAGCCAGCTACCCACCTTTAGGCGAGACTAGGAAAACCCCTGAGAATTTGAATTGATCACAACTTGAACGTAGTGGGGTGTGGTTCGTGTGTGGTGTGTGTTTTTTTTTTTGTTTGTTTTGTTTTTTTTAAGTCTACCAGAGTGAGTTCAGATGCTAGTTCCAGTTGCAGAAAAATTACTTGGTTTGGCTTACTATAATCACATAGTAAGGTATCTTTCCTTTCCATTATACCATCAACTTTTTATATTTTCTTCCTTTATGCAGTGAGAGATGGTCAATCTTTGATCTGCAAAGGCAAATGAATATAACTTTTTTTTTTTTTTTTAAATGAAAGTGACTCGTTCTCAGTGACAACTGAGGGAAGATGTACTTCATCATGTGATTGTGTGTGTAAGTAAACTCATCAGTTCTGTGGTCAATATTAAACCTTGGATGGAAGAAATCTGAAAATAAGAGGTACATCTGAAAGCAGATTCAGTTTTTAAAACTTCTTTTAAGAATTGGAAATATTTGAAATTCTTCAGAAATCCGCTGTAGTTACATTTGACTATGTACCTTGACACTTAAAAATAATAGTAAAAAAACCACCCAAGAACAACTGAGAATCTTACTAGTCTAATCTTTTGACAGAGTACAACTGCCTGATCTTTCAGCTGTGTGATAAATGTTTATTGAATTGTAAGACGGCTACACAGGAACACTTGATATATGGTAACTTGAGGGTGTGTGTGTGCTGAAGCTTCCTGCAGCATTGATAGCAAAACGCACCACGTGCATAGATAGCCTCAAGTTCAATATGATTTCTTGTGTTCTAGCTAAAAGGTTTCTCTTTGCTTCTGGACTTGGTATTGAGATATTTAATACAATTTTCACTGTAAATCATAGTTTTTTGGCAACAGTATGTCAATCATTTTCATTAGATGGTAGGATCTGTAGTGCAAAACGTACTTTTAATCACACTTGTTGTTTGCCTTAATGCTTTCGTAATGTTTGCTGCATATTTTATGAGGAGTATCTGCTAGGTTGTTCAGTGCTCATTTGCTAGATAACCCAGGTGTTGAAGCAAGTGGTTTCGATTACTCGGCAAGTACTAGTCTTCTCTCTGATTGCCTACTGAATCAATATCCCCACACTGTGCTAAGAAACACATCTTTATGTGAAGCAAAACTGAAGGAATGAATATTTGTAGCCATGAGATTCCCTGGCATGTTTTGCAAGTGGTAGTTCCTCTGTCTTGGCTAAATTCCACCATAAACTAATGTCCTGGCACACCTACGCTTCCCCTGTAGCTTCAGTTCAATTGTTGTATATTTTACACCCAGTTCATAATAAAAGAATTTCATCCACTATTTAAATACAGACTTTAAGGAAATGCAGTATTTATGCAATTGTGGTGCATAGATCAAGTAGGTATCCAAAAGTATAGTAAGCATTATACAGCCCACACCCTGAATTTAGAAATCATGGTTATTTAGAGTTGGTGTCCATGGCTTTCATTTTCTCTAAGAAAATCAAACATAGGCTGTAAAACTCAAGAAGAGAAGAAATTGTCTGTTAATTTGAATAACTAGCACTTTCAGTAAACCAAGACTACTATGTGCCAAACAGCTAGGATGTGTTAGGATCCACCATCTTGGGGGAAGGAAAATACTAGGGCTGTGATTAAAGGTGTGTTCCTGCAAGAGATAATGGGGCAGATTGTCCTCTTTTTGAGATTTCTGCTTGAGTACAGTGGAAATAGGGGCCAATTAGGGAACTAGGTGTGACTCCTGGATCCTAAACTGCACAGTCCCAGTGCAAGCTAGAGCTGCATGGAGCGGCTCAACTTACACCATTGGTGTAAGCTCTCAGGACCTGTTGCCAATAGAAGATAGGGCATAGTGGAGCTCTACTTATCATGCTGCTTCACCCCTATTTTGGGAGTGGTTTGGTTTACATGCAGAGCTCCCCTGCCCAAGGGGGATTTCTTAGCTGCCATCCTTGTTTCAGTCCTAATTTGTCCTGTTTGTTACACCTCATTACGTTTGCTGTTGTCCTTGCCTTGAACAGTGTCTTGGACAGTATAAAGTAATGTGGTGGGTGATCCCAGAATGTAATGGCTGCCGAAAGTAACTGGCTTTTTCCATATGGAAAAAGGAATCTTCAGCACTTTCCTGTTTTTCTTCCTTCCTTGCTTCCAGCTGAATAAGTTTTGAAGGAATCTCTTCTAAAGCATTTTCTTGACAGTCTCTGTTCTACCACCTCCCATCTTGTTTGGAGTCTCTTTCAGCATTCCTTGGACAGAAAATTCCTGAGTACCAGCAGATCCTGACACACCCTAGGTGTGAAGAAGTCAGAATGGTTTTTATTGGGCAAGGCTTTCTGTAAATCGACTCAACTCTTCATTGCTATAGTGGATAGGATGAAGGGTCACCCGGTGTTCTCACTTTTTCACTAGGAGGGTGGTGAAACACTGGAATGCATTACCTAGGGAGGTGGTGGAATCTCCTTAGAATCATAGAATATCAGGGTTGGAAGGGATCTCAGGAGGTTATCTAGTCCAACCCCATCTGCTCAAGGCAGGACCAATCCCCAGTTTTTGCCCCAGATCCCTAAATGGCCCCCTCAAGGATTGACCTCACAACCCTGGGTTTAGCAGGCCAATGCTCAAACCACTGAGCTATCCTTCCCCCCGCCCCCCTTCCTTAGAAGTTTTTAAGGTCAGGCTTGACAAAGCCCTGGCTGGGATGATTTAGTTGGGATTGGTCCTGCTTTGAACAGGGGGTTGGACTGGATGACCTCCTGAGGTCCCTTCCAACCCTGATATTCTATGATTTCCAATTGGATCACCTCGTGCGTAAGGACCTGTTACGATCTGGTGCGGGTTCCGCCACCGCCGATTTTCAGAAGCCACTTGACAAGAGTGCAGGCATCTTCAGCGGCCTTCCTGGCGCACATCCCTACCCAGGACGTCTGTAGAGCCGCAATGTGGCCCTCTGTGCACATGTTTACCTCTCATTATGCCATCACTCAGCAGGCCGGGGACTACGCTGGGTTTGGCAGAGCTGTGTTGCAGTCCACATATCCGTGAACTCCTATCCACTTCCAGGGCTACTGGAGTCACCTAGTATGGAATGGACATGAGCAAGTAATCAAAGAAGAAAAGACAGTTACTTTTTTCTGTAACTGGTGTTTGTCGATGTGTTGCTCATGTCCATTCCATGACCTGCCCTCCTTCCCCAGGGTCAGAGGTTCTGGCAAAAAGGAACTGAGGGTGGGGGGGAGCTGGCAGTACCCCTTATACAGAGCCATGAGGGCGCCACTCCCGAGGGCGCCAGAGCTGGTCCCCTACAGATACTGCAGAGGGGAAAAACTTACGGCACGGGTGCATGTGGTGAGCACACACGCCTAATATGGAATGGATGTGAGCAACACATCTCAAAGAACTCCAGTTACAGGAAAAGGTAACTGTCTTTTCACAAAGAACCCCCACTCACTAGTCTGAGATGAATGCTAATGAAAGATTGTGGAATCTTTGAAGATGAAAACTTCAGGCGTTAGCTTGTTAATGAACTTTTGAAACTATATTTGGGTACTGATGACCCTCTAAGTATTCTGTCAGTTTGTATGGAAAAACTGCCAGTGGGCTTGATCCTGTGAGAAGGGGTCTCCACAAAAGTGGGTGAAAATGCTGCAGGAAGAACTTAGAGTAAGCTTTCTTGTAGGAGATGAGAGAAAACAAAACATGCCACTGCGCATGTGCCCAACTTGTCCCCTGTAAATTTCTTTGCCTCCCTGCAGAAAAATGACTTTCTGACAGGGAAGCCGCAAGAACGGTCATGCAGCCCTCCCCAACAGTATGTTTTGGGGCGCCAGGGCAGCTAGCGAAGAGGTAAATCACTGTGGGGTAGGAGGTGGGCCTGGGGAAGACCCAGCAGGTGCCTCCTACCCTGTACTAGGCTCAGCTGCTAGTCCCAGCTGGGCTGGGGAGGACAAGACTTGCTTTTCCCCGGCACAGCATCTGGGGCCAGGCCAGGCCCAACCCAACCCCAGTTTTCTCCCCCAGCTGAAAGAAGCTCTGCACACTCCACTTCCCCTCCACTTCCTGCACCAATTGCTCCTCCGCTGCCGGGGGAGGGATCCCTGTACAGGGAGCTGCTCCCTCACATCCTGTGCATACAGACCCCCTCATAACCAGACCCTCCTGCTGAGCCACAGTTCCCTCTTCTCCCTCCCCTCAATGAGCCCCACTCCCCCTGCACCTGGACCACCCTCACGAGCCACCCACACCTGGATCCCCATCCCACTGAGCCTCCAGCAGCTGCAGCTGGACCCCCCTGTGCTGAGCTCCATCTCCCCCCACACCCACTCCTCCACTGCTGAACCCCAACTACCTTCACTGGGCCCCTCTTGCAGAGTCCCATTACTGTTTTACCCCCCCCCCCCCCCCCAACAAGCACCTGTGAATCCAGATTTCCTCCCTCCCGTCACTCGGATCCCCTACTGAGCTGCCCACACCCAGATTGCCTCACACTGAACCTTCTCAACCCACACCTGGATCCCCCCCACACTAAGCCCCTCCACACTTGGATCTTGCTTTGCTGAGCCATCCTGCCCACAGCTGGTGCACCTGGCACAGAGGGGCATGGCCTTGGGATGTTTTTGGGGCATGCCCCATCCTTGTGCTGTCTCAGGGTTAGGTGCAGCCTCACTGCTGAGTCCATGTCCTAGGAGGAGCTGCACAGTGATCTCCCACATCTATGCAGCCAGTGTTCTGTGCTCCCCAATGCCATTCTGGAGCCTCCACATTTATCTGACAAACAAAATTTGCAGAATTTTGCAGCATTTTAAAATATTGTGCACAGAATTTTTGTCTCTTTGGTGCAGAATGCCCTCTGGAATAATAAATTATTCTTACTCTTGAATCTTGTCACTTGAATCTCTCTTCTTTGATAAATTTTTTTATCTACACATACATACCTTAGAACACAGCTCTACATTGTAAGCTGTCATGTAATTAGGCCTGCCGATGTGTGGGGGGGCAATTGCCCAGGGCCCTGGATGATTTAAAAGGGCACAGGAGCCAATTTGTCACCCATGCAGGCCACAGTGTTCCTAGGTGCACACGGGAAATGGTACCAGTGGTGGTGAAGGAGCGCTCATTGACTATTCTGCCTTGGGGCCCGGAATTGCTGTCGGCGGGCCTGGGTACTGTTTGTGAACAGCAGGCCTGGTAATTATGTGAGTGTTCAGCGGAACAGGGGTTGGACACGACAGGGAATGCATGCAAGACTTGGGGATTGGTGTGTGCTTGTTGTTAACCTATACAGAGAGTAAGGATTGGAAGGTAGTGCTACATACTTTCTGTAGTGGGGTGCCCTCAAAATTGGGGTGCCCTCCAATTTGTCTCAGCTGGACCCTAGCCCTACTTTCGAGCTTATCTACCTCTTCTCCCCCCCGTCCCCAGTTTAGTGTCGTCCCTGAACTTGCTGAGGATGCAACCCATCCCATCATCCAGATAATTAATGAAGATGTTGAACAAAACTGACTCCAGGACCAACGCCTGGGGCACTGTGCCAACTAGATATCGAGCCGTTGATCACTACCCTCTGAGTCTGACTATCTAGACAGCTTTTTATCCATTTTATAGTCCATTCATCCAATCCATACTTCTTTAACTTGCTGGCAAGAATACGGTGGGAGACAGTATCAAAAGAGTCACTTGTCTATCATAGAAGACAATCAGGTTGGTCAGACATGACTTGCCCTTGGTGAATCCGTGTTGACTGTTCCTGATCATCTTCCTCTCCTCCAAGTGCTTCAAAACGGATTCCTTGAAGACCTGCTCCATGATTTTTTCAGGGACTGAGGTGAGGCTGACCGGTCTGTAGTTCTTCCCTTTTTTAAAGATGGTCACTATATTTGCCTATTTCTAGTCGCCCAGGACCTCCCCCACTTGCCATGAGTTTTCAGAGATAAAGGCCAATGGCTCCGCAGTCACATCAGCCAACTCCCTCAGCATGCTTGGATGCATTAGATCTGGCCCCCTGGTCTTGTGCATGTCCAGCTTTTCTAAATAGTCCTTAACCTGTTCTTTCACCACCAAGGGCTGCTCACTGCCTCCCTATGCTATGCTGCCCAGTGCAGCAGTCTGGGAGCTGACCTTGTCCGTGAAGACCAAGGCAATAAAAAGTATTGAGTACTTCTGTCACTAGGTTGCCTCTCCCATTCATTAAGGGTCCCACACATTCCCTAACCACTTTCTTGTTGCTAACATACCTGTAGAAACCTTTCTTGTTATCCTTCACATCCCTTGCTAGCTGCAACTCCAATTGTGCTTTGGCCTTCCTGATTACACCCCTGCATGCTCAAGCAATATCTTTATACTCCTCCCTAGTCATCTGTTCAAGTTTCCGCTTCTTGTAAGCTTCCTTTTTGTGTTTTAAGCTCACCGAAGATTTCTCTGTTAAGCCAAGCTGGTTGCTTGCCATATTTGCTATTCTTTCTGCACATTGGGATGGCTTGCTCCTGTGCCCTCAATAAGGCTTCTTTAAAATACAGCCAGCTCTCCTGGACTCCTTTCCCCTTCATATTAGCCTCCCAGGTGATCCTGCCCATCAGTCCTCTGAGGGAGTCAGTCTGCTTTTCTGTAGTCCAGGGTCCGTATTCTGCTGCTCTCCTTTCTTCCTCTTGTCAGGATCCTGAACTCGACCATCTCATGGTCACTGCTGCCCAGGTTGCCACCCACTTTCATTTCCCCTACCAATTCTTCCCTGTTTGTGAGCAGCAGGTCAAGAGGAGCCCACCTCCTAGTTGGTTCCTCTAGCACTTGCACCAGGAAATTGTCCCCAACACTCTCCAAAAACTTCCTGGATTGTCTGTGCACTGCTGTATTGCTCTCCCAGCAGATGTCAGGGTGATTGAAGTTCCCCATCAAAACCAGAGCCTGTGAACTGGAAACTTCTGTTAGTTGTCTGAAGAAAGCCTGGTCTACCTCCTCCTGTGGTCTGGTGATCTATAGCAGACACCCACCACGACATCACCCTTGTTGCTCTTGCCTCTAAAATTAACCCAAAGAGACTCAACAGGCTTTTTTCCAGTTTCATACTGCAGCTGTGAGCAATCATACTGTTCTCTTGCATTCAGTGCAACTCCTCCACCTTTTCTCCCCGCCTGTCCTTCCTTAACAGCTTATACCCATCAGTGACAGTGCTCCAGTCATGTGAGTTACCCCTCTGTTGTTCCAATCACATCATAGTTCCTTGACTGTGCCAGGCCTTCCAATCTTTCCTGTTTGTTTCCCAGGCTTCTTGCGTTCGTGTACAGGCACCTGAGATAACTAGCCAATTGCCCTACTTTCTCAGTATGAATCAGGAGGCCTCCCCTGTTGCACCCTCCTCCTTGTGTTTTCTCCCGGTATCCCACTTACCTCCGGACTTAGGTTCGCCGGCAGCTGGTGACCTAGTTTAAAGCCCGCCTGTCATAAATATAAAGGGAAGGGTAAACACCTTTAAAATCCCTCCTGGCCAGAGGAAAACCCTTTCACCTATAAAGGGTTAAGAAGCTAGGATAACCTCGCTGGCACCTAACCAAAATGACCAATGAGGAGACAAGATACTTTCAAAGCTGAGGGTGGGGGGAGAAACAAAGGGTCTGTCTGTGTGATGCTTTTGCCAGGGACAGAACAGGAATGGAATCTTAGAACTTAGTAAGTAATCTAGCTAGATATGCGTTAGATTATGATTTCTTTAAATGGCTGAGAAAATAAGCTGTGCTGAATAGAATGCATATTCCTGTCTTTGTGTCTTTTTGTAACTTAAGGTTTTGCCTAGAGGGATTCTCTATGTTTTGAATCTAATTACCCTGTAAGGTATTTACCATCCTGATTTTACAGAGGTGATTCTTTTTACTTCTATTAAAATTCTTCTTGTAAGAAACTGAATGCTTCTTTTCATTGTTCTTAAGATCCAAGGGTTTGAGTCTGTGGTCACCTATGCAAATTAGTGAGGATTTTTATCAAACCTTCCCCAGGAAAGGGGGGTGCAAGGTTTTGGTGAGGATTTTGCGGGGGGAGAAAGACGTTTCCAAACGGCTCTTTCCCAATAATAAACCCGGTTAGACGTTTGGTGGCAGCGAAAGTCCAAGGGCAAAAGGTAAAATAGTTTGTACCTTGGGGAAGTTTAACCTAAGCTAGTAAAAGTAAGCTTAGGAGGTTTTCATGCAGGTCCCCACATCTGTACCCTAGCGTTCAGAGTGGGGAAGGAACCTCGACACCTCCTCACTAGGTTAGCAAGCCTGCCTGCGAAGATGCTCTTCTCTCTCTTTATTAGGTGGATTCCATCTCTTCCTGGAAATCCTTCTTCCTGGAACAGCCCATGGTCGAAGAATCCATAGCCCTCTCTCAGACACCATCTGTGCAACCATGCATTTACCTCCACAATTCGATGGTCCCTACCTGGGCCTTTTCCTTCAACAGGGAGGCTGGATGGAAACACGACTTGCGCCTCAAACTCCTTTTATCCTTCTTCCCAGAACCACATAGTCTGCAATGCCCCACTCAAGGTCATTCTTGGCAGTATCATTGATGCCCACATGGAGAAGTAGGAAGGGGGAGCAGTCCGAGGGCTTGATCAGTCTTCAGACACTGTCACATCCTGAATTCTAGGTCCAGGCAAGCAGCACACTTCTTGAGCTTCCCGGCAGATGGATGACTCCTTCCCCCTTAGGAGGGAGTCTCCGACCACCATCACCCATTTCCTCCTCTTGGGAGTGGTGGTCATGGAATCCCCATCCCTAGGACAATGCATCTCATGCCTTCCGATCAATGGGGTCTCCTTCTGATCCCTTCCCTCCGATAACTCTTCCAAACCATTCTCTGCTGTAGTATCTGTGCAGAGAGCCTGAAAATGGTTTCTTACCTCTGTCCGCAATGCGGATACATGGGTTCTCCTCTTCCTTCTCTGGAGGTCACATGCTGCCAATTTTCTTCCCCGTTCTGCACTCTTTGATTCTTCAGCATGCTGTGCCTGCAGAGCAGGCATGGACAAGATTTCCACATGCTAAGAGCGGGTGGTGGTAAGGTGCCTCGCCCTCCTAAGTAGCCTTTGGATGTGTCACAGTTGGGCATTTACTTGAACTGGGCCAAAAGAACAGCAGGCGCACAGAAAGGAGACCATTATATGACTACAGACTTATTCTATAAAGCCATAGCATTCTCACAATTAGAGTGTATCTGTCTGTGATACACCTCTAGTAAGTCAAAATACTACTATTCTGGAGTGTGTATTGACACTAAGCATATACTATTATAGCCTGTTGCACATAATTGAGGACCTTGGTTCTTTAATTTAAATGGGTAGTATTAATTGATTATAAAGATGCAGTTCATATCATATGAGATTTAGGAGAGGTTGTATGGGGATTTTCCTCCTATTTCTATCCAGGCTCTAGACCAGTGGTGGGCAATTTGCAGCCCGTCAGGGTAATCCGCTAGTGGGCTGTGAGACAGTTTGTTTATATTGACCATCCGCAGGCACGGCCACCTGCAGCTTCTAGTTGCTGCGGTTTGCCATTCCCAGCCAATGAGAGAGCTGCAGAAAGCAGCACGTGCTAGCTGCAGCTCCCATTGGCCAGGAATGCTGAACCACAACCACTGGGAGCTGTGGGCGGCCATGCCTGCGGATGGTCAATATAAACAAACTGTCTCACGGCCCACTAGCGGATTACCCTGACGGGCTGCAGGTTGCCCACCACTACTCTAGACTATTAATTGCAGTACTAATTGATAAAAGATTGGGAGGGACAGGTGCAGATGTGAGCATTACTTTACAGTGCCCGTGGAATAGAGCAATCTCAGTCTAAAATCCTGTCTGTTTCAAACTTTTCTCTCTGTCTCTGAAAATAGCCCAAATGGGCAGCTGTACTGCAATTTTGTTGTAAAACTCATAAAATATTCTACGGGATCCTTTGCATCACAATTATAATCTTGTGTGGTTACTTTATTTTAAAAAAAGATCATATACACCTTCTAAGGCTAAAATTTTCACTCCAAAGTGCAAATGGCAAAGCTACATCTCTAGTTACTTGCCATGTACATATTTCTTTGTTTGTATCCAGAAAAGAGGCCATTTTGACATTCTACTTCATATCTATATGAATAACCTCTTCCCCCCCCCCAAACAACAATGAGACTGCTTTTTAGTAATAGCCTTCTGTGACTGGGTTTTTGGAGTGGGCCAAACTGAGAGTGCCGCACTGCACTCTCCGTGTGCACTGCACTGCAAGAAATAGAGAAGGCAGTCACCAAAAACTGGTGGCTTATTCTATAACTATATTCATCTAGCCAGTAACAAAAGAGCTTCTGCAGTACCCCACTGATTAACTAGAAGCCAAACAGTTCCCTGTAGGCATTCCACTTAGACCTGTTTATCTGGATGGGAGCTAATGTGGTGAGGGGTTAATGAAAACCTAATTCACCATATGTGAGATTCTTACTAATCCCAGAGGATCGGGCACATGCCTTCAGGTCAATATATATTTCAGATCTTACCCAAATATCACAATCAGGCAATCCTTAGTAAGCTACTAAAGATTTATTAATAAAAGAAGAGTTATAAATTGTTAATAGATCATATACATACAAATGATTGCAAAGTCCTTATGAGGTTTGTAGAAGTGATGGAATAGATTGCTGGCTTGTAAAGTCTCTCTGGTAACTTCCAAAAGATTAGAAGGTCTTCAGTCCATGGTTCAGGATGCTCCTTTTAGTTGTAAATCCCCAGACTGGAGATTTTGAGCAGGAAAGAGGCAAAATAGAGATCTCTCGGGTCTTTTATATCCTCTGTCATGTGCCTGGAAACTTACTGGGTGACTGGGCAACAAAATGGCAGATGAAATTCAATGTTGATAAATGCAAAGTAATGCACATTGGGAAAACAATCCCAACTATACATATAAAATGATGGGGTCTAAATTTGCTGTTACCACTCAAGAAAGAGAGCTTGGAGTCATTGTGGATAGTTCTCTGAAACCATCTGCTCAATATGCAGTAGGAGTCAAAAAAGCTAACAGGATGTTGGGAATAATTAGGAAAGGGGTAGATAATAAGACAGAAAATATCATATTGCCTCTATATAAATCCCTGGTATGCCTACATCTTCAATACTGTGTGCAGATGTGGTCACCCCATCTCAAAGATATATTGGAATTTGAAAAGGTTCAGAAAAGGAAAAAATGATTAGGGGTATGGAACCGCTTCCCTATGAGGAGCAATTAATAACATGGGGAATATTCAGCTTGGAAAAGAGATGACTAAAGGGGGGATATGATAGAGGTGTATAAAATCATGACTGGTGTGGAGAAAGTAAATAAGGAAATGTTATTTGCTACTTCTCGTAACACACGAACTAGGGGTCACCAAATGAAATTAATAGGCAGCAGGTTTAAAAGAAAGTATTTCTTCACACAATGCTCAGTCAACCTGTGGAACTCTTTGCCAGAGGCTGTTGTGAAGGCCAAGACTATAACGGGTCAAAAAATAACTAGATAAATTCATGAAGGATAAGTCCATCAATGGCTATTAGCCAGGATGGGGAGGGATGGTGTCTCTAGCCTTGTTTGCCAGAAGCTGGGAATGGGTGACGGGATGGATCGCTTGATGAGTACCTGTTCTGTTCATTCCCTCTGAAGTATCTCGCATTGGCCACTGTCGGAGGACAGGATATGGGGCTAGATGGACCTTTGGTCTGACCCGGTGTGGTGGTGGTGATGTTACTATCCCAAACAAAGCTGCATGTGGAAAATTACTGGCCCAAGAGGGAGTCCAGGGTCACCTGAGCATATCACATGTTCTTATATGGTTTGCTGAATCACAGGGGTAGGTCATTAGCATCGTGCTGTCTGAGGCATCTGTAGGAAGACCTACTAGTGATGAGTTTCTTCAATGGCTCCTTGTGTCTTTGATGGGCCATCAATACGTAGCTTTCTAGCCTTGATGTAAATCCTTCTGGTGGATATCAATCAAGAATACAACACAACCAATATTCATAACTTCAAATACAAACATGATATGTGGATTTAACCAGGATAATTATACTTGATTGTAACTTTTCCATTGATGCCTTACATGATACACAATTTCCATAAATCTTATATAAAGTGTAACAGTGATATAAATGGTCACCTTTCTTATACACAGCATCACACTTTCACGCAAATGGTCTAGATGTCTTGCATTGTTTTATTCCAATGACTATTGGATGGAGGGGTGGCCCGGGGATTGGATTATAGGCTAGGACAGTGGTTCCCAAACTTGTTGCGCCACTTGTGCGGGGAAAGCCCCTGGAAGGCCAGGCCAGTTTGTTTACCTGCCGCGTCCACAGGTTCGGCCGATGGCGGCTCCAGTGGCTGCGGTTCGCTGCTCCAGGCCAATGGGAGCTGCTGGAAGCGGGGATCAGTACGTCCCTTGGCTTGCGCCGCTTCCAGCAGCTCCCATTGGCCTGGAGCAGCGAACCACGATCACTGCGAGCCGCGATCGGCCAAACCTCTGGACGCGGCAGGTAAACAAACCGGCCTGGCCCGCCAGGGGCTTTCCCCGCACGTTTGTTTACCTGCCGCGTCCACAGGTTTGGCCAATCACGGTTCGCAGTGATCGTGGTTTGCTGCTCCAGGCCAATGGGAGCTGCTGGAAGCGGCGCAAGCCAAGGGACGTACTGATCCCCGCTTCCAGCAGCTCCCATTGGCCTGGAGCAGCGAACCGCAGCCACTGGGAGCCGCCATCGGCCGAACCTGTGGACGCGGCAGGTAAACAAACTGGCCTGGCCCTCCAGGGGCTTTCCCCGCACAAGCGGCGCAACAAGTTTGGGACCCACTGGGCTAGGAAGTAATGGGTTCTTGTATCTTTTTCAGGGATTGCACAAATTTACAATAACAAATATTAAACTTTTTAATTTCAGGCTCAGCGATCTGTTCTGACTTCTAAGCATTCAGTGTCTGAAACACCTGAAGTTGTGGATGACTTTCTTTGCAATTTCCTGGTCAGAATGGGGATGGCTAGAACCCTTGACTGCTTCCAAACTGAATGGTAAAACTTTTAAAATGTCCATCTAACTGTGAGGACTCTGGAATAAATGTAGACAATCCAGCCTCTTTGTGCTTCAAAAGTCAAACTTTACTTGGAGAAACCTACTTTTCAAGAAAATAAGCTTAGGTTGAGAACGGAAACAATCATTTTAGGGCCAGATTTTTTAAAAGAGCTGAACCCCAGCAGCTCCCGTTTAGACACCTAAATGAAGTGACCACAAGTTCTCAGAACCCATAAGCTTCCATTGTTCTCACTCTTCAAAATCTGGGCACTTTTGAAAACCTAGCATATAGCAAGCATCAGAGGGGTAGCCGTGTTAGTCTGGATCTGTAAAAGCGGCATGCATGCATCCGACGAAGTGGGTATCAACCCACGAAAGCTTATGCTCCAATATGTTTGTTAATCTATAAGGTGCCACAGGACTCCTAGCATATAGCAGTTTCCTTGTCTAAATGTTTTTGGAGCATGTTCTATTGAATAGTTACTTCATTTCTTGAGGCAGAATGAGCACAAATTTTATCATTTTAACTGGTTAGAAAATTGTGATGGCTACCCTTGTATATTTTGTCTTTTTAGTTTAAGTCAGATACTGCTCAGAAGAGTGACCTTGTGATTACTTACCTCTGGTCTCTTCTCTGTATTTTTAAGTGGCTCGTAGAGATTTTTTTGTCCCACAGTTTTCAAGCAGAGGAATTGTATAGGAGTTCCATGCACTGCTTTTAAAATATATATATTCCAAGTCATATAATTTTGTTTACTGATTAACTGTCAGAATGACACAGCTTCTGTGCGGGGAGAGAGCTATGTTATGGATCTCTAGGAGTGACTCTGATAGCAAGCTTCTAATGATACAGCTTCCATTAGCCCATTTCAAACCCTCCAAGTAATTTGGGTGGGAGGTGGGGATCCTATCTACCTGAAATGTCTAAGTCTTGCTTTTAAGGCCGGGGGAATTCTTTGGGGGTTTTTGTTTGGGTTTTTTAGGCTGATTGACAAGCTATTTTGGAATAATGCAATTTGAAAAAAAAAGTTGTGTTTTTCACATAATGAAAAACCTAACGTTTTAGAAACACACATTTAAGGCTTGAAACTTCTTGCTTGTTTTATTACTCCCTGAGTCACTGTGTCTAGTTCATTGGACCAAGCCCCAGCCACTTGTAAGACATTGGTGTTACTGACACAGAGTTTCCAAAGGCAGGCATTGCCTGTGGAGCTTATGGCTTATACACTGTATACAATGTCATTATTTTAAATACGTTCATTCAGAAAGAGCACCATTCAGGAGCCTGTGTAACTCTTAGATGGTAAGCAGTTGATGATTAATATCAGATATGTAACTCTGATGGCAAAAGACAGCTAATACTAGACCGATATAAATGACAAATTTGTATAGAACTGAAACTTCGCAAGTGTCATATCCTGCTCGGATTCAATCCGTGGCAAAGCTCCCATTGACTCTCTAAACAGAAGAGGATCAGACCCTAGTTTATGGGCTTGATCGTTCAAACCTTTGCTCACATGAGTAGTTCTTCCTCACATGGACAATACCTTTAACTTCATTGATACTACTTGTATAAGTAAGGATTTGCAGGATCGAGTCCTAGGGAATTAAGACACTTCCTTTGTAATACATTTTTATGATACTAGCAAGTGGTTTTTAAACTGGTTTTAAATTGCTGATTTACACTGTTAATGAGGTGAGAGCAGATTAGTGTTATCAAGTTCTTCTTTGAACTGGTACCTTCCTCTTGCTAATGTACAGCTGATCCATGCTGTGATCAAGTCCTAATGGGATTTAAAATGAGAAAATAATGAGTTGAGAACTTCTCCCTTTTACACCAAAAGAGCTTGACTAATTTATCAAATGATCCACTTAAATGTAATAGTCTGCCTAAGATCTAATGCTGTATTAAATTAGGCAAAATTATTAGTGTTTATATTGCAACTTGAGACAATAGAGTACTTTTAAAATATCTTTCTGTCTGGATATATAAAAATGTTTCGCGTTCATATTGATGTTTGATTTTAAAATGATAAATAAGTACTATTTTTCTTCATTGTAATGAACGGTGCTGTATCATATTGTACATTATTTGTGCAAATCTCCATGTACACTGTAACATGTCTAGTCTAACGATACTCCTGGGAATTTAAAACCATGGTTGAAAATACTTATGGAATATTGCAAAATATCATAAACTTCTTGTATGTTCTGTAGTCTTCTGCCTCCCCAGATTTTTTGTATTGCCTTTTTACTTACTGATGGTATTGGATTGACAGCTCTGGAGAATGAAGCACAAGGACAGATCTTTGCATCCATTGATATGGGCTGTACAGTCCCAAAGAGCTTATTGCCAGCTACCGATCAGTTCTCATCTAGCTTTGACTACCTGTGGTCAGAAAACTCATAACTGGCAATCATTGATATTTATTTATTTTTTAAAGCACTCCTCAGTTTACAAAGAGTCGGTTGCGTTTCCGCCTTTGGGTGAAAGATGGGCTGTCTCCAAGTACTTTGCGGGACAGGTAAATAATTTGCTAATCTACCTTTACTTAGTATGGACAAAAGCATAGACTGGTTTGTGTGGCCATGCCAGACTGTGGGGGGGGGGGCGTGCAGAGCATGCCCCCTCTTTTGTATAGGCTACAGGTATTATTGGGTAGCAGTGTGAGTGGAAAGCAGACTCTGTAGGGTTGCAATATCCTCTTTTTGTGCAGTTGTACCAGCACACTGGGGGAAAATTCGCTACACTGAGTATCGACCTAGTGCAGCATCATTCCTTCTTGGAGCAGCAGAGAAACCTGGAGGCAGATTATGATTGAGTCACAATCCCCCACCCAGGCTATTCAAGGGGCAGTGCAACAATGTGTTGCCCTTTATGCTGGCCAGATATACGTTAACAATCTAGCCCTATTGAAGGACAACAAAGGACAAAGATTTGCTTGCTTCATTGGAGGGCATTCAGAGGGGAACCCATTCTGATCTGTAAGGCCATGTCTTTTATCTATATATTTGTGTTTGTAACCCTATGCATTTGTAGAGCACCTATAACTTTAATGTCAGAGTGCACTTTACATATATTAAATCAAAAGTAAACAAAATCTTTCCCTAGTAGTGAGTATATAGTCTTCAGTACATATTACATTTTCACTGTATTGTAAATATAAACTTATGCTACTGAGTGTTTAATGTAAGGCTGCTAAGGTACACTGCAGTTAATGGATGTATAAGTCTTATACAGCTGTACTGAAGCTCTGTGTCTAAGAGACAGGCACAGCATGGCACTGCAAGTCTCCATTAATTTGCCTTCATGATAGGTTGGAGTGGCTACTCTGAGGATAAAGAGGTAATTAAACTTCTATGCTCTGTTCTTTCTTGGCCTTGCTGCTGAGATTTCCAATAAGAATGGTAGTGACACAGCATGTCATCTTAAATATTCAAAGTGTTGAACATTTTATCTGATATCCAAAGATAAAATATCATGCTAATCAATCAATTCCCACGTCCATTAGCTAACAACTGCAGAATCATCACACCACCCGGTTCCTTCAAAACATTTGTGGGGACCTGAATCTGTTTATGGCTTGTATTGCAAGCATATTGAATTTCATGATTTCAGGGTAGACACCAGTGGTGTCAAGGTTCCTCCCCCACTCTGAACTCTAGGGTACAGATGTGGGGACCTGCATGAAAAACCTCCTAAGCTTATCTTTACCAGCTTAGGTCAAAACTTCCCCAAGGTACAAAATATTCCACCCTTTTGTCCTTGGATTGGCCGCTACCACCACCAAACAAATACTGGTTACTGGGGAAGAGCTGTTTGGACACGTCTTTCCCCCCCAAAACCTTGCACCCCACTTCCTGGACAAGGTTTGGTAAAAAGCCTCACCAATTTGCCTAGGTGACTACAGACCCAGACCCTTGGATCTTAAGAATGATGAACAATCCTCCCAACACTTGCACCCCCCCTTTCCAGGGAAATGTTGGATAAAAAGCCTCACCAATTTGCATAGGTGACCACAGACCCAAACCCTTGGATCTGAGAACAATGAAAAAGCATTCAGTTTTCTTACAAAAAGACTTTTAATAGAAATAGAAGTAAATAGAAATAAAAAAAAAAAATCCCCCCTGTAAAATCAGGATGGTAAATACCTTACAGGATAATTAGATTCAAAACATAGAGAACCCCTCTAGGCAAAAACCTTAAGTTACAAAAAAGATACACAGACAGAAATAGTTATTCTATTCAGCACAATTCTTTTCTCAGCCATTTAAAGAAATCATAATCTAACACGTACCTAACTAGATTACTTACTAAAAGTTCTAAGGCTTCATTCCTGGTCTATCCCCGGCAAAGACAGAATATAGACAGACACACAGACCCCTTTGTTTCTCTCCCTCCTCCCAGCTTTTGAAAGTATCTTGTCTCCTCATTGGTCATTTTGGTCAGGTGCCAGCGAGGTTACCTTTAGCTTCTTAACCCTTTACAGGTGAGAGGAGATTTCCTCTGGCCAGGAGGGACTTTAAAGGGGCCCACCCTTCCCTTTATATTTATGACAAGTGGGCTTTAAATCATAACCTCACAGTTGGTGGTCTCTCTTCTTGAGAATCTCATGTTGTAAGTACTTGGGTTATTTCGAGTTAAACTGTGGTGAAGAGCTTGAAGAATGCCCACCTGTACTATGTACTTTTGGCTCTAACCATACTTTAATTTGTTTCACAATTCCTTTCAGAATTTTAAAAGAAAAGAGCGAGAACGATCTAGCTATAAATACTCTATATGAATTTTCACCAGCCAAATTTAACATTGTAAGACCTAACCACGCTTTCTGCTCTGGCAGCATGCTTTTCCCCTTTTCACTGAAAAAGTAATGAGACATGGGTTTTTAATGGTTGTCTTGGAGAAGAGCATGTTAATTTTAATGAAATACAATTAATTCTGAAAAATCTCTTTCAGGGTTCTTAGCTCTGCTAGAAGCTAACTTCATCAATTATCCATGTCCTATGTACCTTCATATAGAAAGTTGATGGCTTTCATGCTAGGGCATTCTGTTGAGAAATTTGTCTGACAAAAGGAGTATATATAAATTGAATCTCCAACTGGTGATATTGATGGTTTTACCCCCATGACATTCATAGGTTTCTAGCTAGTGTAGCCAGCAGTTATGCAATGATCTGAGATATATAGGATTTCTTTATTTTTCTATCAAGTCTATCCCGAACACACAGCCTTGGAGAGCAGTACAGAAGAGTAAAGATTCTCCTCCTTTGTCCAGTGGCGATGGTGGTGCTCTACAGATTGCAGTTCTAGGTGCAGAGGGGGAAGGGCACCTAATACTTTCCCATCATGATCAAGAGGGCAGAAAAGGGAGAGGCCATGGCTGTACTTCTCGCACCATGTACCTGCCGGCAAATCTAACTGGGCATCAAAGGGTATCATGGTGCACCTTGACTTTGACTTGGGGGCAACTCATGTGAAGGGCTTGCCACGCTGGGCCTGGATTTAATAATGGCTGTTCATAGTGTGCCCTACTCATACACTTAACTTAGATGGGATAAATTCATTAATACTTTTCCAGCTATTAGATTAAACAAGGTCTATACTTTGGTGGTATGCAGCTTAGTTTCATTTGAGATTTTGAGTTTGTTTGAATATGAAACATGAAGTTGTGAAACACAAAGAATGGACTTGTGTCTAAGGTGCTAGACTGGGGCTCAGGAGATCTGGTATTAATTCATGGTTTTGCCAGGCACTTCCTTTGTGACTTAGACCTACAATTTCAAAAGCTACCATTAATTTTGGGTGCCTATCCTGAGACATCCAGGGCCTGAATTTTTCAGATGCACTGATCAGCCATAACTCCAGTAGCAGTACCTCTTGAAAATGAGGCCATTAGACCATAATCTCTGTATACATCACTCTTCCCTTGTTTAAAATGGACATAATGTTCCTTGAAATCCAATGAGAGTTCTGATTAAAAATGAAAGTACAGTATGGTCCTGATTGATTTTGGGTGGGAATTTTCAATAACGTGTAAATGTCTTAAGAGCACAAGTTCTATTAAATCACTTAGATACATGTGAAAATATCACTCTTGTTGGAGAATGTTGAGAATGAATATATATATTAGTGTCATAGATAATTTAGATGCAACCAAGATAATGAGACCAATTTTAATTGTTCTCTTCCTCTACCTCTACTCAAACTGAAAAAGGGAGCTCTAAGATTCATTTTTACCTCACCAGAAAGCAGGGAAAAATTAACTCTAACTAATTTGGGTTTCTTAGAATGATTGATTTCTAAATATTTCAGGTCTTTCTCAAGCCATGAGAATGAAAAGTTAATACAACTAGGTAGAAAGTGCATAGAGGAAAAAGACCAGTGAGTGGAGTAATCTGATATTACACTGCTTATTAACTGAAGGAAGAGAAAGAGGTTCATATTAAACATCTTTTCTTTGGTACTCTGACTCCCTTCCCCACTGGATTAGAAAGCTACTCTGTGTGGTTACTGCCAAGATTTCTAGTGCTAAATGAAAAAATAATGAGGAAAAGGGGAAACATTGCCTTGTGCTGCATGGCAAACTTAAAAGACCAGGACAAAATGGAGGTTTGAGAGTTAAAATAAGCTGTTTAGTGCCATCTTAAAGTTCTTCCTGAAACATGGTTTTCACAATATAAAATGCAAGTATTAACAAACTAGATTATCCAATGTTTTATTAGCATCAAATGACAAAGCCATACATGGTCTGAGATTGCTTTTGGCAAAAAGAGCCCTTGATTTTAATGAGAGCGTTATTTAAACAATGAAATGATATGGTCATAGTTCCTTTGTAGGATAACTTGGGTAGTGTGGTTAGCCTACCTGATATCAAAAGCTTATTTTGGATATGAAAACTAAAAGTGATGCTAGTGTTTAATTTAGCTTTGGTTAAATACTATTGAATATTTTCAAAGATAACACAAATCCATCACTTTTCTGATGGTAAAAAGATGCATGAGTGACCGTCTCATTCCTAGCTATGAATGGCATTGCCTACTCCTCTGAAGAACCGTGGGTAACCCAGAAGTCACAGATAAGCAATTGACCTAGGCAGAGCACATACACATGGAAACAATAATTTCTAACATTCACCTTCATCCTTTGAAACTTTCCAATGGGAGTAAACAGCCATATTTTTTTCAGTTGCTGAGATAGCTGATCTAGATGGTTTACGCCCCTTGTAGGATGGTCTACAGAACTTCTAGCTTTCTCAAATGTGTTTTATTGATCTGAAAACCATAGCAATGTTGCAATTATTCATTTGAAGCCTGCTGTTTGGGTCCAGTTGAGGAGCTAGTGTACAATATATCCTTCCTAGTTTTAATTTCTGCTGCTGTTGCCAGGCATACTAATTGCATAAAACAGATTCATAAAAAGTATATTTGCCTTTTTGGTGCGGCAAAACATGCTGATATGATTTCCACTAGCAAGTTCAGCCCCAACACATCTTTCTATGGCAATCAGGTTTGGTAGACCCAAGGATTCTAGGATAGATCCTCAACTGGTGTAAATTGATACAGCTCCATTGAGCTGATGCTGAGCTGTTGTAATTTGGCACAGCTCCTTGGAGCATAGTTTCACTGATCTCAAAAGAACTATGGCAACTTACACCAGCTGAGGATCTGCTCCGCTGTCCCTGAGAATGGAGCCAGATTACCCATTCAGAGCCAAGAAAGCAATGTACTGTACCTCTGTGCACTAGGGAGGAGTCTCTGTGGCTGTGGAACCTAGGAAACTTCTTTACAACCTCTACTGGTACAGAGGCACCTTGGGTTAACTGGGGCCCATAGGATCTTGAGTTTGTGTATGGATGTGTTTTTTTTAAAAGTCTTGGCAAATCTTGAAGTTCATACTCACTCCTAGCTCAACTAGAACTCTGACAGAAGCAAACACGTAGGAGATAACTGTTCTCGTGGATAGCATCATCTATCTTTTCATAGTGCAGGCAAGCCAAAGTGGAATTTGCCCTTCTGCTGGGTGATTCTATATTTCCAGTAACAACACACCCATGAGCTGAATTGCTCTAAAGAGTTTGAGGCTTAGATTGGGTAAAGTCATAGACACTGTTGCAAGAATGACTGAGAGGCTGCATGAGTACTATGCAAATGTACGTGGCTATCTAAGAAGCACTGTTCACTGCCCAAGGTATGGCTCAGTCTGCAATTGTGAAGCACGGAACAGGCTATAGAGTTCTACATCACAGAAGCTCGTAGGCTCAAGATTTGGCCTGCTAATAACAAAAATGTATAAATATCACATTGAGCAACGGGAAATGTGTTTGTGATTAGCTGATTCCAAAATAATGAAGGAGAAAAATGTAATACTGATATGAAAGAGTGCTATTAGTAAAATGAAGGACAAGATGTTTTATGGGGACATTTTTCCAGGTAAACTATGAGTTCCATGCTTGGGACAATTGATAGGGTCATTCATCCACATGTTCCATAGCTTTGTTTGAGTCATAGAGGCCTTCAGAAAAACAAGAGTGTGTTAAAAGAAAAGGAGTACTTGTGGCACCTTAGAGACTAACCAATTTATTTGAGCATAAGCTTTCGTGAGCTACAGCTCACTTCATCGGATGCATACTGTGGAAAGTGTAGAAGATCTTTTATACACACAAAGCATGAAAAAATACCTCCCCCCACTCCACTCTCCTGCTGGCAATAGCTTATCTAAAGTGATCACTCTCTCCTTACAATGTGTATGATAATCAAGGTGGGCCATTTCCAGCACAAATCCAGGGTTTAACAAGAACGTCTGGGGGGGGGGGGGGGGTAGGAAAAAACAAGGGGAAATATGCTTTGTGTGTATAAAAGATTTTCTACACTTTCCACAGTATGCATCTGATGAAGTGAGCTGTAGCTCACGAAAGCTTATGCTCAAATAAATTGGTTAGTCTCTAAGGTGCCACAAGTACTCCTTTTCTTTTTGCGAATACAGACTAACACGGCTGTTACTCTGAAGCATGTATTAGAGACTACATGACCTAAAAGGACTGTGTGTATCTTTGGAAACTGCTACTTTTAAAGGGGTACAATTTGAGGTGAATATTTTTTCTTTAAGTTTTCTTTTGAAAGCATAGACCAGAAGAAAGGAAGGAAAAGAACAACTGTTGAGGTTAAGGCAGTATGCCACAAATAAGATGTGTTTTAAATGTTATGAAAAAATGCTAAAATGAAGGGGACCAAAATAGGGCATAACATAGAGTGGTAATATCACTAAGTCTGAGTATAAATGAGAATTTTTGAACAAGGCTGCTTTGTGTGTTAGTGATTATAGTTAACGTGAACATGGGAAGGAAAACACTGGTGCGGAGTGGATAAAGGAACTTAAAGTAAAACGTCTACCCATTTATATTATTCTAGGTATGAACTGATGCAGAAAGGTGCAATTGAATGTAAAGATATTGGATTTGTCCCAGATATGTACACCTACAATCAGCATTTGGAGATGGAGAACAGAAGATTAAAGAAGGAATTGGAAAACTATAAACTGGCTGCCAGGTATGTTAGTTTTAAAGGCATGCTGCCGCCGCCTTTTTTAAACAGCAAATGCTCCAGAGAAAATAAAATCAAACTCTTAATGGAATTAATACATTTCTATTTTCTCTGTGCCTCTGCACATTCTCACTTATGGATGAGGCGCTGAATGAAATTGCCAGATATCTCTCAGCTCTGTCTAGAGAGCTGAGTCTGAATTTCTTTTGTGTCAGTTTGTTTGGCTTTGGTTGATAATATTTTAAAATCCAATAGTCTCAACAAAATACTCCACAGGATTATGAAAATGTAATATGTAGGGATAGATGAAAAATTACCATATAATGCTATGCATCAAAATGCTACAAATTGTCATATTGCAACAAGTTGGCATGTAAAGGAGAAGAATAATTCCTTATTAAACACCTGATCCTGTAGTCCTTTCAAATGTTACACTTCTATTGTTTTTAGGTTTTGTTTAGTAGGTATGTGTGTAAATATATATGTTTACATTTATTGACTGTATCTGTGCATATGGATCCACAGTAGCTGATTTTACAAGATACTCAGTAATTTACATTCAGACTGTATAATGGAGAGATGCAGCAGTGAGCTACACTGCAGTCTTTTTTTGCTAACTCTTTTCTGCATTTGTGTTCAATGTTGATTTGCGCTGACATCTAATGGGCTTTATTGGGAGATGAACTGTGAGTAAAACCATCCCTTTATTCTTCTGTGCAGCCTCCCTGAACCTTGGGGGGCGGGGGGAGAGAGAGAGAAGGGAGGACCAGGCAACCAGCTACTCCCATTTAAGTAGGTAGGGGAGGAATGACAAGCTGCAGTCAAAGAAAGAAAAGCAAAACCTTAGCCCTCTGAAATTTTTGTCCATTTGATGGTATCTTCTAAAGATTTTTCTCTGTAGAAGAGAGCATGCTCCTCATTTGCACAGTATAATAATGAACTTCTGACTCATCAGGGTAGATATTCAGCTGGTATAAATTGTCAGGTCCATTGACTGCAGTGGATTACTGACACTGTACACCAGCTGAGGCTCTATCCCTTACATCCCAAGTCCCAGTGCCAAGTGAAATATACTATACCATATATTTCACTTGGAAGATTTCTATGATCAGCCTTTTTTCCCATTGGTGATACAAAACTTTATTTTTTCAATGCTTCCAGCTGAACATACTGGGGGAGTGCTGATTAGACGATAATACTCATTATACTCAGTGTATGAGACAGAAAGTTTTCATGGTGAGATGCATCACTGTGAAATGTATTTGAAAATAGCTTCTAATTAAATTAGTTGCTTCTGAGCTTGCTGCTGTTGACAATCCTCTTGCTGAAAAGGGACATTAGTTGTGACACCACCAGTATGGGGGCCCAGTGTAAGAGACTGCAAACCAATTTCCTCCTGCTTTAATGTTTAACTATCATAGGAAGAGTGTTAGTGTCTAAAAACTAAATGTAATTTTGTTGTTTTAATACAGTATGAAAACGATTGTACGGCAACTGTAGACACACTTATTAGATTCCTACCTGTTACTCAGACACATTTCACCATGGATTTTCAACGTTTAAAAAGAAACTCTTGATCAGTTTCAATTCCTGTGCACAATAAATAATACATTTTTAATAGGCTGTCCAAAGTCTGAAAGCCTCTATCTGCCTACTGAAATAACTAGGGAAAACATTAAAAGAAATACAGCATGTGTGCAGAAATGCCCCTTCCACTCCAACAATACCTCCGCAAACATTTAATTACCATGCAAAAACTTTGTTAAATTGAAATTTAGGCTTATTAATAATTTTAGGGAATTTTTTTTAAAAAATGAAGTGTTCTAGTTCTAAAAATTAAACATTTGAAAGTCATGGAAATGAAACTTAAAATTGCGTTTATTTTGAAGACTGTAGAAATGTAGAGAGGAAAAAACCCAAACTATCTTCATTCTCGTTCTATCCCTTGTATTTTCCGGACACAATCCTAGGCTTGTATAAATGAGTATAGTTCCATTGAAGTCAAGTTCTGATTGGTTGGCAAGGCAGTTGCTTTGTCTTCTGCTGTAACACTTCTTTTGCTATAGCAAGGATGTTGTCTCTAGCTGTATAGTGGACGAATAAGGAAATGTTGAAAACATGAACTCTGAAGCAATGTATTTGAATACATTGATTTATTTGTTGATTTTAAATCCATCTATTTAACTAACATATACATGGAGGGTTTGATCTCAGCTAGGGTAAAGCAGCATAATTCCATTGTTCTCAGTGATGATTTACCCTTGCTGAAGATATGACCACCTTTGTATATTAGTTACTTTTCAATCAAGTTGTATATCATGGTTTCGAAGCCAGTTGGAATATTAAATCTTGGTTATCCTGGTGATGTGAGATGCCTCAAATCTCTTTAGACTTTGGCCTTTGATTTCAGAGGAACCTCCAGTCTTATAATCCTGTATTTACCTGCAGCTGTAGATATTTTAAACCATTTCCCCTACTGTTGAAACAGAGATATGCACACATACAGTCCATAGCCTCTAACGGTAATCAGATTTAATGTGCCCTTCACCACAGAGAACCCCAACCACTATGTATTGCAAAGCGTTATAAAATTTCTAGCGCCTCATGTGGTGGGAATGTATTCGGTAGCTGTGATGATTGCTGGATGTGTAGATCTTTGATCTGTATATGCATTGTAGTAATAATAATAGTAATACTTACCAGTGAATACCAGAGCTTTAAATCTGATTATGTTTACATGGTTTACAAACGTCAGTTAAACTAGCCTTACGGTGTCCATGTGAGGAAATCTTTTATTCTTATTTTACAGATCGGAATCTAATCTACTTGTGGCACAAGAGATTAGGGTCCTGACTTTCAAAACTGTGCATACAGTTATATACCCTGGTTGCAGCTGAAGTCAGACTGTCAAAGGATAAAACCGTCCTCAGAATTGATGATCATTTAAAAAAGAGAACGCTTGCTTGACTTTCTTCCTACTGCACCAAAAGCCCATACACATTTGCTTGCCTTTGCCACAGAGAAAAACACCTTTTTTGTTGTTTTATTATGTGCAGCACTCCATACAATGATACGTGCTGCATATAGTGTGTGGGGAAAGGCAAGACGTTGGTGTAAGTGAGAATGCGTGGTTTCTGAAAGGTTCCTCTTTATATTACAGATGACTCAAAGTTTGACAATCCCAGCCTAGTTCTACAAATGGCCCTGCTTTTTTTCTCTAATTCTGTTTAGCTAACTGCTTGTGAAGAGAGCAAGACTGACAGCCCTTACACTAATCTCTGACATATGTACCCACCTAAAGGGATAGAATTGGCAATGCCACAGAGAGAGTGGGATCTGAACCACCTATCTACTTTGACCTGGAAGGATCATTTTCACAAAAATGGTCTTTGACAGCTAAGTCTTCAGTCTCTCATCTGAGTAGTATTGTGATGGTGTTCTTTTTTGCGCAGACACAGTTCAGGAGAAAGTAGACTGAGGCCACCAACTTTTTCTCCTCATTTCAGTCACTACCAGTCTGGGATGGATTTGAATCCGTGATTTAGGGTTTCTCTACACTGCCCTGTGATTAGGACTCCAGGGATGTGAATAGCAGTGGGTACCGAAGTGCTGCACTGTAACCACACCTGCAGGATCCACAAGGGGAAACTAAAAGGTTTCTACTTAACGTATTCCTCTTCAAACAGGACTACAGTAATGTGAACTAGGAACCTCCTAGTTTGCCCCTGCGGCATCCACATGGAGGAGTTACAATGTAGCACACACTGCTATTCACACAACTGTAGTCTCAACTACTGGACAATGTAGACATAGACTTAGAGTTAAAAATTCTGTATTCTATTATCCATCTCTTAAATCAGTCTCCCAGGTTCCTGTCTTCAGGAGACTGAATTACAAGTTTCACATTTCAGAGTAGCAGCCGTGTTAGTCTGTATCCGCAAAAAGAACAGGAGTACTTGTGGCACCTTAGCGACTAAAAAATTTATTTGAGCATAAGCTTTCATGGGCTAAAACCCACTTCATCGGATGCATGCAGTGGAAAATACAGTAGGAAGATATATATAATGTACACAGAGAACATGCAACAATGCGTGTTATCATACACACTATAACAAGAGTGATCAGTTAAGGTGAACTATTACCAAGCCTAATTTAATGGTGTCCAGTTTGCAAATTAATTCCAATTCAGCAGTCTCTCGTTGGAGTCCGTTTTTGAAGTTTTGTTGTTGTAATATTGTGACTTTTAGGTCTGTAATAGTTTCACATTGTGGTTTCATGCAGCAAAGCTAAGGAGGCTCTGCAAAAAATACAGAAAGAACGTGATTTCCATCGAATGCACCATAAGCGAGTGGCCCAGGAAAAAAACAGGCTCATTAGTGATATTAAAAGGTAAGCAAACTGATCTTTTTTTACTGTTATTTAACAGAAAGCTAAGTGAGTTTGAGTTGTTACTTGGCAATGTTATGTCATGGCTGAATTTTAAATTGTTAGACCAAAGCAGTTCTGGTAATTGGCAGTTCTGCCCAGCCTTGAAAGCAGAGAAATGATAACCTAGGCCTCTAAAATTCAAATGTCTCCAGCGTTTCAGAAATTGGAGGAAACTTCCTGGGATGCAGAGAAAGGAGACATACATACATAGACTTATTTTTGGTACATAAAGCATGTAACGTTCCTTGACTGTCAATTCCTTTTTTTTCATGGTGATTGAACAAGCTCACTTTTGTTTCAACTTGAGTTAGATACAACTAAATCAATCTTCTTTTTTTAAATGTCATTAGTTCTTGTTCTTGACAGTTGTTGACTATGAGTTGAACTAATCTGTAGAATGTCATGATGTACTTTTTTTTGTTTCTTTTGGGCATTTTTGCTGTACTAATGTATACAAAAAACTGCATAGTTGTAACTTTTATCATCTCTGCTTTCCATGTTGCCTTCCTTCCTTTGAAAGAAAGGACTTCATTTTGACTAGCTTTTTTTTTTAAGCTACATTTGTATTTTAGAGAAGGATCAGTAGGCCCTCTTGATAGGTAGAATGAAGGAGAAGGATTGGAAATATATAAAAGCAAATAGTACTTTGCACCTAAACAGCATCTTTCATGTGAACAGCTCAAAATGTTTCCCAAAAGGCAGGTGATATTTATGGTAGTCTGGAGTGCAATCCTGATCAGTGAGGGGCTGGGTCACCACTGAAAATTTAGGTGCCTCACTGTACTTTGCTGTTGTAGCTTCCAACTTGGTCCAGCAACTCTTAGCTTGTCAGCAGCACACCAGCCACCCTTTGGCTTCCAGCAGGTTTGGCTACTACTTGCAGGATGACCCCCAACACACACTCCTGGTCCTGAATTTCCCCCCGGAACATGTGTTCTGTACTGTCCAGCTCTCTCCAGGACAATTCAAATATTTTAGATCCATTGGCCCTGTAAGGAAACAATATACAACAATTTGCTACTTTAGTTGGAGTTACCCAAATAATTCACAACACTAGATTGGTTTTGATTAAAGAATAAAACAAATTTATGTAACTACAAAGAGAGGTATTTAAGTGAGTAAAATTACAAGGCATTAAAGTCAGAATTGGTGACGAGCAATTAAGAGAAAATGCTTTCTTATTAACTAAATTTAACAAACCAGATTTGGTGCAAGGTAAAATTCTTACTACATACTCTCAGCAACAGGGCTGACCAAATTGCAGGGCAGGATCTTTTCCAAAGTCAAATGGCTGCTTCCTTCGTCATCTTAGGTGAAAAAGAAATAGAGATAGGTAGGGAGGGAAGCTTTGGGGTGTTCTTGCCCCTCACTTTTTATAGTCAATTCCCCCTGTGAAATGCATTTTCCTGCAGGTTACCCCTAGATAAAATTCCTTCCTGCTGTGAGGATGGAGACTAGGAGTCTCATGGTGAAAAAGGATCCATGCTGTTGTTTAAGTGTAGATCGATGTGTTACTGATACCTTTCTTTGCCAAAAAATGGCCACTTAGCAGGTGATTGCCCATCAACTTTGACATCCGACTAGAGGCACCAGCTTGGTGGTGGGTTTTTTTTTTTCCTTGAAGAAACAGGTTTATCCACTCCCCAGATTTGTCTGGTAACCACATTTGTCATAATTTCAGATTATGTTAATAACTTTACATATAATGTTGCTACATACATTTCATCATGATATTATTGACAAGTGAGTTATTAGTTTTCAAATGATATGTCACAAGGCATATTTTTTACAGGTATCATTGCAGTAGTGTGTAGGGAGTGAATACAGGCGAGTATTTTGGTCACAATATTATCCCCATTTTACATATGGAGAAGCTGAGGCACAGAATGGTTGAGTGAGTAATTCAAGGCCAAACAATGTGTCAGTGGCAGATTTGGAAATTTCGCACTGGTCTTGTGGCTCATAGCATTATGCTCTAACCGATAAAGCAGGAAGATGTTTTTAAAAGTAGCTTTAAGATACGAGTGGGAAACAAATACTTTGGTGGACCTTCAATATTGTCAAAGAATTTGTTGAAGAGATCTGTGAGCATCACATTACATACCTTCTTGCAGGTGCTGTATTACAGCTGACAAAGTAACTAAGTTTGTCCCATCGAGTTCTGTGTGAAGTGCCTTGGAGTGATCTATGATACCTTACCACTGTGTGGATAAAGTTCATGGGTTGAAGTCTTGGCCCTAGATTTTTTTTAAATTTATTTTATCATTATTACCATATATGAACTTTCCATAGAAGTATTTAATCCTATTCATTACCTGTATTTATTACCTTCAAAAGACCCATTAGTGTTTGGTCAATCTCTTATCATTTTCTGTGCGTTAATTCTGTTCAAAGTCTAAATGAATGGTAACTATATATTATAAAATCTACTTGATGTTGATGTAAGGCTGTCTGTCACTGTATCCATTCAAAGGATTTCTAATACTTTACTCCTCCATGCCTCTAATGCTGGGGATCCATTATTTTCCAAAAATGAGCATCTGGCTGCTAGTGGTAATTGTGTAGTTAATGTGTCCTTTTCAGAAGCAATAACCTCCTTTGGACTGTGACCTAATAGAATAGGTTCTCTGGGTGGTCTAAATTTTAGTTACCTTGAAAATTTCTATGTACCATTTTCATCGCAGTCACTATCATTTTAAGGTATGTTTGCACTTATGGTGGCCTGTAGCATACTGATGCTGCATGCGCAGCTAGCGTGGGTATAAATAGCAATGTAGATGGTGAGACACTGCTTAGGTGATAGAGTGCCCTACCCACCTGAACCCTAGGGTATATCCCCTACATGGCTCTCTACTTGCCCAAACAGTGCCTGCCATGTCTCCACTGCTATTTTTAGCAATGTCGTGTTGTCATAAATATAAAGGGAAGGGTAAACCCCTTTTAAAATCCCTCCTGGCCAGAGGAAAAATCCTCTCACCTGTAAAGGGTTAAGAAGCTAAAGGTAACCTCCCTGGCACCTGACCAAAATGGCATTTGTCTCAATGAGGAGACAAGATACTTTCAAAAGCTGGGAGGAGGGAGAGAAACAAAGGGTCTGTCTTTCTGTCAGTATGCTGCTTTGCCGGGGATAGAACGGGAATGGAGTCTTAGAACTTTTAGTAAGTAATCTAGCTGGGTATGCGTTAGATTATGATTTCTTTAAATGGCTGAGAAAAGAATTGTGCTGAATAGAATGACTCTGTCTGTGTGTCTTTTTCGTAACTTAAGGTTTTGCCTAGAGGGATTCTCTATGTTTTGAATCTAATTACCCTGTAAGGAACCTACCATCCTGATTTTACAGGGGTGATTCCTTTACTCCTATTTACTTTTATTTCTATTAAAAGTCTTCTTGTAAGAAAACTGAATGCTTTTTCATTGTTCTCAGATCCAAGGGTTTGGGTCTGTGGTCACCTATGCAAATTGGTGAGGATTTTTACCAAACCTTTCCCAGAAAGTGGGGTGCAAGGGTTGGGAGGATTTTCGGGGGAAAGACATGTCCAAACTACATTTCCCAGTAAACCCAGTTAGAGTTTGGTGGTGGCAGTGGTTATTCCAATGACAAAAGATAAAATTAATTTGTACCTTGGGGAAGTTTTAACCTAAGCTGGTAAAAGTAAGCTTAGGAGGTTTTCATGCAGGTCCCCACATCTGTACCTTAGAGTTCAGAGTGGGGGAGGAACCTTGACATGTGTCCTGCTGCTTCCCACTTGCTGAGGCCTTTCTCTGCTGTAGTGAAAGACTCCGGTCATGCCCCAGTACTGGAGCCTTTCCATGCTTCCTCCCCCTTCTGGAGCCTTTCACTGCCGCGTGCAGCTACACACTGCAGTGAGTATGGATGCTGCCTGCCTTTCGTTGCAGCATGTAGCTATGTGAACCCTACGCACCACCCCAAGTGTAAACAAAGTCATAGGTCATTCCCACCATATATTGAGAGAGGTCCCTAATTCCTCCACATCATCTTCTGCAGGATTTATGATTTCCTTTTTTGTATATTTTCCTTATTTTAAATGGAGGGAAGTACTATTGGTAAAGTATTTTGTAGTAATTTTCCTTAATGATTAAACAAATAGATGAGCTATTGGCTTTCCTCTGGATATTTTCCCATTGTTATAAAGTGATATCTGGTTTTTAGATCAATTTTTCTACCAAGGTAGTCTTATCTTCTAGATCAGTCAGTAACAAGTTGTTGTACCTTGGGAATCAGGCCCTTTGAGGTGGTCTTTTCATTAATTAGTCTTTCTATCCTTGTTAATAGTTCCCTGAAACTTGAGCTTTCTACCTGGGATTTGAACTGCTTTAGGTGCAAATAAACCCAAACTGTTATATGAATATTCCCTATGAGTTCTTTAGTATTAATTTCCGTAATTTCATCATTACATAATAGCTGCTGCTCCTGGGAATTTTGTGCTCCTCTGCCTTTGCTAGTATTGCCTGCCATTCTTTGCTGTCCAAGGTTAGGTTACTGACCAATACATCTATACCGCAAAACCAAAAAAAGCAAAAAACGTGCCAGCAAATCTCAGAGCCCAGGTCCACTGACTCGGGCTTGTTGGGCTCACGTTATGGGACTAAATATTTCAGTGTAAATATTTCCCCTTGGGTTGGAGCCCGGACTCCTGAGACTCACCCACCCTGGATGGGTTTCAGAGTCCAGGGGCCAGCCCAAGTGGAAATGTCTACACTGCTATTTTTTAGGCTTGTAGTGAGAGTCCCAGGAGCCCAAGTCAGTTAACCAGGGCTCTGAGATCCACTGCTGCAGGGATCTGTTTTTGTTTATTTTATTTTATTTTTGGGGGGGGGGGGTGTTACGTTGTAGATGATCACCAGTCAACAGTGATAATTCTTTAGAATCTCTTCCTTGAGTGGATTAATTTTAAAACAAGCTTTGGGCCAAATCCTGGGAGTTGCAGATGTTAATTAAGTACCTCTCAACACCTTTCATGATTTTGGCTTACTCACATTTATATGCATTTTAACTTTACAGTCTATCTTACTGCAAGAAAACTCCCAGTTTTGTCTTTTTGCCAGCATTCTGGCAAAACACAATATACCTGAAGTTGTTAATTGTTGTGTATTGAGCTGAACAATTTCTCCTGAAAAATAAAGCATTCTCATACTTTGATTCATGAGTTGGTATGGGTGGCTTAGCTTCTTGTTAATTTGATGAAGGGATCCAAATATAGTTTCTACTGTAATTAATGCTACAAAATTTTATATTGTAGCTGATTTCTCTAAATTAGTAGCCTACTTGGTTGTCAAATCCTATCTGCATTTTTCTTTCTCCTAATGAAATAACATCCATCTACAAGAAGGAAGCAAAGATTAATAAAGTTTAATGTATTTTGAAGATTAGGGGAGTTGCTGAAAACAGAAAACAAAACTGGATAGATAACTTCAAAAGGTTTTGGTGGCAGGATATACAGATTCTATTACTGAAAAACTGATATATACGTATTTTTTTCCTTGGCACTCCAGCGGGGTGGTTGCATGCTAAGTAACACTAGCTGTGTCCTGTGTTTTGACCTTTCTACATTTTATTCTTCTCTATAGTACATGGGGAAAAAGTTATTTAGGTGGAAATTGCTGATTTAACTCAGTCATCCTTTAAAATACATTTTGGCTTTTATTGTTCATAGGCTGAAGGCACATTATGCATCATATGAGCCAATGTTGAAGCAGTTGACTGAAAAATACCAGACTATACTGAGACAGAAAATGCTAACCAGCTTGGAGAGAGACAGAGCAGTTGGTCAGGTAAAAACATGGTCAACTACACTAGCAGAAACAAAAAGAAAAGGAGTACTTGTGGCACCTTAGAGACTAACCAATTTATTTGAGTATAAGCTTTCGTGAGCTACAGCTCACTAGGCAGCTGATTCATATTTTTTCTTTAAATAAGAGTAGGCTAGATTATTTCTGAGTTTCATGTGATTTATTTACAAATACTTTTGAAGTTTTTATAGGAATCTTGATGCTTTAGTTTAATGTACCCGGACAGAATATTAAAGTCATATCTGCCTTCAAGTGCCCTGCTGATGTTGTGTAGCTGAAGAGACAACTTTTTATTAATGGTTTAAACTGGAAGTACTTACAATCAGCTCAGTATCAGTGAGACAAAATCACTCATACAGACTGGAATTTGTCCTCTCTAATAGGCCAACCTTAAGTTGAACAGGGCCTTTACTTGGGCGAAGGACTGTGTTAAATTATCAGCAGGAATGGGCGTACTGGAATCTTCTTTTTAATCATTCTTTCAGCTTTCATATTTGTGAATGAAACATCAGGGGAACTATGACCTAGTCAGAGGACTTACACTGAAACTTTATCAAAGTACTATAATTTTGATGATCTGTTAATCCTTAGAGCCCTGCAAATCTGTGGATATCTGCTTTATATCTGCAGACATCTGTGGACCATGTTTGTGGATTGTGGATCAGATATGGATACAAGTATTATATCCACGCAGGGCTCTCGTTATCCTTTATGGATACTGCACAGGAAACCATCCTTAAAGGTTATTAGCTGCCCCAATAGTTTTAATTAAATATTGTCAGTCAATAAGGTTTAAAGAAAGGTATGTCAATTTATCTCCAATAGTTTCAGGTACTTCAAAACATGCCTGTAGAGATGCGGTATCCATAAGCTTGTAAGATCTAAGCCTTCTAAGATCATTGCGAACCTTCAAATAATTTAGCTCAGATCCTAGAGAATTACACAGTGCATTTTTCTACTTGGGAATGATCTTAAAACTCCTGCTTCTTGAAGTAGTAGGTACAAGAGACAGACACCTTTGTCCTCCAAATGGGGAGAGATAAAGATTGTGTTTTGCTCGTCCCTGGCCCTTTTAGTTTCATCTGATCTATAGATTGGTGTAGATGATATCTTGCCCCTTTAGCACAGGGATGGGTTGAGAACAAATGTCTACATGAAGGAAAATGTCCTAGAGGAAAAGAAGGGTTATGGCCAATACATTGACACCCAGAGGAAGGGATCAATCATTTAAATGCATAATAAAGATTTATCTTGCAAAATCATCCTCTGGTGTAATGAAAATGAAAGATCTTATACATAACCGGTCAGTTTACCACCTACTAGGCTACTAGAATGACAGGCATTCCTTAATTTACAGTACCATATTGTGTGATCAGTTTTATTGTGACAATGCTATGGGCCATATTGTGTCATCAGGTTAACTTTTAATTCAATGAGAAATTATGATTACAAGTTGATGTCACAATATGGCCATAACATTGTCTATATTTGATTGTTTTAATAAATATGTAAAATTCCCACCAGAAATTCTGGATAGATTATTTTATATCGTTGGATTAAATATTTTAAAAATGAGTTATATTCAAGCTATTTCTTGAAAAGGAATGGAGTGAGATGAGTAATTTAAAATATTTATATAGTTAAACAGAGATGGCAAGTTAGATAAATCAGTAATTGCACATGGTATTTACTGCTTATTTATTCATGTGTGTTCTGTCTTCTGTACTGATAATTATAGGGTACAAAAGCAAAGTCCTCATAACTGTTCTTTATTTTTACTCTTTAGGTTACAGGTTTACAAGCTACATTACAAAATTTAGAATCTGGGCGTGCCATTGAGATCCCTGTGACTGGAGGTAAAACATTCTGTTAAATGTGCACAGACTCTATGAGGAAAGCATCTAGTTTAATTCAGAACCTTATATAATACAAAGTTTGAAATACAATGGAACCTTGATTTTACAAACACCAGTCTTGTGAACAACAAGTTATACAAACCATTTGTCCAGGTAGGGGAAAAAGATAATCACATAATAAAAGGATGTCATTGAAGAACAAGTCAACATCTCTTCACATTCCAGTGCTTTCAAGGCATTGAAAATTGCCTTGCAGTGGTTTGAAGGACAAGAAGAAAGTGATACAATGCATCATACTGCAACTTACGCACGATACCAACTGTAATTTTAAGAAGCTCAGTTTAGTTTTATGAACTCCTCAGTCCCCAATTAGTTCATAAAATAGTGGTTCTACTGTCCTTGCATTTAAAATGTGTTACTAGTTGTTTTAGTGACAGCTACAAACTAAGGATTCAGTTTTGTAGTTTTATCACTGAATACTTATTCTCACATTTAGTTCTATTGAGGACAATGAAATTACACATATCAGTAAGGACTACTTTGCCTGAGTAAGCGTGGTGGGATCATGACCTAGAAACCTAATTTTGGATCTGATTCTGCTATCTGGTTCACTGTGTAGAACATAACCAGGAGAGCAGTCTCCTCTAACTCAGTGTAAGGTTGGCAGAATTTGATGTTCTGAGAGCTTTTAAAAATTCTGGTATTGTAGAGCTCAGCAACTCATTCTAGCATATTGATCTTCGGCGGAGGTCTTTAATAACACAGGGTATATAATACCTTCTGGAATAACACCTATATCTGTATCTAAAAGAAGTACTTACCCTGTAATTTTGAAAAAAGGAAGAAATTAGTGTAAATATTCAGTGATTTTTTTTTTGTAGCATCCTGTGTGAAAAATGTCCTTTTAGGTGCTTTATATCCCATGCTGTGCTTTTTAAAATTACTTCAGGGGAAACAAGGTCTGGAAAGAACTAATAGCCAAATCTTCAACTTTTTGGTTTTTTGAATTCCTGTATTTGAGTGAAGGGGACAGCAAGTATTTCCCTAAACTATTGAGATGACTTTTATTTAACTCTTAATGCAGATATTACAGCAGTCATCTTCTTCACTGCCATAAATCCCTTCCCTTTTGGTCATGGTTTGGTTTGTAACTCTTGATTTAAAGGATGCATATTTTCACATTTCAGTTTGTCGCAGTGACGCTGAACACCCCTGTATCTACACCCTACATACCATTGTAATAATCTTTGTAAAAAAATGCTGTGTGAGGTATCATTTGAAAATAATAACTTACTGGTCAATAATATTGTGGTGAAATGTATGTAGCAATATTATAAGTGAAGTTATGAATTTCCCTGTATAATACTAGCACACATTCAAAACCACGCAGCCCTTCCTAGGTAAAAGTTGTTAAACAGGTCTATTATAAACATAGGGGTGTGTATTTACCTCAATTGACATGTAAGTAGTAAACAGGATAGTAAAGGCAGTGGGGGAAGAGATAGCTGGAAGAGAACAATTTGGATTTCAGCAAACACAAAGGTGGGGCAGAAAAGCTCCTGGAGCTTCCTTCACCATTAGACTCCATGTTGCCACCTTTACTGTTTGAATGAGCTTTACTTTGAAGGGTAACCCTCAGAAGAATCCACTTCAAAGGTTCACTGGACTATTAAAGAAAGGGGCAAAGAACCCCATGTTATCTCTTTCACCTAAGAAGACAAACACACCAACATCTTTAGTCCTCTTGGAGAGATCCTGACCAAGGTCATTCACTGTCTTGCTGGAAGACTGTGGGTGAAAGAGGCCATCTTGAACAAAGCCTTGAACCAGAATTTGCTAGATTACATTTAGACTTTTTTAGATGCATGTTTTCACTTGCATTTGCTTGTAACCATTTCTAACTTTTATACTTGAATTTATTTAAAATCCTGTCTTCTTTTGTTTTGTTTTATCTTTAATCTAAACCAATCCAGTGTTGTGTTTAAATGGAACTATTTGGTTAATGCCTGTTAAAGTTGCAAACTGTTGACTTCTTACAGGGGCAACAGATCTTAATATCTGAACTGTCCCCTAGAGGCCTGGACAGTGCAGAACACATGTTTTGGGAAAATCTGGGACTGGGAGTGTGTTGGAGTCACCTTGCAAGTCATAACAAAGGTTGGTGGAAGCCAGAGTGTGACTGGTGCTTTTCTGACAGGCTGCTTGGGTCAGAGCTGCAGCTCTACACAGACACTCAGGGTGTGACTTGCGTGCTGGTCGTCTGTTTGTGAGTGGCCCAGGTTAGGACCTAAACCAGAAAAGCATTGTGAGGCATCCAGGGTTACAGGGGAGGTGGTGACAACCCGTCACTGCTCAGGATTGCACCCCAGAATGACAGTTGCTTTCATCACACGTTCATTTAGTGGTGGTGGGATGCCATTGCCAATATGAGGTGCTGCCATTTGGCCTCTCAGCAGCACCCAGAATTTCTACAAAATGCCTCTTTTTGGTAGTGGCTAATCTGAGAAGGCAGGGTATTTTTGTTTAGATGATTGGCTAATGAAGATTGCTGTGCCTGAATACCTGTTAAGCCATATAGCAGTTACAATCCATCTATTCTTGGACCTGGGTCTTCTCAACAATCAAATCAATCAAGCAAAATCAAATCAATGCTTAACTCACAGAATTGTGTTCATAGGTTCCACACTGGACTCAGTGGAAGAAAGAGCCTTTCTGCTGGAGGACAGGTTTCTGAGGTTGAGGGAGGTTATTCTCAATGCCGAGGAGTGTCTGACTTGAAGAGTAATCTTATTTCCTTGCTCTCATGGTGGCCACTACCTATGTAACTCCTTTAGCCCAATGAGACCTGTGCAGCACTGGATGTCTCAGGTTTACTGTTTGCACTTGTAGAACAATTTGCACTTGTGGGTCACCATACCTCCACACATCTTTCTTTCACTGGAGTGGTAATTAATGAGAACAAATGTCTTCAGAGGTGTCCAGTTTGATGCTCTGGCAGCATTGGTGATGTTAACTTCAGATGCGCGAAACAGTGGGTGGGGGCACATCTCAATCATCAGGTGCTTCGAGGACATTGGTCTCATCAGGAAAAGATTCTGCACATCAGTGTGTTGGAGTTGAGAGCCATTTTTTTAGCCCTCAATCCTTCTCTTCTCACGTGCATGGAAGGACAGTACTTAAGGACATGGTGAGGATGATGATCATTGTCCCAGTCTGGTCACACCAACAATGGTATACTGTGTCCTCCGACTGTCTGGCAGAGTCTCTGTGTGTCTTCCTCTGTCCACTAGATCTGTTGTCTGAACAGGAAGAGGTTTCTTCATCCCAACTGAGACCTCCCACACTGCATCTGATGGCTTGGGTGATCAACTGTATCTAATCTGAATCAGTCTACCAGACAACATTACAAATCAAAATGGACCAGATTTGTGACTTGATGACTGGGAAGGGCGTCTTTTCTGCTTCAGCATCCACACCCTATTCTCTAGAGAATATTCCATCTTTTTAAAATAAGAAGTGGTTAAGGATTCATTTGGTAACCATTTCTGCTTATCATACCTTAATTGCTGGTAGATCACTGTGTTTAATACAGTTAAGAGGTTTATGAAGGGCTTATTTAATATGTATAGTCATTTGAGAGATCCTGTCCCTCTTGGGATCTCAGTTTGGCTCTAGCCATGCTGATGAAACTACCCTTTGAATCTTTTGCTGAGTCTTCCTTGCGTTGTTTATCTATTATTATTTTATTGATATGCCATCTGCCAGAAGGTAAATGCTCTTGTGACTGACCCACCATTCATCATTTTTCATAAACATAAGTGGTTCTTTAGCCTGACCTCAGGTTTTTGCCAAAGGTGGGTTTCTGATTTTTACGTCAATCATTTCATTGATTTGGTGGGTTTTGTTTTTCAAAACCACATTCTAATAAGGGTGATTCAGCTTTACTTTGGATGAAAGAAGAATCCTTGCTTATTATTACACAGAACTAAAAGGTTTTGTAAATCATCCAGATTGTTTGTTTTTGTGTTTATACTAAAAATTGCATGGAATATATGGTTTCTTCCCAGACCATTTCTAGGTGCATTAAATAATGTATTGTTGAATGTTTTATTCTTTGGCAGAGACTTCTCTTCCAGGGACAATATGTCCACATTTCATTAGAGCTGTGGCAACCTCTCTTGCTTGACTTAAACAAGTCCCTGCTGTGGAGATTGGAAGAGCTGTTACCTGGAATTCTGTTCACGTTTTCAGTAAGCATTGTGCTTTGGACTTGGCCTCTAGGGCAGATGCTGCTTTTGGTAGAGTGGCACCTCAGTCTCTATTGAGTTAGGACTCTGTCCCCACCTCCAAGTTATTTTCAGCACTGCTTATGAGTCTTTACCCTAAGTGGGAATATGTAGAGTCACTTGAACAGGAAAAGAAGGTTACTTGTAACTCCAGTTCTTCAAGATGGCTTTGTATAGTCCTACTCCCTACTCACCGTCCTGTCTTTGTCAGAGTCTAATTGCTTTTTGTTCCCCGACATTGCAGTGGATGGAACTGAGGTGGTAGAAGGCACTCCACTCCTTATATAGCCTTGCTCTCAGGATGTTCAGAAATCCTGAAGGGGAAGGGGCTGGTGGTGAGAGAGTGCTCTAATGGATACTGCTGGGAGAAGATTTTACCATACGGCATCACAAGACAGCACAGTACCCATAAGTGTGACTATGCAGAACCATTTTGAAGAACTCTGGTTACAAATAAGTAACCTTTCTTTTCTTTTAATTGTCTGACATATTTTCTTAGGGCTAGATTCTGATACCTTTACTCACATGCAGTAGTACCGTACTCATCAGTAAGTCCACTTTAAATCTTAAAGAACGAGGAGTACTTGTGGAGCTCTTGAGTTACAAATAAATGTGTAAACCTTTGTGCCAGTGGGGGGGTCCTTGTTCATCTTTGTCACATTTCAGGCCTGGAAATGGAGTATAGGCTTCTTGTTGTATGCCAGTTTAGTGGGGGTAGGGGCTGTTGCCTGAAGGCCTGGAGCGTGGTTTCCTCTTCTGTGCTAGTGCTTTCTATTATGAGTGCTCCATCTGTCTTTCATATTATACAAAGCTTTCATTGTTAGGTGATTCAAAGAACCACTGTCCTGCTATTCACACACACTTATTTATTGTCCCAAAATCTTGAGCATTTGATAATACCAAAAAAGTGACAAGCAGGGGAGTACTTATAAATAAATAAAATCACTTTACATATCCAGTACAAATTATTAAACTCATCAGTCATCCACACGCCCACACAAGCTTTGATTTTACCTCATCCCACTACTTCACCTTGCAAATGCGATTTCATTTCACTCCCTTCTAGCGCCATTGGCTCTCATGCTTTTTATTGCTCTGTGTTGGTCTCACTCATGTCTCAATGGGCAGTGTGTTTTTATTCAGTCAGTCTGCACTGCATACTGAAAGATGGTAACATATCCTGCAGCATGTCATCAAAAGATTTTTCTGGCGATGATGTATTTGAAACCTTGAGAGGTGGACCTATGCACAGATGTAAACAGGACAAATGTTGGTGGCAGTTTTCTTCTGAATTTGATGATCGCTTATAGGGAGCCAGCATACTGAGTGGAGGGCATGTGTGATGTGCTCACAGTAGCCTGTGTAGCTGAGGATGTCCATTGCTGCACTTTGTACTAGCTGTAGTTACTCCAGGGCTGATAGCTTCATGCCCCGACAAACTGAATTGGTATAGTACAGTTTCCCATCACTGTCCTTTGTGTGTGTCCGTACAGTTAGCTCTCAAACCTCTTTTGTACATTTCCCTGGACTGCTGCTGCATCTCTTAGCAAGGACAGTAGTATCTCATGATCAACTGTGTGGTATGTTGCAGAAAGGCTCAAGAGAAAGAGAATGGTTCTCGGCCCTCTAGCCATTGATAGAAGGAAATTGTCCATCAGTGCCACTAATGCTGTTTCCATTCCATATCCTGACCTGACCAGATTGGCTTTGGCTAGATGAGCTAGAAAGTGGCTTTACTAGCTTCTCTATGACATACTGGATGGTAGGTAGCTCAGTGCAAGGGGTTCTTCATTGTTGGTCAGACTATTACATACCTCCTCTGTCTCCTTCAAATATGCAACACTCGTAGATTACAGAACTATTTTTCTGAATTTGGCAGCCAGATCTGATGCCCAATTCAGGAAAATTGTCTGAGACTTACTATTTACCTATTTATTTATTGGCGGTAACATCCACTATGTTTTTAAGTGCTTTCCAAATACTTTAAAAGGATGATTCCTGCTCTAAGGCACTAGTTCCTCGCAGACCTACCTCCTGTCATGGTTGTTACTGCTGTTTAATCTCTTGCAAGTGTGTCTGCATTCATGTGTGGTCCCAACAATCAGTGCTCTTCTAGAGTGTTCTGACTTGGCACTTATGGGGCCTAATCTAATGCCTACTGAAGCAAATAGAAGTCTTTCCACTGATTTCAATGGACACTGGATCAGGCCCAAGGTATCTGCATATTTCCCCAAGGTTGGATCTATACAGACTATCATCCTACACCCCAATTACTGATAAGTAATACTTCTTTGTTTGGGCCTTCCTTTTCTGTCCTCTTCTATTTTGCTTAAGGGTAATACAAATGGTCATTTGCTCTACAAATCTGTGTGATCTTCAGGGCATGCTACAAAGCCCATGTTTTTACCTTGGTTTCTGCAGATGCATGGTCATTATAAGGATTAGTACTTGTGCAAGGTAAAATTTAGTCACTCAAATAACTTGGGTTGAGTTGATTTAATCTTTGGTCTATTATTCTCTGACTTTGGGGTGAGAAACCTCTGCTGCTCAGTCTCTTATGTGACTGTTTTTAGTTGATGCCAAAGGTACTTAGACACATTTTTGTGAATTTTTAAATCTAAATAACTATATGGGTTTGTATTGTAATACTTTGTACAATTGTCTTTGGCTGCATGACCTAGCATCTCAACCTTGCACATTATTTTCTGGTTGTAACGGAACAACATAAAATAAATAAAGTGAAGAAAACTTAAATGTAAAATTGTGTGTGACTAACCTTAGCAACCATGTGCTTCAACTGAACTTTCTAAATGTGAGGGAAGAGGTGCTCGCCCTTTGCCTGTTCCACACTTGATGTGTAAAAGTCATTCTCTCCATTTATGGGCATGCCAGAGTTGATAGAATATAGCATGTAAGCAATTTTTTTACACATTTTGAGGGAGTGATAGTTATTTTCTACCATCTGCATCCAAACTCCTAAAATACACTTATACATTTTGAAATGGTCATTCTCTGACATATCACGTCAATTATATATTTAAACTCTGGGTTTCATGGATTTAAAATGGGTGTCATAAATTAGAGACCAGATTGTGCCAATATGGGGCAGCTCCACATTGTTGGCAGTGCTGAGCTTCGTCATCCCTGGGAAACTTTGGGTGGCGTGCCTCAGGATGGGGAGGCATAATCTCTCAGGTCTCTAGAGAGCAGGAGGAGTGCACGTCCCTTTGAAGGGTGCAGCCTGCCCCAACCTCATGTGTGCTTAGCCAATTCCAGGGTGAAAGTGGGATGGACGGCGCAAGACCCCTTCCTGCCGTATAGGGGCACACAGATAGAACACGTCCTGCACGCCTTGAGCACAGGGCTGCTCTTTTGTCTGGTGGGAGGAATAAAAGGGTGAAGTCTGCTTTCGCTCTCGTTCTCTCAACAACCACTTGAAGTCCAGATACAGTAGAAGGGAGATGTGGAGTAATGTTTACTTACTGCATCAAGTCTATTTTACCCAGTGTCCATTGCAAATCAATAGCACTCTCTCACGCATCCTACTTAACGCTGTCGGACATGTACTCCATGATCAGCAAGATGTTATAAAGGAGTTTGTCGATATACCCCTTTGCACATCATGATAAAAATGTTTTCCCCAGACTTCCGTCAAAAATCTGAGTGATCCGTGATCTCTCTGATTATTTAGTTGTCATATTAATTTTGTTGAGTTACTTGCCTTTCAATTTTTTTAAAGTGATAGTGTATGTACAGCTGCTCTTTTGGGGAGTCAAGCGCTGGGAAACAAAATGTTGCTTGTGTGAGACTCAGCAGAGGTTGGAAACAGCATTCTCAACCTCCACACATCTTTCTAATTCAGAACATACATGCAGACTTGCTATGTGCGGCTACTGGGTTTTGGGAAGTAGCCAACAAGGTGGGTCCTCCACTCCTATGCTAATTTTGCATATTGTGGATTTGTGTTATGCATGCTCCAAACATATACACATTTTCCCCTTCTCTGATGCCTTGTGGAGCACTCATCTACAGTATGGATTGGACATACAGCATTTCTCTGTATGAACTCCCTATTGTTTTGGCCACTGGTGTAGCAAGAATGCTGAGGTTCTCTTCGCTTTGGCCCGAACATGCAACATAAGAAAGTTCAGAATTTGGCCTTTCTCTTTCAGAGCTAGCTCCACAGATCATCCAACCTGATCTATACCTAAAACTTGGGTCAACCTAGTTACATCATTCAGGAGTGTGAAAAACTATAGACACTGCTAGGCCTAGCTACAGCCTCTTGAGAAGGTGGATTTGCTATCTTAACAGAAAAACACCTTTTCTTGCTATAGCAAGTGTCTGTGTTACAGTGCTATAGCAGTGTACCTAAAGCTGTGCTGCTGTAGTGTTTGTAGTGTAGAAATAGCTTCAGTGTTGTCCCCATCTGTTTGTAGCTGTAGGGGACAGAATCAGAGCTGATGGATAGCTGATGAGGGACTAGTCCCCACCTTCCAGAGAGTCCTCAGTTGTGTTCTGTGTCCTCTAGCTACTGGCAGGGCAGTGGAATCCAGCACCTACTGCAAGAGAGAATTAAAACAAAACTGCAGAACTGATTTGTGTTCTGTCTGGAATTATCACAGCACCCGCGCAGGTAACAGACTAGAAGGATGGTGGAGAAAGGTCCAAAGTGGATACCAAGACAGTGTCCCTCGGTTGCCCTGGAATTTGCAGCTGTTAAAGTTATTTAACACTCTGCCTGTAGCTCCATCAGATGTTTGCTCTTTTTTTAACTATTAGGTATAAGTATGATTCCCTCCTCTGGTTTCCTAAATAAATAAGTACAAGTTAGTAATTGGAAATACTCTTAAAGGGCCAGTTGAGCAAAGCACTTTAGCGCTCAACTAACTTCAAGCGTGTGCATGCCACCTGGAGTCCCTACTCTCATAGAATCATAGAATATCAGGGTTGGAAGGGACCCCAGAAGGTCATCTAGTCCAACCCCCTGCTCGAAGCAGGACCAAGTCTCAGTTAAATCATCCCAGCCAGGGCTGTGTCAAGCCTGACCTTAAAAACCTCTAAGGAAGGAGATTCTACCACCTCCCTAGGTAACGCATTCCAGTGTTTCACCACCCTCTTAGTGAAAAAGTTTTTCCTAATATCCAATCTAAACCTCCCCCATTGCAACTTGAGACCATTACTCCTCGTTCTGTCATCTGCTACCATTGAGAACAGTCTAGAGCCATCCTCTTTGGAACCCCCTTTCAGGTAGTTGAAAGCAGCTATCAAATCCCCCCTCATTCTTCTCTTCTGCAGACTAAACAATCCCAGCTCCCTCAGCCTCTCCTCATAAGTCATGTGCTCTAGACCCCTAATCATTTACTCAATCAATTACTCTCATGCTTCCTTTTAAGACTCCTCACATGCTAAAGAGTTTGGCTGTACTGAGACCAGGGCCCAAAAGGATACAATATTAGAGCCAGTAAAAAAAAAAAAAAAAAAAAGGTAAATTGAGAATTTTTTAATTGAGAAGAGGGACGGCTATTTTGTGAAAATATTAATGAAAAATGTGCCCATGTTGAATATGAACTTCTTTTTAACCTGCCCTGTCCAAAATTTGAACTAGGAGCCTACACAGAGAAGGGCTAATATTTGTTCACTGAATTATTATTTGCTTGTATTGCTGTAGTAATGGACTAGGATCCCATTGTGGTAGGTGTTGTACACAGAACAACAAGACAGTTCCTGGCCCCAAAGTTCTAAGTAATCATTGTTCTGGCTTACGTATATATTTGAACCCAGCACTGCTATTAGAATTGGTTCAGAAAACCATGCAATGAAATTGTTACCAGCTCAGTATATTTCTTGAATTCTCTGGAATCTGCAGCTGTTTATTACCCAATTATGAAGTCTAACTCAATGAGTTTCTTCATGGTTGAATTAACTCACTTCTAAGCCTGTTACCATGTTTCCTCCTTCCTTGATCTGATGTAACTGCTCTCAGGATGTCATGGAAAAGGAAATTTCAAAGGCATTAGTTGTAATACTTAGACCTGACTGACCTTTTCCAAGCACAAGCCAGTCAGAATGGGAAACATGAGCTGTTACCATTTTATAGAGTGTAATCACAATCCTTTAGATTTTGGTCATTCTTTCAAGCAGTTACTGACTTTTTAAGCTCTTTAACTTTCATGGTTCTGTGGTGGTTTATAAATATGTATATTTCACAAGCGCAAACAAACCCAATGTCCCATGAGCATCATAATTGCGAGTGGGTGATAGTTATTGAGTGAGGGGGAAATCTTCCACATGAATAAAACAATTCTGCATTATATAGTACTTCAGGAAATGTTATTCATAGCGTTTACTGCAGTAGTCTTCACTTTTAAAGAATTGATAATAGGGCTAGTCTGTTTTGTAAGACACAGTTCTTTCACCTTTTTGTAGCTTTTATTGGAGTTCATCATACAGAAGGTTTTGATCCTCATTTAATCCAACTGACGCATCCTGTTTTTTTGAGAGTTAGAATTTCACGACTGAACTGAACTTTACTTACAAAGAGCAGATTTTATTAGATGTGTATGTTTAATTTTGTTTGTTTCAGCCTAGTTATTTTATGTGTTTAGTGCCGTACAAATAAAATGTTTTGGTTTGGTAGCAATCCTGGGGGGGAAAAAAATAGGGTTGAACAAAACATTTCTTTAGATCCCAAATGAAACGTTTTGTATTGATTTTGAGAGCCTTTTAATCTTTTACATTTACCAAAAAATGAAGGAAATTTTGAAATGGAATTTCTGAATGTTTTGTTTTGACATTTTGTAACTTTTTTGTGGGTTTTGTTTTTCACAAACAATTTGGCAAAACATTTCAGCGTGTCATATCTGCCTTTTTTTTTTTTTGCTCTCCTCTTCCTCCTCCCCCCCCCCCCCCCCCCAAAAAAAAAAAAATAATTCAGCTGAAAAATGTTGCCCAGTTCTACATGTGATGTTTTAAGGTTGGGATTTGCAAAAGAGACTTAAGAGCCCAAATCCCATGGAAATTCAGTGTTCCATTCTTACTCCCCCAGGGAAGGAGGATCCATCCCAACGCAATACCAACATGCACAGTATCCCATATGATTGCAATGGAAACTTTCTAAATATGAAGCAGATGTAAACCAATGTAATCCTATCTGCCTTAGTCTGTGGACAACCTGAAAGACTATGAAATTTCCCATTCATCTCAGTGAAGCAGTAACTGTCAAATCTGATGACAATTTAAATGTCAACATTAACTATTTTACTGCTGATTATTTTAGCAGAAACATCAAGCAAATGTGTTTCTGTGTCAGGTTTGGGAGGCAACGGCAGACACTGGGATGGAATACAATGGGGAAGCTTTTTGTGCTGGAGTGAAAATTCAAACGCCTGCTCTGTACATTTTGTACGCCCTCTCTACATTTGTGGGAAAGGAAAGAGGAGGTGCATTCCTTCCTCCACAGCTATTTCCTGGGTTCCAAAATAATTTCCCCACCTTCTTGGATGCCAAAAATTACAATTCTCCCCTATCTAGTTACCAAAAACCTGCAGCTTTTCTTTGACTACTACAGTGTTCTTCGTATTTTCAATACCAGAATCTGCAGCATGCTGAAATTCTGAGGCATTGTAATAAAAGTTAAGTGGATTCACACTCCCCTTGTATTAAAGGGGCTGAACGGAGTGGAAGAGTCGTATGCATAATTTTAGAGTTATTGATACGTGCAACCTTGGTTACTTGGATATCACTTTATTTCAAAGACCTACTTTGCATGAATTTCAGCTTCCAGTTCTGTTTAGTTTTTCACACTGAGATTATTGCTGGTAAATGAAATTTTTTTTTAAGAACAACAAGAGAAATAAGTTCTAAGAGGATGAAATAATTTTTTATTTTATAGCAGGTCATAGGTGTGAAAGGGAGGATGGAAGACAGGGTCCTACACAGAAAGCTGTTCAAGAAAACAGGGAGCAAAAATATCTGTATGCTGGCGTTGCTCCATATGATCCTGCCAAAGATCCAACAAAGCAGAAGGGCAAGAGGTATTCAAAGGTATGAAACGCTCATTGAATCTAAACTAATCTTCTGTGTTTTACTAAGTTAGTGGAAAGATAGTGAGTCAATGTAACTGAGAGCAGAGTCTGGCTCTATATTCTCACATGTTCAGACAATGAATGTAGGGTAAACATCTAACCATTAAAGAGCTCTTGAGTTTGTATCTTTCTAGCTTGATTATCTGAACAGAATAGTTCAGATAATTGAATGGAGTTGTAAGAATATACAGGACTAGTGAGCTTGGGTCAGAAGTGAGAACACTGCGGTCCAACCATCTGCTAAACAGTGATCTCTTGGTTTGATTTGCTCAGTGTCAACTAGCTACAAATATGGCCAGTAGCTGAGTTATCAAGTTTTCTCCAAGGACAGTCAAACACTTCAGTATCCCAATGTCTTATAAAAGCTGATGTTTAATTTAAAACCCAAGGTGTCTTTGTTATAAAACCTACAATAACAGTGAAAAAGCAGCAAGGGATTTCTGTGCAGAGAATGGCTTTTCCTGGTTCCAAAAGCTTTGTTTCAAGACTTAATTAGGTCATAAAATAACAGGTGAGGAAACAATAATATCAAAATCTCTACTCTGTAATTTTCCTATATCAATTGCATCAATACCTCATAGGTTAAGCATTTGAATCTAATATTCCATAAGACATTTACTTTAATGAAAAAAACTCTTACAGCTCAGACAACCTTTTGATAATATTATTGTCTATATATATCTGGAGTAGATTTTATTTATTTTATTTTCTTATTAATTTATGTCTGATTTCAGATAGAGTGCACTTCGTAGTTGAATTTTTGTGTTTTTTTTTTTTTTTTTTTTTAATTAGCAAAGCAGTTTCAGCTTGTATTCTTGTATGTATTCTGGCAGTAATTTATTGTAAGATGTAATTTCATTTTCTAAAGTTTTTATTAGGTGCAAAACTTTATTGAAAGATGCATTGTAAAGGTCTGGGGCTGAGATATTTTCTACCACTGTGGAATAGCGGTTGAAAATGATGATGGCAAATGACACTTAAATTGGTTTAGAGAAATAAAATGCAATAATGATAGGAATAACAGCTCTTTGTAATTATTAGGTCTATGTCTCTCGATAAGATGATATATGCGTGCATGTATGTAAGAAGTCTGAGTTGTTCCTTAGAACTGAAAAGCTCTTTGGAAAAGGTACAAAAAATAGAGTGAAAAAACGAAGACCCTGATCCTGCAAACATGTATGTAAATAAATAACTCTCTAGGCCTAGATCTTTAGCTGATGTAAATTAGTACAGCTCCACTGACTTCAGTGGAGCTATGCCATTTTCGACCAGCTTAGGATCTGGCCCCTTGAGTTCAATTCACATGCCTGTAGTTACCAATATGCACGTGTATTTGCAGGAGTGGGACATCAGTCTTTAAAACTGTTTCTGTGACTCATGTAGGTATTGCTACATAGTAACCTTATAATTCTTATCTTTACTGAAATATTCAAGGCATAATAAATCGGTGGAGCAAGAAAAAACCTTTTTTATTGCAAAATGTTTTTCCAAAGGAATTTACACAGCACCTGTGGTGGTCTTTTATATAAGAATTGTATTTCAACGATATCATATTCCCCTTCGTCTCTGCTTTGAGATACCATTTAGTGGGCTTAGGAAGAATTCCTGTCTCCCTTCTTACTCCTGCTTCCCGCCAGGGGATGTTCATACCACTCACATCTCTCTCCTCAACAATGTCAAGCTATTATTGTGTTTCTGCAAATGTAGGCATCAAGAGCCTATTCTACCACCCACTGAAGTCAATAGATGTCTTTCCATTGATTTTAATGGGCTTTGAAGCTGGACTCAAGAGTCTGTTACCATCCTGGGGTTAGGAGGAGGAGGAGATCCTTTGTGAGGTAAACCCTCACTTTTGCAACTCCAGTTATAGTGATTTGGGGGAATAGGGGAGAAACTTACATTGTAGGAGGGTTCCCCTGCATTTTCCTTGGAGTGAATGCATGCAATATTCTGTTTGTAGTGGCTGATGGTGGCCTCATTCTTAGGATATACAGTGGGCCTTTTCCATGTGTGAGAAAAATTAAAAATTTATTCTTTGAGTAGTGTCCCTATGGGTGCTCCACTGTACGTGTATGTGTGCCCGAGTGCCTCTAATCGGAGATTTTTGGTAGCAGTGTCTGTTGAGCCCACACATGTGTTCTCCCTCCCTCATGGTCGGCTTTGAGGCTATCTAGCACTGTGCAAGTGGACCCCCCCTACCCCCACAGTTCCTTCTCAACCGCCTTTGGCCTTGAGAGCGAGCAGTCCTCCCTTCCTTTTCTGTGTCATTAGTATAAGTAGTTGTTGTTCTTGTTTCTTTTGTTCTCCTTAGTAGTTATTGTTTCCTTTTTACTCCATTGGGATTAAAGGAAAAAAAAAGGAAAAGAAAAAACTTTAGTTTACATTTCCTGCCCTGTGTGTGGGGGATTCCCCCTCCCCCCAGGCATTTAGAAGACTTTTTTTAACTGAAAAAACTTAAAGGAAAAGAGGAGGAGGAGGAAGAGGAAAGAAGACCTTTCTTCTGCATTCCTCACTGCTAGAGGATATTAGCCCCTGGCCCAGGGGCATGCCTGGTTCCAGGAGGTGCCTCTCCTGCAAGGAGTTGATTCCTGTAATGACCAGACACTCTCCCTGTGTCTTGTGCCTGGGAGAGTCCCACAGAAGTGTTCCCCTGCCACAGCTAAAACTGCAGTCTCATAGGAACTGGGAGCTCCTTTTGGAGAAGGCACTTCAGTCTCCAGGGGACTCTGGTTGCTGACCACGGAGCCTTTAACTTCAAAGGGGATAGAGTTGTGGAAAAACGAGCAGACTCTCCCTGTAAAGGCTCGTAAAAAGGGCTCCAAATCATTGGCCAGCTAGGGGCGTTCCCCAGTACTGCCACCTCGGCACCAACGGCACCAAAAAACATGGGCTCCAAGTCATTGGCCAGCCAGAGGGGCTCCCCAGTGTGGCCACCTTGGTACTGACAGCTCTGAAGCACAGTACCCAGAAGGGGGCCTCTGCTATGAGCTCTGCCGCACGCCTGGAGAAGCCAGGGGCTCAGGCTCTAAGGCAATGATACCACCCCCTAAGGAGAAAGACAATTACTGTACCATCTCTAAAAGAGTGGCACACACAACTTTTGGTACCTCCCGTCTAGGGAGCACTCTGCACTTCCTCAACCATCGGTACCAACGAAGTACCACGGACACTCCTCTGCGGTACCAAATGAGCCCACTGTATGAGCTCCCTGGAGACTTGATAGTTGGGGAAGAAGTGGAGCCCCAGTACCAAGCACATCCCAGCACCTAGAATCACTCTCCACTCCAGGCCATGTACCACCAATACCCCAGTCAGCACCACCGTTACCCAGTGATGAGTCTGACGGGGGCCAGGAGAAGGTCATTTCCCCTGGCTGCACATCGTGGTCCACTGTTACAAATCAAGGGTCCTGATCATGGTACGGGCCCCCTGAGGAAACCCCACAACCCATGCCACCCCCAATAGCTGTGTTGCAATCCTTGGGTGATGTACACATCCCACACATTGCGACCGTCCAGTGTCTCTCAGAGAGAGTCCACCAGGTGGTCGTCTACAGCCAGGTGGTCGTCTACATTCTCAGAGAGGGTCAGTTAGTAGCCAGATTGGTGCTAGAGACAGCATTGGACATAGCCAATACAGTGATCTGCCCTGTGTTCATGACTGTGGTAATGTGGTGGGCTTCTTGGCTACACCTTTCTGGGTTGCCCAAAGAGCTGCAGAAGACTTCCAGTTTAAAGGGCCCAAACTCTTCATGGAGAAGATAGATTCTTCTCTCCACACCCTGAAGGATTCCCAGGCCACATTACACTCCTTAGAAATCGACACCGTGGGACAGAAGAGAAGATGTAGCCCTCTGTTACAGCATAGGTCACAGCCTCCTCAATACCCACCATCTCAGTGCTGTTACGAGTCGCAGAGTAAGAGGACCAGCGCTCAAAAATGGAAGCAGTCTGCACCTTAATTCATGACCGCTGACCGCCTCTTCTAAGTACATTTGACAGGTTGGTTGAGGGCCCAAACAATTACATCTTGCAACATCAGCTGCCATCTACACACCAGTCATGTCCCTTCAGAAGTTGCCTGGCCCTCTTTCACAGCAGTTGAGAGAATATCACCTCTGACAGATGGGTCCTGGAGATTATTTAAAAGGGTCATGCCATTCAGTTCATGACCCTCCCCGATTCCAACCCTCCTTCCCCATTCCTCTTCAGGGACCCTTCTCACGAGAACCTATTTCATCAGGAAATATATCACTTGTTATGCCTCGGGGCCATAAAAGCAGTCCCGGTGCGTCTCAAGAGCAAGGGGTTTTACTCTCATTATTTCCTGATCCCCAAGGCGAAGGGAGGTTGGAGGCCCATTCTAGATCTAAGGGCATTAAACAAATACGCAAAGGCGTAGACATTCAAGATGATCACATTAGCAGCCATTATTCCAGCTCTAGCAAGGAGATTTGATTTCCGGGCCTCGACCTGCAAGGTGTCTACCTCCATATCTCTACAGAATCATCATACAGGAGATTCCTGTGGTTTGGGCAGGACCATTATCAGTACAGAATGCTCCACCCAGGGTATTCTCCAAGGTTCTCTCCATTGTAGTCGCGCACTAACCCCGTTTCAATTACTGGAGTTTGAGCGCCAGTCTCAATGCAGTACAAGCAAGAGCGTTCCTCCCCCTACACAGACTCACTGCCCTGGGACAGATGCCTCCCTAATAGGCTGGGGAGCTCATCTACATAACCACAAGGTTCATGGCAAGTGGTCTTCCACAGAAGTGACTCTCAATATCACTCTTTTGGAGCCAAGGGCTGTCAGGAACACCTGTGCACACTTTCTGCCTTTCATCAAGAAACCCACATGAAGGTTTTACATAAATTACAAAGGGGGTGTCATATCTCCCTCCCTCTGCACAGAAGCACTCAAACTTTTGAATTGGTGCATCATCACAATGTGCTCATCTCGGCTGTCTGTCTAGCAGGGATACAGAATGTGACAGCTGACCATCTCAGTCATAATTTTTCTCATGACCACGAATGGAAACTGAAGTCAGAGGTGCTTTGAGAGATATTCGCTCTTTGGGGGACCTTGACTACGGATCTCTCTGCTGCTTACCGGAACAAGAAATGTCCTAGTTATCGCTCCAGGGCCGGTCTTGGGAAACATTCACTGGGAGATGTCCTCATCCTCCCATGGGACAGGGACTTCTTGTATGCCTTTTCCCAGTTTCCTCTTCTTTCCAAGGTCCTGTTGAAAATTCAACAAGACAAAGCGAGAGTTATTCTGATTGCCCTTCCTGGCCAAGACAAGTCTAGTTCCCTTACCTAACACAGATGGCAATATGTCATCTGGTTCCTCTTCAGCCCATTTCTTACCTGCTCTCTCAAAACAACGGGCTGATCCTTCACCCCAACCGGTGGGTCCTCCACTTTCAGGCTTAGTTCCAAGGCTTAGAGGCAAAATGCTCTGACGAGCTGAAAAACATGTTGCTCCACAGCCAGAAATTGATCACTCGACGTAATTACCTACAAAATGGAAATGATTCCAAGTTTGTTGTCATTCTAAACACATAACCCAACCTCATCTTCCCTCCGTCTGATTTTATATTACATTTTAGATCTCAAGAGGTCAAAACTCTCTCTCAACTCTCTTTAGGGTACATATCGTGGAGAAAACGGCTTTCCACCGCCAGGTAGAGAGATACTCCTGTGTTTGCTCACCCGTGGATGCATAGATTTCTTGAGGGCATTGGGAATCTCTTCCCACATGTGAGACCACCTGTTTCAGCCTGGGATCTTAACCTAGTTCTCAGGGCTTTGACTAGACCTCTATTTGAGTCCATGGCAACTTTCTCTCACACCTGTCCATGACTACAGCATTTCTAATTGCCATCAGCTGAGCTAGCTGTATCGGAGAAATAGCAATCCTGATGGCACACCCACCGAGTATGGTCTTTAAAAAAAGACAAAGTAACTGAGGCTGCATCCCAAGTTTCTCCCTAAAGTTGCCTCCGCTTTCCATATGAATTAACAGATCTATCTTCCTGTTTTTCCCCCCAAAACCACATTGTGATATCAGCGAGGCAATTCTCCATAAGCTAGATGTTAGAAGAGCACTAACATTCTACTTGGACAGGACTAAGGACTTCAGGAAGTCCCCTAAACTCCTTCCTTTCACTCATGGAAAGATCCAAACACTGTGCAATATCAGCTCAAGCACTATCCAAAGGGATCTCTGGTTGCATTATCACTGTTAAGGGCACAACCTGCTGCCTCCATCCAGAGTCTATACACACTCCATGAGGTCAATTTCTACTTAGGGACATCTTTAAGGAATGTGACGGATCTTGGAAATCTGCAGAGCAGCAACTTGGGCCTCTGCCCACACTTTCGCAGAACATTATGCGATCACTGGAAATTCAGCCTCTGATGCCATCTTCAACTCCACAGTAATCTCTTTAGTAACAGAATCCACAGAAGCAGGGCCATCCCTAGCTATTCTGGGGCCCTATGCAGTCCCCCCCCCCCGGCCCACAGGGAGGGGGTATGGGGCCCCAGGCCTCTGCGGGGGGCGGGGGAGGAGCTGGCTTGGGGGACAAGGGGGAACTGCCCCACAGCACTCACTGGCGACACGGCTGGGGCCGGGTCGCTGCACTTCCTGCCGCCGGTGAGTGCAGGCCCGGTCCTGCTGTAGTCCTCAGGGGAGTGGGGGCAGGACTGGGGTGGAACAGGGGAAGGAAGAGGCGGGGCGGGGGTGAAGGGGCAGGGGCCATGGGGAAGATGCGGGGCAGGGGCTGGAGCAGCACGCAGCTGTGCAGGGCACCAGGAAATTTGGTGCCCCAAATTTCCTAGTGCCCTACACAGCTGCGTACTTTGCGTATGGGGCCCTCTACAGAAGTCCCAGCCTCCAGTGGTGGCTGCTGCTCAGGAGTCACTTACAGTGGAGCAGATGCATATGTTTCAGTTCCATGAAGATGTGGAAAATGGGTCTTCTCTTTGGCTATCTCATAGTTTCGATTCTTGTAAAGCTAAACTGCTAGGCATCAGCTCTGACATGGCGATCTCATGGCGTTCTTCCACTTCACCTGAGATCTCACCATTTCAGAGAATAACAGGCATGTAACCTTCAATAAAAAGGATACCATCACTATGCAGTGAGAAAAATAGGCATATGTTAAGCTTTCACGATGACCCCGAACCAAATCCAAGATTAAGAAGGATGCCCGTAAACAAGGAACACGAAGAATGTTAAGATGTTATTTGTGGACTTCATAGTAACTTCCTACCTGCTTCTTGGGACTCAGTGAGGATTGATAGATTTTGCAATCTGGTTTTTTTGGACATTGTCTATAATCTGGTGGAGTGTGAGGAATCATAATTGTTCTTTGCCTATCAAGATTTTGCTGATTTTAGGATGTCATTTTTTCTCATATGTACTTTCTACTATGAACCTCCCCATTACTGATATTGGGTGGGGTTTTGTGGTGCTTCTTTGGAGTGTCAGTGTTTTGGTGGCCACGACAGTTGAGAGGGTAGGTATGGCAAGATATCTGGCACCGAATTCTACAGGTAGCAATTTAGTTATGATAGAATATCTAGGAGCTAAAATATATTTTAACAAAAATATGTAAGCATAAGAGTGTTTAAACTACTTGTACTGTCCTTATTTGATAGTGGTATGTATCTGAAAGCTTTATCACCAGCCAGATGTGCAATCCCTACGTTGCCATTTTTGAAATGCAAGGACAGGTTGTGATTTTAATTCTACTGACTTGGGACTCTGTCAGACTTTTCAGCTTAGACACATTTTTAGAAAAGGTCAGGATATGTCTCTTAGTTTGTCCACCTTTTCCCCTCCTTAGTGTTTGCAGGCAGTCATAGTCTGTTTGCTGGAGATCTATACATGTGGTGATCTACAGCTCAATCTAAGTGAAGCATCCTCGGTCAAAGCATGTCTAGGAGTCTAGTCTGGGAGTAGGTTCTGTGCCAGGCAGGCTGGAGACAGCCAAGAGCTGTCAGTCAGAAGGGTCCTCTTAAAGACCCACACACTGCATCCAGGACTACGACATTCTCCCCTCCTCCCCCCGCACTTTTGGTATGTGACAGCAATGATTTGCAACTTAAATACCTCACCACACTTTTTTGTCTTTAAAAATCTTATTAGCTCATTTGGGGTTACGTTGAGCAGCTTTACTCATCTACTCTCCGCCAAAGCAAGAACATTTCTGTCGCAAAAAGATAAAAGGTGGCCACTGGTGTCCTCTCCGTCAAACCAGGGGAGGCTCCCTTGTATAGGGAAAATCAGGAATCCTTCTGCTGTGGGTGAGCCACATGGAAAGGGTAAGTCCTTTGCTTTGGCACCTATAGCACTCTGCTTCATTCAATGTACACCCTAACGATAAACAACGAATTAGGCAAAGGCCTGTGATCTGGTAGCCTATTGTCTAAGAAATAATATATGCTAAGGGAATGAGAGGCTGTATTGGAATGCACATATGAGGGTGGCAGAGCTCGAATTGCATAACTACAATTCATTTCAGCATTGCCTGGCTTTTGAGGACTTAAATGTGTTGTCTTAATGATTTGTTATTTTAATTGAAGTGGCTAATGCCTTTTAAAAAACCCCTAGGAAATCATTTGTATCATTCATATTGTTACTGGGCTCTGTGATGGAGTGTGGATCCCACACAGGCCCTGAAAGGGTTAATGAGGGCCTGAGAGGCCAATTACATTATGTGGTGGGCGGGGAGGAGGAGGAGAAGAGTGCCAACCTTAATTAGAGAGGCAGTCCCACGGGGAGGAGCTGAGTAGTGATGAAAGCTGAAGAAAGTTGAGAGTGGAAAAGGGAGCTGCAGGTAGAAAGTGAAGAACTCTGCAGTCACTGCCTGGGACTAGGTTGTGAGGAAAGAACCCATGGAGAAATTTGTCCTGAGATCCTCTCCCAAGGTTGGGGAGGGGGAGTGTGGCCAGAGTCCTGGGGAGTCTGGCAAGAGGCCAAAAGAGAGAGAGAGACAGCAGCCACTGGGTGTGTAGCAGGCTCTATTGGCAAGCCTCCATAAAAGGGCTGGATTTGAACTTGCTAGGTGAGAGCTCTGAGAGGTGCTCAGTGGAGGAATAGAGCAGCAGAAAGGGATAGGAGGTTTAACAAAAATCCTAAACTAAAGGTATATAAACTTAAAGGATTCAGAGGACAGCTTGAAGGGTATGTCTACACTGTAGCTAGGAGTGAGCCTCCTGGACTGGGTAGACACACTTGCTCTAGCATCACTCAAGTGAGCATGCTAAAAATAGCAGTGTGGACATTGTGGCTCGGTGGAGACTCAGGCTAGCCAGCTGAGTTCAGACCCATGGGGCTGGGTGGACTTGAGATCCTGAGCTGTCCACGCTGTTGTTTTTAGTGCATTAGCTCAAGCAGAACTAGTGCAGATCTGTCTATTTGGGCTGAGAGGCTTGCTCCCAGTTACAGTGTAGACCACCTGAGAATCCTGGTCCTTGGGAAGGGGGCAAAGGCACTGAGAAAAGGGTGTGAGGACCATGAGTCCCAGAGATGGGTCCGAAGACCATTTTCTAAGGACATTACTGTTTTATGTTGGACTTTGTTACCCCAGAAGGTGTGGACTAAATTGTGCCCTGGCCTGAAGGCCAAGTCATGCGAAGAGGCAGACCACTCGATCATGTGAAGGGTAGTCATTGGCTGGGGGCACCAGATGGGGAGAGCGCTGCTACATCATGTCTAACCACAAGTAGGTGCTCAAGTGGTGAGTCCAACCCCCTTCATGGGGTCCAATTGTATATGGGCGTACACTCTCTCTCTCTCGCGCGCGCCCGGTCATTCACGTACAGCCTCATAAGCAGGCTTGGCAGAATTCTATGTTTTAAAATAATGAGTTAAATATCTAAACTTTCTACCGATAATATTTACATGCTAACATGAAAAGGCAGCAAAAGAGATAGTGCCAGCACAATTTTTTTCCAGTTTGAATGTTCTTTTAACATAGTTTCCTGAGATTTTTCTAAGGTTTTTGTTCTTTTTCATATTTATAATGTTTTATTAATTTTGCCAAATACAACAAATATATCAAAATACCAGATTCATCATAATACACTAAGTAAAGAGGGTTAGGATAAAGGGAGGGGAGGGAAAGTGACATATCTATCTTTATGGTTATCTACTTTAAGCTTAGACCTCTAAAAAGACATCAAAAATTGCTTTGAATTTTTTGGGCATTCTCCTTCTGTGGAATGCCAGTCATTTGCTAGTTGCAAGGTCAACAATATCATTGAGTCAGGCATCAATATTTGGTGGAGATCGGCTTTTCTATTTTTTCAGGATCCATTTTTTTAGCAACCAAAGCTGCACATTGGAACCATGTTGCCTTGTTACTAGGTAACTTCCCTGTATCATGAATATAGCCAGAATGAAGTTTAAGGGGGAGGGCTCCAATGTAGCCAGTTTTTGTTATCTTTAAAGGAAAGCAAAAAGACTAAAAATTGCAGGAATGTACTATTTAGTGCACCACACAAGGTTTGGAGGAGAGAGCCCCTCTCCTTGGACCCTTAGGAGCCGCAAAAAAATAAATAAGTAAATAAATAAATAAAAAAATCTGACACAAAGGTTTGCCTCATTCACTTTGCGGCACAATATATGCACTGATGTTTGTATGCATGTCTTGATCTTTGATTATATATTTGAGGTCAGTGTAAGTCAATGATGAAAAATTATATGGCAGAGGAAAACTTGCTGAATCTATTCACTGCTCATTTCCAGACCTGTTAACGGTTGCATTATTTTGAAAGGTATAGAAATTTGGAAAGAAAATTAATTTTCGGAGGTGTTACATGAATTCCAATGAAACATAATTTCAACCTTAAGTTCTTTTTTTATTTAAGATTTTTGCAGAATAAATTTTAGTCTACAGTGATGAATTTTATCACAATTCAAGTGTGTCATATAAACAGTTGGATAGCACAATAGGTCCTGATCTTGACTGGTGTATCTAAGTGCCACTATAATACAAATAATGCTTGACTTTGTGATCCATACACAATTATATCAAAATGTTGAAAAGGAAAAATGTATTTGAACAGGAAGAATAATCATCCATGATATATTTTTTAAAGTAATATTCTTCCAAAATGAACATTCTTCATACCTTTGTGTCAACTGTCCGAAATGGGCCCTCTTGATTATCATTTTAAAAGTTTTTTGTTTTTTTTTCCCCTGCTGATAATAGCTCCTCTTATTTAGCCTCTTACAGTTGGTATGGGTACTTCCACCTTTTTATGTTCTCTGTATGTATAAATATCTTCTTACTATATGTTCCATTCTATGCATGCGATGAAGTGGGCTGTAGCCCACGAAAGCTTATGCTCAAATAAATTTTAGTCTCTAAGGTGCCACAAGTACTCCTGTTCTTTTTGCTGATAGACTAACACAGCTGCTACTCTGAAACCATTCTAAATACAGAATTCTGTAGTTGTTCTACGTTAGTGTTCAGGGATATGGTTAAAAAGAAAGAGTATGCATGCTACAGTACTGTATACTTACCAAAATGAAAAATTGATGTAAATTGAATGAGACCATAGTTAGCAATACTAATTGTTTTTCTATTTTTCCATTTTAATGTAGTTCAGTTTTAATTATTCATGCATAATACTGGATCCCTTTCAATTTACAGAAATGTGATTGAAATGTAAAATAAGCACTCAAAAGCCTAAAGTCTGGAGGAAGGGGCTCAGGTGCTCATTTAGTGTAGTATTTATATTTGAAATTAACAATTCTGTGTTGAATCATAGATTTTCACTCTTAAATCTTTTCCCCCAATATTTAAACAAAGCTTTTGCATATGCAAACATCTCCTTAAGAAAAATGAAATTCATTTTTCATGAAGCCTAAATGTAAATGTTGAATCTCTCTAATATACCACAAGCATCCTGGTCGTAAACATGGTATTAACTCTGCTATTCATCCTATTCTGTGTTGTTTACATTGTATACTTGACTTCTGGGAGTAAAAAATAAAGTCTTAATTGCTTTGGATAGAATATACTGGAGGTCTTAAATGAAAGAAAATGCTAAGGTTATACTCCAAATAGCTTATGAATTAATAACCAGATTATTCCCCTAACCATTGCAGCTATGATCCATTGAGATGTTGGCTATATCTTTTAAAAACAAGTAGTTTTTGCTTAAGCAGTTTTAAGTGTCTGTATAAATATATACACACACTATTGTATATGGCTGTGATGGTATATAATCCCCATTCTGATCTGGAAGCAGTTAACTTGCAGTCAGAGTCTCTGTTAGCCCTTCTCCAGGTGCATCTGTATTGACTGTTAGGGCTGGGTGTAGGACTTGAAAAAAGGAGGAAGATTAGTAGTTGGGGGGGAGGAGGAAGGGGAAAAGAACAGACCAGCTTCTCCAAGGGTGAGCTGGAAGCCCAACTAAAATAAGCTGCAGTTTGCCTGAACCCCTGAATAAGGGGAGGAGCGTGCCAACCTCTGCACCATGGGGTTGATTTAGGCACAGAAGCCCGTTTACACTTCCATTTTGAGACTTTTCAGTTAGCCAGTTTTTAATCCATTCAATGTGTGCCATGTTGATTCTGTATTGTTCTAGTTCCTTGATCAAAATGACATGTAGTACCTAGTCAGTGCCTTACAGAAGTCTCAATGTATTATATAAACACGACTATCTTTATCAGCCAAACATGACATCTTCCCCCATCCGCCCCCAAAAAATCAGTTAGGTTGACATACCCATGTTGTTTAGCATTAATTATGTTACTCTCCTTTAATTCTATATTAATTGAGCCTGTATCAGCTGTTCCATTATTTGAATGGCAGGACTATACTGACCTGGAGTGTCCTCTTGATACTTTTAAAATATTGGCACAACATTAGCCGCCTTACCATTCTCTGGAATTCCACCAGTGTTTGAAAACTTATTGAAAATCAATATTAATAATTCAGAGAGCTCCTTGGCTCAGCCAGCTTTTTAAAAATACTTGGATGCAAGTTGTCTTGATGTACTGATTTTAAAATGTCTGTTTTTATTAGCTGTTTTTTAACATCCTCCTTAGTCACTGTTGGAGTAGAAAATTATATAGTTATATGATACCAATGCATCATCTGGCTTTTTCCCAAATACAGAACCAAAATAATTGATGGTGCCTGTGAAGAGGTTTGCTCCCCCAGACTCTGCCTAGTAGTTGGGCGAGGGCATGACAGGTGGTCTTCTACCTTGGAGCCCCCTGTTGACAGCCCCTCTGGCCCTATAGCAGTCTGTGCCCTTCTGTGGCTTAGCCCTCCAGCTGGGCTACAAGTTGTGTCCACCCCTTCAGAGGTATGTAGAGGGTCCAGAGAAAGGTTAGTTCTGCTGCCCAGCAAGGGGCTTTAGGACTTTGGCCAGATGAAGCCTGGACTTGGGACTCTCTAGGATATGGGGTCTCTCTCGTCCTGAGTATTTGGTATCAGAGAGAGGCATTTTTCCTCCAGCCGCTTCACAGGGCATGCAGGGGAGCCTGGGCCCACCTTCTCTATTGGAGTCCAATCCAGGGCCCAAAAGATAGGTAGCTGAGTCTTCAACCCTGGAGTGCTATGCAGCTGCTTCTGTGGATCACTTCCTACTGGTCTCCCTATGCAAGAGAGAAAAGCAAAGGCTTGTAAACAAAAACAAAACAAAAAAATCAAAAAAGAAATCTTCAACCGTGCAGATGTCCAGAATGCTTTTCACTCAGAAGGTCACGAAGACCACCAGTAGTTAGGGGCTCCAGCAGCAGGACCTCCCCCATGCTCCTTTTTGCAGAGCTTCAGCATGTAGCCACTTTGCTCCCCTTCAAGCCCCTCCTCCAGTCTGTGCATGCATGGGAGGTATGGTGGTCCAGAGCAGCTCCTTAACCCCTTCCTTTATAGTTTGTGGTTTATAAACCCCATCACTGTCTTTAAATCACCTGCAAAATGCATCATCTGCTCCATCAGCAGATGATCTCATTTACACGGGGCCAGATGGTGATAGCTTTACTCCAGTGAAATCATTGTACGTCACAAGTAGTCCCAGTGAAGTTAAGGGGATTTTTTTAAGCAGAAAGTGCCATGGGATTTTTAATACTCACTGGTGTTTTCATATCTCATCCTGCTGCTGCTTTAGCAATTTTCCTCTTTCATTGAGTCTTATTCCTGTCTTGCATGCTCCAGCTTTCTATTCCCCCCCCCTTCCATAAAACAGTAAGGCCTTTCTACTCGTGCATTGCATTAAAAAAGAAATGACCCCTCAACCTTTAAAAGTCTCTTGGTGTAGCATTTTGTTTATAAAAAATGCTAGCTAAAAATAGAATACTGCTGCTTCAGGTAGGGGTGATGTTATTTCATGCATGACAGATTCAATTTAAAATGTTTTTTTGTGTCTAATTTGTCATTTCTTTGTTTTTGAAGTTTTCCTTTTTATCGTTTAGTACCAATGTCTGTGCAGTGCAGATAATGTACTGCATATTGTAAGTCATCTAAAGGAGATCAGTCAATCAAAATTGTGATTTATTGTGCATACAAGGATCTTGTATTTTTGCAGGAATGCCTCACTCAAACAATAGAAAGCAAACAAGCGTTACAAATCCCACAAAATATTTGTGCAGGACTCCTAAACAAATCTTACTCTTGAAGTAATAGGGCAAAAATTGAGACTGTCTGCTGTGATTTAAATCAGTTGTAAGGAATTTTCACAGGTTAACAAGCAAAAGAAGAAATAAACAAAAAAAAGTGGGGGGGTGGGGGAATCCCAGACCTACTGGATTTTTAAAAATATTGTCAGAGCACCATTCCTTACTTGTTCACATATATATACTTCATGTGTGTGACACCCTTCATAATAGGACTAAATCCATCCCACTTACATACTGGGAGACTTAAATAGTATGTACTGATACTATTAAATGTTTAACAGAACTAAGTAAATGTAACTTTATCAGTTAGCAATAAAGCATATAGCTGCAACACCTCTTTGTGTCTCAGCTATTTAAGGTGTCTCCTTGCATGCCCTTAGCATAAGAGAGAGGCTTAGCTTTTTTTTGTAGTTCTCACGCTATAACAATACACAGTAGAGTGATCTTACATAAGAGATTTGCAGGCTTGATCCTTGACATTTCTCATTTAAAAAAAAAAAAGTCATTGTATAGTATGGATACACCAGCTTGGAGACAGCACATAAACGCATTCATAAAGGACTCGGTGGAGTCTTAAAATGGTATATCTGTGTTGTGTTAAAATTCAAACAACAATGATTATGGAACAGTAGCCAAACTGTGTTGTGTTTTTTTTCTTTTCTTTTCCAATTGCAAATACAGTTAACACAGGGATGGGCAGGGATGGTTGGATGGCATGGAGCTGTGATACCCGGTCTTGGCCTGCGGGGTTTTGGGGGGGAGAGGTTGAGGGAATATATGGCTGGGGGAAGAAACTGGTTAGGGGTAGAGAGACATAAAGGAGGTGCAGGGGACTGGGTGTGGTAAATGTTAATTAGTGTTATCTTTTAATTTGCGGTAATGTTGTACCTAGTAACCCTCATCAAAGATCAGGGCCCCATTGTGCTAGACTTGGCAGACATGTCTATCGAAGGACACAGTAAGACAAACTCTCCCTCATTTTAAACTTAGTAAAAGAGAATGCACTTCAGATTCATAGCCAGTGGTACATAGGAGAATGATGTGGCCAGCTTTACATCCAGCTGTCTTTGAGTGTCCTAATGGCTCATGTACCCATTTTGCAGCTGGGTGAACTGGTGGTGGCTTTTCAGTGTGAGAGTGCGCGAGACTCAAAGTCATGATCTTAAGGGCCACAGTCAAGCTTCTTAACCATATAAGCCAGATGAACTGGCTACTTTGATAGGAGAAGGGCTCAAAGTTTTCACTGTGGATTTACCTTCTCCCTTTCCATTCCCTTCCACTGTTCACTACCCTCATCTCACACCAGGTATATCTCCCTACTTCCCACCTGTTCCTATTGACATCCATTAGCAAGTCTGAGGAGAGCCCTGCTCTTATAGGCCTCAGAAGAGAGATTGTGGACTTTATACAGAAACAGAGTTTTTAAATTGTGTTTTTAATTCAAAACCTTGAGGAATTGACATTCAAAAATATCATTAACAAGACTGAAGATTAAAAATGTTTCAGTGGAGTCCAACTATTATCCATTCCAATATTGCTTTTCAAATAATGTGCATCTTTAACACTTCTCTTTCCCCCTTGCTTCACCCCCCCCCCCCCAAAATATTAACATGTCTGGCAATGAATAGTTAAAAGATTTCCTGATGAAAATTGCTATATAGGAGCTAGTTATTATATGGCAATGAAGATGTCTCAGATAGCAATTGCTCTTATATATCAGTTTTCATCAGGAAATCTTTGTGGTACCTAGGAGCCTGGACAATAGTACAAACAATAAAAATATTTTGCCAACTCCAAGCTTTTTTTCCTTAGTCTCTGTCCTCCAAATTAACTCCTGGAGGAATTCTGTGCCAAAAAATTAAAAATTCTTAGCACAATATTTTAAAATTCTGCAAATTTTATTTGTCAAAATAGCACGATATAATCATGCCAGTTTAAATTATTTTGGTAATTTATTTTAAAATTCCTGTCAACAAGTATGTCTGTAACAATACAGACGAAAAGAAAAGATGTAGGAAATGGTTTTTTGACAAATAGATTCCTTACTAGGCATTTTAATACAGAACTTTGAGTAATTCATTTAAACTACAATACAGAAACTTGTTTCCTGCACTTCTCAGAAGCAGTGCAAAGGCTTGGGGGGAAACAGGGGTAGCAGAGAAGCTGAGGGAGAGAGAAGGAGCCTGGGAGTGAACCTGGAGGCTTGTTGGGTGTGGGGGCGAGAAGTATGGAAGGGGTTTATTGCAGGGGGAGGGAGTGTTGGGGAGTTGGTGAGCATCCCCTATGCCAGACCATGGCTGACCCCTGGCCTCTCCCATTCAGTCAGGCACATCTGCCCCCATCCCCATGTGTCCCTGAACCCCTGTCCCCATGTGGCCCTGCAGCCCCTCTTCTGTTTAGCCCCTGGCTCAATGCTGTCACCCCAGTAACTCCTGAGCCCGTGCCCCAGTCTCCCCCCCCACACACACACACTAGTCCTTCTGAACCACCGTCTGTAACCCCCCAGCAGCCCTGCATGCCCCACTCTGTCTCTCCAGTGCTACCTCACCTGGCCCCGCTGTGAGGAACACAGCCTCTCTGAATGATTGCCCTCTCTTCTGGTGCCACAGCAGCCCCTGTAGGGCAAAAGGTATAATTTCAGTGTTTCTCCAACAATCTATATGCTGCAGAGAAAAAAAAAAACTGCAGGGGAATATGAATTCTGTGTATGCGCAGTGGTTCAGAATTCCCCCAGGAGTAACTAAATGTGATTCTGTGTGGATCACTGTATTTTACTTTTTTTTTCATTAGGGAGTATTCTTGCTTGCGTCTAAGCTATGTAAAGTGCACTCAGATGTTACAAAGGATACCATATAAACCTTTGTAATGAAACTTTTGTGTCTCTCACTCAAGTTCTTCTGTCCATTCAGTCCATGCAGCTCCTTTTAGCCCTCTTTCTAGGTCTGACCATTTGATGTCCCTAATGATGTCCCTAATATAATTTCTAGGGATGTTACTCTCATTATGAAAACTGGTTTGCACCCACTTTTTACCATTTTGATAGTTCAGATTTTCCTTCTTAAAACATACCCAGATGTTTATATCCTGTTTTTCCCTGTCCTTCATAATACAAATGTTCTAACTAAACACCTTGTAGACCCATCTAGAATATTTACACTGCAGCTCCCAGCCCATGAAGACAGATTTGTGCTAACTCACAGTGAGGACATTGCAGCAATGGCATGGGGTAGCCACCTGAGTCCAAGCGCACCTGATCCCCTTGGTCCAACCTCAAGGAGCTCTAGCCTAAGCCAGTACCCGTGCGCCACCATTTTGAAGTTGTTGGATGAGAGGAAGGTGATCAGGAACAGTCAACATGGATTCACCAAGGGCAAGTCATGCCTGACCAACCTGATTGCCTCCTATGATAAGATAACTGGCTCTGTGGATATGGGGAAAGTGGTGCACGTGATATATCTTGACTTTAGCAAAGCTTCTGGTATGGTCTCCCACAGTATTCTTGCCAGCAAGTTTAAAAAAGTATGGATTGGATGAATGGACTATAAAGTGGATAGAAAGCTGGCTAGATTATCGGGTTCAATGGGTAGTAATCAATGGCTTGATGTCTAGTTGGAAGCCGGTATCAAGCGGAGTGCCCCGGGGGTCTGTCCTGGGCACGGTTTTGTTCAACATCTTCATTAATGATCTGGATGATGGGATGGATTGCACCCTCAGCAAGTTTGCAGATGACACTGAGCTGGGTGGAAGGTAGATACGCTGGAGGATAGGGATAGGGATAGGGTCCAGAGTGACCAAGACAAATTGGAGGATTGGGCTAAAAAAATGATGAGGTTCAACAAGGACAAGGGCAGAGTCTTGCACTTAGGACGGAAGAATCCCATGCACCGCTACTGGTTGTGGACAGATTGGCTAAGCAGCAGTTCTGCAGAAAAGGACCTGGGATTGCAGTGGATAAGAAGCTGGATATGAGTCTTTGTTGCCAAGAAGGCAAATGTCATCTTGGGCTGCATTAGTAGGAGTATTGCCAGCAGATCGAGGGAAGTGATTATTCCCCTCTGTTTGGCACTGGTGAGGCCCCATCTGGAGTATTGTGTCTAGTTTTGGTCCTCCCACTACAGAAAGGATATGGACAAATTGGAGAGTCCAGTGGAGAGCAATGAAAATGATTAGGGGGCTGGGGCACATGACTTATGAGGAGAGGCTGAGAGAACTGGGCTTATTTAGTCTGCAGAAGAGAAGAATGAGGGGGGATTTGATAGCAGCCTTTAACTACCTGAAGTGGGGAGTTCCAAAGAGGATGTAGCTAGGCTGTTCTCAGTGGTGGCAGATGACAGAATGAGGAGCAATGGTCTCCAGTTGCAGTGGGGGAGGTCTGGGTTGAATATTAGAAAAAACTATTCAGCTAGGAGGGTGGTGAAGCACTGGAATGGATTACCTAGGGAGGTGGTAGACTCTCCATCCTTTAGATGTTTTTAAGGCCCGACTTGACAAAGCCCTGGCTGGGATGATTTAGTTGGGGTTGGTTCTGCTTTGAGTAGGGAGTTGGACTAGATGACCTCCTGAGGTCTCTTCTAATGCCTAATTTTCTATGATCCACACTGCTACTTTTATCATGCCAGCTCAAGCAGAGATAGCACGTCTGTCTACCTGTGCTGGGAAGCTTGCTTCCAGCTTCTGTGCGAATATACTGTAAGTCAGTGATTCTCTAACTGTGTGTGTGGGGACTCCATTTCAATGGAGTCGCCAGGGCTGGCGTTAGACTTGCTGAAGCCCAAGCCCCACCACCTGGGGCCAAAGCCCGAGCCCAGCTGCCTGGGGCTCAGGCTTCAGCCCTGGGAAGAGGGGCTCAGGATACAAGGCCACCGACTTGCCCCGACGCTGAACCCTTTGGGCTTGGGCTCTGCAACCCCCTCCCACCCGCCCGCTGTTTAGTAATTTTTTTTGTCAGAAGGGGGTCATGGTGCAATGAAGTTTGACAACCCCTGCTCTAAGTTAAACAATAAAAATCAAATTCTTCAAAAAAAAAATAATCTAAATCTATTGTGAGTTTCTATGTGGAAGGAGAATTATCCTTGTTTCTCATTTTTGTTCTCCTCAGATTCTATTTCAGAGGATAAAGGGAGGGAGATCTCTTCATACAAAAAACATTAAAGTGGTGGCAAGATCACAGGCACATAGCATTATGTGAGTGCATATTACCAGTCAAGAATGTTAGATTTGAAAAAAATCCAAAATACCAATGTTAGGAACTACAGAGTTAAGATAATACATTTCAAATGAGGCACTCAAACTGTGCACTGGCAGAGCACACCATCTTCCCTTTGCATGCAGAATATTGAAATTGTGTGTTACATAACAATGTTTCATATATACATGTTTCCATTACTAAGTTTGTATGCCAAACCTTGGAAGATGGTATTGGTTATCCCCTTCCTTACTGCTTGCTACGTTGATTGCCATTAAAAAGTCAACCTCTTAGCAATGATTTAACATAGCTGTACATTTATTTTGAATAAGAAAAAAGGGTTATTTCCAATTCCACTGTGTGGTAAATACTCATTTTTTTAATGGAATCTCCCCATATTTGAGATTTCTACAGATTAATGGAAGTAACCACTGAAAATGGAAAATTGTATCCAACTTGTAAACTGGTCTGTTTAACATGAGTGCACTTACCACTCAGGAGATTCCATCGCTCATTCTTTCTCTCCACTATTTCCTTATTTATATGTACGAGTGTTCCCCAGCCAAGATACACACACTCCTTGAAGAGAGTCTCCTGGGTATTCTATGATTCTAGCATGCCACCTACACAGAATAGAATATATCACCTCAAAAATCCAACTGAGCATCCACAATAATACATACTGTATGGGTACCATTGCATTATAATGTAGCTTAATCAGCTGAAATAATGGTTCCGTAGCTATAGAAAAAGAAACAGGAGAAAAACTAAATCTGGGCTAATGATTTTCTCTTGATTGAAACTCATCAGCACTGGAGAACTCCTGTCAGGCTTTTTCAGCAGTCGGAAAAGGACAAACATGCATTTGATTGTGAATATTGTGGGGGAAAAATACACACATGGTTTAACAGTAATTCTGGAAATATTCTTCTCCCCAGTGCAGGGAAGATAGATTCCTAATGATTCTAAAAAAAATATCATGGGTACTTCAGGCTTTCCACAGCAAAATGTAAAGCACCTTTGATAGTAATAGTAAAATGAAGGATAGGCAAGCACATTCTTGGTACCCACACAATTAATTAGAATGGGAAATCCTGACACCAAAGAAGACAAAAATTCATAAATATAACCGATATGAAATATGATAATGATATGCAAATGGTCTTAATACAAAAATGCAATACAGTTTTACTTGGTTTAATGTATCACACAGTTATACAGTAATAATGAAAGGAGAAAGAAAGTGAGAGAAAATGATAGGAAGAAGAGAGAATTTCAGCTGAGATTTGATATAAAATGGAGTGTGTGAAAAACTGGAGAGTAGGATGACTTCTGTTCTGCATGGCAGGAGGTGCAAAGTATTGCATGTCATGATATGTGGTTGTAAAGCGACAGAGAAGAGGTCAGTGCTAGATGATTGAAAGGGAAAAAGAGGAGGGTAAAAACAGTGGAGGTCTGCAAGTGAGAGGAGAGAGCCCTTAGGAAGTTCTAAATAAATGGAGGGCAATTTGCAACTTGATTTAGAAATGAATGGGGAGCCAGTCTGAGAACAGGGCGCTTGTGGATTTTATTTTGTGTGAATGAAAGTGAGCAATTACAGTTCTACACCTGCTGGAGTATGGAGAGCTGGGACTTTGAGTGGCCATAGATAAGTGAACTGAAATAATCAAAGTCAGAAAAAATGAAATCATGACGCTCATTTCAGCAAATTTGTAGGTGTGGGTACAGAAGGTAACTTCCTGATGATGCAAAGGTTAACAGATAGTGGGAGGAAAAAGGAGGCATGGGTCAAGAAGAAGAGGTGAGCTGTGTTTGAGGATTGCACAAGAGCTGCTATATTTGAGATATTTAGTTGAGGGAGAAGAAACATAAAGCTTTCTAACTTAAGACAGAGGGGTCATTAAATCCGACTATCCATGTCATTTCTTAAATCGTGCACATAACTGTGATATCTGTGTGCCTTAAAAATATTGAAAGACATACACAGCTGAGTCTCCTCTGTGCTAGCTAAGATTAGAGGTAGCTTACAGACCAGAATAAAGAATAGCAGAGAATGCAAGAACTTACCAGCACTCAGTCCTGTTTGACTCCTTTGATTAGAGGTGTTGGAGTGGAGGAGAAACCACAGGCATAGATCCAACCACCAAATCCAAAAGGTTTCAGAGTAGCAGCCGTATTAGTCTGTATTCGCAGAAAGAAAAGGAGTACTAGTGGCACCTTAGAGACTAACCAATTTATTTGAGCATAAGCGTTCGTGAGCTACAGCTCACTTCATCGGATGCATTCAGTGGAAAATACAGTGAAGAGATTTATATACACACAGAACATGAAAAAATGGGTGTTATCATACACACTGTAAGGAGAGTGATCACTTAAGATGAGCTATTACCAGCAGGAGAGCGGGGGGGGGGGGGGGGGGGGGGAAGAAAACCTTTTGTAGTGATAAGAAGTACTTGTGGCACCTTAGAGACTAACCAATTTATTTGAGCATAAGCTTTCGTGAGCTACAGCTCACTTCATCGGATACATACTGTGGAAAGTACAGAAGATCTTTTTATACACACAAAGCATGAAAAAATGGGTGTTTACCACTTCAAAAGGTTTTCTCTCCCCCCACCCCACTCTCCTGCTGGTAATAGCTTATCTAAAGTGATCACTCTCCTTACAATGTGTATGATAATCAAGGTGGGCCATTTCCAGCACAAATCCAGGGTTTAACAAGAACATCTGATGGGGGGTGGGGTAGGAAAAAACAAGGGGAAATAGGTTACCTTGCATAATAACTTAGCCACTCCCAGTCTCTACTCAAGCCTAAGTTAATTGTATCCAATTTGCAATGAATTCCAATTCAACAGTCTCTCGCTGGAGTCTGGATTTGAAGTTTTTCTGTTGTAATATCGCAACTTTCATGTCTGTAATCGCGTGACCAGAGAGATTGAAGTGTTCTCCAATTGGTTTATGAATGTTATAATTCTTGACATCTGATTTGTGTCCATTTATTCTTTTACGTAGAGACTGTCCAGTTTGACCAATGTACATGGCAGAGGGGCATTGCTGGCACATGATGGCATATATCACATTGGTGGATGTGCAGGTGAACGAGCCTCTGATAGTGTGGCTGATGTGATTAGGCCCTGTGATGGTGTCCCCTGAATAGATATGTGGGCACAGTTGGCAACGGGCTTTGTTGCAAGGATAGGTTCCTGGGTTAGTGGTTCTGTTGTGTGGTATGTGGTTGCTGGTGAGTATTTGCTTCAGGTTGGGGGCTGTCTGTAGGCAAGGACTGGCCTGTCTCCCAAGATTTGTGAGAGTGTTGGGTCATCCTTCAGGATAGGTTGAAGATCCTTGCGTACATTATCCTTGTAGATAATGCGTTGGAGGGGTTTTAGTTGGGGGCTGAAGGTGACGGCTAGTGGCGTTCTGTTATTTTCTTTGTTAGGCCTGTCCTGTAGTAGGTGACTTCTGGGAACTCTTCTGGCTCTATCAATCTGTTTCTTCACTTCCGCAGGTGGGTATTGTAGTTGTAAGAATGCTTGATAGAGATCTTGTAGGTGTTTGTCTCTGTCTGAGGGGTTGGAGCAAATGCGGTTGTATCGCAGAGCTTGTCCGTAGACAATGGATCGTGTGGTGTGGTCAGGGTGAAAGCTGGAGGCATGTAGGTAGGAATAGCGATCAGTAGGTTTCTGGTATAAGGTGGTGGTTATGTGACCATCGTTTATTAGCACTGTAGTGTCCAGGAAGTGGATCTCTTGTGTGGACTGGACCAGGCTGAGGTTGATGGTGGGATGGAAATAGTTGAAATCATGGTGGAATTCCTCAAGTGCTTCTTTTCCATGGGTCCAGATGATGAAGATGTCATCAATATAGCGCAAGTAGAGTAGGGGCGTTAGGGGACGAGAGCTGAGGAAGCGTTGTTCTAAGTCAGCCATAAAAACGCTGGCATACTGTGGGGCCATGCGGGTACCCATAGCAGTGCCGCTGATTTGAAGGTGTACATTGTCCCCAAATGTAAAATAGTTATGGGTAAGGACAAAGTCACAAAGTTCAGCCAGCAGGTTAGCCGTGACATTATCGGGGATAGTGTTCTTGACGGCTTGTAGTCCATCTTTGTGTGGAATGTTGGTGTAGAGGGCTTCTACATCTATAGTGGCCAGGATGGTGTTATTAGGAAGATCACTGATGGATTGTAGTTTCCTCAGGAAGTCAGTGGTGTCTCGAAGATAGCTGGGAGTGCTGGTAGCGTAGGGCCTGAGGAGGGAGTCTACATAGCCAGACAATCCTGATGTCAGGGTGCCAATGCCTGAGATGATGGGGTGCCCAGGATTTCCAGGTTTATGGATCTTGGGTAGTAGTTGTAAGAATGCTTACAATTACAATACCCACCTGCGGAAGTGAAGAAACAGATTGATAGAGCCAGAAGAGTTCCCAGAAGTCACCTACTACAGGACAGGCCTAACAAAGAAAATAACAGAACGCCACTAGCCGTCACCTTCAGCCCCCAACTAAAACCCCTCCAACGCATTATTAAGGATCTACAACCTATCCTGAAGGATGACCCAACACTCTCACAAATCTTGAGAGACAGGCCAGTCCTTGCCTACAGACAGCCCCCCAACCTGAAGCAAATACTCACCAGCAACCACACACCACACAACAGAACCACTAACCCAGGAACCTATCCTTGCAACAAAGCCCATTGCCAACTGTGCCCACATATCTATTCAGGGGACACCATCACAGGGCCTAATCACATCAGCCACACTATCAGAGGCTCGTTCACCTGCACATCCACCAATGTGATATATGCCATCATGTGCCAGCAATGCCCCTCTGCCATGTACGTTGGTCAAACTGGACAGTCTCTACGTAAAAGAATAAATGGACACAAATCAGATGTCAAGAATTATAACATTCATAAACCAATTGGAGAACACTTCAATCTCTCTGGTCACGCGATTACAGACATAAAAGTTGCGATATTACAACAGAAAAACTTCAAATCCAGACTCCAGCGAGAGAAGGGAAGAAAGGTTAGCAGCAGGATACGGACCCTGGACTTCAGGAAAGCAGACTTCGACTCCCTCAGGGAGCGGATGGGTAGGATCCCCTGGGGGATTAACATGAAGGGGAAAGGAGTCCAGGAGAGCTGGCTGTATTTCAAGGAATCCCTGTTGAGGTTACAGGGACAAACCATCCCGATGAGTTGAAAGAATAGTAAATATGGCAGGCGACCAGCTTGGCTTAATGGTGAAATCCTAGCGGATCTTAAACATAAAAAAGAAGCTTACAAGAAGTGGAAGGTTGGACATATGACCAGGGAAGAGTATAAAAATATTGCTCGGGCATGTAGGAAGGAAATCAGGAGGGCCAAATCGCACCTGGAGCTGCAGCTAGCAAGAGATGTCAAGAGTAACAAGAAGGGTTTCTTCAGGTATGTTGGCAACAAGAAGAAAGCCAAGGAAAGTGTGGGCCCCTTACCGAATGAGGGAGGCAACCTAGTGACAGAGGATGTGGAAAAAGCTAATGTGCTCAATGCTTTTTTTGCCTCTGTCTTCACTAACAAGGACAGCTCCCAGACTGCTGCGCTGGGCATCGCAACATGGGGAGTAGATGGCCAGCCCTCTGTGGAGAAAGAGGTGGTTAGGGACTATTTAGAAAAGCTGGACGTGCACAAGTCCATGGGGCCGGACGAGTTGCATCCGAGAGTGCTAAAGGAATTGGCGAATGTGATTGCAGAGCCATTGGCCATTATCTTTGAAAACTCGTGGCGAACGGGGGAAGTCCCGGATGACTGGAAAAAGGCTAATGTAGTGCCAATCTTTAAAAAAGGGAAGAAGGAGGATCCTGGGAACTACAGGCCAGTCAGCCTCACCTCAGTCCCCGGAAAAATCATGGAGCAGGTCCTCAAGGAATCAATCCTGAAGCACTTACACGAGAGAAAAGTGATCAGGAACAGTCAGCATGGATTCACCAAGGGTAGGTCATGCCTGACTAATCTAATAGCCTTCTATGATGAGATTACTGATTCTGTGGATGAAGGGAAAGCAGTGGATGTATTGTTTCTTGACTTTAGCAAAGCTTTTGACATGGTCTCCCACAGTATTCTTGTCAGCAAGTTAAAGAAGTATGGGCTGGATGAATGCACTCTAAGGTGGGTAGAAAGTTGGCTAGATTGTCGGGCTCAACGGGTAGTGATCAATGGCTCCATGTCTAGTTGGCAGCCGGTGTCAAGTGGAGTGCCCCAGGGGTCGGTCCTGGGGCCGGTTTTGTTCAATATCTTCATAAATGATCTGGAGGATGGTGTGGATTGCACTCTCAGCAAATTTGCGGATGATACTAAACTGGGAGGAGTGGTAGATACGCTGGAGGGCAGGGATAGGATACAGAGGGACCTAGACAAATTGGAGGATTGGGCCAAAAGAAACCTGATGAGGTTCAATAAGGATAAGTGCAGGGTCCTGCACTTAGGACGGAAGAACCCAATGCACAGCTACAGACTAGGGACCGAATGGCTAGGCAGCAGTTCTGCAGAAAAGGACCTAGGGGTTACAGTGGACGAGAAGCTGGATATGAGTCAGCAGTGTGCCCTTGTTGCCAAGAAGGCCAATGGCATTTTGGGATGTATAAGTAGGGGCATAGCGAGCAGATCGAGGGACGTGATCGTTCCCCTCTATTCGACATTGGTGAGGCCTCATCTGGAGTACTGTGTCCAGTTTTGGGCCCCACACTACAAGAAGGACGTGGATAAATTGGAGAGAGTCCAGCGAAGGGCAACAAAAATGATTAGGGGTCTGGAACACATGACTTATGAGGAGAGGCTGAGGGAACTGGGATTGTTTAGTCTGCAGAAGAGAAGAATTAGGGGGGATTTGATAGCTGCTTTCAACTACCTGAGAGGTGGTTCCAGAGAGGATGGTTCTAGACTATTCTCAGTGGTAGAAGAGGACAGGACAAGGAGTAATGGTCTCAAGTTGCAGTGGGGGAGGTTTAGGTTGGATATTAGGAAAAACTTTTTCACTAGGAGGGTGGTGAAACACTGGATTGCGTTACTTAGGGAGGTGGTAGAATCTCCTTCCTTGGAAGTTTTTAAGGTCAGGCTTGACAAAGCCCTGGCTGGGATGATTTAATTGGGGATTGGTCCTGCTTTGAGCAGGGGGTTGGACTAGATGACCTCCTGAGGTCCCTTCCAACCCTGATATTCTATGATTCTATGACTGTTGAATTGGAATTTATTTGCAAATTGGATACAATTAACTTAGGCTTGAATAGAGACTGGGAGTGGATGTGTCATTGCACAAAGTAAAACTATTTCCCCATGTTTATTTCCCCCACTGCTCCTCGAACGTTCCTGTGAACTGCTGGAAATGGCCCACCTTGATTATCGCTACAGAAGGTTTTCTCTCCCCCCCACCCCGCCCCCCGCTGGTAATAGCTCTTCTTACAGTGTGTATGATAACACCTATTTTTGGATGTTCTGTGTTTATATAAATCTCCTCACTGTATTTTCCACTGAATGCATCCGATGAAGTGAGCTGTAGCTCACAAAAGCTTATGCTCAAATAAATTGGTTAGTCTCTAAGGTGCCACTAGTACTCCTTTTCTTTCTGCAAATCCAAAAGGGATTTTCCAGAGGTGCCATTTCCTCAAGCAGAAGAGTGACTCTCCATGGTCCTCCCTTCAGCTGTCTGATTCACTTGCTGGGACCAATGGGGCAGGGAAAAGCACCAGGAGCTGTAACAGGGTTGAGTAGAAGACCCACAGGAGGGAGGGGAAAGGTCCAAAACCACTCCCAACATCACTCCAGGAAGCTCCCTTTGGTGTTGGGGATGGAACAAATAATGCTAGCAGGCCCTTCGAAGGTGCCTACCAGTTGATCTCCCTGCTTGCTGTTCCCACTATGTTCAACCCTGGAATAATCATACATGGAAGCAACACCTACACAGAAACAGGGCAGTAGCAAATGACAATGGTGATCTCTTTTCCCAGTCACTGGCAGATGTGCTTTAGGTGGGTGAGAACACAAAGGGAGGAAGAGAGAGAGGGGCAGAGACTACAGGGATTATGAGTGATGAGTAAAGTGTGACAGAACCATTAGGAACTTGGAGTTGGGAGGAAGGCAGCATGTATTGTGTATGGGGAAAGTGTAAGGAGAGAGCGTTATGATTTAGAATTGGCTTTTTGAATGGTAAAAGGAGCAGACCGTCCCCTCCCCAAATCAACATTGACTTTGAATTGGGGATGCATGAGGGTATTATTGCAACCTGGAGTCCTCACCAGAGGTAGAAGAGTTAGGTAAGAGCAGAAACATGACAGAAGGAAAGTAAAAATGTCTACATCCTGTATAGCTAGATGTGTGACAAGGCAAGATACCATAGAGTGGTCCACAGCATTAAAGCCTCTACTAAAGTCAAGGAGGGGGTGCTATCAGGAGTAGAGAGTAGGTGGTCATTGCTTACAAAAAGAAAAATGTTTTCCATAATAAAGGGGTAGTGAAATCCCAATTTTTAAATTGGTCATGGATATTGCTGTGTGGGTTGTTATGGAAGATAAGAGAAAAAGAGACCTTCCCAAGTACTGCTGAAAGACACTTAGAAATAGATTTCTGGCTAGAGTGTCATAGTTAAAGGAGGATTCTGGAGAAGAGGATGAACCATGACAGATTCTGAAGAGTTGGGGAAGCTATCAGAGAAAATTTTTTGCCATGTATGGAAATGGAGGATGCAAGGGCAAGGGTACAACAATGAATGACAGCAGAAGTAAAGAAATCAAGAGAGGAGGTTATTTTCTTAAGACCTTGGATAATGTTGGCAGGATGTGAGGAGTTGCAAATGAATAGGAGAAAAAACTGATTGGGGAAGAGAGGAAGTATATAAACTATGAATAGCGATTGGTGGGAGGTGTTGCAGAGTGGGAAATGTGTGTATAAATTAAAACAGTTCTACGGTAGATAGCAATAAGGAAGCAAAACCCTTTTCAGCTGGCTGGAGAAAGGGCTGAGCTGGGAGGTAGAGAAGAACGTTAGTGGATGGGAGCAGGAACAAGGATTATCAGGTCTTTTGTGGACATGGAAAGACATACTTGTTCAGAATCTGATGAGATTTCCAGGTCTGGCTGGGAACACACAGCATTGTTTTTTCACCAGCTTATGCACTTGAGGGTCTGTAGCTGGTTTGAAATTTGAATACTAAGGAGAACCTGAGATACAGAACACATAGTAGATTGGCTAAAAGTACACATTATGTGAGCAGTTTTGTTTAGCCTGCGAGAAGTAAGAGCTACGTTATTGGTTGAAATATCCTGGAATTCTGTGATGTCACAGTTGTGGGACTTGAATATTCTAGAATTGGCCAAGCCTGGGACTTTGTTTATTTCCCTGGTTTTCTAGATAGACTTTGGAATGTGCAGAACAAAATTTAAAAGCCCAGGAAAGATCAAATATCTGACCCAGCTTCTGCCAAATCCTGACTAGAGAAAATGTGTACTTAGTTGTTTCTAAACAATATTAATAATTTTCTCATTTCCTTTTCTTATACCACTTCTATTAGTTTCTTTCTTCTTTCATAATACCAAGTTTCAAGTACAGCTTTGTGTTGCCTAGGTCGAAGGAACAAAAAGAGACTTTCCCTGGAGACCTTTCTCCAGCCTCACTTTTGCAACTGGTTGGCTAAGCTCTCTATTTTCAACAGTAGTCGCTCAGCAGCTCTCTAGCCTGCAACAAACTTCCAGGTTTTAACGGGTGATAGTTGGAGGCCCAGTTGTCACCAGAGAGGACCAGGTGGAAGCTCTTTTATCCATTCATAGCTTGCAGCAGAAAGCATAGGAGTTTCCCACATACTCCTCAGAAGCTTTTAAGTACTTCATTGGCGCTAGAACGCTTACAGTTTAAATATGCTTAGTCCACTGAATTTGCAGGGTTATTTCTGCTAGTGTTACAGTGTCCATGTGCACATGCTACTTTAAATATCAGATCTGAAAGAAAAAAATCAAAATTTCTTGCAGCAAAAGGGATTAATATTGGTCAGATTATTTGCGTTAGCAGAGTTCTCATTACTTTCTGGTGAAATTCTGTTTGGTTATGGTAATCAACCTAGGATGGATTTTCCTGCTATTAAATGACAAAGATTTTCAGCTTACTTCTGTGAAATTTCTCAAGTTTTACAGACTGAATTTGGAAAGTTACATTGTTTCCACCAGTGCATGCATGCTTCATTTCTCCTAGTGTATGTGCAAAGAATTCTGAGTGCAGAATTAAAGTAGCTATCTGCAGGGAACAGTGACTTGACAGTCTCAGCGGATGAAGAATGAACGAGGTGACTGTACTTGCATTCTTTGTGTGTGCAATTTTATTCCCCTGATGGAACTGTGCCGTTTTAGGATTGTAATCAAATAAGCACACACTTTCAAGTTTTTTTCTAATAGCTGATTTGCCCAGTGCATTCATTCTACAAATGGGGCATCTAAGTGTATCTTTGAATTCCTCTTCTCAGCAAAATTTTCATGATAAGTCATCGGAACATGATGTCCTGACTGTTAAGTACAAAATATACTGTGTTTTCATATTTATTGTGTTTTTATGGATTATTCCAGTTTCTGTTATTGGTAGCAGTATTGTGATAATACATTGCACCCCCAACCAAGATCAGGGCACATGTGCAAGTACTGTAGATATATTTTTAAGAGAGTCCCTTAAGAACTTAAACTGTAAATAGGCAAGACAGACAAAGGGTGGGAGAAAAGCAGTAATATCCCCATTTTACAGATGGGGAACTGAGACACAGGGAGGCTGAATTACTTGCCCAGGGACACAAAGAGAGTCGATTGGAAAATCTGGAATTAAATCCAACTCCCCTGAGTTCCAGAGCAATGCCTTAAGCTCAAGATCATCTTTCCTTCTTGATTTATATTTAGCCTGCCTGTCTGTATACATGTTTGCTAGAAAAAACAGGAGGCTCTGTGAAGTCAGTATATTTTTATCATTTTTAGTGCTATATCTTTAAAACAGATAGTCAAGGAGTTAGAATAGCATTTCTTTTTGTGATAAGGATATGAAAATTGATTGGCATATATACACGCTGAAGAAGACACAATCCATTTAAAGGAAGTTACCTCCAATATTAGTTATATTTGATCAGATTTTAAGGTGGTCACCTGGACTCTCTAGTGTATTTTAATTGAACATTTAAGAAGCTGTTCATAGTTGTTACCACCAGATGGTTGGTCCTCTTCTTTCCCATCAGGGCACCTAGTCCATCTGATGCTATAGAACCACTGTGGCTCAGGGGTTCCCCATGCTCTTTGGTGGTGCCAAGGGGTCAAGGAGGATCCCAGTTGAACAGTGGAAAGGTCTTCACACCAGAAAGTCTGAAGTTCAATTAGGCAAAGGAGGTTATGGTGTCAGCAGGGTCCTGGGCCTGTGAAGATGCCACTGGTAGTCCTGTTGCCTCCCATGGATCAAACTCTTCCCTAGGAAAGTGGTGGTCTTCCACCAGCCCATGTAGATCAGAGTTACACTTAGCTACAGAAGATGAATATTGGGCTTATAAATCACTGGGATCATTTTGATCTCTGAAAATTCCTGCAGTTTCTGATACCTCCTCCTTTTGTAAACTGTGAAGATTTTGTCTTTGACCCTCTTTTAAAAAAAATAAATAAATCCCTGTCTCATAAACATAAATGTGCTTTACCTATGTACTCTTTGGAGAAGGGACTCTTTTTAGATACCATCTGGCATTTTCGGGGCACTACTGCAACATACAAATAACTGTAAGACGCAAAAATCTACATTAATTCAGTGTCTTAAAATAAATTATTATTCTATTAGTCAAAATACAACTGTTCTTTTAAAAAATGGATAAAAATAACATGAATAGAATACCTTGTAACTAGACTGCCAATAAATAACCACACTCCTTTAGGGCTGAAAAGCCCAATAATGTAATAGATTTGTACTCAGCTTTTCCCTTCTTTTTTTTTCTGATGGCATATATTTTAGGGCCTGATCCAAAGTCCAATGTGAGTCTTTGAACCAACTTCAGTGGCTTTAGATCAGTCCTGTAGTGTTTTGTGCTGCTTGCATGTCTTTTGGCAAGACACACCATAGAGTTATGGAGATGACCACTCATTTTGCTGGGTGATAGCATGCAGTGTGGTCCTCAACTAAATGCTGCAGCTGCTGTCAGCCTCTTGAATGTCAGATCAGATTTCAGGCTCTACAGTGCAGATCTGATGAGGGCACTGTGTAGCCCTGAGTGCAGAGGTTTAAGAAGCAGAATTTCTAAACTATTTTAAATGTTTGCCATGCACCAGAGATTAGAACCCGGCCCCAGGAGTGCCTTTATCTCCTCTTTCCAGTATGTTCGTCTTCTGTAAGTCCAACAAGCAAGTTTCTCTCCTTCTCAAAATCAGTTTCATGTGCCTGGACAGATTCCCACGGTATATTAATGGTAAATAATCTAAAACTCAATTAACCTACTCAGAGGATGTCATTGGATCATATATAGAGATAAATGCTTTTTAATGTCTCTTGAGACATTTGTTCTAAACTTGTAATTGCTTGTTGATAAAAGCTCTGCCTCAGAATCAAGTGCTGCCATATCTGTGTGTATATGTAGTCAGATTGGTTGAAATCTTGGTCCTGTTAAAGTCAATGGGAGTTTTGGCATTGACTTCAACGGGGCCAGGATTCAACCCATTATGTCTATGAAACTTTGTATGTAGTTGTTATTGTTCCCAGTGTGCACTATACCTTGGCCCCCCTTTCATTCACTCCCATGAGCTCCTTTTACAAGCCACCAGTCTGTGCCTGCCCTTCTCTCCAGGCAGAACTTCCAGTTCAGCCCACTTTTAGACTGGTTCACCAGGTTACAGCACTTCTGTTCCCAGAAATGTATTACCTCTCCAAGCCCAACTGAATTTGGACCCTGCTGCAGAATTCTGTCTGGGAGCTTATGACGAGTATGGAATTGCAGTGACTTAGGACAGCTTTTCAAAACAAGTATGATTTATTTATTGATTGACAAGAGTTAAAATAACAAAATCTGAAATCCATACTATCTTACCTAAACTTTGATTTTTCTGGGCCAATTTTAGATAGAGGCTGCAGGAGTGCACTCTATCTCGCCCATCCCAATGCTGTGACTCTATCAGTCAGTGTCTCTCTCCCCTTAAAGTCGCAGGTTGTCTTGTGAATCATTGTAAAGTCATTTTGCTCAGACTTCTGCCTGAAGATCTCCTGGGGTTTGGAGCACAGCATCTGAACCTGAACAAACAAGTTCATGTGTTTCTCCAGAGGTATTGGAGTTATTCTTCCCACAGTAGATTGCCGGTATTGTCCCTTTGAGCTCCAGGAAATTGAATTCTGCCTACAACCAGAGTTTGTGGGTTTCTGAGGATTTAATATTGACGACCTTTTAGCCAGTCATACAATAACCACCCAAACCCAGAGAGACAAGTATAGATATAGGTTACACCCACAAAAATTAATAGAGATAATTCCCACATTCTTCAGTGTTCATGTGCTGTGGCTGCTATCAGATGACAATCATTTCAATGGAGGGCCAAAATCTACCCCTTTTTAAAATAATGAGAAAGTGTTTTTTCAGTCTCCATTTCAAAATGGCAGAATGGTTTTTGCTCAAACTTTACAAAAGAGATAAGACCTGAAAGATTAAATGTTTTATATGTAATATATACTCTGTGTGTGTATGTGTAACATTTGATCTATGCATGGCATAAATTTAAATAGCACTAGCTATTTAACTAGACAAACTTTTTAAATTAGGCTGGTTAATAGTCCCACAATGAAGAGAAGTGCCTTTAACAATGCCAGGGAAAACTTCTTTTGATTTGACTGACTATGGGGTTGTGAAAACTGTACTTTGAACATGCACAGGGAAAAAAGAGAGGAGGTATTGCCTTATATCAAACATGTATACACTTGGACTGAGGTTGAGATGGAAATAGGAGACAGACATGTTGAAAGTCTCTGGGTAAGGATAAAGGGGTTAAAAAACAAGAGTGATGTCATGGTAGGTGTGATGGTGCACCCCATAAAGCTCTATGGAAATATGCTTATGAATGTATATATGTGACATAACTGGAATATGTTTTATGCTACATATGCCATGTAACATATCTCTGTAAAGGTTATGATCTACTGAATCTATTCTTCCTATTTGTATACCTGTATCATTTTTGTAGTTGAAGTTATGAATATTGGCTGTATATTTGTTTGATTTCTAAACAGCCTTAGTAAGAAGCATTTGGTCAGCTTCTTGAGAAACAAATGTGCAAGTTAAGTGCCCAGTCAAGAAGCACTTAACAGACAATAGAACTTGAAGACACCAATCCACATCTGAGCTTTCCCAGAAATGTGGCTTCACTGGTAAGGAACTCAGTCTTGCAGGAACATGTGACTTGCCTATGTGACTCTGAAACTCCATTTTGTAGCTGGACTTTGCATAGGAGAGAGGAGGGGGTCTCCACCCACAAGAGAAAGTCTATTTAAACCCCTGGGAGACCCCTCCATTTTGTCTTCAGCTGGCTCAGGAGCTATTCTCTCCACCCCCAAGGATACCTAAAAGAAACTGGAACAAAAGACAGTAACTACAGGGGGTGTGAGTGATTGCTGGACCCGGACTAAAAGGAGATTAGTCTGTAAAAGGAATGTTACTGGAACTGGTGAGGTTTTGTCTGTATTCAGTTTTATTAGACATAGACTTGTGGGTTTTATTTTATTTTGCTTGGTAATTCATTTTGTTCTGTCTGTTACTACTTGGAACCACTCAAATCCTACTTTCTGTATTTAATAAAATCACTTTTAACTTATTAATTAACCCAGAGTATGTATTAATACTTGGGAGGTGGGGGGAACAGCTGTGCATATCGCTCTATCAGTGTTACAGAGGGTGAACAATTTATGAGTTTACCCTGTATAAACTTTATATAGGGTAAAACGGATTTATTTGGGGTTTGGGCCCCATTGGGAGTTGGGCATCTGAGTTTCAAGGACAGGAACACTTCTGTAAGCTGCTTTCAGGTAAGCCTACAGCTGTTAGGGGACATGGTTCAGACCTGGGTCTGGGTTTGCAGCAGGCTAGCGGGTCTGGCTCAAACCAGGCAGGGCACTGAAGTCCTAAGCTGACTGGGCAAGAAAGCAGGAGCAGAAGTAGTCTTGGCACATCAGGTGGCAGCTCCCAGGGGGTTTCTGTGATCCAACCCTGTAGGTGTCTACTACAGATCACCTAACCAGGAAGAAGAGGTGGATGCAGCTATTTTTTAAACAACTAACAAAATCATCCAAAGCCCGGGACTTGGTGGTGATGGGAGACTTCAACTACCCAAACATCTTTTAGGAAAGATAACACAGCAGGGCACAGATTAACCAACAATTTCTTGGGATGTATTAGTGACATTTTTTTTATTTCAGAAGGTGGAGAAAGCTACTAGGGAAGAGGTTCTAGATTTGATTTTGACAAATAGGGAGCAACTGATTGAGAATTTGAAAGTGAAAGGCAGCTTGGATAAAAGTGATCATGAAATGGTAGAGTTCATGATGCTAAGGAATTGTAGGAGGGAAAACAGCACAATAAAGATAATGGATTTCAAGAAGGCAGACTTTAGCAAACCCGGGGAGTTGGTAGGTAAGATCCCATGGGAAGCAAGTGTAAGGGGAAAAACAGTTCAAGAGAGCTTGGCAATTTTTCAAAGAGACATTATTAAGAGCACAAGAGCAAACTATCTCACTGCATAGGAAAGACAAAAAGTACGGCAAGAGACCGCCCTGGCTTAACCAGGAGATCTTCAATGATCTGAAACTCAAATGAGTCCTACAAAAAATTGGAAACTAGGTCAAATTACAAAGGATGAATATAAACAAGTATGGAGGGAAAAATTAGGCCAAGACACAAAATGAGATTAAACTAGCTAGAGACGTAAAGGGTAGCAAGAAAACATTTTGCAAATACATTAGAAGCAAGAAGAAGACCAAGGACAGTATAGGCCTGTTAATCAATGAGGGGGGAAAAGCAATAAAAGAAAATGTAGAAATGGCAGAAGTGCTAAATGACTTTTTTGTTTCAATTTTCATCAAAAAGGTTAGCAGCGACTCAATGTCTAACATAATAAATGCCAGTGAATGTGAGGGAGGATCAGAAGCTAAAATAGGGAAAGAACAAGTTAAAAATTGATTAGACAAGTTAGATGTCTTGAAGTCACCAGGACCTGATGAAATACATCCTAGTACTCAAGGAGCTGACAGAGCAGATATCCAAACCATTAGCAATTATCTTCCAAAAGTCACGGAAAACTGAAGAGAATCCAGAGGACTAGAAAAGGGAAAATATAGTGCCAATCAATAAAAATGGAAATGAGGACAATCCGGGGAATTACAGACAAGTCAGTTTAACTTCAGTACCCGAAAGATAATGGAGCAAATAATTAAGCAATCAATTTGCAAACACCTATAAGATTATAAAGTGATAAGTAACAGTCAGTGTGGATTTTTCAAGAACAAATTATGTCAAATCAACCTAATAACATTCTTTGACAGGGTAACAAGTCTTGTGGATGGGGGAAAGTGGTAGGTGTGCTATATTTTGACTTTAGTAAGGCTTTTGATACTGTCTGATATGACCTTCTTGTAAACAAACTAGGGAAATACAGTCTAAATGGGGCTACTCTAAGATGGGTGCATAACTGGTTGGAAAACTGTTCTCAGAGAGTAGTTATCAGTGGTTCACAGTGAAGCTGGAAGGGCATATCAAGTGCGGTTCTGCAGAGGTCAGTTCTGGGTCTAGTTCTGTTCAATATCTTGATCAATTATTTAGATAATGGGATAGAGAGTATACTTATAAAGTTTGTGGATGATACCAAGCTTGGAGGGGTTGCAAGTGCTTTGGAAGATGGGATTAAAATGATCCGGATAAACTGGAAAAATGGTCTGAAGTAAACAGGATGAAATTCAGTGAGGACAAATGCAAAGTACTCCTCTTACGAAGGAACAATCAATTGCACACACACAATATGGGAAATGACTGCCTAACAAGGAGTACTGCAGAAAGGGATCTGGGGGTCATAGTGGATTACAAGCCAAATATGAGTCTACAGTGTAACATTGTTGCAAAAAAACCCAAACATAATTCTGGGATGAATTAGCAGAAGTGTTGTAAGCAAGACACATTCTTCTGCTCTATTCCTCACTGAGTAGGCCTCAACCAGAGTATTGTGTCTAGTTCTGATTACCACATTTCAGGAAAGATATGATTTGAATTGGAGAGAGTCCAGATTAGCGCAAAAAAATGATTAATGGTCTAGAAAACACAACCTATGAGGGAAGATTGAAAAAAAAATTGGTTTGTTTAGTCTGGAGAAGAGAAGACTGAGAGGGGACATAACAGTTTTCAAATACATAAAGAGGTGTTGGGAGGAGGGAGAAAAATTGTTCTTGTTAACCTCTGAGGATAGGACAATGGGCTTAAATTGCAGCAAGGGCAGTTTAGGTTGGACATTAGGAAAAACTTCCTAATGATCAGGGTAATTAAGCACTGGAATAAGTTGCATAGGGAGGTTGTAGAATCTCTGACACTGGAGATTTTTAAGAGCAGGTTAGACAACCACCTGTCAGAAACTATTTAGATAATACTTCATCCTGCCTTGAGTGCAGGGGACTGGACTAGATGACCTCTCGAGGTCCCTTCTAGTCCTACAAGCCTGTGATTCCATGATTTTGGGAATGGTTTGGTTTTACATTTTTCAACCAGGGTTTAAGAAAAGGTTGTTTACATAGCTACTTTGGCTTCATACTGAACATGTGCATCTGCTGAGGTGCACAATGAAAAGGGTAGGTCTTCTCTTTGTGTTTCATTATAACTGAATAGCATATTCCAGTGATTCAGTTGCTGGTGATTTTTAATACATTCTGTCTGAATTCCCTTCAAACCTATATCTTGTATGAGGGTGAAATGTTTTGTGTTATGCAGGAGGTCAGGTTAGATGATCATCATGGTCTTTTCAAGTCTTAAAATCTAGAGTAAGATACCTTCTTTTAAACATAAAGAGCAGCCAAAAGCTGTAATGGAACAAACTCTTTAAAAGGTACCTAGCTCTGAGATGGGCAGAGGTGGGGTAGTTTAAACCTGTCTAACCCTTGTGATGTCAGGGGCTTGTTCAGCCCCAGGCGCTGATTAGGGCAGTTTTGAGGGCTGCCTTAACTTGTACTCTAGCTGCTATTACATCTAAGGAACTGGTGGGTATGTCTACACACTGCACACTAAGTCTAGGTTCTGATTCATGTTTGAGCCCAAGCTTGCTTCCGTCAACACACAAATAAGTCTAACTTGGTCAGCAAGCACTCAGGACCCAGGTCCTAGGACCCTGCTTTGCGGGGTCAGTCAGAGCACAACTCCTCTATGACTCGGGTCCAAGCCCTGTCATTTTGCAGTGTGGACGCAGGTGAAGCTGCAGATCTGAGTCAGAATGTCTGCACAGTGCAGTATGGACATGTTAGCATGTCTGTGGGACATGGGCCCAGGAGTTGTAAACCAAGGTTTATGATGCAGTGAGGACATTTAAGTGCAGGCTTGGAAACACTAAGTCCATAAGCCTGGGTCCCACAGACTTAGGCTTAATGTGCAGTATAGACATACCCTATATGGCCCAGGGAATAGCTTTGGCACAATGGGTGTTCTGGCTGCATTCCTTACACCCCTAACATAATCATGCTTGTTGCACCCAATCCTACACTGCACCAGCTAGTTCTGCTGCCAGACAGACACCCCTTTGTAACCTATGAGCAGAGCACCTAGGCATTCACCAGTGTTTAGGGTCACCATAAAACTACTATAGATTTGTAGTGAAAGTGTGATGAGGTTTGTGCCAATTTTATGTGTGTTTTATATATGGATGAACATCCATGGCAGATAAGGGTTACCTGAACCTAGTAATTTAGTTAGGATTTAAAAAATAAAAATCTGCAGAGGAAAAAGCTAGTGTGTATTAAAGTGTAGTTCTACTTTTAAAAGTGACTGTAGAAGAATAACTAGAATCTATCTTCCTCTCAGAACTGTGTTGGTTTTGAAGGGTGAAGAGTCATACAAAGCCATAAAAACTTTAACCCATTTCAGGAGGTATGATTCTGAATACACACAAACAGATCTATTGAGTTAAGTCAGTGCCATTTTTCAGAGTAAAACTTGCATTAACTCACCATGCCATCTGTTCTAACCCCCATAAATAAATTATCTTCCTGTCGAGAGATCTTAGAATGGGTTCAGAAATTGAATAATAACTTGCAGTTATGATATCTTACAAAAACACATGGTATTGCAATTGTGTTATTTAGGAGCAAGCTGGCAAAAATTAATTCCATTCTTCAGTACTGTAAACTTGAAGTTGACCGACTGCAAGTGGGACTGAAAGTTGAGAGTTTTACACCTGAGCACCTAAGGAATTGAGCCAGGAATTGATTAATAAAGGATCAAAGATGGGCAATATAATTAATGCCAATCAACATGAGTTTATTGGAAACAGATTTTACCAAACTAACTTTATACATTTTGAATGAGATTACAAGTTTGGATGATAGAGGTAATAGTGTTAATGTAATGTACTTAGACCTGTGTAAGGCATTTGACTTGGTGCCGCACAATATTTTGATTAAGAAACTAAAATGATACAAAATCAACACGGCACACATGAAGGGATGAAAAGCTGGCAAACTGATCGGGTTCAAAATGGAATTGCAAATGTGGACTCATCATTGAGTTTGTTTCAACACGGAGTGGGCCCCGCAGAGATTGATTAGCAGCTCTGCTCTATTTAAAATGTTTATCAATGACTGGGAAGACAACATAAAATCATTCCTGACAAAATTTGCAGATGACACAAAGATTGTGGAGAGGCAAATGATGAAGAGGACAGGTCACCAATACAGAGCTATCTGGATCGCATAGTAAACTGGGGGCAAGTAAACAATATGCATTTTAATACAGGCACATGTAAAGTGATACATAGAATCAAATAATAGAAATGCAGTATTGGAGGGTACCTTAATAGGACATCTAGTCCGCTCCCCTGAACTGAGGCAGGACTAAATATTATCTAAACCACCCTGACAGCTGTTTGTCGAATCTGTTGTTAAAAACCTCCATTGACAGAGATTCCACAACCTCCTTAGGTAATTTGTTCCAGTGTTAACTGCCCTTACAGTTAGGAAATTTTTCCTAATGTCTAAATGTCCCTTGCTTCTTGTCCTGTCCTCGGTGGATAGCTGAACAATTTATCACCCTTCTCTTTATAATAACCTTTTAGGTACTTGAAGTCTGTTATAATGTCCCCGCTCAATCTTCTCTTCTCCGGATGAAACAAACCTAGTTTTGCAACTTCTCTCATAGGTCATGTTTTCTAGACCTTTAATCTCCCTCCCCCCCCCGCCCTCTGGACTTTCTCCAGTTTGTCTACATCTTTCCTGAAATGTGGCAACCAGAACTGGACACAGTTGAGGCCTCATTAGTGCTCAGTAGAGTAGAAGAATTGCTTTTTGTGTTTTGCTTACAACATTCCTGCTAATACATCCCAGAATGATGTTTGCTTTTATTTTTAATTTTTTTTGCAATAGCGTTACACTGTTGACACATATTTAGCTTGTGATCCACTATGACCCTCAGATCCATTTCTTCACGACTCCTTCCTAGGCAATCATTTCCCATTTTATATTTGTGCAATTGATTATTCCTTCCTAAGTGTAGTATTCTGCCGGGAGCTCTGACCCCTCTCACTCTGCGGCTGCAGCCTCAGCTCCTCCCTCCTCCAGCTGAGGCCCTGAGCCCCAGGGCTAATGCCCCGAGGCAGTAAAGTATTTGCTTTTTGTGTGGTGTGTGTGTGTGTCTCCGCTGCTGCCTGATTACTTCCAGTTCCACATGGTGTCCGGTTGACTGATAAGTCCGTAACTCTGGTGTTTGTATCTTTGAGGTTCTACTGTGTAGTAAGTAGTGGTAGACTTTGACAATTACATACGTTTGTGGGAAAACTGCAACAAAACACAGTACACCAGAATGGGAGACAAAAGTGAACTTGTCAAACACTTGAATGCAATGTAGTTTTAGTTATTACAGTCTTTGTGGGTCAAATTTTAAAAGGTGATCTCTTATATTCACGTGCACCCTTGTTCACAGAATCATAGAAATGTAGGGCTGGAAAGGAGCTTGAGAGGTCTTCTAGCCCAGGGGCGGATTAGCCTCTGGGCCGACAGGGCCTGTGCCCAAGGGCCCCAGCCACCTGGGGGGCCCTGGAAAAACTCTGCTGCTGGGCGGCGGAAGCCCAGAGCCCCAGCCACCGGCTGGGTGGGGGAAGTCCCCTGGCAGAAGCTGCGGGATGGGGGAAGCCCCCTGTGCTCCCCCCCCAGTCCCGATCAGAAGCCGAGGGACGGGGGAAGGCTCCCCTACCCCCTCTGCACCCATCTCCAGCAGAAGCCTCAGTGCGCCCCCCCCCCCCCCCCGACCCCATCCCCGGCAGATGCTGTGGCCCAGGGCCCCAGGAAACCTTAATCCATCTCTGATCTAGCCCAGCCCACTCATACTGAGGTAGGGCCAAGTATAGCTAGACAGAGGTTTGTCTAACCTGTTCTTAAAGTTCTAGTGATGGGGATTCAACAACCTCCCTTGGAAGCCTAGTCCAGTACTTACCCTTTTTTTTTTTTTTTTTTTGAAGCTGCCGCAAAGTGGGATCAGAGAACAATCTCTGGTCCTCCCTATTCAGCCAGATTCCTCCATCACAAGCGGTTGAGTCTGTACTTCTGTCTTCTTTAGAGAAATGTAGGATCCCATCCCAGCTGCTCTCTCTGCCTCCTGCTGGGTATAAGGCTCCTCCCTCAGCTGCTTCAGTCTTCTTTTGTGAACTTTAGATTTGAAATGTTCCTTCATGCTATTCAAATCTACAAAGTATCGCACGCAGTAGTGCTGCGCACTCCCGGGCATGTCGGGGTCCGGCTCCTGGTGCAGCAGCCTGGCCGTGTTGTCCGGCTGCAGGTCCCCATGGATCTGGTCCAGGTCCCGGCACCGCTGCTTTGCTTTCCACTGGCGGGCCAGGGAGCGCGCCTTGTGCGAGCCCGTGTGATGGGAGCTCCGCGGCGCCATGGCGAGGACGGGGCGGGGAGACTATTCTTAGGTAGAAAGTTTTTCCTGATATCTAACCTAAATCTCCCTTGCTGCAGATTAAGCCCATTGTGTGGCTATGGAGAGCAATTGATCAGCCTTTTTAAAACAGCCCTTAATGTATTTGAAGATTATCAGGTCCCCCCTTAGTCGTCTTTTCTCAAGACAAAACATGTTCAGTTTTTTTAACTTTCCCTCACAGGGCTGGTTTTCTAAACCTTTTATCATTTTTGTTGCTCTCTTCTGAACTCTCTCCAGTTTATCCACATCTTTTCCAGAGTGTGGCACCCAGAATTGGACACAGTACTCCAGCGTTGAGTAGAGTGGGACAACTACCTTGTCTTACATACAACTCTCTTGTTAATATACCCCAGAATGATATTCGCCGTTTTTACAACTGCATCACGTTGGTGACTCATATTCAGTCTGTGATCCTCTCTAACCCCCAGATCCTTTTCAGCAGTACTACCACCTAGCCAGTTATTCCCCATTTTCATATTTTCCTTCCTAAGTGTTATACTTTGCCCTTGTCTTTATTTAATTTCATCCTTTTGATTTCAGACCAATTCAGTTGTTTCCCATGCTTACAAATGTGATGACAGGGTAGTTTTCTTTATCTCTCACTACTTGGATTTCAGCTGAGAGAGTCAACAAGGGTGCTAATTAGTGCCAGCTGTGGTGTCTGTATGGACTCAGACCCTCTACTTCAGGGGAAAAATTAAAGCTTGTAGCTGCAGGAGCATACAGGAGCTTCTAATGCTGCTCAAGGCACACAAATCTATTGTATGATAGGCACTCTGCTTTTTAAGGACTGACATAGCCAGTGAATCAATGGAAATAAAGTTCCTATGTCCACCTTAGGGATCTAGGACCCTCATTTTAGGTACCCAGGTTTGAAAATGTGGGCCTAAATTGCCTAGTCAGTTGACATATGTGGCTATCCCAAGGAAATGAAGAAGTAAATAGGGCTGATAAGTTGTTCAGGATACAGAGTTGTATATACAAAGAATTAGACCCTTGCAACTCAACAAGAACCTGATGGAACATGACTGCAAGTGTTGGGGTCAGGTTGGATCTGGTCTGAAAACAACCCAACCCAAAGCCCTGGTTGGGATGATTTAGTTGGGGTTGGTCCTGCTTTGAGCAGGGGGTTGGACTAGATGACCCCTTTAGGTCTCTTCCAACCCTAATCTTCTGTGATTCTTGGGCTTGGTTTGGGTAGTACCTGTTCACCTCCTCCTGCCCGTCGGGTTGGCGCAGTGGCTGCATGACCCACTCCTGCCAGCTGCGACTGCCTTGTACTGCATATGCTGCGGAGTGAGAGTCTCTGTGACTTGTCAGCATACTCAATCTGCAGCACATACAGGGCAGCAAGGTGGTGGTGGCTGTCAGGAGTGGGAAGCAGCCAGAGATGGATTGTGGGCATGGGGACCAGAAATCCCCAGCCAGTCTGAGCCCCAAGAATGAGGTGGTGGTGGTGCTGACAAAGATTTGGGCTGGGTCTGAAAATGTCTTGACTCACTCAGGATTGGGTTCTTATGGTGTAGTCAGTTCAGGTTCGGCTTTAAAATTAGGTCTAAGCAGATCTCTGCACAGTAAAGAGAGTTCATAATAATCTCTCGTAGTTAATATATGTTAAAAGTGATGAAATGTCTGGCTCATAACTGCAACATTTATAAAGTGCTCTACAAAGCTGAACTAGAAGTCTATCGTATAATCAGAATTGCCTATTTTAATATACCTAATTGAATTGTATGGGCTATGCACCATGTGTTGCAGTCATTTAAAACATCACTGAAGTCTGGTAGAACCCTAAGCAAAATTTAAATCTACAAAATTAAATTATTTTGCATAAGTTTGCATATTTTTACACCAATGTTTATTTTATAGTTAATCATAAACATAGTCGCTTTCTCCAATGTAGGCCTTTTTTGAGGATGAGACAGGTAATGTCCTCAGGAGTAACGTGCCAAAATTGTCTTGAAAATGTACAAGTCAAAGCATAAAATGTACTTGCATCTGTTTTACCAAAATGACTGATGATAGTATTTTTTTTAACACTATTTACTTCCCTTTGGAAGTGGAATTTCGCAAGTCTGATTTAATTTGCAACCACGTTCTCAGAATGTCTTTTCTGTAAAATCATTGACGTTTCCGCAACTGTGTAGCTGTAGTGTATATTTACACAGTGGGGAAAAATTGATAGGGTTTTGCATCTCAAAAGGGAGTGATTTGCTATATTCAGGGTAATTATATATTTGACGAATATGCTGGAGCATATTCTACCATAATAACTGAGTGATGTCTTGGCAACAAGAATCAGTATCAACACACTGAAGATTACTAGTTATAAAATATTAGAGAGTTTATTTTCACATCTCTGGTGGGGATTTATATACCTAACTCCTACTAATGTTAATGGGATCTAGGTGTGTAAAATCCAAAATCCAAGGGCATCAGTAGAAGAATAGACTCTGTGCACCCTATATTTATAATACGGAATGAAACAATTTTGCTATTCAAGGGATGACAATTAAATGTGCATATTTACTTATATCTGTCATGGCCAGGTTATGGGCATGGGCCAGGTTATGGGCAGCCAGACCCCGTAGTCAGAGCCAGAGTCTCCAGTCATGAGACAGGAGTCGAGTCTGCTGGGCTAGGATAGTGGGAGGACAGAAGCAGGAGATAAACTGGAGATCAGGACCATGAGTTGGGAACCAGAGTCAGGCTGGGTCAGGATACCAGAAGAGCCCACTGAAGGTCAGGAATCACGGATCAGATGCCAGGAGACAAGCCAGGTCGGAATGCCAGGAAATCAGGTCGAGGGGCAATAGGCACACAATCTGGAGCAGGGCGGGGCCCAGTTGTTCAGACAGGTTCTTGTTCCTGCTGCTGGCTTTTAAATAGGGCCAGCAGGACAACCAGCTGCTCTAGGACTCCTTCATGCTGGGCCTGGTTTTTGCTGGTCCCAGGTAAGCAGTTGTCAATAGGCTGCCAGGTGGAGGGTTGGAGCATGGCTGCTTCCATGAACCCTGTGGGCCCACATTTGAGATCCAAGAGTCACAACAATATCCTTATTGCTAATACCAAGGAGTAATAAAACAATTGGGTAATCATTATGTAGTGTGGAGACTGTAACTGAATATAGTGAACTGAATTCTTGACCGCATCCTGTCTCTGAGCTCACAGCGACTCAATTTATTGACCTCGAGGAGATTGCTAGATGTGCTGTATTGCACAATGATATGGCATGATTTTCACAAAGATGGGGAAAAAGGTATGGGCAAAAAATACCTTTGATCAGGCAAGGGGTTTCTTCTCCAAACCGATCTAATTCTTCCTAAAGAATTATTGAATGTTTGGACTGAGGTTCAGCATAGTCCTTGACTTTTACTGACTTGTTCACTCATTCACAACTTTGATACTGTAGAAATTAAAAAGCAAGTCCTGCTGGCCTAACTTAGGTGAGTAGTCCCGTTGATTTCTGTAGAACTACGTGGGCACGTGAGACGAGAGTTAGCTCCAAAAGAGCTGTGAATATGTCCACTGTGTAAGCTATTCCAGGAATAATTCAGTTTCTCTGCTGCATTACTCTCCTTCACAGCTGAACAAAGACTACACAGAACCTGAAGTCTGAGAACCAAATTTTTCCTTACTCCAGTGCATGAATGGAAGAGGATGCAGGAGTCGTCCCCCCGCCCCCACCACCTTGTACATCCCACAGAAGGGACAGGGAGAAGGACAGATAGCAGGCCCTATGCTTAGCATAGTGTGAAGGCTATTCCTTCTGGGTGAAAACCATACCACTTGTGTGAATGCAGAGCAGTTGGGGAAATGAAATCCATTTCTCAAGTAAGGGTTTGGGTTCACGGCTTCTGTGCTGGTCCCAGCCCTCACCCTTCAAGCCACCTATACCAACCAATGCGCTGCGGTAGTGGTTACAGTCCCTCCATACATGTGGAGTGTGGGGTTTTGAGCTACTGTACTTGCATGTGTAACCCACACACCTCCTGGATGTGGTGTTGTGTCCCATCTAGTGGCACGGAGACCACTTAGAGAGAGAGATTAATAAGTTTGCTCTTCTGCCTAAGCTAAGAGCCATATGGCTTTTAGCTTGTGCACTAGAGCAGGGGTTCTTATCCTTTACTGCAGCTTGCACCCCTTTGATTCTCAAAATATGTTCTCGCACCCCTTATCAAAAATCTAGTGACTAGAGGCTCATACACTAAGCTCCAAAGTTCCCAGGTTCAATCCCGCCCGCTGACCACTGGGGTCTGTCGGTGTTACAAGTGGGAGATCATCCCGGATTTCAACTGGGAAGTCTCTAGAGCTCGGGACATGGTTCCTCAGCTATGGGAAGTATGTAACCCCCACACCTCCTGGGTGTAGTGTTCTGTCCCATCTAGTGGCACTGGGACCTCTTAGAGAGAGAGATTAATGAGTTTGCTCTACAGCCTTAGCCGTATGGCTTTTAGCTCACGCAGGAGAGGCTCATGCATTTAGCTTCAGAGGTCCCAGGTTCGATCCTGATGACGGGGGTCTATCGGCGTTACACATGGATGTGTGTCTGTGGCCACTCCCATTGTGATATTCTGCAAATGCCTATGTGGCTCCAGTTTGGGCAGCACATACACAGGCGCCCTGGTGTAGCTGTTCTCCCAGTGGAAGCCCCCCTCGGTTCTTTTATAGGGCTTACATAATGGGTATTTTGGATGAATTTGTCTGTGTGCCTGCAGTGAGTCGGGGCAAATAAATGAATTCAGAGTGGCACAAATGATGAGTGATGCAGCCTGTACATTCGGTGTGGTGCCAGGGAGATGGGGGAGGCACAATCTGTCTCAGAGCTCCACCTGGTTGGGTGCCACTTTCCATTACCCTCAATGCCGAGCCCCTAGGGGACTAACAGAATCTGTCCTTGAGTCATTATAAACATGTTACCTTGATGGTGTATGATTTTGCGTTGGATCCTTTACATATATAGTTCATTTGTTTTGAACGTATATGATTAATTGAGATATGTGATTGACACAGATATTGGCCAGCATGTTTGCAGAGTTTAACAGGAGCATGAACTGTGCAAGAGTCGCCTCTGTTTCTGTAGGATTATACAGTATGAATCACATAAAATATGCTCAGAAGCATTCCTTAGTTTGATATTTACTTTTACGGTCTGTATTAAGGGCACTAAAGGATAGTCAAATAATGGTAATGATCTGAAAAAAGAGTACTAAACACCATTATGCACATTGTTGAATTGTATACTTATTTAGTATCAGAAATGTAATCTTTTTGATATATATGATGGTATCCAATTTTGTTCTTATTCCCTAATTCCACTGATATACTAAACAATGCTAAGTATAATTTTAACTACTGTAATAAAATAAATACACTACTAGTTAAAACCAGCAGCATTTCTTCTCAAACCTCATGCTCCTTTTTTTATGGTGAACAGTAAGTTCATTTCTGAGCCAGGAAAGTATCATTAAGCACCCGAGAAACAGCTGTAAACACAATACCTATTTTCTTTGCTGCATAGGCAACTGCTGTAAGAAGTTGCCTTGGCAGAACCTTAAAACTAACATTGTAAGGAGCACTTTCAGATTTAAATTTACTCTTGGCACCAGTACTTAAACTGTGTCTGAACAGTTTGATGAACACAGTAGTCCTGTAGATGAAGTAAGAGCAGTTTTACAATGGCTTTTTTAATTAATCTAACTTTTACTATCTATTGCATATTATCTTTATGTTTTTAAAAAAAAAAGAAAACGAAAAAAAATCAGGGTTATAAAGCGGAATAAGGGAGATTTATGTAGCCACAACCTTTGTGGGTGATTTTTATGAGTTTTATTAACAAGCTAAGCAAGATGTAGTGTGCAATAAAACTGAGCTCTCCTGGTATTGCTTTCAACTTTTTTCCTGATATTTCAGATGTTTATAAAATAATTGTACTTCTGATTAAAATAAAAAACGTGTAACGTGTCGTACTATGATATACTGATGAACCCAGTGACATTTTGAAAAGCAGGTTTCTTGAATATTAGGGATCATACAAGATTACTACAGATTGGGAATGTATTAATGACATTCCATTTATTTTACATATATATATTTCTGAATTGCTCAGATTGTAGTTTCTTGCACACATGGCTAACAGTGAAGAATGGAAAATTGGTCTGGGTGGAAAGGACAAATAACAAAATGGAACAGTAGTGGGTTGTCATATTTTACACTCATAATGTGGTGCTTGCAATATAATGATTAGACATACAATAATTCAATGGTTTCCTGCTTAATAGTTGGTACATTTAGAATCAAACCATCTCCTCAGCACCAAAGCTAAGTCACCTGACTTTGTGTGGGTCAAGAGGGTGGGGACAGAATTTGCAGGGTGTGGGGAAAATATGAACTGACCTGAACCTTTCTTCAAATCTTAAGCCAAAATAAATCTATCTTAGTTAGTTAGTCAGTGCGTCATTATTTATGTGCTTCAGAACCTGCACCTTCTGGTTTTTTTGAAGACAAGAAGTGGAGGTGTAGGAGTAATAAGAAAGAGGTTGGAAATCTCTTGAGAGAGCTTGTTCCTTTCATTATTATTATTTATTTATTTTGCCCACTTATGAAGTATTAGTAACTTTATAAAAAGCATTCAAATGTTGAGGTACTGAACTGACTGGAGATCACCCATCATAAACAGAGATGCAATTAAGATGATTTTTACCCTTTCTTTGATGCACACGTTTGGATTTTCAAAGAATTTCTTTATGTATATCCCCACTATTGGACTGAGTGGGTTCTTAGTGAGCTTAGAATCATCTTGAAAGTAGTTGGGGCTTGGATGCAACACTGATCTCTACAGCATGGTTCTGCTGAGACACTAAGGCCCTAATCTAGCAAAACCCTTACGGTTAAAGTTAAGCATGCTTGTGAGTAGTCCCACTGACTTCAGTGGGACAGCTCTCAGGCTTAAAAATAAGCATATGCGTAAGAGCTTTGATGGACTGGGGTCTGTATTTGTGCTACTTTTATCTTGCCCACTAATTTTTCTCTTTTAAATGTATGCATGTATTTATATAACATCTTTATTTATTTCTTAGTTACTTTGTCTTTTATCTAGCTTTATATCATTGACTTTTTTGCTTCCTTTATTTTGGGGCGAATTTGCAAAAAAGACAGGATATTTTGCATGCCTTCCATGCACATTTTAACATATCCTGTAAAATGAGGCTGGGATCAGATGCTCTGCATCCTTTTATATTCTCCTTTTCATAGGTATCATCACAGGTCATATTCCACATTCTTTTATGCATTAAGGCCCCAATGAGCTCTATGCAGGTGGGTTTATGTGTCCACACAGAGTCCCACTGAAAAGACTGGAGCTCCGCATAGATACAGGGATTGATCTATCTGGAGCTGTTTGCACAGCTGGGGGCCTAAAAATGAAATTTTAACTCAATTTTTTTATTCGTTCATGCATAACTTGAGTAGACTGCTGTGAGATCACCTACTCAATGGACATATCGAATCCATTTACAATCATGCAAATGTGACATGTAAATGGACTATCGTGGCAGATTATTGATCTTAGAACAAAATTCACACAATGTATGTTTTTTTTAAAAACCATTGTCTCTCAACATAAAGAAAATCTGTTCCTATTGGGCCATTGGAAGGCATATATATGCAAAGTAAGGGCCAACTCCAAAAGAAATTGTAAGTTTCTTCTTCCAGTTGATATGCAGCAACTATTTGTTTTTAAGTAACTATTTTTTATAATGACAAATGTGTTTTTTTTTACTCTTCTCAGTCTCAGAAACAGTTGAAAGTTATTTTTGAGAATGAGGCCATTTTGAAACATTCAAAAGAAAGAATGTTTTCAAGCAGAGATCAAATTTGTCAAATTTCAGCCTGGCAGGTGTTATAAACACCTGAAAATAGCCATCTATTTTGAATAAATATTAGGGCTGTCAATTGCAGTTATCTCACGTGATTAACTCATAAAAAAATTAATCCTGATTAATCACACTTATAACAATAGAACACCATTTGAAATTTATTAAACATTTTTGGATATTTTTCTACATTTTCAGTATTGATTTCAACTACAACACAACACTAAGTGCACAGGGCTCACTTCATATTATTATTTTTTATTACAAATATATGCATTATAAAAATGATAAGCAAAAGAAATAGTATTTTTTTAATTCATCTCATACAAGTACTGACCCACAATCTCTTTATTGTGAAAGTGTAACTTACAAATGCAGATTTTTTTTGGTTACATAACTGCACTCAAAGACAAAACAGTGTAAAACTTTAGAGCCTACAAGTCCACTCAGTCCTACTTCTTTTTCTGCCAATCGCTAAGACAAACAAGTTTGTTTACATTGACGGGAGATAGTGCTGCTTGCTTCTTATTTACAATGTCACCTGAAAGTGAGAACAGGTGTTCGCATGGCACTTTTGTAGCCAGCATTGCAAGGAATTTACATGCCAGATATGCTAACCATTTGTATGCCCCTTCATGTTGCGGCCACCATTCCAGAGGACATGCTTTCATGCTGATGATGCTCATTAAAAAAATAATGTGTCAATTAAATTTGTGACTGTACTCCTTTGGGGGAGAATTGTATGTCTTCTGCTCTGTTTTACCCACATTCTGCATATATTTCATGTTATAGCAGTCTCAGATGATGACCCAGCACGTGTTGGTTTTAAGACCACTTTCACAGCAGATTTGACAAAACTCAAAGAAGGTACCGATGTGAGATTTCTAAAAATAGCTACAGCACTTGACCCAAGGTTTAAGAATCTGAAGCACAGTCCAAAACAAAAGTAAAGTCTAGGGATGAGGTGTGGAGCATGCTTTTAGAAGTCTTAAAGGAGCAAACTCTGATGCAAAACTACAGAACCCAAACCACCAGAAAAGAAAATCAGCCTTCTGCTGGTGTCATCTGACTCAGATGATGAAAATGAACATGCATCAGTCCGCACTGCTTTGGATTGTTATCAAACAGAACCCATGATCAGTATGGAAGCATGTCCTTTGGAATGGTGATTGAAGCATGAAGAGAGATGAATCTTTAGCATATTTGGCATGTATACATCTTGCAACACCAGCTATAACAGTGACATGCAAATGCATGTTCTCACTTTCAGGTGACATTGTAAACAAGAAGCAGACAGCATTATCTCTTCCTGCAAATTGTAACCAACCTTGTTTGTCTGAGTTATTGGCTGACCAAGAAGTAGGACTGAGTGAACTTGTAGGCTCTAAAGTTTTACACTGTTTTATTTTTTAATGCAGGTTTTTTTACATAATTCTACATTTGTAAGTTCAACTTTCATGATAAAGAGATTGCACTACAGTACTTGTATGAGGTGAATTGAAAAATACAGTTTTGTTTTTTTACAGTGCAAATATTTGTAATAAAAATAAATATAAAGTGAGCACTGTACACTTCGTATTCTGTGTTGTAATTTAAATGAATAGATTTGAAAATGTAGTAAACATCCAAAAATATTTAAAATAAATGATACTCTATTATTGTTTAACAGCGTCATTAATTGTGCAATTAATCGTGATTAATTTTTTTAATAGTTTGTCAGCCCTAATAAACATACATAAGTAACTGTGTGCTTCATAATAGTAACTGGTAATAATGCTGAACATTTTTAATCAGAGCTGGTTGAAATATTTTACAGAGAACACTTTGCCATTGGAAAATGCAGTTTTGTCAAAATCTAAGCGTTTTGCAGGAAATTTTTTCAAGGGAAAGTGTCAAAATGAATAATTTCAGCTTTTAATTTAATTTTGTTAATGTTGAAACATTTTGTTTCAATAGGGTAAAAACTATTTTTTACTTATTGTCCCATTTTGACTTTTATATTGTATTATAATAGTTTGATATATATATACTATTATGTATTATGTATTATATTATAATATTTTGACATTAATGAAACAAAATATTTTGATGTTTCCAAATCAATTTTCTTTTCAGAATTTGAAAATTATTGAAATTTCAACATTTTATTCTGATTCAGAACAAAAACAAATTTCAAAATGCCAGAACTTTCCACGAGATGGAAATTCCATTTTCTGACCAGCTACTTATAAAGCGCTTGTTGTCCTCAAAGGAGTACAAATATTAATCTTTCTGAGTATTGTCAGATTTTGGGCTTCCAGTATTGTTTCTTAAGCTCTTTTATTCTTCCTCTACTCTTTTCCAACAAAATATTTGTCAGGTGTGTTTTAGTTGTGCTTTGCGTTGTTCCACTGGAAAATTTAAAGAAAGTGACTGGTGAGTTTGTGTGTTTCAATTTTGGGTGTCCAATTTGAGACTCCTTAAAGCGTCTTGATTTTCATGGGGAAGTGCTCACCACTTTCTGAAGCACTTCGTAAGGTATCATAACATGGACATCCAAAAACAGAAGTATGCTAACTCACCAGTCCCTTTTGAAAATATAAGTAATCATTTTTATGTTTGTAGTGTTATTGTAGCCATATCGGTCCCATGATATGAGAGAGGCAAGTAATCAGTGTGTCACAGCTAGGGTTAAGATTTTATTTTGGTTATTTGTAGTAAAAGTCACAGACAGGTTGCAGGCAATAAATAAGAATTCACGGAAGCCTGATCCCTGCCACTGGCAGGGGGCTAAGGTGCAGTGGGGGGTGGGGGCTGATAGCCCAAGCCCTAAAGTCCTGGAGGTCATGAAAAATCACAGAATCTGTGACCTCTGTGGCCCTAATCTAGCAATCTGGCCCTAATCAGTGACAGATTTGTAGGTTTAGTCACAGCCGAATACAAGGTGGGACAGATCGTTAAACATAAAGGGTTAATTAATGTTTCAGGAGACCACTTAAAATGAAGTGGGCAATTAACACCTCTGCAGTTGTAGGACAAAGGAGGGTTAGTAGGTTACAAATTGTGAAAAGTGGAAAATGGAATAACCTCTCAATTCTCATCCTCAAAGGAAACCTGCACAACACCTTCAAAAGCCAAGCCTGGAAACTTAAATTCATAACTCTGCTAGACACTAAAAATCATGGACTTAGAGATGCTGGTTTTATGGCTCATTACAACAATTTGTAACCTACTAGCCCTCCTTTGTCCTATGACTGCAGAATTGTTAAAATGAAGTGGGCGATTAAGGGGTCTCCTGTGACATTGTTAAACATAAGAGGTTAACACATCTGTCCCAGCTTGTATTTAGCTGTGACACTGAATACTTTTTCCACAGCTGAAGAACAGCTCTGTGAAGCTTGAAATTTCCCTTCCACCAATAGAAGTTGGTCCAATAAAATATATAACCTCATCTACCTTGTCTCTATCATTTTTATGTGGCATTTAGAAATAGAAAATGAAATATTACAATTCCAAGAATAGAAAATGAAATATTATAATTCCATGAATAGAAAATACATTTTTAACATGTTGCATCAAATTGACACTTCTAAGTATTACATATTTACTTCACTAAATTCATACTAGAGAGGGGCTGCACTGGTTTTAAAGATCTAGGAATCTTCAAACTGTCCTGTGAGTGGATCAAATACAGGGACTACCTAACCTACTTTCCAAATTGCTATGAGGCGCCTTTGCTGCAAAAGCAGTTTTTCTGGAGAAGATGTCACAATTTTACTGTAGTCAGTACTGATACTTTCAACTAGGGTTGCTTGTATATAGATAACTTTTCTTTTAAAGGCAATTGTGTTCTCCAAAATATAAATGCACTTACAAAACATATAAACACCTTCCTAAAACAGTGACGTGAAGAACCCTTTTTAAAAGAAGATGCACTTGTCTCTCTCTTTTCCTGCAAGAAGTAAAAACTGATTTTAATGGAATGAGAGTAAGGTTAAAATAGCTGATCTAAATGGTGCTTTTCCAATTGGAAAAATACATAGTCCTTCTTCATTTTGGGTGACATCCAAGAGAAGAATATTTCGTACAGTGAAAATGGGCAGCCAGACAAGTAAGCACTTTGTGAGGGTATTTGGACATATACGGTAGATAAATAATAAGAACTAAGCTTCATAATTCTCCCTTTCTTCCCCCCCACCCCCCTCCCCCATTCATTTGTTAACATGTCTCATTATTTCCTTTTAAAATGAATAAACTGATACATACAGAGGAGCAATCATTGCCTTTCACATGATATGCATCTTGGGGTTTTTTGGGGGTTTTTTTGCTTCAGTTTTGACTAAAAAGATTAATGGTGATTAGATATTTAACACAATATTAAGAACAAAGAGGAAGGAACACATTAAAGAATATTTAGATAAGTTAGATGTATTCAAGTCAGCGGGGCTTCATGAAATTCATCTTAGGGTACTTTAAAAAACTAGCTGAAGCAATCTTGGAACTGTTAGCAATTATCTTCCAGAATTCATGGAGGACAGGTGAGGTTCTAGAGGACTGGAGAAGGGCAAACATAGTACCTCTTTTTAAAAAGGGAAACAAAGAGGACCCGGGGAATTATAGCCCAACTTTGATACCTAGAAAAGTACTTGAACAAATTATTAAACAGTTTGTAATCACCTAGAGGACAATAGGGTTATAAGGAACATGAATTTGTCAAAAACAAATCATGCCAAACCAATCTAATTTCCCCCTTTGACAGGGTTACTGGCTTGTGAATAGGGAGGGAGCAGTAGATGTGATATATCTAGATTTTAGTAAGGCTTTTGACACAGTCCCATATGACATTCTCATAAACTAACCAGGGAAATCTGGTCTAGATGAAATTACTATAAGGTAGGTGCACAACTGGATGAAAGATCCTGCTCAAAGAGTAGTTATCAATGGCTTCCTATCAAACTGGGAGGGTGTATTTAATGGAGTTGCACAGGGGTCAGTCCTGGGTTCAGTAATAGTCAATATTTTTGTTGTTAACTTGAATAATGGAATGGAGAATATGCTTATAAAATATGTAGATGGCATCAAACCAGGAAGGGTTGCAAGCACTTTGGAGGACATTATTCTATTTCAAAATGACCTGGAAAAATTAGAGAATTGGTCTGAAATCAACATGATGAAATTCAATAAAGATAAGTGCAAAGTACTGTACTTAGTGAGGAGAAATCAGAAGCATGACCACAAAATGGGGAATAACTGACTAGGTGGTAGAACTGCAGAAAAGGATCTGGGGTTAGAGTGGATCACAAATTGAATATGAGTCAATAATGTGTTGCAGTTATGAAAAATATATCATTCATATATTAACAGGTACATAAGACACGGGAGGTAGTTGTCCCTCTCTGCTCATCACTGGTGAGGCCTCAGCGGGAGTATTGTGTCCAGTTCTGGATGCCACAGATTAAGAAAGAAGTGGATAAATTAGAGAGAGTTCAGAGGAGAGCAACAAAAATGACAAAAGGTTCAGAAACCCGGAAGCATGAGGAAGGTTAAAAAAAACTAGGCAAGTTTAGTCATCAGAAAAGAAGACTGAGGGGAGGACCTGATAACAGTCTTCAGCTATGTTAAGGACTGTTATGAAAAGGATGGTGATCAATTGTTCTCCATGTCCTCTAAAGGTAGGACAACAAGTAATGGGCTTAATCTGCAGCAAGAGAGATTTAGGCTAACTATTAGGAAAAGCTTTATAACTAAGGCCTGGTCTACACTGAGGGTGGGGGGATCGATCTAAGATACGCAACTTCAGCTACAAGAATAGCGTAGCTGAAGTTGACGTGCCTTAGATCGACTTAGAATCACTCACTTCACGTCCTCGCAGCGCGGGATTGACGGCTGCCGCTCCCCCGTCGACTTCGCTTCTGCCTCTCGCCCTGTTGGAGTTCTGGAGTTGACTGCAGGACGATCGGGGATCGATTTGTCGTGTCTACACTAGACACGATAAATTGATCCCCGATAGATCGATCACTACCCGCCGATCTGGCGGTTAGTGTAGACATGGCAGAATGATAGTTAAGTACTGAAATGGGTTTCCAAGGGGGGTTGTGGAATCCCCATCAGTGGAGATTTTTAAGCACAGGTTGGACAAACCCTTGTCATAGATGGTCTATTTCTTGGTCCTGCCTCAGCGCAGGGAGCTAGACTTAATGATCTCCCGAGGTCCCTTCCAGCCCTGTGTTTCTATGATTCAATGACTGATCCGTGTTTAAAAGTTTGGAAGTTGCAAGTCAGTGACTAACATCATTGCAGATGTAGAAAGATGTAATTTTCAAAGCAGAGCTCTAAACTGATGTTGCAGAGCTGTCAAATGATTTTTTGAAATGGAAATAGATTCCTGCTCCTCACCCAGGGATCTTTGGGTCACTGAGTTACTTTCTGGCTATCTCCCTCTTAATAATGCTCTCACATTTTGCAAGCAAGGTAACAAGTTTGACTCTGTTGACATTTGCCTAGTGAAGTTGACTGCCTAGACTTCCATCTAAATTAGCTGGCAAAGCAGAATCCTAGCATTTTAGCCTCATAGATATAGACAAGGCTGAGATTAGACATGAATGTACTGATTTAGATGCACAATACTTCCTAATACTTCACATATCTCTTACACCATGTCAAACCTTTCTTGAATTTTGGGACTGATTCAGGTAAATTCCGCTTACACACCATTTATCTTCTGTAAGTTTTGGCAGAGGTGTTTGCCAGCCTGTCTGCTCTCCCCTATTTCCGCTTTGTACTCTGGTGTTCCCCGCATAGTAGATCTCCAGAGTACACAGTGTATTTTGAAACCCCTGAGCTTATGTGCTTTGGAACTTCTAAGTCATATTGTGCACTCTGGGTTGTAACTGATCTTAAGTGGAAGCCCTAGAACAAGTGTCAAGGTTCCTTCCCCACTTCGAACTCTACGGTACAGATGTGGGGACCTGCATGAAAGACCCCCGAAGCTTATTTTTACCAGTTTAGGTTAAAAACTTCCCCAAGGTACAAACTTTGGCTGGTCCTTGAACTGTATGCTGCCACCACCAAGCGTGTTAAACAAAGAACAGGGAAAGAGCCCACTTGGAGACGTCTTCCCCAAAAATGTCCCCCCAAGCCCTACACCCCCTTTCCTGGGGAAGGCTTGATAAAAATCCTCACCAATTTGTACAGGTGAACACAGACCCAAACCCTTGGATCTTAAGAACAAGGAAAAAGCAATCAGGTTCTTAAAAGAAGAATTTTAATTAAAGAAAAGGTAAAAGAATCACCTCTGTAAAATCAGGATGGTAAATACCTTACAGGGTAATCAGATTCAAAACATAGAGAATCCCTCTAGGCAAAACCTTAAGTTATAAAAAGACACAAAAACCAGAATATACATTCTATTCAGCACAACTTATCAGCCATTTAAACAAAACAGACTCTAACGCATATCTAACTAGATTGCTTATTAGCCCTTTACAGGAGTTCTGACCTGCATTCCTGCTCTGGTCCTGGCAAAAGACAACACAGACAGAGAGAGAACCCTTTGTTCCCCCCCCTCCCAATTTGAAAGTATCTTGTCTCCTCATTGGTCATTTTGGTCAGGTGCCAGCGAGGTTGTCTTAGCTTCTTAACCCTTTATAGGTGAAAGGGTTCTGCCTCTGGCCAGGAGGGATTTCATAGCACTGTTTACAGACAGGTGGTTACCCTGCCCTTTATATTTATGACAACAAGTATTCATTCAAACCAGGCAGCAGCAGGACACGGTAGAAAAATGGGTGGACTTTGCATTCAGGCAGCTGCAGCTAGTCTTACTGGGATGGTACTCAAACTTCCTATCTAAAATTACTGTGGAGTCTCACTCCTGAAAATTCTGTTAGTGTAAGGGAGGGCCCCATAATTTTTTTTCTCAGAAAAATCCTGACTGAGGGCCACAAAGTTGTCCTGAAGAGTGCTGCTGTTGGAGGTGGGAATGTCTCCCCACAGTAAAGATGCAGGACAGAGAAGGAAGAACCCCTTTAGGTACCTCAGCAGATTTGTAAATTGGGTTAATAAGCAGATAAGTATCTTAATATCTTGGTAGGAAGGATGGTCCTATGGTTAAGGCACTGTACTAGGACTCAGGAGATGTGAGTCAAATTCTTAGCTCTGCTATACCTTTCCTGGGTGACCTTGGGCAAATTACTTAGCCTCTGAATGCCTCAGTTTCCCATTTGTAAAATTAGATGGGAAACTGAAAATATTTTTTCTGCAACTCTTTGTTTTGTCTATTAGACTGAAAGATCTTTGGAGCTGGGATTTTCTCTTTCCGTGTGTACGGTGCCTACCACAATAGGTTCCCAATCACAGTTGGGGTTTCTAAGTGCTTATGTAATACAAATAATAATATTGAATAGTGGGTAGAGCACTGAACTGGAAGTTGGGAGACCTGGATTATATTCCGGCACTCTCATAGACCTGCTGAGGCACCTTGGACATTTTACTTCACTTCCTCATGCCTCAATTTCCCTATCTGTCAAATGGAGATAATGATACTTACTCCCCTTTGTAAGATGTTTCGAGATCTATGGTACCACTATATAAGAGCTTAATACTAGTAATATCTGACATCATCCTGGTATTGCGATTGGCTGACACAATCCATTTCACTCTGTAATTTTAAATAACAAAGATACTGTGATTTGTAAATGACACTTTGGGCATATAGATGGCGTCATTTGTTTTCAGTATCAGCAGAGACTAAGGCCGTTGTGCTCAGAATGGCCAAGGACATGGAGATTCTCTCATGGTCACTATTTAGAAGTCAGTGTTCTTCGCCTTTAATGATAAAGTAATAGGATGTTTACAGGCAGGAAAGGCATTATTCTGTCTTGTAGATAATGTGGAGAGAGAAGCGTAAGGCCTTTAATGTGCAATGTAATACAAATGTCTAGCACACTGTGGATGCTAGAGCAAACAAAAATAATACATAATAATAAGTACACATTGCTTTGGAATCTTAACGTTTCCATTTCTTTGACTTTTGTGAATACAAATTCTTATTGTTGATGTTGAAATAGCATACATTTTTGCAGTTAATATTTGCGTTTGCAAGAAATCCTCAGTGTGCTACATCTCAGCTGTGCTGCACTGAAGATTTCCTCCTGCTCTGAGGGTTAGTGCTTGAACACAGAATGGGGATTAGACAATGAAGAGCTCCTGTCTCTGCCAAAACTTGTTGGCATGCACCTTCCAATCAGAAAGCACAGTTCAACTGTCACATTTTTGTTGAATGATACTCTCCATATAAGGATTGTGTATTTATTTCACAATGTTAAATAACTGTAATTACCTTGGGGTCCAATCCTGATCTCAGTTGACTCCTATGAATTCAAAGGGAGCAAGTTTGGGTTCTTTTGCAGAACCAGGACTCAGAAAGTCCACACTGAGCTAGCCCATCATGTGAACTGAAGAGGGGAAGAAACATGAGGAAAGATGGATCAGTGGTTAGGGCACTAGCCTAGGACTGGGGAGACCTGGGTTCAATTTCCTTCTTTGCCATGGACTTCCGATGTGACCTCGAGCAATTCTTTATAGTCTTTCTGTCCCTCAGTTCTCCATCTATAAAATGGGAATAATAATACTTCCCTACCTCACAGCGATGTTGTGAGGATAAATACGTTAAAGATTATGAAGTGCTTTGATATCTACTGATGATAGGCAGTATTTAAGAGCTAAGTATTATTCTGTGTAAGTTAATAAACAAAACAAAATGCTCAGTACTAAATGTTGCACTAGGCAGAACCCAAAACTGTTTCCATTTCTGAACTCCATGCAAAGTAGTCACCTCAGTAGTAAATCTGATTGATTATATTAGAGGGCCAGATTTTCAGCTGATGTAAATTGGGGTAGCTCCCCTGAAATCATATTTCAATTGGACCTCAGTGGAGTTACCACTATTTTCACCACCTGGGCCTTGAGGTGCGATAGGATCTTCATAGTTAAGGATGAATCTCATGTTCCAGAATAATGCAGGATTCACACTCTTAAGGACTGAAGCATTTAAAGAGTTAAATTAATCACAGTAATGTACTCTGACTGAAGAGTTCGTGCCAGTTGATGCTGGCCTAAGCAATGGGAGAATCTCAGGACGGAAACAGTGCAGTGATGCTTAATTGCAATGGCAGCTACAATATCTCTTATGAGATAAGAAAGAGGACATTGTAGGCCAATAAGGGAACAGGGCTTGCATAGAAGGGGACAAATTCTCACTCTTTAAAGAAACAGTTTAAAAGTGTATTAAAGAGAGTAAAATCCAATACTCTGTGAAAGTAGTATTTAAACTTTCTTTAAAAAGTCTGAAGATATGTCACATGAAAAACTGTGTAACAGATTTTGGACTTGTCTATGGGTGTGGACTGTGGGGCTGTGAATTGTAAAGTGCACCAAAGAGTTGCACTATAAGTGCCCCATATGGATATTGCTGGTGCAAACTGGTACTTGGTTGCTGTTAACATAGTCCCCTTTCAGACAGGACTATGCTAATGTGAGCTAGGTATCATATCCACATGGGGTAGTTAGAATGGAACTCTCTGGTGTGCTCTGCAGTTCACACCTCCATAGTCTGCACTGTGGGACCGTGTAGACATTGCCTGAATCAAAGAGGAAATCCTTAAAATAAACTATGTTGTTAAAGTTTTGTCCATGTATTTCTCTGGAAAAACAGCTTAAGAGATACTGATAAATGACTGTTCTTCTTCAAGTGTTTGTTCACGTCGATTCCAATCAGGTGTGCGTGCGCCACGTGCATGGTCGTCGGAAACCTTTTCCCTAAGCACCTCCTGTCGGGTCAGCTGGGGAGCACCCTGGAGTGGCGCCTTCATGGCGCTCAATATATGACCCTGCTGACCCAGCCCCCCTTCAGTTCCTTCTTACCGTCCGTGGCAGCCATTGGAACAGTGACTCGCTTGCTTTGCAAGTGTTCCCCTAGTGTAGTTACGTAGTCTAATTCTTCTTCTTGTTTTCTTGTTTTGTAGGTGTTAGTAGTTAGTATGGTTATAGTTGTTAGTATAGGTTTTTCTGAGCAAGATATTTCCATGTCCCCACACCTGGTGGGTTGTGCAAGTTATTTGCTGGTGGGCCGCAGCAAATAACTCGTGGCCCGCGGGCCGTGTGTTTGAGACCCCAATGTAGACAGACTGCCACAGCATCTGAGTGACCTTCAACAAGGGGCACTAGTACAGTGAGGAGCAGCTATGTCATTCTTGACCATAAGGGGATACCAAGTGGTGAGAGAACTCTGTAACAAGAAACATGAATTATAAAGTGGTTTTAAAATGTGAATTAAAATGATACCCTCCTAATATTCTGCAGTTTTGGAATTTAATTGCCCGATGCTTATTCCTTCAATTTAATCCTGACTGAGTTCAAGAACTAGTGCAAACACTAAAAAGAATGCCCGGATCCCTGCGATAGGCGCATACTCAGATAATAACGTGTGGATCCTGTTCCATTCTTAATCTTATTGGGTGATGGGAATTTTAAAGAACACTATAAATTATTCTTCTGTATGAAACTTCTTTTCATCAGTGTATTTTGGGACTGTTCAGGGCCCCAGTGGCCTAAAGGATAAGGCATTGGCTTCCTAAACCAGAGATTGTGAGTTCAAGTCCCACCTGGGGTGAAAAATTACTTTCTTTGGGGGAGGGATAGCTCAGTGGTTTGAGCATTGGCCTTCTAAACCCAGGATTGTTAGTTCAGTCTCTGAGGGGGCCATTTAGGGATCTGAGGTCCCTTCCAACCCTGATATTCTATGATTCTATGAATGTTGCAAACATGTACAGTCAGCTAAATCTTTAGAATTCCTTTAAGGATACAAGGACTTTTTTTTAAGTCCTTAATGTATATTGTGTAAGATTAGTACTCTCCTGAACTTTTTAAAGGACAATCTGTTTTTAATAAAGCCCATGTAGCCAGGTTAATTAGAGCAGGTAATAAATCTTCTAGCTGGTTGATTAGTCTTTAGAAAACGTTTAAGAGTCTACATTGATCAGAGAAGTGAGGTTGTAAAACCATATGGATATAGAGACATATCAACTGTTTAGCAGTATTGTCCTAGATAAAGAAAAAATATGCTTTTCTGAAGAGTAAATAGTAATCCTTTTTTATTTTTCTGGTAGTTGTTTAAAAAAACAAATTTATTACTAAAGAGGGGCTTAGACAAAATCCCTGGCTCAGCACATCCTAACCCTTGGAATGTTTGAAATCTGTGTCAGGTTAAAATTTTGCTACTGGTCCCATCCTTACGATGGTCAGACCTAAATCCTTAATCTCAACACCGTGGAACATTTGGGCATTTGAAATCCAGTCCTGGTTGTGCATTTGAGCCCATCTCTATACTACAATTCTGTACTGGTTGTCTAATACAATGCAGACTAGTCTAATCTAAGTTTTTATCATCCCTATGGTATCTTTGCTTTATAACAAATTGCACATACAATCTAAATGTCTGCCAAAAAGTTCAGTCTTGGATGCTGAAAGATAGGTATATATAACACTATATTTAAGCATCTGATTGAAAGCCCATTAAAGTCAATGTTGGATTCTTTCCATTGATTTCAATGGGCTTTGGATCAAGGCCTTAGGGCTAGATATTTTAAAGTTATTTAGGTGCCTAAAGAAGCAGATAGGTGCCTAGTGGGAATTATAGAAGTGCCTGAGTAGATTAGGTCATAGAATCATAGAATCATAGAATATCAGGGTTGGAAGGGACCTCAGAAGGTCATCTAATCCAACCCCCTGCTCGAAGCAGGACCAAGTCCCAGTTAAATCATCCCAGCCAGGGCTTTGTCAAGCCTGACCTTAAAAACCTCTAAGGAAGGAGATTCTACCACCTCCCTAGGTAACGCATTGCAGTGTTTCACCACCCTCTTAGTGAAAAAGTTTTTCCTAATATCCAATCTAAACCTCCCCCACTGCAACTTGAGACCATTACTCCTCGTTCTGTCATCTGCTACCATTGAGAACAGTCTAGAGCCATCCTCTTTGGAACCCCCTTTCAGGTAGTTGAAAGCAGCTATCAAATCCCCCCTCATTCTTCTCTTCTGTAGACTAAACAATCCCAGCTCCCTCAGCCTCTCCTCATAAGTCATGTGTTCTAGACCCCTAATCATTTTTGTTGCCCTTTGCTGGACTCTCTCCAATTTATCCACATCCTTCTTGTAGTGTGGGGCCCAAAACTGGACACAGTACTCCAGATGAGGCCTCACCAATGTCGAATAGAGGGGAACGATCACGTCCCTCGATCTGCTCACTATGCCCCTACTTATACATCCCAAAATGCCATTGGCCTTTTTGGCAACAAGGGCACACTGCTGACTCATATCCAGCTTGTCGTCCACTGTCACCCCTAGGTCCTTTTCCGCAGAACTGCTGCCTAGCCATTCAGTCCCTAGTCTGTAGCGGTGCATTGGGTTCTTCCGTCCTAAGTGCAGGACCCTGCACTTATCCTTATTGAACCTCATCAGATTTCTTTTGGCCCAATCCTCCAATTTGTCTAGGTCCTTCTGTATCCTATCCCTCCCCTCCAGCGTATCTACCACTCCTCCCAGTTTAGTATCATCCGCAAATTTGCTGAGAGTGCAATCCACACCATCCGCCAGATCATTTATGAAGATATTGAACAAAACCGGCCCCAGGACTGACCCCTGGGGCACTCCACTTGACACCGGCTGCCAACTAGACATGGAGCCATTGATCGCTACCCGTTGAGCCCGACAATCTAGCCAACTTTCTACCCACCTTATAGTGCATTCATCCAGCCCATACTTCCTTAACTTGCTGACAAGAATACTGTGGGAGACCGTGTCAAAAGCTTTGCTAAAGTCAAGAAACAATACATCCACTGCTTTCCCTTCATCCACAGAACCAGTAATCTCATCATAAAAGGCGATTAGATTAGTCAGGCATGACCTTCCCTTGGTGAATCCATGCTGGCTGTTCCTGATCACTTTCCTCTCATGCAAGTGCTTCAGGATTGATTCTTTGAGGACCTGCTCCATGATTTTTCCAGGGACTGAGGTGAGGCTGACTGGCCTGTAGTTCCCAGGATCCTCCTTCTTCCCTTTTTTAAAGATTGGCACTACATTAGCCTTTTTCCAGTCATCTGGGACTTCCCCCGTTCGCCACGAGTTTTCAAAGATAATGGCCAATGGCTCTGCAATCACAGCCGCCAATTCCTTCAGCACTCTCGGATGCAACTCGTCCGGCCCCATGGACTTGTGCACGTCCAGCTTTTCTAAATAGTCCCTAACCACCTCTATCTCCGCAGAGGGCTGGCCATCTCTTCCCCATTTTGTGATGCCCAGGTGTCTGCATTCCATTGATTTCAATGGATTTAGGCACCTAACCCACTTAGACTCCTAGTGGGATTTTCAAAAGAAGCTACCTGCATCTTTAGGCACCGACAGACCTTTGCAAATCTCGCCCTTGGTGCCTAAAAAATAAATGACCTAATTTTCCCCCAAAATAAATTAACAGGAGTAAGTAAAAAGTGAACAGCATAAGTAGGACTGCTTTAGCCAGCGCGCAAATTATAGTGCAAATGCAGCTCTAAATTACACTGGAGACGATATTGGTTGAAGAATGGGGAAGGTGTAAAGGTGGTTTAAAGCCACATTGGTCTGAAAATGAGTTTGCTACAGAGCAGGACTGAATTAGGGTTGCCAGGTGTCCGGTTTTTGAAAAGGGACCCTGGGGGTTCTAGTCGGCATCGCTGACCGGGCCATTAAAAGTCCGGTTGGCAGCGCAGTGGGGGCCTGGAGCTAAGGCAGGCTCCCTGCCTTCCCTGGCTCCACGCAGCTCCCGGAAGCAGCCACGAGGTCCCTGTGGATCCATGGCACATGGGCAGTCAAGGAGGTTCTGTGTGCTGCCCCCACCCTGAGTGCCGGCTCCAGAGCTCCCATTGGCTGGGAACCGCGACCAATGGGAGCTGCAGAGATGGTGCCTGCAAGAGCGAGGGCTCTGCACAGAGCCTCCCTGGCCACCCATTAGCTTAGGGGCTGCAGGGACCTGACGGCCACTTCCTGGGAGCCACAGTAAATACCACTGGGACTCCGCACCCCAACCCCCACCCCAGCCCGGAGTCCCCTCCCACGCACAAACTCCCTTCCGGAGCCTGCACCTCACAGCTCTCCAACACCCCAGCCCTGAGCCCCCGCCTGCACCCCAAGCCCCTCATCCCCAGCCCCACCCCAGAGCTCACATCCCCAGCCTGGAGCCCCCTCTTGCACCCCAAACCCCTCATCGCCGTGTCCTGCCCCCCCCCCCCCAGTCCACACCCCCAGCCCAAAGCCCTCACTCCTCTCCCACACCCCAACCCCCTGCCCCAGCCCGGTGAAAGTGAGTGAGGGTGGGGTAGAGCGAGCGACAGAGGGAGGGTGGATGGAGCGAGTGGGGGGCGGGCTCTCGGAGAAGGGGCGGGGTGGGGGGTGTGTGAGGCGGGGTGTTTGGTTTTATGCGATTAGAAAGTTGGCAACCCTAGGCTGAATCCAGGGTTTTTAAATTAGCAAATTAGCAATGTCCTTAAACTTCTTGCTCTAGTGCTGGCTAAACGATCTAAAAAGATTTCTATTGGTTAAATAATAACGTTGCATAACAAGTTGTACTCTGAAGTTTATCCTGTGCTTTATGAAACTAGTATTTGTGGCATATAGAATTTTGGTTACATTTTCTATTGTGTTGCTGGGCTGCTGGCTTAATAAATTTCACTTTTCAGCGGCATATATGCCGCCCCCAGCAGGTTCATAAATGGCAATCTGAATTAAAGTATGAGACCCATTTCTTTCTTTTATTTACATCCATACACCTGCATAAACTTCAGTACCGTTGGATGGGTATAAATGACAGCAGAACTCGGTCATCATTTTCCATTATATTTCACAGTATTTACAGTGTACATTTGCATCGTACTTTGAAAATGTACTGCTGTGTTGAGCAGCGTAGATGCAGGCTTCAGATTTAGAGAAGGGTGGGGTTTGGGCTCCTTTTAACAACTAACATTGCTTCAGAAACATACTCCGTGGAACACGCGTTTAAAGAAACAAATAATTAGGTCTTTGAGTATACGCAGGGTAATCATTTATAGACACCAATGCTGTAAACATACTTGTGCATAGCTTTAAGTACATGCATTAGTGTTTGCAGGATTGGAGGCTGACTGCAGTTTACGAGAAGCAATGGTGAAGAACCAATAGTGAGCAATGGAAAAAATAGACAAAACTGTATACATGCAAAATTAAATTGATAAATAATTTGTTACACAAACTTGTGCCGTAATCCCAAGAATGAATACTTTTCTTTTTTCCTAGGATTCAGAATTTCCCATAGATACTCAAGTGAACCCTTATCTTTCTCGTGCCAAGGAATGCACCCGACCATTGAAATCTGGAGTATACAGGCTGAGCAGCACTTTAAAAGTCCATGATCTAGCAGTCAGCTGGTAGGAACCTTAACAATTTTTTTCAGTTTATCATTGTATATCATTGAGTTTTATCTTTCAAAAGGTCATAGAGAACAATTTGCTGAAAGTGGTGAAGGAACTGTTCTTGTTAAACTTCTGAAACAATTGTCAAAAGCACTGTGCAGACCAAGTGGACTATGCAGAGTCCTTGCTAAGAGACCTAACCCTCGTCTATAAAATGTACAGAGCAGTTGCTCTGAGATTCCCATGCAATATATTTACTGCCATACTCTGATCTCTATCACTCTGGTGTAAATCTAGAATAAATTCATTGAATCCAATGAGTTCCTCTAGATAGACGCTTTTAGTAGTTGATGTAACTGAGAACAGAATCTGGCCATTAGAAAATATTAAATTCTGGTGTCTGTGTCCTAGTCCATTTTGTCATAGTGGATTTTCAAACCAGCTGAAAAGCATATGTGATGGGCCAACATTCTCAATATATCCATTAAAGATAGCTGGAAGTTTGGCATACAGAATCCGTATGGTAGTTGAGTCTGACAGTATGTACCTCTAATATTAACAGCCATTCTTTATAGACATTTAAAGAGTGTGTAAATTGGTCTTCATGAGAAATAAAACTAACAGAACTGGATTGCCAAGGAATAATAGATCAGTATGGTGGTAACGCTCATCTGAGTTTGCATCATCTTTTTTTGCTCCATTCTTCATCTACTCTTGAGGAAAGACCTGTAATTTGGACCAAATTTGTAGTGATTTTGTGAGTTTTGTGTAAATGAGCAAGGATAAATGTGCTAAAATTCATGTCCACTTGTGAGCTAAGCTATGTTTTTAATCTAAGGGCCAGGTCCTCAGCTGGTGTAAATTGACAAAGCTGGTAGCACTGTTCTGCAAAAAGCACTCTGGGTGGGGTGTTGTGGATGGACTCCTAAAGTCACATGCTTTTACCACCATAACAGGACTTTAAAGGAAGTGTTGGGGGAAGCTGAATGTTCTCCACTGTGGACAAAAATGGTTTCCTTTTGGTTGGCAGGTTTGTATTTAATAATATTTTATAATGACAATCTTTTATGTGAAGATGATTGTAAACTCAGGTTCTAGTAGGCTGAATGATAAAAAATGAATGTTTTTGCAGTTGTTTGCAGCCCATTTCCTTGGGTCAAAGTATCAAGTTTTAAATTTGCACACTTAAAGTGCTTTGGGCTGAGGAAGAGTAAACGTGAAATTCATCTTTGAAAATAGGTTACAGCTAGCAGCAAAGTTCAGAAATTTCTGACAAATTATCTAGGTGTGTTTCTTTGTAAATACATGTTTGAAACCCACCCAGATGCATTTCTTTTGCTATTTATAGATCTTTTGGAACAGTTTTGTACTGTGCACATTGCAGCCATATTACAGGTTCAAGGCTACTAAAGTTATCAGCCTAAAGGCACATTGTCTTTCCTCATTTAATTTTACAAAGTTCTTGTTAAATCCATGGAGTTTTCTCCAAAGTACATTTTTTCTTAGATCTTGTATTTTTAGTAATGTGGTTTCTCAAATGTCGGTTGAAGGCCTTCCCAAAAATCAGTGTTTGAAAAATTGGGGAAACACCCAATATATTTTTATGAGGATCTGTCATATACGCAATATACAACAAGTAGAGCTGGTTACAATGTTGCTAACAAAAGGAGGTTTGTGTTGGTCAAAATTGTTATCTGCGGTTCTTTCAACCCAAAACTCTTGGTAACTTTACGCTGTGCATGGTGGTGTCAGGAAATAAATCAAGGGAGACATGGCCGTCTGATCAATAGATGGCTGGCACAAACAGGACAACACAAAAATGCTGTCACTTAAAGCTATACTTTACTTAGTCTCAAGCACTTACACATGTCCGCAACAGGCTAGTAAAACACCCCCAACCCTCAATAATTACCAAAGTTGGGTGTGCCTCTCGAGTGGCACAGCGGCAGTCTTCCGATGGCCAATCTTCCATCTGCCAGTGGGGACCACAAGATGTGTCCACAGGGAGAGTCCCCGAAGAGTCCAACTACCCCAAACTTTCTTCCCTTATTTATTCATTAGTATTACAATAACACGTCACTCAAAGAAAACTTGTTAAGCAAGCAATTTCAAAGGTCAAGCAAGAGGTTTCCTTCTGATCATCAACGAGCCAGATGTGTTTTTTTAGAGTTTGCATGCCTTGAGGCCCTGACAGACACATCCCTGAGGGCATATGTAGACAAGCTTCCTGTTTTCCTAAAATGCCTATCTCAGCAATTTCAACAGAGATCTCATCAGGAAGGACACGAGGGTCAAGCTGCCCTTTCTGTGGCACCCAAACCCCCTCCCCTCCTGACTCGGTCTTATGGCCTGCTAGCTTGCCTACTTTTAGGAATAAGCAGTAGTGATTCAGGCACTGTACTGGTCTGCCAAGAGCTTCCTGTACGAAAATGTTCTTGTTTGTGAAACTGGAAACGGTTTTTCAAAAATCTGAATGTGTTTCATGAAAATCTTATTTGCTTTTATTAGAATGACTGCTAAACCATTTTGACAAATTTTCACAGTAGTTCTTTAAATTTCTGCCTGGCTTTTGATGGACTTGGTTTAGTCATATGAGTGATTTGCTGAATCTACCCCATAGGGTAGGTCATCAATCACTTGATGATTACCTGTTCTGTTAATTCCCTTTGAAGCACCTGGCATTGGCCACTGTCAGAAGATGGGATACTGGGTTAGATGGACCTTTGGTCTGACCCAATATGACCGTTCTTATGTTCTTATATTCTTAAGTTCTAATGTCAACATTTTGACTTATTTTCTCTGGTACAGCTGCATACTGCATGGGGTCCCTGATCCAGTGAGGGAAGATAGCTGGGCGTTACTGTGTCTCACTTCTTTCTGCAGTCTGCGTAGGGGAGTTACTAATATTCCTTGCCCAGAAGTGTACAGCCAGGATTTTAGGAGGACATTGATCCTACCTCATGCCCTTCTGTGCACACTGGAAGGGAAAGTGATCCATTCTCAAAAGTATTTAGAAGGTGTATTTCCCAATATTACGTAAAACATACATTTGTTTGTTGTAGCAGGCTCGTCTTCCCCTCAAAGGCCAGCCAGTTCTGTTCAGAAGCAGAGCCACTTCAAAAATTGGTGTTTGGACCTTGTAGAGGGGATTATCAGGTCCTGCTAGAAAGGGATGAGGTGACTGACTGATGAGCATCTGATTCCTATGGAAGCTGGAAGGGTGGGTAGTGGGATTTACAGGAAACTGGTTGACTCCTGTGGTAGGCCAGGGGGCAGGGGAGCTCTGAGAAGGGAGCCTCTGAGTCAGGGGGAAAGTAGCTGTTGGGCTTATTTTGAAGTGTTTTATTTTGGGGGTTACTAAAGGTGGTCAGTGCAACCAGTAAATGGTACCCTGAAGAAAGGGCCTGAACAGACTCTGGGCTTAGTATTAATACCTCCTGGGTTGGGGAGACACCCAAACACCCTAACTATAGTTACATACACTCTTTAAAAAACATATATTCCTGTTTACATGGAAGTGGGTGCTTCTACATCCTTTTAGCCCTACATTATACTCCGTAGTGTAAAGAACAGATTTAAACAGCTATGCCTACCACTGTTGCCATATGACTTTAGAGATAATAAAGGAAAGCAAATATAAAGGATTTAGTGAGATTATCAAGGTTTTCCTGATGGGATCAGTCAAAGATATGTTTTCCTCTAAGGATTAACTCATCATTATATTTAATTATACTAGGTTTCCCCGTTTATTATGAGTGGCTTCCAGAGAAGATATTTTTAAAATCTCCTTGAAAATTCAGACCTGTTGACTTGCTGCAGACAGTATTATAACATCCCCTCATTCTAAAATTACACCTTGAGGCTCCAATCCTGCATTGAGATCTGCAAAGGCTCAGTGGTCTGCTGTGCTTTATACTTGTCTTCAGGTCTAGTTTTGAAGAATTAAAAGGTCAATGCTATAGTTTGGTTCATCATCCAATTTACATGTGGTTTTCTTATTTTAAATGGAATCTACTTCAGACTGCTTGAGTGTTTAGGATGTGAAGACAGCGTTGCTCATTGTCAGTTATAAGCCTCTTCCTTTAAGAGCCAAACATTTTAGCTTCTAGGTAAAGGTAAATGCTGTTTACAAAACCTCTGTGGAGCAGTGATGACACCTTCTGGGTATATAGGGAAACCCAGACTTCTAACATGGATTTTTCAGGGTCTTTATCACCTAACATGCTATTCCTGTTTACAGAGTTCAAAACTGAGTAAATGGTATTTGAGCAACTACAAATTAGATAATCCAATCAGTATAATACGCAAGTTCCACACTTAAATAAGTACCTTAGAAGTACCTAAGGGTCATTCATTTGCTGTAAACTTAAAATGGTATTGAACTTAAACTTTCCCTTCAGACATTCTTTCGGGGCTTCCACTGAAGGCCCTGGGCATTGTTCTTGTGAATGAGAGAGGATAATTTAGCTAACACTTTGCAGAATTGTACATCCCATGGCACCAGACAACCATTTGATATGTGAGCCATCTACCCGACAGTCAGTCTCTTTAATATACAGAAACTCATTTTTAAAGTTCCCAAATCTTGTGCTTTTATACAGCTGTTTGAGAAATGAGTTAAGATTCTGTCAGATAATTAAGGACTGTCACCTAAGTAGAAATAGTGTGTGTACATTATATTCATAAAGTATAATCTAATCAGCAAAACCCCTCTAGGCCCCAGAAAATTTCTTTGATGCAATATGACTTGTTGAATCTTTACTGAAAAATATGTGTAAGAACTACAAAAGGGCCCCATGGTCTTCAACATGGGAACAACTGGATTAGGGGAATGGAAACTTTGTGAATGCTAATTTACTTACTTTCCTCCTAATTCTTCTTTTGGGGGAATGCAGTTTCCTTCCAGCCCCAGTGGAAGTGGCAGTGGGTCCAGGCATAGAACCTGTGAGTCACCACTCTTATCTACTCTTCCTGGTGAAGAATGTGTGGGGTCTTTCCCTTGCATGAAGCAAAGGGAAGTGCTGACTCTCAGGTCACATCTAGAGCTGACTGGGAATTTTTTGACATGGGTTGTGGGGCTTTTTGGTTGGAAAATAATGATATGTCAAAACTGAAAATGTTCATGGAAATTCATTGGTTTTGACAAAACTTTCATTGGAATGTTTCTCTGGTCCAGGATGGAATTTCTTCTCAAAACTAGAGTGATCCCAGAATAACCAAAAGCCCAGTAATTAGGGCACCCATCTGGGATGCGGGAGACCTGGTTTCTCTCTGCTCTGCCTGATTTTGGAGCAAGAGCTTGAATATGGGTCTCCCATATCCAAGCTGAGTATTGTAACTACCAGGCTGTGGAGTCAGTCTCTCACACTCTGGCTGACTGAATATTTAATTATTTATATAAAGTGGAACAGCTCCAACAGGAGAGATTAACTTTATAACCTGATGGTTCGGGCACTTGCCTGTTATGTGGGAGACCAGTTTCGAGTCCCTGCTCTGCCTGAATCAAAAGCTCCTTTTCCCATATGCCCGGCGAGGGCCTGCCCTAACCACTGGACAACTGTAGGGTGGGTCTGTGGGTCTCTGTTTTTCCACCAAAAAAAAAATAAAAAAGAAAGACAGAAAATTCTCATTTGCATTTCACGTCAGAACACAAACAAACTTCAATATCTCAATTTTTTTGAAAATCGAATACAGGTTTTCCAGCTAGCCTTAGTCCTGACCAAAGAAAGAGACTGTTTTGACCCTAATGTTCTCTCCTTACAATATGTCAGGGGCATATAATGCCTGCAGTGTGAGAATTTTAAAGCTTACTTTATTTCCTTTGCAAACAAATCTTAAGTGAAATGAAATAGAAATATTTTTGCTTTGCATAACAAGCCAGCTCCACATAACATTACACTGATGATGCAATTTTCAGTAGTCTACTTCTGAAGAGTCTTGGTAAGGTTTAATACACTTTCATGCCTGTGCCAGTTGCATTGTATTTCTTGCCTTTGGAGACTCATAAACACTTTTTTTTTGGCCTAGGATTTAACATCTTGATACAGAGATGGCTGGAGTATATACAAATATTAGCTCATGTATGCCTTCGCACTCACATGTGCACACATATGTTCAAACTTTTAGCAAGAGTGTTTTGATACTTGACTGTCTATTCAGCATTGTTCTATTTTATCTTCACTACTACCTTCAGACTCTTAAGTGCCTTTGTGGTGAGATTAGAGTGAGAAAAACCTATTTCAAAAAGTAGTACACATTTTTCCACAATGAGTAAATGTCAAAGTTGGATGCTGTAGAAAGTAATCGTCGTATCCTGGGGTCCAAGACAACAATATGAGATATATATTTTTTAACCTGCTTACAGATTAGACAGTCCTCCAGCTCACTAAGTCTTTCTGCATCTAGCAGCATGAAAGGGATTTAAAAATTTCATTGTGAGATTTAGACTCAAGCCTGATCCTTATAATTGTATGAATAGATCAATATTTTAGTTTTAGGAGACATTTCAAATGTGTGTCCCTGCCTGCAGTGATTTAGGAACATAAAATCTTATTGTACTCTCCTGTGGTAAGAGGAGACAAAGGGCTCAAGACGCAGTTCGCCTCATGGAATTTCCTTCCCACGCTCCCTTCAGAGGAGAGAAGTTTGGGGGAAATGGAAGAGTCAGAGATGGTGGCCTCCCAGCCCCCTAGATCCTTACACATCTGCAGGGGAAATAATTTGCAGCTGCACAGATGTCCACTTGGCTCTCTAGGTTCTCTCTCCCATCAGTAGCACAAGTATTTTTTAGGAGTCATGCCACCATATGCTGACGGTGCCTTTACCCTACTCCCTCTGTGAGCAGACTGCATGGAGAAAAGGTTAACACTAGCAGCACTAACTGCTGCCGAATTTTAAGGTGGAAATGCTACTCTTTAAAGTAAGTACTCCCACTCTCTACCCCTCATATCCTGGCCAGCATCTCCTAACCTCCTAAAGTCCCACCACCTTCTGCTTATTTGGGGTGTCTTCTAGGGCAGGAGAAGTTTGCTGCATTGACTCAGCTTCCCCACATTGATGGGTTCAGGGCCTCCCCAACCTTTAATCCTTTTTACAGTTTACTCTTGTAATGGCATGGCTGAAATAGAGCCCCCTTATGGACCTTCTTGGCTGGACCTTAGAGCCCCTTTGTGGACCTTGACATGGCTGCAGATCTCTATGGGAAGAGAGGGGTGCAAGAAAGTCTCTGTCCCCTATGTCCACTGGGGCTCTCCTATAGTCTTAATCTCTTCAGGGGTCAGGAGGGACTTAGCTCCAAAATGTTCTCCAGCAAAAAGTAATGTCAATTCACTATGGGGTCATCCCAACTCTCCTAAACTGTTTTAGTTGAGCATTGATCTCTTTCTGCATTTTCAGTCTTTTTTCATACAAAGTTTTGTACTTGGTATTCAGTGGTGCATGCAGAGGTTCACCCCCTATCGTTCAGAAATAACTTTTTTTTATATGATGATCACTTTAATGTCAGCTGAACAAAAATAGACAGTTTAAATTGAGGATTGATTCCCCGCTCCCCGAAATGAATCTCAAATGCCATCTTTAGAAATATGAAAGAAAAGTCTAATACAACTTGTGAGGCAAGTTTTGGAGAAAATGCTACTGTTTCCAGATTTGAAAGGCAGAGCATAATAAAATCTGTTATATAGTATCTTCTTGAGCTACAGTCCTGCATTTTGAATAGTTTCTTCTATTGCAAAAACAAAACTTGATTCAAACGGGAAAATAGAGAAGAAATATTTAAATTCTGCCTTGATCTTACCCTTTTCACAGTCACTCTATTTTAAATCATCTGTGAAACCATTTTGAAGAGTTAATGCAGGGAAAGGCTGATCAGTCTTTGTGCTTTCAGCAAGTTTTCTTTGTTTTTTCACCCTATTAATTTTGTGCTCTTATCTATCCTGTTCAGTTACTTTTTTAATGGTTAAAATAATTTAAAGTGTCAGTTTTTGCAATTTAAGAAATGCAATGACCATGCCTTTATAAATGCCGTTTATTCCCCATCTGGGCTGTCATTTTTTTTTCTGCCCTTGATGAAGAACTGTCAAATGTGATTTTCTTTAAAGAAGTGGAATTTTCATTCTCCTACCACCAACATTTTAAAAAACTCAGAAACCCCAAGCATAATAGAAGATTGATTTATCCCTTATATCTTTCTGAAGAAGGTCACTGGGCCAGAAGGAGATAGTGAGAATGACTCTCTAGCCTGGTAGTTAGGGAGCTTGTCTGGGTAGTGGGAGACCCAAGTTCATGTTTCTGCTTCAGTTACTATTTAATTATTTATACACAGTGGAACAACTTCCACAGGAGAGACTGAGAGAGACGCAGTATATCCTCTGGGGTGAGACTAGGGCACTGTCCTCCAATGTGGGAGACTCAGTCCCTTCTCTATATCAGGCTGAGGGGGGACTGAACCAGTCTTCCCCATGTGGCAGATGACTGCCCTAACAGTTAGACTGAAGCTTAAAAGGGAGACAGCAGCACCATCACCTCCTCCAACTGTTTTGTGAATGGTGCCTCACTCCTGAAAGGATTTCCTTCCCACCCTCCAAAATCCCCACATTTTTATGTGGGCTTTCTCTTTGCCAAAAAACAAAAAAAATCACCCAGCTCTACCTATGACAACTGCTTACGTGGAAAAGTAATATTAGGAAAGTGCCAAATATATTTTAGCTGTCATTTTAATAAGGAGAAAGAGCTAGCAATCCATGCATCATCCACAAGTGTTATGTAGATCACAACTTGTGAACCTCTGCTCTAGAAGGTTTCTGGTTATCATAGGCCTGTAAGACTTGGAATACCTTCTCTTCATGCCTGTGTAGACAACTTCTGACACTAGTGATTTCCCTCTAGGTGACATGATGAAGACCTCTAAGTTGACTGGTTGAATCGAGGTCAGTAGTGATTGCAAGTCACTTCTTTCATTCTATGTATCAAATGAGGGGTAGGTCTCGTTGTTGTTGTTGAACCTTCTTGTGTTCTGCCCTGTTATGTGGTATGGCACAACCAATGTCTGAACATCACTCAGCGAAGTCCCAGATTGAACAGCAATGGAATAGTTCCACTGTATCTGTTTAACGCTATCTGTTTCATTAGACATGCACAAAGTGGAATTTATATCCAAGAGGATTTGCTTTGATTTCAGTTGCCATCATTTAAGTTGTCTGCTACTTGGCAGCAAATTTCTGGATGTTGAGATTCATAAGAAAATGAGATATTTCTTCGGAAAGAGCAAAGAGAGAACAGTGATGATTAAATGTATATCTGAGTCAGCATACATACAGCTTGCCAATAATGTAGGAAGGTTGTACTTTGGGGAAGTCTAAAGTATTTTCGAATGAAATTTCATCAGAACCCAGGAATTTTCTATATATGATATAGTAAAACTAGAGAAAAGGGGAAACTAAAGAGGACACTAAATTAAAATAAATAAATCATACTTAAGATAAATAAGTGGCTTACATAATAGACAGGTTTCAGAGTAGCAGCCGTGTTAGTCTGTATCCGCAAAAAGAACAGGAGTACTTGGGGCACCTTAGAGACTAACAAATTTATTAGAGCATAAGCTTTCGTGAGCTACAGCTCACTTCATCGGATGCATAGATTGGAACATATAGTAAGATATATATACATACAGATAAGTTGGAAGTTACCGTACAAACTGTGAGCGGCTAATTAGTTAAGATGAGCTATTATCAGCCGGGGGAAAAAAAAACTTTTGTAATGATAATCAAGATGGCCCATTTAAACATTTGACAAGAAGGTGTGAGGATACTTAACATGGGGAAATAGATTCAACATGTGAAATGACCCAGGCACTCCCAGTCTCTATTCAAACCCAAGTTAATGGTATCTAGTTTGCATATTAATTCAAGCTCAGCAGTTTCTCCTTGGAGTCTGTTTTTGAAGCTTTTCTGTTGCAAAATTGCCACCCTTAGATCTTTTATTGAGTGGCCAGAGAGGTTGAAGTGTGCTTCTACTGGTTTTTGAATGTTATGATTCCTGATGTCAGATTTGTGTCCATTTATTCTTTTGCGTAGAGACTGTCCGGTTTGGCCAATGTACATGGCAGAGGGGCATTGCTGGCACATGATGGCATATATCACATTGGTAGATGTGCAGGTGAACGAGCCCCGATGGCATGGCTAATGTGATTAGGTCCTATGATGGTGTCACTTGAATAAATATGTGGACAGAGTTGGCATCGGGCTTTGTTGCAAGGATAGGTTCCTGGCTTAGTGTTTTTGTTGTGTGGTGTGTGGTTGCTGGAGAGTATTTGCTTCAGGTTGGGGGATTGTCTGTAAGTAAGGACTGGTCTGTCTCCCAAGATCTGTGAGAGTGAGGGATCATTTTTCAGGATAGGTTGTAAATCTTTGATGGTGCGCTGGAGAGGTTTTAGTTGGGGGCTGAAGGTGACAGCTAGTGGCGTTCTGTTATTTCCTTTGTTGGGCCTGTCCTATAGTAGGTGACTTCTGGGTACTCTTCTGGCTCTGTCAATCTGTTTTTTCACATCAGCAGGTGGGCATTGTAGTTTTAAGAATGCTTGATGGAGATCTTGTAGGTGTTTGTCTCTGTCTGAGGGATTGGAGCAAATGCGATTGTATCTTAGAGCTTGGCTTCAAAAACAGACTCTAAGGAGAAACTGCTGAGCTTGAATTAATATGCAAACTAGATACCATCAACTTGGGTTTGAATAGAGACTGGGAGTGGCTGGGTCATTACACATATTGAATCTATTTCCTTAAATATCCTCACACCTTCTTGTCAACTGTCTAAATGGGCCTATCTTGATTATCACTACAAAAGTTTTTTTTTCTCCTGCTGATAATAGCTCATCTTAACTAATTAGCCTCTCACAGTTTGTATGGTAACTTCCAACTTATATCTATCTATCTATCTATCTATCTATCTATCTATCTATCTATCTATCTATCTATCTATCTATCTATTACTATATGTTCCATTCTATGCATCCGATGAAGTGAGCTGTAGCTCACGAAAGCTTATGCTCTAATAAATTTGTTAGTCTCTAAGGTGCCACAAGTACTCCTGTTCTTTTTACATAATAGAATTATTTCAAGAGTAATGCAAAGTGCTCTTAATACTTTTCATATAAAGATGCTACTCAAAAATAATGCACACAATTGTCTATATTATTTTAATGATGGATTAGATTTGTCAATAATTGCTTTGTAATTTCTACTGTAAAGCACTTTCTTTGATGCTTTACTGTACAAATTGAAAATTAATTTGGTAATGCCCTCAGGCTTTTGTTTTTATTAATCTGACAGTTTACTTGAATATTATGCATATATTAAAAAGTGGTAAAAAATGGTAAAAATAAACACAGAGATCCCAAACTTTTCATTAAAGTCCAGTTATACATAAATACATTTAAGGTTTTAACTTTGTCTCTTTATAATACAGCACAACAGCAGTGGCATTTCAGTTGTCCACAACTTTATTCCCAAATATATTTTGGGTTGATGCATCTCATGTGGGTTTTGTCCATGAAATAAAAGTGTTTGAAAAATTTGAGAAAAATCTGTTCAGCCATTTGTCATTGTCTGAGCATTTTAAACTGGTTTTCTGCCATTAAGGTGAGCATAGTACTTGATCTGCAGTGACTTCCATAGGTCTTTAGAGAAAGGAAACATGCAAATATGTATACCCTGTAGAAGTCTGGTGACTGATGGGTAGAAGAAGGGGGAGGGATAGCTCAGTTGTTTGAGCATTGGCCTGCTAAACCCGGGGTTGTGAGTTCAATCCTTGAGGGGGCCATTTAGGGATCTGGGGCAAAAATTGGGGATTGGTCCTGATTTGAGCAGAGGGTTGGACTAGATGACCTCCTGAGGTCCCTTCCAACCCTGATATTCTTTGATTCTATGACATTTATCAGCACCAAAGAGTACTAAAGACAAGGGAAAGTGAGGTGCCTTAGCAAAAAGAGGGCACTCCACTGACATAAATAAAATGTAAGCAATACAAATACGGAACTGAGTAACTTACATAATGGAATAATTACAAGAGTAATGCAAAGTGCTCCTCAAATCATTCACAATAAGTTTCTACTCAGGAATAGCTGATGCAAAGATAAATTCCTTAATATCTAATATGTGAGCTACTCAGATATTATATGTGTCATAGAGCAACCTTTAAATTACTAATAAAATCAGTGTTTGCCCACACAATGAGACAGGTTGTGATGGACCTTTTCGTAGGTGCCGTGTAGAGAAGACGGCTCAGGGAATCTTCCACTACCTTATGCACCTTACATGAAGACCAGGGATAATAGCAACTCCTATGCTTTGGCGAGTGTAGGGACTGCTTCCTCTTTGAGACTGCAGGGATGCACGTTACCTCAAAGGGGGCAGGGAGTTGGGGCTGCACATCTCAACCTCTGCTTCAGACTATTGAATCGGCTGGACGTTCTAGTGGAAGGAGATTGCCCCATCAGAGCATCTGCATCAGTTGTACCTCCTTGAAGGCATCCACACACCCCCCTTCTCCCATGTCTAAGATACCATTGGTTTTCCTACTTTTAGAATGGAAATACCTGGCAACTGTCTAATATTGCTAAATGTTGACTTTTTCATCGCAATCATTGAATGACTGTTCAATTAACTAACTGCTGGATTTGTTAGATATATTGATTTCACCAAATATGGGTCTGATTTCTCCACTGCACTGGTCCAGGTTTACACTGCTCTTACTCCATTGAAATTCACAGAATTACACTTCAGTAAAGCAGTGAATGAGACCCTGTGTAGTTAATGATGGTGGGTTTGTGAGTATGTTCACAATGCATAAAAATAGAATTGTTTTAAAAAGATACAGTACCACTCCTGATTATATTTTACTTGGTTTATTTTAACTGCAAATACATTTTCTTTAGCTTAAACTCCTAAAACATCTGTTTTGGTAAATTCCATGAGCTGTCCACATGTTGATAAGATTAACAGAGAACATACGATGCTAACTAGGATAGTGAAATTGTTTAAAAATTACCGAAAAATAGACACAAGCTGTTCAAGAGGAAAGTAAATTCCTTGGAGTTTGACTTGGAATGTTGAAACTGATATAATGCTGAAATAGTCCAACAGGTGAAATTCACTGTTGGACTATTCCCAGCACAATTCTCTGCCAGTTCCTCTGTCAGTGAATTGCCTTCTTAGTCTTTCAAAAAATATATCTCTCTGGAGATCTTCTAGCATTATAGTTTTAACTGTCCAAATACACCCATCAGGAAAGTAAGTGAAACAGAACACTCTAGATTTTTCTTCAGGATGGTTTATCATTCCTTTTTAAAAATAATCATTTAATTTCTGTACACAGTCTCAATTTTTAGGCATATTTTAGGTGCAATAATCATTTATTTCCTGATGTTGATGACAGGACTTGACATAATAGTTCACATTTAGAAATTCTATAATGCATTTTTAAAACACTTGTTTTTTTTTAAAAAAAGATACTGTATAAAGAACAGTTTGTGTATTGCATATAAGACTATGGTTTTGTTCCCCCTTCTCCCCCCTCTCTCCCCAGTTTGTAAATATGCTAGCATGCCATAAAAAGCGCCCTACCATATGATAAATATACATGAACTAGTGAAAAATGCATGAATGTGATCAGTTGTGACAGTAGATTTATTTAGATAATGGGCATGATTCAGCATTACTCTAGGTCAGGGATCGACAACCTTTGGCATGCAGCCCACCATGGTAAGGCCCCTGGCGGGCTGGGCCAGTTTGTTTACTTGCTGCATCCGCAGGTTCTGCTGATCGCGGCTCCCATTGGCCGTGGTTCACCACTCCAGGCTAATGGGGGCTGCAGAAAGTGGCAGCCAGAACATGTCTCAGACCGCGCTGCTTCCCGCAGCCCCCATTGGCCTGGGACGGCAAACCACGGCTAGTGGGAGCTGCGATCGGCCGAACCTGCGGACTCGGCAAGTAAACAAAGTGGCCCGGCCCGCCAGGGGGCTTACCCTGGCGGGCCACGTGCCAAAGGTTGCCTATCCCTGCTCTAGGTTTATGCCATCCCAGCTGGTGTAAAATCCCTTGAGGACTATAACCAGCTGTCATAAATTATAGCAAATCCTGCCTGTGCCATGGTCAACACAGATTGGCCCAGAGAATGGAGTGGCAACAAATTCTTGATCCTCCACCATCTCTTGCCTCCCATGGATATTAGCACAGGAGAGAATCTGGGGAAGAACTGGAGGCATTCGTTAGTGAACTAGGCCAAATATATCTAGAGCAAGAAAGAACCATTGACAAAAAATGGCTGAAAGACTACACTTTTTGCCAATTAACTATGGAAAAGCAGATGATGGAAGTAGCACAATTATTAAAAAATTAAGCACTTTCTAGGGGAAATGAACTTACAAGAATCAGGGCCAGGTGAAATCCACCAGAGTATTAAAGGAATTATCTGAGAAATGATTAGCATCTTTATCAGTTATATTTAGTTGCTTCTTTTGGACAAAGGTCTCTGATAAATGATGTAGTGAAAATAAAAACAGTCTTCTAAAAGAAAAGCAAAGGACACCCGTTAGTTTAATGTTAAGACCAAGTGAAATTTTGGAGCATTTGAAGAAAAAAAATCATGTATCTGACACGTTGTTACATGGTATTATTCATGTACAACCATAGAAATTAGCAACAGAAAACATGTATTTAGTTCATCTTGCCCTTACCATGCTAAGGCAGTATTGTTCTTATGTGGCATATACCTTATGTTGGGCCTCGTGTTGAGGTGGAGCTTACTCATTGTAAGTAATAGTATTAAACATATTATGCAACAGGTATGTAACCCATTCTACTGAGTGGGAATTTTGTATATTGGTATTAGGTAGCAAACCCTAAAGCAGGCAAAATCGATCTCTGCTTGCTGTTTGAATGTACAGTCATCACATTTTTCTAACATGTATTTGCATAACTTTTTAGTCCCCAGATTGGTAAAGGTTTGCCAAACTGCAAGAAGTAAGAAAGTGCTTATCTTCTCATAGACAGTTCAGTGTCATCATTATTGATATTTCCATAGTCAAAATGATTTGTGTGCATTACATTCATTTTTTTTTATTGTAATTGTTTGTCTTCATGGGACCCTAGGTAAATCCTATCACTTTATCAAGCTGTCTTAACATATGATTATTAAAGGGACACAGTCGACTTTCCAATCACATTTCTTTCGGAAAATTGTATAGCTGTTAGAAGTAAACTTTCAGATCATTGGGATTGTAAGATTCTAGGAAAATGTTTTTTTTCTCTATTTAGTCTGGGACCAAGTGTAATTCTGTGGACAAGTAAATGATGGAAAGGAAAGGAAAGTGTCATCTGAGTCATAAAAATCTACAGAAACATAAATTTAAATTGTGTCATCCTCTGCAGCGTGCAATGGGGGGAACTCACTCCCTCCCCCAACCCCCGCCCCACCCAATCCAGGTCTCTTGGTGGAAATTTTGATAATACAGGGTGGCCAGAAACGGGTCAGCCTGGGTATCATTCGAACGCTCTTTTTCCCACAAACACAATGGTACCAAACACGACAGACCCAGAACAGTTATGTAGCTATATATACAATAAAAGGTTTAAAAAACAATGTATTAATTATACTTTAACACAGGCATGTCAAATATGCAGCCCTCACAAAGTTAACTTGGAGCTGTCTACTGACAGTACTGTTAATGCTCAGAACATGATACTGGATTAATTTTTTAACGTTAGATTATATAAATGGAAGCAGTGCTTCAAGCTGATATGCCATCATCTGCAAAAAAGCTGACACATGGTATTGATTATCAGATTTGTTTATTATTCTAAAAGTTGTAATGAGGCACTGGTTAAGACATCAGCAAGACATTCCCAGAATCCATCTGCAAACGGTATGGACATAGTATACATTATATAACATAATTACAATCCCAAAATAATTTATTACAAAGTCCTTTGTTTCACTTTGGTCTTGCTCATTTTTATGCATCAGTAGGGAGACAGAGTATCAACTAGTCGCTGAAACTTTGGAGAATACCACTGTGCAGAATTGGATTAAACACAGTGTGTGGTGGCGCCTTACATGCTCTAAGAAGTGCACCCATAAACTGAACTTGGCAAAGTTGGAGAGGAAATACATCAAGAACCAGAAACAAGTTGAGGATGCTGGGGCAAGTGCTAGCTTTGGGAAAGACTTGCCTTATACTAGGTCCCATGGTATGCATCTTGAGTACAGATGCTTCCTCTGTGATAAGCCCAAGGACATCCATTAAGCACAGTTTCAACATGTCAGACAGGTGAGAATCTGTATGAAGCAGTCATTCTTACCGAGAATGTTGCATGGAAAATAAACTGAGTGCATTGACCCAAAGATGCCCAGGCATATGACATTCGGTATCACATTGAGTGCTACACTAAAAATGTGTGTAATGTGTTGCGTTAAAAGGTAAAAGCAACAAATTCTGATTTTCCTCCTGCACACTGGGTGGTTCAGCTGGAGTTCATAAATTGCTTTAGAGAGGCACTAATGGAGGGGAAAGTGGTGGCAATGGCCAATGCAGAGGCTAAGTATGGAGAAATATGTGCTTTGAACAGGATTGAAGAGGAACAGACATTTAGCAGAAAGGCTCGTAATGCACTTATTGAAGATGAACTGAGGCTTATGGATGTCCTTTTTAGCAATCCTATTTGCAGGAATGAATCATCGCACATACCCTTAAAAGCAGCAGAAGACGTGGCACTATCAAAAGCAGAAGAAAGCACTGATGTCAACAGTAATATGAAGTCTCTGTTAGCAGCTGTTTTTCTTTTTAATGAAAAATAATTTTGTCCTGCAGTACAGGCGAGTTTCAGGGAACCACAGCTGATGCCAAACTGGGGGGGAAAAAACTGGCATGACCTGTACTTCTTTAAATGGTGAATTGTGGTTACAGTGTACCAGCAAGTATACCAGTAAGCAAGTAGAGCACCAGGCTGGCATAGAACCATCGGGTTAGAAAGTACAATGAAGGTCATCTGGTCTAACCCCCTGCCAAGATGCAGGATTTGTTGTGTCTATACCATCCAAGACAGATGGCTATTCAGCCTCTTTTTGAACTCCTCCAGTAAAGGAACTTCCATGACCTTCCTAGGCAGCCTGTTCCATTGTCCTACTGTTCTTACAGTTAGGAATTTTCCCCTAAAATTTAATCTTAATCTGCTATGCTGTAGTTTGAACCCATTTCTTCTTGTCCTGCCCTCTGTGTTAAGAGAGAACAACTGTTCTCCATCTTTTTTTTTTTATGGCAGCCTTTCAAGTATTAGAAGACCACTATCATGTTCTCCCTTAATCTCCTATTTCAAAACTAAACATAGCCAGTTCCTTCAGCCTTTGCTCATGTGGCTTGAATTCAATCCCTTCGATCATCTTTGTCACTTGCTGCTGGATCCTTTCAAGTTTCTCTACGTCCTTTCTGTGCATTGGTGACCAAAACTGGACACAGTACTCCAGCTGAAGCCTAACCAGCACCAAGTAGAGTGATACTATCATCTCCTGTGACTTGCATGCTATGCCTCTGTTAATGCAATCTGTAACTGCATTTGTGTTTTTGTTGTTGTTTTTGCAACAGCATCACATTGTTGACTCATATTGAGATTGTAATCCACCACAACTCCCAGATCCTTCTCAGCAGTGCTGCTGCAACACCAGTTATCATGCATTTGGATTTTCTTCCCTCAGTGTAGCACCTTACATTTCTTTAAATTTTATTTTGTTCTCTAATTTATCGAGATCCCTTTGAATCTTAGCTCTACCCTCCAAAGTGTTGGTAACACCCTTAGCTTTGTGTCATCTGCAAATGTGATCAGTCTGCTCTCTATTCCTACATCCAGGTCATTAATAAAGATGTTAAACAACACCAGACCCAGAACAGATCCCAGTGGAACCCCACTTGAGACCTCCTTCCAATCTGACATCATTCAATTAATAGATCTGACATGTTCTTTACTTATCCTGATCTGTATCCCTTCCCCTTTATTGTCCTAGTTGTCCAGTCACATGTTATTTTTTGTGAGATGACTGAAGCAAAGTAGGCATTGAACAGCTCTGCCTTTCTATCGTCGTCTTCATTCAGCAACAGACCCACACTGTTCCTGATCTTTTTTTGTCTGACATATTTAAAGAACCCCTTCCTGTCTCTCACATTCCTTGTCAGGTGTAACTCATTCTTTGTCTTGCATTTCCTGATTTTTGTCCCTACATACTCACTCTGTTCCCATGTATACTTTGGTGACGTGCCCCTGTTTCTATTTCCTGTATGTATCCCTTGAGAATTTTAGATTGTTCCTTGTGCAGCCACAGTGGCCTCCTGTGGCTCTTATCTTCCCTATGCATTGGAATAGCTTGATGTTGCGCTCCTAGTGTTACATATTTTAGGAAATGCCCATCTCCTTCAAATCTTTTTCTTCCTAATTAGTCTTTCCATAGGATCTTGCCTACTGAGTTGGTTTAAATCTGCCATTCTGAAGTCCAGTGTCCTTGTTTTGCTGTTCTCATGTCCTCCTTTCCTTAGGATCTTGAATTCGATGAGATCATGATCACTTCCTCCAACATTTCTGACCACCTTCACGTTCACAACTAATTCATCCCTGCTGGTCAATGACAGATCAAAAATGGATGACCCCTTAATTGTTTCCTCAGCTTTCTGAATCAGAAAGTTGTCCCCTACACATGCCAGGAACTTGTAGGACATATGTTTTGTGGTAATAGTCTTCCAATAGATATCAGGGAAGTTAAAATTCCCCATTAATACTAGCTCGTATATGCTAGCTAATCTTGTTACCTGCTTGTAGAATGCCTCATTCACTTCCTCTTGATTTGGTGGTCTATAATAGACGCCCACCATCACATTGCTACTATTCTTTTACATTTTTATCTTCACCCAGAGACTTTTAGTATGTCGACTGCTCACTTCCTGTTGGACCTCAGAGCAAGTGTGTATGTTCTTGACATACAGTACAACACCTCCTCCTTTCCCCCTATGTATCCTTCCAGAACAATATATCCTCTCCCTCAGTGCTGGTACTCCACTCATGGGAGTTGCCATCTTATCATGAAGCCTCATGTATGAGTGCTGAAATGAAAAGATTTACAAAGTCTGCTACTTTTACCCTCGTGTAAACATTGCGTAACAGGTTTTTGCAGCAAGGTAATGACTGCTTGCATTCAGACAGAATTCTAACAGGTCTTCAATCAGTTGCATCCCTATTTTGGAAATCCAAATTTATCTTGCACTGGTTGCCTCTTGTAGACAATCCCTGTTCACTAAAGCAAAAACAGTGCCCTTTTTCACTAGTTGGCAAATAATGCATTGTTCAGAAGATACTGTTGAGTGATGTTCAGGTTCAAGACTGCCTTCATATTTCATCTATGGAATACCTGATGAGAAATATAACTACTACTACATGAATATTGTTTTAAAACAAATAAATTATACATATTTACCAGTATGTAGCTTATTTGTGTGTTCCCTTTATGCATTGCCTTCGCTGACAACGAAAATGTGTTTGACAGCATAGCGCTCATTGCAGTGCTGAAAGCTCTTGCGGAACAGGGCATCGACACAAATTATATCAAACTATTAAAGGACGTAAACTCTGACTGCACTGTGGATATAACTCTGTTATACACTCCCCTTCTTATCCCAGTCAAAAAAAGGTGTGAAGCAAGGAGACATGGTTTCACCGAAACTCGTCACAGCCTGCCTTGAAATGGTAATGAGGCAGATGAATTGGAAGGGTGGAATCAGTGTCAATGGAGAGCAGTTAAACCACCTCAGATTCACGGATGATATCACGTTGATTGCCGAAAACACTATCAAACTACAGAAAATGCTGTGAGAATTCAACAAAAAAAGCAGCCAAGACGGACTGAAAGTGAACTGCTCTAAAATGAAATGTATGCTGTCTTATGCCTTGCCAAAAGCCCAAATAATAGTCAAGGGAGAACAAATAGAAGAAGTTGAACAAATATGTCTATTTGGGCCAAGAAATTAATGTGCGCCACGATCAGGATGGCAAAGTCTCGCAAAGAAAGAAAGAAAGCTGGCTGGCACACATTCAATTCTATCAGGGATGTTCTCCAAGGAAAAATCCACAAGGCAACACGTGCCAACTTCTTCAACTCAACAGTGCTGCCGGCAATGTTGTATGGCAGCGAAACATGGGCGTTGACGAAGATAGAGGAGCAACAACTGTCTGTCAAAGAGAGGGCGATGGAAAGAAGAATTCTGGGGATTTCAATCCGCGACCGACTCCCCAGTGAAGTGATCAGACAGCAGAGTGGAGTGCAGGACATTATTGAAAGCAGGTACAGTAAAATGCAATAGGCTGGGCATATAGCTAGACTCACTGACAATCAATGGACTACAGCTGTCACTGAGTGGTACCCATGGGAACTGAAACAACCATTCGACTGACCTCCAAAGAGATGGGAAGATTTTATTGTGAAAATGCATGGCCGCACATGGAGGAGGAAGGCCAGGATAAGAGAAGAATGGAAGACGTGTTGTGATCAGCACAACCAAATGAGGGCTGAAGGTTTGATTGATCAAGGTGATGTAGCTTATGTGACAGGTATCTAAATCAATACTCAACCCCCTTACACTGTAACCAAGAGTAAGCTTTAGGTTAAGTTAGTGGTTAGGGCTAATAGAGGAGAAATCATGGAAATGCATAGTATGATGTAGTTTATTAGAGAGACAGGTGGGTGATGTATTCTTTTATTGGACCAACTTCTGTTAGTGAAAGAAACAAACTTTCAAGCAACACAGAGCTCTTCATGAGGTCTGGGAAAGGTACTCAAGAGTGTCACTGCTAAATTCAAGGTAGAATAGATTGTTTAGCATGAGTAGTTAAGACATATTCTAAGGGACCATTCAAGGTGAAGTGGCCCATTAACATGTCTGCAGTCAGAAGACAGAAAAGGTGGGGGGAGGGGTTAGATAGTTGTAATAAGCCATAAATCCAGTGTCCTTATTAAGACCATGATTTTTAGTATCTAGCAAAATTATGATTTTAAGCTCCCTGGCTCATCTTTTGAAGGTGTTGTGCAGGTTTCCTTTGAAGATGAGGTTACATATGGAGTGATTGTTTTGTGAGAAGTGTTCGTCCACAGTCAATATGGCATTATTACTTTTTTTGCATGAGTTCATTCGAGAGCTGTAGTGACTGTCAGGTTCCACCCACCTAGTTGTTATTGGAGCACGTAGAGTTCTCAATTAGGTACACCACATGTTGTGATAGGCATGTGTAGGATCCATAGATCTTGAAATATGCATTGGGGGGTATTGATCATTGTAGCAATGGTGATGTGTCTATGGGTTTTGCATCTGTTATGGCAGGTTTTGATGCTGCTTTGAGTTGATGTGTCCTGGTCTGTGAGGAGCTTGCTTCTGATGAGGAGTTTGGTGAGGCTGGGGGATTGTTTGAAGGCCGGAAAAGGGGGGTTGGGAAAGATTTCTTTCAGGATATAGTCCCCATCAAGAATGGGTTGTAATTGTTTAATGATACCTGTTATGTTGTGTATGATACTTTGTATAATGTACAGCAGTGCATTTAATGCTTTCACATATCAAAAATACCTGAAAAGTGGTTAGTTTACTTAATCTTAAATTGTCCTTACTGCAAAACCAACAAAAATTAAAGTTTCAGAGTAGCAGCCGTGTTAGTCTGTATCCGCAAAAAAGAAAAGGAGTACTTGTGGCACCTTAGAGACTAACAAATTTATTTGAGCATAAGCTTTTGTGAGCTACAGCTCTCTTCAAAGTGAATATCATCACTTGACCAGAGGAAGCAGAGTACAATCTTCAACTAAGATCTCTCCCTGCATTTTCTGATAGCACAGTATTCCAAATTAGGAATGTATTCCATATTTAGTCCCTCTCCATTACTTTCTATTTATTTTTTTAAGTTACAAATGGTAGCCATTTTCTTTTGTTTTTACTTACCTTAAAGTTCAAAACATAGCTTGATAAGCGTCATTTTCAGATGCAGCACATTCAAATTATGACAGAAAATAATTTTAGCAACTTTTTCCCAGAAATGTTTTGTTTCTTAGTATCTACTGATCTGGGAATTTGGCCTACACTATTACGACAAAGGCTCAGGGAGCAGAAAGCAAATAAAAAAACCTCCCTAAATATATTACTTATTTTTAAGCCAATCCTGCAATGTTTGGGGCCTTGACTCATCATTTTTGAACACTTGAGTATAGCAGCACTATGACAGGCCCACCTCATAAGGCAACTTTAAAAAAAAAAAAAGATTCATATGGAATGTACCCCTTTAAAGATTGATAGAATAAATGGGTGTTGTAGGAGAGTTGCAAAATCAAGTTGGAGCTCCCTTCCAGTACTTTTCTTTTACATTGTTTCCTTAGTTGTTGTTATCTCAGATGTAAAAGGGAAGTCTATTCAATGCCATTTGACTCATATTATTATATTTATTCTCTTTATAAAATATCAGATTGCCAGGGACTAAGTTTGTCTTAAAGAGAGTGTTAGAATTTTTTGAAACTGTTCCTGCAAGCAGCCTTATTATGAAGCACATATTATGAAGCACACTCTCCTTACATGCATCCGATGAAGTGAGCTGTAGCTCATGAAAGCTTATGTTCAAATAAATTGGTTAGTCTCTAAGGTGCCACAAGTACTCCTTTTCTTTTTACTCTCCTTACAGTGTGTATGGTAACACCCATTGTTTCATGTTCTCTGTGTATATAAATCTCCCCACTGTATTTTCCACTGAATGCATCCGATGAAGTGAGTTGTAGCTCACGAAAGCTTATGCTCAAATAAATTTGTTAGTCTCTAAGGTGCCACAAGTACTCCTTTTCTTTTTGCGAATACAGACTAACACGGCCGCTACTCTGAAACCTGTCATATTGTACACAGTGGTTACAATGTGGTTGACAATTTGATAAACCTTTGAAAATGCTGTTAAATGACACATGCCACTATTTGATCCCAGATTACATCTCTGATTTATATATTCTAAAGTTATAGAGGGACCAGTTTAAGTTTTCAGAAAGCAGCATGTATTTCATAGTACAGCATGCGGTTGTGTGACTAGTTTATTTTTATTTTTCCCAATAAGTAAGCTGGGGAGGGGATAAAAAACAAAACAAAACAAAAAAGCAAAACAAAACAAAACAAAAAAAAGTGAAGGAGTAGGAAGGAAAGGAAGGAAGGAGGGCAGGGTGGGGGAAAGGAGAGTGACATCTCTTTCCATCCACTAGGAATTAATTAACGATTTCTAAAAAATCAGACCAAATCTTTTCAAATGTGTCTGTGGTTAACCTCTTGTCTGATTTGTCAGCCACTCTGTAGCTGCCAGGGCAGCCAAGTTGCTGTGCCAGGTTTCTATCCCTGGAGGCAGCCTGCCCTTGTTGCTAAGCTGTATGTCTCATTTCGCTATAATCACTGCTCCAGGGAACCTAACTATCTGAATTATAGGGTTTCCAAGATGATGCGTTATTTCCCAAAACACAGTTCTGGGAAGTAATTTTTAAGGAGGTATATGCATTATATTAATCCTCCTGCCTACTTCTAGCCACAAGGATTGTATCCCGGGACAGTCCCAACACATATGAGCCAGTGTGACTCTGGGAGACATCTCCATCAATAGTCAGTTTTGTCAAGGCCCATGCATTGTAACCTATGCTGGGACCAGTGTGCCAGAAATATAATTTTCTGCTGAATCAGCCTTAATCATAGGTCAACAGTAGAGGTCTTTTTAATGTTTTGCAAGGTGTGCCTCCTCTTGCCTTTGCTGTTTGACCTACTCCTAGCTATTGTTTAGCTATTGTTATCTGTACAAATCAATATATGCATCACATCGGGCTAGGCCAAACGGAGCACATGGTCATGCTTTTATACTGACAACACTCTTGTTCTTGTATCTATACCTGAAGATTCTGTTCCTAACTTATTAAATCTAACTAATTTGGATCTCTCAGAGGATATTTAATCAATTGCTAAAAGTCATACATTTTGGTTTGTGATTGTTTTATTAGGAGTTTTAAAACAAATTATTTTGAAATATTTTGAAAACACATTGGCAACCATGCTCTTGTTTTCTATATTTCCATTCTGTGGCCTACATTAGGGAATTAACTGGCTGAAGATGATATGAGTCTTGGGAAGAAAATGAAGTAGCCATGTGGCAGACATAATCTTATCTTATAAGAAATGTTTTCATCTGTTTGATTCCTTTTACAAAGAGCGAGATTTTTCAAAAATGCCTAAGACAGGTATCCAACTTGCATTGTTTTTCATTCATATCCAAGGTTAATATTAGGATCAGATTTTCAAAACAGCTCCCATTTAGGGAGGCAAATAATGTCCACATTTTCAAAAGAGTTCAGTTCCCATTTAGGCACTTAAATAAAATGGCCAGAGTTTAAAAAAAATGTTCAATACCCAACAAAACAATGGGAGCTACTGGACGCTGAGCACTTTTGAAAATCTTTCCATTTCACTTATGTGCCTTATTGAGAGCCCAGCTCTTCTGACAATCTGCCCCCAGTTGAGAATGCTGAGTACTCTTGATCTTTTTTATTAGCTTTACATTTGAAACTAATGACATAGTTTAGATTTTCTTAAAAATCAACAATGTAGAAGGAAGCAGTCTACCAAGATGAACAAGTAACAAACTGATCCTGTCAAACCAGATAAAAGATCATCTTCATTTGCATTTTAAGCTAATTGATACTAACCAAAGGCTACAATGGTATTTGCAAAATTATCATCTCTGTTTTTGTTTGTTTCAAAACAAATGAGATCTATAAATTAAACTTTTAATCAAATCAAAATAGAGGGCACGCTCTAGTCCTAATCTGTCCCATTTATGCGTGTGTCGGCACTTGAGTTTGCAAAAGGAAAAAGTCATTCTTACCAGAGCCTGTGCAAAGTTATGATCATGGGTGGGTTGGCTGGTTGTAAGCATTCATACTCATGAAAGTTAATAGACTGCAGTACTGAAAATTAAAGTTTTCTATGTATCTGTCACATGCTGGGGTGCAATCTAAACCAGTGAGGTGTTGTCACCACCTGCTCTGCAACCTGGGGTGTATCACAATGCTTTGCTGCTGTAGCTCCCCATGTGGGTGTCTTACAAATAGCATGCACTCACAGCTTGAGTGTCTGTGTATAGCTGCAGCCTGCTACCAATACTGACCCCACCAGCCTGGGTTACTACCTGCAGGAAGACCCCAACACACTCTCAGTCCTGAATCTTCCCCCAAAATGTGTGTTCTGCACAGTCCAGCCCTCTCCTGGACATTTCAGGTATTATGAGTCTATTGCCCTGGTAAAGGGTCAATATACAACAGTTTGCTGCTCTAAGTGGAGTTACCCAACATTTGAGTTTAAACATAACACTGAATTCGTTTGATTATAATACAAGTTCATTTAACTACAAAGAGAGATTTTAAGTGAGTATGAGTAAAGGGCATTGAAGTCAGAAATAGTTACCAGAGAAATAAAAATAAAATATTTTCTTGTACTAAAACGTAACAAACTTGACTTAGGTCAAGGTAAAAGCCTTACCACAGGTTCCCACCATCAGGGCTGACCAAATTTCAGGTAAGGATCTCTCCCAAAGTCAAAATGGCTGGTTCCCTTGTCTTAGGTGAAAGAGAGAGAGATAGGGAGAGATAAAATGAGAGAATACATGGGGTGTTTTTGCCCCTCACTTCTATAATCCAATTACCCTATGAAGTTCATTTTTCTGAGGATTACCCCTAAAGCAAAGTTTATTCAAATGACAGGTTTCAGAGTAGCAGCCATGTTAGTCTGTATTCGCAAAAAGAACAGGAGTACTTGTGGCACCTTAGAGACTAACCAATTTATTGTAGCATAAGCATCCGATGAAGTGAGCTGTAGCTCACGAAAGCTTATGCTCAAATAAATCGGTTAGTCTCTCAGGTGCCACTAGTACTCCTTTTCTTTATTCAAATGATAAAGAAGGCAACATAGTCTGGGGGTGAAGGTCCACCCATGCTCTTTCTTCTCCCCTGTGTATGCTGAAATGCAGATTTGCCTTGTCTTTCTCATTGTGTCAAGGACCCTTTTTTTTTTTTTTTTTTTTACTATTTATATGTAAATTGAAGTAAACACACATTCCTTTGTTTAAGATAGACCTGCATAACAACTCTTGCCTAATCAGGGCTCTGTGGGTTTAAACATGTGCTACTAACATCAGTCATGGGTAATTCATAATTTATGTATAATGTTGCTACATACATTTCAGCCTGATATTATTGATCAGTGAGTTATCAGTTTTCAAATGATACCTCACAAAGCATATTTTGTACTAAGATTATAGTAATGTGTAGGATGCAAATACAGAGGTGCATTTGGTCACGGCATCTCCAACCTATTTACAGTCTGAGCTGCTTCAGTGATGAAGTTTTGTGAAGTCAGAACTATATATAAGGCATCAGGCTTTATTTAGGTGTCAATAATTCTTTTGTTTGTTTTGTTTGCCCCTGTATAAAATGACATGTTTGAGCCAGGGACTAACCAAACAAATTTCCCTTATGCAAGTTTATGACTCATAGTTATCCAAACATCTGCAGCCAGCTTACTCTGTCCTACTTTCGCTATTTTGCTTTGTTGTTTTAAAACTGAATCTAAACATAGGGACAGTAAAATCCTTTCCACTTATTTGTGGTACTTAAAAGAGAAAACCTGTGATTTGGCACATTTAGGAAAACATTTTGGATCCTTTCTGATGGTTTAGCAATAATTAAGTCAGTCCTTTCAGTCTTGTATTGGAGGGACTAGATGTCAGGTTGGAGGTCCAATCTAGTCTAAATGAGTCTGGGCTTCCATAACACGAGGTAATCAAAAGGGAGGTATTGTAGATCTGGAGAAAAGCATCTGATAACAAGGTGAGCTAGACGACTGAATAACGTTGCATGGTAGGGTGTGAGGGACATCACTACCAATGTTCAAGAATAGATAGTGTACAGTACAACAATGAATGAGGGTGGATTAAATGGTCTAGTGGATCTGTTCCAGCCTTATCTTTTTATGGTTTCACATAGCACTCAGTGAAAGCAGCTATAGAAATTATTTATTTTCAAAAGGGAAAATTTACAAAGCACAGATGAGCATCAGCTTTAAGGATAGTATACATAACAAAAATGCTAATGACCCATTAAGGGTGTAGTGTAGTGAGTTATGAAGAAAACTAATTAATACTGTTTCAGGGGAACACAGATAAAAGAGTTATTTAGTCAGATGCTTTTCAGCTCATTTAAATTAGTTAATGTTTCAGCACAGTATCCCCGGTAGGGGCTCATTGCATTGACTCATTTGAATTGAATTGTAAATCTCATTTATATGGTTTTCGTTTTTCACCCTGCATTTCTTTTTAATTAAAAATTTTGCTGCCTGCAATCAATGGCTATGCTCACTGTTACATTTTTGAAATATTTTTTCATAATATCACATTCACAAATTATGGTGGGAAAGTAACAGAAAAACAAACATCATAATACAAGCTGTCTAAACATCTGTAAATTAACCAATCACTACAATTTTAAGGTTGTCAGTAAAATTTTACAAGAATTAATGAGTTCTAACCATTTAAGGTCTTTCCTAAATGCTGCCATTTGCACATCTTTTTCTTTCCGAAGACATTTGATTTTGTAATATATTCATAAGCATTTCTACAAAAGTGTCTGCAGGCAGTAAACCTGCATGGAACTCAGACCTTTGTTCTCTGAGTTAAACTAAGTACTGTGGTTTCAGATAGTACAGGTATTTCAAATCTGAACTTAGATTTGCTCAAAAATGATACTGTTATCAGAAAGGTAAGAGGAAAAGAACCAGGACAGGGTAGAATTATGGAACCTAGGTAAGAGAGGAGACTAACAAAGACAGAGTAATCAGCCTTTTGGAAACAACAACAAAAAAAACAGCTCAAGAACATTGAGCAATATGTGCTAGACAGTATCAATTTAGTGATCTGATCAACTGTTATAAGGGAAACAAAAACTCTGAACTGAAATCTTTGTATGTAAAGAACAAGAAATGATTAATCAACTTAAAATGTACATGAGATTTTAAAGCTATACATAAAGGCAAAACTGCAAACTAGTCAAAAACAAAGGAAAGATAGGAAGAATAGTAAGAGGCAATTATAGCTCCATCTGGAGAAACTCAGAAAGTAATCATACAATTATACACAAAGTGGAAACTTGGACAAATTGCTAGGGAGGAATACAAAAGAACAGCACAAGCATGTAGAGACAAAATGAGTTATACCTAGCCAGGGACATAAAAGACAATAAGAAGAGATTATTTAAATATGTTAAGAGCAAGGAAAAAACAAAGTAAAGTGTAGGTCCTTTACTTAGTGAAGAAGGAGAGCTGATAACATCAAGACAGCTGAGGTGTTTAATGCCTATTTTGCTTCAGTCTTCACTAAAAAGGTTAATGGTGACCGGTTACTGAACACAGTTAATATTAACAAGAGGGAAAGAATGCAAGCCAAAACAAGGAAAGATAAAAGGTTCAAGAATATTTCAATAAGTTAGATGTATTCAAGTCAGCAGGACCTAATGAAATTCATTCTAGGGTACTTAAGGAACTAGGTGAAGCACTGTCAGAAGAGCTAGCGATTTTCTTTGAGAACTCATGGAGGAGGGGTGAGGTTCCTGTTGAGTAGAAAAGGGCAAACATAGTACATATCTTTAAAAAGTGGAACAAAGAGAACCTGGAGAATTATAAACCAGTCAGCCTAACTTCAATACCTGGAAAGATATAGGCACAAATTTTAAACAATCAATTTGTAAGCACCTATAGGCTAATATGGTTAAAAGGAATAGCCAGCACAGAATTGTCAAGAACAAATCGTACCAAACCAACCTAATTTCCTTATTTGACAGGGTTACTGGCTTAGTCAATAAGAGGGAACCAGTAGACGCAAAATAGTTTGATTTTAGTAATGGTTTTTATACAGTCCCACTTGAAATTCTCATGAGCGAATTAGGGAAATGTGGTGTAGATGAAATTATGTTAAGGTGGGTGTACAACTGAGAGTATTGAACTCAGAGTAGTCATCAATGGTTCATTGTCAAACTGGGAGGGTGTCTCAAGTGGGGTCCTTCAGGTGTCAGGGACTGTTCAATATTTTCATTGATGTGGATAATGGAGTAGAGTATACTTATAAAATTTGCAGATGACATCATGCTGGGAGAGGTTGCAAGCACTTTGGAGGACAGGATTAGAATTCAAAACAACCCTTGATGAATCGGTCTGAAACTCACAAGATGAAATTCAATAAAGACTAGTGCAAAGGACTACACTTAGGAAGGAAGACTCAAAAGCACAAATACAAAAAGGAAAATAACTGGCTATGTGGTAGTACTGCTGAAAAGGATATTGGGGTTAGAGTAGATCACGAATAGACTATGAGTCAACAGGCGGATACAGTTGTGAAAAAAGGCTAGTATCATTCTGGGGTGTATTAGCAGGAGTGTCATATGTAAGACATGGGAAGGTAATTGTCCCACTCTATTCCGCACCCGTGAGGCCTCTGCTGGAGTACTGTGTCCAATTCTGGATGCCATACTTTATGAAAGATATGGACAAATCACTGGAAGTTTTCCAAAACAGAGTAGACAAACACCTGGCAGGGATTGTTTAGGTTAAGCTGGTCCTGCCTCAGTTCTGGGGGCTGGACTAGATGACCTCTCAAGGTCCCTTCCAGCCCTCCATTTCTATGATTCTATATAGTTTGTAACTTTGGTGATCTTAAACTTTTTAACAAATTATCTCAATTCATGTTTAAAAGCAAATACGGCACTGATTCGCAGAATCTCTGAAGTATTATTAGGAATTATGGATTACTGTCTGAAGTGCTGCAAATGTCAACATATTTCAAACTCACCATATAGTTAAATTATTGAATACAAATGTGTTGAGTTTATAGCATTGTCAAAACTGTAAATATTATACATCTGTGTTTTTATTTTAAATCTCTGGTGAAATTTACAACAAATGCAAGGGCACTTGCTTAATAACAGAATGTGATTGATATTTCTGTCTTTACTCTCTGTGTATACCTTGACAATTTGAGAAATCCACCCTATCATGTTTTGAGGGAACGGTAGTCTGACATTTTGTAATTCTAAGTGTTTAGGGCTAAATTCGATGCTTTCTTGCACTGATGCTCCCCCACCATCCATGGTGATATGCAAGGCCACTGCCAAATATGGAGCATCTGGAGCAAATGACCTGGCTTTGGGGAGCAGATGGGATTGGTTGCCCTTCAGACAGAGTGGGACTGTGCTGCTCTGTGTCTGTGAAGAACTGCACAGTCTCTCACGGTACATCCCTTGTTGCAGCAGCTGTGGCAGGTGCTGCTGTAGCTGTCCATGGAAGTTACATGGGAGCAGAGCTGCTGGACCTGCAGTGTAACAACATCATCAGTAGTCAGTGGGGCTCCTTGTGTAGTAAGATGCTGCCCGGGGGGAGTAAAGGGATCAAAATCTTGTCACTTGTTATTGAAACAAAAGTACTGCTTTGACTTTGTATCCCTCCAAGAGATACAGCAGTGAATTCATTAGGTCCCTTATCCTGTTAAACAGAGAAAAAAAATCATAACCTGTGTCCAGACAAGTTAAATAGTGGGCACTCCCACATCAGTGAGTGAAAGTAACATTGCATTATAGCCTTGTATTATAACATATAGGCCATTGAATATTCTATTTGCTATCTGAGGACCATGCGTTTTAAATATTACATTTGTCTGTTTATTGCATAATTATATTTCATGCATGTTTTTCATAGCTTTCCTCCATTTACCATTTATATATCTATATATTGATATAATTAACCATTTACATATCTATATAAAATATAATCTTTACTCTGTGTTCCCCTGGAAAAATAATTTTTACAGATAGCCTTTATAATCGTAGATCATAGAATTTAGGTATAAAGTGTTTGGGAGTTTGATGGAATTGAACAGCATCTCAAGAGGATACATTAGTAGTGAATTAGAAATGGCTTTTACAATAAAGTCCCTCAGGGTTGCAAATACACAATTCATTGTATATTTGCAAATGTGGTATCGGAATTTTTATATGGTAAGTGTACTGTTTTTGTATGAAAGAGATCAGTACTCTTTATTGTAAAGTAACACCTTTATTTGTTTCACTTTTCAAACTTCCCAATCTGAAAATAATTTGCTTACATACCCAGGGATAAATGATTGACATGGTGATGAAAAGTTGCCTTCTGTGCGAGGATTTTCCGTGTTGCTAATATCAGAGCAACTGAATTAGTGCTAGCAATGGCGGATATTTTTGTAGACCTTACCTAATGTAGACAAGGCTTATGACATAGTTGTTGAGGAAGTCCCAGCATGCTGCTTCATTTCAAATAGAGCTGGGTGGGAAATATTTTTTCCATCCACTGAGAATTTTTGAGATTTAAAAATAAAAAATTCCTATTCCAAACCAGGAAGCAAACGGGGTGCTAGTAAAATTCATGCAGCACTGATGCAAGGTGCAAGGCCACTGCCAAGCCTGGGGCATCAGAGGTGCATGTCCTGGCTTTGGGTTGGTGCTGGGATTGGTTGCCCTGCTAATAGAGGGGTTGGGCAGCTCTGTATCTGTGAAAAACAGCAGTCTCTCTCAATGTACATGCCCAACAGCAGCCCTGGAAGCTGCTTCTGCAACTGCCCAAGTCTGAAAGGTATTCTAAAGGATATACTCTAGTTAAAGCACAGCTAAGAGACTTGAAGTTGGAATTAATACAGTTAAGTCCTATGGCCTGGCAGGTAAGATTAGACAATGATAATAATTCCTTTGGCCTTACAATCTATGAATCATGCTGCCCATGTGGGTTCCATGACCTGCCTTCTTTCCTCACTACTACAGAGTCCTATGCCATCTGGATTCTGTATTGGCAAAGGAAATGAGCGACAGTTGGACCTGTTCTGTCCTAAATGGGGTGGGGGAGGGGGCATACGGGGCATCCAGGATGCAGACTTGACCCCAGTGTACATTGCTGGCCAAAAGAATCTGAACGCATACACGCTAGAAGTGGAATCCACGTGGACAACACCTCTTGATGAACCACGCTTAATGTAGGGTAAATAGCCATTGTTTGTTATACATTTTGCAGTTTATTTTAGAAGTACAAGCCGAAAGGCTCAGAAGACACTGCTCTGATGATAAATTACCATACATTTTTTGTGTTAGTACCTTAGCAATATTTGTATAATCTTTCTTATAAGTCCTATAGGAATTCTTGAAAGTTGAATTGGTTTTTGTTAATGAGGTGAGTGTACTTACAAAATGGTATGAGCAGTGTTTTAGTTTTTGTAAATTACTTGGATCTATTAATTAACGTAGCCCTTTGAGAGCTCTTTGTGTGAATATTACTTGTGTTCCTCCAAGATAAACAGCCAAAAATGTTTCAAGTTTTCAATGCTTTTGAGACTAATGTTCTTCTAATTTATCCCAAATTTTACTAAACTAAACATTATCAGTTGATGGAGGAAAGACAAAAACTCACAGGAGATGTAGTAAAGATAATGCACATCCACCCATATTAATTCCTCTGTTCCCCATCTAGATAAAATATATTTTAAATTAAAGAATGTTTTGGTAACACAAAGATTTAGGAACAACAAAATGAAAGAGGTACAATTCAAAGTAAAACTTTAAGGGGAAAATTCACCCAAACACAAAGGGAGAACATCTGCACACCATGTGTGGTGGTGGTGGGAAGCCACATTGACATCAGATTGGCTGACAGAATGGGTGGCTTTGGAGGCCAGCCTAAGAAGGGGCTTCTAGATGCCCAAGTATATTCATAAACCCTTTCTTCCTGCCTTCATCATCAGCAGTTTGTGAGGTCTTCATTGGCCTGGCCTCTTCGGAACCCAGAATGGGACCAAAATCTTTGCAAGGAAACTCTGGTTCTCATCCATTCAGTAAGCTAGTTTTGCTGTTTTCTGCCACAAGTTCAGAAGTCTTAGGCTATGTCTACACTTAAAACACCACAGCACTTCATTGTAGACCAGGGGTCTCAAACTCAATTTACCTTAGGGCCAGTGCCAGTCCTCAAATCCTCCCAGTGGGCCAATAATGTCACTGAAAATGGTGGTCAGAAAAGAAAATGTTTATATTGTATTGTTTATTTCGAATTTCTTAGAAATAATAAAACAGGCATAGAATATTATACAATTCTTCGCCTGCCAGAGAGTTTTTAGTGTTTGCCAGACACCTGGCAATGCTTCGGTTCTGTCAGTTTGTTGATGTTTGGCCTCAGTGACTGAGCAGTTGAAACCTTCAGGATTGCAGCAAGGTGGGCATCAGATCGTTGTGTTCGGTATTTTGACTTATTTGTAGTCATTGTGGAAAAAAGTGACGCTGCTTCCATGACCGACTAATGATGCTGCCTCCATAGCTGACTCTGCCCGGCGACTAGTGATGGTATCTCTGTCCCCCTCCCCCAGCCAATGGGAGCTGCTGGGGGAGGATCGGGGAGGCAGTGCCTGCTGCAGACAGAGCCGGTGGCGTGGCTATATGCGTCTCTCCTCCGCGGCCGCAGTGAGGAGGTTCTCGGGCCACAGCTGGCCCACAGGCCGGGACTTTGTGACCCCTGGTATAGACACTCACTATATCGACTGGAGGAGTTCTCCCATCGCTGTACTTAATTCACCTCCCCAAGAGGCAGTAGTTAAGTCGACAGAATAATTCTTCCTTTGACCAAGAGCTGTCTATTGTGGGGGTTAGGTTGGCATAGTTACATCTCAGGAGCGTGGATTTTCCATGCCTCTGAGAGACGTAGCTATGCCGATACAAATTTTCAGTGTAAACCGGACCTCTGGATATGTCTACACTTCAAATGGTATAGTGGCACAGCTGCAGCTGCACTGCTGTCGTGCTTCAGTGTAAACATTGCAATGGCAGGGGCTCTCTCAGCGCTATAGGTATCCACCTCCCCGAGAGGCAGTAGCTAGGTTGATGGAAGAATTATTGTGTCAACCTAGCGCTATCTAAACTGGGGGTTAGGTCAGCATAGCAATGTCTCTGAGAGGCGTGGTTTTTTCACACCCCTCAGAGGTATGCTCACGTACGTTTTCAATGTAGAAATCTTCTTAATTTACTGCTGAATCCACTACTGAGCTACAGTTATAACCTTTGGTAAACTACTCCTCAGTAGGGTGTGGTGACAAAGGTGCTGTAACTTCATTCTCAGCATTCCCATAATCAAATATTAGCAGCTCCGTCTCCATGTGTATTGTGCAAATTAACCAAGGAACATTGTTTCCTCTGTGGTTATTTTTCGCTGTTATCACTTTTAGGATGAAATACTGGCAAGCTCTGTCACTGTGATTGTTGTGGAAAACTCCTCTTTCTCTGATTCTTTTTGCTGCTCTCTTTCACTGTACATCACCTATACAGTGTCATTTTTTCTGACATGTTAAGTATTCAGCTTCTCAGGCTGGGCACATTTACAAGGACTGTTGGTGTGTCTTATAACATCTTCCACATATCATTTTCACTACTTTGTTATTTATCCCCATAATCTTCTTTCTCAGTTTCCCACAGCCTCTGCTTTGTGCCTCATTGTGAGCTTTTTGGCAGAATCTCATTGCATTGAAATTTGCATCCTCATTTGCATGCCTTTGTTATTCAGTGGGGATAGCTCAAGTTTCCCAATGAAGTGTATGTCACAGTTTCATACATACTCTTCTGATCTTGAGTTAAGTCCGATGTCAACAGTAGATCATCTGCATCATCTCTCAATCGTGCAGAGAAAACATTAATTTGTTCAGTACCCTCATGAACAAGTCCTGATGTAGAATATCACTATTCCAATGGCCTATTCATTATGACAGCGCTGATTTAACAGCAAAATCGAAGATCTCTGGAGAGACTATAGGACACATTAGCTCCATTACTCCCGAAAAAGAAGTTACGTTCCATTACAAACTCTTTGTAAGATTTTTCCTAAAGATCATGTGCCTTTAAGAGAGCTCTTACTGCTCCTTTCAAGAAGGCCTCCTCCCTAACTGCTGCTGTGGGAATGGGCCCTTTTGCTGCAGGTGATCTGTTTGTGGCCTGCAGCCAGTTTGTAGATCCTCCTCTTAATAGACTTCACTTTCTCTGTTCCATCCGATTTTTCTGTTTGCCTTTCTGCTGTCTCTCCTCTTTCTCTTTCAGTGGCCTGTTGTGGGGGATGATCCAGTGCTTGGGGAAAAGCAAAAAAAGTTCATTGCAGAGAAGTTTCACTTACTTGCCCTTCCTTCATCCCTATTCCTTTTCCTCACTGTTGGTGGGTTCAGGCTAGTTCTGACATCGTATCATGCTATGCTGAAGACAGGAGCAAGCAACATAGACGTGCGTGGTAGCAAGAGGCAAAGTGCTCTATTAGTGACTGAGATAGCTACCTGATTTGTGGTTTTGTTAATGCTGCAGTACTCACTTTTTAGGGGGAGATTTTCAAAGACTCAAAGGGCATTTTAGAAGTCCCACTTCCGTTGAAAGTCACCACTGGGTGCCTAAATGCTGGCGGGGAATTTTTTGGTTAAATGTTTTGTTGGAAAAGGCTGGTTTGCATTAGTTTTGGCTAACTTTCCTTGGGTCCAGGATGGAATTCTGGGGAGAGAACCCTCACCCCAGAATATCCAGTAGCCAGGAGGTAAGTTGGGAAGGGGGAGAGACCTTAATTCAGGTCCCTGCTCTGCTTGATTCAAAGAAAGGACTTGACCCTGGCTTTCCCACATCCCACTCGAGTACCTTATCCACTGGGCTATTGGCTATTCTGACTGGATTGGTTCCCCCTCTCGTGTGTGTTTTCATTAAAAATTTCAGAAGGTCTCATTTTTGTCCCACACCAGCATGAAAACACATTTCTAAACCTCAGATTTTTTTTTTCTAAACCAAACTCTTGTTTTCTGGCCAGCCCTACTAACTGTCCATTGTGCTAAAATATCTCTGTTCTGTGGCTTGCAACGCATCTTGATGGATGATCAACAGTTTGAAAGGCATCCCTTCTAGATGAATGAAGGACCTTTACTAAGCTGGGCATGCTATGCTGAGTTGGAACAATGTTGAACTTGAGTTTGAGTGCTGTCACAAAGGGGCTCTAAAGACACAAAGGGCATTTTAGAAGCCCCGCTTCCATTGAAAGTCACCATTGGGTACCTAAATGCTGGCAGGGAATTTTTTGATTAAATGTTTTGTTGAAAAGGATGGTTTGCATTAGTTTTGGCTAACTTTCCTTGGGTCCAGGATGGAATTCTGGGGAGAGAACCCTCACCCATTTCACTTCACCTTAATCTTTATCATTGAATCTAGAATTGATTGATTGTCTGCTAAACCACACATATTACTTGAGCTTTGAGCTAGATAAACATATAGTGCCAACAGGAAAACTCCGGATAGATTACTCTCCTCTTTGTCTTGAAGCAGCAACATCCTGCTGACTCGAGCTGGTGTAATTTTGGATTTCTATTCTGCGGGAAGTTCTGATATTTTGAAATTGGGACAAAAACAAACAAAAATGATTTCCTGCAAAAGAAAGTTTTTGAAAACAATTAATTTCAGTGCAATCAAAATGTTCTGATTTTGCCTTTTTATTTGATATAATAATTTACAATTTAAAATAAATTTCAAAATGAAAAATTGAAACATTCTGTCCCAATCTAAATGTTTTGTTTCAATTTTTTTCTCACCAAAATTTCACTGACATGTTCCCATGGGAAAGTTTGATTTTTGACTAGCTCTCCTGCTGGCTCCATCTCTCTTAACTCAGGGTTAGGGTTACGTCGGAGAAATGGAGATATATTAGCTCGTTATTTGCCCAAATCAGTTTGTATATTCCTGATCATGGAATCAGTTTCTGATGCCTTTACTCAAATTTTATTTCCTCCTTACAGTACTTCAGGCAAACTCTCATTGACTTCAATGTGAATTTCCCTACATAAAAATAGAGTCACATAATCTCTTTATCTGAATGCAGGTGAATCTGTGCCCCCATTAGGGAAAGAAATCCATGCTTGTGCCGCACCCCATCCTCGGACCTAATGGAAGCCCCACTTTGGTGTTCCAGCTGTGTGGAATTGTTGGAAGTTGATGCAGGAGTTGTCTGGGGTTCCTATGGATTCTTTCCTTTTCAGGCCCAGGAGAGAGAGATGCTGGATCATATTTTAAGTTGAGCTTTTGTCCCCTCTCTGTTTTATTGGGGCATCTGAGGATAGCCATGAAGGAATGTCTTCTTCTATGATCAACAAGAGCCAGTGGGAACAGCAGGCACAGCCAGAGGTCAGGAACATCTGCACAGAATTCTCTTGTCTACTTTGGTTTTTAAAGAACCAGAAAGACCATGGGTTAAGGGGGTGCAATCTGAACTCCATGCAGGTTGGAAACCACGCTTCCCAGGCCCCAGAGTAACATGAGCAAGAAATTCTGTGAATTTAAAACATTCCACTGCACTTATTATACCTGAATAAGAGAAAAAGAAGCTTTGATGAAGGACCTCAGGATTTGGCCAGGGACAGTAACAATAATAAAATAAAATACTTAGTGTTTACATAGTGACTTGCATTTTGAAACAGACCATACAAACAGGAACTAATCCTCAAAACACTCTTCTCAGATAGGTTTCAGAGTAACAGCGGTGTTAGTCTGTATTCGTAAAAAGAAAAGGAGTACTTGTGGCACCTTAGAGACTAACCAGTTTATTTGAGCATGAGCTTTCGTGAGCTACAGCTCACTTCATCGGATGCATAGTGCATCCGATGAAGTGAGCTGTAGCTCACGAAAGCTCATGCTCAAATAAACTGGTTAGTCTCTAAGGTGCCACAAGTACTCCTTTTCTTCTCAGATAGGTACTGGTATCTACTGGTCAGGAAGATCTGGCCTTGCTAAGAGAATGTAGATTGGTTCTGTTCCTGTAACTGAAGAGGAAAGCCAATCTAATGTAGCTTGGAGTGATGCATAAGATTAAATGAGACTAAATGTGTGTGTAGGGTGCTTGTTGTTTTAGAATCCTTTTCTCTAATGCTTTTTTTCAGCTACCAAATAAAAAATACTTTGTTTTAAGAGGGCTGTCGGTCAATCTCACTAGTCACAGGCTCCCAAAGGGAAGAAACACAGGCTTCTGAAACCAAGTCACACCTATAAAATGAAAAGCAGTTGGTTCAAAAGAGATCCTGGGCTAAGATTGAAAGAATCATGAGATTATACTCTGAGACAGGTAAGGGGAAGAGGCCAAACACCTGAGTTGGATGCACTCGGAGAAACCAGAAGGGGAACAAAGGTGCAGCTAATCCCATAACTATGGCAGGAATGAGATTCTCTTCCCCACCTATTTCTGAATATTTCCTCTGTATAACTAAGATTTACTCTGTTTACTAGGATTTTGAGTGGGTGGGGTTAGGGCAGAAAAGGGAATCACTGAAAAATACTTGTTGTTGTGTTTTAAAACAAGATGAGTTTAGATTGTTTGGGGGCAAGAGAGATTTTTCATGATTATATTACAATTTATGCAAAAAACAAAAGCAAGAATGATGGAGAACTGCTGGTGTATTAGATTGCAGTGGATTAAAAAAAAGTCACTATAGAACATGTGTCTCCCTAGTAAGAGAGGAAATTTTTGTGATGGTCATAAAAGAGCTTTCATATGCATTTTTTCCAAAAAACATGGTCTGTTACAAAGATTGGTGTCAGCATGAAATATATTTTGCCTTATTTTCACTTTAAACATGCCTTTGTAGCACTTCAATAGTTTCTTCAAAGATGCATAATAATGGATTCACACTTCCTGGGTCCTTGCTCCTAGTGTGTTATTTTCAGGAATTCCCAGAGCTAAACTTCTGAAGTTGACAGTGTAGTCCCCTTAGTGACTCTTACAGTCAGTTCCATCTTTGTTGTCCTCCACCAGTTTATATGCATTACTCACATTCCTTCCTGTGAGCAGACTGAGACTAAATATTTAAGGGTTTTGATTATGCCACTCTGGAACATCCGGTTGAAAAGGGACCCTGGCAGCTCCAGTCGGCACTGCTGACTGAGCCACTAAAAGTCCACTTGGCAATGCAGCAGGGCTAAGGCAGGCTCCCTGCCTGCCCTGGCTCTGTGTGGCTCCCGGAAACGGCCGGCATGTCTGGCTCCTAGGCACAGGGGCAGCCACCCTGCCCCCACCCTGAGTGCTGGCTCTGCTGCTCCCATTGGCCAGGAACGGTGGCCAATGGGAGCTGGGAGCCTGTGGGCACGGGCAGCATGCAGCCAGGCTGGAGCCCGCACCCCAACTCCCTGCCCCAGGTCGGAACCCCCGCCTGCACCCTAACTCCTTCCCAGAGCCCGCACCCTGTCCCAGCCCTGAGCCCCTCCCGAACCCACACCCCCTCCTGCACCCCAACCCCCTGCTCCAACCCTGAGCCCCCTACTGCACTCCAAACCCCTCATCCCTGGCCTTACCCCAGAGCCCTCAGCCCCTCCCCTGTGCCCCAAACCCCTGCCCCATCCCTTAGGCCCTCCCGCACTCCGAACCCCTTGGTCCCAGCCTGGAGCCCCGTCCTGCATCCCAAACCCCTCATCCCTGGCCCCACCCCCAAGTCCACACCCCCTCCCGCACCCTAACCCCCAGCCCCAGCCTTACAGATTTTTGTCACTAAAAGATGTGCTGGTTCTTAGCTGTCCATCAGCAGGGGCCCAGGCAGCAATGTGCCCCACCCGCCCTCCTGTGCCGACCTGACTTTTCCATACTCGTACAGGAAGGGGCATGATGTTTGATGCTCCTAGAATGATAGCTGGGGAGAGTGCCCCTCCCTTCAGCTAAACATACTGGTCACAGAGAGCCTGGAATCCACTTGGACCTGAGCGACTGAAAGCTGGAAATGCAGAACCGAGTCACTGGGCCACCACCCCAGCATGACTTCCACCCCTTCTGATCTGCGCTGGGAGCAGGGAAAGATCTACACATCCACCTTAGCCCCATGAATGGTCCTGTCTGCCAGGAAAGGGTTGCGGGGATGCAGAGTGGGATGCTCTATGTTTCCAGCCTAACTAAGGGATCATTTTCTTCTTCTGTTTCTGTCTTCCCCCGAGTCATTTATTATTGATCAGCCCCCCATGCCGCTGCTTTGAATAGTACATTTTCACTGCATGCCGACGAGGCCATTCCATGTGGCACACAGGATGCAGGAGCTTAATTTCATGGTGAGCCCTAACTTCTTGCTCCCAGGGATGGTTCTCTAAGCGGAGCTAGCAGAGCCTGGGTCAGTCCCAGAGGAGCCCATCTGCTACGACCCTGTGGGAAGTGCGAAGAAGAGCCTCAAAGCAGGTTGAGGAGTTCACTTGGGCATGCAGGGAGAATAAGAGGCTGAGTTGTTTGGGGCTGTTCAGAGAGGAGCTGGACCAGGCTCCTAGTTTGCCACACTGCAGATCACATCTTAACAGCCAGGTTTACAGGTCCCTTTCCGTGTGCCACTGTGTAGAATGCTTTCCTCCTCTCCACAGTGGAACTGGCTTTCCCTTTACCCATTTGCCATAAGAAGGGCAGCCTCTGCTCCCCTTCACCATTGCATGAGCCCTCCACCCCTGCCCAGGTAGCTGGATTCTGTGTACTGGAGCGTTCATCTCAGGAAACCCCTCCTTTGTTTTTTGAAATGCTGTCTAAATGTGGCTGTGTAGAAGTGCTATTTTGGATGTGCCCGCTGAGGTTCTGTATGTAGTGCCCCTCACACAAACCTACAAAGGAAGGGGGGAGGGATAGCTCAGTGGTTTGAGCATTGGCCTGCTAAACCCAGGGTTGTGAGTTCAATCCTTGAGGGGGCCATTTAGGGATCTGGGCCAAAAATTGAGGATTGGTCCTGCTTTGAGCAGGGGGTTGGACTATATGACCTCCTGCGGTCCCTTCCAACCCTGAGATTCTATGGTATGGTTCTATGGAGTGAGGGAGGGGAGATGGAGTGAGTGGGTGGGGCAGGTTCTTGGAGAAGGGGCCGGGCCTCAGGGATGGGGTTGGGCAAGGGTGTTCAGTTTTGTATGGTTAGAAAGTTTTCAAACCTCTGTTTATGGCCCAATATGTCTAAACAGCCTCCAGAACCATGAAGTGCTAGCTCAGCCAGACAGCGGTGGGACTCTCCTGAACAGGCTACTTTCGCCTCAGTTTTGCTGTGGTGGTGAGTCCTGAAGAACCAGCATAGCAGGAAAGGATAGCAGTGTTTGGTCCCTTTCAGGTCATCAGGACAAGGGATACCTTTACTTGTAGCTACAGTTGCAGAGGGATACAGCAGTGGAGACCACTGGGAAAGCTGCCGAGTCATGCCCTGCAATGACTGCTATAGAGTGAAAGTCCATTGGGGGACATTCCCATTCCAAGGTGAAATTCCGTGGCCGTTACTCCTAAAAAGGAACTTAACTTAAAATAAGTGAAGTGGCATTGGGACTAGTCTAAAAAATATTGAGTGTTGATGAAGATGTGAATTGGTTCTTGTGTTAGAACAATGCCCAAGCTGCTTTGCAGATCTCTGTATGTTCATGGGCCATAGTAGCAGCTCTATTATCCAAAAAAGCAAATGGATATTCAACAACTGAAACCTCAAAAGATTTCTTAGATTAAACGTATAACTACATATTTATTCAGTGCCTACTGCGGCGATACCTAACACAAAATGCCTGATTATTGTGATGTTTTGGGGTTCAACTCAGCCCAGTGAGGGATTGTGTCACCCCCCGGCCCTGCAACTCTGGGTGCCTTAAATGCTATGCAGCTGTTATTTACAGCTCTGACACCAGGAAGCAGCCTTACAAGTATGCAAGTCACAGCCCGGCCTCCACCGCCAAGTTACTTTTTGCAGAGTCCCAGTCCTGAATTTCCCTTGAGCCATTTGTCAGTGCAGTTCTCAGAATTGTGAGTTATTGTGTTGACCTGTCTCAGCCTCAGCAAGTGAGAGATTTGCGACTGCTAAGCTGTGTGACAATTCCCTGACACACCAGCTTGTCTGTGTTGCTAGCAAACTCTTGAGAACTCTGCTAGCCTAAACAGCTAACCCCAACTCCTAAGCTCCCCAGAGACTGCACCAGGCAATGTCCAGCTTTCTCCTGGAACACTCACAGAAGTTAAGTTCGCTGCTCCTTTAAAGAGATAGTAACAGCAGCTTAACTGGGGTTTTGACAAACACTCATATTTCAATTGCAGCATTAAATTAATGTATAGTAAAAGTAAAACAAGTTTATTTAACAAAAGGCCATAAGATTAAGTGATACCAAATATAAGGAATACAGATAGAAAGGGTTACAAGCAAACAAAAGTAAAAATGTGCTTCTAAGACTAATATTTAATTTCAACAAATTACAATCTTTGCCTAATCAGGTTTCTTACCTAAACTCAGTTTGCAAAAGACATCAGCTGCCTTGGCTGAAGGATCTGGTGTTCTGTGATTTCAGGAGCTCTGGGCCCTTTAGTCCCCCAAGTGATGGATACCAAAATGTTTATATCTCCCAAAGTTCATTGACTTGGTTACAAGAGGCAGGAAGGTTTCCTGCTGTTTTTCCCTCCCTGTTGAGGTCCCATCACCCTGATGATTTGTTTGTAAATGGGGATTCCATTGTTTTGATTCCACAATGCTTAATTTACAGGGGAGATGGGTAGATAGCTGCCTTCCCTCCAGTCTGGAAGAAAACCTGTTTCTCCCTGTGTTTGGTCACAGACTTTAAATCACATTATCAGTGAGTAGCCATAATTCCTCACATAGTATTAATAATTCCTCACATAGTATTAATTCATACCTTTCACAATGATATTGATCACCAGAGTATCACAGGCTTTCATAAAAGACTTTTTTGATACACTTCTATAATACAATAATAGTGTATACAATCAGTTGATTCAATTGCTTATCACTTGAAGTTCAGACGGCCTGTCTTTACAGATCAGTAAAACTTGGAAATGTATTCTCTGATAATTTTTCTCTCTCCTGGGATGTAGACACCATGCTTCCTCCCACCCCTGCTTGTTAGCGTGATAGCTTTGTATACCATATTTGGAAATGTACCTTCATTGTCTCTGACAACCAGGCTGGTCAGACAATCAAATTTCTTTGTCTAAGGCAGACTGAGCTTACTCATTGCTTGCCAAACACGTTTCAAGAACATAATTCTATCACATGCTTATAACTCTTTGGACACACCTGGTACATATACCATGCAAGAATATTAATGATGAGTGAATTATTAGTTTTCCAGTGATATATTAAATGCCACTCTTTGGTTATAGTATCATGACAACAGTATGCTAGGTGTACTGAGTATGTCAGGTCTGATAAGTTGCTGACAGAGCGGTGAGCCACTAATAGCCTTTTGTGTAACAATGATATTTAGTTGGAAATTTTAATCACTGTTGCAAACCTAGATCTAAGAATATGATATAAAGCAAACAGACAAATTAAAGGGGTTTTTATGAGTTATCAGATGGTAATCTATTTGGAGATAATTTAAGATGGTATTCTACTTATGAAATATTTGGCATTTTTCTGATTATCAGTATAACAGCATGAGTAGATTGGCATTGTGCCTTTTGAAAGATGACGGTTATACTTCACCAGCTGATGGAAGACAGATTTGTAGTAGAAGAGTTGGTGGTATGGTACATACTTACACTGTTTGCCATAATTGCACAGTTGATCTATTACATAGTTTGCTTCTTCAGCTCTCTGCAATTTATAATTATGTCACAATTGTAGCTTTTCAAATGGTTTAGAGTAATAGGATATCAGAGCTCAAAAATTTGAGGGCTAATTACCTTCATGGCTCCTCTGTGTACCTGTTAATGTTTTTATGGGGCTTTGAGGGAGAGTTTAGAAATTGGGGAAATAAAGAGCTAAATACTACAAACAGGGGAAAGCTGGATTCAGCTTGGAATTCAAAAACTGGATGATTGGTATAATGATTTACAATGAAGGATAATTACGCCCTATCAATCTGGTGACTGATGGGTAGAAGAAGGGGGAGGGATAGCTCAGTTGTTTGAGCATTGGCCTGCTAAACCTGGGGTTGTGAGTTCAATCCTTGAGGGGGCCATTTAGGGGTCTGGGGCAAAAATTGGGGATTGCTCCTGCTTCAAGCATGGGGTTGGACTAGATGACCTCCTGAGGTCCCTTCCAATTCTATGATAAGTCAAGTGTGGGAAAACCTGCATAGCCATCAAGCTCTCTCATCGCTCTTTCTTATTTTTGAAACTAAATAAACAAAAGGGCAGATCAAATTTGTTGGTTTGGGGAAAGTTTACTTCAAACTAACAGATTTGTAGACATAAGAAAAAATAATTAAGCAAAACGCTTATTTAATTTCAAATAGGGTGAAGGGTTAGAATTGCACCCATAGAAGCAGAAATAACATTCCCCCACCCCCCTGCCAACATATGATCACCACAATCCTGCAAGCCCAGTCCACAAGAGCAGACTCCTGCACTCACTTGGAGGCCGTTTTAATGGAGCTGCTAGCAGATGCAGGGATTCACCTGAGCAGAGCAGCAGGATCAGGGCCTATGGCTGGCAAATTACAGTGACATTCTTGATTCATAACTGGCTGATGATCATCTCTGCAGTGGGGAAAGCCATTTTAGCTGGGATGCTGCAGGGAGTTAGTGCTGTGACAGCTCCACTTCTTTATCCCCTATAGAGCCCCGAAGGGGCTGTCACCAGTTCCCCTGGCAAGCTTTATGGGGAAAGGAGGACTTTGAAGCTCAAGAAACAAAGGAGAGCACAACCTGTTTTGCACCAAATCACAGATGAGTCATACATTTCACACCGTCTTCCTTCCTGATCTAAAAATAAACCAATAAACAAACATATTACTTAGTCAAATAACATCAAATGAGTCTATCAGTAAAATATCTTAATCCAGTTGAGATCAAAACCAATGTTTTGTATTTGAGTCTGATTGTGTTGAACGGTGATGTGTGTACTGTGTATAGTTCTGTGTTAGAATGGATAGTGAATTTGTCATGTTGCTGAGGATCATGTCTGAGGAGTCTCTGAGTTGGAGCTGATTTGGCTGTTAGATTACAGGATCTTCGGGTCAGGGACTGTCTTTTGTTCTGTGTTTGTACAGAGCAGAGGTGGGCAAACTACAACCCATGGGCCACATCCGGCCTGTGGGACCATCCGGCCCAGCCCCTGAGCTCCTGGTCCAGAAGGCTAGCTGCCGACTCCTCCCCTGCTGTTCCCCCTCCCCAGCAGCCTCAGCTCTCTGCTCTGCCGGCTCTGTGCTGCACGGTGGCGTGGCTGGCTCCAGCCGGGTGTGCGGATGCCTGTCCGGGTGCTCTGGGCGGCACGGCTGTAGTGCTGCCAGCCACCAGTGCTCCAGGCAGCACGGGAAGGGGGCAGGGAGCAGGGGGGTTGGATAGAGGGCAGGGGAGTTTGGGGTGGTGGTGGTCAGGAGGTGGGAGTGTGGATAGGGGTCGGGCCAGTCAGAGGGTGGGGAACAGGGAGGTTGAATGGGGGCAGGGGTCCCTGGGGGGCAATCAGGACTGAGAAGAAGGGTTGGATGGGGCAGTGGGGGGCAGTCAGGGGCAGGGGTTCCAGGGGCAGTCATGGAGAAGGGTTGGTTGGATGGGGCAGGAGTCCCAGGGGGGCAGTCAGGACTGAGAGGAGGGGTTGGATGGGGCGGTCAGGGGACAGGGAGGGGTAGATGGGGCAGGAGTCCTAGGGGTGCTGTCAGGGGATGGGGCGGGGATCGGATGGGGGCAGGGGCAGCGCCACGCTTGGCTGTTTGCGGAAGCACAGCCTCCCCAAACTGGCCCTCCATACAATTTTGGAAACCCGATGTGGCCCTCAGGCCAAAAAGTTTGCCCGCCCCGGTACAGAGCCATGCACCATGGGTAGGGCTCCTTGGCACTACATTAGTACAAATAAATAATACTTTTGATGTTGGCTTAGCTGGGAAAATCCTTGTTTTAGTGATTGTGTAGTTACGAAAAGCTGTTGAGCAGCCTTACCTCTAAAAGTTAGATTTAAATTTTGTTTTCCTACACGCTTCTCAACCTTCTCGAGGCACCTGTAACTCTTCTCAACATTCTCTGGTCCTGAGCTATGGATTCTCTTACTGACTAGACTGACCAACACTTTCAGCCTGCTAGATAGACACACTTATCTACCAGCAATCAGTGAGTGCTTTTCCTGGGTCGAGAGGTATCAGCTGTAATACTGTTCTTATTCCACTCTATTATGAACCCCATCAAATATTTTACTCATTTTTATTGCATTTGCAAGTAATAGAGTAGTGTTATTGGAGGCTGATTGGCTGAGAAATGAAAGCTCTTTTGTTATTTAGAGCTGTTTAGAAATTCAAGACATTTGAGATCTTTTTTGAATTAAATGGCACAAAAGGTGTTAAGAGTGGAGAAACCATCAGTTTCCAATCCTGAAAAAAGAAAAAGAAGAGAGAACTTGTGTGATAAATTTAACAAGTTAGATGAGTTAAACACATTTCTTACTTTTACCCTTCACTATTTGTATGTAAATACTCTCTAAGGGGAAGGCTTCAGAATAGGGGTCTGTTCTCCTGCTTGTTATTAGAGATTGAATTGCTATGGGGAACAATTTCAGCTAGCAAGGGATGTGAAGGGCAGCAAGAAGAGTTTCTACAGGTATGTTAGCAACAAGAAGGTGATCAGGGAAAGTATGGGACCCTTACTGAATGGGGGAGGCAACCTAGTGACAGATGATGGGGAAAATCTGAAGTACTCAGTGCTTTTTTTGCCTCGGTCTTCACAGACATGGTCAGCTTCCAGACTGCTGCACTGGGCAGCACAGTATGGGGAGGAGGTGAGCAGCCCTCAGTGCTGAAAGAACAGGTTAAGGACTATTTAGAAAAGCTGGACATGCACAAGTCCATGGAGCCGGATGTAATGTATCCAAGGGTGCTGAGGGAGTTGGCTGAGGTGATTGCAAAACCATTGGCCGTTATCTTTGAAAACTCATGGTGATCGGGGGAGGTCCTGGATGATTGGAAAAAGGCAAATATAGTGCCCATCTTTAAAAAAGGGAAGAAGGAGAATCCAGGGAACTACTTCACTTTAGTCCCTGGAAAAATCATGGAGCAGGTCCTCAAGGAATCTATTTTGAAGCACTTGGAGGAGAGGAAGGTGATCAGGGACAGTCAACATGGATTCACCAAGGGCAAATAATTCCTAACCAACCTGATTGCCTTCTATGATGAGATAAGTGACTCTGTGCATAGGGGGAAAGTCGTGGACATGATATCTCCTGACTTTAGCAAAGCTTTTGATATGATCTCCCACAGTATTCTTGCCAGCGAGTTTAAAAAAGTATGGATTGGATTAATGGACTATAAGGTGGATAGAAAGCTGGCTAGATCGTCGGGCTCAACGGGAAGAGATGAATGGCTCCATGTCTAGTTGGCAGCCCGTATCAAGCGGAGTGCCCCAGGGGTCAGTTCTGGGGCCAGTTTTGTTCAACGTCTTCATTAATGATCTGGATGATGGGATGGATTGCACCCTCAGCAAGTTCATGGATGACACTAAGCTGGGGGGAGAGGTAGATAAGATGGAGGGTAGGGATAGGGTCCAGAGTAACCTAGACAAATTGGAGGATTGGGCCAAAAGAAATCTGATGAGGTTGAACAAGGACAAGTGCAGAGTCTTGCACTTGGGACGGAAGAACCCCATGTACTGCTACAGGCTGGGGACTGACTGGCTAAGTGGCATTTCTTGCAGAAAAGGACCTGGGGATTACAGTGGATGAGAAGCTGGATATGAGTTAACAGTGTGTCCTTATTGCCAAGAAGATTAATGGCATACTGGGCTGCATTGTTAGGAGCATTGCCAGCAGATCGAGGGAAGTGATTATTCCCCTTTATTTGGCACTGGTGAGGCCACATCTGGAATAATGCATCCAGTTTTGGCCCCTCCCTGCCACTACAGAAAGGATGTGGACAAATTGGACAGCGGAGGGCAATGAAATTGATTAGGGGGCTGGGGCACATGACTTATAAGAAGAGGCTAAGGGATCTGGGCTTATTTAGTCCCCAGAAGAAAAGAGTGAGAAGGGATTTGATAGCATACTTCAACTACCTGAAGGGGGGTTCCAAAGATGATGGAGCTAGGCTGTTCTCAGTGGTGGCAGATGACAGAACAAGGAGCAATGGTCTCAAGTTGCAGTGGGGGAGGTCTAGGTTGGATATTAGGAAAAACTATTTCACGAGGAGGGTGGTGAACCACTGGAATGGATTACCTAGGGAGGTGGTGGACTCTCCATCCTTAGATGTTTTTAAGGCCCAGCTTGACAAAGCCCTGGCTGGGATGATTTAGTTGGGGTTGGTCCTGCTTTGAGTAGGGGGTTGGACTAGATGACCTCCCGAGTTCTCTTCTAACCCTAATCTTCTATGATTCTATGATTGAAGTACCCGTAACAGAAAACTCTATGTAGCATTTGATTTGGTCCAAAAATGGAGGCCCTTTCGGGCCTCTCGCTAAGGATTTCTCTAGATTGCAGTCAGTGTGTGTGAATGCAGTATATATTGGCAGGACTGAACCATCTTTAATTTAGTTAGCGCAGGTACCAAAACCCATAGCAGCATGGGTTTCATCAATGGCAGTACAAACCCACTTGGGGACCTTGGGTACTTGAGTGGCAGTTCACTCAGCTTCACTACCTGAGGTAGTTAGGTCAGACTACCTCACGGATGGATACACATGCTGCAGTCACACCTCTGATTGCCGTGTAGACACACTCTCAATCTCTAGGGCCCTCCTCATTATTTTGGGTGACTGGAAAGCTCTACAAGAGCAGGATGCTTTTTAGGGACTTTAAGGAGCCCCTTTGAGGCAGTATAGCCGGTTTGCTTTGGTACCAAAAATACAGCTAGGACATACAGCACCAGCAATATCAGATTAAGTATGTTCCTTTATTTAAAAAAAACTTAAACTTCCTCACCACTAGAGGGAAATACTGCTGAGTAACTGTGGCTATCAATTAGAGCTGAGTGAATAGCTGAATTTTTGTTTGGGGTTAGTGTTTTTGTTGTGTGGTGTGTTGTTGCTGGAGAGTATTTGCTTCAGGTTGGGGGCCTGTCTGTAAGCAAGGACCGGTCAGTCTCCCAAGATCTGTGAGAGACTAACCCAGGAACCTATCCTTGCAACAAAGCTCGATGCCAACTCTGTCCACATATTTATTCAAGTGACACCATCATAGGAACTAATCACATTAGCCACACCATCAGGGGCTCGTTCACCTGCACATTTACCAATGTGATATATCCCATCGTGTGCCAACAATGCCCCTCTGCCATGTACATTGGCCAAACCGGACAGTCTCTATGCAAAGGAATAAAGGGACACAAATCTGACATCAGGAATCATAACATTCAAAAACCGGTAGGAGAACACTTCAACCTCTCTGGCCACTCAGTAAAAGACTTAAGGGTGGCAATTTTGCAACAGAAAAGCTTCAAAAACAGACTCCAACGAGAAACTGCTGAGCTTGAATTAATGTGCAGACTAGATACCATTAACTTGGGTTTGAATAGAGACTGGGAGTGGCTGGGTCATTACACATATTGAATCTATTTCCCCATGTTAAGTATCCTCACACCTTCTTGTCAGCTGTCTAAATGGGCCGTCTTGATTATCACTACAAAAGTTTTTTTCTCCTGCTGATAATAGCTCATCTTAATTAATTAGCCTCTTACAGTTTGTGTGGCAACTTCCACCTTCTCTATATGTATATATATATATATATATATCTACATATAGATATATAGATATAGATATATATAGATTGAGAGAGAGAGAGAGAGAGATCTCTTTTTACTATATGTTTCATTCTATGCATCCGATGAAGTGGGCTCTAGCCCACGAAAGCTTATGCTCTAATAAATTTGTTAGTCCCTAAGGTGCCACAGGTACTCCTGTTCTTTACACATCTGGGGTTTCAATGGGTAGCTCTAGGTATGATCTGATGGTTTCCATACCTGGCTCAAAGCTCTTACAGCATAGTCCCAGCCCTGTCGCTGCTGTGTCTCCTTTCCCCGGAAAACAATAACAGACAGACTAAGGGAAAGTTTTTTTTCACAATTTTAAAAAGTTCTAGCCCTCCCATTGGCTCTTTTGATCAGATGCCAACTCCCTTCCTTTTACCTATGGGCTTTTAAAACCCTTTACAGGTAAAGCAAGTAGAGAACAGCTACTAACAGGGATTTTATAACTACTGGCTGGCTGGGTGTCCATAAAAGGGAGTTATTCCCCCCCACACACACTTCATTTATCACATGGCTGAACCAAAAAAGCCCCCCAAAATTGTTTTGGGTTTACCCCAAATGGAATTTTGTGGCTTTCATTGCTGAAATGAGAAACCAATTTTCTTTTGCTTCTGATTCAGGGGGTATTTTTACCCCCATTTTAAAAATAAATCTAGCTAGATTTTGGAACAAAACATTTTGAAGGGAAATGTCAAAATGTTTTATTTAGAAAATGTCAACTCAAGATGTTCTGACTTTTTCATATATTTTTTTGGTTGGCTAAAACAATTTGCCACATTCCACCTGCATTCACAAATAGTTTGTCAACCTAAATTGCTTTTTTCAGTGAATAAACTATTTATCTGAAAGTTTTGGGCCAGCTGTCTTAAAAATGTTATCTTCCGAGTGTTGCCAGCACTTGGGATTTTATGGGATTCTCATGATATTTGATGTCTTTCTTAAAGCCCCAGATCTTTGACTCATATGAATAAAAACTCTAAGTTTCTAGCCCTTGGGGTTGCAGAGAAAGGCTCTATGACGAGAAGGCAAATAAAAAGGGCTCAATGTATTGGTTTTAAAAAAAAAATCATGATTTTTGAACACTTGAAGTTGCCCATATTGTTGACCAACTGTTCCTTTCTTCTGACTGATGGCTCTCCACTGGATTCAGAATTCAACTTGACTAAATTTAGTAATCTCTCACATTTCAGTGACATTTCTCAGCTTTTATTTTTCTGTACTATTGATTCCTTCACAAGTTTTGCCTTTCATCTTTTCCCATGAGTAAATCTGCCCTTTGGTGCTTCTTGGAAACTTTCTGTATAACTACATTTTTATATATATATATTTATTTCAATTTTTGTTATCCATTTTAGTTGCATTTTGTTTTGGAGATTGCAGGATTTGGTCCATATATTGATGTGTCCCTTAAAGGCCACTGTATTGAAACCTGAGGGCCATAGCACTACTAGAGATTAGTCTAGTTGTAGTTTAGAGTAGACTGCTGGAACTGTACTTTTCTGTGTGCCTTGATTTATTGCCAAAAGACAATCCAGTGATTACAAGACACAAATGTCAGCCTAGGTTTTCCCTGGCTTAAACGGGAGTTTTACCTGAGAAAGGACTGCATATCATGCTAAGTAGGCAAGTGTAGCCAAATGGATTTATTGGATACCTGAAAGCTTCTAATTTTTAACTTTTATGTTTCCCATTTATTTTCTTACTGAAATGCTTGCCAAAACAATTGACAAGTAAATAGTAAAATGATATAACCTATTTTTAGATGCCTATGAAAAGCCATTTAATTTTTCATCTATCCCATAAATGCTTCACTAACCTCATGCATCCAATGTAAAAAAAAAATTATAATGAGCATATCAAACAGTTGTTGCTGGATATGGCACATTAGAATATAGAAAGTTGGCTGGATGCCTATCATAGTTAAGTACATTAAAAGGGAATTGGAATAAAATATTAATGTAAAAGTCATCAAATCCTTGTTGAAAATAAATGAAGATAAGCTTTCAGAAGTGTCATACTTCTGACTAACCATTTAATGCCGTTCTATTCACCCAAAAGGCAAACATTCTAAGAAGAATTATGGAATTGTCATTCTCTTCTTATTTTTCCCCTCCCATTATCTGCCTTTTATTTTTACACTCTGACACTTCTTGCATGTCATGTTTACCTTAGACAGCAGCAAATACACACAGTATTATTACAGCTTTCCCATTAGCACAGTATAGTTCAATACACTATGAACTGTATGAAATAAGAATCATTAATGGAATTGCAAGCCTAAGCCCCAGAGCAATTGTGACTCAGGGATATTTTTTTTAAAAACGGGGCATGAAATTAATGTTGCAGTTCTCTTAATTGGTGATGTACTTGTTATTTTGATGTACAAGGCTACCAATACTATATTTCTGTTGTTCCTAGCAATGGGCTCTATATGGAACTTGAGTAGGAGATCTCACGGCACTTGGCAATGTGACATTACCTTGGATTAGTTCTTTATAATTGTAATACTGTAGGCTAGTTGGTATTGTAATACAAAAAACTGCATTGAGGGTAAAATCCTGGTGTTATGCTTTGCGGCAGAGGAGTGAAGTGATACTGGCCACACACTGAGCCATCTTATCAAAGCAGTACAGAAGAGCATGGGAAAAAAGCACATTAAGATGCAACTTACTGCTGCTCCTGAAAGGGGCACAAAGGGCCCTATGCTGGGGGTTCTGCCTCCTACAGTACAGACATGCTCAAAATGGGGGCTGACTATGTTCTCAAAATGACAGACCACATATTTGTGGGGCTCTGGAGAATGTATGTCTACGCTAGCTTGGGCTCTTCTCTCCCACCCCAAGTGCTTAAGAGTACATGATGGTATCGCATCTTATTGCTGTATGGGTGCAGTTGATGACAGCATCCTTCTCTGTTCTGCATCACACCCATACAACATGAGGCATTTAGCCCTACATTATTTTATTTAATCTTCAACTGAGAAAATCAAAGAGCTTTGTGGTTCAGAATCCAGGCTGGATTTCTTTCCTTAACTCACAGCAGCATTAAAAAGCAAAATGAAAGCTTATGTATTAAGGATGGTGTGTTTCCGTGGAGAATTTATAGTTATCCATACTCCTAATTCATAGAATTCATTTTACTGTACCACATGTATTCCAGAATTCATATACTTTGTTTTTCACCAAAATTTTTAAAGTAAAACAAAGATTTTTTTTGTCAGATTCAGAAAATATAGGACACTTGAGCTAAAAAGCACCAATAACAATTCCTTACCTGTGCCTACATTGACTCCATACTCTTTTTTTTACCAGAAAAGTATGTCACTATGGCTGTTGTGCCATTAGATTTGTGATGAGACCCATAAGAAGCCAGGTCGACTAGTATTCAGAAATTTCTTGAACATTTGCCTGATTGTGTTTTGCTTCCTGTGTTATATATGTACTAAAACTCTGTTCTACTGTCAAAAACTGATTATTGGTAATGCCTTCACAAACCTTGGAAACAATTTACCAGTTTAAGGGTTCACTCCAGTACCTCATATGGGGAAACTAGAATTACCAAAAGGCACTGAAGCTGGATTCTATAATACAATGATCTACTGCATATTTGGGATGTATTTACTGAGCCCTAGCATGACTGACACAATAACTTGGACACATTGCACCCAAGTAGGGAGGCACTGATGTTAACATGTTCAGTAATGCAATATTCTACACATGTCCAAAAGGATTGAACTTCAAGTTGCTGCAGGAATCATAACTTTGAATTTAAAATCTCAACAATTATGTGCATAAGGATAAGGGTTTTTTTGTGTGCGTGACTATCTGACTTCCTTACTACATGTATCACATAATAATCCCCAAAACTAGCAGGAGCAATCTACAGAGTACAGATATTCATAACGAAAAATTTGGCATTGTTTTGTCTACATTATGTAAATCTGGTATGAAACATAACAAGATACACTATGTATCACAACATTTCACTTAGTAATGCTGCATGTAATTCTCTCCGAATATTTTCTGTTCTAGTATTTGCTCAGTGCAATATTCTTTTTTTCACCTGAGTTAGGTAGCTCAAATTCTTTCTTGACGATAGTTTTAATAAACGTAGCACACCATAGCTAACTCATTCTTCAAGCTGCCAGCCTTTGACGGTCTTCTGGTAGCAATGAGCCAGGGAAGAGAGATTTGTTCACTTTAAATGAGGCAAAGTGAAGAGCTGTGCTTAGTGAACACGTACTAAAAGTTTGCCTATCATATCATGCAGCCTTCCTCCTTATCACAACTACTAATGATTTTAGCAATGGCTTGATGAATGTTAAACTGAAGAGAAAAGGTGCATTGTGAACACAGTAGGCCCATTCCTTCCATGAAGCGTCTGTTATATGTTCATTGGTAGAGATGGGAATACATAAAAGCCATAAAAATTGGCCTTTTGTGGGTCAAAAATATCTGACCAAAACTTTGGCTAACGCAAAAGGTGAATGATGAAAGTGATCCAATCTGTCCTATACATTCAAAAGCTTCAGGGAGTAATAACCAAACTCCATCTCCTAAGGTCACATAGAGGATGAAATTTGGTTTTTGAACATCTTACGTTATAAAAAATGCACTGACTGTAATTATATACAGTAAATGATAAAGCCATATACAGTAATTTGAAAGTCCTAGGGAGTAAATGTTCTGACTAAAAAGGTTGTAATTAAGGAATAAAGAAGAGCACATGCTTCTAGAATGAAACATGCTTCTGAAATAGGCATATTAATCACTAATAACTCTGTAAAGGTCGTTACTGTGAGAGAAGGAACTATGTCACTAGTAAAGTGTCTCAAGATCGCTGAGCAAGAGCAAGGTCAACTGCACACTATGATTGCTACTAGGAATAATATTGTTATGAACAGAATGTTAACAAAATCGTTTCTGGTTTGTTATGATTAAGATTGGTTTTGCTGATGTGACGTTAGGTTAGAGTTTGATATTGGGGGCAATAAAAAAGCACCCAATTTTTGTCTCATGCTCTAGGTCTGGAAGGAATCTCAAGTGTTTGTCCAACCTGTTCTTAAAAACTTCCCAGGAGAGACATTCCACAATCTCCCTTGATAACCTGTTCCAGTGCTTAACTATCCTTATAGTTAGAAAGTTTTCTCTAATGCCCAACTTAAATCTTCCTTGCTACAAACTAAGCCAATTACTTCTTGTCCTACCCTCAGTGGACATGGAGAGCAATTGATCACCATCTTCTTTATAATAACCTTTTACATGTTCAAAGACTGTTATCGTGTCCCCCCAAGCCTCCTCTTCTCTCAACTAAACATGCCCAATTCTTCTAACCTTTCCTCATAGGTCATGTTTTTTCTAAACCCCTCATCATTTTTGTTTCTCTCCACTGGACTACCTCCAAGGTGTTCATATCTTTCTTAAAGTGTGGTTCTTCAAATTGGGCATACTACTTCAGCTGAGCCAACACACATGCTGAGTAGATTAGAACAATTACCTCCTGTGATTTACATGCAATACTCCTTTTAATACATCCCAAATTGCATTGCCTTTTTTTGCAACCGCATCCCACTGTTGATTTATATTCAATATGTGATCCACTATAATCCCTGATCTTTCTCTGCAATACTGCTGCCTAGCCAGTTATTTCCCATTTCATATTTGTGCATTTGATTTTTCCTTCCTAAGTTTAGTACTTTGAACTTGTCTTTTTTGAATTTCATCATATTGATTTCAGACCAACCCTCCAATTTATCCAGATAATTCTGAATTCTAATCCTGTCCTTCAAAGTGCTTTGCAGCCCCTTTGGGTGCCATCTGCAAATTTTATAAGCTTTCTTTCCATTCCCTCATCCAAGTCATTAATGAAAATATTCAGTAGTACTGGGCCCAGGACAGACCCCTGTGGGATTCCAGTTTGACAGCAAACCATTGGTGGTTTGTTCTTTCAATCAGCTCTGTATTCACCGAATAGTAATTTCATCTAGACCTCATTTCTCTAGTTAGCTTCTGAGAATGTCATGTGGGACTGTGTCAAAAGCCTTACTAAAATCAAGGTATATCATATCTACTGCTTCCCCCCACCCCCATTTTACGAGGCCAATAATCCTGTCAAAGAAGGAAATTAGATTGTTTTTTACATGAAGCGTTCCTGTTTTAATCACCACACATGATTCTGTATTTATTCTGTATTGTACTGTACCTGATGGTGAATAGAGACTGTAAGTTTCTTTTCTAGGCAGGAACCCATTATTTATTTGTAATATTCATAAATATTTATTTGCAAATCAGTTTTTGTGCAGTGTGATGTAAGCTTACACTTTTTTATAAATGGTAATATCTGAATATTACTGTATAAATTTTATTTAATATTCATTTGGTGTTATAATGCTTGTATAATAAATTATCTGCTAATGTGGCACACCCTAGTTTATGTCCACCACACCTGTGAATTAAAACTTTCACTGGAAAAACATACTGTATATCATCATAACATTTTTGTGCAGTTGTAAAGAGTGAAATGACTTTTGGTTAAAATGTTCAGAAGCCATTTACCCCTCAGCTTCCTAAGCAGTGTGGGAAGGGTTTTATCATAGAAGCAATCATAGAATATGAGGATTGGAAGGGACCTCAGGAGGTCATCTAGTCCAACCCCCTGCTCAAAGCAGGAGCAATCCCCAATTTTTGCCCCAGATCCCTAAATGGCTCCCTCAAGGATTGCAACTCACAACCCTGGGTTTAGCAGGCCAATGCTCAAACCACTGAGTTATCCCTCCCTTTATCTGTATGATCCCATAGACTTTAGTGGAAGTTGCCTGCCTATTCCCCAATGCACCATTTAAAAATGAAGACACTGTTGTTGTTGTAGGGAGTTCTGTTTTCTTTGTGTGTCTTGTTGAAAGTCAAATCAGTTTTGGCACGTATTATTTCTGCAGCTTTTATTGCTTTCAAATGGCAGATGCGGGTGCTTAGTATCTCTCAGGATTTGGTCCTTAGTTTGTGTCACTGAATACAGGAACCTACTGAAAACACTGAGTTACATGGTTGCTGCGCTGACATTTATCTGGGAGCTGAATTAGAAGTGTTATTCCTCTATATCCCACGAACTGTTACAATTAGCTTCTGATTTAGAAGCTTCTGGATGTTTTGAAGTTTACCTTTCATGTTTAGCATTTTTAATGAAACAAGAGAATAATTTTCATGGATCTAAACAGTGGATTTTTTTTCCAAAACATTTTTTATCAAACTCTGAACTTCTGTGTTTTTTCTCATTTTGTGAAGATAACAGAAGAAGCATAAAAGTGCAAGGAAAAACACCTTCATTTAGAATGAAAGTTGTTTAAGTTGGGCTTTATACATCGATGGAGCAGACATTTATTCATTGACCCCATACAGGGGTCCCACACCGACATTAATGCACCATTTTAGCATTACACTAAGGTCCCAGTGACATCAGTGAGACTGCTCATTGCTTAATGTACTCTGCTAGATCAGGGCCTAAAATCCCGATTCAGTGTTTGTCACTGTGCCTCCGTGGGTCACAACTGAGAATACCAAATTCAGGACAAGCTGCTTAGAAAAAGGGAAGACACACCCCAAAACTGGTGGGTTTTCTTTCACGAGATGTACCAAACCAGCAACAAAAGTAAACTTCCTCAAAGGTATCTCATCCTCCATTTACATTTTTTTATGCAGATAAAGTCTACCTTTATTCTCATCCAAGTTTTCTTATGATAGTGGTCTTCTGTTTTCATGTGAACCAAGCAATATTCTTACTGACTTTCTTCCCAAAGCCTCACAGTAATAAGGGAGAGGAGTCACTGCACACTCCAGATGTTAAGAGTGCTAGCATTTTATCTGGAATGGACTAAACCTTTCAGGTCTTCATCGCAATTGTTTGTTGCATTTGTGGACAGAATGAAGGGCACCTCGTTTTCCATGCAAAGGATTTTGTCATGAATATCTGATTGTATTTGCCTTTGTTACTAGTTGGCTAACATGAAGCTGCTGAATAAAGTATTGGGTCATTTGACTATATCCCAAGTGGCCTTTGCATCGTTTCTGGCTCATGTGCCCATGTTAGACATTTGCAAAGTGGAAACCTGGTCATCATGTCACAAATTTGCCTCCTACTAAGCAATTTCTCAGCAATCTAGGGAAAATGCTAAATTTGGACGAGAGGTTCCTCCAGTCCCTGTTCATACAGACTTCAAACATACCTGCAGATGGGATGGCTTATGAGTTAGCTGCAGTGAAACGGACATGTGCAATCATTGGAAGAAGAAAAAATAGTTAACCTTTCCATAACTGTTGTTCTTCAAGACGAGTTGCACATGTCCATTCCACAACTGACCCTCCTTTCCCTCTCTATCGGAATCATCATTCTAGCAAGGAAGTGAGGTGGGTCTGATGCAGCTTGACCCTTTATATCTGTGCGGTGTGCACATAACAGCAAAGTACACACAGGTCACCCCAATGGGTACTGCTAAGGGTAAAAAGTCTCCGACAACTGTGCACTGGACTGCACACAGCCCTACAGTGGAATGGACATGTGCAACCCATCTTGAAGCACAACAGTTACAGAAAGGTTAGCATTTTATTCAGAATTTCACTGTTATTTGTACTAGATGCTGAGGAAGTTTTGAATGGGGAGAAGATGGGCTGCTGAGGTGGAATGGAAAGCTAGGTATAGAAAATACTAGCAACAATTCAGGGCAGAATTACCTAAGGAGTGACACATCCCAATTTCAGATTGTTAGTTTGCCCATAGAGGACAGCTTTACAAAGTAATACTAAAATTATGCTTCCTGCATGGCTAGATTAAAAGGACAGGAGCTCATCCATTTAGGTTTTGGTGGCTGTATCTAACCTCTTGTCTAGGCTACAGCCGGACTGATGCTTCATCAATCGATGCCCCGGGGATTGATTTAGCGGTCGAGTGAAGACCAGCTAAATCAGTGGTCGACCCCGGGACTCCACCAGGAATGAAAAGGGTAAGGTAAGTCAATGCGAGAGTGTCTCCTGTAGGCCCAGCGCAGTGTAGACACTGCAGTAAGTCAGCCTAAGCTACGTCAACTCTAGCGCCGTTATTCATGTAGCTGGAGTTGCGTATCTTAGGTCGACTTACTGCGGTAGTGTAGACATAGCTTTAGTAACGGAAAATGCTTAAACCTTTATTCTTTTTGTGACTGAAATTTTAAAATATTATAGCAGTATATTGTGGAATGTGATTTAAAACAGAAACTGTTATTTAAGACACAAAAAACGTTTGTTTCAATCTTTTATAACTCAATCTGTTTGAAGAGATTTTCTTCAGGTTTTCCAAACAATTCATATCTGAAATGAGCCAGATCGTAGAATGTTTGAGACAGAAGGAAAACTTTTTGTAAAGTGGTAAACACAGGACAATTAGGATTATAATGTAATTCTGAATGTAAATTTAAGGTTACCATAGTTTGCACTTTTATAGTGCACAAAGAAGATGCAAAAGATCTGAACTATCCCTATGAGCATTCTCTGATATTAGCAGTTTCAGATAGAAACATTTTTTCTTCAAGATATTTATTGAACAATCCAGGGGATAATAAATTGTTTACTTTGCAGAGCCAGATGCTCTTCCGAATGTCCCTCAAATGTATTAAGCCTTGGGTTAAAATGCAGCCACTATTTATTCATACTTGAAAGACTTCTGTAGAGCAGTATTACCTTGCGTTGGTATTGAATTTGCTTTTTTTCTGTGATATTTGTGTTCTTATACTTCTGCTATCAATATGTGCATCTCTGTCTTTCTGACATTCATAGTCTGACCCTTTTCCATTGCTTTCAGTGTTATGGTGACTAATTTATTCAAAACATACACTAAATATAATAGCTATTAACCTGAAATATACATTGAAAACTGTAAAAACAAACAAAAACCCCACCTATTGGCTATTTTCCCTCATGGTAAATTATTTTACCTTATTCAAATTAGAAAGAATTATTGGCAGTTTAATGTTTTCACCAAGAGGTGGCACTAGCATTTTCTCCAATTTTTTAGATAGGTAACTGAGCTTTTAGACTCTAAACAAGCATTGAGTTGTTCTGATGATATCTTATGGTTATCAAGTTTAATGTATTTCCTTATCCTGGTTTCTTGCTTTGTATTTTTATGATGGCTTACACAAGGAAAACTGACAACATTTTTGAAGAAAGAGTTTTATTGTGAGGTCAATGTAGGATTTTATAAAATGTATGAATCAAAATTAAATATTGCCTCAGGAAAGGATACAATTACTTTGGGTTACTTAGCTTTAACAAAATATGTGGTACTCTTTAGTCACAGAAATTAAGTTTTGTAAAATGTAAACTCTGAAAAGGTGTGACATCTCTGGTCCTCAGGCAACTTTGCTTTTTAATCATACAAACTATTAACTCAACACCAGAAGAATAGAAATATTGTATTACCATCTTCCCTTGCCCCCAAACAATGGCTCCAATCTTTTATGTTCAATCTTTCTAAAGCAATATAACAGCTTTGGGACTGCAGGGATCATTTCTGAATTATAATCTACAAGTTTTCCAAGTGAAATTCTCCAAGCACAGATTCATCTCATCTCCACTTGTAAGGTCAGCAAGTGAATGAACTTCTAATACTGTAATGGTAACATAATTTAATGCAGATTCTCTCGGCCAGAAACACAATTACTGTTGAGTACATCAGCATGCTTAGTGGAAATGTGTTCTATTATTGTTTCCATGGTAGAGAAAACGGTAAGAGAAACATGAAGAACGGAAGGCAAGAGGTCAGCAGAATGTATTGCAACCCTCTAGAAAAATATATTATCCAGTTAGGAACTATTAATCTGTATCTATATCTGTCTAATGAAAACCCTAAGGATGAATTGAGAGGTCTGGTCCTGACAGGTGACTTATGTACCAATTACATCAAATATCAAAAATTTACATTATTCCCAGGCTGGGTTTTAGGTTATCTTCTTCCTTATAAATGCTACATCAGAAAATACTTAGAAAATCATTTAAATTAAGTATTTCATTAATGTCAGGTTTTTATTTATAATTTTCATAGTTAACTTTTGGGTGCTTGAATTTTGTGTTCTGGTGTAGGCAGGAGCAAGGAGGCCGATGCGGTTATGGTACAGGAAAGTGCTTTATTAGTAATAACCCAGAAATGCCACAATAGTCACTACTGCTACTTGTATAACGTTACAGGATAGTCTTTAAGACCATCCCAGCACAAATCTCATCTCAGTACATAAATTCCAAATGAAATCAGGGAAACTATGTGAATACAATACACAATGAATTCTATTCCTAAGTGAGTGTGAACCATTTTGAAAGCCTTAGTTTGTTTAATTTTTCTGTCTATGATTACTATGCAAGAGGAGAAACTTCATGGATAATACAAAGGTTGTTTTTAAAGCCTGTTAAGAGAGCCTTTTATTTTCACACACAGTCTCAATTATCGTTAGTATTATTATTAGTTATTTTGCAAGTAACAGAAAATGTTTAGATTTCCTGCATTCTTGCTTTTAGATCATACTCTTTAAGGAACTCGGATATAAATAAAACATCCCACAATTATTATATGCAGACTTAAAAATTGCAAATATATCTAAAGTTTAAAAATAGATTTGAAAATCAGAGTCACTTCTATGGCCCAATCACACAGTCCATATTCAAGCAAAACTATTGAAGTTAATAGGAGTTTTGCCTAAGACTGTGTTGTAGTGCTCTTGTTTACTTGCCAGTACAGTTCAGAATAGTGGCTACTGCAGGGGACTGGGAGAAAGGACTTTACTAGTGATTAAATGTTTGACCTTCTGCGAGTCAAGTAAACTCTCTGTGCCTCAGTTTATCATTACCTAAAATGGGTATGAGGAATGGCTTGTAAAATGCCCTAATGTCATCAGATGAAAGCTATTATATAAGTGCAAAGTTTTGGGACAGTTACACAGACGTCTTTGGAAATTTGGTTCTAAAGTGTTACTTATCAGTTTCACTGAATAGTGTGAATAAAGAGTAATTTCACTGGTTGACTGTGCTCTCTGATGTCACTGAACTAGATACGATGCAATGATATTTGTTTGCAAAATGTGTGTGCAAATTGATAAGGAACATATTTAAATGACTGCCATTAATATTGTCGTGAGGAGATTAAAGGCAGGGTTGGGCTGGAGTCAGCCATAGGATAATTAGCATAGCTTGTGGAAATGCTGAATGTTCTGAGCCTCGTTGGCCCACTGCAGTCCATTTGCATCCTAGATACCCTGCCTTGTGCTGTCTGCAGTGTATGCTGGTAATAAAGTGGGAGGCACAGAATACAGTATAGCAATGTAGCTTCACCAGTGATGCATGAGCCACCTTTTCACGGTAACCGTGAGGTACAGAATCTGCCAGGGATGAATTGTGCATAACGCAGAGCAACTGCCCTGTCCTTCATGACATTGCTGCTGCTGCACAATGCCAAGGTCCGTCTATGTGAATGTGTGACTTTGTTTATAAAGTTGTGGCTGTTAATGGTTAGAGAGGAGAGATGCGTGCTTTACTTCCTGCATGCCTGGAATGAAAGTGCACATGAGCTAGGTTTGTGATTGTTGTACGGAAGTGCTGGCACACTCTATTTGTTCACATGTGTTTTTTATGCATAGGTATGCCACTTTTACATTCTGTCTAGTGTGTGTATTTTGCCTTACAAAGCCTCATTTACTACATTTCACCACACAATAATAAGTGTGCTACATCCAGTAGCATTCCTTGTGCACACTTGGGTGCCACTTGGATGTTTCTGAAAATCCCAAGGCCTGTGTTCTCCTCTGGACAGAGGGAAAATAATTTGTAGCGAAGGGGCAGTGTTAGGGCTGAATTTCAGAGCTGTCTTCCAAAAATTAGTATTGTATTGTATTTACCATGGCCCAAAGAGACCACCTTTCTCTGCACTAAGAAAAGGAGGACTTGTGGCACCTTAGAGACTAACAAATTTATTTGAGCATAAGCTTTCGTGAGCATAACGCATCCGATGAAGTGAGCTGTAGCTCACGAAAGGTTATGCTCAAATAAATTGGTTAGTCTCTAAGGTGCCACAAGTCCTCCTTTTCTTTTTGCAGATACAGACTAACACGGCTGCGACTCTGAAACCTTTCTCTGCACTGCGTGCCAATCTCATCACCTTTAAAATCCCTTCCAAGGAACTGATTGACTTCAGTGGGGTTTGGATCAGTCCCCAAGTGTCTTTTTCTGAAGTCAGACTAGATTGTAAGGTTAGAATCCATTTGTCCTGACTCCCAGTTAAGTGTCTGTTAGCCTACAGTTGCTCCCAACTGGGAAAGTGTTGTAATGCCTATTTTTCACAAAATCCAATAATTCACAATGCTTTACCCAATAATTGTTGAAAGCTGGCAAGGCTCCATTGGAATTTTGTTTCAAAACAAAACAAGCCCAGCAGCTTCTAGGCAGAAGTCTTCCTCCTCGAGTATCTTTGTATAATATTCTGATCTGTGTTTTTTTTCTTAGTTTTGCTATACTTTATCCTTATTTGCTGGTATAGTACTACACCAATAACAGTTTCAATCATTGTAAATAACTCCCATGCTGTTCTTTTCTATACACCAAGATACCACCTTGTGGGTCAAATTCTGATCTCAGCTGCGTATGTGTAAATCAGGATTTTCAGAATCCGATTCTGCTTTGGCATGAGCAGGTATCATCATAATCAGTATTGCCAAAACCAGGCAGGGGCACCAACATTATTTCTATTTAGTTTTATAAAATAGATAGCTGGAGATCTTGAGTGAAATGAATTGCTCTTATTTCTACTTTTATTAAGTTGATTGCAGTTCATGCTACCAATTTTAAGCAGGAGCAGGCATGTCTGATTAGAGGAGAGGGCTTGTTGAGTGAATAGAAATTGTACAAAAAGTATTCAACCATGTGCTAAGCAGGCCATGCACTAAATTAAATTTCATAGCTTTTTTATTATAATTATGAGCAAATTGCCATTCTTAGTAATTTTTGACAAAAGGATAATGACCTCAACTCAGTACAGAACATCTGGTCTAGCCTCTGTTGACTGAAAATCAATTAGAATCTTTAATTATTTTTGTGCAACATCTGAATAATGATCTGTGGAACAAAATTAAATGGTCTTTCATCCGGTAGAGTACAATGATACCTTCATGGCAATGACAAACATGTTATTAGAGTTGGATGGATTTGTGTGTATGAATGTTGGAAAAGCTTGCCTCATGTTTGAAAAATATCCTAGGGGGTGCAATGCAACTGTAAAACCACTACATTCATATCCTTAAAGAACTCCTATCTAGGGGAATCCTTAGGTGACACGGAGTGGCTGTAGCAACTCTTGTATACCTGTCCTACTGGCTTCTAGTGTAGGGGATGTGGCTAGGGGATGGGTACCTGTCACAGGGTCTGCTCAGGTTTCCACTCTGTTGTGCCTGTGCCCTGTGTTGGCTGGTTAAATAAAGAGACCCTACGCCTTCTTCGGTGCTTCACCCTTGTATCTTTATTTACAGTGCAACAGTATTATCCCCCTTTTCCCCCTCAACAGCTATCCCCAGCCAGACCCTTCCCAGGGTCTGCTGGCCCGTGAGGCTCCTTTCCTTGGGTGAGGAGACAGAGATGTAACCCTCCTATCCCCTCCCAGGCTAGCCTCTCAACTGAGCTTTCCCCAGGGCTTTTATAGCACTCTCCTCTTCAGCCCAGCTGTCGCTACTTAACTCAACTCACAGCAATAAGCCAGCCCTCATTAGGGCTTGCAGCTGGGCTCTCTGCTGACCGCCTGGCCCCTCACATCTGGCCTCCCTACCAGAAATTAGGGCTTAGCCAGCATTTTAGCAGGGCATTCAAGGGGTTTACCCCTGCCCTGCCACAGTACCCCACAATGATCTCTGGCATGACCCTCTGGGTTCTAACTTTTACCAGGGACTGGTCCTAGTCTCTGGCTGATAGGGAGATAGATAGTCATTGGGAATATAGCAATCAGAGTCTGTTACAACTCTATGTACACCCTATTATTCTGTCTTGTTAATATTACACTAGCCTATAAAAATCACATTTTATATATCTTTCAAAATGAAATGAACTTTTACTGGTTCCCTATACTTGAGAGATTCCCTATACTTAAAGTAGGTAATAGCACTGGAATCAGTACTATCATTAAAAGCAAGTAAAAATTTGTTAAAAATTATTCAGGAAAATCCATCCTGAAATACTTTTCTGAAGTATTTATTTGGGCACTGTCCTTTATGTTCAAATATAAGTGTTCCACAAATTGTCATCAAATTGCCACTCAATCTTCAAACCTACCAACATGTGACACGAGTAATCACAGGGTATGTCTGCACTGCAAATAAAACACCCACGGCTGGTCCATGTCAGCTGACTTGGTCTTGGTCTATAGGGCTGTTTAACTGTGGGATAGACATTAAGGGCTGGGCTGGAGCCTGGGCTTTAGGGCCCTGAGCCCAAACATATCCACCTCAATTGAACATCCCTGTAGTTCGAGCCAGCAACCACGAGTCAGCTGACATGGGGCAGCTGCAGGTATTTAATTGCAGTGTAGACATACCCAAAATGGCTGACAAATAAGTGTAGAAAGCCTATATTTGATTACGTTTCACTAGGGTTCCCAGATAGCAAGTATGAAAAATCGGGACAGAGTGTGGGGACATAATTGATAGATTACAATTTAAAAAAAAAACTATTTAAAGGATGTCATCTCATTGTCTGAATGAAATAAACTAGATTTTAAAAACAAAACTGGAAAAACAAATTTGGTTTCATCCATACATGGACATCCTTCTTACATTGATGGCAGGACTTGAACCTCGGACCTTCAACACACAACCCAATCACTTCAGCTACAAGAAGTATTGTTAGTACACTAGAGGGGGATTTGACACACAGTTTACCCGTGGGTTACACAACTGATTGAAAGTCTGTAGTGGAATATTGGAAATTTGGAATTCTGGGTCATATCCTTGGCTCCTTGTGGTGGGAGTATAGTGTGGTACTTATTTATAGAATAACCAAAGTGCATCGATCTGGCTTATTTATTCTTCTGCGTGGGGTTGCAGACATATATTCCACTCAAGTGTGTTAGCACCCAGTGCACCAGCATCAGAGATTTTGCCCTTAGCAGTACCCATTGGAGCAGTGCACATGCTTTATGCCTCCTTATGACCCTCACAACAGCACTATAAGGGTGGCACTTCCCTGACCCCCCTCAGTTCCCTTTAACTGCCGGAGAATTTAGTTGACGCTTGCTATGTGCGAGACTTTTCCTTACAGTTTTTTCCTCTCTGAGTCATGCTGGTTTTGCTAAGTTTTTCTCTTTGTAAATAATTTTAATAGTTGCTAGTAGTAGTGTCCATAGTTAAGTTTAGTTTTTAGTGTAGTTTTAATAATTAGTCTTGTATTGTTGTGCCCGGCGCTGGGGGTTATGGAGTGTTCTCCAGGCTTCAAACATTGCCTGCCGTGTGGGGTTTCCATCCAAAGCAGTGACTTACAGACTCGCTGCTTTCTCTGCTTAGGAAAGGGTCGCATTAAAGAAAGGTGTAGCATCTGCTGTTCTTTTAAAAAGAGAAAACAGATCACAAGAGAACTGTGTCTAAAGCAGCACTTTCTGGAGCAGGCTATGAGGTCCATGTCTGCACTGGGACCCTCCACAGCCTGCAGACAGATCCGCTGATGGGGGACGGGGGCAAATGGGGCAATTGCCCAGGGGCCCGGATGATTGAAAAGGACCCAGAGGCCCCCGGCCCTTTTAAATCACCCAGGAGGGCTGCATGGCTCCTAGGCGCGTGCGGGGTGGTACCGGTTGTGGTAAAGGCAGCCGGGCAGGCATGTGGAAGCCCTGGCCATGCCGGAAGAGCATGCCCGGCAGCGCAGCTGGCAGCTCACTGGGCACCAGCAGCGCAGTCGGCAGCAGCTCACTGGGCACCAACCAGCTCATGCACAGCACCACCCAAATGTCAGATGGACCACGTCTGCGGTTTACGCGTGCATGCATCAGCTGCCAGCTCTGCGCACATGTGGCAACGCCATGCTAGTCCAGCAGCAGCATGGGGCCCAGCTCCAGCCCGCCCTGCACGGGCTTTCTAGAGGGCCCATTGACTGTTCTGCCCTAGGGCCCAGAATTGCTGTTGGCGGGCCTGCCTTTGGGTCTGATCACACTGTCCTCTTCCACCTCTGAAGTGGCGGTAGAGGCAAAGGGATTGCTCTACGTCTCAGGAACTGCCTCGAAAGAAGACCCACAAGATGGACTGGTACCAAGGTTAGAGTCAGGCAGTCAATCCATGTCTCCCCAGTATTGGGGAGGGAGATGTCTGGTACCACACTGTTGACTCCGGATCTGTCTGAGGACGACTGTCAAATCTGGTATCTACGGACATAGTTGCATCACCAATGCTTTCGGTACCTTCGACCCCACCGGCCTGTGTGGTAGCAACAGAGTAGCTCTGTTTATCCATGCCAACCTTGTCACTACCTCAGGAGTCAGTGAGACTATCAATAATGCCTGCTATTCCAGGCCCTTCAACTTCTTCAGAAACAGGGCTGAGGTTAATGCCATCAACATCCTTGGTACCGGTGACAAAATGGGCACCATCTTTAAAGCAGCTGATTGTGGATTCGGCACCAGTGCACTCCTCCCCTGTGGCACTGTCTACATTTTTCACCTTGGTGCTGAGGATCTCGGTACCCAGACTCCTCTCTGAGCCTGCACTGATTCCTTATCCTTCCAGGAAGCAAAAAAATACAATTTCCTGGACCTCTTGGCAAAATGGCTAGTACCGACAATGCTTCTGTTTTTGGGACTAACTTTTCCCTTTTCTTCCTGGGCTATGGACAAGGCCAGGTGCCCTTAGCCCCACCTAGGTTGGCTCCACCATAACCACAGAGGGTTCATCAGATTTTGACATGGAATCTAGCGCTTCTCCATCATGGTGGAAGACATGTCACAGATCCTCTAAGTGCCCTGCGGAGGAAACAACATCAGTGTCAAGAGTGTTCACACTGTTATAGTAAGGACAGTCTATCTTGGCCTCCGATATAGTGGCCTCCTGTGTCATTCCTTTTTTCGCAGTGGCCCTCCTGGGATTTCCCATTCATGTAGAGCTAGGACTCCACCCCAGCCAGGAAGCATATTTCCCTGCTGTCAGAGAGCCCCCGCTCAAAAATGTCCATCCTCCAGAGCCCCAGCCCAAGCAGCAACCTCTCACTAGGGAGATAACCTTGGCTATGCTATCTCTCTTCCTGCCACCTCTGGAAGATCCAGGAGTCCCAGATTCCTCATCTCCCCTCCCAGAGGATTTTAAATTTTACCAGAACCGTTTTTGAAGGATTGCTTCAGCTCTGTATACAGTCTGAACAAGTCCAGGAAAATACCCACAACTTATTGGACATTCTACCCTTACTTATTGGACCCTTACTCTGAGAAGGGTTGTCCTCCCAATAAATTTTGTATTATAACCTGCAAAGGCTTTATGGTTAATCCCTATTTCACTTACCCTGACAGCTAAATGTATTGATAAGCATTATGTACCTGTTCAGGGGTTTGAACATTTTTATTCACATCCACTGACTAACTCTTTAGTATTCAGAGCTGTCAATGAGAAGTCTCAGCAGCGGAGGTCCAAGCAACTCAGAAAGAAAGGGCTGAAAAGGCTGGATTTGTTAGGAAAGAAAATGTATTTGACTGCCTTGCTCCAGATGAGGACAGCGAACCAGCAAGCACTGTTAACAAAATATGATCTCTATAGTTGGGAGACAATGGTTAAGTTCTCTGCCAAGCTCTTGGAGGATGCAAGGGGCAAGTTCACATTTGTCACATTCGCTGAAAACTTCACTCCAGTCGGCACTTGATGTTGCAGATGCCTCTTGTAGGGCTGAGACCTTTGCAATTATAATGAGACTGGCACTGTGGTTATGCAATTCTGGAATAGCTCTGGACATTCAACCATTGCTGCTTACCCTAGGGACTTTTAAGGAGGTTCCCACACAGTTTTGGGGTTGTTTTTTTATTCCTGCTTTATGATCCCCAAAACCAAAGGGGACCTGAGACTCATTCTCGACCTCTATGCTCTCAAAATGTTTATCTAACAAGTGAGATTCTGTGTGGTTACTGAACAGGCTGATCTACACTTGTAGAAAGGCCAACAATTTGTAGACGTTATGCCATGTTTATTGTGTTCCGAGATTATCAAAATTTTCAATTCAAGTACTATTTAATTTCTAAAGGCAGCATATGGAGGAGCATATAGTCTACAAAGGATACTGATCTCAAACTTTTACGGCATGTTCTTCATAGTTCACAACACTGATGCAAAAAATAAAATAAATTATTTTGGCTACTTACTACTGTATTTACGTCATACTCTTGGTGTCTATTGGCCTAGTTCAGCGGTTCTCAAACTGTGGGTCAGGACTGCAAAGTGGGTCGTGACCCCATTTTAATGGGGTTGCCAGGGCTGGTGTTAGACATGCTGGGGCTGGGGCAGGACTCAGGCTTCAGCTTCAGCCTTGGGCAGTGGGGCTCAGGTTACAACTCCTCCTTCCCCTGCCCAGACCTGGGCTGAAGCCTCAAGCTTCAGCTTTGGCCTCCCTCCTGGCTTTGTCCACCTCACCCCCCCGGCAGTGGGGCTCAGGTTTCAATCCCTCTTCCCAGGGTCACATAGTAATTTTTGTTGTCAGAAAGGAGTTGCGGTGCAATGAAGTTTGAGAAACCTTGGCCGAGTTAATGACAAGTTTTAGTCAATCAATTATTATGGTGAAAGGGGCCTTCAAAATACCGATATAGATGCAGTAAATGGTTAATTACTAGAGTTCTCATTATGGTGTAATTTCTTTAGCTATAAAAAGCTTTCAGTCACTTCTGTAAATTTTAAAGTTATTCCTAAATTATTCCTCCTTTATTCTTTAATTACTTCCTATTTGATCAATATTAATCATAATAAAAATAGAAGTCATTCAGTCTAACTCAGATAAAGTATCCTCCACATTTGCCATTAGTAAAACAAGCCTCCAAAGTGGTTATTTTTTCTGAAAACAGCTTAGGTAGTCATTAAGTGACAAGTTGCTTTTCAGAACATTATTAGATGTATAAAATACTTATAAATTAATGGGAAATGTTCTCTATAATCAATTCCTAAGTCTACTTAATGCCTCCGACATTCATTGTTTTACAGGATGCGTCACTGTCTTTCATTCCTATTTTACTTAATGACAGGTTTCAGAGTAACAGCCGTGTTAATCTGTATTCGCAAAAAGAAAAGGAGTACTTGTGGCACCTTAGAGACTAACCAATTTATTTGAGCATAAGCTTTCGTGAGCTACAGCTCACTTCGTCGGATGCATCCGATGAAGTGAGCTGTAACTCACGAAAGCTTATGCTCAAATAAATTGGTTAGTCTCTAAGGTGCCACAAGTACTCCTTTTCTTTTTCCTATTTTACTTGTAACAGCTAAATCTGAATTAAAACTATTAGAAAAATGCAGACAGGGTAATGATTTGATCCTTGATCACATAATGGTCACAAGAGGCTGAATTTGAAAATTCTTATTAAATCATTTAATTATTTCTCAGATTTTTGAGGAGGATGGCTCCTGGCTTCTACCTAGAATAAGGAAATGGCTTGAGGTGATGGTTGAACAAAATTCATATGTCTTCAGGTAGAAGAGAAATGCCCAACTTCCAGCATTTTCCACTGAGAACTTGGATAAGTCAGGCAAACCGGATTTGGCTTAGTGTTGAATCAAATTCTCCCCTCAGTCACATCCATGAAACTCCACTTACAGCAGTGGAGATGTAACTGGGGTCAAAAATTTGCATTTGTCTCCATATGTTTTGTCTCACTTCATAGTGTAATATTGTAATGTTAGAAGGGAAGTGATGATCACTTGTTCTATTATAAATGATTAAAAAGAACATGTCCAATCACTTTTGTCTTTGCATGTGGATCTCCTGCTTGAATTGTATTTCTGAATACTAGTATGTCAGTTGAAGGAGGGTAACAGTCGGGTCCCCATGTGCTCAGTAGTAAGCTAAACCTGCAGTTAAGGCCTCTAATTATGAAAATAAGTAATACAGTCAGTACAGTAGCCCCTGTGTTGTTTATTTTGCTCTTAAATTCAATTGCACTGTTCCTAAATTTACAGTTTTCAGTTCATTATAATTCTTATACTGACTACATACAGTTGGGTTTTCTGAGATCTAGTTACACTGGCACAACACAGATGAGTAGCTCAAATGCAGATCAGGCAGGATACGAAAGAGTTCTCCTTTAGGAAGACTTCACCTTGCCTAGGTGTGCTCCCTCTCTGTGCTCTCTCACTGGGAAGAGGCAGCATAGTGCAGCTTGTCTCCTTTTAGGACTGTGCAACTTGCTTTTTCCTTCCAAGAAGCTTCATATGTAAGGTTTTTCCATGGCTCTTATAATTTTACTTCACCTGGCTCTGAACCCCCTCTATTTCTATTATGCAGTGTTTGAGATGAAATAATCAGCAATGAGCACACTATTCTTTATGTTGGTGTACCACTGAAATATAAAATGACATTATAATATTTTCATTATTACTTCCCATCCTATTTCTTATGGTTCCAAATATTTTGTTTGCTTTTTTTCTCAAAGCCATTGCATATTGAGAAGAAAACACTAAAAAATGGAAACTTTGATTCTGAAGTACAGTTTCGCAATAAAGATTATATTCCACAGCAAATTCTACAGCTGAAGAATTGCAGAATACACAGGGCCCTGCATGTAGTGAAGCTAGCTAAATCAATACAGAGAATTGTTTGGTCTTCTGTTGTAGATGCCAATATAGTGGTAGGTGTATGTGTGTGTGTATTTTTACACCCACACCCACACTTGAACCGATAGATAGATATTGAAAGTAAATCCAAAGCCCTGATGTAGGAGGGCTGTAACACTAGGGAAAAATCAATTGATCAAAGAAGACAGACTCAGTTTTTGCATGCTTCGGAGGATCTTTGGAAGTTGCTTTTATTTCCAGAACTGGATCTCATTGTCATGCTGTCTCCATTATCCAGCGTTACTCTGTTCAGTATCTATTTTCCCAGTTTTAAAAGAAGTAATTGTGATGTTGCAGGTAGAAATTGAATGCAGTTACAGCAACACTAGACCTTGGTAACTTGTTTGAATATTTATTGTTTTTCCTTTCCCTCAGCACCACGGAACAGCAGTCTTTGTTGCTTGCTCTTGTATAAGTTTCATAAGCAGAGAATAAAAAAGTTCCTGTGAAGTCAGAGGAATACCGATGTTGCTGAATAACAAGTGTTTAGAATGAGTGTGGCTTACAGGTTTATTTCATGCTATATAGATTAGCATGAAAAATGTCTTCTTTATCAGTACTGAGAAATAGTATAATAACCTTTTCTATGGTTTTTTTTAATCATTGAATGTCTGTCATGGTTTTATTAATCATATAATTAATCTCTGGTGTGTTTGGTTCACTACATATCAATATATGATCATATTCTCTTGAGATAATTTCAAAGGTATAATGAAAGCTTCTGGCAGGCTTTATGTACAGGGCTTGTCATATTATTCACACCTAGCATGGTCTTCCCAATGAAATAGAACACCTCATTCTTTCCTTTCAACTAAAGTAATATCTTCAGAGTTTTAGATTTAAAAATAGTCTCTTGGAACATCTGAAGCATGCACTTTGCTTTTATGTACGTATGGTAATTAATTACCATATACAATTAATTAATGTATCTTTACTTTATTCCTGGGGCATCTTATTATGATACGGCAACAAGGGGCTTGTAATGAAATGACAGTGAATGTTCATGAATGATATTTTAATGTTATGAGAGTGAGCATGGCTTAAATAGTTAAAACACAGAACTGGGAATTAGGAATTCTGTTTCTAATGTTGGCGCTGATTTGCCGTGTGACCTTGGGCACATCACTTAACCTGTCTGTGACTCAGCTTAACTCATACCTCAGAGGAATCAATGCTTTTTTTTTTTTTACTCTATTAACTTAAATATTCCGTTTCAAACAGACTTTTCACAAAAGGAAAGACAGTTTGCAGCATAGTTTGCAGGGTTCCAAAAAACTGAAACAGAACCCTGTAGCCAAGCTAAACAAATGTGGGAGTAAAATACAGAAAATGCTAACTTTATGCATATACAATGGAACTGTGCCATCCTTCAAAAATACTAGAAACTGTACAACCACCAGTGAACTGCTGGAATAGAATAAAAAATCTCCTTTGCTCAGAAGATATTTCTTTTGAGTATCCCCCTCTTGAAGACATTTGTTTCTGCTTACAAACAGAAATCTCTGCACACTTGTTTTTTTTTTTTCTTGTGTGACACAACAAAGGAAATCAGAAAAAGCCCTGACGGTACATGAATGGATTTCAGAAGTTTCACAGTGTGCCACCTATGAAGAACTGGTTTCTACAGTAGACTAAAAAACACCACAGCAGCTCTTTTTAAAAATGGAAACATTGGCTAGATGCAATGAGATAAGTAGACTATTCCTTTCATTAAATTATTTCCCCCCCATCAGGATCCATTACTATAATCCCTGCATCTGTGTGGAGTCCCTCTGAAATAATTTCTATAGTAACAGGATTTCTCTGGACTCTTTTAATGAGGAGCCATCTGCAGATTTATCGTTACAGATGCTATAGCTTTGTTGGGCTAGTAGACTATGCAATATATTCATTCAACTTGGAACAGGAAAGCTACAGTTCTAAGAGAGTTAAAAATATGTTCTCTGGCCATTAAATAAATTAATTTGTAAGCATACTTATTTGCATAAGTTTGATTTCCACAAATCATCTCCTGAAGTTCCAGAGCTGTCAGAGCAGAGTTGAGTTATTGGTGTCGTCCATGACAATGAAACAGTGTCTAGCAAGATTAAAGGGGACAGCTTTTGGCAAATGTATGCCTGCATGTTTGTGCAAGTATAAGCAGTTTAGCTAATCACCTCCACAGCATATTATGGTATTTTATGAATGATTAATTTACTGAAATCTACAGTTCAGTTATGTTATATCATTTTAGAGATCACTTAGGGAATAGGTGCATTTTACTCATGTATCCCACTGCTGTGAGTCCATAGGCTCACTTAGCCAAATTACTTCAGAGATTCTTTTTAAAGAAAAGGGTAATTAATACTTAAATTTAAACCCACCCTGTGAGTTACATTCCAAATGATTCAACAGCTAAGCTAGTCAATCACTGGCTTACTTGAATTTCCAGCGCTGTTCATCTTCTCTTGAGTCTTCTAACTCAAACCTATGCAGTAATATAATAGATTACACAGTGGTCACCCTAAAAACCTTCTCACCTTTGTTTTGGCAACTAGTAATGCTGTTGTGGTATTTCCTGTATGCCCTAGCATTTGTATAAAGAATACTGCATGGATTTAGTTAGTTACAAAGGCAACTGAACACTTTTTATGGGTGACCTCTGTAACAGACAACTTGCATGAAAAATACTCCTAGTAGTAGAGCCAACCTAGGGATCTTCAAACTTGCAGCTGGAGAATTCTGATAGTGGGGACAGAGGTAAGTGAAAGAGTCAGGAATGAAAAGGGGAAAGAGTACAGTAAATGATTACTATGATTTATGTATTGCAGGAGTGCCTATCAGTCCCAGGCATGGATCAGAACCCTGTTGTACTAGGCACCGTGCAAACACAGAACAAAGCATCTGTCCCTGCCCCAAAGAGCTTATGGTGCCAGTCCTGTAACCTTAGAGGCCTTCAAAGGCACAAGAGGTCAACCACATGAATCTGATTGCATCATGAAGACCTAAACTTACATCACTGTAATTACTTCCACTGAGATATTTTTTTTTTTGAATTGTGAAGATAAGGAATAGTTAGTGTTTAAGTACCAACTGAAATTCTGTGTATTCCGTGGCGGATACAAAAGAGGGAACTTCTGAGTGACTTGGGATAAATGTTATGTTTTAAGCTCCATCACTAACTTACAATGCAGTCTTCAGCTGTAATTTTATCTCGCTGTGTTTCAGTCACACATCTGTAAAAAGGGAATAATAACAGTTACCTACCTTAATAGATGTTGTGAGCCTTCATTATTTCTCTGTAAAGTGCTTTGAGATCAGATGAGAGCGCTTCACCAATCCAAATTGGTGGTTGTATTATTATATTAATTATTATTATTATTACATTTGTTTATTACTAAGTTCTGTTGGGCCTCATCCATGTTTAGGGTGACCAGGTGTACAGTTTTTGACCGGAACACCCGGTCGAAAAGGGACCCTGGCCACTCTGGTCAGCACTGCTGACTGGGCCGTCAAAAGTCAATGGTGCTGCAGAGCTAAGGGAAGCTAGTCCCTACTTGTCCTTGGACGCTGCGCTGAGCCCCGGAAATGGTCAGCAGGTCCAGTTCCTAGATGGGGGGCCCACGGGGCTCTGCATGCCTTGGAGCCTTCTGCCTCTCCCCTGCCTAGGAGCCGGATCTGCTGGCCTCTTCTGGGGTGCAGCACAGTGCCCTAGGACAGGCAGGCGGCCTGCCTTAGCTCCACAGCACCGCTGACTGGGAGCCGCCTGGGGTAAGCCCGCACTCCAACCCCGAGCCCCAACTCCCAGCCCTGAGCCTTTCCAAATCCAGAGCCCCCTCCTGCACCCCAATCCCCTAATCCCTGGCCCCACCTCAGAGCCCACACCCCCAGCCCACAGCCTGTACCCCCTCCTGCACCCCAACCCCCAGTGCTGAGCCCCCCCCCAAACCCACAGTCCCCTACTGCACCCCAAAGCCCTCACCCCCACTGCACCCTGAACCCCTCATCCCTGGCCCCACACCAGAGCCCTCACCCCTCCCACACCCCAAACCCATGCTTCAACCCACAGCCCCCTCCCACATTCCGAATCTCTCGGTCCAAGCCTGGCACCCCCTCATACACTCCCAGCCCCAGCTCAGAGCCCTCACTCCTCCCACACCCCAGCCCCCTCCCACATTCCCCAAATCCCTTGCCCCACCTCCCAGCCTGGAGCCCCGTCCTGCACCCCAAACCTCTCATCCCCAGCCCCACCCCAAAGCCCGCACCCCCAACCAGAGCCCTCCCTCCCTCCCACACCCCAACTTCCTGTTCCAGCCTGGAGCCCCCTCCTGCACCCTGAACCCCTCATTTCTGGCCCCACCTTTGAGCCCGCACCCCCATCTAAAGCCCTCACCCCCTTGCGCACTCCAACTCTTTGCCCCAGTGAAAATGAGTGAAGGTGGGGGAGACAAGCCACTGAGGGAGGGGGAATGTAATGAGTGGGGGGCGTGTCCTCGGGGAAGGGGTGGGGCTAGAGTGTTCAGTTTTGTGCAGTTGGAAAGTTGGCAACCCTATCCGTCTTATATTTTTAACCCCTTCACTCTCCTACCCCTTGTGCTTAAAAAAGTTGAGCAATATGTATGTAGGATTTGTGAGTATGAATATTAGAGATTATTCTAGCAAAGTCAGTTATTTAACCTAAAGGATACATAAAGGTGACAAGTTTTAGCTACCACTTTCCTTTTATGATGTTTCAAGTTTGCTGCATTTAATCACAAAAAAGGTCATAAAGATAAAGAAACAAAATAGTTTCCTTGAACATTTGTTTTAAATAACAAACTGTGTGCACTTTATGAAATAAAGTGTTTTGAAGTAAGTACTGCATTGAAATCATGAAAATGGCACACAAGTGATTTAAAAGACCTTCATTTATTTCATTTCCCTTTTTATACTTTAATAGAGCTTTGATGTATCTTCCATTACTTATTATCAAAAAGATGACCTCCTCATAGAAATATAATGCTTTTTTTTAACAGGAAATTGAATATAGCCCATCAAAATGAAGACCTATGCTAACATTCATTAACTGTGCTATTTGGACAGTTGGAAAGCTTTTAATGTTATTTTTGCAGCACTGTGCTGCCCTCATCCAACATTCATGAAAATGCTGTACAATAAAATTCACAATTGTGAAAAGATAGCATTGTGATAATGCTTAACATCCATTTCCTCTGTATTTCATTTGAATGGCTAAGAATACAGATTCACTGGTCACCAAATCTCTGTCAAAAATATTTTTATTATGGAAGAAAAAGTGAGTATAAAATGTAAGTTATATGACTGAATAGTAGATGTATAAGAGAACACCACTCATTCACACTTGACTGAGAAAACCCAGTAAATTCAAATGACTGAATTTGGGGAATTGATAAGGACGTGAATGAGCACAATAATAAAGCAAAATGCATGTTCTTCATTTAGAGCCAGATTATGACCCAGCTAATGCAGGAGCACAAGAATGTAACGGGGCACAAGGGGCCCCTGTATGCCTCTGGGCTGGCTACTTGCGTAACAGGTAGAAAGGCAGGCCTTCCCCAGTGAAAGCAACCTCTGAAAAACTGAGAATTCCTCCTCCACGTCATGCAAGTGGGCGGAAGAATGTGTACTAATAGGATGGGGAAAAGGCAGAGCCTTGGCTTCACATCCTCAATGCACTGGGCAACATAGTCATGGCAGAGCATCAGACAAATGACTGCACTGGATGTAGATCCAGCCCAGTTTATTCCCTCTCTGGAGCAGGGGCACCTGAACAGAATGGGCCATGGCCCCATCACTTTTTACCTGCCTCAAGGACAAGTGATGGGGGAGGGGCAGAGAGGAGCGAGCGGGGGGGGGGGGCACGACCCTTGGGGGAAGAGGTAGAGTAGGGAGTGGGGTCATGGTTTGCGCATTGGTCCCCCCACCACACTCATTCCACTCCTTTTCCTGATGCTCCTCTTGTCAGTCAGAGACATAAGGTGCTGCATCTAGAGGAGCATCAGGAAAAGGAGTGGAATGAGTGAGTCCTGATTAATGGCTCAATTGTGGCCAGCTTTTGTTTGGCTTGGCGTCGGGGCTGAGAGGAGGAGAACCAGGGGGCTTCTCACATTTTGCTTTTCCTGTTTAAAGGCTAGCTAGAATGGCCTCCTCTGCACTAGGGGACTGCAAGTTTTGCTACCGAGACTCAGACCATCAGAAGCACACAGCCTAGCTGGAAGAGAGAAGGGACAGAGGAGGGTTGGAAGGAGGCCCACTATACGCCTTATATATGTATTTTGTTAGACTGCACCTGGAATATTAAGTTCACTTTTGGGCAATTCATTACAGAAAAGTATTGACAAATTGGGAATGTTCAGAGAAGTGCAACAAAAACGATCAGGGAGCTTAGTTAATGATGTCTGTTGTAGATTTAGGAATCATAATCCATGTATTGGTCACATCTAGACTGAACAATCCAAAGCTGACACTTTTGTTAGGACTGTCAGGCTTTGTCATTTAAAAATTTCATCTCTTGAGTGGGGATAGCTGCTGCAGGAACATTACACAAGGTCTCTGCACTCTCCACTATCCTATCCTATTTCCAGCTCCCTGTACTAATCTTCTTCAAGGGCCTTGGTGGTTTGGCACCAGACTGTCTCTCTATCCACATTCTAGCAAAACAATTTTGGTTCATTGGGGATAGAGCAACTTTCACTTTCAAAGGTTAAACATTAAGCACCAGGAGGTAGGCTCTTGATACTTTATTGTGGAACTCTCTTGTCAGAAAAGATAATAGCCAAACCTGATCCAATAATTGTCACAGCCTAGTGCAAATCCCAGTTTGTCACAGAAGCCACTGTTATGGTTCAGGTTCAGCTTTACTTTTGACCTCTCTTGGTGGGCACCTCTTTCATTTGCCTACATTTGCATTTCTCTTGTAGTGTAATCCCACAATTCACTCCACTTTTAGAGTGGATCACCACCCCTGTTTACCAAAAATATTACCCTTTGGTCCGTGCTATTAATTTCTCCCTAGAAGCTATGATCAGTTGAAAATGTGGTGATAGAGAGCAGCTTGTCACAACAAAGTATTATTTATTCATCCATAGAATATGATAAGCAGAGAGAAAAGGGTTAACACAACAAAAGCATATTGTGTTATCTAAACTCAGCATTTACTTCATGCAAGTAGGTAGGCCTGAATTAACCTTCGTACCTTCCTGTTCTGTAGTGTTCCTGACGTAGAATGTGCTTTTCTGAAGATCTTCTGTATCTCCTGCATGTTCAGAGGGTCAGCTTTTTAGCTGCTTTGAAGATCTTTATTTCAGAGCTCCTGCCTAAAAGCCCTTCAAGCTGGAATCTCTCCTCCTCCCTTCCTGTGGGACCAGGCAGATCCTAATTCCACATAAGTTTCAAAGGAATTATCATCTTCATTGTTTTAGTACCAGCCACTGGGGCTGTCCATGGCCATTGATTTTTGGTTCCTGCAATGTTAACTAAGACTGATTTAACTTTTAGTTATCCCATAGCTAGCAATACAATAACCACCAAGCCCACAGAGTTATATAATAACTTGAATAAAAGTAACACAGATAACTCTCACATTCTTCACACCTACCCACAATAACAGGGGGTAGGAAGAATGAAGGTGAAGAAGAGAAAAGAAAGGGAGGAGTAGTGGGGAATCCAAGTTAAATAAACAGGTGAACCATAGGATGACAAGAGCAGAGTCAATTTTGAGAATTCTATTTCAAGCGCCTGGAAATGGAAAGGACACAGATAAAATCAAAAGTCTAATAAAGGGCTACACAAATAAGTGTTCTGTAGGAGAGACTGAAGCAACTGGATAAGTGCTAGTTAAAAGAGACATAAAAAGACATATAGAGGGACATAAAGCAATTGAGTTAGACTGTAAGCCCCTGGGGGATTCTGTGATATTTGTTCAGGATTATGAACATTGAGAGTACTCAATCAATAGTAATAATGATGCAAAAATCTTGAAGTAATGACAAAAAGGAGAAGTATTTGGTGGGGTCTAAGGCAACAAGATAAGGAGCGAAATCCTGAATAGAGAGAAAGGAAAATTCAAGTGAAGTTTTAGGAACTAGAAAGCCTACAAATGAAGTTAATTGGGCAATGAAATAATGTGCTAAGAAAAGTCATTGAAGTATCATTGTTTTATTTTAATTAAGAGAAAATTAGATTTAATGTTAGTAGGATGGAGTAACTCATGTGCTTGTTCGCAAGGATAGGCTAGATGACCCAGAAAATAATTTCCAGTCCCCCTCTAAAGCAGAACAGTGACTATATGAATGTGCTGTTGTGCTCAGCAAACCTGTAATACATGCATGCATCGTTGTTTGTTAGCCCCATTCAGATTGTTTGTGTTTAAAATTAGGTTTGTTAATTAAACACCACATTACGAAAGACAGGATGTGGCCATTCATTGCAACAAGGTATGTCTAAATGATCCACATATGTAAATGTGTATGCTAGCTTATATGTTATTCAGAAGAGTGGAAAATATATGGGTAATTTACAGATAACTCTTCAGAAACATAATTTAGTTAAAGTTTCAAGGCAGGAAAATGATGGATAAGATACCCTACTGAAAGTGAGCGGTAAAACAATCCATCAGTGCTGTCTCTCATAACCCTTCTTCCCATCTGCAGCCTTCTTAGGCACAACAGCCCTGCAATTAATTGAAGCTCACTAGGAGACTGTAATGAAAAGTCTAACATCATGTAGCTGCTTTCATTAATAATATCATTGTCTTTTGTCAAGTTTAATAGCAATTGGGTTTATCCAGCTGGAAAAAGTTAGACAAAGACAGATAGACAGGCAAGTCTGTTTACTGTCAATTAACTTAAGAAGAAATGCAGCCTTGCTTTTTAGATACATCAAACTTGACACTTTCTGCACTTTTTAGGTTTACTTAAGAAACTTTGGGGTGGGGGGGGACTGTCAGCACTTTGATTAACAGCAGGCAAAAAAGTAGTTGTAGAGGACAATCATTGGATGAGCTAATGGGAGCCACTGCTTATTTCCTGTTATAAAGATAAATATCTTCATAGCAACCCAATAAAGTTATAAATAGCTGAAAACCAGACATCTGTATTAATCTTCAGTGAGAGATTTAGAAAAAAATAGAAAGTTTTCTTCTTCTTGGGCTATCAATTTGGTGCAAAATACAGCCATGACAAAGCTTGGAAATAAATACCGCTAACTCTAGAAGATTTTTAATTTCACCCCTTTGTAATATTATATAATCTAGAAATTCACCCTCAATATCCTAATCATGTATCCTTTGCTGATGCAAAATTCTCAAAGAGGCTTCTGTGTGAGTTATTGGTGGACTAGGAATGCAAAATAAAGCCCTAAATCGCTAAACAGAAAATCATTCATTATTATGCAGCAAGCAGGCATTTTGTTATTGAAAGGTTCTGGCTATCCTTATTTCCCTATGCTGAAATTGCACTTCAAGTTTTCCTAGCATTAATTATTCAGTAATATGATACTGAAATGTGCTCTGTAATCACCCTTGTGTATTTCATCAATGTGCTTTCGTGCTTCATTAATTAGTAATTGGCTGGAAGTAAATGATCATCAGGTGTCAATCTTCACAAGATACATTGGTTTGCCATTCCCTGCCAGATTACAAAATGACTGTAAACTATTCCCATCATTTCTTTATTCTTCCATTCTGATTATAGCAAACTGATTAAGTCACATGATACCAGTGTGAAAAATGTGTATTGTAATCTCATAAGTTGCAATCACTTTATTGATAGCTACAGTGTGCTGGCTAATATAGTTGTATTCACGGAAAGCAGGAGGAATCATTGCTCTTTTACTTCTGCTTAAAGTTGCAGATCTATCCTGCATAAATTAATCTGATTTATATTTAGATTTCTATAGTGTTTCTCTGTACATCTTGTGGCCCATGTAAACAATCTAAAAATGAACCAATACCTATTAGCCTATTTTAAAGGCAAAGGAAGAAAGGGCATTCTCCAGATAAGTCATTCCCACTCTTTCACACCATATTATTTTTCAGCTTTGAAGAAAACAAAAAGGTGGCCCTTACAGGATGCCCTGAAGGACCTCAAACTAAATTCCTCAACAAGAGAGGGAGCGAATCCAAGGTTGGGATGGGGGCTCCCTATCGAGCACTGTTAGAAGCCCAGACAGTGCTACTGCATGAACCAGAGGGAAAATATTTTGTTGGGAAGGGACACCCATACACAGGAAAGGAGCTGAGGAAGAAGACATGATAGCTAAGCATATATTTCTTCATATTAATGACTGTGGGTCAAATTCTGCTCTCTGCTAAAGAGATGTAAACCTAGAGTGACTCCACTGAAGTCAATGGATTGCTTTGGATTTACATTATTTTAAGTGAAAGCAGAATTTGGTTCCTTCTCTCCAAAAGTGGTCCAAATTCTTCATTTACGTTCAAGTCCTGGCCTCCATTTTGTCCCATTGATGTTGATTTAGTGTCACAAAAGAGTAGCAAAGACTGCCCTAATCAGCCAGCAGGAGTCCCCATCTGGCATACAAGTGGTGTAGCTGGCTCTAATCAACTCCTTCTCCCAACCCTAGTAGGGATATGTTGGGTGCATGTTAAGGCGAGATGCGGGATAGATATAGTATGCTGCACTCTGGAAGTCCTTGGGGACTATTACAAACTGGCATAAATGAGAGCAGTCCCGAGGCTACTCTCATTTACACAACAAACTGGCTAGCACTTGGGATCAGGGGTGTGCAAAGGTAGCTTAAAAAGATACCTTTACCTTCCCTTTCTACCTCTCTACTGAGCAGACCTCTGGTACGCCTGAGGAACAGGGATTCTCTATCTAAGTTTAATATTGCCAGTATGCCTGGATAGAATTAATATCTTATTTAGGTACAGTAGGCAAGAAATATGCATGAAATCAGTGTAACTAATCCACATATAAAGTTTTATACAGATAGTGAATGTCAATTGCACTCATTCCAAATTTTATTTTTATTTTTATTAGCATTTCTCTTGTCTAATAATTTATCTGCTTTCAAAAGCAGTGTCTGGACTAAGCAAAAAAAGTAGAATAACTAAAAAACACAGATCCTTGTCTCAGTGCAACTTTGACAAGTGTCACTATATTATCTCTGAACAGAAGGATATTCTTAATTCAGAATTATGCAAATTATCTTAATCAAATATCATTTTGCAAAAGGGCAGAGTAGCAAACACAATGACAATATTTTATTCTTACACACTGAATAGTTTTCAAATATGTTGAAGTAACAGAATTAATCTTCATTAATAAACATGTCAAGTTGGATGGGACTGGGTAGGATGCAAAAAAAGAGACTGCCAGATGCCAGCTTCACTGGAGTATAAAATGCCGACTGCTCTGTATTGATACTTACTAGGAAGAATGCCAAACAAATGAGAATTTGAACCCTGTAGAGGTGTACACCTAAGATCAGGTTTCAAACAACTGACCAGTGTTATGAACTGCCCTTCCTCCAGAGCAATTCAGTCAAGTTTGAGAGAGACCAGGTGGTTTTAACAATTTATTGAAAACTACAGTAGGACCTGTCAAGGTTCCTTCCCCACTCTGAACTCTAGAGTACAGATGTGGGTACCTGCATGAAAACCTCCTAAGCTTACTTTTACCAGCTTAGGTTAAAACTTCCCCAAGGTACAAACTATTTTACCTTTTGCCCTTGGACTTCCACTGCCACCACCAAACGTCTGACCGGGTTTTATTTTTGAGAAAGCGTTGTTTGGAAACGTCTTTCCCCCCAAAATCCTCCCAACCCTTGCACCCCACTTCCTGGGGAAGGTTTGGTAAAAATCCTCACCAATTTGCATAGGTGACCACAGACCCAAACCCTTGGATCTTAAGAACAATGAAAAAGCATTCAGTTTCTGAAAAGAAGGATTTTAATAGAAGAAACAGTAAAAAAGAATCACCTCTGTAAAATCAGGATGGTAAATACCTTACAGGGTAATTAGATTCAAAACAGAGAATCCCTCTAGGCAAAGCCTTAGGTTACAAAAAGACACAAAGACAGGAATATCCATTCTATTCAGCACAGCTTATTTTCTCAGCCATTTAAAGAAAAGAGAATCTAACGCATATCTAGCTAGATTACTTACTAAATTCTAAGACTCCATTCCTGTTCTGTCCCCAGCAAAAGCATCACACAGACAGACTCTTTGTTTCTCCCTCCCTCCAGCTTTTGAAAGTATCTTGTCTCCTCATTGGTCATTTTGGTCAGGTGCCAGTGAGGTTATCCTAGCTTCTTAACCCTTTACAGACGAAAGGGTTTTTCCTCTGGCCAGGAGGGATTTAAAGGTGTTTACCCTTCCCTTTATATTTATGACAGGACCTAAATATATAATCCTATGCTATAATTACAGCAAGTAAAATCTCACTCCCTGCTGGGTGGTCTGGCGAGGCATACTTGCTGCAGCAGGATGAATCTGTTTCTCTAGCTGGAGTCTATCACCACTGCACCACCATCACACAGCACCATAAAAGCCAGGGACCTTTAAACTGTTTTTCAATTCTATATTTAGACACGTGACATCATTCTACTTGTTTACTTTCTTCTGCTGTCAATTCCATTTTTAGACTTGCGATTGTTATTTACTTCACAGTGTTATGATCGGCTGAATCGTTGTTTACCACCTTTTCCCACCAATTCTATATTTTGCACTATGTGACCTGCAGCTTCCATCTAATGGTGGAGTGGCTTTTGCTTATTCAAAATGGATGTCAGGGATACAAGATGGAGTCACTCAGGATCTCTCAAATCACCAGACTATAGTCATACTTGACAAAGATGTTTCTTATAAATTTCCTTTACTTATGTTTATCTATGCAATTACAGTGACTGCAGAATTTTTCAGTTCCAACAGAACAATGTAGGAAGCTTTTGCTTTTGTTTGGGCATGAATTAATTTTTTAATATATAGAATGTTGCACTCAGTACATACAAGTTGAAGCACAGTTTGAATTTAGAATTTCAACATTAACCAATTTTTGTAAAATAATAAGGCCATATTCTGGTTTCTTATTAGATATGGAATATATCCCTAAATTATTGAATACTTAACACTGTACCTTTTGATTGTTATTTTTTTATTTTAAAAGCTAAATCTTTAAACTGAATGTCATCTGAATAGTGCTAATTTGGAGTAGTGAAGATGAACATTTTGCAATGCCAGTTTGCTGTTTCATTTCTTCAATTTCTTTGGGATGATTTAAGAAAAAAAATGTCAGCAAACATACCAAGTATATTGTTGCTGTTGTGCATAACCCACTCGGACTACAGCTTTGCTGTTGGATACTGTAACATCATGCTGTGCATTTAGAAAGCCTTGTGACTGCAGAGGAATCAATATTACTAGTGGGGTTTCATCATCTATGCATACCCTGTGTATTTTAGTCTACTTTTTAGGTATCATATGTTTGGGCCAAATTATACCTGAGTCTTGTGCAGTGGGGGAAGACACTACTAAAGCTAGGACCATGAGATCTCAGGGAAGGATTTTGCATCTTGGGACTGTGCCTAAAAGGAATAATTTAGTCTTTAAATATTTGTGTCCTTTTGTACCCTATTGGCTTTCCTTCTTTATGACCCTTGCTGTTGGGAAAGTCTTTGGAAATTTTTTTCTTCTTCTTCTTTAGGCTAGATCTACTATACCCCACCATACACAAACACACGGAATTTTTGTGCTGCTTTCTCAAATTCAAGACCATATTCTCGGAAAGAAACACACTTATCAAATTGTAAGCCAAGTCAAGAAAAAATCTGTTTCTTTGCTACAGAAGTGATTCTTTCCTGCTACCAACACTATTCAATCAGTTCTATTTCAAACCAGAAAATGAGCCCAGTAGCAGTGTGAAGTAATTGTTTTCATGAGTAATGGTGTACTGTGGACAGCAAAAATTGGGTACCACAAAACCAAATCTTGAGAGTTGGTAACATTGCTAATCTCTGCTGCATCAGTGGTTTTAATTATGACTTGGAGGGAACTCTCTTTTGGGAAAAGTACTTTGATTTCACTGCCAGTTCAATTCTCTGTCTTTCCCTCATACTCTATAACAGTGCTGTCATACCATGTCCCTTTTGTGATATTTAACTTCTGTTTTCTATGAAAAAGACCTAATAGAAAATTCACATAACATAAGGTCTTGATTAAGACTAAAAGTCCCAGATGAAGCACGGTTGTTTAATAGTTACACCAGCGAGACTTTATGTCAGCTTGCTAAAGGAGTATTCTACCTACAGGGTTTGTTCATGGGTTTGTGGAGACCCCAGCTGTGCATTGTTTGCACAGTGGGCCTTCAACTGTCTCAGGAACTTTTTTGGGTGGGGTTGAGGGATTTTGAAGGGTGTTTGTCCACATCTTCTCTCCTTTCCCACAATTAGAGGGCATTAAGAAAGTGATAAGCAGGAGCATTTGGCCCTTTGTTTTCTTGAAGTGCTAATCTCTTCATCTTCCAGATGTATTTTCAAAGTACTAAAGATCTGTAACAGCCCCACTGATGTATTGGAAATTTCTGTCTATTATTGCAATTACCTTGATTCAGCCTATGGGATGTTGCCATTCACTATTCATTTTTGACCAAGCAAAATAGCTGATATTTTGTTTCACAGTTCATTTCCTTTACTCTTTCTCTTCTGATCTTCTTTCCACTACGAGCATCCCCTTCTATTTGCTCCATACTTCTGCATTTTGGATGAAACACACCCACATTGCCTGCACTGTGGAAGCCTAGTGGCTGCCTAGCAGAGGTGTTGAAGTCATGCAGTGGTATCTTTGCAACGCCTGCATACTGGCAAGCCGTGCTTTCTGCCAGCACCAAATGGACAGGTGAAGCATCAAGGGTGGCCACTGACTGATAATCCCCACAAATGATAGCTGTGGGTTGGAGGCTGGGGCATGGGTTGGTGCTCTGCAGTCATGCAGCCTGCCCTCAGGTCTAGCAGTGAGTTTCCTTTTCCCTCCAAGTCCTCTACAGGAAGCTCTGATAAATCCCAATTACTCAGCTTTTATGTAAAAAGAAAAGGAGGACTTGTGGCACCTTAGAGACTAACAAATTTATTTGAGCAATAGCTTTCGTGAGCTACAGCTCACTTCATCGGATGCATTCAGTGGAAAATACAGTGGGGAGATTTATATACACAGAGAACATGAAACAATGGGTGTTACCATACACATTGTAAGGAGAATGATCAGGTAAGGTGAGCTATTACCAGCAGGAGAGGGGGGACGGACGGACGACCTTTTGTAGTGATAATCAAGGTGGGCCATTTCCAGCAGTTGACAAGAATGACTGAGGAACAGCGGGGGAGGGGGTGATAAACATGGGGAAACAGTTTCTTTCTGTAATGACCCATCCACTCCCAGTCTTTGTTCAAGCCTAAGTTAATTGTATCCAGTTTGCAAATTAATTCCAATTCAGCAGTCTCTCGTTGGAGTCTGTTTTATGTGGGCCTCTTGAATGTCATCTTTAAAGAACGGTTTGGTTTCTGAGTGAATACAGCCACCGGCTCTGCCACTCCTACTGCTTCCACTCTGCTCTTCTGTTCCCAAGCAGTGCTGAATCAACACTGTTGGAGACTAGGCTCCCTGTCAGGGATTGGCATGAGATGCTGCTGCCTTCAGTGTTAGTTCCCTGCTGTGGAGTCATCAAATTAATAGTAACTGTGGCAATAAGAGGAAAAGGCAGTAGGTCTTTCAAATTGGCACTGTAAGCAATTATGGTAGAAAACAATAGACCAATGCTTAAATCAGTAGGGTTGGATATTATGGCTTTAGGAGAGACAGCTTTAGGAGAGACAGGACAGATCAAGCCTTCACTTTCTTGTTGTTAAACTCATATACAAAATTACAGGTTGCTTCTTCACATCTGGTCTTTAGGCCAAATGCAACAAACACAAGCAAGACTGGAAAATCTGGAAATTTAGCACTACCCGTTAAATTCTGACCCCACCAATGTGCCATGTCTTGAATTAGTAATTTGTGTGTTGTAGGTCTTATTGACCCACTGCCATTCCATTGAACGTTTACACTCCATCTCTTTAAATTTAAATATTACAATAAATAGAGTGTGCGATTTTAAACTTTAATTATAAGTGGGGCTGGTAGCACCACATATTATTAAGGTTGCCAGACACTTCCCATGGTAAAACCCAGTTTTCAGTTGCTTATAACTGTGCCCAGCTTTAATCATTTGGGCTGAAATTTTCCAGACTGGGTGTTTGCCACGGGCTGATTTTTTTTGTGGGAGAGGGAATGTCAGCCATAACAGTTTAGTGCATTGTTTTGCCTATGTTAAAAAAAAAATCTTGAGATCTTCACTTTGAAATGTTCTAGTGCCTGCATGCTTTGTTGGTGGGACTTGAAATTTGGCAGAGATTTTACAGAAGAGAAAAGAGTATCTTATGGGTAAGGCAGTTGAATGTTGTCCTGGAGAACTGGATTCCATCCCTGCCTCTGCAACAGAGTCGCTATGTGACACTGGGGCAAGTCACTTAAACCACATTTTTCACAGGTGGTCACTAATTGTGTGTTCCTCATTTTCTGGGCACCTGAACTGAGGCTCTGGGGTCCAATTTGTAGAAGACCAGAGCTCTCACAGCTGCAGCTGATGTCAGACTTGTGGTTAAATATATAAAATCATAGAATATTAGGGTTGGAAGAGACCTCAGGAGGTCTCATCTAGTCCAATCCCCTGCTCAAAGCAGGACCAACACCCACTAAATCATCCCAGCAAGGGCTTTGTCAAGGCGGGCCTTAAAAACCTTTAGGGATGGAGATTCCACCACCTCCCTAGGTAACCCATTCCAGTGCTTCACCACCCTCCTAGTGAAATAGTGTTTCCTAATATACAACCTAGACCTCCCCCACTGCAACTTGAAACCATTGCTTCTTGTTTGATCATCTGCCACCACTGAGAAAGCTGAGCTCCATCCCCTTTGTAACCTCCTTCAGGTAGTTGAAGGCTGCTATCAAATCTCCCCTCACTCTTCTCTTCTGTAGACTAAATAACCTCAGTTCCCTCAGCCTCTCCTCATAAGTCATGTGCCCCAGCCCCCTAATCATTATGTTGCCCTCTGCTGGACTCGCCCCAATTTGTCCACATCCCTTCTGTAGTGGGGGGACCAAAACTAGACTCAATACTCCAGGTGTGGCCTCACCAGTGCCGAGTAGAGGGGAATAATCATTTCCCTCAATCTGCTATATAATGTAGGTACTCTGAGAACTCGGGTCCTAGACATCTCAGATTAGGCACCCAAAATAAATGGATCCTTCTAACCGTAAACTCACTGTGCTTCTGCTCCCCACTGTAAGATGGGGGTAGTACTTCCCCCACTCTTCTCATTGGGGGTGGAGCGGTGTTCCTAAAGATAGATTAATTTAATGTCTGTGAAGCGCTCAGATACTATAGTGATGAATGCCATAGAAAAACCCATGAGGAGGTTAATAATCCTCTCTTCAGAGCAGTGTAGTGTGCAATGAATAAGGCCTGGAGCCACACTGAACCATAAGGATAAAACAAAACATTGAAAAGCTGCTCACTTTGTGAGCACAGTCCATCTTGGGCCCTGAATGAGGCGGGGTCCTCCAGGATAAATAGTGATCATGTAATTACTTTATCATAATGCAGGCACACAAGGGGGCCAAGCTGATATTGCACAGGCAACATCATTTCTGTCATTTACTAATTTTGGTTCCTGGACTTTGCAACCTTAATATTGTTTTTTGAAGGTAGTTTTTCTGTGTGTAATAGATAATAAAGTTGCCTTTTTATTTTAGAAAGAAGCTTTAGCCTTGTAGATTATTAATCTCATTCTGACTTCAAATTTCACAGCACAGTGACTGTGGTATTAGATCAAAGCAAAAAGTGGCATTGAGCTAGTTTATTTTTTGACAAATGTTATCTTAATCTTTTTATTTGAAATGTAAATATATGTAGGTAACATGATTCTCTACTATGGATTGTTCTTTTAATTTTTATTTGACCTTCATGTACTTTCTCCTGTGTTTCTTGACAATGCATTTTAACATCAAGTACATATGCAGCTGCTATTGACAAGCTGTTACAGTTGTTGGGGATGTTCAGATTCCTTGTAAACTAACCAGTTGACATTTCCATTTTCTGCAATGTGTATAATATGAAAAATATATAAGTGTCATCACTCAGATCGCTATAGCTAAGCCTTGTTGGGGTTTTTATTACCTCATTTCAGAAATGTATAGCTTGCACGGTTAAATTCATTGTGCTGAAATGTGGCATGAAGGATCTGAGTCTGGGAGCAAATATTTTTGTAACATTTGAATTAACATTTGGCCTTTTTTTTTTTTTAAGTTTGAGTAAAAAAGAAAGACTTTTGAGTGCACTCTTTTGCTTGGATAACTTAAAATACATTTTACAGACACTTTGTGGTACAGAATTTGGGGGAAAATATAACTGTTTATTATCTTCAAAAAGTGAGATATCTGAGCAGGGACCAAGATGTAGTGGTAACCTATAGGCAGCATGTTTGCTGCTGGTGGGGACTAAGTATATTTTGTCACTTTTTAAATAACTGTTTAGTAAGGGAATGAAAACAGTACTAATGGATTTTGGTGGTGGGAGAAACATCCAGAGTCTTCCATTAGAAAAGAAGGCTGTAGAAGCAGGAGAGGAAATTGACAGATCCTGGGACTCATTGGAATCCTTCAATTGAAGGAAAATTATATTAATTCATTCACAACACATTTTGGGAATGAAGGGGTCTCAACAAAAGTGGGCACAAGCCTGTCTGTACATTACGAGTACAGGGTTATTTATAAGAACTGGGCTCAGATTGAGCTAGGTATATTATTTACCTCAGTCTAGATGAGGATTTTAATTACAGTCTGAAAAAGTGCTTTCCCCGAATGCTGACTGTTAGGATGTCTAACAAAGGGTTTGGAAGAAAGCTAATATGTGTTTTCTCTGCTACATTTTAATAATTGGAAATACCCTATTTCTTTTCTCTTATAATAAAATGGACTTTTATTCCATATGGCTCTCTCTGCCCCATCCTATGGGAGAGGCAGACAGGAATAGTTGGTTCATTTACTATACTGCAACAGAGTATAGCTCTGCCTACCAAGACACAAGGAAGCAAAGGAGTTGAGTGTCAGAATTCCCTTGGTAGGCTTCAGTCTGCCCCCTCCATTTGTTGGACTTTGTGTCCTCCATCTTGGGAGCATGGGGATTTTTCCTCTTTCTTCCTCATCCACTCTTGTTTTGTTTCTAGGGAAAAACAGAAATATAAAGATCCCCCATCTGACTGGTGGGCTGCAAAACAGAAGGGAGAACATGGAAGGTGTAGTACTTCCTTTGTTGACAGCAAGGTGATCTCACTAAAGGAAATAAACTTTGGGAGCCATTTCCTAGCCTTCCTCTCAGTGAAGATACTGAAGAGTCTATCTTTCCTCCTTCCCTGAGGCCTACTTCTATAACAAAACATGGCATATTATGTCCATCTATGGGATGACACACTGCTTTTGAATCAGGCAGAACAGGGACTTGAATATGGCTCTTCTACATCTGAGGACAGTACCCTAACCACTTATCTACAGAGTGCCTCTCTTTGTGACCAAAAAGCCCTGGACCCCCCCCAAAAGCCTTCCTGATTCAAAATACTCAGGTTTCAGTGTAAAAACTGACATTTCGGCAAAACTTTTTTGCAAAAACATTCAAACGGTTTTGTTTTCATTCCAGTGTGAAAGAAAAAACAAATTTTGAAACCTCGAAACTTGCCAAAAAACAGAATTCTTGTATTCTGGACATGTCTACTCACAACCTCCCTGGATTAATTTTTAGCCTGGACTTGCTTTTTGCCCTCCATTATGAACTGATTCTTGTTTTGCAGGTCACAAGACTATATATTGCTCCCAAATACAAATAGCAAGCCATAATGATAAATAGCCTCTTTAAAATACAGTATATTAAATACAGTATACCACCAGAAGGAAATGTGATTTGTGTATGTATCACAAATAGTATTTGATCATGTACTTAGGATAATGATAGATAATGCATAAGCATTAAGGAATAAATACAAGTTGCATGGGTCTGTCATTTCCCAACTTGGCAATGCTTGACTTAGCAACCTTAATCATCTTCTTTTAACATCGGTGGTGTTAATGTAATTTTGTATTTCTTTTTAAAGAAAAAAAGGGAAAAAACCCCAAATTTAAAAGTTTTATTATACATAACTATAACAATCCTCCCCCATGGGACATCAGCAGGGTTTGAACCATGGACTTTCAGAACAGGCCTCTACCACTTGAGATAATGGAGTAACTATTCTTTGGGTCAGGGCTTTTTGTTCTGTGTTTGTTCAGCACCATGCACAATGTGGTCCTAGTCCATGACTAGGTCTCCCAGGTGCTAATTTATTGCAAATAAGAATGATAGTACAATAGGCTGTTGTCTTCTATGGACCAGCTACTAGAGGATGATGCGTACATGCATAACACACTGAAACGGAGTTATATATGCAGGAGTTGCCCCCTTTTACAGCCAATACAGTCAAGCGCACAGATTTAGCTTTCGTTGGCCTTTTCCTTCTAGTGGTGACCCCTCCCTGTGCAAAAGAGGATGAAGGGTTAGACGGAGCATTACTTCTAAACTAGTCACCAGAGCTGACTAGGTGCAGAGGGCAGCACAAGAAGCGCCTGCAAAAAGGTGGCAGAGCTGTTGTACTGCACATGCCCTGAAACACCCAAACAATTCCAGTGTGGTCAGCCACAGTTCTTTCAAGGATGTTTACTATCATATGGCTCTCTCCACCTTATGCGGAGCTGGGATTGATAGGCGCAATCTAGCCCTATATATGACAAATTAATTTAATTTGCTATACTGCAACAGAGTATAGCATAAGCTCTTCAGATTTGTTAACATTAGTGAGACTTCTATAAAAAACAGTACAAAAATTAAGATTGCATTGTTTAGAAAGACTCTTTCGCTGCCAAAAACTATGGCAAGAATAGCTGTTTGGGATCTAAAGCTTGGCCCTAAAGTAAATATAAGCAGAAGTAAACATTTGCAACAGTGGAAACTGTGTCTGTTGTTTTTTTAAAATAACTAACTCTCTATATGCAGTATTTAATCTAATTCAACAACATGATTCTTTATTGTAGACCGAGATCTTACTCTGCCTGCAGGAAAAGTTGTGAATGGTTTCATCTGCAGCTTCAGATACACATAGTGGCAAACTTTGCCTCCTGTTACTTACTCTCAGACTGGTGTCTGGAGGTGGGAGAATCTCTAAACAATAATTTTCTCCAAGACCAGTCACATAATCTATAGCTCAGGATGGCCAAGCGTGATGAATTTGGGATTGTACCAGCACAGCTTCACCCCTGCCCACACTGTTATGGCAAATCAGTATTTAAAGCATCTGGGTATGTCCATAAAAATCCTTGATACAAATATACAGCTTAAGGGCAATGCTCTCACTGTGCTGTAGAATTATGTTGTGCACTATGTTGTATATTTCTTCCACTCTGTGACAGGGTTAGGACTCACCACCGCTGGCACCTCCTGCTGGTTGCTCCAGGAATTAGCTCTGTCCAGTCAAAGCATCTGTTTTGTGTGGTGCCTTGCCCCTCATCTGCTCTGCTGCTTTGGGGACCCTCATTGCTCCCCACTCAGCAGTGTCCTCTTCAGGACACTACCCTCCAGCAGTGCCCACTGCTCCGGTCTCACCCCCTTCTGGGGGTTTGGTGTTATCGCAGTCCACAATCTGCACCTGTTGTAGTGGCCAGCTGCAGCCTCTAAGTCTAGCCCCTTATCACAGGGCCCAGCCACAGCCTGGATCAGGCCATGCTCCTCTTCAGCCCGGTGTAGCTGAAGGGGAAGGGGGGGGACCCAGGCCCACCCACTACTCTGGGTCCCAACCCAGGGACCCTATAGTGGCAGCCTCTCTGCCCTCATTCTCTCCCCTTGCCCTGCTATTGTCCCTGGACCACTTCCCCTTCAGCCCTATGCACCTGCCTGGCCTAGGCCGGCAGCCTGGGGTTTTCCTTAGCCAGAGCTCCCCAGCACGGCCCTGTCCAAGGTGCTACCTTCCCACAGAGGAGCCAGTCCTCCTCTCTTGACCACCAGGGAGAGACTGCCCACACCCTTCCTGGTCAGCCTTTATATATGGCTGAGTCTGGCTCTGATTGGCTGTCTCTAACACAGCCTCTGATTAGCTGTCTCTAACACAGCCTCTGATTGGTCACCACCTGTACCGCCTCCCTGGCCTGCTGAAGCCCCATCTAGGATAGGAGTGGGGCAGCCGCCCCACTACACACTCACAGAGCTTCTATTGATGTCAATTTGATTTGGCATACTTTGGATGTTTGATTCTAGTGGTAATTGAAATTCCAAGGGTAAGTAGGATAATCAAGGGGAAAGGTTCAGTAGTGGTGTGGCTAGTAGCTTTCCCTTGTATGCTAAAAGCACCATATTTGCAAAGTGGAATATCCAGATGGCACTGCTGCTGCAGGACAAGTGGTGTATGTGTCTGTCTGTCTGTATATTTACAGTAACGTTTTTGAGAAAAAGCTTTTAAGCAAAATTGTCTATTCCTGGTTTGCGTGACCAAACTGAATTAGTTCAGAGTTCCTACATAACTAGTTTTTGAAGTTATTAAAGAATATGATGAGTGGTTCAGATGTGTGCTGAACTATTTGAGCAATTGCTATAATTGTAGCTGGTGTTCCAGGGTAATAACAGATACATGGATACTATTGATTATATATACTTTGCTGAACTTCTCTTCACCTCAGTAAATCTGGATGATACATTCACCATCTGAATTCATTTCTGCATACTAAAAATTGTAATTTTCTGTGACTTTGACAGAAACCCTTGATTAAATCTTTTTTTTTGGCAAGGGAAAAAGGAGAAAGCTTATATTGTTTTTGTTTCTCTGAAGACAGGGCACTTTATCAGTTTTTTTTTCATTCCTGCATTTTCTAACTGTATTTTATTGTACCCCAAGCAGCTATTAAATGAAAATATGTTACCACTAGGTTATATGTTAATAACATTACCAAATGCTTTAAATAAAAAAAGTTACTGCACAGTTTTCAGTACTGTGTACTCCCAACTCAGAGTTTTATAAATGTTTTTTATGGGAATATTAGCTATCCTACTCTTCAGGTGTGGGAATTCTGGTGAAAGCAATCAGTAAATTGATATATATATAAAATTTACATTTAAAGGGATCCTAATAATAATATATATTCCCCACTCTTGTTTCCACTACCATAGTTTACCTCTTGGTTTCTCTCTCTAATCTTTCCCCAACTTCCTTGTCTCAGTCTCTAGGAAGGTGAAGATTCCTAAATCTTTTTTCCTGAAAAATGCCCTTTGAATGGATGAACACCTCTGTGTGAGTGTACATAGAACTATCTGTGTGTGTGAAATATAGAGAACTGTCTAAAAGAAGACAATGCTGAGAACATGGTGACAGATACTATCGTGAGACATTAAAGCACATGGAATTTTCAGTTAAGTAACATATAAACACCTTTAATCCTACACTTCCCAAGTTCTCAAGGGAAAAAAATCCCAAACTCTTCTCAGACCCCATTTGGAACACACACACACAAAATAATTTATTCCAACTGAAAGTGAGTGGATGGTAGAAAATATGACTTAAAAAGCAAGTCTAGACTCATGTGTACCAATGGAGTTACAGCGGATACTTCCTATATAAGCAATTCTTGTGGGGGCTCATCTTATACATCTTTCTCATTTGTTTGTGTCCACGCATGGAAATCTGACTTGGTTTTCATTGGAAGATAAAATCTGTTAGTGTTTCTGTGGTTTAAGTGACTTTTTGCATGATTTAATGTTTGGTACCAATTTCAAATAGCTAAAAATGTTTTCAGCACTGCAATTATAAAGAATTTGGTTTACCTCATTTAAACACCCTGACCTACATAATATTTTTCTTATTAACATAACTACTGTTGGGTTTTTTTATTATTCCTAACAGGCAGTCTTTTTCTGGTTAATCTTTAGTTATCTAAAGCCTCCACTTCTTCAACAACTCTACATCTGTCAGTGACATTCCTTGTTTTAAGCCTTTTTTTCTACCCTTTTTTTCCTTGAGTTCCACAATCTGCCACCATTATTTCACTAGCTCTTACTTTGTTCCTGTCACTGAAGGATATTCTTGCATGTCTTCATATAAGTAAACATTGTTTGGCTCTCCTCTTTTTAGAGTCTTTTACTGTATACGACTGATTCTGAAAGTAGAATGAGAGTTTCAATACAAATCCTCACCCCTGGGGTCACTGGGCCCTTCAAGGCCCTGATGTAATCTCACCCAGCTTTTTCTCTTTTTTAATGTTCATTTTTTTTAGATTTTTTTATGGATCTCATAAAAAATTGAAGCTTGTGGACTTGGAATAAAAGTTCAGGTTAGTCCCTAACAGTTTCCAGAATCATGTCTCTTTAGAGGTGATTGTGAAACTTCGCAACTGACTTTGTCTCTTACCAGCCTTGCATTGACGGAATGGAACATTAATCAAGGTTTGCGCATAATGAATTAGGTTTCCTCTTGCTTCATCTTGCAGGTACATCTTGATTCTGATGTTGTTTCTACTGACTGTGTTTTCCATATTGTCAATTGCTGCAGCTATGTCATGCCCTCTGTGGTCTCTCCTACTCTAGCTTCCCGCACAATGTCTCTGTCCTCTAAAATCAGCAACTTCTGTCATCACAAGCAGAATCTTGGGACATAGGTCAGTTCTTTGAATCTGACACTAATGGACTGAAACCAGGTTTTGTAGACAATTAACTTTCATCTTTGGCCTTGTCAGCTTTGTTTGTTTTGGGTACCATGTCATCACTGGCAGACAGAGGTCCTCTCATGCTGCAATCCTGATACACTCCTCTTGATAAAATACGTTTTAATTTCGTAATTTTCTTGGGGTATACAATGGGGTCGTAGTTCATGACTAGAGCATCTAGGTACTATAGTAGTACAAATAAATAATAATTATAATATTAGCAACCTGTGCTCTGTTTTTTGTGTATTGTGGTGTCAAGGTTCCTTCCCCACTCTGATTTTAATTTTGTAATTTTCTTGGGGTATACAATGGGGTTGTAGTTCATGACTAGAGCTTCTAGGTACTATAGTAGTACAAATAAATAATAATTATAATATTAGCAACCTGTGCTCTGTTTTTTGTGTATTGTGGTGTCAAGGTTCCTTCCCCACTCTGAACTCTAGAGTACAGATGTGGGGACCTGCATGAAAACCTCCTAAGCTTACTTTTACCAGCTTAGGTTAAAACTTCCCCAAGGTACAAACTGTTTTACCCTTGGACTTCCACTGCCACCACCAAACTTTATCTGGGTTCCTGAGAAAACGTTGTTTGGAAACGTCTTTCCCCCCAAAATCCTCCCAACCCTTGCACCCCACTTCCTGGGGAAGGTTTGGTAAAAATCCTCACCAATTTGCATAGGTGACCACAGACCCAAACCCTTGGATCTTAGAACAATGAAAAAGCATTCAGTTTCCTTACAAGAAGACTTTTAATAGAAGAAAAAAAAGAATCACCTCTTTAAAATCAGGATGGTAAATACCTTACAGGGTAATTGGATTCAAAACATAGAGAATCCCTCTAGGCAAAACCTTAGGTTACAAAAAGACACACAGACAGGAATATTCAGTCTATTCAGCACAACTTATTTTCTCAGACATTTAAAGAAATCATAATCTAATGCATATCTAGCTAGATTACTTACTAAGTTCTAAGACTCCATTCCTGTTCTGTTCCGGGCAAAAGCATCACACAGACAGACACAGACCCTTTGTTTTTCTCCCTCCTCCCAGCTTTTGAAAGTATCTTGTCTCCTCATTGGTCATTTTGGTCAGGTGCCAGTGAGGTTACCTTTAGCTTCTTAACCCTTTACAGATGAAAGGATTTTTCCTCTGGCCAGGAGGGATTTTAAAGGTGATTACCCTTTGCTTTATATTTATGACATGGGGTGGTAAGTGATTTTTAAGGAGTCAGTGGAGATGGATTCTTATACTATTTCATGACAGCTCAGGTCTCAGACAGCTATTTTACATCTAACTTCCCTCTGGTCCTGCACTGCTGATTTTTCTGCGCAGAATGAAGGAAAGGTCCAGTAGCCCACTGTTTATGACATGGGTACAGTACTGCTCTTGATCTCTGACCATTATTAAGCACTACAATTAATCTCCAGAAGTTCCTCCATGATTGTGATCTGGCCACATTGAGGAAACTTGCTCACGTTAATGAGTGAAGATATTTAATTGCTCTGTGGGCAGCTTCTGACTTCTCATAATTCTGTTAATCAATTCATGTCCATTGTTGATCTTTGGAATTCACATATGATTCAGAGAATCAGCTTCGTTTCCTGTGATATCCATCTCACATTTGTTTTTTCATTATTCCTAGATTTGATTCACTCCGCCAGTGCAAAATGGCCTCCTGGATGATACACATTTCCTGGTCACATTCTGTTCAGGCATATGTAAATCAGCAGTAGTACTGGAAAAGCTTTATGGAGTATGACTAACTGATAGTTGTTCCTGTATTGCATTCATCTCTGGAAAAGGAGGCAGAATTTTATCTCTCTGAAGCTAGTCGATACCAAAAGTTTACTCAGCAAGAAAATCTGGTCAGTTATCTTCCACAATCTTCATAGCTGCCCTTATCACTGTAGTATCTGAGCACCTTCCAACAGTGTGTTAAACAGTGTGATTAACATCTGCCATCTGTTTGTTCTTTCTCTCATCCTCTCCATAAGAGAAGTGTGTGTGCAGTGGAATGTTTTGGTTTGATTTTGAGGATTTTTTTAAAACATACAGGGTTCTCTGTGTTTATACTGGAGAAAGCAAGGTCGAAGAGGTGTGCATTTCTCTTTGACCAGAAGGTGATGAGGTCTGTGGTGGTCTTTAGTTATTAGAGCAAGAAAGCTCTGTCTCCTGCTCACGTGAGCATTATTTTTATGGCAGAAAATTCCATTTTGCCAGAGGAGTGGAATTGTAGACATATGTTTGTGTGGTTGTTGGGTGATCTTTTGCCTTTTCTTCCACTGTTGTAAACCAATTTTTAAACTCAGACAGTAACTCCTCTTCTCTAGGATGTACATTAGCAGAGGGCTGCACACCAGCCACGGAAGCGCCATAATTTCCTCAGTGCGTATGTATGTGTAACTGGTTAAGAGAGTACTATCTTATGTATAACACTTTTTCCTGTATCTCAGCCTGCTTTGGTGCTGAAGCACAGGCCAAAGCTCAATCTTGTCAGAAGGGTAAAGAAAAATTTTACACAGAGCTAAGTTGCTGAAAGTACCATACAGTTATATATGCAATGAGCATTTGGAATACTCATTATACCTTTTCTTAAACAGCTAGTATGCAATAACTCCATTGGTGTTTTCCCACACAGATTTCCCAACTTTATTGCTGTTACATATGCTTATCAGTGCAAAGGTGTACCTTAGCAGGCACACACTCACACATGTCCCTCTGATCGTCTGATTCTAAAGAAAATCAATAGCTGCAGTGCAAGCATGTCGATTACATACATGTGGGCTTTGCACAATAAGTTTTGACCTTGGCTCTTTTCAGCATTTGGTAGGACTCTGCATGATAAATGAGTATATTTTGACAAAGTCCTTTATTTTCAAAGGGTAGGAAAGTTGCATGCATCTACATTGCTGTGCTGATATATTGGGTTTCTTCCTTTGTCATTCCTGGGAAGTTAAAAAGGCTTTAGTATTTGTGATATATTATATCTGCCTGACCTTCCTAGGCAGGCAAAATAATGTCTTTCCACTCTAGAAAGACACAATTTTCATCTTTGCAAAAGACACTTTCTTTTTTGGACTTCAGCACACACCCTTTTAGAGGAAAATAAAGTGCTAAAGAAAAAACATGGCTAGAATATCTTTTGAACATGTGAGGAAAATAACTCAAGTAAAATAAAGACTGTGGTCTCTTCATTAAAGCAAGAGACTGATAATCAGGGATATGCACCCTGATTCTTGATTTTGAGGGTCTGTCTGCACCCTTGTAAGTAAAAAAAAAAAAAAAAAAAAAAGTGGGTAAATGTGTGTGATGGGGTGCGCACCCCGCGTCAGTCCTGAAGGGGTTAAGATGGTTCAGAGGGGGCTGTAATGGGTTGGGTCACAGAAACTCTCTCAAGACTGTCACTGGATGTGCTGGGATACCACTGAGAACAAACCCCCCTGCCAGAGAAGGCTTCCCTCCACTCGGGTCTTGCTGAGCTAGACACTCCAGTCAGCTACAGCACAGACCAAGAGGTTGGGCCACACTCCCCTGCAGTTCACAGAAACTAAGACCCACTCAGCTCAGGGGCTTCTCAGTTAACAGGGACTTTCCCAGCACCCAGTATTCAGTCTGTCTGGGAGCCTAAACCCCAAATACATCCATTTTACTCTGTATAAAGGTACAAGGTACAAGGTAAATTCATAAATTGTCCACCCTCTATAACACTGGTAGAGAGATATGCACAGCTGTTTGCTTCCCCAGGTATTACTTACTTAGTCTGGGTTAATTAATAAGCCAAAGAGATTTTATGAAATATAAAAAGTAGGATTTAAGTGGTTCCAAGAATAACAGACAGACCAAAGTAAGTTACCAAGCAAAATAAAACAAAACATGAAAGTCTAAGCCTAATACATTACAAAACTGATTACAGATAAAATCTTACCCTCAGAGATGTTCCAATAAGCTTCTTTCACAGATTGGACTCTTTCCTAGTCTGGGCCCAGTCCTTTCCCTTGGTACAGTTCTTGTTAGCTCCAGCCCACGTGGTAAGTAGGGGATTTCTCATGACTGGAATCTCTTTTGTTCTGTTCCACCCCCTTATATACCTTTGGCACAAGGCGGGAATCTTTTGTCTCTCTGGGTCCCCACCCCTCCTTCTAAATGGAAAAGCACCAGGTTTAAGATGGATTCCAGTACCAGGTGACATGGTCACCTGTTTCAAATAGTGAAATAGGTGACATGTCCTGTGAGACCCCAAGCCTTCATCCTTCCTGGCCTGACTCACAGGAAGGTTTGCAAGTAAACAGAGCCATTTACAACCAATTGTCCTAGTTGATGGGAGCCATCAAGATTCCAAACCACTATTAATGGCCCACACTTTGCATAATTACAATAGGACCTCAGAGTTATATTTCATGTTTCTAGTTTCAGATACAAGGATAAATACATTTATACAAATAGGATGATCACACTCAGTAGAGTATAAGTTTTGTAATGATACCTTACAAGAGACCTTTTGCATGAAGCATATTCCAGTTACATTATATTCACACTCATTAGCATATTTTCATTAAATCGTATGGAATGCAACGTCACAGGGGCCAATTAATCTTATAGGTTGCTCTTGAAGAAGAGTCAGGCTTGGTTCATAAGCACTATCTGAAGATGAAGCCCAGCTGGGCAGCAGCAGGCTGGGCTTGTATAAAGCCAGTAGTTGAGAAGACCAATGGGGATGCAGGGAGAAAGTCTGCAGTTGCTCTCAGGGCAAGGAGAGGGAGGTAGAAGGAAACCTGGGGGGCAGCAAAAGCCCTGGGCTCCTGTCGCTGACAGAAGGGGTGTACCCAGAGGAGTTGCGGGGAAGAAAGCCTGTGGAAGGCAGAGTAGGAAGAAGTTCAGAGAAAGAACAGCAAGGGTTGAGACTGTGTAGACCTTGGCTGTTGCTGATAGGGTCACTGGGCTGGAACCTGAAGTAATGGGTGGGCCTGGATTCCCCTACCAGCCCCTGGGGAAGTGACACCAGACTGGGAACTGTTACAGAGGACTGTCAAGGGCAGTATATGGACAACTGGTCTAGAGGGACTTTTATACCTCGGAAAGGGAAGATTATGTAGTGACCCAGCTGGAGGTCTGAGTCATGAAGTGAGAGCACCCTGAGTCTGGGAGAGCAACAGATATTGCAGGGCAAGTGATGGAGGAAGGTGGGCTAGACTGGATGAGAACTGGTCCCCAGACCTAGCCACGAGGGGTGCTCCCAGTGGTGAGAGAACCTTATTACAAGGAGTCATTTGGATCTCTGAATCTGCCACATTCTTTCCCCCAGTGCAGTCTGAAGTGTAGCTGGACAGGGGGTATTGTCCAAGTAATGAGTCTGGAAGCCATACACTGGATTCTCCCGTCCTCTGAAAAGTGAAAGTGGCCTTAAATTATCCTGAGGTAGCTGCTGGGGAATTTCTCCTGCACAGGTGAACTCTCTAATGGAGAAAAACTAGTGGAGGAGACTGTGCCAACCTCCCCACTCCCTACCTACAAGTAAGGAAGGAACATATCTGGGGTATTCTGGGCATATGGGTGGAAAGAGGAGATGGAATGGCAGAGAAGAGCTCTGCTATGCCCAGTTCTCCAGAGCGATAAATTAGGGCTTCACAGGAGGCAGCTCTATCTTGTGTCAGGGCTGGGCAGATGTGAATCAGGGAGTAACCAGCAGTGGTCCCCCTCTCCCTACCTCCACCTTTCGCTATGCTGTGCCTGTTTTCAGCAATGAGACAGGATGAACCGTCACAAACACTGACAGGTCAACCCATATAGGGGAAATCCACATGTCTAATGTATCTCTATACAAATTATTTTTATTGTACTTCTCCTCCAAAGATGCATGTCCTCCTACTACCTCTGTTTGTTTTGTACCCGTTTACGTCAGGTTATCAAAGCCTCCTGGTTTGTTGATAGAAGCATTTTCTCTGATCTCAGTGCAATATCCGAAAAGACTCCAACCTCTTATGAAAATTATTAGAGTAGCTTCACCTTCCATTCCCTGTGATTTTTGCTTTCACCTTTTTCTCAAAGTCAATGAATTCAAAGAAGTAATCAAAGAAAAAAATATTAACGGTCAGCTAAGACAAATTATAACATGGAAGAGTGACCTCAAACTTGTTGAGAAACACTTAACTTAGTCCTAGGGGCTCATTAGTAGGTTACTAACATAAAAAACAATAGAGCTCTCTCTTGCTTATTGCTACGGTTACCTACCCCTTCCTCTCCATCATTTTATCCTTCAACTTACATAGCGATGGGGTATATGATTTCTTTTGAACCATCAGGTCCCTGTTCCCTTGCCCACATATCTGACATCATTCACAATTTTTGGTGACATGGTTAGCGGCGTCCCAAGTTTTGCTGTTCTCTTATTTCCCCCTTTGTGTGTGTTCATTTTGTTTTGCCGCCTTAAAATAAAAAATGGACTTTCGCAATGCCAGCAACAGCTCTAGCCCATCTCTACTAACTTCTTCTCTCTCCCCCTTCAAAACCAGTTAACACCTAAAAGATTGTCAAATGGGTTTTTTTCCCTTCATAAAACTCTCTCCAGCTATTACTTATTTGATACTTTACAATTCAAATGCCTTAACTATTTTCTTTTCTGTATCTTTAATAACATCTTTAAAAAAAATTAAAAAATGATGGTGTATTTGCCAAGGTACTAAGAAATCTAACCCCAAACCTTGTTTAAAACTATTTTATGTTAAACAACTGGATTATGTTAATACCTTTAGACCATATATCCCACCAAAATTAATACAACCAGGACAAAATGTATTTAGCTTTGTGTTTGCCATTAGGGATTATGGTATATCTGGTGCATTTGTTACTTTGTGACGTGTAAATAAGAACGAAGAACAAAGTTTCATGCTCTTCTTTTTGAAGAAAATCATATACATTAAGTTGTTAAATGGAGTATTACCAAACTAGCAATGCCTTAAAACAAATAGTGAAATGAAATTGTGAGTCTTTGAAAGAATGTAGAGGTTTAAAAAGACTGATGTCCTGTGATATAGTTTAGCTGCACATAAAAGACAATGTTTGTTTTTTCACTACTCTTTCTTGTTCCTTCCAACTGAAGAGAACCGTGGATTAAAGATAGATCCTGGTTAAAAAGCATGCTTGTCATTTTGTGCACCTCAATTACCCCATTAACTGTCACATTATTTAAGCAAGGAAGGCTTCATAAATCAAGAGTAAATTTCCCTGTGGAAATAACTTTTTTTCACAGGGGAACCTTTGTCTTTTGTCATTTAAGCACATCATACTATTACATTGTTTAATAAAAGTAGCAACATATGCAAGTACCGTAAATGAAGAGGTGCAGTCTTGTTCTTTAGCAAGTTAAAGTGGTAACATTTATTTTCTGGTTACAGGGTGGTTATTTCTTCATAAGAAGGCACACAGGTGTGAGAACACAATCTAGTAATATAAAATGTGTAAATTTTTGTGCACAACTAGCAACTTCATAAAATTTTCAGCCAGGCGTGCCCAGAGTGACAATGTTTCCACAGTCAAAAGTCAAAACCAGTTTTTTATCATAGTTGGGAAAAAGCCCTCACTCCTCACTGAGGACTCTGTGTGTATGCTGAAATTCAGGGTTTAGCTGTTTTTTGTAGTTTCATTTTTTAAAAAGAGTGGATGTATTTATAGTGGGGAAGTCTCTTCTTCTTTTTTTTTCATTCTCCAGTAAACCAAATAGCTTTTTCTCAGCCCTGTAAAAAATAAACTGAGAGCACAGATCAAGGATGCAGATGCTCAACCCAAAAATGTATTTTTTGGGAAAATTATGATCAGCTGAAATAAAAAGGAATAATTGTAATGGTTTCTGCAAATTTAAACTATAGTGGTCGCTACATTAAGTAACTGTTACCCAGGGATTTTCATACAGGAGCAAACCTGAAAAAGAACATTTACACACAAAAAAGTACTTAGTATATTTATCTTTCCCCCTTTTGCTATTTATTGAAGTTAATGTTCCCTTATTAAAGTCTTTCTCCCTCCCAGTTCGTCTTTTCCTTTTGGTTGTTCCTGCAGTGAAGTCATTATCGTATATACTTAGCTCCCTTTGTAAATCGCTTTGAGATCTACTGGTATAAAGCACTGTATAAGGACTAGATATTATTATTATAGTTAGGCACCATTGTCTGTGTCCGTGGAAATTTTTATAATGTCACTAATTTATCATTTATAATTTAAAGCCTCAAACCTGCAGTGAGAACTGCAGTAAATTAACAAGCTTACAAAGTAAAGTAGTTAAATTAGCCCTGGCCTATACTACAGAGTTAGGTTGCTGTAAGAACATAAGGCAGCTTACATCAACCTAACTCTGTAAGTGTCTACACTAAAATGTAGCTCCCACCAATGTAACTTGCCCACTACACTGATTTAATAACTCCACCTCCGTGAGAGGCGTAGTGCTTAGGTCGATTTAGTTAGGTTGACGTAGTGTCAGTGTAGACGCTGTGTGGCTTACATTGACTGTTGCTGTTTTTCAGAAGCCTTCCCACAAGGCCCCACACTGACAGGTAAATCCATGCAAGCACTCCTGGTGAGGATGCGCACCGCTGACACAAGGAGCAAAGTTTAGATATGCAAAATTACTGCAGTGGCTTTACATTGACTAAACTAGGTTGACTTAATTTTGTAGTGTAGACAAACCCTTAGTGCTTGTGAAAGTTTCTGAGGTAGCTGCCCTGGGACCTGAAGTTCTCTTACCACAGACAAAGGGAGGATAGGCACTGGCAGTGCAAGCTTCCCCAGAGTGCCCCTCCAATGGCTTCAGTACTGTTCTGGAAAGACCACCTTTTAAGATACAAATGTTCAGTCCTGATGTCCGCTAGTTTTTAGCCTGGTTGTTGAAATTGGTGGTCTCAGCCTAGCTGTTGACAATTCATGTTACATACAGTGGACTATAAACGAGACCACCGTTGGTAAGGATGTTCAGTTTCTTTCAATCCTAGTTGGGTCTGAAACCTTGATCTAGAGGTGAAAGGCTCCATATCCCATTACCAATCATGTGTGTTTTACTGTTAACATCTTTGATCCTGTCAGTGAAATATTAACTAACGCAAAAGGCAGTGACTAACGCAATGTGACAACTATTATATTTGAGCTGCGCTAGTATTTAAATGACAAACTGAATACTATTCCTATCACTTTGAGGCATATTTTGTCTCATTCAAAATACCTGAGACCAAACTGAACTTTCCCTATCCTAACTGTGGTATTTAAATTACTTCACAACGAAATGCTGTTACTTGCAGCATTTATGAGTATAAGATGCTTGACATTTATGAATTTCTAAATTTATTTAGTAATTCAGTCATAGTTTTGCTGAATACAATTTACTAAATAGATGGTCTTTATATAGGAGTTACTACTTTAGTAACTGGAAACTATTTACAATAATTTAAAACTTAAATTGCATAAGAGACTTGCAGTGTTATAATTGGAACATTCTAAAATGGGGAATTCTCCGCATTCACATTTTCAGCATGGTAATATTGAGCTGTACAACAGCCATTTGCTAGGTTCAAGTTTTCTGAAATCCACTCCTAGTTTCTGTTGAACCTATAAACCCATTGACAAATGGACAGCATTTGAATACCTTTGAACACTATTCTGCGTTTTATAATACTGAAGACATTTTGAAATGTTTGTCACCATGTTGCAATAAATGACATAAACAATTAAAAAAATCAGTGATTAGCATTAGTTATTAGATTGCCTAATATAGGGATTTTATTCTCTCTTTTTTTAATTTAAAGTTTCATGTGCCAGAAATTATCAACTCAGACATCACAAGCTGCAGCTTTAAAGCAAAGAAATAGCAGCACAGCTCTGAGATATATATATATAAAGAGATATAGGTCCCTATATATATATAAAGAGATATAGGTCTACACAGTACAGATTTGTGTTATTTTGTTCTTTGATGCGGTATGTGAATGTCAAATCTGACCATAGGATAACCAAGCACATGGGCTGTTGCACTACAGTTACAAGATGCTTGTTTTTTCCACAGAAGAACTTTCTGTGAATTGAAGAACCACACAGCACTTTCTTAGACCTTTTTGCAACCAAATGCTTTACTTTTCTTTAAGCATAGAAAGAAAATTCCAAGACATTTAAAGCAGGGCTGCAGCCCCTGAAAAGATATTGGAGCAGACCAGGAGTGAGAACATGTTTCCCCTGTTGATGTATACATCAGAACATCAACAGGATTATTGTCATTCCCCTCATCCAACTTTGTCTCATAGATTTTAAGGCCAGAGGGAACTGTTAAGGTTAGCCGGTCTAACCTCCTGCGTGATACAGACCATAATCTGTGGATGATCTCAAGCGTGTTTTATAGAAAGACGTGCTCTTGATTTAAAGACTTCAGGTGGCAGAGGAGTCACTTTTTTATACTATGTTTCCCCCACTCCATTGTTGTGCCTAAGCAGAGAGATTTAAATAGCTTGTCTCATCAGCTTCCATAAACTGCTTTAACGGCTCCCTGATCATCTCTCAGGTTTCAGAGTAACAGCCGTGTTAGTCTGTATTCGCAAAAAGAAAAGGAGTACTTGTGGCACCTTAGAGACTAACCAATTGCTGATCATCTCTGTAGTTTTGTATCCAGACAGGTGCACGTTAGAACATACGTCGTATATTAACTCCCTGCCCATATAAACAAGTTATACTGAGAAAAGAAAGAAAGAGACACATTTCTTTTTGTTTTTACAGTTAAGCCTCTTAGGCAGTGTGCTGTTTATTTCAGTAACTCTCTACTGGGAATTGTCACTAACAGAGTCCATATTCTCTCTAGAACTTGAAGACAGTGTAACATGAGGATTAGGTTGCAAAGCCTCTAGGCAAGGTGAAATTATTTCTTCATGACTTGTAGCTACAAGAATGTTTTCAAGGTCTCAATAATTGTCACGCACTTAAAATGGTTCTACTAGTCAGAATGTTTTTACTGGTTTGAGAAATATTTCCTCTGTGTTTAATAGAGAATGCTAGTATAATCAGTAAAAACTTTCTAACCAATAAAAACGTTGTGTTTACACTGTACTGATTTGTTTCTTAATCACTTATGCTGTAAGACTTCGTTCCATTTTTATTACATTCTTTATATACATCCGTTCTTTTTTTCCTCTCCCTTGTATAAGACTGAATGCTCAATCTGAATTTACTCTTTTTCTTTCATATTTTATTATTTTTCTACCTGCATTTTACTTCCTTTTTCCTTTGCCACTTATATTCTATGGGAAGAAAATCTGGTTCCAGGGCAGTGTTCAAAAATAATTAGCAGAAATTTTCTGTAGTGTTCCTTGAGGAATGACACTTTAATATAAAATATTTGCTACAAAATGGCTTACTGATATACCTACATGTTTATCTCTTTTTTTTTTTTTTTAACGTTTCAAAAAAAGCTCTCTTCTAACCTGTTTGTTTCAGGGTAATGAATAACAGTGCTAGTATGCTTTGTAATATTTAAGAATGTCTTAAATTCCTGAATTCTCAGTTGAGAGCTATTGTTTAATAAGTTGTATTTTGGAATCTGTTTTCAGCAAACCATTTTCCTCAGCTTCAGTGGTTTTGCTAAAAGTGGTACAATTTCAAGCTACCTCTAGACACCTTGCATAGGCATCAGCAGTTAGGAGAGAGGTTAGCCTGTCTTTTTCTGCAAGTCAAAATTAATCTGTTGCCAGTCTTTGATCCCATTGACTTGGATGGGACGATACAGTGACAGGAACATTAACATGGACCTTTGATCCATATTGTACCATGCATGCAACAACATTGTGTCATGAGCCAAACTAGGCTACCAACAATAGATTTTGCTAGGAGATAATCTGTTCCAGGGTGGTTTGCATGCATTGTGGTAACATTGTATGGAAACCTCACAGTATACAATTATTATTATACTTTTCAGGTTGCATATGAGTGGTGAGAGGAATTGTAGGGAGCATGGAAGGGAGGAGTTAAAAACCCATCAGCCTGAATCAGCAAAGTATAATACAGAAGACCCTAGCCCAGGCAGTATAAATTAGGTGGCACAAAACAGAAAGATAAGAAATATGAAACACTTAGACATAAATAAACCCCATTTCCAAAATTTATGGAAAGCTAACTGTCCTGGGGTTTTATGTAGAAAAAATTAAGATTTGTGTAATTTTCAAATTTCAAATAGGCCCAGTCCTTTTTAACATATTCATAAATGATCTTGAAAAAGGGTAAACAGTAAGGTGGCAAAATTTTCAGATGATACAAAACTACTCAAGATAGTTAACTCCTAAGCAGACTGCAAAGAGCTACAAAAGGATCTCTCAGAAGTGGGTGATTGGGCAACAAAATGGCAGATGAAATTCAGTGTTGATAAATGCAAAGTAATGCACATTGGAAAACATAATCCCAATTATACATAAAATGATGGGGTCTAAATTAGCTGTTGCCGCTCAAGAAAGAGATTTTGGAGTCATCGTGGATAGTTCTCTGAAAACATCCACTCAATGTGCAGTGGCAGTCAAAAAGTGAACAGAATTTTGGGAGTCATTAAGAAAGGGATAGACAACAAAACAGAAAATATCACATTGCCTCTATATAAATTTTGAATACTGTGTGTGGATGTGGTCACCCCATCTCAAAAAAGATATATTGGACTTGGAAAAGGCTCAGAAAAGGGCAACAAAAATGATTAGGGGTATGGAACGGCTGTCGTATGAAGAGAGATTAATAAGACTGGGACTTTTCAGCTTGGAAAAGAGACGGCTAAGGGGAGATGTGATTGAGGTTTATAGAATCATGACTGGTGTGGAGAAAGCAAATAAGGAAGTGTTATATATTCCTTCTCATAACACAAGAACTAGGGGCCACCAGATGAAATTAATAGGCAACAGGTTTAAAACAATCAAAAGGAAGTATTTTTTCACACAGTGCACAGTCAGCCTGTGGAACTCCTTGCCAAAAGATGTTGTGAAGGCCAAGACTATAACAGGGTTTAAAAAAGAACTGGATAAATTCATGGAGGATAGGTCCATCAATGGCTATTAGCCAGGATGGGCAGGGATTGTGTCCCTAACCTCTGTTTGCCAGAAGCTGGCAATGAGCGACAGGGATGATGATGACCTGTTCTGTTCATTCCCTCTGGGGCACCTGGCATTGGCTACTGTCAGAAGACAGGATACTGGGCTAGATGGACCTTTGGTCTGACCCAGCATGGCCATTCTTATGTTCTTATGTTTCAGAAATCAGGAGGAGCTTCCAGATAAGGCAGTTTTCTAGTAACTGGATACAATTGATTTCCTACGGGTACATGACTGCCCTGTTGCTCAAGTGAAAAGTCAGTTTGTCCACAAAATGCTCCTATTGTTAGGTTCTGTCAAATGCAACATTAAGAGAACCAAAAGATTTCCAACTGCATCAACATTGCTTACGCAGTCACTAATCTTGATCTCAGTCTTAGATCATTTGAAATGCTTTACAACTTGCCATCTGAAAATGGTCTTCCTCTTTGATCAAAACTATATTATCACTCATGTAACAAAAGACTTCTATGAGAGGATTTCACTCATTAAAGATGATTCCTAAGTTCAGTAGCTCTCAACCTTTTCAGACGACTGTCCCCCTTTCAGGTGTCTGATTTGTCTTGTGTACCCCCCGAGTTTCACTTTGATTAAAAACTACCTGCTGACAAAATCAGACATAAAATACAGAAGTGTCACAGCACACTATGACTGAAAAACTGCTGACTTTCTCATGGTTATCATATGATTATAAAATAAATCAATTGGAATATAAATATTGTATTTACATGTGAGTGTATAACATATGGACCAGTATAAACAAGTCATTATATGGAATTTTAGTTTGTACTAACTTCGCTAGTGCTTTTCATGTAGCCTGTTGTAAAATTAGGTAAATATCTAGATGAGTTGATGTACCCCCGGAAGACCTCTGGGTATCCCCCAGGTGTACACATACCCCTGTTTGCGAACCACTGCCTAAGTTGGTTCTTTGACCTCTAAGAATGGTCTCTAACCCATTTAGTTAGGGGAGGGGCAGGAGAATTCTGTATTCACTGAACAGCCACTTTATTAGATGACATTCCAGCCGGAACCCCTCCCCCCCAAGAGTAACCCTAATAAATGAGCATACCCCAAAGTAACAGGCAAAGCTGGTAACACTGTAATAACATCAATGACACCATATGAACATGGGCTATGTCAGAGAAGAGACTAGAAGGCCCCTGTACTGCACAAATCTGATGCATAAGAGAGCTGTCTACAGACTTATAAGAGACATACCAATAAGTCCTATAGTCAGGTTTCTGAATTCACTTCTAAGACACTTCTCTTCTCCCCCCAGCCATGCTTCCCATGATCCAGGTTTACAATCTTTCTGTAACAGTCATGCTCAAAGGGGATGTGGTTACCTTACTGCTTCCTCACTTTGCCGCTGTGGCAGCAAGTTAAGAGCAGCAACCAATGAACTGACATGAATGAATGAACAGACAGGACATGTGACCAGGCTAAACGTTATTTTCAATGTATTAGACAGAGAAGATGGGTGTGGTAATATCTTTTATTGGACCAACTTCTGCTGGTGAGAGGCAAGTTTTTAAGCTTACACAGAGCTCTTCTTCTTGTGACCTGAAGATGAAATTTGTGTAAGCTTGTCTCTTTCACTAACAGAAGTTGGTCCAATGAGAGATATTATCTCACCCATCTTCTCTCGCTAATATCCTGGGATTAACACTGCTACAACACTGCAGTTTTCAATATAAACATTAATAGGTACTGTGGCAAAATGTACAAACCACGCACCAGGCAAAAAGAGGTTAGAGAACAGCTTTGGGCTCAGGCAGCCAGTCCTGAAGGCAAGACGAGCCCTAAAAGGGGGAAGCCCTGTTCCGTAGGGCCCAGCCTCTGCCCATTAACTCCCAGAAAGAAACACTGCAGACAATGGGTATAAACAAAAGGAGATCTAGCTTTTTGTGGATGGTTCTCTCTTCTCTTTCTCCTCTTCTGGTACCAAGACAGCAACCAGTGCCTTCCAGCTCGTGGTAGCAACTCATATTTAAGGTTCCGCTAAATCTCATTTCTAGTCATGTATAGAATAATGATGTGGTATTTATCATCAGTTACTCCATTACAACAAATCTTCCTTTCCCCTTCATTGCTGACTTCTGTAGCAACTTGTGCATGGGAATAAATGCACAGCACAAAAGTTTCTAAGCTTCATTAGTATGATTTACGCTTTTATTCAAAAATGGTATATTCACTCTTTATCTCAATTTTTTTATCGAAGTCATAAAAATTCATTTCTCTAAATATTTTCTTCAGTAAATTCTTTTTACTTCAGCCTTCACAGGAATTAACACAAACTAATAATAAGTACCACATATAATGTTCAGAAGTTACTGGCTGGTTTAGTTTCTCTAGTTAATGTTTAACTCCCTAGCTTAAGTAAGGAATAATTTACTATTTACTCACCAGGAAACAAAAATCAAGTTAACATAGTTTAGATCTCTTTGAGTTCAATGTTTTTTTATTTCTTCCATCCCTGTCAGCTCAGGAGTAGTAGTAAGCATTAGCATTACAATGGATCTGACTGACAGGATGATATTTTTCTTTTTCACTAAGTAGAAAGTTAATCTATTCTAACTCTGTCCGACTGATAATGTTAGAGCTCAAACGGTGGCTCCTGGAGTTGTTCTGAAAGACTAGCTGCATCCTGGTTAATATTCCCTGCTCTATGATTGATCTGTAAATTTGATAAGACAGCTAGCTGCATCTAGTTTTGCAGTGATAAGCACATACAGGAAAAACAGTAAATTGGCTATCAGACCGATAGTCTTGAAACTATTACAAAAGAGTCTATTTAAAAGCTAAGAGAATTCCATTTTATGGGCAGGGTAATTTCTTTCATCTTTTGAAAATCCTTTGCTTGCATATTAGGTGTAGTTGCCCATCTTGGTCTTGATAGAGAGTATTCCCAAGCCACGTCTTCTGGAGTCCATGTGGAGGATATCAGGGAATTTTGGATTCGCATGGGATTGAAGAGCAAGCAGTGCAACAAAATCTTTTGTCTGCCTTAATTTTCCACAATAGTCTGCCTGGTGTCGATGGACCTTTCCTGTTGGGCAGGATGTAATACCTTTGATTGCAGATTGGCATGTCACACTCGTTTAATGTATCTCTCTTGCCTGATGATTTATATGATTACAGAGCCTTACTGTAACATTTGAGAATTGATATTGTATCTGTATCCCATACTGTAACGTAAATGAGATTAATGCACACAGTAGCTCACAAGTATTTAATAAAATTAAAAATTCGAATACCTATTATAACAATACTAACACACAAATGAGCCAGACTGATTCCAGCTATGTATTTGTCAGTGTTCAGGTGAGACATGGGGATGCTGACATGAGCTGGCATCTAGTCTACCAGCATTACAGATGTATCTTATAAAGCTAATGATTTAGGAACTTCCTTTTACTCATGGAATTAAAATTAACATCTGATTACCTCCGCCCGGCATTGGAAGTTTGTTTGTATGTGACGTATGGTGCTATACGCCAGTGTTTCCCAAACTTGGGACACCGCTTGTGCAGGGAAAACCCCTGGCGGGCCGGGCCGGTTTGTTTACCTGCCGCGTCCCCATGTTCGGCCGATTGCGGCTCCCACTGGCTGCGGTTCGCTGTGCCCGGCCAATGGGGGCTGGAGGAAGCGGCGGCCAGTATGTCCCTTGGCCTGCGCCGCTTCCCGCAGCTCCCATTGGCCAGGCACAGCGAACCGCAGCCAGTGGGAGCCGCGATCGGCCGAACCTGCGGACGCGGCAGGTAAACAAACCGGCCCAGCACGCCAGGGGCTTTCCCTGAACAAGCAGCAGAACAAGTTTGGGAAACAGTGCTATACACGGATGTGAAGAGGTTTTAAATATGATAAGAGAGGTGGAAGAAGTTTGTTAGACCCACTGATGAGGGTTTTAATTAAGGGTTTTGTTTAAAATTTGAAGTGTTTTCATACAGATTCTTTTTTAAATCACAAGAATTTTAGCTGATTTTACTGGAATGCTCATTTTATTGCCCAAAGCCTAGGAGACCATAAACACAGAAAAGATGATGGTGACAAGTTTACATGAACATATCGAAATGCGCCTTCTAATTGAATGAATTACATAATATTAATTTTCCCCATTAAATATGGAATATTCATCTTTAAGCCTAATTTGAGCTATTCATCATCCTTATAAAAGTAAAAGAACAATATACCCTCTTGCAAAGATCCATCAATCTTGTGTGCTATGCATGGGTCACACACAAAGTGCCCATTAGAAAACATTTTCTGCATGTTTGCCACAGGTTGTCTAGCACCCACAGCCGACAGTCAAAACAAACAGTCATGTTAAAAGATTTCAGAGTAACAGCCGTGTTAGTCTGTATTCGCAAAAAGAAAAGGAGTACTTGTGGCACCTTAGAGACTAACCAATTTATTTGAGCATGAGCTTTCGTGAGCTACAGCTCACTTCAGCGGATGCATACTGTGGAAATTGCAGAATATCATTATTATATACACAGACACCATGAAACAATACCTCCTCCCACCCCACTCTCCTGCTGGTAATAGCTTATCTAAAGTGATCATCAAGATGGGCCATTTCCAGCACAAATCCAGGTTTTCTCACCCTCCGCCCCCCCACAGACAAACTCACTCTCTTGCTGGTAATAGCCCATCCAAAGTGACCACTCTCTTCACAATGTGTATGATAATCAAGGTGGGCCATTTCCTGCAGAAATCCAGGTTCTCTCACCCCCTCACCCCCCTCCAAAAACCACACACACAAACTCACTCTCCTGCTGGTAATAGCCTATCCAAAGTGACCACTCTCCTTACAACGTGCATGAAAATCAAGGTGGGCCATTTCCAGCACAAATACAGGTTTTCTCACCCCCCCACCCCCATACACACACAAACTCACTCTCCTGCTGGTAATAGCCTATCCAAAGTGACCACTCTCCTTACAACGTGCTTGAAAATCAAGGTGGGCCATTTCCAGCACAAATCCAGGTTTTCTCACCCCCCCTCCCACAAACTCACTCTCCTGCTGGCAATAGCTCATCCAAACTGACCACTCTCCCCACAATGTGCATGACAATCAAGGTGGGCCACTTCCAGCATAAATCCAAGTTTAACCAGAAGGCCGGGGGGCGTGGGCGGGTAGGAAAAAACAAGGGGAAATAGGCTACCTTGCATAATGACTTAGCCACTCCCAGTCTCTATTTAAGCCTAAATTAATAGTATCCAATTTGCAAATGAATTCCAATTCAGCAGTTTCTCGCTGGACTCTGGATTTGAAGTTTTTTTGTTGTAAGATTGCGCAATCAGAGACATGAAGGTCGCTATCAGAGACATGAAGGTCGCTATCTTACAACAAAAAAACTTCAAATCCAGAGTCCAGCGAGAAACTGCTGAATTGGAATTCATTTGCAAATTGGATACTATTAATTTAGGCTTAAATAGAGACTGGGAGTGGCTAAGTCATTATGCAAGGTAGCCTATTTCCCCTTGTTTTTTCCTACCCGCCCACCCCCCCCGGCCTTCTGGTTAAACTTGGATTTATGCTGGAAGTGGCCCACCTTGATTGTCATGCACATTGTGGGGAGAGTGGTCAGTTTGGATGAGCTATTGCCAGCAGGAGAGTGAGTTTGTGGGAGGGGGGGTGAGAAAACCTGGATTTGTGCTGGAAATGGCCCATCTTGATGATCACTTTAGATAAGCTATTACCAGCAGGAGAGTGGGGTGGGAGGAGGTATTGTTTCATGGTGTCTGTGTATATAATAATGATATTCTGCAATTTCCACAGTATGCATCCGATGAAGTGAGCTGTAGCTCACGAAAGCTCATGCTCAAATAAATTGGTTAGTCTCTAAGGTGCCACAAGTACTCCTTTTCTTTTCATGTTAAAAGAGTAATCTAGTAAAGAAGTGGGAGCCAAGTACTGCAATGAACTAGTTGACTTCTAGAGAGCTCTTTCCTGAGCCTGTATTCACACAAAAGGCAATGAATTTGGTGTTTTCTTATATCCCATTGCTATATGATATAAACATGCCATAAACAATCATTTCAGAGGTAGCTCAGAGGATCAGTGTGTTCTCATCTTCAGTGTATTGCCTGACGGCAGACGTTAAGAGCTGGGGGGGGGGCGGTTACAGAGTTAATCTCTACCAAACTGCAGCTGTTCTAGCTGTGTTTTGGTTACTGAGTTCAGTGCTGTGAATTTAAAACACTTAACACTTGATTTAAAACACTTGATTTAAAGGGGTAACTTTTTCTGGCCATATACTCATACTGTAATCCTTGGTAATAATGGACATCCAGTGAAGAACAGAGCTTCCCCCAGCAACGGTCATTCTAGAAAGCTAATTCAAAATCCAGTGTGGTCCTTTGTAGGAAAAGGTTGTGTGTCAATGTGTTAAATTCACATTAATATAGAAAAGGTGGAAAATACGTTTAGGAGTATATTCCCCTCTTGTGTGGGGCATCAGCTTGCTCAGCACCCACCACTAGTTACTGGAGTTGCATGACTATGGTGAGAATATACCCATTCAGTGGCTTCTATTTTATTTATCTAGGCTCTTATGCTCTGCCTTTTTCTCTTTCCTACCCATTAAAGTCAGATTCTAAGTCACAGCAGAATTTATTGCCATACTGATTAACCCCAAATTATTTTCTGAGATTGACACTAATTTGCTGAATGGTTTTATCTAAAATATTTTGGGGCTTTGATGTGGTGTGCAGCATTACTAAAGAGAGGCTTCCCTTATAACACAGTGTTTAGAGCACTCACCGGCAATATGGGAGACCCAGATTCAACTCCCTGCTCTGCTTGATATGGAGAAGGAATTTCGCACGTTGCAGGAAAGTGCCCTTGCCATTAGGGTATGGAGTACTTTAGTACCAGTCTCTCCTTTTTGTAACTAATTAAATAGTCATTGGAGCTGGGATTTGGGTTTCCCACAGCCTAGGTAAGTGCCCTAGCTACTAAGTTCGAGGGTCATTCTGAAATCTCTTTCCCTAGCTCAATTACTATTCGTTGTCATTATGAGTGACTATGAATTGCCACTAGGAATGTGGGAGACCCAAATTCAAATCCCTTCCATTCATCGGGCAGAGAGGGGAATTGAACCAGAGTTTCCCACATCCCCTGTCATTGCTCTAACCACTGGGTTCACACTTACAAGGGAAGCCTCCACCACTGTCACCCAAATCTATCCCTTTACAAATGCCCCAAATTGATTCTCTTTTATTTGCTGAAATTTTTTGCAGTTTTCAGATTAGGTTGGACCCAATTTTTTTAAAAAAAATTCAGAACTGCCATCAAACCAAACAGTCAGTTATTTGCCCAGGTCTACAATAAGCTGTTCAGACATAAAAAAACAGATAGAGACAAAGAAAATATTCTTTTGTTCACAGCCTGTCTTCATCCAGTTTCTTGTCACATTCAAACATCAGTATATACAATACCATAAGGACGTAACTTTGAAAACATAAAAGAATCAAGTTGCTAGAAGAGACTCTCAGAAGCTCTTTTACCATACTGAGCAATATCTGTGAGCAGTAGAAGAACGGCTCCTCTACAAGACAAGGTCAATTGCACAAACTGACTGAAATGAAAATGCACAAGGACATTTCTAATTCGTAAAGGTCTAGAAGATCATGACTTAAACTTTCAAAAGTAACTAATGATTCTGGTGCCTAATTTATGACTTCTAAAAGGCTTGGGGCAGTAAAACAAGGTTGGAAGAGCTGCCGGTGTGGGCCCCACATTCTGCTCCTTTTGCCACTGCAGTTCCTGGGAGAGCCCTGTGGTTCCATGGATATCGGTTTCTATCCATGGATATCTGCATCCGTGGGTGTAAATTTGTATCCACTCAGGGCTCTAGTCATGGAACATTTTTTGTGAGGGGGCGGGATTGGGGGGTCGATACCTTACCGGTAAGAGTTAAAATCTACTTGCATCACTGTTTTAAAGTCATAGATTTTAAAGCCAGAAGGGACCCACAGCTCATCTAGTCTTACCTACTGTATGACACAGGCCACGAACACCACCCAGCACCCCGACACAATACCCAGCTACTGAAATTAGACCAAAGTATTACAGCCCGCAGGAGAATAGACTGTTATGTGCCACAGGCAGAAATTAGGAGGAACCAAGATGCACCAGTGCCCAAGGACCCCACAATGGCAGGGAAATGATTAAGTGAGACATACCCAGATAATCCTGGGAAGTGACCCGCACCTACGTTCTGCACAGGAAGGCAAAAAAACTCCAAGGTCACTGGCAATCAAACCTGGAGGAAAACTCCTTTCCAACCCCACATATGGCAATCAGTTGGACTGTGAGCATGTGAGCAAGAACTAGCCAGCCAAGCTAGTTCTGAGAGAGAGAATGTTCGGTGCCATTTCAGAGTCATGGCCCTCTTGGTCCAATATCCTATCTCCAGACATATAGTCATCCTGGTAGTAGCTCACCTTAACTGATCACTCTCGTTATAGTGTGTATGGTAACACCCATTGTTTCATATTCTCTGTGTATATAAAATCTTCCTACTGTATTTTCCACAACATGCATCCAATGAAGTGGGTTTTAGCCCACAAAAGCTTATGCTCAAATAAATTTGTTAGTCTCTAAGGTGTCACAAGTACTCCTGTTCTTTTTAATGGCTAGTGTATACGCAGTTGTTCTTGTGCCAACATTGCTCTTTAGCTTAAATAGCTCTTTACTCTCCCTGGTATTTCCCCCTAATGTATTTATAGAGAACAATCATATGTCAGCCTTCTTTTTGCGAGACTAAACAAGCCAAGCTCTACCAGTTTCCTCTCATAAGATAGACCCTCTATTTTCCTGATCATTTTAGTAGCTCTCCTCTGCGCCTGTTCCAGTTTAAATTAATCTTTCTTGAATGTGGGTGACCAGAACTGTACACAGGATTCCATATTAAGTCGTAACAGTGCACTGTACAATTGCATTAATATTTATCTATCTCTACTGGAAATGCCTTATAGAAGATTAGGGTTGGAAGAGACCTCAGGAAGTCATCTAGTCCAACCCCTTGCTCAAAGCAGGACCAACCCCAACTAAATCATCCCAGCCAGGGCTTTGTCAAGCCACGCCTTAAAAACCTCCAAGGATGGAGATTCCTGATACATCTTATGATCGCATTTGCCTTTTTCACAGCTGCATCGCACTGGTGGCTCATAATCATCCTGTGATCAACCAGCATACCCAATTCTCTCTTCTCCCTGTCACTTCCAACTAAGGAGCCTTGTAGCAGAAATTCTTTCTATTTGATCCTAAGTACGTGACTTTACACTTTGTATTATTGAATTTCATCCTATTTCTGTCATTCCATTCTTCAAGATCCTTCTATAAAATGTCCTGATTCTCCTCTGTATTGACAATGCCTCCCAACTCTGTATCTTCAGCAAATTTCATTAACACATACCTACTTTTTGTGCCAAGGTTGTTAATAGAAATATTGAATAAGATTTGTCCCAAGACTGATCCTTGAGGAGCTCCACTGGTAACATCCCTCCAGTTTGTTAATTGACCTTTCAGCACAAATCATTGCGTTCTCCCACTTAGCCAGTTCCTTATCCATCTTACAATTTGTGTACTGATCTCCATCTTCCCGAGTGTAACTAATAATTTCCCATGTGCTACCATGTTAAATGCTTTACTGAAGTTCAAGTATATTAGATCTACTGCACTTCTCTTACTCAGTTATTTTCTCAAAGAAGGAAAACAGGTTAGTCTGGCATGATCTACCTTTGGTAAACCCATATTGCATTACATCCCCTTTATCATTTACCTTCTTTTTTTTCCCCTTTCTTAAATATAGGTATGACGTTAGCTGTTCTCCAGTCATATGGTACTACCCTCAAATAGATATGTTAAAATCCTTGCTACCAGACTAGTAATCTTATGGCCCATTTCTTTCAGTGTTCTGGAATGGAAGTTATCTGATTCCCCCAATTTAAGTGAATTAAGCTCTTTAAGTTTTTCTTCCATCTCAGGGGTAGTAGTTTCTATTTCTAGACATTCATTTCCATCAACCTTAATGACTTCATGCACATTTTTCATATTATCATCATCACTGAAAGCCAAGGGAAAGTCTTAATTTAGTTTTTCTGCTATAGCTAGATAATCTTTAATCTCCTTCCCATCCACACTGCATACCGGCCCAAACTCATCCTTTCTTAGTCTCTTTTTATTTGTATAACTAAAAAAACCTCTCGTTGTTTGTTTTAATATCCTTGGCAAGAACTAATGCAACTTGACTTGTAGCAATTCTCACTGTATTCCTACACTTTCTGACCTCCACAATGTCACTTTTCTCTTCCTGATGGGCTTTCTGCTTGCTCTTAATAATCTTTTTGAGATGCTTATTCATCCAGCTGAGCCTGAAGCCTCTCCCTGCAAGTTTTTTCCCTCTTGCTTGGGATGCAAATTTCAGATAGTAGTTGTATAGTTGATTTTTGTTATGATGAGGCAGCAAGCAGCCACATCTTCTTCCTGAAAATCATATGCGGATGGGAAATTATCAGGAATGGAATTAATTTGTGATTCTGTAATGGTTCCAGAATCCAGTTTAGCATGTAAAAAGGCAGATGAGGCAGTTTAGCACAGGGTTGGGAATTAGAGGATTGGTTCTAATTCCAGCTCTGCCATTCTCTCAACTGTGCTGCTGTAGCCTCCGTATGTAGACATGCCCTGAGTCATGTTTGGAACTTTACTACTATCCATAATCTCCCTATGGAAATCACAGCCCAGCCCACAGTTTCAATAAATCATTTTTAATATGTCATAACTAATGAGTCACTTTTTGATACAAGTAGGTTTTGCCTCCTATGCAAAGCTGTTGTCAGGTGCTGATTCAACACCTAAAATCAACCATTTGAAATTCTGGTATCATCAGAGCTCTTCCACAGCTTGCTGTTTCTGGTAATTATTGTACAGCAGACTGTACAGAAGGGGCAAGGAGGACTCCTGTAACATTTATTCCTTCCTTGTGCGATGTGGGACTTTCCTCCCCCAAGTTTCAAACACTTTACCTGAGTTTACAAAGAGCTTACAAGGAGACGAAGTCTTTTAATTACGAGGGGTCTGGTAAATAGATGTTGTACAAGTGCCTTTAAAGTATTAGTGAGAGGCGATATTGACTGAGGGGTGAAGAAACAGTGTATAACAGAAGATCTTCACTGAGGACTGCAAGGGAAATAACGTGGGGTGGGAAGCACAAAGTAGCCACATTTACCAGGCCCCTGAATCAGAGCCTGGGCACTTGTAGGAATAGCTGGAAACAAGAAGGAGGAGTCAGTATCATGCAATCCACCATCTCCAGACTCCAGGCACACCAACAATTGCTTTGCAATCAGCCCGTGGACACCACTCCTGTATACCGTTAATCTGAAACCAAAACCAGGTATGGATTTGGTTTTTCCTTTGAAAAATATAACAAGGATTTTTGAAAACCCAAATTACCCCCAGCTGTCCCATTTCTAAGAGAAAGATCCAAATGTTTCATAATGGATTATGTCAGAATATTCATGTATTTTGCAAGACACCGTGGCCTTCATGAACAGAGGGTGTGGCTTTACTTGGATCCAAAAAGAAGCAAAGCTTAATGAACCTGTGTTTTCTGCACATAATACAAAGTATTATTCAAAAGGATTGGAGTGGTTTGTGGTTTTAGTGTTGCATAAATATCAGGAGAAAATATATTTCAGAAATTTTATTAGAGGCGTTCATAACATGCTGACACTATGTAGTTTTTGAAAGCAGCTAGCACTGTAGGGTGGTAAATCCTTTTGTAAACCAAGCCTTGGCATTTCAGCAATGGAGATTACTTTTTCATAAATTCAGAGTAATTTTATTTTCTAATTCATAGCAATGACTCACATTTTCCCCACCTGAAGGAACAGTTAATAACCCTCTCATTGTTCCCAGGTACCCAGCAATGGAAATGTTCACTTGTGTGTTTGTGCTTTATGTTTTTAGGAAACATTATATAGAGGAGACCTTATCAAATGGTCATGACTGCACGAACAATTGCACTCCAAAACAAGGCTCAGAAAATAGACCTTAATGAATCTGTCAGATTTTATGCTATTATCAATAATTCTTTTCAAACTGAATTTATATGTATTACTTAGTTTTCTTTAAGGATCATTGTTTTATTAGACTGTTGACATTAACAGTTAATACTAAATGTGGCCACAATGACATTTTGATGGTTTTTTCCGAGGAAAACAGGTTGAGATATATACATTGGCAGAGTTTTCTGGCTGATAATATGTAATCTTCTTCAAGGTGGCTCTTACATGGCTCATGTATATTCCCACGTGTGAGATGTGCACCTTGGAACAGATGAGCATCAAGAGTCTTCTAGAAAAGCAGAGCTTATAGTAACTGCGTGAGAACCTCTTGTGGCACCAAACATTCTGAAATGACTGAGGTGATGATAAAAGGTCATGCACTGCCCAGCTGCTTCAGTGCCTTCTTTTCCATGGCAAGCTGCAGATGAAGGGAGGAGAGGTAGATACGCTGGAGGGTAGGGATAGGATACAGAGGGACCTAGACAAATTAGAGGATTGGGCCAAAAGGAAATCTGATGAGGTTCAACAAGGACAAGTGCAGAGTCCTGCACTAAGGACGGAAGAATCCCATGCACCGCTACAGACTAGGGACCGAATGGCTTGTCAGCAGTTCTGCAGAAAAGGACCTAGGGGTTACAGTGGATGAGAAGCTGGATATGAGTCAACAGTGTGCCCTTGTTGCCAAGAAGGCCAATGGCATTTAGGAATGTATATGCCGGGGCATTTCCAACAGATCAAGGGATGTGATCGTTCCCCTCTATTCGACATTGGTGAGGCCTCATCTGGAGTACTGTGTCCAGTTTTGGGCCCCACGCTACAAGAAGGATGTGGAAAAGAGTCCAGCAGAGGGCAACAAAAATGATTAGGGGACTGGAACACATGAGTTATGAGGAGAGGCTGAGGGAACTGGGATGGTTTAGTCTGCGGAAGAGAAGAATGAGGGGGGATTTGATAGCTGCTTTCAACTACCTGAAAGGGGGTTCCAAAGAGGATGGATCTAGACTGTTCTCAGTGGTAGCAGATGACAGAACAAGGAGTAATGGTCTCAAGTTGCAGTGGGAGAGATTTAGGTTGGATATTAGGAAAAACTTTTTCACTAGGAGGGTGGTGAAACACTGGAATGCGTTATCTAGGGAGGTGGTGGAATCTCCTTCCTTAGATATTTTTAAGGTCAGGCTTGACAAAGCCCTGGCTGGGATGATTTAGTTGGGGATTAGTCCTGCTTTGAGCAGGGGGTTGGACTAGATGACCTCCTGAGGTCCCTTCCAACCCTGATATTCTATGATTCACTCTATGCCCAGAGAGCTTTCTCTTGGCTTGGACCAAACATTGATTTGTAGATTAGATATCTTTAAATTATCTAGGTGATGTGATAGAGTGTTAGAGTTCAAGATTCTAAGGAATGGAAGGAAGGAGGGGAAACAGCACAATAAAGATAATGGATTTCAAGAAGGCAGATTTTAGCGAACTCAGGGAGGTGGTAAGTAAGATTCTGTGGGAAGCAAGTCTAAGGGGAAAATCAGTTGAAGACAGTTGGCAGTTTTTCAATGAGACATTATTAAGGGCAAAAGAGCAAACTGTCCCACTGTGTAGGAAAGATAGGAGGCATGGCGAGAGACCACCCTGGCTTAACCAGGAGGTCTTCAATGATCTGAAACTCAAAAAAGAGTCCTAAAAAAAGTGGAAAATAGGAGGAATATAAAAAAATAACACAAGTATGTAGGGACAAAATTAAAAAGGCCCTGGCAGAAAACGAGATTAAATTAGCTAGAGCCATAAAGTGTACTCAAGGAGCTGACTGAGGAGATACCTGCGCCATTAATGATTACCTTTTAAAAGACATGGAAGATGGAAGAGATTCCAGAGGACTGGAAAAGGGCAAATATAGTGCCAAACTTTGAAAAAGGGAATAAAGACAATCCGGGGAATTACAAATCAGTCAGTTTAACTTCAGTACCTGGAAATATAATGGGGTAAATAATTAAGCAATCAATTTGCAAACATCTAGAAGATAATAAGGTGAGAAGTAACAGTGAGCATAGATTTGTCATGAACAAATCATGTCAAACCAACCTGATAGCATTTCTTGACAGGGTTACAAGTCTTGTGGATAGGGAGGAAGCAGTAGGTCTGGTATATTTTGACTTTAATATGGCTTTTGGTACTTTCTTGCATGACCGTCTCATAAACAAACTAGGGAAATACAACCTAGATGGAGCTTCTATAAGTGGGTGCATAACTAGTTGGAAAACCATTCTCAGAGAGTCGTTATCAGTGGAAGAGCATATCAAGTGGGGTCCCGCAGGGATCAGTTCTGGGTTCAGTTCTGTTTCTTGTCTTCCTCAGTGATTTAGATAATGGTGTAGAGAGTACACCTATAAAGTTTGTGGATGATACTAAGGTGGGAGGGATTGCAAGTGCTTTGGAAGATAGGATTAAAATTCAAAATGATCCGGACAAACTGGAGAAATAATCTCAAGTAAATAGGATGAAATTCAATAAGGAGAAATGGAAAGTACTCTCTTAGAAACAAACAATCAGTTGTACCCATGCAAAATGGGAAATCACTGCCTAGGAAGGAGTACTGAAGAAAGGGATCTGAGGGTCATAGCGGATCACAAGCTAAACATGAGTCAACAGTGTAACACTGTTGCAAAAAAAAAAAAAAAGCAAACATAATTCTGGGATGAATTAGCAAGAGTGTTGTAAGCAAGACACAAGAAGTAATTATTCCACTCTACTCCATGCTGATTAGGCCTCAACAGGAGTATTGTGTCTAGTTCTAGGCACCACATTTTGGGAAAAATATGGATGAATTGGAGAGAGTCCAGAGAACAGCAACAAAAATGATTAAAGGTCTAGAAAACATGATCTGTGAGGGAAGATTGAAAAAAATGGGTTTGTTTAGTCTGGAGAAGAGAAGATCGAGAGAGGACATGATAACAGTTTTCAAGTACAGAAAAGATTGTTACAAGGAGGAGGGAGAAAATGTGTTCTCATTAACGTCTGCTGATAGGACAAGAGGCAGTCGGCTTAAATTGCAGCAAAGGCTGTTTACGTTTGACATTAGGAAAAACTTCCTAATGGTCAGGGCAGTTAAGCACAGGAATAAATTGCTTAGGGAGGTTGTGGAATCTCCATCATTGGAGATTTTTAAGAGCAGGTTAGACAAACACCTGTCGGGGGTAGTTTATATGTACAGCTGGTCAAAAAATTTTCAAGAGAACAATTTTCTAAGATGCCCTGCATCATTAAGAATATAGGTAAAATGGGAGAAGGTCTTCACTTCAGAGGAGCTGGTGCCATCAGAGAAGCGTTAGAAGAAACATCAGGGTGGCAGGCTATATTTGGACAGATGGGAGTTTTGGTTGTGGCTCACTTCAGTCATTTATGGTGGTTGCACTTAGTTCATTCTCATTTTCAGAATGCTGCCAGTTCCCATAATATTCCCCATTTTAAGTAGCAGAGTCTTTAAAAACCATTAATTCTTCATTCCTTAGTCAAACTCAGGGTCAGTGCATATTCAGCATGAATTTTGCTTTACAAAGGACTGCTGTATATGGCACTAAATTGTGGAAGGGCTAATTCATGCTGAGAACTTCAGAATACTGAAGATTTGAAACTGATTAGTGGCTCTTCACCTGACATGGGTGCTCCATTCATGACAAAAACCCATTTTTAAACAAAAGAAAATACACAGTAATCTCTATGTATGTTACCTTAAAGATCTTTTTAACAGAACATGGTGCGAAGATACAGCCTTCCAATGTGCTAATTTAATAATTTCAGTGCAGAAAGTGGCAGGTTTCAGAGTAACAGTCGTGTTAGCCTGTATTCGCAAAAAGAAAAGGAGTACTTGTGGCACCTTAGAGACTAACCAATTTATTTGATTTCCACAGTATGCATCCGATGAAGTGAGCTGTAGCTCACGAAAGCTTATGCTCAAATAAATTGGTTAGTCTCTAAGGTGCCACAAGTACTCCTTTTCTTAGTGCAGAAAATATATATTTACCATGTTTTGATTGGCCATCAAGTATGCAGAAACATCATTTTATATGTTTAGATATTTCAACATCCATTTCTATGACTTCATGAGAGAAACTAGCATTATTATCATGGATCTCTATTAATCCCTAACATGTCTTTGAAATATAGTGAACTTTTCTATTTTGAAGGCCGGATTTAGCTTTTCTTTCAGACATCTAACTTATTCTTTTAGATGAATGATTTTTTTAAAAAGGGAAAAAAGATGTCATTTTAGTGCAGGTTAGATAAAGGTAAGTTGTTGCTATTTAGATGAGGAGGATATCTGATTTGTGAATGTATGGCTTTCTGTTTAAATCACACACATTGCACCCTAAGAAACTGACCTGACGGGCAACTAACATGGAACTATCTGTAACTGTTCCACTTTTCTATACAATACCTCTCCTTCAAAGTAGGAATTCCAGCTCCTCAACTGCATTTCTTTTAAACAAAAGGAGGTAGTTTTAGAAATATGGAATTAAGTAACAATTAGAGGAGTGAAGTTCTGGAACCACCTGCCAAGGGGAGCATAAGCAAAAAACCTAACTGGCTTCAAGACTGAGCTTGATAAGTTTATGGAGGGGATAAAATGATGAGATAGTCTACAATGGCATGTGGCCCATCTGTGACTGCTGGAGCTGGGACACTAGATGGGGAGGGCTCTGCATTACTACAGTTAATTCTTTCCCAGGTGTCTGGCTGGTGGATTTTGCTGACATGCTCAGGGTCTAACAGATTGCCATACTTGGGGTTGGGAAGGAATTTCCTGCCAGGTTAGATTGGCAGAGACCCTGGGGTTTTTCACCTTTCTCTGCAGCATGGGGCCTGGGTCACTTGCTGGTTTAAACTAGAGTAAATGCTGGATTCTCTGTAACTTTCTTTAAGTAATGATTTGAGGACTTCAGTAAATCAGCCAGAGGTTATGGGTCTGTTACACGAGTAGGTGCATAGCTTTCTGTTTGCGTCTGTGGCCTGCAATATGCTGGAAGTCAGACTAGAGGATCACAATGATCCTTTCTAGCCTTAAAGTCTATTAGTCTGAGTCTATAAGTATATTAAGAATCACGTTCCTTACTTTTAATGCTTTTGTGGTATTCAGACACAGGAGTGCCTGTGTGCTGTAATAATAATGATTACCACCTCGGAAAAGCCTTGTTAATTTAAAATTCATTTAATAAAGCAGCATCATTTTGGTAGTTAGAGGCATCACTGGCAAGAATTAGTCTATAATCAATCAATCAATCTTTTCAACTAGTAAATTGAAGTTCTTTTAAATTCAAAAGTTTTATGCTAATCAAAGCATTGAGGGAGGTGCAGAGTTCCAAGAATAGTTCTGGTTTCAAAGAACTCTTTTTGCATTTTTCTAAACTGTTAGATTGGTTTTAGAATCAGACAGGCTGAATAATTTTATATTATCCAGTACAAAAAAATCTCACTTGTAAGTACCTGATTATCTTGGATCAAGATTAAGGGTATGTCTACATAGCAAAAGCTCTGCACAGGTTAACCTAGCCTACCTGAGCTAGCTTGAATCCAGCTAGCACGGATCACAGTAACAGTGAAGACAGAACACCTCAGGCTTCAGCATGGAAAATACAAGCCCAGCATGGGCCCTGGGTATGCACTCTGCTCGCTAGCCTGCTCTGTCTTCATTGCTGTTATGCCTGCATCTGTTTGCTACGCTGTTGTAGGATGCTTTCACTACCGACCTGCCAGCCAAGGGCATGGGTTACTGAGTGCCAGGTCATGTTCCACACACTGGTAGGCCTGTTCATTACACATCTGAGCTCCTCTACTGCTCTGAGATCCCTGGCAGAATTTGACTAGATGTGCAAGGAACTTGTTTCTGGTTGGTACCACTCAGGAGTCTTGCCCGTGGAGATGCTGTGTACCAGGAGGGAGGACTTAATAGTGGATACATGGAATGATTTCACATCGACAGCCGTAGACTGCCCCCTCACCCCTACCAGTCATCTTGTGAATGCATGCCATTGGAGCACAGGCGAATGGGTGAGAGAGTGTGTGAATGGTGTGATGCAAGCCATCACCACTAAAAACAATTCATGTGTATACTGAATGATGGAGGAAAGTCTTGCAGTGCGGGGCAAGTGGCGAAGCGACAGGCATGGTGACCCTGATGGTCGTTGCAGCGCTGCATGTAGGTGACTCACAACACCAATTAGCATAGCTTAGTGGAATGTTGGGACTTTATGTGACAACCCTGCCAGCAGCTGACCTGAGAGAGGCACAGCACTTGTTGCAAGAGAACTGGTCAGGTATAGGATTGACATTGCTGCACTCGGTGAAACCAGGGCTGTGCTGATGAAGGGCAACTTGCAGAGGTCGGGTGCAGGGTACATGTTGTTTTGGTGAGGTTACCCATCCACAGAGCCATGAAAATTAGGTGTTGGCTTTGCCTTTAGTGAATCCATTAGCTTCCTAGCTCAAAAGTCTACCTACAGGCATAAGTGATTGTCTTACGGTTCTTTGGTTGCCACTGAAACATCAGTGGTAGGTTACCATCATCGGTGCTTATGCTCCTACCATGACAAATACCAACAGTAGTAAAGAAAAGTTCTGTAATGACTTAGACAAACTCATGGTGTCTTCATCAGCATCGGATAAACTGCTTATCTTGGGAGACTTTAATGCAAGGGTTGGAAGTAATGCAGTAATCTGGCTGCATGCCATTGCACAATATGAGACCAGGAAAAAGCGTGGAACTCTGCTACTTAGAGACTGTGTCCAGGGGCAATTCGCGATCACAGATATCTTTTTCCATCTACCAAACAAAAAGAAAATGTCATGGATGCACCCAAGGTCCAAACAGTGACATTTTATCCACTACATCATTGTCTGGCGGAGAGATAGACAGGATGTACAGATCACTTCAGCCATGTGCGGGGCAGACTGCTGGACAGACCACTGCATGATCCATTCCAAGCTAATTTTATTAATTTGACCAGTACATCACAACTCAAAATCTAAACCCAGTCAGACGGCTCAACAAAAAGCGATTACAAGATAAAGCTACACAAGCCCAGCTCTGTAATAACATTGCAGCAGCTTTGTCTCGCCCTGCTGGCTTGACTACTAGTGCTAACATAAAGAGTGAGTAAGTGACTTTTCACAACATTGTGTACTGAGCAGCTCATGCCACCATGGGTACAGCAAATGATGTTATCAGGATGGGTTTTATGAGAATGATCCAGAAATTCAACAGGTACTCACTAAAAATCATGACATGCATCACCTAATTCTTGTATCTTGTGTCACTGTACGCAGTTATAACATACTGGAATCTGTCATGACATGCAATCTAAGCTTAGAGATACGTGGGATCAGTGGTGGGATGTAAAGGTAGATGAAATCCAGTGCTAGGCCAACTGTCAGGAGACCAAAGACCTATACATCTTTCAAAGCAGTATACAGTCCTTCACATACCACTACAGTGCCTTTGAAGAGTGTGGATGACCTAGCACTGATTATTGACAAAGGAGAAATCCTTCAGAGGTGATGACAGATTTCTGTGATCTTTTGAATACACTGTCCAACATTACGGACAAGGCACTAATAAGAGTAGTGGATCAGTCAACATGTAATGGCAACCTGGACACAGCCCCCTCACTTGACAAAGTCAGCATGGCAATCAGTACCATGAAGAACTACAAGGTTCCTGGATCTCATGGCGTTCCTGGAGAAATATTCAAGTATGGAGGCGAGATCCTGGTGAGATGACTTCATGGACTATTTCTCAATATATGGAGTACTGAAGACATGTCACAAGACTTCAGAGACACCACCATTGTCACCATGTACAAGAGGAAAGGTGAAAAGTCTGCAGTATCTCATTACTCTCCATTGTTGGAATGGTACTGGCCAAGAGTACTTTTTGATCGTCTGCTACTCAACATCGCTACTCATTGCCAAAGGGGTTGCAATGTGGTTTTAGGCCAACGTGAGAAATGGGAGACATGATATTTGTAGCCTGTCAGATGAAAGAGAAATGCAGAGAACAGCAACAGAACCACTACATGGTCTTTATTTACCTGGATGAATCATTTGATACCATAAGTAGATCTGGGCTTTGGCAATTATCATGTAAGTTTGGTTGTCCAGTAAATTCACCAACATTCAGAGGCTATTGCATGACAGAATGCTCAGAAGAGTCCGTGTAGATGGTGTTCTGTCTGACACATTTCCTATCACTAATGGTATGAAGCAGGGCTGTGTAATTGGTTCATTCTTGTTTAATCTCTTCTATGCAGCAATGCTCAATGCTGCTACAAGAGATACAATTCCGATTCTCTGGAAAATTATTTAACCTGAACAGGCTATGATCTTCCACAAAGGTCTTCAAAGCAATTGTTCATTAGCGGCTGTGTGCCAATGACTGTGCTCTAGGGGCACCTACTCTCAAAGAGATAGAATTGATTATGGACAGATTTGCAGAGACTGCAGAAAGGCACAGGCTGACAATCAATCTGAAAAAGACAGAGGTCATGTCTCAACCTGCACCAGGAAAACCATACACAGAGTCACCATCAGCAACACATAGCTGAATGCTATTACAAACTTCTGCTATCTTGGGTAATATATTGTAAACTGATGTTTCATCAGGTTTGTTTCATCAATCAGTTGACTTGGTTTGATAAGTCACAATCGGGGCCAAATAAGAAGTACACACTATAGGGTCATATCTATAGGCCCCTCTTGTGATTTCCTCAAAGGACTGATTCCTACTTTGCTAGCTGTTTATGGGCCACCACCTTCTTGGAAGTACAGCTTAGCTCTTATCAGGTCAATGGAGACCCTCCTGAAGGTGTGTCATAGAGATCTAAATATAAAAGATAACCTCCCTTATTCCTATAGTGTTGCATAAAGATAAGGTGGCTTTGTGCCCGCAGCCACCATTTTATACTAAAGCAATTACTCATTTTCAGGTGAACTACTCCATCAACTTGCCTTTATTTTTCTCTAAATGGCATACTTTATGTTGGGAGTACAGGCTATATAGTTTAGATAAATAAAAAGGGCCTTTGGCTATGATTTAAATAAAAGTAACGCCATTTGCAAATTCTGTAGATTATTTGTAGCATATGGAGGTAAATCCAAGGGAGCAGATAATTTCTGCTCTGATTGTCTAAGATGAGCAAGCTTTGCAAGTTGTTATGACTTTGCATTTGTTACAGTTCCAGGGTCTGAGAACACATTCCACAAAGCCTAAAGCAGCCCTCCCCACTGTGTCGGTGGGGCCTTATTATCACTGTTGATAAGTAAAACTGCTACCTGAGTACTAGTCAAAACTTTAAGCACTTTAAATTTAGCAGCTAGATAGGATGCCCAATTTGGAAAGCAGTCCTCAATTTTCATTTAGCTCATGCATCTCACATCTACATCCTTTGACAGTTAGTGCTGCCATTTAATCACTCAGAAGTGAGGCTCATGCTCAGAGGAGAAAGAAAGATTATTTATCAGAAATACTGCTGTTCTTCAAGTAGATTGTATGCATCCATGCTCCTACCCTCCATCCCTAATTCATTGGAGCCTTTATTAGGGATTTTGATGAAAGGGGAGGAAGTTTGGGGCCCCAGCTTCTTATAAAGGGTCAATTTTATTAGCTCTTGCAGTGGGGTGGGTGGGGGTAAGGCAGAAGGGGGAAGGGATAGCTCAGAGGTTTGAGCATTAGCCTGCTAAACCCAGGGTTGTGAACTCAATCCTTGAGGGGGCCATTTAGGGATCTGGGGCAAAAATTGGGGATTGGTCCTGCTTTGGGGGTTGGACTAGATGACCTCCTGAAGTCCCTTCCAACCCTAATATTATATGATTCTATTCTATGAGAAGAAACCCACCTCCCTGTATAGCCTTTACAAGGGCCAATCACCCTATCCATCCCTGTGTGAGCACAATCTAGCTCATAACCTTTCCCAGAATATTTGGTTTCATGAGAGAGCATCTGTGCATCCCCCCAAATCACTGCTTTTTAGAGGGTCTCAACCTGGACTCTGAGAGTACATGCACAAACTGGAGATGTGTATCTATTCACAAAGGGCCCAGTTGTGCAATCCTTATGTTACCAATCACTTATGTGAGTAGTCCCATTGACTTCAGCAGGCCTGTTCATGTAAGTGCTCAACTAGGAGTAATGGTTGCAGTTGGACCCGCAATCTACATAAAGAAACTCAGTTATTGGTAAGTAGCTGTTCTCTCATTCTTCTAGCTTTTAGGAGTTTTATAATTCAGTTGCTGTTTAGAATATCACTCAAAAATCTACTGAATCTCATCATTTCTTCATTGGGTTTTTTGGTAATTTTTGTGCATATATTAGGGAACGATTAATTTCATGGTCTGGACCAGGTGTATTGTTTGAGCTTCCTGATTACACAGTGTATTACAGAGAGGGCAGAAAAGATTCCTAATGAAACTCTGCCAATACACCTTAATCCTGACAAGCAGCTTCCCTATTACCCTCGCCAAGGGCCACTGCTATATACAGATTTCTAGTCACAAAGTATTGTCATGTTTTCTGTGCGGAGAATAAATGTCTGCGTAATGGATTAGGAAGAGATCACTGAACTCACTTTTATTTCTAACCCTCCTGGAAGCGATGTAAAAGGCTAATGCACCAATAGTGTCTCATTGCCCCTATCTTCAGTTTAAGGAGGGATATATAAAAAGGACATATTTTGACAATTATATACATCATATATTTAATTTCCAATGGGCAGCCAAAACTGGAGCTAGCACTAGAGTGTTTATAGGAGTAATCTCGGTCTGCAATGAAAGAAGTCTAAACAACATTTGCAAAGCGGAATAAAGAGCTTTCATAAATGGTCATTATCTACGTCAGTGTTGCTACTGAAATTGCTCACTCTATTTTTAAGATAGCTGTGGTTTTGTCCATTTTTTCAACATGAACTTGTTTTCTTCATCATTGCTGTCATTTTGTTTGTTTGTTTCCTAATGCTGCAGCAATGTGACATGCAAGTAGCATGGTGATAATTATTTATTCTCAATGTCAGATACACCAGGCAGAGAAATATCTATAGAAACTGCAAATTTGTGCTTTCTTTATTTCAAAAAAAAAAAAAAAAGTTCCTCTTCTCCAATCTTGGAGGCTAAAAATTGTACTCTCTCCCCGGTCACCTACTTTTTTGTGGGGGGAGGGGTATAGTTGCATATATAAGACAAAGCCTCTAATATCGGGAAAGTTACAATAATATCGGGACACCTGGTCACCCTATACAGATATCAAATACATGACCTTAACTAACATCCATTAGATGAAGCCACATTGTCTGGACACGTCTATTATAGTTGTTATAATGAGTTGTTTGTTCCTGAAAGAATATGAGGTTGGAGATAAGGTCTTGTGTGTTTGAGTGTAGTGAAAAATAAGAGTTCTGGCAAAAACCCAACCAACCAACTAAACATAAAACCAGCTATTTATATTTTAAATAATTTATTTAAAAATTTATCTTATGTTAAGCTTTTCTGTAATATGAAGCCCTGTGGTTAAATTTCAAGCATGTGAGGTTTTAGATTGTCATTGAAAAAAGGTCATAATCCCTATGGACATTTTAAAAAGTATGTCTTAAAATTTTTTAGAACTCTACAAAGAAGGCCTTAAGGTAGAGTGTCTCAAACTTTTGAAAATTGAGTACTTCCGTGCCTGTCAGTAAAATGAAACCAATTGCTCCACCCTTTAACTCCATCATGTGTTGTTAAAAGTCAAGCCAAAATGAGTGGTCACTCAGAATAGATGGATTGAGTAGATCTTCAAAGTATGATGCTTTCTTTCCTTTCTTACATGCGTTGATAAGCAGTGAAATAGTTAACAGTAGCATTATTGGCAGCTGAATTAGTACCTGTATAATTATTGGGGCCAGTTTATACCTCCCAGCTATTGTTTCATGCTGTCTACAAACTCAGACAGACATTGCTTCACCAGTGTCACTTGGGTCACAGGTTTTTTTTGGCAATGACATACACAGAGAACATGAAACAATGGGTGTTACCATACACACTGTAACGAGAGTGATCAGGTAAGGTGAGCTATTACCAGCAGGAGAGCCGGGGCGGGGGGGGGGGGGGAAATCCTTTTGTAGTGATAATCAAGGTGGGCCATTTCCAGCAGTTGACAAGAACGTCTGAGGAACAGCGGGGCGGAGAGGGAGGGAATAAACATGGGGAAATAGTTTTACTTTGTGTAATGACCCATCCACTCCCAGTCTTTATTCAAGCTTAAGTTAATTGTATCCAGTTTGAAAATTAATTCCAATTCAGCAGTCTCTCCTTGCAGTCTGTTTCTGAAGTTTTTTTGTCGAAGAATTGCCACTTTTGGGTCTGTAATCAAGTGACCAGAGAGATTGAAGTGTTCTCCAACTGGTTTTTGAATGTTATAATTCTTGACGTCTGATTTGTGTCCATTTATTCTTTTACATAGAGACTGTCCAGTTTGGCCAATATACATGGCAGAGAGGCATTGCTGGCACATGATGGCATATATCACATTGGTAGATGTGCAGGTGAATGAGCCTCTGATAGTGTGGCTGATGTGATTAGGCCCTGTGATGGTGTCCCCTGAATAGATATGTGGACACAGTTGGCAACGGGCTTTGTTGCAAGAATAGGTTTCTGGGTTAATGGTTCTGTTGTGTGGTATGTGGTTGCTGGTGAGTATTTGCTTCAGGTTGGGGGGCTGTCTGTAAGCAAGGACTGGCCTGTCTCCCAAGATCTGTGAGACTGATGTCCTTCAGGATAGGTTGTAGATCCTTGATGATGCGCTGGAGAGGTTTTAGTTGGGGGCTGAAGGTGATGGCTAGTGGCGTTCTGTTATTTTCTTTGTTGGGCCTGTCCTGTAGTAGGTAACTTCTGTAGTAGGCTCTGTCTTCTGGCTCTGTCAATCTGCTTCTTCACTTCAGCAGGTGGGTATTGTAGTTGTAAGAACGCTTGACAGAGATCTTGTAGGTGTTTGTCTCTGTCTGAGGGGTTGGAGCAAATGCAGTTGTATCGCAGAGCTTGGCTGTAGACGATGGATCGTGTGGTGTGGTCAGGGTGAAAGCTGGAGGCATATAGGTAGGAATAGCGTTCAGTAGCTTTCCGGTATAGGGTGGTGTTTATGTGACCATCGCTTATTAGCACCGTAGTGTCCAGGAAGTGGATCTCTTGTGTGGACTGGTCCAGGCTGAGGTTGATGGTGGGATGGAAATTGTTGAAATCATGGTGGAATTCCTCAAGGGCTTTCTTTTCCATGGGTCCAGACAATGAAGATGTCATCAATGTAGCGCAAGTAGAGTAGAGGCATTAGGGGATGAGAGCTGAGGAAGCGTTGTTCTAAGTCAGCCATAAAAATGTTGCATTTTCAGTACTATAGCTACTTCTGTAGCTGTGTCATATGTTGAGATTCCTCAGAGAATGGTTTGTGGGGACTATTTTGAGCAAGAAAATTGGAGACAACTGTTTGATATTTTATAGTATTTCTAGTACACCAGACATCTACCTGTGTCAGCCAGATATGCAGTACAATTATTTGTGCAAATCTTAAATGAAGTATGCTAAAGCTGATATATGTAAAGGCCAAATTTTTTCAAACGTGGGTGTCTTAAGTTAGGCATCTAAATAAAACTACCCTTATTTTCAGAGGTCTGATCAGTCATAAGACCCACTGATTTTAATATGACTTGTGAGTGCTGAGTACCTCTGAAAATTAGGCCATTAGGTTATGATTTGTTTTTCAGTATCTGGTCACCATTGTGCTAAGAGCTGACACAAACAGGAAGAAAGAGTCCCTCCTCTAAAGAGCTTGCCATTTTTATAGGCAAACAGTACAAAAGAAATGTTATCTCCATTTTACACATGAGGAATTGAGGCATCGAAAGATTAAGTGACTTGCCTGTTATCACAAAGGTAGTCTGTGGCACGGCTAGAAATAGAGCCAAGATCTCCTGAGTCCTACTTCAGTGCTTTAACCATACTAACGTTATCTGAGTGAAACCAATGAAGCAATGTCTACATGAGTTTGCAGAACACCTGAAACAGTAGCTGTGAGGTATGAACTGCCCCAGTAATGTAAATGGGTGCTGACTCAACTGCTAGTTTTGATACTTTAAATACTATTTCACTGCTCATCAAAGCATGTAAGTGCCTAATTATGGATTTAGGTGCTTAGTATTAAACACTCAATTTAGACTGTTTTGGCCTGTATCTCCACCTATATACCATTTTTACATAAGATTTTCTAGTGGAAGAATCCTTCATTGTGTCCAGTGATGCCTCTAAGGCTGGGCCCTGGAGCATATTCTGTACTAATAAAATTTCTGTCCTTTATTATCTTTAAGCCCCACATTGTTTTCTACAACATGTCGAAATATACAAAGCACATTTGGAAATATACAAAGAAAACATGATGAAACAAATACAGCAGTGTTTTTATTACTGGAATATGTTAAAGTCATGCATGATCTTGATAGTAGAAGGGAAGTTATTGAACTGAATACAAATTCACAGTATCTGCTTCAGCTTTCTGTGTATAATAATCTAACACTTTTGTTGGGGATGACAATTGAATGTGACTGGTTTGTTGGTTGAGGGGCTTGACTGTAATTGTTTTGAAGCATGCTTCTGTCATATTAGAAAAGTTCCCATAGAGCTGACTCAGCTTCAACATAGGATTTGATATAACAAAATAAAAACATTAATTTAATTGTGACAACTAGCAGTATCATTTTCATTAAAGATTAATTTATCCTGTCCTTTCACCTATTTATTTACTGTATTTAATGATCCTTCAGAGAGAATATTTTTGGAGGGAGAAAAGCCCACACCTGTGTAGACTCTGATTTTGCTAAATTAGAGTGGATTAACTGAAACTCGGTAGTCCTAATTTTGACATATATTTTTACAGTAATTCTGTCTTCAACCTCATGAGTGGTGCTTGCATTTTCAAATGAACTTATATACTATACCATTGCCCTCTGTTGTTCCGACTGGAAAGTTCCAATTCTTACGAATGCCAAAATCATCTGTAATCTTTCATACTTTGGTCAGTCTCGGCCTCACTGTAGATGAAACTCTATTATACTAATTCTGTAAGCAGGCTTTGTGAAAGATCCTATCAAACTGCACTTTCAAAGAAAATAAATATTATTTAAATTCTGATATATTTAAATTTTGTTTTCAGAATTGGACAATATAGGGCATCACTTGGCAATCTTAAGAAAGATGCCCCCAGTAGACTGGTTATGGCCACTCAGTATGTTGTAACGCCATGTTGCCATGGATAGTTCTATCATTAATCTAAAATGCATGGACAATAAAACTCAAGAACTGAACAGAACTAATGCACAGGAAAATTTCATTGTGGCATTTCCAAACATTTTAGTTCTTGACTAAATAACTTTATTTTAATGTAGGTTCTTTTTAGCATAATTGACATAATGTAATTACGGGTGTGTGCTTGCACCTATTTACAAAGCACTTGTTTCTCTGTACGTACCTCATGCGCTTGACAGTCTTTTTGCTTTCCACTGCCTGGTAGATGGTACTTAAATATTTGTGTGGAATCTTGTTTTGTAGAACGGGAGAAGGGGTAGGAGCCTACCAAACACAGTTGTCTTTAAACATTTTTCTCATACCCTCTCTTCAGCCCAGCTTCACCGGAGAGCAAGTACATGCGCTAGTGTGACTCCATGCAGTAGAAGGCAGTGGCCTACGTAAAATCAGTACATCTCAGTGTTAGGAAGCATGCACTAATAGTGTTTATGCTGTATATACCATGCATTAATTAAGGACTTCAGTTTCCAGTATTATCAGTTGTATTTTTGAACACTTCTTAGTGCTAAATTCTTTATGAAAATAGGAACAAGATGAGCCACGGCTTGCTCCACTGCAGTGGCGGATTTAGAGTTAGTGGGGCCCTGTGCACAGCTTCATTTTCGGGGGCCCCCCTCAGGACCCAGCCACGAAAAAGAATGTTCTCTCTTATCTCCCCTCCCACCCCTGTTTTTCATTCTTTTTTTCTTCATCCTCCTCCTATATTATAAGTAATGGGAGGTAAATGAAAATAAAGTGAGGTAGTGAGGAACCTTGATTGGGGCAGGGGGTTGGAGTGCAGGATGGGGTGCAGGGGGCAGGCTTTGGGAGGGAGTTTGGGTGCTGGGTGTGGGCTCTGGGCTGGGGCAGGGGTGTGGAAGGGGATGAGGGGTGTGGGCTCTGGGAGGAAGTTTGGGTGCGGGGTGCAGGCTCTGGGTTGGGGCGGGGGGGGGGGGGCAGGGGTGTGGCTCTTACCTCGGGTGGCACAGCTCCCAAAGCGACCAGCACACATACCCCTCCAGCAGGGGCTCCTAGCCAGTGGGGCAGGGGGGTCTCTGCATGCCGCTGTCCGTAGGTACCACCTGCACAGCTCCCATGGGCTGCAGTTCCTGGCCAATGGGAGCTGCGGAGTCGGTGCTCAGGGCGGGGGCAGCACATGGAGAGAAACACCCCCTACCCCAGGATTACTGGGATATGCTGGCAACTTCTGGGAGTGAAGCAGAGTGGCAGGAGGGAGGCAGAGCAGGCAGGGAGCGGCCTTAGCCCTGCTGCTGACATGCCTCTGTGCGCCCTTTGTGGGGAGGGGTGCTGCGGGTCTCTGTGCGCTGCCTGGGGGGCAGCGTGTGGAGTCGCCCCTTCCAGGGGCGCGCAGAGATGTGCCAGCAGCTGGACACTTCCGGGAGCGGCGTGGGGCCACCGGCCATGGCATTCAGGCAGCTTGCCTGCCTGAGCCCGGCTGCACTGCCAGCTGGGACTCAGGGGCAGGCTGTCAGATATTTGTCCTGCATTTTGGCCCCCCCCCCCCGTCGTTGGGGGCCCCTTGCCACAGCAGAGTTTGTTTCATGGTAAATCCGCTCCTGGCAAACATTTGTAACAACATAAGCTATCATGAGTGGATAGTGCTCTGTTTGCTTTTACAATTTTTTCATTAACTACCATAGAATATACTTCAACAGTAGCACGAATTGACAAGCAACTGTCCTCAAGAATGCCTTTAGAACTCTCTTTTTGGAAAACGTTACATGGGTGAATGATATTCTGACACGTCTGGAACCAATGGAGACTTGAGGCTATCTTCACACAGGCAGCATTTTCAGAGTAGAATTTAGGCACTGCTATAACCAATCAAATGGAAAAGGCTACAGCATGCCTATGGCAGCAGTATTCTTGACAAGATTGGAGAAAGGGACTCTAACTTTTGTTTTGCTAATGTTCTCTGTTTAGATTTCATGCAGAAGAGGTTCATGTCTCCACCTTTTTTCCACTGACAGAAGACATTGCTTTTATTCATATGCTATTGCCTTTGGGGACACCAGTGCAAATCCTAAATTCTATTAAAAGTAATTCAAGGGTTCACCCATACGCTCAGTAATTATGATTGTGAGCATCCAAGGAAAACTAGTGTATAATGTCTTAATTAAAGCAGAGTAATATAATTTTAGTTACAGATTGGGTTATATTAAGTCTTTAGAATAGTGCGTTTTCCTTTTACTTTCAGGTAATTAATATTAGTATAGCTGTTTTGATAGTACATTGCATTATTAATGAATATTTTACCAGGAAGAGTAAGAAAATACACAAAATAATTTCTTGGAAAGTCTAATCAATTATGGCACTTTAAGATTGAAAAATTCCTGTTGTTTACTTCTGTAGACTATACATACTTACTTGCAAGTTACTTTCTTAATTACTTGTTCAAGAAAATGTGCTTGCATCAGTAAAACTGGAGGAAATTGTTTCTATATGTAACCCTTCTGCCAGGCCGAGTTGACAGCAGCAAGGGCCGGGTTCAGAACATAGGGGTTCCCTTTCAACAATACAATGCAAAACCAGCTCGAGCCCCCACCCAGTGACTTGGGAAAATTACACACACACCCCTGGGCGCCTCAAAGAGGCAATACTTCCCCTCTTGCAAACACAGAGTCTCGGTATAGCAAAAATCTTTAATAACATCTTTAACTACCATTAATTTGGGAAAACACCACAACTAGGGTTCATAAACACAAACCATGAACCAGAAGACCCACCCCCAAGCAGATGGGGCTGTGTCCTTTCCCTTTGGTTCTTGAGTCCAGCAACCCAAAAGTCACCCCTCCCACAGTTTCTGTCCCGGGTCAGTGTGGGCCCTCCAGAGTTCAGAAGTTCATCTGCAGAGTTTACCTCTCAGCCTGGGTGGAAGGGGGGGAAGGTATGGGGCACCTTACATGCTCCACTGCTCGTGTCAACAACCAATTGCCATGCCTTTCCATAGGGTTCAGCTGCAGTCTTCACCACAAGCCACTCCTCTCCGCCAGCCATCCACTCACCAATATGTCTTCAGCCCTCCCACTTAACACAGCTCTCAGTGATTTCAGGTCTTAGTAACTTTAGCTCTTTAGTGAGTTCAGCTGTTAGTAGGGGAGCCTCAGTTCTGGTGCACCACTAGCCCAGAGTAGGTCTAATGCTTAGACCTAGGCATCAGTGATTTCAGCTCTGCAGCATGTAACAAGACCCCAAATGGAGTCAAAATTAGCTCTGTTATTACACCAGGGAGGGGAGGGAGCATACTACCAGGTACAAATACCTACCCACATCCTCTCTCAAGTCACTGGGTTTTGGATCCCATGTCCCTTGCCTAGCGAGTGCTACTTAGTTGAGAGTGAGTCCCTCTGTCACAAAATGCCAAGTACAGTTCTACTGTCCTTGATTCATATCACCAGGATAAAAACACTTTATTACTCCTGCCCCAATAACAAAGAGACTGGGGATCCCACAGCAGCCAAAGTGACCATTTGGGCAAGCAGTCCTATCACGCTAGGCAGAGTGGGTGTGCCCATGCAAACGAGATCAGCCCCTGAAGTCCTCTTCTCCAGCTCACCACCAGATGTCAGAGAAGAGCCCATTCTGACGCTGCTTACATACAATATACTGTGTAACCCAGGTTTCATCTTTCCCTTAACTTCTGAAGCTGGTACACTAAAGTTTTACTGTCTTGTTTGTCTGAATCTTTATTTTTTTTTGTCTACAGCAAGTTGCAGTTTACACACATAGTAGTGTGATGTCAGGTTCAGCTGTAGGACTGAGTCATTAAGCTTCACTTCATGGTACCACCAATGAGTTGCTTACAAAGGATGAAATCCTGGTTCTATGGAAGTAAATGGGAATTTTGCCATTGACTTCAATGGGGGGTGGATTTCACCCAAAGTATCTTCTAATTCAGTGGGATGCAACCTTACAAATAGACAATTTATAACAACAACATCTTAACTCATTATACAGCTATTTACTAATAGCAGACTAGTGACTGATATTTGTATAAGAGACAAGGTGGATGAGGTAATACCTTGCATTGGACCAACTTCTGTTGGTGAGAGAAACAAGCTTTCGAGCCACACAGAGCTCTTATGTGGCTCAAAAGCTTCTCTCTTTCACCAACATAAGTTGGTCCAATAAATACTATTATCTCACCCGCATTGTCTCTCTAATATCCTCTGACTAACCCAGCTACAAAAACACTACACATACAATTTGTATAGGCTTTCCCCTTTCCTTGTATGAAATAAAGATGACAAGATTTCCCAGCTCATAATATTAAGAATGTGAGCACTATCAAGCTCACCTAATCAACATAGCAAAAACATTCATTTCTAATCCATTGGATGAATCCCTAAAATGCTGCTGCTATTCTCCTGAATGTCAAGATTTAGGGTCAATTGTGACTTTAAGGCACAACCCTGAGTAAAAGCTAATGAACATTTTTACCATCCTACAGGGCCTCCAGACGAGATTTCTTTTAATCTAGCTATTTGTCTGCTTAGATGTTTATAGGGTTCCGGTCACAGTAATATCTGAGTTATTTTGATTTTTAATTTTGGTCCCAACAATATTGTTCCCACTCGTTTTTAAAAATTAAATAAATATGAAGATCTTACAGATAAATACACAGAACTTCAGGGGTAATGACAACAAAGCTTGGGAAAAAATGCTGTTGTATTGTATCTGAAGGACACAGTTATGTACTTTTTGCTTTGTGGCTCAAGTAGTCTGTTCACAAATATCTACAAATAACAGGAAGGAATTGACATTGCATCTTTTTGTTGGTGATGCTATAACTTAAAAAGCAGAAACTGATTTATCACAGAAGTGCTGGGAATAATAGATACCAGTAAGTGAATGACTGTGCAACATTTCTTGAAGTATCTTGGTACATTGTTAATTTGATTTGAAGCTCCATTTGTAGAGAGCACCTTAGGTTTACTGTTTTCTTACACTAGGTTGACCCAGTTTTATACTTTCTATTTGGCACATTCCTTTGTCATTCCATGACATTCCTTTGTTTCATCTGACTATTTAATATTTCTTAAGCACCAAAAATGTTCATGATGCTGTACAAGAAACAGGATTAAGGCCCCAATTTGGCAGTCCTATTCAGCAAAGTACTTAAGCATGTGTTCAATGTTAGGCACATGCTTAAGTCTAATTGAAATCAAGTTAAACATGTGCTTAAGCATTTTGCTGAATCGGAATAGACATAACCACATGCTCAAATTCTTGGCTGACTAGGGGTCCATGACTGTACTGCCCTCATTAATCTATATTGGGTTTGATTGGCATTCCACCTGAGTAAGGGACAGCCTGTGGCTGCACTGCCCCAGAAGCTGGGCAGAGTCCAAATGCTGCCAGAGAGAATCACAATTTTGGCCCTGATTCCCTTTGCTCCATGTGGAAGCAAATTGTGCCAGCCCTTTTCATGTCCTGTGCTCGTGTACCAGGATCAGAGATTGTGACAGAGCAGTTCCCTTTTAATAGCTAACTGACGCGCCACATACTGATTGGATAGCTGTTATATCAAAACATGGAAGGTCTTGCATAAAAAATGGCTGTTGGATTTTGGTTCTTTTATTTTAATTTCTTTAATTTCTAAGAAGGGTGGATTATTTCTAAGAAATAGTTTCCTCCCAAGGCAAAAGTCATATTAAATGCTCTCTTTATCAGAACTGGCTAACAAGCTAGGAATTGAAAACCCTCTCCAGAGCCACAGCTATGTGACCTAAGGTAGACATTACAGTGTCCCAGCTTTCTATGCTCAGCTTATTCTCTTCCTCTAAGGAGCAAGGATATGGCTAGACAGCTCTCTCATGGCTTAGCCATTAGAGACACTTGTATCCCTCTTTCTCGATTAACTTGCTTTCTGTCCAGTTTCTTACATGAAAAATGATACCTCTTGCATAGTTCTTTCTCCTTTAGTTGAATGAATTGTGAATTGCATTTCTCTGTATTTAGAACATCTTTTTGTGGTTTTACTTATTACTTCTTATTTGTTTTATGGGTTTTCATTATTTCCTGGCTCTTCAGATTCATCTGTTTTTTCGTTTGAAAAAATCTTTATTAGAACCCAAGATTGCTGGGTTCTAACAAAGGCCATGCCCCTCACATAACAATGTATGTGTTCTCTTTGATTCCTCTGACCTAATTCTTTTCAGGATTAAAGGTTAGCCAGTCAAGGGATTTTGCCCTGTCAGAACTCTGCATTTCAGAGATGCTTTGATAGTTAGGAGAGGCATTTCCCTGCAACAGAGATTTTGCAGTGGAAGCCACTGAGGGAAGTCATCACATTATGCCCTGCTGCATATGAATGCTTCAAACTCTGATGGCCAGCAGTTGGAACACAGTGACTGGGATTGAGCTGTGTGCCTAGAGAATGGCACCACCGTTTCTTCAGGCTGACCTCTCTGCCTCATGGCATGTGGCCTGCTTGTGAGTTCTCTGTTCACAAGGAATTAAGTGGAATAGTATGCACTTGAGTGGCAGCTTGAATCAGACCCAGACACTCTGAGGCATTCTTTCTGTTCAGAGCATTAGAGTCTCAGGTGCCTGGAGAGATCAGTGTGTGGTGTTTTGACTGAGCAAACAACCCCACCATAGTAAAAAAACAAATCAAAACAAAACAAAAGACCACTAACCTGTCAGAAGACTACATTCACTTCTGCAAGCTCAGAGAGGTGCAAACTGTCCCTCCCAGAACTAGCTGGGAAATCTACCTTCCAGGGAAAGCAGCTTGTATTTCCAATGACATCCTCCCTCAGTGAGGTGTATCTTTCGATTCCTCCAGTGTCTGCCTAGGTGCTCTGCTGGTGAAGGGTGAAGTGGTGATGTACGGAACCAGTGCAGTCCTCTGCAATCTTCACTTTGCCTCTTTCCCTGCCAGCCCAGTACCCCCACTTCAGGTCTATGCAGGCTGCCTACAGTTACTCTGGTGGAGGGGAGGTTGGAGCCATTGTCTTTTCCTGCACCTTCTGCTCAGCAGTCTCTCTACCATCAGATACTTGTCACCAGAAAAGGGCTGGAAAGCCAGTGTAATGAGCCAGCTGGGAAAGCTAGTGTAATGAGCCAGCTGGGAAAGGCTCTGTGCCACTCCTTCCTCACCCTACCGTGGAGGGGGCATGGCAAAAGAATGGCCAGTGTGTTGTACTTGGGCAAACCCCAGCTATATAACAGACTCCGGTTGCTGCCATCAATGGCATAGCTTAGGGCAGGTAGAGAAGATCATATGGCTTCACGTTTTGATCCCTCTCCTCCCCTTCTCGGTCATTAATGTACAAGCTAGAGATTTATTTATTTATTCATTCATTTTAATGAAAACTCAAATTTTGCAGAAAATGGGGAATCAACAGCAGGATGCAAGAAGAAGCAGAAGCAGCCGCAACCTGGCAGGCTAGAGGGTTCTGCACTATAGAGTGAAATCCTGACTCCATAAAATTAATTGCAAAATCCACATTGGTTTCAATGGGGTCAGGATTTTCAGTCCATAGATTTAGTTCTAAAAAAGATAATGCTTTTTATCTCTTTTCAGTTTGTATATATATGAGAGAGAGGGGCTGGGGAGTAGATACAAATGCTTTCCGACCATCAAAGGATTATGTGACATCAAAATTCCTAACCTTCCATATCTTCCAAGAAAAATAAAATATTAATCAAAAGAATGGTATGTACCAATAGCTTGTTAAGCATATAGGCTAATACAATGCTTTAAATCAGTTAAACTTTTTTAAAGATCATTAGTGCCATTTGTCATGATGGATTATGCATACTGTACCTGTTTTGTAGAGTCCTTTCTCTTGGTTTTGATTTTGTAAATTTGGAAGACCACTAGTTTTCTTTTTTCATTGGAAATACTGGTGTCAGAATATTTTAAGTCTTAGGTGGATGTGTTTCTTGTCTTCCCTTTTACAAACTCCTTATTTCCTTAGCAAGTGAATTCATGCCAAAGGGGAAAAATACATCTCACAGATTATGGTATTTCCTACACAGAATATTAACTACAAGAAATTCATTGCTCTGCAAGAGCAGGGTTCAACCATATGCAGAACTCACTTATTTTTAGTAGGCTCCAAGATTCAGGAACTTGTGTATGGTAGGCTACCTTTTTTCCCTGCTGGTACATAGAGGAGCAAGTGTGTGTAGGTGGGTGAAAATTCCCGCCTGACTCAGCAGAGGTAGTTGTACCTTAAACTGAATCCAACTGAGGATTGGGCTGATAGTGTTTGCATGAGCATGTCTTCTGACTAATCCACCACTTTCTGGTCTCCAGGCCCCACAATGGAGTGAATAGGGCTTTTAAGGTGCCTTGCACTGATGTAACCTTGCCCGAAGGGAGATTTTCCGATATCCATGGAATACAATGGTGGAAGCCATAGTAAACAGGGAGTAAATGTGCCTGAATGTAGATACATTTTCTTTGTAAACTCTAATAAAATGCTTTTTAACTGAAATTAACATTTAGACCCTGACTCAGTGTTTTAGCACGTGCTTATATGGTTTGCTGAATCAGGGTCTTAATCATGGGAAAGAGTATAGGATTCTAGCTGACAATCACAATTAGGGTGATCAGATAGCAAGTGTGAAAAATCGGGACAGAGGGTGGGGGGTAATAGGCACTATGTAAGAAAGCCCCACATATCTGGACTGTCCCTATAAAATCGGGACATCTGGTCACCCTAATCACAATATCTGTTTGTATGATATTTGTGCTACCGTCATGCAGAAACATATGCCTTATCCCCACAAGTGATTAATCCATTTCCTCACTTCATTTAACACATTCATGCAATGGTTACAAGAGCTCTAGGTATACAGAAGCTATTAATCAGAAAAATCAATAAGTTTCTGTATTAGATCTTGCTGAATTAAGGTCATCTTTAATTGATCATAGATGATGCACTACAGGTTATGGTGCTGCAACTAAAATTCAGCTCTATAGTCTAGATGTATTTTACAATACTTCATTGTTTCAGTGATTTATGAACTTGCCATTTTAGTGTGTACGAGGAATTGGTTAAGGTGACCTTGAAAGGCAGAGGGGCATTTTCATTTTTTGTTGTTGGCTTTAATGCATGAGCAAAACAACCAAAAGTATTTATTCCAAATCTGATTATAGTATAGAAATCATAATGAAAAACTATATAGCTGTGTTATTAAATATCAGCATTGTATACAAGATTTAGACAGATATATTCTGCTTAGAGAGATTTCGTTTTTTGAAATCCATTGAATGCTAATATCAAAAGCTTTTTGAGTCTGTTCCCAAATTTACATAACTAGTAAGCTGTAGTTTAGACACCCGCATACACACACAAATTATGTGTGTGTGCACGTGTGTGTTCTCTAGCTGTGGTGCTTAAGCAGACCCTATTAGGTGTGGAAATATTTTTTTAAAATCCTGCATATAGTTACATATAGGGTTAGAAGGATTAGATTGTGATCAGTAAATGGTGGTAAATGTTGATTTCACCATACACACACATGAAAACATATTTCCATCTATAATCAAAATTTACAGATAGGCAAAGCAAGAGAACTGATACTTGAGAAACTATTATAGTTTAAGGATATTTAAATTATGTATTTTGATGTGATGTTGACAATTTTTATTTTAACAGTTGCAAAGTTTTCGCTTTTTGAATCTCAACATCTACTGTCATTAAGTAATTAGTGTCTTATCCCCCCCCCAAATTTCCAGCAATTGTGAAAATGTAAATTGATTAAAAAATTAATAAATGCTTAAAATTCATAATTTTTCACATGTGAACATTTAAATTGCTGAATTTTTTTAAATTTTTAAAATAAGCATCAATATTATCCATCATAATGATCAATACATAAAAATTGAATTATTTCAAGCCTAGTTACATAAAATGCATTCAGATCTACACTGCATATCTAACCTATGGTCTTGTAGCAAGGTGACGAGTCACCGGTGCAGCGCCTCCTGCTGGTTGTCTCAGGAATTAGCTCTTTCCAGCCTTCAGAGCATCCTCTGCAGGCCAGTGTCTCGCCTGCCGCTGGCATCCATATCCGTCCCGGACCCCTGTGCCCTTTACCCTAGGGTTCTGCCCAGCAGTACCACCACACTCTGGGTCTCCTCTCCCTGTGGAACCCCCAACCCTCTAAACCCACCTTGCCTCAGTGGCTACTGCCCCCGCTCACTGGGGCAGACTGCAATGTAATGACCACTCATCATCAGCAAGGGGGGTTGGACCAGCTGCCTCTGCCTATTCCCAGGCTGCCCCTCTGCAGCCCCAGTACCTTTCTGGGCCTTTACCAAGGCCTGCAGCCTGGGGGTTTACCAGGTTGGAGCTCCCCAGCTGCCTTGCCTTGCCTTGCCTTGCCTTGCCTTGCCTTGCCTTGCCTTGCCTTGCCTTGCCTTGCCCCCAGGCAGCTAGCCCTTCCCACTCCAGGGCTAGAGTGAGACTCCTCTAGCTTCTGGCCCACAGCCCTCTTATAAGGGCCAACTGGGGCCTGATTGAGGTGGCCACAGCTGTGGCTGCTACTCCAATCAGCCTAGCTTGGCTGTTTTAACTCCTTTTCCCCAGCTGCAGCCCTCTCCAGGGCTGCTTTAACCCCTTCAGGGCCGGAGCAGGGTGACCACCCTGCTACACACATATATCTAGAAAAGGTGGACAGGTGCATGAAGAGGGGTCATTTCTGGGATCACCATCTATTTATGCCACATCTCACAACACAGTACTGGCTCCACATGTGGCAACTGTAGAAATTTCAATTGCCACTGTTCCCATGAATGCTTTACAACCACTTTCTGCATAAATGTGCATGACTGCTGTCATATATGTGCAGTAAGCCTGCTATTTATTAATCTTCACCTGTTCATATTGCCACTTTGTTGCAGACTGTAGTCTTAAGACTGAAAATGCTCTTTAAAATACCATTTCTAAAAAAACAAAACAAAACAAAACAAAAAAACCACCTAACAACAGATATCCATATACACATTTAACTTTATTTTATTCTGTTTTCAGTAGATTACTTCCTATTTCTCTTGAAACCCTTCTGAAAATAAGATGTCGCGGTTTCACAGGGGAAATAATGTATTGAAAAAATGATTGCACATTGATTTAGTTTACTGTATGCAAACTCCATGCAAACAATGTTTTCTGGTTTTTTTGTCTTCATTCCTTTATACTTATGTCTTATTTTTTGTATTATATCTTCTTGGATTAATGTTTTCACTACTTTTTCTCTAAATACATTTTTAAATGCACTTTTTAATCCACAGTAGCCAATAAATAGTTTTTATTATCCTACATTCCTGCTGGCTCGTCACTCCATGAACTGCATTTTATGAGTAAAATCCTTGGCCAGGGCTAAGTACCCTTTGAACCATTCCTAAAGGGGCAGCTGGGGGTTCCTTTGATGTAGATGACTCTCTGGTGGTGTAAAGCCAGCTTTAAATCACGCATTTCCCCTGCAACCAACCCATGTAGGGGGCATTCTGGCATGGGCTGTGGGGGCAGTGGGAAGGGAGCATAGCTGCACTCAGGCAATCCTGGCACACTGGAATGGTCCTTGGCAGACTGTCCTAGCTTGGATAAATTAGAGCTTGCCCTGTGACTGGGCTAACTTTGAGCATTGGGGGAAGTACAAAAGTAGCTTAGCCACCTTTGTGTCTCTTGCCCCTTGGCTGTACCAAGCATGGGCTCGGTGCCGCTGGGTATGGGGCTGTGAGAAGCACCGGCAATGTTAACTTTCAGCTAATGGTAGCTTTTAGCTAAAGTGAATGTAGTTTAGGAAAAGAATATTAGTTTCAATCAGATTTCCCTTTACAATCTGGGCAAATAACCAGGTGCACTCTCATTTTACTTGTTCCCATTTATATATTACTGATAGCTATCTATTCTAAAAATGTCAGGGGAATGGTACCTTCAGACCCAGGTAGAGGAAATGGGAATGTCTAACTAAAACCTGTCTCTGCAGAAGTTTGAGTTTGTAATCTAATGACTAACGGAATTCCCTAGGTGTCAGACTGCTAATCTTTGACTGGCAGCTGAAAATAGAGTTCTGTCAGTGTTGCCTGTCAAAGTGTCAACTACCAAACCACAAGACACAGACTTTGAGAAGCTTTATTTGCCCTATCGATAAATACATTTTAGCAGCTGTTAATTAAATCTGATTCTGCCGTGCTCATTAATCTGCCTCCTAGAGCGATCAATATATTCCTCTAGTTACTGTATCTAAGCATTTGTCCATGCCTAGAAATGAAATGTGTATATTATTATTATTTATGCTGTGTCCAAAATGTGTTGTGTGCTTTACAAATCAAGTAAAAGGCATACACCCTGCCCAAAGGAGTTTACAATGTCATTTTAGTCATGATACAGTGAATCGGAGTAGCAAACAGTGGGAGCGGGGACAGGAAAAGGGAGGATGAGGGATACAATAACAGGATTACATGATTACTTAGTCGTTATGTACATGACTTGTTAGTTCTGCTAGAATATATTTTTAACCACGATTATTTGGGGAAAGGGGATCCCGAGTCTCTACTGGAGCCGATGTATAGCAGAGAAATTCCAGCTTTAGAACTCTCCTGACTTCCTGCAAAAATCCAGAGTTGTTCTTTTCCTTTTGGAACCACAAGATCGACGTGTCTTACCAGTTAAATGAGGAAAAGCAGCACACATCCTGAGGTGGCTGACTCCTTCAAGTCCCAGACTCCTAGACCCCAGCACCATCTTGTTGTATAGAAAATGCAGGGAGAGGGGAAGGGAACTCCTTAAAATGAAAGATTTTGAATGTAAGGTTAAACTTAATGTTTTATATCCAGTCTCTGTATTCTGTGGAAGTAAAGGTCTCAGAAATGTTCACTGGTTTGGACTCAAGTTACTGGGGCTCAACAGTGAGCCATATGGAGGCTGAGATTAAGGCTTTAAAAGACTTTGTGGAAGAAACGCCTAAATATGTGAATCTACCCCCTTCAAAAATAGGAAAAAAGACTAAACTTGAGAAAACTAAATGAGGGTTAAAATGTTTGAATTCTAGATTTTCTGGGTAATTTTGATGCTGTATATTATAGAAAAGTTTCTCTCTGATCTACTAAACTTAATATACTAGAGGAGATGCTTTGAGGTTCCAATGCATGAACCTTGAGAAAGGCTCAATATAAGAAGCATCAGTATAGTCTGTCTATCTGATGTTCATGACAAGTAGAGAATCCTGAAGGCAGCTTTAGCTGTGGGTGACATCATTTACAAAGGCAAAAACATTGTATTGTTTTGTGACCGAAAACAGCCTTGGCACAAAGAGTTTACATTCCTCAAAATGGCATTTGAAAAAAAAAACAGGAGGGAAACCATTATATTATTTTCTGCTAAACTCTGTTATTCATGGAGGGAAAGGTTGAATCTTTCAAGCCACTAATTCTGTTAACCCCCTATCGGAAAAAAATTCTTAAAGCTTATAGGACAGATTGAAGTCAGTGAAACTACATTGATTGATAGCAACTGAGAATAAGTCTGATTTCTCCTTTGAGTGATTATCCTTATGCATATTCCACTTGTGCATGTGCCCAAGTTGAAAGTCTTTTGGCCAGAAAGTGTTCTTTGTAGTCGCACAGGGCATAAATGGGCAAAGGAGGCCAACCGTCACTCACTTCCTCTCCCCATTTCATGCTCGCTGTGTGTTCAACAAATTGCTGGCTCTTTTTCAACTTTGTTTAAATGGTATAGTTAGTTGTTGCCTGTTGGTATTTTGTTTTCTCTTTCTGGTAAAAAAGAAAAAAAAATAAACGTATTCCTAAGAAAAACGATATCTTTCTAGTACTATAATGGCTTCTTCTAAGTTGGCTGCATTTAAGTATTGCTCCTCATGGGAGGGTGCTATGTCCACTAATGATGGCATGTAAAATATTTACTTGGTTTGGGAGAATCACACATACCCAACAATTGTGCTGTTTGCAAGTTCTACTTTCACATTACCCACAAATCTAGAGAAGTTCAGCTCCGAGTTCAATAATTCCATCTCTGAATCCTGGGGTCTGGTTCACATCTTTCAATCTCCAAGATGCATATTGCACAGGAAGTACCTAAGTTTCATGGTAGGCCACAAACATTTTCAGTATCAAGTTCTACCTTTGGCTTATTGATTGAGGGATTTTATCAAGGTGCTAGTGGTCATTGCCCTTACCTTGATGATTGGCTAGTTTGGGGGAGGACTCCTCAGATGTCCCCTCATGTCAGCTGCCATTTGTTACATTCTTTAACTGTTCCAAGACTTCATTCTCAAAGCAGCATACAAAAATCTAAACTGACTCCCTTTCAGAGTCTCAAGTTTATAGGGGCTGCCCTGGGCTCCACCAAGCCCATGGTTAACCTCTGACAGGTTTGAGAACGCATCTGTCTTCAGAACCAAACTAGAGTCAAACCCAAGTACCACAGTGAGGATGTGTCTTGCTCTGCTTGTGCATGTGGCTTCATGCAACTTCATAATACTGCATGCTAGACTAGACCTTTGATGCAAGCAGGGCTGGTTAAGGTTGGTGTATTTCCCTACCAGACATCAATAGGACAGGCTTCTCTGTGTATGTCAACTAGTACTCTCCTTCCTAACATGGTAGAAAGAAAATGGTCTGCAAAGGAGAGTCCCCTTTGTACGTCCTCTCCTGTCCTAAACTATAGTGATGACTCTTGATGGTTTGCAGACTCTGGGCCTGTGGACTACATGAGAAGCATGGTTGCACATCTGTCTGCTAGAACGTAAGGCCGTGCTCAGAGTTTGCAAGTCCCATCTCACATCCAAGGTCAACCTGTCTGTTAATGATCCACACTCACCCTGAGCACATCCCTTGTATTAGTGCATTACATCACTGGTATTCTCAGCTCTAGCACTTCCTGCAGCCCGTCTGCCTCTCTCCAGGTCTTCTGTGGCTCGGCCCTCTGGCCAAGTCACATAAAGTTCAGCCCCCTTCTGGGACACTCCGAATGAAAGCTGACATAGACAGAAGGTCCTTCACCCTTCCTGGGCTCAACTTCTCACTCTTTCTCACACTTATCAGAGTGCTGACTCCTCCAGGCTTTTCCCCACTAGAAGTCCAAATACAATATAAAATCATGCTCCACCCCTGCTGGCTTTTCTTCTGTTCCCTGTTTCTTGTAGTCCCTATATCAGGGCTCCCCCACAGGAGCCACTGTGGGTTTCTTCCATTCCATTTCCCTTTTGAAACACTGGCCCCAGGACTGCCTCCCTGGACACCTTGCCCCTAGCTCTACTCCTGTCGCTCAGCTGTCCAGCAGCAGCCTGTCCCAAACTGCTGGGACTCTCCAAAGGCACCCACCAGCTCTCTTCCCTGAGCTAACAATCAGATGTCCCCTACTGTCTCCCTTCCCCAGGGATCTGACTGTCTTCTCTGGGAGCTCTCCCAGTTGCCTTTAAGCCCTAGCTCAGGGCTCCTCCCCTGCAGGAGCCTGCACTGCTTCCTGTGGAATCCCCCGAGCGTGTAGTCCCAGGCCTTCCCCAGGGACTGAAATCTCTTCCTTCCTCTCACCTGGGATCTCTCTTCCTATCTGAGCAGCCTCCTACTTACACTGCTCCCAGGTGTAGTTTATGGGGTCATCAGAGGCCATTTAGTCCCTGATTCTCCCTGAAGGGCCACTGGCCCCATGAGACATCCTTGCATCCTAGGGGGCCTACAGGAGAACAGGGCTCCCTGTGATCCAGGCTTGACAGACCGGTCATCCACATCAGGGGGCCAAATCCTAGTTCCCCTGAAATCAACTACAAAACTATTGGCTTCAGAGGAAGCAAGATTTTGCCCCAAGCCTAGGCCTTTCTGATGTAAACAAACAATTTAATAAGGAAATGTTACCTCAGTCCTGTGGTCAGCATAACAGGCAGCCTGCAAGGGATTGGAAATGAGTATAAGTTTCAAGTGTTGACAAGTTGTAGGGGGTAGCATAAGAGACAGGAATTGCAACACTGTGACTCTGTATTGCCAATAGAACAGACCTTGGGAAAATGCTATCTGCATGAACCCTTTATTCTTTGAGTTCTGAGATGACATGAAACAGGGATAAGGAAAGAATACCAATTTCAGTTCTACTTGAGATTTAATGAGTGAAACAAATATTAAAGGGATCTGTTCGCTACTGGAATGCTTCTGTTTCTAATAATATGAACATGTTTAATAGGGGAACTGGCATCCCTTTGTATTACATTTTTGTTAACTGCATTCCCAAATAATAAACAGACAGTCCCAGGCTTTCTTCTGTTAAGCAGGTTTAATGCTAAAGTGTTACTTTCCTTTTTTGAATAGTGAAGCATGTTCAATCTGCAAAATGAAATAAAAATGAAAAGTAGGAACACCATTCAATCTGCTTATCACACTGTGCCCATTTTCTCCCGAATAACTACAAGATGCCCATACTTGGATCCAAATGCATTCTGTAAAAGAGAGCTGTCACTCTATCTCCTTAAATGCTATTTTACCTTGAAAAGCTGTCCTTTGGTTCTCATATAGATGAGTAAATCATACAAAGGATGGAAACAATTGCTTTTTTTAAAGTAAAATATTTAAGAAGATAAATGGTCTTGTTTCCATTATGTGTTTTTGAATAAAGAAGACAGAAGTGAAAGCATTTTCAATTCTTGATAACTTCATTAGGAAATACTCAGTAACGCATTTTTAAAACTTACAGTATTAGCTTTTAAGTTATTTATTTTCTTTGAAATGACACGTTTGTTTTCCCCCTAAGTCACATACTTCACTCTTTGTAATTCATAGACTCATAGGACTGAAAGGGACCTCGAGAGGTCTTCTAGTCCAGTCCCCTGCGCTCAAGGCAGGACTAAGTATTATCTAGACCATCCCTGACAGGTGTTTGTCTAACCTGCTCTTACAAATCTCCAATGACAGAGATTTCACAACCTCCCTAGGCAATTTATTCCAGTGCTTAACTACTCTGAGAGTTAGGAAGTTTTTCCTAATGTCCAACCTAAACCTCCATTGCTGCAATTTAAGCCCATTGCTTCTTGTCCTACCCTCAGAGATTAAATATAACAATTTTTCCTCCTTCTTGTAACAACCTTTTATGAACTGTTATTTTGTCCCCTATCAGTCTTCTCCAGACTAAACAAACCCATTTTTTTCAATCTTCCCTCATAGGTCATGTTTTCTAGACCTTTAATCATTTTCGTTGTTCTTCTCTGGACTTTCTCCAATTTGTCCACATCTCTCCTGAAATGTGGTGCCTAGAACTGGACACAATACTCCAGTTGATGCCTAATCAGCATGGAGTAGAGTGGAGGAATTACTTCTTGTGTCTTGCTTACAACACTCCTGCTAATTCATCCCAGAGTGTTGTTTGCTTTTATTGCAACAGAGTTACACTATTGACTCATATTTAGCTTTGTGATCTACTATGACGCCCCAGATCCCTTTCTGCAATACTCCTTCCTAAGCAGTCATTTCCCATTTTGTATGTATGCAACTGATTGTTCTTTCCTAAGTGGAGTACTTTCCATTTTTCCTTATTGAATTTCATCCTATTTACTTGAGATTATTTCTCCAGTTTGTCCAGATCATTTTGAATTTTAATCCTATCTTCCAAAGCACTTGCAACTCCTACCAGCTATGTATTGTCTACAAATTTATAAGTGTACTCTCTATATGTCATTATCTTAATCATTGATGAAGACGTTGAACAGAACCGGACCCAGCGGGACCCTGATTGATATTCCCTTCCAGCTTTACTGTGAACCACTGATAACTACTCTCTGGGAATAGGTTTCTAACCAGTTATGCACCTACATTACGGCAGCTCCATTGAGGTCATATTCCCTTAGTTGGTTTAGGAGAAGGTCATGTGAGACAGTATCAAAAGCTTTGCTAAAGTCAACATATACCACATCGACTGCTTCCTCCCTATCCACAAGGCTTGTTACCCTGTCAAAGAAAGCTAATAGGTTGGTTTGACATGATTTGTTCTTGACAAATCCATGTTGGCTGTTACTTATCACCTTATTATCTTATAGGCGTTTGCAAATTGATTGCTTAATTATTTGCTCCATTATCTTTCTGGGTACTGAAGTTAAGGGGACTGGTTTGTAATTCCCTGGGTTGTCCTTATTCACCTTTTTATAGATTGGCACTATATTTGCCCTTTTCCAGTCTTTTGGAATCTCTTTCGTCTTCCATGACTTTTCAAAGATAATCGCTAATGGCTCAGATATCTCCTCTTCATGGAGGAATGTGTTATTTTTCAAGAGACTGTAAGTAAGAAAAAAGAGTTTCTGTAAAACTTCTTTCAGGAATATCACCCCAAGGATCTTCCAATAGCTATCAGATTTTGGGCATCAGGACGTTAATACATTTAATTTATAATCATCCATTGCTTACCCCTCGATTTTGGGTGTTGTCACTTGCCATTTATCCTTCAAAATTCCTTCCTTTTCTTTTCATCTGCTGTATTACTCCTTACCTCACTACCAAAACCACCCTCTCTCTATTCACCACATTCTTCCTACCTCATCAAGGGCAAATTATCAATAGATGCCACAGGGATGGGTTTTATATAACCATAAAATTGATCATGGTGATTCTAATAATGACAGTGAAAAATAGAGGTGCACAAATGAACAGCATAGCTGGTTATTCCATGGTTGAAGTTCCCAGTTGTCTGGCCATACATTCCTATATGCCATATTATTATATACCATCTGGACTTCATCTTCCATTGGTTCATTTTCTGCATCACTAGCTGCTAAGGAGTAAAACCACACAAGATTTGAGTGAAAGCCTCAAACAGAACAGAACAAATCACTGAGACCCAGATTTTCATAAGCACTCAGCTCCTAACTTTATTAATGGGAGTTGCTGGCGGCTGAGCTCTTTGGAAATCTGGCACATAATGTTCTCCTGGAGAACGAGTGGTGGCTCGTGACCTTTTTGACAGGTGAGGCGCATATCACAAAGTGTCACAAATTCCAATATACCTCATCCTCTTTCCAGTCCTGGTTGGGAGTCTCTGCTGTGCCTCTCCAGTGCCACAGCCTCCCTGCTTCACCCCGCTCCTGCCGAGATCCAGTGTCACTGGCCCTGCGGCTGTTCAGGGAGCCCTCTGCAGCTCTCCTGCCACGGCCCTGCTGCCTCACTCACCACCCATGAGTGTCAGAGCAGTGCCCAGGCATTTAAGAAGTGGGATGGCCTCCCTCGCAGCTGGAGGCTTGTCCTCCTCCTTGTAGTCTTGGCCAGTGGTCTCTGCTCCACCAGGCCAGAATGACTGAAAACTCACCTCCATCTTGCGCTCTGGTGTCTTGGCCCTTTGCAGGGGGCCCCCTGCAGCCCCACTCTCAGAACCACCCTTAACTGCTGCAGTCCTGCTTTGGCCTCACCAAGCCCTGGGTGCCCCAGCAACACCCTCTTAAAATGACTCCTGGGGTGATAAGTTGCCATGGTAACAAGGTAGCTTCCTGAGGCACTCTTACCTATACCAGGATTTGAGCCTCACCCACATCACTACATTTTCTGGCATGGCCTGTCACTACAGAGACAGAGTGAGTAATGTGACAGACTTTAACCAAACCACAAGCACTTCTGGTGGCCTTCCGTTACTTATTTAAAATGTACATGCTTAACAGTTCTTAAAAATCTGTATATATACAAAAAATGTAGCTTTTAGAAATTAGCTTCTCAATTCTTTGGTTGGGCTGTGCCTCATTTGCCTAGGCTGATGAGACACCACAGTGGAGAACTCAAAAAAAAAAAAAAAAAAGAGAGAGAAATACGGGACTAAATGGTCGCTGTCTGAGACTAAGTAAAAGCAAATCACTGCTTTTACAAGCAAAGTAAAGTAAAAGCAAATACACTATCTGTATAGGAGCATAAGCACATGATAAGAATATCCACTCTACACACCTAGCGTTGCCTCATCAACATAAGCTTATTATTTCCATCTAATCACTTTCCCTATTTGGTTCCTTAGCAAGGTGTGGATTTTCCAGGGGGCATGTCAGATGCTTTTCTTTGGTGTTACTGAGAGTCCTCATACGGAGAGGTGAATCTCTTGACATTTCAGTGTGCTGATGTGAGGAGCATAAATACATATTTTCCTGTGGTTTAACATAAACCAGCTGGGATGTGGACTGTAACTCTGACAAGTTGCCAACCTGAATCTATGGGGTGATGGGAGATATATCCTCCAGGGAGCGTCCATTTGAAGTTCTTCATTGCTAATGCCTGCTTTGTGACCTTTCTATGAGCAGATGTGTGTGGCTATAAATATGCATCTGTCCCTCCATCTCCCACATGGCTCCACCTCTGCAGTAAATGTGTCACAATTGTTATTCATTTTCAGAGGTGGAATGCACTATGACTAGATATGGGGTGGAAGAATTCAGAACTAAGGGTGGGTTGAGAGCAAAATTCTTCCATTTGGCAAAGCCACAACCTGGCTTTTTTCAGAAGCCTGTGCCTCATGTGAGTGAGTTGCACGGTATGCAGCAATTACTATTAAAGCATAGAACAGTGGTTTTCAACCTTTTCCATTCTGAGACCTCCTCCCATTTAGTAATATAAGAGAGGGAGGTTTGTTTGGAACCCTCTGGCATCTTGTTGCAACCCCCAATGATCTAGAACAATACAATGATCCTCAGAAGAGATATAAAGCAATTTCTGCCATGGATTAGCCAGGATGATTTTGCTTTTACAAAGCAAGGACGTAGGATTAGCTACACCAAATCAGACCAGTGGTCCAGCAAGCTCAGTGCCTGCCTCCAGCATTAGCTTCATTTATTTTCATAAGCACACGAAAGCTCAATCTCCATAATGCACTTCATCATGTAGAATTCTCTGCATTACAAGGGAGTTAGCCCCAAAGGAGGTCAGGTGATGTCCCAAAGTGTGAGATTACATTGGCTGTAGCTCACATGATATAACTAACAAATATTAATGGTCATAAAATTATCCAACACTTTTAGAAAGCAGACACAAATACATTATTGCAGCTAACAACATCATTAGATAGTGACAGGAGGACTCCATCATGGGAAGCACTATTTTCTGTAATTGATTTTATCTTTATCAACTATCACTTTCATTGTCTCTCCTTGTTCTCATATTTTTGGGGAGAGGTAGAAAAGAGAGGGCTGTCCATTTATCCCAGGTGTTTTTAAGGGTATCAGTAAACTTGGTATCTAACATAGCGTGTGTGTCATCAGAACCGCACTGAAGAGAGATCTAGCAGTACAAGTGTAACACTTGTGTTTCCTACCCGTACTCAGGAGGAGGTAATCTTTTAGTACTAGGTCTGCCTATGTGCTGTGTCCTGATCTGAAACCCCCTCAGATCAGGACGTAGCACATCAGAGAGTAACTGAAACCATGAGAAATCTATGTTTTTTTTAATGATTGATACGTTATTCAGATGATAGGTAGTTTACCAGTTGCATACCTGTGCATCGGTAATTTAATTTCTTTTGATTTGGCTGTTCTGTTCAGATTGGTTTCTTTTCAAGGGAGATGTAGTCTGGTCGAGGAGATGAGCCAGGGAGCCATGGACAGGAGAATAAGGCATCTGAAATATAATTCCTAGGCAGCGCCAGGATGGCGTTTCCCAATCAACATTTTTGGTTTCAGATAAAATTTTCAGCCTAAAAGTGCTTGTTTCTTGGCTGAAAGTATTATTTTTCCACCAAAAAAATTACTGTCGATTTTAGACCACAGATTTAAGCTGAGGACTGCAAGCCAGAAACTGCTGAGTTTTGATCCCAGCTCTGCTACTCAATGTGTGGCCTTTGACAAGTTTTCCTATTTAGATTAGAAACTCCGTGGGGCAGAGACCATGTTTTGCTTTGTGTCATTCTCGGGGTCAAATAAACGATGAGAATTTAACAAATAATTAAAACAACAATAATAATCTCTGTTTTAGTTCCTTATCTCTAAGATGAAAATAACACTTCCTTTCCTTCACAGAGACATTGAAAAGATTAATGTTCATACAGCGCTTTGAAGATGTAAAGCACTAAGTGAGTGCCAAATATTATTGCTACTTAGATTCTCATAGAAAAAAAGAGGACATATTCATCAACCCCTCTTGCTACATGCTGATGAGACACCAGGCTCAGTATGCTCGATATCTTGCACATTGTCATTTATATCCTTGAAGTAACTATGATGGCTCAGAGCAGGTGTTCTTTAGCTGAATGATTAACTTGAGATTCTCCCCCTCCCCCGCCAAACTTCAAGGCCATGCTCAATTCAGCCTCCTGTTTGACAGGCATATTCATGCTTGATCTGAGCTGTAAATGTCAGCTAGATAGGAGACCCTGTTTCCTGGGGTAATATTTTAATTGATAAAAATAAGCATAAGCACCTTCCAGTAAAGACAGAATTCTTCACTGTAAGCCTGCATAGTTTCTCTGCATAGCACACTAGTTCTGGGATCTGCATTTGTACACTTCGCCGATTTTCATCAGAGTATGCTAGGAGCATACAACTCTTACGTGTGCATATGGGGTTAAAGGAAAGGGTCCATTTGTGATGAGAATAGGTCCCTATTTCCTGTTGCTTGTTTAATAACTTTGTCCTTAGTTATGCAAGTCTGAACTACACTTACTTTAGAGTTTATTGGGCAGCTTTATTGTTCTCCATAATTCTTTGGATGGCAGGCTGTTCTTTCTTCTTTCATGGAAGATGCATTTTTCTTTTCAAGAAGTCCTTCTAGTAATTCCCCTTGGCAGGATGGCAAGGGAGCTTCAAATGTTCTACCTGATCCTTTTCTTCCTTGTTTCAAGGATATTTTCCATGCATGGAATAGTACAGAAAATGTCACTATGATTAGCGGTGTCTTGAAATCGACATAGTTACTGAAAGAAACTTCAACTCTGAATTTTGACAGGTGGATTTATAGGAAAGCTTCTTTACAAGCAATGCTTTTTTAAGGGACATGTCTTTGTATGAGTATTTTGTTTCATTGTCAATAGCTGCACATTAACGTACACGTGCATTTAGCCTACCACAGCTGTCTTACTACATTTTCCCCAGCCTTGTGGGTAGGATCCATACAGCAACTTCTTTGTAATTTTATGCTGACTTCCAATGGTTTGGGAGGTTAGCTTTAAAAATGGTTGGGTAGGGCACTGCTTCAGTCTCTTCTCCTTTATTAGGAAGACTCCCCAACTCAACTCCTGGGGCTTTCCTGCTTGCTGTTTCCAGGAGTGCGAAACTGTCGTGGCAAAAAAACCTGGGACACTTCTCTTAATTGGAGTTCTCTAATCATATTGCCTCCACATATCCACACGCTTCTTCCCACCTTCTACACTTGTCTGTGGATCACTTTGTGGCAGATTAATTAGTAAGTTTGGGAACCCACTAGTGGCTTGTTTTGACGTACTGGACCCCTAAAGTCTATGCTTTTAAGGTCCGTATGAGACAACACAAGCTCCAGGAGTGGGGGCAATATATTCCGAGAACAGCATTACACAGCAATAACCTAATTTACTCATTTCTGATGGTACAGAATGCATATAGTAAAGTGATTCTATATTGGATTGAGACATCCTTGATTTCTTGTGGTGTTTCTTCCCCGCCCCCCTCTCCTGGAGGTGATTGAATTTATTATTCTGAGTGCTCTTATTTTTCCAGATACAAAAGAGGAAGTTTGTAAGAAGCAGTTTTAGTATGTCCAATAAAATAACATTAGCTTGTGTAAAATAACAAATACAAAGTTTAAGAAGAAGTATACAGTGTTTACTGTATGATGAAACTTTCAAAAACAAGAAAGCTGTGTTAGTTCCAGGATATTAGAAAGACAAAGTGGGTGAGGTAATAGCTTTTATTGGACCTCAAAAGCTTGTCTCTCCTAGCAAGAAAAGGTAGTCTCAATAATATGTATTACCTCACCTACCTCACCCATATACAATTAAAAAAATGAAATAATATTGTTACAGTTAATGTCACCCAATGCACATTTAAATTTGGACACAGCTTTACTGAATTACTGAGCAGAGTGGATCCCTCGTACAGAGCTCTGATATAATAAAAATCAGTTCATAGTGAATCAAGTGGAAATCTTGTTTCAGTGTAGTGTGGTACGCAAACTTAATTCTTGGTTAGTGTGAACTTCCCATTTAGGTCAAATCTTGCCACTTCCTCTGCAGGTGCAGCAAGCACCACATGTTGTGGAACCAGTGTGGTTCTTCTGCAGAGGGGCAGGATTTGGGAAGGATGTGCAAGGTCTGTGCACATGTATGTGATGCAGAGCCCAGCTCTGTTGGAGCTCCTCAAATGCTGCCAGTCCAGGGAAAAAGCATGGAATGGAAATTCCACCTCCTGGAGTTCTACTCCTCCAGGGAGTAGAAGTCCTTCCCTTCCCCCACACTCTCCCTGTAGAGATCACCAGTCACTATTGCTGAAATTTCTTAACAAAGTTTGTCCCCTCAAAAAGGTATCCTTTGAAGCACATTACTTCAACTAGAGTATACTTCCATTCTAGTAAAATACAGGGCTTTCCCCATGACAATAACAGCATATCAAAATATTTTACTTTGTAAAAAAAAAAAAAAAATTCTCAGTTTCCTCTTGTATAGTATCTTGCTGCCATAGACCGAAGGCAGAATGAGATAATCAAGTGTGTGAGGCTTAGGCATGAGTTTGAGGAAGTTAAGGGAACAACCCTTGAAATAATAATCTGGTAAACCAAATAAGTTAAATAAACTCGAAAATTAAGTGAGGGGAAAATGTCACAGAGCAAATGTTTAGAAAGATTTAAGTAAAGACATTAAAATATTAACAAAAGTCAATAGAGATGATTACTGCAAATATCATAACTGTTTGTAATTTATGGTCCAGAACCCTTGGTTTGGCTTTGCTGCACTTGGAATAGCCTCTGAGGTGCATCTTTCTACTCCTCTGATCTTGGGGCCAACTGGGGGCCAGGGTTCAGATCCTGCTGTATTTAGAATACAGGGAGGGCTCTATGTTATGTTGGCTATAACAGTCTGTCAGGCAGGTCCCACTTGGGAGGATAGAAGAAGAAGGTGGTGTAGAGCTGATTTTCCATCACCAGGAAATCTCCCTATGCTAGGGATGTAGCTGACTCATTAGGGCTTCTTTCCAGCAACCTGAGCAGCACAAAGCACATGGACTCGTGGGGAGGAAAGGTGCAAGGAACTGGCCCAACATTTACACAGATAAGCATAAATCAGGATAATCAATTTATTAAATGTGATTTGTAGACGTATTGCATTTTTAAGACACAGTATTTAAAATCTGTCATTCTTTATTTTTTTTGCAGGCTTGTATTTTAATTTTACCTTGGTACCCAGTACATCCATGTTGTGTAAATTAAATTAAATATGTATAAAATACAGAGACCTTTCATCAGTTGTTACTCATTTCTTAGGCAAAACTCCTGTTAAAGTCAATGTGAATAAACTTGGGTGAAGTGTGAGAAAAACTAAGGATTTAGCCTGTCAGTATTTTTATTGTTTGTTAACCAGAAAAACAAGACAGGGCGTAAATCACCTTATATTTATCTTTGCCTGTTGTGTTATTTGACATAAAGCCACAAAACAAAGTGCTGTCAAGACAACTAGGTGCAAATTAATGTGGCAGTTCTCACACCGGAGTCCTACTGTGTTAATAAAAGGTTTTAATCTCGTTAGCATAAATTCCGAACTGTGAGCGTAACATTCAGAGCTCCACATTCTGAGCAGTCAATTGTGGTGATTACAGTCAAGTTTGGGATTATTGGCCAATCAGCTCACTCTATTTCACTTGCGCATTTAATAATAAAGTATCAGCACAGATAGACACGTTACTTAATATAATAAAGGCCTTGTCTACACTGGCAAGTTACTGCGCAGTAAAGCAGCTTTCTGCCGTGTACACGCTGCCAAGCCACTTAGTGCGCGGAAACTCCTCAATCGCAGAGTTGCAAAAAAACCACCTCGACAAGAGTCGTAACCCTTAAAGCGCAGAGACTCCAACGCTATGTTGGCAGTGTAAACACATTACAGCGCAGAAAGCAATCAATTGGCCTCCACAAGTGTCCCATAATCCCTCAAGTGGCCACTCTGCTCATTGTTTTGAACTCGGCTGCCCTGGAGGCATGCACCCCGCCCCTTTCAAAGCTCTGTTTCTGACAGCCCTTGCGTGCTGTGCTCACCTGCCTCGGGACACAGAGCAAACCATTCATGTGGAATGCTTGTGCTGTTGAACACAGAGGCGTGTGTGTGTGTGTGTGAGAGAGAGAGAGAGAGAGAGCCCAGGGACGGAGGCGGGGGTTGATGTTGCGGTTTCCCTCTCTCCCGCCTCAGGACTGGCTGCTTCCTGCCACTGTCTGAACTTACAAGACAGCAAGCTGACACACTCCCTGTCCCCCAAAAGAACACTGTCTCTACCCCCCACCATACACACACACTCCCTGTCACACACTCTTTGCCCCTCCCCCCCCCCAACTTCAGTTGAAAAGCAGCGGGCGATGTAATAGGATGTCCATGGAATGGAACAATGGGATTGGGAAACCTGCATCATGTGACACTGTGCCTGCCCCATGAGGCATTGCAAACCCTTCCCAAAGCACCCTGCTGCCACTTGCACAGTGGGATAGTTACCACAATGCATTGCTTTCTTTGCCGTTGCAAGAGCTGCTAAATGTGGATGCGCTCCACCGTCACAAGGAGCACAGTGTGGATGCACAACGACGGTTTAATTCCAGCGCTTTAATAAAAGTGGTATCACTTGTTGTGCAGAAACTTGCCAGTGTAGACATACCCTTCGACAAACCTCTGTCAGGGATGATCTAAGTATATTTAATTCTGCCTCAGCAGGAAGGGGTGGACTAGATGATCTCTTGACATTCCTTCCAGCCCTATATTTTTATGCTTTCTATCATTAGTTAGGTCCAGATTCTAGTCTGCATTGCACTACTCCATTGGCTCAAACCACAGTTACAGCTGGTCTTAGTGGCCAGCTGAGGACTTCTGAAGAAAAAGAGGTATGCCCAAGTAGAACAGAGCCAGCATAGGGGATATATCAAGGTGAAGGGTCATGACTGGAGAACTGCCATTGCAGCTGGGTATAAATTTATCTTCTCTGGTGGAGCAAACTGGCCCCCAACTGGCCACAGAATTATGGGGGCTCAAAGTGGTATGTAGCCATTTTCTATCACAAATCTCCCAAGATTCTTGGAGGGAACTATGGAGGGTCCCCTAATGTAAGTTGTGATAATGTGAATTCAGTTCCGTGATCAGATGGTATGTTTTTGTCACTATTTCTTTTCATTTTCTTTCCTGTGAATCAGCAATACATAAAGTTACTGTCTATTAGTATTTAATCGCTGTATGCCAATTGCTGATTGATTTTTTTTCTCTGAACTGACAACGTGTGCGAGTGCAAATTTTTGAGAGGCTAAACCACACTGTGACAGTCCCATAATGCTCTTCATTAATGTAATCATTATTATTCTTTCTTTGTATTGTGCTAGCAACTGACGACTTATCAGGACTAGAGCTGGATGAAATTTTTTGGCTGAAACTTTTTTTTTTATTTTTTGGCCAAAAAAATGCAGATTTGGGTCCGCTGAAACATTTTGCAGATTCATGTCAATTTCAGTGAATTGTTTCTATCCACTGTAAGGTGGATAGAAAGCTGGCTAGATTGTTTGGCTCAACGGGTAGTGATCAATGGCTCCATGTCCACTTGGCAGCCGGTATCAAGTGGAGTGCCCCAAGGGTCGGTCATCGGACCAGTTTTGTTCAATATCTTCATAAATGATCTGGAGGATGGTGTGGATTGTACCCTCAGCAAGTTTGCAGATGACACTAAACTGGGAGGAGAGGTAGATACGCTGGAGGGTAGGGATAGGTTACAGAGGGCCCTAGACAAATTAGAGGATTGAGCCAAAAGAAATTTGATGACGTTCAATAAGTACAGAGTCCTGCACTTAGGACGGAAGAATCCCATGCACCGCTACGGACTAGGGACCGAATGGCTAGGCAGCAGTTCTGCAGAAAAGGACCTGGGGATTACAGTGGACAAGAAGCTGGATATGAGTCAACAGTGTGCCCTTGTTGCCAAGAAGGCCGATGGCATTTTGGGATGTATATGCTGGGGCATTTCCAGCAGATGGAGGGACGTGATCGTTCCCCTCTATTCGACATTGGTGCGGCCTCATCTGGAGTACTGTGTCCAGTTTTGGGCCCCACACTACAAGAAGGATGTGGAAAAATTGAAAAATATCCAGCGGAGGGCAACAAAAATGATTAGGGGACTGGAACACATGAGTTATGAGGAGAGGCTGAGGGAACTGGGATGGTTTAGTCTGCGGAAGAGAAGAATGAGGGGGGATTTGATAGCTGCTTTCAACTACCTGAAAGGGGGTTCCAAAAAGGATGGATCTAGACTGTTCTCAGTGTAGCAGATGACAGAACGAGGACTAATGGTCTCAAGTTGCAGTGGGGGAGGTTTAGGTTTGATATTAGGAAAAACTTTTTCACTAGGAGGGTGGTTAAACACTAGAATGCGTTACCTAGGGAGGTGATGGAATCTCCTTCCTTAGAAGTTTTTAAGGTCAGGTTTGACAAAGCCCTGGCTGGGATGATTTAGTTGGGGATTGATCCTGCTTTGAGCAGGGGGTTGGACTAGATGACCTCCTGAGGTCTCTTCCAACCCTGATATTCTGTGATTCTATGAAAAGGAAAAAACAATATTTTTTTTTTGAAAAGTCAAAATTAACCATCATGGCATTTATCAAAATGAAGCACTTTGATTATTCAGGCTAGATTCACAAAGGAATTTATGAACCATTCATGAAAGAGAAGGAGGTGGTGGTGCTAATTCCGCCTTATGCCCAGTGATTAGGGAATTACATGAGATATGGGAAAGCCAGGTTTGAACCCTGCTCTGTAGCAGGGACTTGAAAGCAAGTCTCCTTGCCTCCCAGGTGAGTGCCTGGCTACTGGCTATTTTGGCATTTCTCTCTCAATTTCTGCCATTGAAGCTGTTCTACTTTATATAAATTCTTACTTGATTTCTCTGGCCCACTGAGGATTCAACTATTTTAGGCATTCACCCCTGCTTCCTATTCTGACTACTGCTGTTGTAGCTGGTGGGCCTCATAGTAGGGTCCACTGGGACTTACTGTCCTTAGGCCAAACCCCATCCTGGAATCTGTAGTTAATGTCTGTGCTTATAAAATACATGTGAAGGTGAATGGCTAGATAAACCTCTAGATAACTTAGTGAAATTGAGTGCCATCACTTAAAAATTGTCATAGATGGTCTGGAAAAACTGTAGGAGTTTTTGGTATCTCGTGGGATTCTTTCATGAGACGAAAGAAGATCCTTGCTGGCTTGGTTTGCATTTTAAAACATAATGGAATGTAGGCAGTGTTCCAATATATTTAAACATAAGTGTGAGCAGGAAAAAAAAATTCTTAGTTTAAAACAGCCGGTGAGATTGGCTCCCTCTCACACACAAAGCCATAAATGGGACTAAATTTCAGTGCGGTTGCCTTCATGGAGTCTGCTTCCAATTCCACTATGCTTTTAATGTAATGTCATTTTATTTATTAAAGAAGTTGCAGATTCATTGTAGTATGGTGGTTGTTTTTAATAAAGTGACCATGGTGTAGTGGTTTAAAGTACAGGACTGGGATTGAGGAGAACTGCATTATATTTCTGACTCTACTGTTGACTTACTGCATCATATTTGGCAAATCGTCTAATTTCTCTGTGCCCTGGGTTCAACATCAGTAAAGTTAAGATAATGGTTATGTACCTTACAGAGGTGTTGAAAGAGTCCCTGAACTATGTTTTAAAGCACTTTGCGATCCTCAGTTTTTTGAGGTGCAAAGTATAAACTAGGTTATCAGAGACCATGTCATTAATTTTTGCAGATTGATCCGTTGCATCTTACCAGTGCTGCTCATATCTCATAACTAATGATAGAAGTTGTGCAAGACACTACATTACTTCAAATTAATTTTGTCTCCTGTACATGTTTTTATAATGTACCACTGTGTAAACGTATATAACAAAAATTTGTTCATGGTTTGAAAAGTTCCAGAAAACAATATCAACATTTTGTACAAATTGCATACATCAGGTGGAGTAAATTTCACAATCAAGTTTTGCACAATAAGATTGTGGATCAATTGTCTACCGGGCAAACATACTTGACAAAATTCTGCATTGACTTACTCTTTATGCAACCTAATTGACTTCAGTGGGGCTGCACAAGGTATAAATCCCACCAGAATTTGGTTAATTATTTCCAAAATATTTAAAATATGTGTGCAAAGACAGTATAGCCTAGGAGATTAGTAATGGATTTCAGAGATTTTCACTTATCATTGGTTGTAAGGTGACCCTACTCAGTATTGACCTGAAGTCATTACCTTCTAATAACCTTTCAGTGGCCTGTGCGAGGATAAAAAATGTATCTTATTTAGAGCCTAGTAGACAAGTCTTGAAATCACAAATAACATCAAATTCCTTTGGACCAAAATAGCCCAAATCTGCTGACTAGCAAGGCAAATCTTTTTTGGAGATCTGCTAAAAAGGTGGCTCTATAGGAGTTTTACATAAAGAGAGTGTGGAATTTAGTTTATTTTTTTGTGCTGCCTTATTATATATTATGGGGTTGATGTTTTTATAGGCTATATTTTTAATTATTTGTCAAAGGCACTCAGAGTGTTCACAAAGGTGCCTCTTGTTTAATAAATCAACTACAGTTGGCACGCCTCTTGATCGTCTCTACAGTGTCAACTTTGCAATTGGTTTATAGTGTCCCAAAATTTAGTAACTTACTTTTATGAAATGAGAACACGGGAGATGGTAGAAGAGGGACAATTCTTACAAATGAACTCCCTCGTCATTGGCACTGAATTATTTTCTCTTGAAGCATTAGACCCTTTCAGTGTATGTTCACATTGTCCCAGTTCCTTTTCCTCAAACAATTCTACCAGCTGTTTTTTTTCTGGTAATGTCGAATGCCTATTCTGTGCACACAATACCTTCAAGTGACATGGTGAAGGTACTACTGAAATATATTGTAGAACACATTATTGGGTTCAGTTATGCCTAGGCTTGGCTGAACTCAATTTTATTTTTTTATAATTTTGATGGATACTATTGATGTTTATTTTAAAGCATTTTCCCATTATTATCAATTTATGTTTTCACAGTTGTGCAAAATTATGAGTTTAAGCATTTTTATTTTTTATCAATTTACATTTTCACAGTTTGGGGAAATGATGGGGCAAATCAGACATTATTTAATGAGTAAACATTGAGATATAAAAGTTGCAATGCTTTATAAATGTTAAAGCACACATTGTCAACATCACATGCCAAAATATACAAAAGAAATATGCTTAAATTAAACTCCAATAAGTTCTCAAACAGCATTTTACTTACTTTGCCTTTCTGTAAATATAGATTATTACCAATGGAAATATTTTTCCATTGGTGTGTATACATGACAGTGAAATCAACATTTACCGATACAAATCTAGTCCTTCCTAGTAATACTGGTTTTGTGCAGTGTTGGGAGAGGGGCAGAATTATACCACTCCAGTGGGAGTTTCAGGAGACAGCGTGCAATATATACTCCTTTCCTGGCCAAACCCTGTGCCTTTCCAGTCAGTGGTGACTACAAAATGTACAGATATTATATTTTTTATTAAGAGCTTGTTAGTCAAATTATTTTCATTCGTGCCTCAAGTACAAGACATAAATCTTCTGCAGTGGTATAAATCTTATTTTTTATAAATCTCATTATCAATAGTTACAGCCAATTATTTTGCAATGTGACATATACTGCAGATTGTGTCTCATGATATATACCTCAGTCAAGATCTTTTTGATGTGTGTGTGTAAGTTACGAAGAATATTTTGTGACTTATCAATCATTATATTGCTTCTGTAGTAACTGTTCTGGCAGAAGCATCTTGTTGTGTGGAATAGAGCTACTGGGGTTTAATGGGCTTCAGAATAGCTGTCAGTGTAGTGTTTGAGTATGCTGCAGCAAGTATTTTTTGAGGAGGAAAACACAGTGTAGGGAGCAAACTGAGTACAAGATAGGACAGTTTTTATTACATGAGGAACCTGTAGAACTCTTTGTCAGAGGATGTTCTGAAAGCCAAGACTATAACAAAGTTCAAAAAAGAACTAGGTAAGTTCATGAAGGATAGGTCCATCAGTGGCTATTAGCCAGGATGGGCAGGGATGCAAAACTATGCTCTGAAGTGTCCTAGCCTGTGTTTGCCAGAAGCTGGCGAGACTGCATGAATCACTTGATGATTACCTGTTCTGGTCATTCCCTCTGAAACACCTGGTATTGGCCACTGTTGGAAGACAGGATACTGCGCTAGATGGACCATTGGTCTGACTCAGTATGACCATTCTTATGTTCTTATGATCCTCATATGTGGGGTGAGAAAGGAATTCTCCACAAGACCTTGGGTTTTTTTTCACCTTTCTCTGCAGTATGGTGTTTGGGTCACTTGCTGGGATTATCTGGGTAGCTCACTTAATCAATTCCCTGCCCTTGTAGAAGCCTCGGGCATTGGTGCAACTAGATCCTTCCTGTTCTCTGCCATTGGCACAGAATAGTTTACTCTCCCGTGAGTTGTAATACTTCAGTCTAATTTTGATTGTTGGGTTTGGTATGTGGGTGTTGGGTGGTATGTTATAGATGCGGTCAGTTTAGAAGATCTGATGGTCCATTCTGGCTTTAAATTAAACTCTCTATGACTGTGATTCAAGGATGGGACAGTTTTCATTCCAATTTGGAATGAAAATGAAAAGTTTCAAAAATCTTCACAAAAGGGCATGGAGCCCCAGCTCCGGGGCATTCCACCGGGCTCCTCTGCAGTCTGCCTGCTGCTGCCTACTGCAGAACAATGGACCCTGGATGCTTTGGGGTCTCAGACTCCAAGGTAGCCTGGCAAGCAGGCTGCTGAGGATCCGGAAAGGAAAGCTCTAGAAAACCAAGCAAATTGCTGACCAAGACCTGCCTGGCATTGAAATTTCCACAGAACGTTTCACCTAACATCCCCACAGAACATTGTGATTTCAACAAATCAGTTAATTCTGCCCTTGCCCCGAAAAGCTCCATCAGAACTTCTCCAACCAGCTCTAATATTTTTATTCTTTTTAAACAATTCATTTTTTTCTTCTTCTTTTTAAACTGTGTAACACTTCATGGACACGAGTGCATTCCAAGCAAACAACAGCCATTCAGATAGCAAGCTGAGCCCACTGCTTATTATGCATAGCATGGCCATTTTACTCTTATCTCTTCCTTTTGTCTGTTATTCTATCTGTTATGTCCTGTCACAATTCTAGGCTGTAAGCTCTCTGGTGCAGGGTTTTCTTATTTACACGTTAACATAATGCCTAGCACAATGTAATGCCTAGAAAACTGACTGGGGTCTCAAAGGAGCTACCACAGTACAAGTAATAAATAATAAAGCAAATGTAGCAACTTGAATATTTTGCCCTCCGGTATGAGCAGAAACAAATGAAAGTTGCATTATTTGTCTGAGTAGCAGAATTTGGCTTTTACTTTTTACTCTTTGTTCTCTGTCTGTTAAGGAAATTATAGGCAACAGGAAACTTAGTATTGAGTGTTATGTTGTCATTTCAAAATGTCATCTCACATCAAATCACACAAGACTCTAATGACAGGTTTCAGAGTAGCAGCCATGTTAGTCTGTATTCGCAAAAAGAAAAGGAGTACTTGTGGCACCTTCGAGACTAACCAATTTATTTGAGCATAAGCTTTCGTGAGCTAGAGCTCACTCTACAATTTGAGTAATCTAAAATTTATTTATTTGCACTATAACATTGAGCTTATTGACAGATAGACAGGTCCGATAACTCCACAAATAATGGTTTATAATGTGATTTTGTTTGTCAATACCTGCACCAGCACAAAAAATACACTAGTTTTAGCTTATGGAACCAATGGTGCTGGAAACTTCTGATACTTTAAATATTATTTACAGGTTAAAAACTCAAGTCAATATTTTAATATGTTGTTTATTGCTCTTTTGCGATTTTCTGATTATGCCAAGACCAGAGGCGGCTGAAAGCCTGCATGAATCATTTAGAAGTGATTTTTGGCTTGGAAATATGAAAGGACACTACTGACATTGTTTCCTACTCTTTAGTCTTTTTATGGCACTGAGCATTTTCTCCAAATGCCTTGCTGTTGCTAGGAATATGGAGGAATTGTAGAGGAGTTAATGCAGCCCCAGGGTACGCTAATTTTCCATTGGGATTTCTGATGGGCGTGGGGGGAGGAATATTGTGCATGACCTAGCTCCACCCCTGTCCTCCCCCCTTCTGCATAAAGCTGCCTCCCGAGTAACAGATCCTTGCTACACAAAGAGGACTCAATGGGAGCAGGACAATACTGTAGGTGTGGCTGTTCCCCTTCTCTTCCTGCGCAGAATGAACCCTCTACACTCCTTTAGTGACCAATTGATCTGGTCCCTGGTCTTTAGTGCAAATCACAAGATTCTCCAGAAGATGTAAATGCTTCTCCAACCTTGTGTTTATTAAGTAAATGTTCCAAATACGGAACATATCCAAAATCACGACAATTTGTTATGATGAGTAGCATTAACAAGAGCAAGACAAATGATATTGTGACAGTGTTTTGTTTCTTTCCAGCAGAGGCAGAATGGATTGCTTTGCTTAAGCAAACTGCAAGTAATGAGAGGGTGATATTCAGCATATAAAATAGGATTGATACATGTAATCATATATTAAAATGTTCTATTGATTACATGGAAAAAAAGTGAAATATAATTGAAATCACTTATACTCATTTATATGACAACGTGAAAAACACCTTTGTGGGAAATTTTTTCTATCGTTGTTTCAACCTTTCATTTTTATTCAATACATTATATTTTGCATCTATATGCTCTTTAGTATTACTACACAATGAGTTTGAACATGCAAAGCAATGTGCCATCTGTATATTGCTGGCATTTGGGCCCGTGGTGGCTCTCAGCTTCCTCTAATGGCTTCATGCAGAAGTTAAAGATAGGCAAGAGAACCAAACTTTCTGAAATTCCCTCACTCTGGGTCTTTGTTGCAGACTGTGTCCCACAATGAGGCCTTAGTAGGTTGATTGGCGGTGGGTACACACTGCTCCTTTTTGAAATGGCAATAAGGTGAAGATCACATCATGTTTCCTCTGCCTCTCTCTGCCATGCATCATCTTGACATGAACTCTGTGCAAAGCCAGAACCATCAATTCCTTCTGCAATGCGGTTCCTAGACGTAAGGGCAGGATTTTCATGATACAGTAAATAAACGAGTAATGTCAATTAAACTATCAAAGTGTATAGTGCCAAAAGCTTTATATTGGAAATTCTGGGGAATAGTCATGCAAATAAATTTTAAAAAAGCTTTTATGCATGACCTTAAATATCAGAAAAAATGTCTTACTCTTTAATCTGTGATGGAATGACAGATCTCTGCCCTAGAAAGAGCAGGAAGGAGTTAATAGTCTGTCCTAGAGGCAGGGACTGAGGCTATCCTCACTATATGACTCCCACCAGCAATAACAAGCTTAGAGAGAGGAAACAGGCTTCAGAGCTGGCTTGCTCAGGAAAAGTGATTTTGGTTATGTAGCAGAGATGACATAGAGGGTGGGTTGAGTAGCCAAGCCTGGAGGAAAGGCTTTGATCATTCTTTATGGTCTTGTTCATTTGTTAATAAAGTCAAAATAAAGGCATGAATTTTGAGCTTACACAGGATGTGTTTTAATATAGCTGGGAAAGTCACATGTTCACAGTCTGTATACAGTAGGGATGGGCAAACGTTTTGGCCTGAGGGCCACATCTGGGTATGGAAATTGTACGGCGGGCCATGAATGCTCACTAAATTAACAATTCAGAGATATTCAAATAAAGTCTATTTAATAAAGATATGTATTAGTGGAAATAAACATAAAATCTGACTTATTATTATAAATATACCATCATAACAACACATTACAATAATTAAACCAAACTTACCCGTTTTCCACGCCCTCTTTGATTAATGTGAACGATGCAGCTGGTCACTCTTCTTTACAATGGCATCAAAGTCCGGTGTCATTCTCATTGTGGAAATCCGTGATCATTCAAAGTTTGTATATAGTAAGGGATGTTACCAAGGTGGGACGGAGGACTCATGGGTGTGGCACGTGTGGGTGGGAGGCTCTACAGGGGTGGTACCAGGAACTCCTAGGGGCCCTGCTGGCAGTGACACCAATGCGGCCATACCCAGGCACCCCCACAGGCGGAGGCACCCTAGCTGAGATGGGTGTGGCCCCTGGACAGTTTTGAGAGTCTCGAGGGGGGGCCATAGGAGACTGGAAGGGTCTGGGCCATGGTGATTGGCTGATAAGGAATGAATCGAATCTCTTGGAGGAGCAGTGCCTCAGCGATTCGTCAGTGAAGGAGCTCGCGGTTCCTAATTGGACTCGATTAGGGGCGGTATCCTGCGATGCTGCTGGCCTTGATCATTGGTTAGTTTGGGCAGAGGCTGGCACGAGGAGGCTGGCGCTTCGGGGATTGGTCGTGTGCTGCTATGTAGGGGCGGGGCTCCGATCCCGGAAATAGCGCGGTGAAGTCTGGATAAGTGGTGCCATTGGCCCCTACGCAGTGTGGCTCTGCATGCGGGAAGATGATGCTCAACAAGGAATTGTTAATCAGGGGCTGGGGAGCACCAGGTGGGTGGAGTGGGGCAAGCCCCCAATGCCGCTCCCCAGCAGGAGCTCAAGGGACGGATTAAAAGGTCTGACGGGCCAGATGCGGCCTGCAGGCCATAGTTCGCCCACCCCTGGTATACAGTATATTCCAAAGCAATAGCTTCCAAAGTACACATTCCATATCACTCATGAATGACAAAGTTTTCTGCAGCTTTGTGGTGGAAAAAAAAAATCTCACCTTTATTTAGCAAACTTTCCTGCAGATTTGTGTTGGTCCTGCAGTCATTTAGCAAACTTGAAGCAAAAATGAATATAGTTTACTAGAAAATCAATTGCACTGTATGCGAAGCACTAACATAGGGTTCTGCAGAAATAGGAAAAATTCCCATTGTCTTTCAACAATTTTTACATTGTCTCTGGTTTGGGGGTTGGAGGGTGGGGCAGGAAGGTATTTTTGCACTGTCTCAAAGAATTCACATAATATTTCATGCAAAACAATATACATATTTTTAATAATGAAATTCATATCAAAAAGGCTCCCCATCACCCTGTTTTTGTGGTGGAAAGTAGCTAAATATGTAAGAGAAATGAAATGGTGCCCTGTACAAGACTAGCATTTTGTCTGTTTCATCTATGTTCATGATTCAATCAACTGAAACTGTATAGATTTATGCTAGCAAGATGTTTCATCTGTACACCTTCTCATATCTGACGATGAGGTTTAAATATTTGCTGTCAAAACACCCTGCTGATCTCTCTGCAGGTTCAGTTAATGGGGAAAAATATACAGATATATTGTACAAAAGCATTTTAGCTAGTGCAGTTCCATTTAGTCTTTAATTTGATGCATCTATGCATCACGAAAACAGCCGTTACAAAAAATACATAAATAGAAAGTCCAGAATTCATCTTCAGCTCCACTGAGCCTCACAATGGACTTTGTCTCCGGGGAGCATTGAGGGTGGATTGCGTATCACTTGCTGAGCTCTGCCTCTTTCCCCCCAACACCCGAAGAGCCACACAGTTCGGTCTACCTCAACAGCAGCTCAAGAAGGGTCTGTACCTCCTCTGCAGAGCAGTTGTTTTCTCAACTTCTCTCTTCAAACATACTTCTAATACTGGAAATTTAAGCTACCTGTTTTCACTGGGTCACAAATACAATCATTTGTCTGGCTGTAACTGATCCCCTATGAACTTCTGGGTTCTTCTATTCTGTGTCCAACTCTGCTTCCTCTTAGTGAGCCCAGCAATGCACGCACCGCCACAGAGGGAAGAGATCTAATACAAGTTGAGGAGCCCTCCTCAACTCAAGAGGCTATCCAGCCCTCCTCTCTAAAGAAAATTTGAAACAAATCTAACAATCTACCCTTAGGCTAACTCAGGGTAACTCCTTATCCAGGTTATCCATTTCCCTCACTCACTCAGACCAGGTTTCCTACAAAGTCAAGAACAAAAGAAAATCTCTGTCAGATCTGTCTGTTCCAAAAAGAAATTGCACGTCTTGCCCCAGTTTTCAGGCTTCTCTCTCAAAAGTAAGTGTTCCTCCTCTGAGATGCCTCATCCTAATCCATTTTGCTTCCACCTCAGAGGATGATATGTAGGGAGCCGATTTGCAGTAATTTGTCCCTACACTCCCTTGAATTTCAGCCGTGGGAGATAGGATTTCTCCCAGGTGAAGCTCATGAGCTCCAAAGAAAATAGTCCCTGAGCTCGGTGTGTGGGACAGAGTTAGGAGCGGTGCTAGACAGCTAGAGGGAGTGAGTTGAGCTGGCCCCCTACAGAGCTACTTCCTCTCCGTCACATTTGTTACCCTAGGTTTTCAGAATCAAGGCAGTGGTAACCTGTTTCTCTCCAGGCGCTGTCAGGAATAAATCAATGGGGACACAGCTCCTCCGTCTGATAAATGATTGGTACAAATAAGAGTGTTTTTACGTAAAACTACTTTTTGTTAGATCTTAAGCACACACACACTGTCTCAGTAGGTTCAGAGTGTAACGCCGACAGACCCGAGTCGTCAGTGGGCGGGATTGAACCTGGGGCCTCTGCAGCTTAGTGCATGAGCCTCTATTGCATGAGCTAAAAGCCCTATGGCTGTTAGCTAGGGTTGTAGAGCAGACTCATTAATCTCTCTTTCTAAGTGGTCTTGGTGCCACTAGAAAGCACACAGCATTAATCATTAATCTCTCTGTTTGTGGTCTCGGTGCCACTAGATGGGACAGAGCACCTCACACAGGAGGTGTGTGGGTTACAAGAGCATCCCAAACATTTATATTTATCCAAAGTCTGAGATGGTTTAGAGGAATCAGCAACCAGCCAACCTCAAGTCATGAAGAAGAAACATAGGAGGAATTTACACTGAGTGAAGAAATCTGCAGCATTTAGGTGTAAGGCTACAGCCCAGCACCCAACTTCAATACCTGGGGGTGCTGGGCAGATGTGTGGTGGGGAAAGGAATCCTCTCTTCCAAGCCATGAAGTGGCTACAGAGCCACTCTGCAGAGTTTATTCCTGCTAAGTGACTATGGTAGCTTCCACGGGGCTTTGCATGGCGGAGAGGTTTGCTAGATAGACTGGTTTGCTGTGGTAGATTCTGCAGGGCTTTGCATGGCTTTGCATAGGGAGAGGTTAGCTGGATCCCTGTAGAACTGTATCCTCAAGCCCGGCTCCTCCTTTGTCCTGCCCATGCACCACCCCCACTATGCTGCTATGCAGGAATATATTGCAGAGATATGCACCCTCTAATACCACCCTTCACCTTGTGCAGCAGAGCCACTCTAGTTCTGCTTGGTTTGTAGGGGATCCTCCATGGTCACAAAGGCAGATGCAGGATTTCTCCCTCACTGTAGATTGCATTAAAATTTTCTAACCCAAGCACAACATTTACTCACCCACACTTACTGTGTGGGAACAGGGAAACAACTTGCTTGCTGAGATGAGGGCGTGAATGTAAATTATATAATACCTTGGGAAAAAAATAAACACACAACCATTAAGCCTTGCAAAATTCCAATGAGCTGATTTTATTTTGACAGTTTAATGTTACTTCTGTAGATCTACAGTGACATGCCTCCATTTTGACTTCATGCTGTCAGCGCTGTAGATTTATCCTGACACTGTTGTATTTCATCTTGATACCATAAGCTTGATTTGACATTGCAATGCCACCTCCATAAATTAATATTGTCATTCTTAGCCCATTGTCTTGATATTTATTAAAGTGAAAGACAGGAGCTACAGTGTCGGCGATTGGGGTCAATGCAAAGGAAAATTTTTGTGGGGTATCTAAGAAGTGTGCACAAGCAGGTGCTGGCACAACTGATGAGGGCAAGGGGTTGTGCTAGGTGACTGATAATCACTGGTAGGTGTTTTAGGGACAGAATGACAACAGATGACACCCTAGTAAGAGGTGGTCCTTAAGAAGCATGTGCACTTAAGAGGTGGTCCTTAAGAAGTCAGTCTGTTTTCAATTTCACTTTCACTTTCTCAGCCTCTAGCCAGAGCCTCCATTGAGGGTAGGTGGTGGTGGTGATGGTGGGTGTTCCAAAAGGTGAAATTAAATAGCTCGGGCACCAGGACGTGTTCTGAAAACAGACATTCCCAACACTAAGGAACAAATGGTAGCATACTGTATCCTTGGGGTTGTGGAACTCAGATGTGATCTGTTTTATTTCCCTTTGATATCATCATTGTCTTCATGGGCTCATATCAACAACTGAATTTCATTTTGACCTTGTACTACCTTTACAAAGAGACAAAGACACTGTTTCCCCTTGTTTTGATATCTGATCAGAGTTGCATTAACATTGTTCAGATAAGACCTTGAGCAACAAAGTCCTGTCTGCTCTGCATGCACATAAATATCTCATGGCACTATTTGTAGGAGTTTTTACTATAGCACCCTGGGTCAAAAAGTTCCTTTCCCCCCCTCTGTTGCCCAGAGTGCTGGTTGCTGCCCTCCACTCCAGAGATAGCTGCTATTGAAAACTTCTCCGTGCAGCACAGCTGTTCTTCTGGTGAATTTGTATGTCCAATGCACTGCTAGTCCCAGAAAAAATTATATGGTGCTTGTTCATTTTCCCCATGGCTGTGGGAACTGTGCTGTGTTTCATAGACATAGGGCTGTCAAGCGATTAAAAAAATTAATCGCATGATTAAAAAAAGTAATTGCAATTAATCGTGCTGTTAAACAATAATAGAATACAATTTATTTAAATATTTTAGACGTTTTCTACATTTTCAAATATATTTATTTCAATTACAACACAGAATATAAAGTGTACAATGCTCACTTTATTTTTTATTACAAATATTTGCACTAAAACAAAAGAATAGTATTTTTCAATTCACCTAATACAAGTACTGTAGTGCAATCTCTTTATCATGAAAGTTGAACTTACAAATGTACAATTATGTACAAAAAAACCCCTGCATTCAAAAATAAAACAATGTAAAACTTTAGAGCCTACAAGTCCAATCAGTCCTACTTCTTGTTCAGCCAATCGCTCAGACAAACAAGTTTGTTTACATTTGCAGAAGATAATGCTGCCAGCTTCTTGTTTACAATGTCACCTGAAAGTGAGAAGAGGTGTTTGTATTACACTGTTGTAGCCGACGTCGCAAAATATTTACATGCCAGATGCACTAAAGATTCATACGTCACTTCATGCTTCAACCACCATTCCAGGGGACATGCGTTCATGCTGGTGATGGGTTCTGCTTGATAACCATCCAAAGCAGTGTAGGCTGACACATGTTAATTTTCGTCATCATGAGTCAGATGCCACCAGCAGAAGGTTGATTTTCTTTTTTGGTGGTTTGGGTTCTGTAGTTTCTGCATCAGAGTGTTGCTCTTTTAAGACTTCTGAAAGCATGCTCCACACCTCATCCCTCTCAGATTTTGGAAAGCACTTCAGATTCTTAAACGTTGGGTTGCGTGCTGTAGCTATCTTTAGAAATTTCACATTGGTATCTTCTTTGCATTTTGTAAGATTTGCAGTGAAAGTGTTCGTAAAACGAACATGTGCTGGATCATCCTCTGAGACTGCTATAACGTGAAATATACGGCAGAATGCGGGTAAAACAGAGCAGGAGACATACAATTCTCTCCCAAGGAGTTCGATCACAAATTTAATTAACACATTATTTTTGTAACAAGTGTGATCAGCATGGAAGCATGTCCTCTGGAATGATGGCCGAAGCATGAAGAGGCATATGAAAATCTTTAGCACATCTGGCACATAAATATTTTGTGACGCCAGTGTGACAGTGCACCCCGTAAGGCTTAATGGAAATATGCTTATGAATGTATATATATAACATAACCTTTACATAAGCCTTATGGGGTGCAACAGTGCCATGCAAATGCCTGTTCTCACTTTCAGGTGACATTGTAAATAAGAAGTGAGCAGCATTATCTCCCATAAATGTAAGCAAACTTATTTCTCTTAGCGATTGCTGAACAAGAAGTAGGAGTGAGTGGACTTGTAGGCTCTAAAACAAAACTTTTACATTGTTTTGTTTTTGAGTGCAGTTATGTAAAAAAAACCCCTACATTTGTAAATTGCACTTTCATGATAAAGAGAGTGCACTGCAGTACTTGTATGAGGTGAATTGAAAAATACTATTTCTTTTGTTTATCATTTTTACAGTGCAAATATGTGTAATAAAAATAATATAAAGTGAGCACTGTACACTTTGTATTCTGTGTTGTAATTGAAATCGATATATTTGAAAATGTGAGAAACATCCAAAATATTTAATAAATTTCAGTTGGTATTTTATTGTTTAACAGTGCGATTAATCGTGATTAATTTTTTTGAGTTAATAGCGTGAGTTAACTGTGATTAATGGACAGCCCTACATAGAACTATTACTTGCTGCCAAAACTTTTTCGTATATAGAGTGGTCAGCATTAAATGGTCAGCAGTCTCAACAATTTACCATAACTGTACTTGGCCTTTACACTTAAAGCTGATTTCTGTAATAACTGGTTGTTAATGGTTAGAAAACGTTAACGACTTCTACTGTATCACACAGATAACACTGGAGATAAACAAAAAATTGTGGGAGGAAAAGGGGTGGTGGCTCTACTAATTTGAGGACCCATCCCAGAGTACATCCTCAAGAATTTGAGTCCTACTTAGGGATTCATCACCGCCCTACATTTTAGTAAGGCAGCTCGCCATGTGAAGAATTAGGCAATTTAGTAGTCAATAGGATTCTGATAGCTCAGTGAATGATTTACAATGGAGAAGGAAGAGATAAGATTAGAAATGCATGCTGTAATTAAGATGTACCTGCTGTAAATAATGGAAATTTACCATAAAATTCATGCACATGAGAAATGTTAGAACTCTCTGTCATAAAGGATCAGTAGTCCCTGACCCTCCATTTGGATCCATGCAGGCAGATCCCCCTTCCCTTTTAAGTCATTGGGGCTCCAGAGAGGCACAGATCTATTTGCAATTATCCCTGTCTCAGGACCACATCATGCCATCAATTTTTAAGCAGAAGTCTCCATTAAAATCAATAATGGAGTCTGCTTAAAAATCACTGGCAGAATATGAGCTGTGGTTCCTAAATGTTTTAGTAACTTATTGTTAAACGGAGCATTGATTTTTTAACAAAACTATTCCCAAATCATTGAAATTAATAGAACTGAAAAGGACTTTTTATAAAAGAGGTGATCATTTTAAACTAGTATAATTTTAGTGAAGTATTATTAGATTTTATTACTTTTGTTGTCTCCAAACAAATTTTGTGATTCCATCAGATGTGTTTGCTATGCCATAATGTTTGTGGGAAGAGGCTGGATCTGTTGCTTATAAAATCAAATTCCATAATCTTTCCCTAAAGGAGGAAAAGAAATTGATTCAATATAGCTTTTTAATTGCTACAGAGAATTAAAACACAACAGAAATGAAGTGACAGAATTATCCCTTCTCATAGTTACTTTACAGATTCTCCACCAATGTCTAATACAAAACAGATGCCAAAGGGCAATGTGATAGAATGATAAAACCAGCTGATTTTCCCCACTGTGGAATGAATTGAGCTACAGCATTTAATATTGTTATCTGGCTGTTGTAAAGAAGTCACAGTCACTTTTGAAAGAGGTAGTAATTGTCCTAAAGGAAAATAAAATAGAATTTCATGCTTGGCCGTAGGGAGATCTCTGTCAGTCTGTACCCGTGTTTGTGGTAATGTTAATAGATATTTGCTTTTCACCTTGCACATCGTGATCAAAGGTGGGGAATCCTGCCATCCCTTGTGTGAAGAGCATGCTGGCCCAAACTGCATTGGAGATAACACAGTTCTATCACACAGGTTGCAGGTCACAAAGCGGCTGTGCAGAGACACTGTGCACCCCCTTCTATGCTGTGGAGAAATTGTGATGTTAAAATTCATCTGTGGCACTAAAAAGGAGGGATTTGTGAGTGGGACGGGGACAGGGAGAGTGTCTTGCAAAAGTAATTGACCAAAAACCCAGCTGGGGATGAGGAGACCATAGAGACTGGGGTTGCCAGGTGTCCGGTTTTCGACCGGAATGCCCGGTTGAAAAGGGACCCTGGTGGCTCCGGTCAGAACTGCTGACCGGGCCATTAAAAGTCCGGTCAGTGGCGCAGCAGAGCTAAGACAGGCTCCCTGCCTGCTTGGCTCCATGTGGCTCCTGGAAGCAACGGCATGTCCCCTCTCTGGCTCCTAGGCTTAGGGGCAGCCAGGGGACTCTGCGCTGCCCCTACCCCAAGTGCCATCTCCGCAGCTTCCATTGGCCGGGAACTGTGGCCAATGGGAGCTGCGGGGGTGGCACCCGTGGACAGGGCAGCACACAGAGCTACGTGGCCGCACCTCCACATAGGAGCCAGAGGAGGGACATGCTGCTGCTTCCAGGAGCTGCCTGAGGTAAGTGCCGCTTGGAGCCTGCACCCCTGCCCCCCTCCTGTTCCCCAACCCCCACCCCAGCCCTGATCCCCCTCCCACCCTCCAAAACCCTCAATCCCAGCCCCGAAGCACTCTCCTGCACCCAAACCCCCTCATCCCTAGCCCCACTTCAAAGCCTGCACCCCCGCCAGAGCCCTGATCCCCTCCTCGTGCCCCAGCCTCCTGCCCCAGCCCTGATCCCCCTCCCGCCTTTGAACCCCTTGGTCCCAGCCTGGAGCCCCCTCCTGTACCCCAAACCCCTCATCCCCAGCCCCACACCAGAGCCTGCACCCCCACATGGAGTCCTCACCCCCTCCGCACCCGAACCCCCTGAGCCAGCCCAGTGAAAATAAGCGAGTGAGTGAGGGTGGGGAGAGTGAGCGACAGAGGGAGAGGGGATGGAGTGAGTGGGGGGCAGGGCTTCGGAGAAGGGATGGTACCTCGTAGGAGGGGCAGGGCAAGGGTGTTCAGTTTTGTGCAAGTAGAAAGTTGGCAACCCTAATAGAGACTACAGACTGGCGACTGAGGGGTTTGAGTTGGTGGGTTCCCCCTTCATCCTGTCTCCAGTGAATTCATCTTTGCACAGCTTGTTTACACAGGATTTGTGCAACTGATGAGGGTTTTACCCATACACTTTGATCCCACAAAGGGCTCTGTCCTTGCTTCCACACACAGTTCCACTTGAGATCTGTGACTCTGCCTGTAGGGGTTGGTGCTGACAGAACCATTGTGGGATTTGGTCATCAGTAAGGAACTAGAAATTTAACAGTTCTTAAAGTACCATTAGTAAGCAACATCTGTATATATTGGCAAAACGCCTTTCATATAGAACACCGTCTCCTCAAATTAACTTCACTTTTCTGGCCTAAATACAAACATCACAAAGCCTCCTTTGGGAGCATGGGAAAGTGAAGGGGGTAGGGCAAGGATGGAGGGAACAAAGGACTATTAGTGACCAGAAATGGAAAACTTGTTAAATATGCCTGCCGTGTTGATTCTTTGAGGTCAGGAACTGATTTTTTTTGCATACACACACCCAAAGCCAGGATTTATTAACCTTCTAGATGATCAAGTGAGCTGTAGCTCACGAAAGCTTATGCTCAAATAAATTGGTTAGTCTCTAAGGTGCCACAAGTACTCCTTTTCTTTTTGTGAATACAGACTAACACAGCTGTTACTCTGAAACCTGACACAAAGACCATAGTTTTTCTTGGGCATTTTGGGAGGAGGTGGACTGTGAGAAGATGGAACTGTGGGACATTTTACAACATGATTATTGATTGGTGAGTGTTTGTGAAAGCTGTGTGGGCAGTGAATTATTATATTGCAGTTGCTACTTGCGTTTTGTTTTGTTTTGTTTTAAGAATTAGGAGTTAACTTTTGTGAAAGCTCTCAGGTGGGCAGGTATAGTGACTCCAAATTGAAATGAAGAAATAGTAAATGATTAAATGACTTCATCATAGAATCGTAGGGCTGGAAGGGACTGGGAGAGGTTTTCTAGTACAGTCCCCTGCACTCAAGGCAGGACTAAGTATTAACTAGACCATCCCTGAGGGGTTTTTTTCTAAACTGCTCTTAAAAAAGTCTCCAATGACAGCCCCCCTAAGCAATTTATTTCAGTGCTTAACCACCCTGACAGTATGTTTTTCCTAATGTCTAAACTAAAGTGCCGTTAAGCCCATTGCTTAGTCCCAACCTCAGAGGTTAATGAGAACAATTTTTCTCCCTCCTCATTGTAACAACCTTCTATGTACTTGAAAACTGCTATCATGCCTCCCATCACTCTTCTCTCCAGACTAAACAAACTCTTTTTTTTTCAATCTTCCCTAATAGGTCATTTAATCATTTTTGTTGCTCTTCTCTAGACTTTCTCCAATTTGTCCACATCTTTCCTAAAATGTGGCACCCATAACAGGACATAATACTTCCGCTGAGGCCTAGTCAGCATGGAATAGAGCAGAAGAATTACTTCTTGTGTCTTGCTTACAACATTCCTGCTAATACATCCTTGAATGATGTTTGCTTTCTTTGCAACAGTGTTACACTATTAACTCATATTTATGACCCCCCGGATCCCTTTCTGCAGTACTTCTTCTTAGGCGGTCATTTCCTATTTTGTATGTGTGCATCTCAGTTGTATTTCCCTAGTTTGTTTATGAGATGGTCATGCAAGACAGAATCAAAAGCCTTATTAAAGTCAAAATATACCACATCTACTGCTTCCCCCCATCCACAAGACTTGTTACCCAGTCAAAGAAAGCTATTAGTTTTTTTTGACATGATTTGTTCCTGATAAATCCATGCTGACTGTTACCTATCACCTTATTTTGTCTAGGTGTTTGCAAATTGATTGCTTAATTATTTGCTCCATTATCTTCCTGGGTACTGAAGTTAAATTGGCTGGTCTGTAATTCTCTGGATTATCCTTATTCCCCTTTTTATAGATTGTCACTGTATTTACCCTTTTCCAGTCCTCTGTAATCTCTCTTGTCTTCCATGAGTTTTCGAAGATAATCGCTAATGGCTCAGATATCTCCTCTGTCAGCTCTTTGAGTATTCTAGGATATATTTCATCAGGCCCTGTTGAATTGAAGACATCTAACTTGTCTATGTAATTTTTAACTTGTTCTTTCCCTGTTGTAGCCTCTGATCCTACCTCATTTTCACTGGTGTTCGTTATGTTAGATGTCCAATTGCTGCTAAACTTTTTGGAGTAAACTGAAACAAAAAGTCATTTAGCACTTCTGCCATTTCCATATTTTCTGTTATTATTTTTACCCCTCATTGAGACAGGTCTACCCTGTCTTTGGTCTTCCTCTTGCTTCTAATGTATTTGTAGAATGTTTTCTATTGTCTTATTATCCTTAACGTTTCTAGCTAATTTCATTTTGTTTTGAACCTTGACCTTTCCAAATTTGTCCCTACATACTTGTTATTTTTTTATATTCATCTTTTGTAATTTGACCTAGTTTCCACTTTTATTAGGTCTCTTTTTTTGAGTTTCAGATGATTGAAGATCTCCTGGTTAAGCCAGGGTGGTCTCTTGCCATGCCTCCTATCTTTCCTATACAGTGGGATAGTTTGCTCTTGTGCCCTTAATAATGTCTCTTTGAAAAACTGCCAATTGTTTTCAATTGTTTTTCCCCTTAGACTTGCTTCCCATGGGATCTTACCTACTAACTCCCTGAGTTTGCTCAATTCTGCCTTCTTGAAATCCATTATCTTTATTGTGCTGTTTTCCCTCCCACGATTCCTTAGAATCATAAACTCTATCATTTCATGATCACTTTCACTCAAGCTGCCTTCCACTTTCAAATTCTCGACCAGTTCCTCCCTATTTGACAAAAACAAATCTAGAACAATCTCTCCCCTAGTAGCTTTCTCCACCTTCTGAAATAAAAAATTGTCTCCAATACATTCCAAGAATTTATTGGATACTATGTGTCCTGCTGTGTTATTTTCCCAACAGATGTCTGGGTAGTTGAATTCCCATCACCACCAAGTCCTGTGCTTTGGATTATATTGTTAGTTGTTTTAAAAAAGCCCCATCCACCTCTTCGTCCTGGTTAGGTCTGTAGTAGTTCCCTAGCATGATATCACCCTTGTTTTTTATCCCTTTTATCCTTATCCAGAGATTTTCAACAAGTCTGTCTCCTATTTCCATCTCAACCTCAGTCCAAGTGTATACTTTTTGATAAATAAGGCAACACCTCCTTGCCTGTGAGTAGTCCCATTTAGAGATGAGCACATAACAGATTTTGGTTTACTGGCCATTCCGAAAAATAAAAGTAAAATATTGTTTCAAGATGAACTGAAAACAAAGTTTTTCAACATCTCTGGTGAATCGAAAAGTTGAAAAAAATTGTTTTGACAAAATTGAAATGTTAAGTTTTTATTTTGATGATTTTAAAATATTTTTGATTTTTTAAAAGTAAAATTAAAAGATATTTTGACCCAAAAATCACTTCAGACCAAAAAAACAAACAAACAAACAATTTTGTTTTCAGAATTATGGGGGAGGGATTTTTTTTAAACAAAATAATTCGACAAAGCCAATTCAAATTTTCAAAATATTTTTGATTCACTGAATCTGCATTTTTTTCCCCCCCAAAAATTTAGTCTGAAATATTTTAGCTAGAGGTAGTCCAGTTGAAGTCAATGGGACTAATCAAACTGTGTAAAGTTTAAGAGAGTCATGGACCTTGATCCCGCAAAGACTTAAGTGAGTTCGAAGTATTCAGTATTCAGAAACATGTTCTAGTTTTCTGAAGTCTTATGCAAAATGGGGTTAAAGTCTGTTTTTTAAAAGTATCTCTGTACTTGCCTGAGCCAGCCCTAAAAAAGATAGTGTAGGAAGATCTCATAGTTATTGAGTGACTAGTTGTTTGTCACCGCTAATTTTTTTTCTTTCATGTTAAGAAAGTTGACTATTTTAAAAAATGATGATGAAACTAATTATGAACTATACAGCAGTGAGTTTAATAATAACTGTGAGGCAAATCTTAGCAGTGTATTAAAGATGTACGGTAGGACACCTGCAAAAGCAATTTGATTAAAGCGAGACAGCTGGGACACATGCAGGGCAGGTTGTGCTTAGCTAACTTGCTGGAATTCTTTGAAGACATTACTTCCATAATAGATGAAGGAAAAGGAGTTGATGTAGTACAGTTTTTTTCAACAGCTTTTTGATGGAGATAGAGTCCTGTGAAAAGTGATAGTGGATAGAAAACTGGGTTATGAATCTGAAGTGAATGATAGCTGTGAAAGGACACTTTTCAAGAAAAAGGAATACAAGGGAGGTGTACCACATGTTGGCCTTAGTATACTTATTAGAACAGATCCTTGCTAACTGTCCCACTTTATAACTATAACACAGTAAAAGTGGTTCTCTCTTATTCTTGCTCAACAAAAAATTAATAGCAGGGTGCTGTACTGCGGTCTCAGAGTCCTGTTGATTTCATCATTATCTTCCTATACTATACTACATTTACTAGAGGATTATCCAGCATCAGCACTTTTGTAAAGCAAATGACAATTGTTAAATGAACAAGGCGGGCCAGATCCACCACTGTGCTCCAGTTGCTTTGTGCTGCTCCAGTGGGAGTTGAGTTTTATAGCTGCTTTGTGTCATGGGAGTAGAGCAAAGCAGCCAGGGCATATGGGTGGCCCAGTAGATTTTGTGATGACTTATCCTTGCTGTATTAGATGTGTATTTCATTCATTCATTCATTCAAAAAACTCAATTATTCTCCTACTCTTTTCTGCCAATTAGCAAGATTCTACTGCATAACAAAATGATTTGGACAAAGCTATAGAAAACAAAAGGTCAGATTCAGCTATAGCAGTGTAAATGCAGAGTAGCTCCATAGAAGCCAGAGTTACTCTAAACTTACAACAGTAGAACAGAGATCAGAATCTGGCCCTAGACCTCCAAGGGCCAGACAGTCCAGACATGCATGAGTGTGCAAGAGAGGATGAGGGTGCAGATAACCCCTAACCACAGGCTAGCTCTGCGGTTGCTGATTGAAAGCCACTGCTCTATATTAGTGACTGTGGTGGCACTAGCCTGCCTAATGAGGGCATGGAAAGGTGGAGGGGAAGGGCCAGCAGAACAGAGCAGAGCTGGATGGGTGCAATGGGGAGCACGCGCTTTACAATTATAAAGGAGGAGTGAGCTGTCTGTGGATTGTAATGTTAAAGGATAACAATGGCTATCTAAATCCACCCCACCAACAGCCAAACTGTTATACTTGTCATTCATAGATATGATCTGTCAAAGAGTGAAAGCTTTAGCCCTTGTATCCCTAAGTAGTAAGATGCTGAGGGGACATGTGCTTTGCCTGATTTCTCACAATCTCTGCCTCTGCAATAGCCCCATTCCCCTCCTCACTCTCCCTTCCTCTCTTATATCCTTCCCAGCTTCTGAAAGAGCTTTACCTCTCTGCAACCTCTCCTTCCCCTCCCTCCCGCTATTCCAGAAGCACTAAAAATGCTCCCCAGAAGTGAGTGAAGCACCCCATGTTGTTTATTTCTGTCTCACTTATGTCCTGGCTCCTTCAGAATGAAACTGTGCTGTGCTCCACTCCAGGCTGGTTTTGCCCTGGTCCAGGTTGCTGATGATGCTCTCAGCTGACCACCCCTGCCTGCTTTCTACAGGGCAAGACCCAACACCAGAGGGACAATGTGGAGTTCCCACACAGGAGAAAGTGGAATGGGGCTGGAGCAGTCCTTACTCAACTGCTTCTATCCCCAGACACGGGCCTTTCCTTTTCCCTGCCACATTGTCCTGCCCCTACTTCCCCCTACTGGCCTACCTGGTCATTTACAATAGCTCGGGACTCGCTGGGGTCCATAGTGTTACTAGTACTGAGAGTTGTGGACCTAAGTTAGAATGAATGTATGTGGAACATCATTGTCCCCATTTAGTCACAGGGAAACATAGACTAATCCAATACACAGCTCAGCAGCCCCAAGCACCTCAGGTATAAAACTCTGCCAAATGAAATCAGTGCCATGCTCTTGAATTGCTGAGGCTTAGTTACTGAAAGAAAGGGATACAAATTAAACTACAGTCAGTCAGACACCAACTTATCCAGAAAAGTGCCTTTAAAAAAACCCAGCAGTATTTCTGAGCAAGCTCTGAACTACTATGTTTACTAAAAACTAACAGAATACAGTAAGCATCAATATGATCAAGTTAATATTGTCGGTAAGCAGACAATGTAATCTGATTGACTCAAGTGCATAAGTGATTTATAAGTATTGTTATAGAAGCTTGCTCGTGGAGTATTATACTGTATCAGCTGACATGCAAGCTATCAGTTTCATGTCTTATTCAAAAGACAATGACAGGAGTCAAAATGCCACCAAGCAAGCAGGGATAGTGGCAGAGTTTTATCTCTTCAAGTATTAGTATGAATCTTTTTCCTTTTGATAAGCAGAAATACAACTTTTTCATTGAACTGCCCCTGAGTGGACACAGTGATCTGTATTTTTTTGTATTGTATAGTCATGAGTGATCAGTCATCTGAAAAATCAACTTTTCTTTCTTTCTTTCTTTCTTTCTTTCTTTCTTTCTTTCTTTCTTTCTTTCTTTCTTTCTTTCTATTAATACATTAATGCAAGGACTGTGCTGCCTAGTAATGGGCCAGATTATGATAACCCCTAGTCACATTGAGTAATACCTTATTCCACAAGTAGACCTGTAAATTAGAATAGGACTACTCATGGAGTAAAGGCCCTGCTCAACTTGAATCGGGGTGGCACAGTCTGGCCTAATGTGATGAAAGGGTTTTTGAATAAGATTTGTACAAAAGTTATTCAAGTGAATGTGTTGAAGGACTGTAAGATTGGGGCTTTTATGTTTGCAGTATTACATTCCTTTTAAAAAGTTCATTAGATGAGCTACCGTAATAAATCTTGTTTAAACAACAAGAAAATAGATTGACTACAGGGTGTGGAAAGCCACTGTGTATGGAACAAAGGAACTTTGTCTCTTGAAGAATACTTTTGTAACTAACAGTGGGCCTGATAGCAGGGAAGGAAGGATGGTTTTCTGCTCTGGATGTGGGAAGATGGTTAGAGCACAGGAAAGGAAGTCAAGAGATACAGAAACCGATTCCTGCCTAGTGTAAATTGGTATCACTCCATTGATAAAAGGGTGGGAGCTGGGTGAAAGTGTGCCGTGTTTAAGGAAACAAAGTGGTGGTTAGATAAAGAGAACTCTGTTTTCTTAAACACGGCACACTTTCACCCAGCTCCCACCCTTTTATCTAGCTTCTCCATAACATCTCCATAACATGGGGGAGGTTTAGATTGGATATTAGGAAAAACTTTTTCACTAAGAGGGTGGTGAAACACTGGAATGCGTTACCTAGGGAGGTGGTAGAATCTCCTTCCTTACAGGTTTTTAAGGTCAGGCTTGACAAAGCCCTGGCTGGGATGATTTAACTGGGACTTGGTCCTGCTTTGAGCAGGGGGTTGGACTAGATGACCTTCTGGGGTCCCTTCCAACCCTGATATTCTATGATTCTATGATTCTATGATCTAACCCACCAACCTCCTTCTGTGCAGTTTCCTCCTACCATCCCTTTCCACACTTACCACCATTGATTCTGTAGTTAACAACATCAACTCCATCATTGATGTATATCTCTAATGCACCATCCATTCCACTAAACCCCATCCATGTAACTCATACTGTGCACCCACCTCCTGAACTCTTGTTCTCATGCCACTGCACATCTCTGGTGAAAATGAAAGAACTGCATAGCTTTCCTTCACTGCTAATTTATTCTTTCCTTCCACACCGCTGCCCTCTTCCTTGCAAACCAGCTCTACCTGTCAAGTCAAATACCTACAAGTCCTCTCCCCTCTTTTTTCTCTCCTGCCCACCGCTTAGGACCTCACTGACTTCTTCAAAGAGATTTCCTCCTGGCCCTTCCCAACACCATGTCCTTCTTTTCTCTTGTAATTAACTGAGGTATCTTATCTACACTCCACCTACATGCCCTCCATATGTCCCTTTCACTGCCTCCCTTCCCGGATACTGACTGCTGTTGGTCCCCACCCTAACCCGCTCCACCTCTCCAGACTCCTTCCCTTCTAAGTACAATAACCCACTTCCTGAAAAACACTGACCCTCAAACTCAGCTGTCTCTCCAGTTACTCTCTCATCTCCAAAGTAATTGAATTTGCAGTTTAAAACCATTGCTTTGGCTTCCTCTCCTCTAATTCACTCCTGGGTGCACTCTAGTCTGGCTTCTGCCCTCTCCTAGCTACTTAAACTGCTCCCACTATCCTACAGTGACCTTTTCTTTGTCAAAGGTGAGGGCCTTCACTTCTCGTTCATTTTCCTGGACCTCTCTGCTGCTTTTAATACCACTGCTCACTCAATTCTCCTTGATGTCCTTTAATCCTTGGCACAGGCCCCTTATTCTTCTACTGCCACCTCTCCAGCCATTCTTTCAGCATCTCTTTTGAAGGTTATCATAGAATCATAGAATATCAGGGTTGGAAGGGACCTCAGGAGGTCATCTAGTCCAAGCCTCTGCTCAAAGCAGGACCAATCCCCAATTTTTGGCCTAGATCCCTAAATGGTCCCCTCAAGGATTGAACTCATAACCCCAGGTTTAGGAGGCCAATGCTCAAACCACTGAGCTATCCCTCCTGCCCTTATCTCTGGCTGTCTGTGGCAGCCCCTGAGGTCTCCTTGGCCTTATCTTTTCCTCCCTCTACATCTCATCGCTGGGTGACCTCATCTTCTCATACACATTCAAGTGTTATCTCTGTGCTGATGTTTAAAAACCTATCAAATCATGACCTGTTTACCTCTGTCCAGAAATGCATTTCAGCCTGTCTCTGCAACATTTCTGCCTCGATGGCTTGCTGACAACTTAACACAGCAAAAGCAGAGGTCCTTATCTGTCCCCTTAAACCCTCTACACTTCCCCCCATCAATATTCTCTGCAGTCAGTTAATATTCGTGCTGTCTAAAAGTATACAACCATAAATCCCCTTTTCTCTGGCTTTGTTGACACCACCACCACCCTTCCGGTCACCTACATTTGCAACCCTGGTTTCATCTTTGACTCTTTCATTTTTATCTCCACTTAGGCGCTCTAAAATTTTTACTGTTTTCTACAATATTTCTAAAATATATCTGTATTGCCACAATGCTAGCTCATGCTCTCATAATTTACCTTTTTCATTATTTCAGTCTTCTCCTCTCCAAATTTCCTTGCTTGTTCTCATTCCCTTTGCACTAATCCATCCTAAATGCTGCTGCCAAGATCATATTTATTTTGCACACACAGTTCATGTCACCTTCCTTCATGAATCTCTGCATTTGTTTCCCACCTGCTTCAGTGAAGGATATAAGAATATCTTCATTTGCAAAGCTGTCCAGGCAGTGTTCTCTGCCTCCATTTCCTCCTAAGTGTCATCCAAAGGTCTCCTGACTGTTTCCTTTGTCTGCTTTTCTTACTCCATGCTCCCTTCAAGTTGTCCTGGGCCCTGGCACACTCCGTTGATGTGTATCAATCACTCTCCGTCTCCTCCTTCAAATTTCACTTCTTAATTCTAACCTATTCCATGAGGCATACTTGCAGTTGCTTCCATGCATAGCCCTTTGTTTTGTTACCTGTGCTGTACTTGTCTGTGGTTTTTTTGTGTGCTCATTGTCCAGCAGCTTAATTTTCACTTGCTATTTTTTACCTGTCGTGAAGCTCTGTAGACCATTAATGCATTACTGATATATCAGTAATAATCCTCTCATTAGTAGCATTCTAAGGCAAAATGGTTGTTTTCTCCCCCAGGTATGCTTTGCTGGGTTTTCGGCGTAGTTATGAGGATACAAAAACTATTGCTTCAAACTGTCTAGAATTAAACAACCAATTTAAAATAGCTGTGATCTGTGTATAGAAAGCAATATGTTATTTAGCAACAGGAAATATCTCCCATTGAAGAGAATCCAGGTGTCATTTCTTTTGTAAACTCTTTTAAGACTGCCAGCCAAGAGGAAGTTAGCCTCCAGGTGACTCCAGCAAATATAATATAAAACATACAAGAACACGTTTTTCTATATTCACACATTCAGGGATTATGAGCAATGGCATTTTAGGTTTATTCCAAAATCTTAGAATAAACTGGGTTATCATCAATAATTGGTTTCATTTTAAAATCTTAACATTGTATTCCTTGGACACTCTTTATAGCATGGCGAGGATATTTACTTTTGCACACAGAAGCCACGACAGTGAATACGTAGAAGATAGATTTTACTTTCAACTATCAGACCAGAATGGCAGCATCATCTTTCACAATAACAATCATCCTCTATAATTTGTAAAGCAGCAACAATCAGCTAGCTATTTTTGTTATCAATCCATTATAGGCTGTGTGGCTTTTTAACATTTCTGTTAAATCACAGGACCAAATTAAGGAAATTAATTTTGATCCTCGTGAACCCTTTCTGTCAGATAGAATATTCATATCATGGTAAATGATCTCAGTCCCTTTGTAACAATGAATTTGTGCTCAAGATTCACCATTTTTGTGGAATTATTTTCAGAATCCGCTGTCTATAGGATGTGTATTTGATGTATTACAATAGGCCATTTTTGGTCTTCTAGCAAGGTGTTTCTTTCAGATGATGCATTTCATATTTGTAAGGAGAAAGAAAGAGTTCAGAATTTGGCAAAGCATCACACTTACAATTACATTTGAAAGACAAAGCAGATGTGAATGACAGTACTAGTAGCTATAGTCACTTTTAACAGAACAAGTAAAAGTAAATTTGTATTAACTGTAACAGACTTGAGTTAGCAGTGCTACTACTTTAAATTCAGAGGAACAAATGAAAACAGAAATTCAAATTCTAGTTCTGGGGCCAGATCCTCAGGAGGGAATAAATTGTCATAGGTCATCGAAGTCAATGGAGCTACACCAATTTATAGTTGCTGATGTTCTGGCCCCTGTACTTTTTCCACATTTGAGTAGTGATTTTAGTCCCAGATTCTCATACATTTATTCATGTTGGGCAGCACATATTCCATAAGATTTCAGTGGTCTAGCTCTTTATTGGTTATTGTATATTGAGCCAAGTGCGCTTTGCCTAGTTCATGTGAGCAGTCCCATTGATTTCCCTGGGAATAAAGGGGCCACAGATCTCTATTAACTTCAACGGAGCTATGACAATATATAGCAACTGAGGATGTCCCCCAAACAAGCAAAATTTTAACCCTTTAAGTCATGCTTTAGAGACTCTTTCATCACTCCAAAGATGGGCCTGGGAAAATAAATTACTAATCCATCATAGATTCCACCTTAAAGTTTTAACAAGCCCCATTATTTTGATCCTGTTAGAGGAAATAAGAGTCTGCCAAGCCTTTTAAAGGAATATTAGGACACTTAAAAAATTAGAATTGTATAAAGCTTTACATTGCAAAGTTAATTGGACTCCACCAATTCCAAGGAAAATGTTGCCATTTAAATGCAAATTGGCCAGGGTTAGTGGGATTAGTTTCCCTATTGGACAGAAAGTTTGGTTATCCTGAAAGTGGGGAAATTAGTCTATGATTCCCATTTAAACTTTTACATACTTCAGACTTTAGAGCAAGTTTTTGGCTGCATTCAGCAGTAGGAAGGCTTTCTCCTGATCCGTTCTTTCCATATCAGCAGATACCAGTGAGGAAATTAATATGCAGTATTAGAGCTGTGAGTGCTTGCAAAAATCTACTTGGCAGACAAGGTCTCTTTTTCTTGAAGGAACAAAGAAACTCTAAGCTCTCTATGATTGGAAGTTTCCCTTGCTCATCTCCTACATTAAATTTTCTGCTAGTGTTAGCAGATACAATATTCATCTTCTGGAGGATGTACCAATACTAGAATTGGTGACTTTATTTCATATATTCCTTTTAGGGCCAGATGCTCATGTTAGTAGTCAAGGGAAATATTTGTGTGAATAGGGTTTTGCGGAACTTGGCCCTCAATTAGCTTCCCTAATGGCCACAGTGTTAATCTGTAGGACATAACAGTGATGAGAAAACCTCAAAAGATTCAGAGGTTTGGTTCAAATATGCAGCTTAACCAAAGTGTCCAAACTTATCATGACCACTCTTGGTAGGTCAAGATTTCCACTAATTCCTGTTTCAGTTATGCTTCAAATAATACAAGAAAAAAGTATTTGCATAGTATTTCAGTAGCCTCACATACAGGTAAAACTAAGAAGTTACAGAAAGAAGTGTAAATAATGTTTTACGTTTGGGGGGAGTGAAGCTCAGAAAATGCTCAGAGTGGATTTGGTTTGATTCCTACTGTACCCAAACCTGCTTGCCTATCCCATGTATTTACAAGGAATTTTTATCAGCCTTAACTCTTGATTTCTCTCTGCTCCAAGGCTGCCATATATCTGAGTTTTTAAAAATGGGATATTCCCTCATTCTCTGCTTCAGCAATATATGCTGTGGGGTCCAATTATCCATTCCAGTGGACCACTGTAGGCTGCTCTAGTTGTGTAAAGGGGCTGACAGAACTGACCTCTGAAATACCCCTGGCATAAAAGGGTTCTGCACTTGGTGCTGAGGTAGTGGAATGCCTCTCTCCTTTCAGACCCCGAAGTGGAGGTGTGCTAGGGAAGGGAGGACACATGCCTGGGATTCACTTGGATTGCTGGAGTGTAGCATGATCTGCCCGTGTTCCGTCCATTCCCTCCCCAACCATAGGATGCCCAGACCAGGGAGGATAGCAGTATATTCTACAGTGTCAGAGAATATGCAGAATGGAGATGTTTTGGGAGGAAAGATCAAGATTAGGTGACACCATTAGAAAAACCTTGTGTCAAGCCTACTCCTGCACTTTCACTTTTGCTAGAAGCAGTGCAGTGCTACCTATTGGGGTAAGAAATTTACTAATGAAATCAGCCTAAGAATTGCTGCAGGTAAAGAATTAGACAAAAATGTGAACAACACATCACAGTATGTAAGAAAAATGTATTATTTGTATAAAGTAGTAACATCTCTTCTTGAAAATAATCCCAAGGTGAGATTTAAAAAGGTAGAAGAAGAAAGATACCAAAAACTCGTTTGCAACAACAATAACTACCTCTTCTTTCACCTTCTACTGAGGGCTAATAACACTGTCAAATTGATGTAAAGCTCTTCCTACTTGCTAAATTATAGCACCTACTTCTACATTAGCATAATATGTGCTGAAAATGAAATAGTATCCTATTTCAGAGCCTGTGGATTTCTTTTATTACTTACAGGTGCTTTTCTTGTATAACTTAGTTATAATTTTCATTCTTTACTTTTTAAAGAAAAACTATATCCAGTTACGTTATATATCCAGTAAAGTTGAATGAGGTTTTAGAGAAAGAAATGGAGGACAATTTTGTTTTTCCTTTTTCCTGATGTCTTTTGAAGCCTAAGGAAATCACTTCCAGATGAAAGGATGTCACTGTGAAGTTTGAGGTATAATCTGGTTTTGAAGGAAGGATGGAAAGTACAAGAGCCCTGCAAAATGGAAACAATACCCTCTTTAAAAGGCCTGTTCCTGCAAACCATTACTGATGCAAGTAGTTCCATTGACTTCCTGTGAAAAAGGGTTTGAGACCCTTAATAAATAATGTAACCATTTTTTCCAGTTGAGTAAAGAGATACAGAATCTCTTTTTTTCTTTATCTGACCTTAAAAAGAGAAGGTATTTTGTAGATAACCTTAAGAAGCACTTTGTTATTTTTTATACCTGAAATACTCTGGCAGATTAGGGGCATAAGCTAAATAACCCAGAGAGTATGTCATCTGTGTTTGAACTCAATATTCTTTAAATAAAACTTCTCATGTAACTATTACTGTAACATTTATCTCATTTCACTTTTGGAGGATCAAGATTTGATGGGCATGGTTTTCTTTTAATTAATTCAGGTGAAAATTGTAGCATAGTTGGGAGCTTTGACTAGCTCTTGCATTGGTAACATTAATTAGATTTAAAACTTAAAAGTAAGGATGTATATTAAAAATCCTTACTGTACTCAGCACTGAAATGCCACTTTGCATAATTCAAAGTAAATGACTGCTGAGTCTGACCATATACATTTTAATCTGAATTAATCATTTCAATACTCATGTTCTGATGATGAAACAGATCATTTTTTAAAGAAGAGACACAATGTGATGAACTTTGGCTGACTAAATACTGTGTTTAAAACAAACATAAGGAAGTACTTCTCTACACAATGCATAGTAAACCTGTGGAACTTCTTGCTAGGGGTCTTTGAAAAGGCCAAAAGTGTAACTGGGTTGAAAAAAAAAGAATTAGACAAATTCATAGAGGATAGATCCATCAATGGTTATTAGCTAAGATTGTCATGGACGCAATCCCATGTTCTGCATGTTAGTAACCTCCGACTGCCAGAAACTGGGACTGGACAACTGGGGATGGATCACTCAATAATTGCCCTGTTCTGTTCATTCCTTCAGAAGCATCATGCCTTGGCCACTATTGAAAAACAGGATACTGGGCTAGCTACACCATTAGTCTGACCCAGTATGGCCATTCTTATGAATCCATAAATAATGCTATACAGTATTGCCAATGGCACTCAATCTGGAAGGAGGCTGCGTCCCTTTGGGATTGACCTTGATGATGATGAGTAGTGCCAGTGCTAAGCATTCAAAAATTATGTCAGTACTCCAAAAAAACCTCGAGTTCATTTTATTTGTCTTCTGTTTTTTGAGCCTTTAGAGTCATGTTTTCAAGCTTTTCTCTATACCACGATGAGGGCTACGAATTTGTGTTTTAAAAAAGAGGCTATAAGCTGGTGCTGTAACAAAACCACCAATCATCATTAGACTCCTGATAAAATCGTGAGAGTCGGCAACAGTGGCTATGGGCCACAATCACCAGTCCATTCGGGGTTCTGGTTGCATCACACAGCTGTGGCAAAGCGGCATAAGCACAGCTCCACCAGCTGACTAGGTTGGGTTTACAGATGTATTGTATCATCAGAGCAGCACAAAGCACTTAGAGTATAGAAGTGAATCTGCCCCCAAAATATGGTGCTTGTGTATATCTGTAGGCGTATAGCAAGGACTTTCATTTTTATGTACAAAATGCCTTTTTTTTTTGGTAACTTCATTCCTGCTCTCATTTTCCCCCAGTGTTTCTTCTCACTTAGGCTTGATCAGATTACTGTTGCTAAAACCGTACTATTTGTTTGGTTTGCCGGGAATGAAAATAGATTTTCTTTTTTTTATTTGAAGCCATTTCCCATAAATTGCATAAATGAACAGTGTGCTTGAACATGTGGCCGGTGGCTCTATTCCCTGAAGAATTAATTTCTCACCAGTGTAACAAGCTCATTCTTATAGGATTGTGTTGTGGAAATTTAGATTTGATAGTGTGGAAAAATCTGCACCAAATAACAGTTTGCTAGGTTAAATTTTATACAGGTTTTTGAAAGAATCCTATTTTGTTAGTGAAGTGATTGAAATACTTTGGCTATTTTCATACATAGGAAATAACAAATTAGAAAGAAATTACTATGAAAGGTTGATATTCTAAAACCAGGAGAACGGTGCTTAAGGGTCTCTGTCATAGCGGTAAACCCTAAAATTGCATGTACTTTATTATCACAGAATCATAGAAATGTAGGGCTGTCAGGGACTTCAAGAGGTCATCAAGTCCAGCTCCATGCACTGAGGAAGGACCATCCCTGGCAGGTATTTGTCCAACCTGTTCTTAAAAACCTCCCGTGATGAGGATTCCACAACTCAACTATCCTTATAGTTAGAAAGATTTTCCTTATATCTAACCTAAATCATCCTTGCTGCAGATTAAGCCCATTACTTCTTGTCCTACCTTCATGGGCCTGGAAAACAATTGATCACTGTCCTCTTTATAACAGCCCTTAACATATTTGAACACTGTTGTCAGGTCCCCCCTCAGTCGTCTTTTCTCAACACTAAACATGCCCAGTGTTTTTAACCGTTCCTCATAGGTCAGGTTTTCTAAACCTTTTATCATTTTTGTTGCTCTTCTCTGGACTCTTGCCAATTTCTCTGCATCTTTCCTAAAGTGTGGTGCCCAGAACTGGACACAGTACTGTAGCTGAGGCCTCACCAGTGCCAAGTACAGCGGGCCATTACCTCCTGTGATTGACATACTACATTCCTATTAATACACCCCACAATGATATTAGCCATTTTCACAACTGCATCACATTGTTGACTCATAATTCTATTTGTGATCCACTATAACCCCCAGATCCTTTCCAGGCCTAACACCCCCTAGCCCATTATTCCCAATTTTGTAGTTGTGCATTTGATTTTTCCTTCCTAAGAGAAGCACTTTGCAACTAACTTTATTGAATTTCATCTTATTTATTTCAGGCCAAGATACATAGAGGACCTGATTCTCATTTACACTAAGGCCCCTGGTAATATACAAGAGATCTTAAAATCAGTGTAAATGTAACATGTCAACTCTAAAAGCCACTTTACGCTGCCAGAGGTGTAAAGCGTTCTTGGTGTAAATGAGAATCATCCCCAGAGATCCAGAGAAAGGCCTGCTGTACTTTTCAGGGAGCCCAATAAATGAACTCTGCAGTCAACGTTTTTCTGCTGCAACTGTGGTCACAACATCCTCTATATGTTTTCATCCAGTATCCCTTCAGCCCAGAGAATTACATAATAGAAGGTCAGAATGAGCCAAATTCCATACTTATTACACCATACTGGACACAGAGATGATGGGGTTTTTTTTGAAACCCATACTGATGTTATCATATTGACACCTCCAGATGAAACCGGAGTACCTCAGCCATGGTCCTGCACACCACCAGCACCCACAGCCATTGAATATGGATGCCTGATTGCTTAAAAGGAAGTTAAGACAAAGGGAAAACTGTCAGAAACTTTAGTCAACAATTTTATTTTTTTCAAACAGCCATCCATGTGTAAATCATAATCCAGAGCACTGAACTAATTCAGGCACTAGTTTATATGGGCCCAGACATCTTCCTAATCCCTTAAAATATCAGAGATTCTTGAATGTATGAAAGGTGGTCTTAGGGAAGACCCCCAGGAAAGCCCAAAATTTGGGAGGCACAAAGGTGTCTTAAAGTCAGCTTTGCATCCTGAATCCACCATTCCAGGCTGCACCTCCTGAGAGGCGCAGTTCAGAATCAAGGCCACTGATCCAACCCATCTTTATCCAAGCATCTATATTCCTGTAAATGGCTGGAGTATTTTGTTTCAAACTTATTACTCATATCCCTAAGGCAAAATTTTAATTATTTTAATATTCCATTGCTGAATGTTGAAACGGTTTTGCTTGGAAGTTAACTTGAACTAATACACATCTTAGCACCTGCTGTGGGAAGTATAAATTCTGGAGAAGCAGCTGATTGGTAGCTCCCTTCAACATTTTGCTCTAGCTGTGAGTAAAGAGAACCTTATCAATTTGTAAAGAATCCAGAATCCTAAAGAAAAAAAAGCAGGCAGCTAAGAAATCCATTTTTTCTGTCTTCTTTTCTTTGTGTTACTGATTGACTACTCTGCAATGAGAGTAGCTGGAGGGGTGATCAGTCTTTGAAAACTAGTGCCCATGCATGAGGAACAAAAACGATACTACCATGACAACATAAGTTAATTTTGAAGTTACTGCAAGATCTCCTATTGATCTTTTGTTCAGATCTCATGACATGTTGCTGTGCCTAACTGCTTTGTTTAGGAAAATATGACTCACTAATAAAGCATCAGAGCATTTTCTCCTGAATTCAGTCTTAATGGTTTTCACCCAGATACTGTGATGGAAATTCAGCTAACTGGCCGCATTTATTTCTCTTTTATACTAACAACATGTACTGATAATGGGATAGAACCTCTGCAGGAAGTTGTAAAGTATGTATGAAATTACAAAATCTCTGCCCTGTCCGCTGAATACGAGTGTTTGCGGTCTCTTATGTACTGTGCAGTTTATTGCACTATTGATTTGGGACATCATCACCACAAAGACCAAAAATCAGAGAATAAAATAAATCTCAACTTTTTCTTTCTGTCCCTCTTTCCCCTCCCCCCCCGCCCCGGCTTGGCTTTTTCCTGCACATATATCTAGCTATCTATTTAGTGCATTCAAGAGTCTTCCCACCAGTCTTCCCACCAGTTAAACTACTTAAAAATAAACCCTGTTTTATCATATTATATTTTAAATTCTCTAAGCAGTTTTCAAAATTATACATTTCCTCCATGCGGTGCTATAAGTACTGTGTTAGCTGTCTCCAAAGTCTAAAACAAACTGAAAAAAGAAAAGGAGTACTTGTGGCACCTTAGAGACTAACCAATTTATTTGAGCATAAGCTTCCGTGAGCTACAGCTCACTTCATCACATCCGATGAAGTGAGCTGTAGCTCACGAAAGCTTATGCTCAAATAAATTGGTTAGTCTCTAAGGTGCCACAAGTACTCCTTTTCTTTTTGGGAATACAGACTAACACGGCTGTTACTCTAAAACAAACTGAAGTGGCTTTTGACAATGCCAGAGAAAGAACATATTGCAGAGAAAGTTATAAAGGCAAAGTATGAGACCCTTACACAAGCTTCCCCAATATTACTCTGGTTCAGGCAGGTGGAACAAGCTACCTAACTGATTGATGGTTACCACCAGGTAAATTGTGTCCAATTACTAAATACCACCTCTGTCTCTATGTAGTTACCTAGTGCAACGTTCAGACACTTAAATTTGCACATGGGCTAATTCCTTTTCTGTCTTGCTGCATTTTCATTGTCTTTTCAGAAGTACAGACTTATTCAACCGTGAATTTACTTCTGCACAATCAAAGCTCTCAGAAATAATCGGGGGGTGGGGGGCGTGGGGGGGCGTTGGGAAGCTACCTCCCAGAATAACCTAGTGTGCATGAAAAAACCCTCTTGTGTTTTTAAGTATTCATGACTTAGGTTTGTGAGAATTTGCAGAACAGAAGAGAAAGAAAGAAAACACTTCCTTCATGAATACATGTAATAAAAGAAACTTTGCAAATCAGCAAAAATATACTCATATCAATGTACTTTGCCACCATCTGCCTGGGAATTTAAGTTGGAAAATACCAATAGTCTAACTTGTGTCATTTGAATATTTCAATAGGTGCCTGAGAAGAAGTCTGCTTTTTTATTAGTTCTGAATGGATCCTCTTATACTGCACTTGCTGGTCATTAAAGCTCTGATTCTCTTGACCCAAGGGAGTACAGCTGTTTGAGCTCTTGCTCAAATTCTTCAGATGCGAGTAGTGTGTTACCACTCCTGGATTGCTGCTCCCAGCCTGTAACTCTGATAGCACCACCATAGATCAAATTCCTGAGCTTCCGTGTGATCTCACTTATAGTATAATGGTCATCCTCACCAACCCAACAGCCATGAGTTCCCGTTCTGTGCTGCCATTTGAGGGGCTGTAGTTACAGCTGTTTGCTATTCTTGTCTCTATATTTATGAACCTGGTATTTGGCTGATCAGCTAAGTTTTTGCTTTTATCTGTGTTGCCTTTCCTTTGGCAACATTCAAGGTTTATTCTTTCAAAAACATTGAGTAACCTTTTAAAATGTTTTTTTTTTCAGGAGCAGGGGAGGAACATGAAAGAAATTCTCAGTTTCTTGTACCTGTTTAGTGTCAAGGTTTATTTTTTCACAGATATCAGAAAGGATCCCACTGGTTTTCAGTAATGTCTGAAGTATGTCCAAGAGATGGCATTCATCTTTTGTGCACAATCACATTCAGTGTTTGTGCTGTCTTGAAGTGAACCAAGTTGCATGTGACTGCAGTAGCCACTCAGGGATGCCTTATTTGAACCTTCAGCTCCTGGGGAAAGCATAACAGGCTTTGACTTGATTCTCTCAGAGCAGAATAGAAACTTTGAAGAAGACTTTTTCAAAAGTAGCGTTTGGGCACCATGCCCACTGGGAGTCCAATTCAGCTCTTGTTTGTCTTAATAGATCCATTATCACAGTCTTGTGAAATTGTCAAGAAAATGTACCTGCAGAGGGAAAAATCTACTGGGTCACTCTCAGTATAAACGCAAGCCATAAACTTCTCCATCCAGACAATGTGCGTGCATTTGTTCACACATGCATTTGGACTCTGACTCAACACACACAATCTCTTGGAGTCATTCTCAAAGAGGTGAGGATCGTGCAACGCTACCTTCCTGGCATTTCAACAGCATCAAATCAATTTCCTAGCTCCCATGTGATGTGTTAGAGTGTAGGGGCTGTGCTATAATGAGATATCTTCCCACAAGGCTTCTTTAGGGCTCAGCTCCGAAGGTCAAATTGAAGCCTCCCTGAAGCACATGTCAATTGCCATGTAATGAGTTAAGCATACCATGCCTCATTATACTTTCTCATCTGTCTTGTACTTTGATTCCCTCACTCATTCCAACCTCCTCAGTCCCAGTTGTTTTAGGAGAAACCCTAGTCTGCTAGGCAATAGCTGACTTCTGTACAGCCTGATAAATGACTTCCCCCTTAGGCCCACAGCCACATCTCTGCTTTATGCACCAAATGCCAGCCACCACTGCCCACTTCTTTGTGCTTTCTCCCATGTTGCCCTACACACTTGGGAGGTGCTCCCTGTGCACATGCGCAAAGCTACCTTCAAATCCCTTCTCAAAACTCTCCCTTGCCATGATGCCTACACAAAAGTTGATATTGGTAAGGCTGATAGGGTGCAGAAACGATAGCGTGTCATGCTGACCAGTATTATCTTATTGTTTACTTGTACTTCTCCATCTGTCTATATCCATCTGTTATTTATTGTCTTATACTTACATTGTAAGTTGTTTGGGGCAGGGAGGACCATCTTTTTGTTCTGTGTTTGTTCACTGGGGTCTTGGTCCCATGACTCAAACTCTTCGGTAATACAAATAATAATAATACTCTCCCTGTCCTTTCTACTTTCTCTTTGTGCCCATCTGCACCTTACTTATTCTTGATGAATTATGTTAGATGTTTAGCCATCCCATTCTGTATTTTAAAAAGAGCACCTAGAATTGTAATAAATATATTCTTCGATACAAGACAGCAATGCCTGTGAGTTATAACAGACTGTCAACCTGTTTCTCAATCAACCCTAGGTCATAAGGCTGAAAATGTAACAATACCTATCACATGCACATGGTGAAATCATCTCCTTAGTAAATTAAATAACAGGGACCCTCCCATAAAAGACATTTTCAACAGAACGAGTTGTTTACAATAGAAAGGGACCACAAGAAAACACTTCTATCCTTATATTTTTCCATCTCTATCTTCTTTTCCTGCTTTTCCCCTATTTTCTTTTTCCCCTCTGATGTTCTCTTCTGTCTGTCTCTCCTATTTGTGCTAATGTTCTCTTTTCCAGCTCTATAGACGCAAATCTTTAAATATAGCTTTTTGATTTGTAAAACCATACTATGGTTGGTAGTATTAGTACTACAAGAGAGAAAACAAATCCCCAAAGGTAGAATAAAAGAAGTGCATTTTTGTACTAAAATGGAAGATTCTATCTAAGGTGGGATTTGAAGCTGATAATAATCTGATGCCTAATGATTTGCCAGTTGCATCACATACTTGACACTATATAAAATTCTAGAGGCAAGGATAGGCTGATGCAACTAACAACAAGATTAAAGAAGTTAGCAGACCCGCAGTAGTTCAGAAAATGGTAACCTAAAATAACAGCCTGCAAAAGAGAGAAATTTGAATGGTAATTTAGAGGAGCAAATTTCAAAGAAATCCTGTGATGTGAAAGAGATGAGAAGGGCCATTTAACACTTAATCAAAAAGGTTGTTGACCCAGAAAAGAAACCATGGCTGCTGCTCCAATTTGAGATTTTAAAAGAATATCAGTGGAGGTCAGCACATAAAAGGTTTTCTTTAGACTCTCTAAAGAGCTTTTTCACTGAGGTTTTTTTTTTTTTTTTTTGTCTCACTGAGAGTGTGTGATGGTCTACATTAATGTTCTAATCCTAAAGAAAGAACTAGAGCAGTAACAGTCCATTTCCTGAAACTGACTGAAAAAGCCAAAATGCCATACATAACTACTAGGCAATGTTGTTGTAGCCATGTTGGTCCCAGGATATTAGAGAGATGAGGTGGGGGTAATATCTTTTATTAGACAAATTTCTGTTGGTGAGAGAGACAAGCTTTCAAACTTACAGAGAGCTCTTCTTCAGGTCCTGTAAACTTGAAAGCTTGTCTCGCTCACCAACAGACATTGGTCCAATAAAAAATATTACCTCACCCACGTTGTCTCGACAAGTAAGGAAATTTACATTGAAAGGTTTTCCATCCCAAAAGTGTCTTGGCACTAAAGAAGCTGGCAGAAACTGAGCACCATTATGGAAAGCCTGAAATGATTAGGGCTCTGAGTATTAATATTGTGCCATGCAGCACACCAGGAGACTGACTAGCTCTTCAGTGCTAAAAGAGGTCAAATGGATACTTTCCCTGGCTCATTCTGATTAGTGCCGTTCTGATCTATCAGTTGGGGAAATTCCTAACTAGGTAACGTGGAGATGTCTTTATGTTGAGAGAAATTCAATGATATTCTGGCACAAAAAATTGAGGGAGGGGGGAATGGAGTAAAACATAAATTCTCTCCTTTTAATAACTGTTTGCAAGAAAGATACACAGAAATGTTGAAAAAAGTGAGGAAGCGTATAAGTGTCTGTAACATGCAAGGTTCATAGGCATATATTGTGTACATGCGCACAGTTGTTAGGATAAACTTCACATAGATCTTTATTGGTTTGAGAAACTAAATGTCAGAAATAATGGCTTGTAAAGGCTCCCATAAGAGCTACATTCTCCATCCTCTTCTAAAAAGTTTTATTTCTTTCATTAAAAGGATTTGAGCAAGTTCATTTTGCTGAAATGTGGGGCTGTTTCTGTGCCCTGCAGTATTGGAGAAGACATTAAACAAAAGGAAAGCAGTGAAAACACCTTTTAAGGGCATAAAATAGTATTGGGTTTTTATAATCCAGCCAAAAGAGACTCAATTTTTGCATGTGCCTTCAATGTGAAAACCAAGGACTAATCTCAGAGCAGAGTATTGCTCCAAGTGGAGTAATTTTATTCCCTATGTACTGTGATAGTGTAAGATTCAGGTGAGCACTGACAACTGCAGCATGTAGGCATATTATTTCTTGGCTTAATGTTGATGAATGTTGCCAGAGTCCGGTAGTGCTTGTTGACTTCCCTGGTTCCGTATCAGAAGGGCAGGAAATGGAGATTTCTACTCTTCTGTCTCAAAACTGCTTTCCTAATTTTGGGAGCCAGCTCCAAATCTTCTTTCTTTCAAGGAGAAATTGGTGGTAGCATGTAGAACAGCACATTTCATAACAAATAATCATTTGTTAATGGCGGTGGTTGCCCTCTAAAGCTCAGTATGTACTCCTCCACTGGTGAATAGCACTGTAGCACTTAGTTTTGAAAAATTGTAGATAACAGGGAGCAGGATTGCAGATAAGAGACAAATTGGAAATCGGGAATGTTTAATTTAGCTTTTGATCAATGCAAAGTCAATGAGAGTGGAGTCGAGTGTAGGGTCTGCTGTTTGATGATTATCATGTCATTACCAGAATGGATTGCCTAGGCTTTCTGCTTTTTATATGAGAAGGGCAGGTTAGGGCAAAGAGGCAAAGTTAGGTTTCACATTAATTTCCATATACATTGCAGTACAGACAGAACCAGAGTCTTGACCTTCAATACTAAGTTATTGCTATAAGTATTATTTAACATTTATCTTGTGGTGGTATGTAGAGGCCTCAGTCAGGTCAGGGCTGTGTTGTTAGTTACTGTACAACTATAAAGTCAATTAATAATCTCTGCCCCAAAACGTTTATTAAAATGGTAACGGAATTTGGCTAATTTCTCAACCACAAACTTTTCAAAATCTGAACTGTCCTCCTTTTAAAAAAAAATGTACATTGACATGCATGTGGAAAGCTGATACTTCCCTAGGAGATTTAAAACACAACAACAGCAAAACAAGCGTGTTTTGGAATCCAAACATTTTGATTCTACCTGGAAAATGGTGAGAGTTCAGCAGAATGTTAATTATGAAGCTCTCTGAACAATCTCACCATTTTTTGCGAGAATGCATGCTCTGATTCTTTGGGGATGGGTTATATTCTCTACGGCAGAGCAGAATAACTTGCTTTTGCAATCTTGCTTTTCCTCATTTGCTTAGCTTACATTGTTCTTCATTTCCATTTTCTTGTTTATGTGCTTCGTCTAATCAAGTACTGCTAAAATATTGGTTGAAAACAAGACTAAGGTAAATAGGTAACATTGTTGCAGATTAGGATTAAAAGCATTATTCTAATTTCCACAGAGAAATATATGTATTTCTTTACATGTGATGGCCTTTAAAAGACAAATGATCTTCCCTCATCCCAGATCTTTACCTTAAACCAGATGACTTTGTCTTCTTATTCAGTTCTTTATGCTTGCTGTATATTCACCCCACGCTGTCCCATTGTTCATTTTACCTACCAGCCCCTACCCCTGAAAGCATAGACACAGACAGCAGTTGATACAGACAAAAAAGCCTTGTTCCACTGCAGGGTGGAGCCAACAATGATGGGCTGATCGGAGGTGTAGATAGGCCGATGTACTTCACAAGTCATCTCTTAAAGGTACAGCAGTGCCCAAAATTGTATGCATGCATTGACTGCAATAGGACAGCTCTAAAATAAATGTAGGCATTATTTTAGTAGGTCAAAAGATAATGGGCAGGAAGGGTGGGCCCCAATTCTAAACACTCCTGGTCAGAAGGCATGAGGGAAACCTCTAGAAAGGGGTGTGTGTATGTGTAAGTAACACCTCTGGAAAGGTGTGTGTTTGTGAATGTTAACCCTGATTGGCTAATGGGCACAATGCCAGTGCCCCATTCAAACTATTCTGATAAGGACTTTGTATGTGGAAGACCTGAATATTCCAATACTTTGTCAACAATATTTTATATATATATACACATACACACAATATATATATATATAGTTATAGTTAGTTGTTATAGTGAACATTCATTCTCTTTTTTCCATGTAATTGTATTTGTTTTTGTAATGTACAGTAATAACTGTACAATCTGTACATAGACACTAGGGAAAAAGAAAAATCTCTAGTAGTTAAATATGGGTTGTGTTTTCCTGCATTCCTGCTGCGTATTTTTCTAATCTTTATCATTTCAAAAATGTTCTTTCTAGGCCTGAGAATGACTTAGATAAATAAATATGAGGAATTAAAAATAGGAACATCTATGACAATGTTAATAAGGTCAATAATATCATTGATTATGGCATGACCTAGGGAGTAACTTTGTATTATGCTTCAATACCCTGAAATCTCATTGGACAGTGGGGAGATTGGATCTGATTTTTTAGGTAGTTGACAAAATAGGCTTCTCTGTGTGGTTCAGTTTATTTTAAAGATAGAAAATTTTCACCATCTTGTATTGTTTAGTAAGCACTCTGGAGTCAGCAGAGAAGTTATTAACTGTACAAGCACTCAGTTTATTTGGACTACTGTGGCTTCTGGAAATATCCTAGTCACACTGGGCAGGTTCAGAGGTTTACCACAGATACCATAGAATATCAGGGTTAGAGGGGACTTCAGGAGGTCATCTAGTCCAACCCCCTGATACTTGACACTACCTTTATATTCATACTTAGAGCTTCCTTGAAGGGTGCATGGATATTAAGGAGCATACGGCAGAGCTGTTCGTTGTCCTTTCTGCTGTTTGTTCTGTACGATTAACAATTAAACAAAAATTGACAGCTCTTCAGGACAACCTCATGATTTATTGATTTAGGCCCAAATTTTTAATAGCGATGAGCAATTTTGGTGGCTGAATAGAAGACACCTTCCAGGGGCCTGATTTTCAGAAGATGGGTGGTCCTCACCCTCTGAAAATCAGGCCCCTTCAAGATGGCTGCCTAAAAATGAAGGCAACCAAAATACTAATAAGCTTTGAAAATATATGCCTAGGGAAGTACGTGTTGCTCAAAGTGCCCGACAGATAATAACTCTTATATAAAAAGGCAGTAATCCTGGTTTATAATAGGCTGAAGATAGTCTTCAGATGAGTACAGATTATTTTCAATATTGTTCTTCTCTGAAGAGAGATTAGGAGCAATATTAAGCAATGATTTGTATATGTAAATGAGTGCTACCTGCTTGCCTGCTTCTGAGTTCAGTGAAAACTGTTACTTGTTACCAGCCAATTAAACAGCTTATTAACCTCTTGGCATCCCAAATAATTTAGCAGAAGTAAATAAGGGTTTTTTTCCCCTGGCCTTCTATATAAATATCTGCTTATTGTTGTTGATATGTTTATTAGTGTTTGTATTAAAATACTGGCTTATTCTATTTAATTAAACCAAGACAGTTCAGGTGTAAAATTTAAAATTAATTCCTCAGAGTCTGCCAATACGCAGATTACATTTGTCTGTTGTTTTGTAATATTCAACATATCCTAATTCTATTACTGAACATTTATAACATAGCTGATCCTGACACATAAATTAGCTTTAAGTAAAACTGAAATGCTGCCTGTATTGTGGGGTAAAGAGATTACATTAAAAAAAAAATCCTTTTTGAATGGGCAGACAGCACTATAAATACTTGAGTCTCCAGGCTCTATTGTTCCTGGTGTACCTCCATTGTTACACTAGGATGAATTGGGCCCTTGATTTCTCCATCTGTTCATTTTTTTGTGTGCTTATAGCTACTCCCATCTCCAGAAAGATCTTCCTCAAATGTCTTCCATTTCTATTCTCCTCTCATTAGCAGTCAGAATATGTAAAATCTAAATAAATCTCCTTCCAAGGTTTCACTTTGAGATTCTCTCTTTCACCCTGTGGACATACGAGGAAGGGTTGTCGGATATATGGTTTATTTGCAAAATTAATTTAGAACAACAAGATTTCAACAATTAGTTTTATCTAGCTAGTATGGCTAGATTTCAAAAATATTTCTGGACAGCAAGGTTGAGAAATACAATCATCTTAACTTCCTCACTCTCCAAAGAGGAAGAAATGGTCATCTCGTCCTGAACAGTTCATGCTAGGGAAATGTGTATAATACTGTTAATAACAATATTTTGAACTTACATAGCACCTTTCACCCCAAGAATCTGAAAGTTTTACAATGGTGGTAGAGTGGTGTTCTCCCCATTTTAGAGATGGAGAAACTGGAACACACAGGACATGATTCACAGTCCAATTGTAGCAGCCACATTGGCCTCCTAGAGAATTCACCAGGTGCAAGAAGCACTGTGCGGGAGCAGGGATGAGTTTGGTCCCCAGACTTTAAGTGAGTTGCCCAAGGTTGTACAGAGTCTGAAGTGACAGAAATAGCAATAGCAACCATGGGCCAAATTCTGCGCTGAATGTAATATCAGAATAACTTCATTGGCTTAGTCCAGATTAATTGACATCAGAATTTGGCCACATACATCTTGATGCCCCACCCCCTGCTGTAACCACTACAACTGAAGCAAAATCAGAAGCATTTTGTCTATCTCCATTGCTGGAAGCTTGGAACCCTGGTATCCCACTCTGTACGATTGTCAGGGTTCCTTCCCCACTCTGAACTCTAGGGTACAGGTGTGGGAACCCGCATGAAAGACCCTAAGCTTATTCTTTCCAGCTTAGGTTAAAAACTTCCAAGGTACAAACTTCGCCTTGTCCTTGAACAGTATGCTGCCACCACCAAGTGTTTTAAACAAAGAACAGGGAAAGAGCCCACTTGGAGACGTCTTCCCCCCAAAAATCCCCCCTTCCCAAGCCCTACACACCCCCTTTCCTGGGAAGGCTTGAGAATAATATCCTAACCAATTGGTTACAAAATCATCAAAAGACCCAAACGCCTGGATCTTGGAACAATGGAAAAAATCAGTCAGGTTCTTAAAAGAAGGATTTTATTAAAAAAAAATAAAGGTAAAAATCATCTCTGTAAAATCAGGATGGAAAATACTTTACAGGATATTCAGATTCAAAACACAGAGGATCTCCTTCTGGGCAAAACCTTAATGTTACAGAAAACAGGAATAAACCTCCCTCTTAACACAGTGAAAATTCACATAAAACTAATCCGCCTTGCCTGGCTTACCTATACTGGTTTCAATATTGGAGACTTGGATTTCTAATCACCTCCAATACTCTTTCATTGGCTACTCTATCCATGGTATTTTCAGAATTCTTCTAAAGCTCCATAATTTGAAGGGTTGTAATTTCTTTATTATCGATTGTTTGAATATCCATGTTTCATAGCCATAATTTAACACTGACCAAATGTGTTACACAGTAATGCATGCTCTTTTCCCAGCCAAACTCACAGACATAACATCAAAAAGTTCCGTTTTGTCTTTTCATGTTTAACACATGATGTTCCTGATTTAACATTTCCTGAACAGGTATTCCTGCTACACGGAAAGCTGATTCAAAATGACAGATGTCTAAGTGCTTCTATGCTAATTCAGCACCAAAACTACTGACAAAAGTCTTTGTTAGCAGTCAGAGTAGAAAATATTACTTCAAAACTAAGTAGTGTTTTACCCAAGAGGTCATCTTTCCAGGTTATTGATGAAGAATTATGGAAAGTTTGTCCTGCCACTTCCTCTCTCATATTTCTTCTGTGGATATAATACAAGACAGTAATTTATTCCCGAGTCATTGAGGCACTTTCAATGAACATACCATTTTAGTGGAATCTCTCTCTGCCTCAGTTTCCTGCCTGTGAATTGGAACACAGCATGCATACTTACCTCCATTTTAATTCTTTGAATATTCAATATAATAAATGTACTTTAATCAGACAATTGTTTTGAATGCAGTGCTTGTGCAAGGTGCTTGAAGCCCTCTAATCACAGAACAGTTGCAGTGGAGGCAGTGAAAGTGAAAGCTTCCTCCTGCCATTCTACCAATTTGCCTTCAACCCTGTTCTGGAGGGATTATCTCAGAGATGACAAAGCAGTTCACTGCGCTGAAACTGCCAGTACCATTGCCCATTACTATGATAGCTTTTATGATGACACTAGGAGCTACAGTCCAGCCATCAACTTATTTCATATAAGTCAGTAGTCATTATATGATAGTGGTTTCAGTTAAGGAATGCACACGTAATTCATTGACCACAGAAAGGGCGGAATTTAGCCTTTGACGTGGGGTCTGAACTGATGATCCAGAGTGGAATGCTGTATTCAGCAGCCTTACCTCTGCTTTGAGATAGTTCAGTGTAGTGGTCTGGAACAGGTCGAGCACTCACCGCCACGGCACCTCCTACTGGTCATCCAGGAACGAGCTCAATTCCAGCACTTGGAGCACCTCCTGCTCGCTGGTGTCTTTCCTGCCTCACGCCCCCATGTCTCTCCCAGACCCTGGTGCCTCTTTCCTTGGGGTGCTGCTCCAGAGCAGTGCCCCCCTCACTCTGGGTCTCCCCTCCCAGGGGAACCCCCTCCCCCTAGCCCCACCTTGCCTCAGTGACTACTGCCAGTTGTCATCTAGCCCCATTCTCTGGGGCAGACTGCAGTCTGTAATGGCCACTCATCACTGGCAAGGGGGTAGGATCATCTACCTCTGCCTATCCCCAGGCTATACCTCTTCAGCCCCGGTACCTCTTTAGGCCTTAAACAAGGCCTCAGCCTGGGGAGTTGCCAGGCTGGAGCTCCCCAGCTCCTCTTGCCTTTCCACTGCACTGCTTCGGGTACCCTGTGCTTCTCCTGCAACTAAGTCCTTCCCACTCCAAGGCTGGAGAGAGACTCTGACCCAGCTCCTCCCTTAGCCCTTCTTATCAGGGCCTGCTGTGGCCTGATTACGTGTGGCCCCAGCAGTGGCCGCTTCCCCAATCAGCCTACCTTTTCTCCCAGGAGAGGTGTAATTGCCCCGCTACATGCTCCTTGAGATAAAATTATTTCACTTGTTATTCTATTTGAGTAGTTTTTAAAGATCACATTTTCTCATCTATTTAAACCACTGTTATTAACCAGCTGATAATTATATCTAACAAGATGTTTAAAAGTCAAAGGGGGGGGAGAAGATCTAATTTTAACTTGACTGACTCTAACAATGTTAAAATTCACTAAAAATTCTTTATCTCTTTGTTGCCTGTAAAATATGTTGGACTGAGAATTATATATTCCAATAGAATAAATAGATCACCAGTTTAGTAGCATTTAGCTGTCTTTGACAACATCACCCTTTTCAATTAGCAGATGTGTGTGTTGAGCTGCAGTATAGGTCCCAATATTTGTCTTGTTAATCAGATATTCAGGAATCATTTGGAACCTTTCCCTTTTTTGTAATCATTCAGATTCCTGAATCTTATGGGGTTGTCTGCAGTAACAGGAAACCAGACTCGAAGACCCAAGAGGTCCCTGCCAGTCCATTGTCATATGTTCCTATGTTCTTAAGACCCACAGATTGTTGAAAAGAGGATGGTCAATAGCTTTAAAAAGCTTTATTTCTCATCTGGGTTTCTTGGTATAAGCTGTCTTCTTTCCATCTTCCTTTTGAGGCTCCAAGTTCCTTGCATCAAGAGCCGTTTTTATTTTGTGTCTTGTGCAGCACAGAGCACATAGTCAGCACTTAATAAATAATGCAGTAGAAATAAACAATATTAGACAAAACAGAAATTAGAGGTAGAAGTTAGTCCATGGCTCCTGCTAATGTTGGATTTCTCTCTAGGGAACATTTTCTAGTTCATTGTCTAATTTAGTTTTCAGGGACCCAAATGATGGGCCTTTCTCTACTGGAAGATTATTCCACAGTCATTAAGACATTTTTCCTGATGTTCAACCTAAATTTGTCTTTGCTTATATCTTACTTTACACCTCACTTGCATAATTCCTCTCCCACCTTGATGGCTCTCTTTCTTGGTATCTTGTACATGATTATCACCTTTCGTCTTAGATGTTCTTTGCCAAAGCTGCCAATGCACCTTCACAGGTGCAGATATCTCCAACACTCTAATTTACCCCAGCACAACCACTTTCTTTCCAGCTTCCCTATTTATCATCCATATCTACCCTACTTCTAGTATAATCAAAATGCTTCTAACAAAATTATCCTCCTCTTCTTTGAGTAGTGTCCCCGTGGGTGGTACACTTCAGATGCCCATGCGCCTCTTGATCCCTTGATCAGAGATTTTTTTGTTAGCAGCATCCATTCAACCCGGGCACGTGACCTATGCATACCTATGTCACACAACAAGTCTGTGTAGGGCTGTGTGGGTGAACTGCCCTCAGTTCCTTTTCAAATGTCTCAACCGGAGATAGAGTCTTAGTGTGTCCACCTTGAGCCTGCCTCAGCTAATCTCTTATAGAGGTAACTAGAGTGTTTTGTTTAGAACTAGTTTGTTTTGTTAGTTGTTAGTAGATTGTTTATAGTTAGACAGATATAGGTAGTGAGGGGATTAACTTGTTTCCTCTCCCTTCCCTACCTCAGTACATGCCTGGCTCGCAAGGGTTTCAATTCTGCCTCTTTTGTCAGAAGTCTACACCTGTTAGTGACAGCTCCTCCAAGTTTTTCTGTTGCTTGTGGGAGTCCCATGTCTGCCAGAAGAGCAACTTATGCCTGGTCCTCAAATCCAGGGAAAGGAAGAACAGGGAGATTAAACTGAGGGTGCTGATGATGGTGCATTCCCTTCAATCCTGTCTGAATCAGGTCAGAAGACATCCCCCTGTACCTTTGTTTCCAGACAGATCCAGTTTCCCTTCAACCTCAGTGCAGGTTCCCCTAAGACAGAGAAGGCTGTGGAAAGCCTTGTAGAAGAGGAGCTCAGACTCTCATCATAAGGAGCCACCTCCTAAAAGGCCCTGGTCCCCTTGCTAGCTCCATGGTCTCAGAAGCCTAGAAGTCTCGGCTTGGTACTGTACAGGCAAAAACTCCTCTGGTACTGGCAGAGCCAGAAGGTCCTCGCTCTCTAAAGAGAAACATGGCTCCAACAGCTGCAGTTCTGTCTATGAGAGACAAAGAGGGCAAGGATAAGCTATCCAAACTGCTATTACCTGGCACAGCTGCACCATCGCTACCTACCAACTCAGCACTCTCAGTACGGGGCAAACCACAGCATCAAACACTATCGGCACCTGCGTCAGTACAGTCCAAAGGCACTGTCTTCTTCAGTTACCACGTCAGTACCAGTCCCCTACTCAATGGCAGATCCTACAAAGAAGTACTATCTTCCACCCATACGGCTCCTGCTCTTTTCCAAGAATTGGGTCTCTAGCTGAACATAATAACATCCACATTAACTCCTGTACAGAAAATGCAGTTCATAGGGGCATACTTGGATTTGCTGATAGCCAGTGCCTATCTTCACACAGACAGATTAATAACTTTGTCAGGTCTGGTCAGGGAAATTCAGGGGTGTTCTCAAACTACAATAAGGAATTGTCTGTATCTCCTGGGAGAGATGACAGCTTGCAACTTTGTGACCAATCATGCAAGGTTACACTACCTCTGCTTCCAGGTAAACAACCTAATCCCTGGGCAGAGATACTTTGGACAAGCAGGTCATGCTTCCCCTCCAGGTAAGGAGCTCTCTAGACTGGTAGAAGAATCATCTCAACATCTGTGCAGGCATTCCTTTCATTGTCCCACTCCAACAGTAACCATGACAACAGCTACATCACTGTTGGCATGGGAGCTCACCTAAATGCCCTCTCAACTCAGGGTTGATGGAAACCTCAGGAAACCAGTCTCTACACCAACCTGTTAGAACTCAGGGCAGTCAGGAATGCCTGCCTCCATTTCCTACACCTCATCAGGGACAAATCACTCAGGATCATGACAGACAATGTGACCTTCATGCTCGAAATCAACAAACAAGGAGGAGCAAGATCCCTCTCAATGTGTGCACCAAAGCTATGACCTTTTAAATAGCTATCACATCGGCGCATAGCAGTGGTTTTCAAACTGGGGTATGTGAGCTCTCATCATGGGGTAAATGAGAAAAAATCCTGTAATAGCAGACAATACGTTTTATTTAGTAAGATTTGGCAATCTAATCATAAGTATATTATGACAGGGGTATGTGTTTGACTACATTATTTGGAAAGGGATATACAGCCTAAAAATTTTGAAAACCACTGGCCAATAGGGTTGGGGAAATTGGGGCCTTGATGGCAGATCTCCCCTTTATGGTGTTTTAAAAGGACAGAGACTTTTTATGCCCAAACCTCAAATTCTTACCTAAGGTACTATCAGAATTTCTTCTTAATCAGTCCATTCATCTACCAGTATTATTTCCAAAACCACATGGCTCACTGCAGGAGACCTGTTTTCATACCTTAGATGTTAGAAAGATATTGCCCTTCTACCTAGCTAAAGTCACCTAGACTGTTCGTTTCTATCACAGATAGATCTAAAGAGTCCACAGTGTCTGCTCGGAGACTGTGTCAAGGTAGATATTTGGGTGTATTGTCGCTTGCTGTGATACAGTTGGAGTCCATTCCCCCCCAACCCCGGGTGGTAGCACATTCTACCAGATTGCAAACAACATCCACAATATGACTCAAAAATGTTCCAGTATCTGAGATATGTAGGGCTACAGTATATACACTTTCTAAGCGCTATGCCTTGATCCATGCCAACAGATCTTGTGCGGCACTTGGTAATGTGATGTTATTATCAGTTGTGGATTCAGTTACAAAGTTCCCTCCTCTTTCTGGGAATACTGCTTGAGAGTCACCTGAAGATCAGCACCCACAGGGACACTACTCGAAGAAGAAGAAGATGGAAGATGAAGAAGGAGATGAAGAGGTTCACCTTGTGCAGTAACTGTGGTTCTTCGAGATGTGTGTCCCTATGAGTGCTTCATTACTTACCCTCCATTCCTTTTGCTTCGTGTTGTTTTCTGTGGGACATTCAGATGGAGAAGTAGGGCAGTTTATAGCCATGGCGTATGGCATGAGGATGCATAGACGCATGCCTTGGCCATATGGACACTACAAACAAAAAAATCTCCAATCAATGACTTGAGAAGCGCATGCGCACCTGAAGTGGAGGACTCATAGGGACACGCATCTTAAAGAACTGCAGTTACTGAAAAAGCTGAGTAACGTGTTCTTCTGCCACTTCTGTGGCCATATCGCCCTCCCTGAATTTCTTCACAGGCTTCTATTCACCTTCTGTTTAAGCATCTTGGGCTCACCTTGAAAACTCTTTCCACTCTACTGTTTCTTTCTTCCTAGATGCTCATTGTTTCCTTTTCCCTACCCTATGCTCTGTCTTTTCATGTCTTTAATCTATATTTGTAACAGCCTTTCACTTCCTCTCTGTTACTAATATGAAAGTAGTATAATGTTAGTGTATTCAGTGAATTACTCCTTGGGAGGAGTCATGTGAATAGAGTTATTTATATGGATAAATATGTGCAGAATCAGATTCTTAAATAATTAGGTTTTATCTCAAAAGTTAAAAACAAAAAACAAAAACAAAAAAACAGAAATCCCTGATCTCCAAAGGAAGGAGAATCCAGGTGGAATCCTGACTCCAGTGAAGTCAAAGGGAGTTTTGACATTGACTTCCATGGGAGCAATATTTACCCTCTGTTTTTATTACTAATGATTTGGTAAGGCTGTTACAGATTTCTGACCAAAGATTATTTTCAAAGTTGGGCATGGGGATTCTATAACACTATAAAAACTGATTGGTGAAAGTCGTGGGATATTACCTGTTGTTAAACCAAAGCTCCAGTTTACATAGTTTAGTAGACTCCAGTTAGTACACAACAGTCCTAATATATTATAAATATCACTGCCACATTTCCATACTGTTTTCTATGTATCTTCTGGTAGAATTTGTATTTTGTAATTTAATTTCTATTTTTTCTTTTATCTCTATAATGAATATGACAGGGCCTTCTAACATTTTTCTGAGCTGCAATTTTGACATATCCAGAAAAAACTCATAGCATTCAAATGTGTGTTAGAGAAAATAAAACACAGTTTAGCATTCATGATCAGTAATTTTATTTCAAAAAGACACAATAGCAATTTTACACACATTTTATTAGACATAAGACTTCAGAATATGCATTTTCCTTTTCAAAGATACAAAAGCTACATAGAATACAAAGCAGTTTCCCACGTTATGGTCACAGAATCGGGTACCTTACTATTTTAAAACTGAAAAAAAATATAACATCACTTTATACAATAGTATAAAAGGCAGAAACCTAACACAAAGAAAGTGAATGTAACTGTAAGTAGGTCAGTTGTTTTATTCTTATTGAATTAACACAATTTGTTTAAAATGTGGATGCTGACTGGTCTCTCAATAGTTTAGTTGGGGTTTGCATCCAATGAAGTGAGCTGTAGCTCACGAAAGCTCATGCTCAAATAAATTGGTTAGTCTCTAATGTGCCACAAGTACTCCTTTTCTTTTTGCGAATACAGACTAACACAGCTGTTACTCTGAAACCTAGTTGGGGTTTGTATCTGATACTCATTCCCTTTATCTTAAAATGCTTGGATCAACTATGGATTAACCATATTTCACACACACACTAAAGAAACGAGAATTCAAGTAATTTTGTTTTTAAGGTAGCAAGATAATTTCCTGTTAAAAGCAATAAAGCCATTGGCTTTTGCTTTGGAATTTGAACTGGTCAGTTAGTAACTGTTTTGTACAAAATTGTCTCTGATCCTTACAGTAGATCTTGACTCTGTTATTCTGCCGTTGGGATATGTTTGCCAGTCAGAAAAACATAATGTTGGAACTCAGATCTCCCATGCAGATCTAAATTTTGCCCTTTGATGTTATTACTGTACAGTACAATGGATTGATCCTATTATCATGTACTCACATGAGTAATTTTACTCACATGATGGTCCATTGACTCACCACTGTGCCTTAAAAGCAAGACTCCAGCAGACTTCCAAGAGAGAATTCTACAAGTGAGGACCTTGGGACCAATAAAGCTCAATCCTAGTCAAATGACAGGAGGTGCTGGGACATAACTGATTCCCTTGCTCCTGTCCAAAGAGGCAAACAACCAGTTCTGTTCTGTAAATCCAATTAGGAGTGTATTACAGTAGTCTCGCTGCTGGGAGTAAGGCAGGACTACGCAAGATGAATTTAGAGAAACAGGCTCGTTTTTCAGATGAGATGGAGATACCACTTTGATGCACGATGGACGGGCATACTGACAGAGCACACAGGAGTCAAGTCCATATTTCACACCTGTGTCATTAGTGAAGCTCTGAATAATACGAATATACACAAGCCTCCAGTTGAGAGTGAAATGTTGTAATTTAAGTATCCTGCTCTCAGTGCTGCTGTGAGTCAGAAGTTTTAGCCACTGAGACTACACTTACTCTGACGTGACTCATTCAGGAAAACACAATTTTGCTTGCAGAAAACCTCTCTGATCAACATAACTGCATGCCCTTTGAGGAAATCAATAAAAGTTTGTGTTTCCGATATGTAATGGTCTTATGAAATCCTGAGGCTTGATTCCAATCTCGCAGGCACTCATTTTATACCAAACTAACTCTGTTTAGTTCAACGGAGTTATTTTTGGCCTACAGGGAGATAAGAATCAGGTCCTTGGTACTGGTTCATTTCAAGACTGGTGGGATGCTTATAACTAAGAGGTTCTATATTACAGCTGTACATCAGTGCTATTTTTCACGAGAACAACAATGTTCCCCTTTTTCATTTATCTTGCCTGAATGACAATAGGCATATTTTTAGTTTGAAACTGCAACTTCCTTTACTGCTGCTTTGCAAGAGTGCTAAATGCATAGAGGGTGAGAGCCTCACCTCCACTCTGGCTCCTTTACACCACATAAAAGTGCTGAAGTGGAATAACAAGCTCCTGAAAGTCCCAGTTCCATTGGAGGGAAGATCTCCCTCCTTCAGATATTGTGCTACACAGCTGTACGGCTGCCTCCCGAGGACCTCCTCAGAAGTCCTGGAATAGGGGAAGTGCTGGGGATCGGAGTGGCATGTTAGTCAGTGTGCTGTGAAGAGTTTGGGCAGTGCCAGGGCTTCTTAGAGGCACAGTAAAGAATCTCACGGTGAATCTACGAAACACTTTGGAATCAATCAGAATGAAAGGCACAATATCTATGTAAAATATTGGGCAGGGTTGTAGCTTGGTGTAACCATCCTGCCACTTAGGGATCTCTGGGAGGAATTCTGCCTACCAGATCTCCAGAGAGCAGAGGGGACAAGCATACACAGTGGCTGCATTTTAAAACTTCCTTATGTTTTTCCAAGAGTCTACTGGTTTGTGGGAGATTCCCTGCACATGCAATGGGAAATACTGCTGGAACCAGTAATTAAAAAAAACAAAACAAATCAAAAAACCTTCTGTAAGTGTGAGTATTATACTTTGGGCCAGCAAAACTGTGTCTGCAATTTTCCATACAGAGAAAGAACTGGAAGCACAATTTGAAGAAATTCCTCTAAGTTAGTCACTTGTATTCAAAAAATAAAGTAAAAAGATTTGTAAAAGAACAACAACAACAAAATACAGTATAGTCTTAGAATACCTGTGTTCCACTATTTTATTTTAACCAACTAGCAGGAACTATTCCTATAGAAGGGGAAGATGTCAAAATAGAAAAAAAAAGTTAAATATAAACATTACAGGTACAAAAATACATAACCATATCATATCACAATAGGCAAGTCATTTAAAATATGATTCATTCATCCATTAATGCATATCTTGGGCAGCTGAAAATATAAAACTATACCTGGAATGTGTTAATGCACCACTAAATCATATCCTATCGTGGTTAATTATGGCATTAAAATAAATTTGGGCTCTCTCATTCGCTGTCAGTGATAGTCTGACCCATGTCTTGTTAGTTACCGTTTCTCTCCTCGCTGTGCCATTGACGACTCCCTCAAAGTCCTATTTCTATCCTCTTCCTGATCCTGTCTCTGGGTCTTCTATTATAGTTCCCATTCTGGGTGGACTTTCCAATCCCAGTGTACCAAGCCCTGTACCCATTTCTTCCACAACACTAACTTACATCAGCCAAATGTTTTCACTACCCCAACATTTCTTTAGAAGGATGAAAAGTGAGGAAGAAACACATTAAAAGCTAGCCCCTTCTTTTGGGCCTTTCCACACATCTCTGATCGGTGTCTTTCAAATTGGGAGCTGCTCTGGTCAGGAACTGTCTTCATTTGTGACTTGTACAGGACCAAGCCCAGCTCAACACTTAATTTATTAATAACTAGCAATGTCTAAGGCATAGTAAGTGATCAGTTTCAATTGAGTTCCGTATTTTTATATGTTTCTTTTATGAGTGCCAAAGAGAGTACAGGCAATTTAGCAAGCTTATTGCATTGCTCAGATGGGTAAATTCATTTGGTTTGTCCTTGTGCCTTACTTCTACCCAATAATTACTATCCTAGCACAGGGACATGCTATCTGTCATGTCTTATTGCTTAAATACTTTTCAGATATCTTTTTGTTTACAGGTAATACTAAGAGACAAATTATAGGGAATTTCCATTAACATACTCTGAAATGTAACTTGTTTGTTACTGACCTAGAGGAAGAAATTAATGAAAATTTAACATATTAAGCTCTGAAATATGCTTTCATTAAATAGAGTGTTTCAGTTATTTATTTATTTATGCAATGTATGGGGCGCCTATCCACGACTCCAGGCAGCGTAGAACAGTTACAGAATACAAATTGCTGTAAGTTAAACATCCTATGGCCTATTTGTATCTCTGAAAAATTCTAGTTTTCAAATTAACAGGTAACAGATAGTGCTGTCTAGCTGGTCTCCCTCTCTAGAGATATCTGTATTCAGTCCGACAACAGAATTCCCTGAACACTGGCCAGAAGACACCTGTTCTAATTTGTGTGAAATATGAGGACGCTCTGTATTCAGACCTCTCTAGGATACCAGATTTAGTGTGACATACCAGTTTTCTTGCCCTCTAGGACTCCTCTGCCACTGTTCTGCATGGCTACGGTGTCTTTCGCATTTCACAAGAGTCAGGCAGCCATCTTCCTCATCTTCAGCCTTCATCCCTGCAAGTCCTATACAGGCATATCGATTCCATCTAACCAGCATAGGAAGCTTGTGCATCAGGATCTCCTTGCAGCACCTCCTGTCAAGCATTGCTATAACAAGAGAGAGCCCAAATGCTCCTTTTTATGGGCCAGATGAATCTTGCAGAAATATCACTCCTTGAGTGGAAAATCACCACTTGCATCTCTGATAATGGGCTGAAGAGGTGGGGCCTATGAGTTGGGGAAGAGATATGAAGATACCACAATGACTGGCTGATCATAAGTGTAGAAGATATAAAATGGACTGGTGAGGGGAAATGGGTTAAGAGAGAGGGGAGGAGGAAAGATCTGGATGGTTGGGAAGAAAAATAAACTCTGTGTGTGTGTGAGAGAGAAAGAGATGATAGTAGTGGTAAATTTTTCCAAAGCATTCTTTCAACCCCTTTCTTCCAGCCAGGAAAGGATATATCTCTTTCTAGATCTTGTCCATCCTATTTGGATTGGCCAGAGAGCAACACAAAATGCACTCCTCCCTTTTAATTTTTATATCACTAAGGTGTTGGTCTTGTTTGGCTCTAGCTATTCCTCAAAAAGAAAAGTCTCTATGCAGAGTGACTTCCAGACTTGCATACAAGAGAGAGAGTATAAAGGTGTGGGTAAAGTTATCAAATGGTGAAACATGAATTAACATCCCACATAAATATCCACATAGTCCTAAATTCTGTTTTTTCTGTTTTTTGCTGGATTTTGAACAATTATGCCAATACACACACATTTCAAAATTAGTAGTATCTCTTGGTTCAAAATTGTGGGGCTCTGATGACAGACAGAGTCACCTACAAAGTTAATCTTTCCACCCTTAGGCATCTATAAACAGGGGTGGGGCTAATAGAAGAGGTGGATTTGAGCTTTTGGGTTGCCTTATCTGCTGGTGGCATATTGAGTTGTACTGTGGCACTTTAGTTAAGGTTGGATTTTGATTTTCTTGTATATTTAAATTGCATCAAGAGTGCTTAGAGGTTCGGTATTTTTAATATGCATATAAATTTAAATACATAAATAACAATGCTTTATTGGCTTGACCAGCTGTACAAGTGTTGCCCAAGTGTAAAAGAGATTGAACTCTGAGGTATCTGTCACAGGCCAATACAATTTGGGATGGGGTGTGCACTGTGTGAAGTTTTTATTCTTTTGTCCTACTGTGTGTGTCTATTTCTGCTCAGGTTACTCTGCAGTGTGAAGCCCAGGCTTAGGAACTGGTTTTTTCCTAATTTCTTTCTGATGAAATATCTTTGGCCATTTCTGACTACTTAAAAAAATGTCCTTGCTGTGCTCCTGTGTATTTCAGATTTTGGACTAGAAAGTGTTTCTCTCTTCGTCTCTTCTCTGTCAGGTTAGTTGTACATATACTTCTCTCTGGTTTTGAAATGTGCTTTGTTTCTCTATCTGTAGTGTAGAGTTACTTCTTCTGTAGCTTGTGTGAGTGGCGGGGGAGAGGAAACGAGTGTTCGATACAGTAAAACCTCAGAGTTACGAACACCTCGGGGATGGAGGTTGTTTGTTACTCGGAAATGTTCATAACTCAGAACAAAACATTACGGTTGTTCTTTCAAAAGTTTACAACTGAACATTGACTTAACACAGCCTTGAAACTTTACTATGCAGAAGAAAAATGCTGCTTTTAACCATCTTAATTTAAATGAAACAAGCACAGAAACAGTTTCCTTACCTTGTCACATCTTTTTTTAAACTTTCCCTTTTTTTTTTTAGCAGTTTATGTTTAACACGGTACTGTATTATATTTGCTTTTTTTGTTTGTTTTGGTTTCTACTGCTGCCTGCTTGCATACTTCCGGTTCCAAATGAGGTATGTGGTTGACAGGTCAGTTGATAACTCTGGTATTCATAACTCTGAGATTCTACTGTACTTTCCATTTGTCATCCTTTCTTGCATGGTAGCCACTCTCATGTATTTGTATACTTGGAGGTTGAAAGGTTGTCTGCATGTGTTTTCAGTATTTATTCCGTGCTCAATGAGTAAGGATGGGAAAACTTGGAAAAGATGGACAGCCTGTAAAATACGACAGGTGAAAATGACAGCATCTGTTTATTCTGATAAATAGATTTCTTTGTGCTGAACCTCTTCACTCAAAAAGGGATATAAAAAGCTAAGATTATCCCTCGGTAATCTGAAAACAGACAACATCAGAGGCTTGAGTGGCAAAAATGGATTAGTGGTCCTTTTGTTATCTCTTGGAACCAAGCCATAGAAGTAGGAACCCAAGATATTTTACTTCTGATTTCTTCCTTTGCATGTCTGAGAGGCAAGCAAAATGAGTTTGGAACTCAGTGGGAATTATAGCTTTCTCTCTCTCCTTGGAGACAGATTCAGGAATCGTGCAGGGGGGAAAAACGTGAAAGTCAGTGGAGAAGAGTTACTGAACTATAGACATTAAGGACTATATTTTAACAGGAATGCATGGAATTGCATGTATGTAAAATTGAATATCAATGCTGTATCTTTAATTAGTTCCTTTTTAACCTTTCTTCTTCTCCTGGCCAAGATATAGTGTTACAGAGGCAGCAGCTATGAACTGTGGTTGGTAAGCAAACGTGCAGTCATCTGGCTCCCTTGCTGATTTTTGATAGGTATTTGGGATTTTTTGCAGTTCTTCTTTTTAAGGACCAAATTTTGCTGTCCAGTGATCTAAACTGGTATAAATGTGGAGAAACTTCATTGATGGAATTTGGCCCTGTGTATGCATTGGAGTGATGCTTTCACAAGATCTCTTCAGGTCCCAACATGCTTTTCCCTGATAATATCTTCCTTACACCTTGCATTGTGGAAAGTGATTTGATCTTGACTGGAGATCACTGACACAGCAGATCCCACTTAATCCTTTCCCAGTCGGATCAACACCTGCTAATAGAGTGAGATTTTTCAGACAAGCATTGCCTCTAATTAAAAACCACTTCCTTGCTCTACACCCAACATGTATTTGGAGTGTCTGTACACTGCAGCACATGGATATTGGTGAATTTGCAGCTCAAAATGAGTAGTGCTTTGGCTCCAAAGGGCAAGGATCCTATTTACCTACCACACCGAGAGGTTTGTTTAACTGCTGCTTCTGCTTCTCCTGCCTGTGTTCTTTACATCCCTTATGGACCTTTATCCTCCCTTTGTGGCTATCTGTGTGCAGTGCAGATTGTAAGAATCAGTGATGTTGATGGAACCCTGGTACAGATCAGGCTGGTTTATCTGCTGCTTCTGAAGATTTACTTTCCCTTGGGGAGGATTTAAGGGGGAAAAGCTAAGCAAATTCCAAACACCACCCTTCCAATCTGCTGTGCAAACAAATGTTTGCAGGTGCACGCCTTTGATCTGATAGCAGTCTATGGGAGAAACTCCAACTTAGCCTAAGCATCAAACAAAATGGCCAAAATGTTCACTGTTTTCTCATGCTAGCTGCACCAGACCTGATATTTACAGTCCCATTACAAAGCATACCCCGTTACATACAAACCACTGAAAAGCAGCCATGTCTGAGGAGCCGGGCAGCAGATAATTTAGGAAAGGGAAGTTTTAGGTAAGGACTCCTGGACAGCTCTCTGTGCTTACAAATAGTGCCACAGAATCTACTACCTGTGTGAGGGAGAGAATTCCTTGGATTTTTCAGATCTCTTCTCCAACACTCCTCCCCAGGGGCAGCCCGTCCATATAGGAGAACTAGGCGGTTGCCTAGGGTGCCAAGTTAAATGGGGCACCAAATTCGAGGAAAAAAATCAAATTAAAAAAAAAAGATGAAAAAAAATACAAATAAAATAACAAAGATGTCATTATTTCAATTCCCGTGTGCGTACGGAGGGAATGTGAATTATAATTCATTTCTCTACATTTCTGAGAATGTATTAATATGTCAAATCTTATATTTACTGCAAAAATAAATAATATTTTAGCAAAAAAATTTTCAATTTGTGACATAGGGTCAAGGTGACCCACTCCGCAATTTTGATATGCAATAACTCAGATACAATGAAACACATCCACCAGTGGCAAGAGCTGCAATGCTAGTGACACCTAACTTGAATATACATCAAGGTTGCATAGCCGGAAATTTATGTAGAGCAGAGATACCGCAAATTGATACATGTCAAACGGTCATTTTAACACACGTCACAGGTAGAATTGAGTGAATACTGTGAAAAATTGTGTTTCTTGTTGCCAAAGAATAACGTCTTTCAGCATTATAAATCCAAAATGTGAGTATCTTTAAGCGTTATTAAACCTTAGCATTATTCTCAGGCTGTATAATTATAACGTTTTCTTTGTTATAACTGTTTTCCATGTAATAAATAAGATCCATAAAAGAAAAGTAATAGTGTTAACACTTAATACACTATGAAAGTGATGATGTCACACTCCAAGCGGGTAACTGTGAGGAAGGGGATTACTTTCCAAACAATCGGTGTCGGGTTATAACTTTGAAAAAGGTCGTTAAAGCAGGATAGTGTAATAGATGATTTGGGATTTGTAATAATCAAAATTATAATGAATATTTTAATGCAATTTTATTTAAAATCGGACTGAAATATCATCTAGCTGTCACGTACAAATCTATTTTGAAAATTTTGTGTCTCTATTTTATCTGATCTCAGAAACATTGGTTGGACAGATGGACGAACGGACAAACCGAATAATTAAGCCTCTATTTAAAAAAAAACGCTTGAAAAACATTAAAAGGAAAAAAGGGGCAAAATGTTTCCCAGTTTACCAAAAACCTCAGCCTAGATCTGCCCTTGAGGTTTGGGGGTGGGGACGCCGATTGCATGGTTCGCCTAGGGCACCAGTTACTGGCAGCTAGTCTAGGGCCGTCCCTGCTCCTCCCTAATATTAAACTTGATGTAGTCTACTTATCAATTTTGGAAGGACAATTGGCTGAATCATCCTTGCTGGGATTTCATCTGGTTCCAGGGGCCTCGTTATTCTAGATCAGGAGGTCTCAACCACGCGGTTCTTTTGTGCGGCCCGCCAAGCTCCCCATCCGCCCCCCCCCCACCAGCCCCTCTGCCTACCTCCAGGCCAGGGGTGGGCAAACTACAGCTCGCGAACCCTGTGCCGCTCCCTGAAGCGGCCAGAACCATGTCCCTGGGGCTCCTGGGGCGGGGGGTTGAAGGTAGATGGCTCCGTGTGTTGCTCTCACTTCCAGGCACCGTCCCCCAATCCCCCACAGCTCCCATTGGCCGGGAACAGGGAACCACAGCCAATGGGAGCTTCAGGGGTGGTACCTGGAGGAGCGGCAAGAGCAGCACACAGAGCCCTGTGCCCCACCTCCCACAGGGATGTGGTTCCGGCTGCTACCTGGAGCGGAGCAGAGCGGAGCGGGGCCAGGGCAGGCAGGCAGGGAGCCTGCCCTGGCCCTGGTGCACGCCGCTGCCACCCTGGAGCCGCTCTAGGTAAGTGGCACCGGGCCAGAGCCCACACCCTAAACCCCTTCTGCACCCCAACTCCCTGCCCTGAGCCCCCACCACACCCTGCACCCTGACCCCCTGCTGCACCTCACCCCTCCTGCACCCCACAGCCCAACTCCCTGCCCTGAGCCCCCCTGCCATACCCTGCACATCTCCTGCACCTCAACTCCCTGCCCTTAGCCCCCGCCACACCCCGCACCCTTCCTGCTCCCCCTGGGGGCAGGGAGGGGGGCGGAGTTGGTGTGGGGACTTCGGGGAAGGGGTTGGAATGGGATCAGGGAAGGGGTGCGAAGAGGCGGGGTCTCATGGAAGGGGTGGAGTGGGGGTGGGGTCGGGGGCAGCGACGGGGTGTGTGTCAATGATGCGGCCCTTGGGCCAATGCACTAGTCCTCATGTGGCCCTCGTGGTCATTTGAGTTTGAGACCCCTGTTCTAGGTGTAATAATTCTATCACTATCTTCCATTCTAAACTAAAGTCCTAGATCTCTGCTGAGCAAAGATGCCCCTTCACATCTGATTGTATACTTCTGAGGCCTTTCTCATTCCAGCCATTCTGCAGGTACACTGACTTCAATGAGAGTTGTGCATAAAAAACTATCCGGATGATTGGACCATTTTATTTTTGAAATAAACACAAACTATGGTCAGAATGAGCCCAACAATCCCATCTTTGTCATTAGCCAAATTAGTGATTAAACACATTTGCATTAGCTCAGAATAGCCCATCCCAACATCCTCTGCTGTTTTTTGTTTGTTTGAATGATTGTTTTTGAAGGAAAATGATTCTTCCTTTACCTAGTATCTGGAAAACTGCTGATTTTTCAATTAGCAATGACTAATAAGGTGCGAGTTTTGCATGCTGCTGATTCAAAAGAGAGGGAGAGAACTGTCCTGTCTATCTATAGAGGCAAATGTAGCTGTAAACTTTTGCAAATTCTAAAAACTATAACAAGCCACTAAACAGAAGGGACTAAAGTAAGATTTTTTTTAGTCAAAATTTCTTTTTAAAAGAAAAAAGAAGATATGTTAAAAATGTGGAGTAAAACATTTTCCTTGCCCAGCAGTTGTTTTAAGAATACGGTATGTGACATGCAACCCACAATGTCACATATCAATGAAATTTCAATGGATGATTATACTCTAATCCTATAGGGGAAATTGCATTTTTTCTTATGCGCTAGCTTTTCAAAACATCTCTGTTGAAATTCTTTTTTTGATTTGCTGCTAACAGCTGCAGAAGGAAAGAACAGGCTCTTCCTTGCAAACAAAAGTAAGAAAATGAAATTTAAAATTGTACTGTCCCGAAGGGGAAAGGTATCTGTGCAGTGGGATATGTCTTAGCGTGGTATGCAGTTTTACAATAATATAATAACTCTCTTCATGTTCTCAGGAGCTTCCAAACTAGATCACTACTTCGATGGGGAAAAAAGTCTAGTCTTCAGCTGTCTCTGATTATAGACTTGGGGAAAATATAGATAATAGTATGTGTATGTATAAGAGAGAGATTCGTTCTCAGGGAGGCTATTGCGACAAAAGTGGCACGAGTTATCCTGAAGGATGCCTATCAAAACTGTACTTATGGCCAACAACATGAGAATCAATTATATGAATAAAATGAAATTTGGGACTTAAGAGACTTGAATATGGGGCTCAATGGAGGTGATATTCTTGGAAATATTTAGTGATACTCTTGTTTTATAAGGGAAATAAAGAAAAAGCTGCTATTGGATAGCAGCAAATATATGCACCAGAACTACAGGCCCTGATTCAGTAAACAATTCAACAATTAAATCCCACTGTCTTCAAAGAGACTTGATTTCAATGAGGCTTAGGCAGGTGCTTAAAGTGAAGCCCATGCTGATGTGCGTTGCTGAATTCTGGCTATGATACAGGAGAGAGGTTTGGATTCATGGAGGATTAGAATGCCATCAGTGATGAATGGAGACTCAAATCCACTCTCCGTTTAAGCAGATGGACTACTGTTTTACTAGATTCAAACAAGCAGGGCTTGTCAGGTAGACTTAGGTAGAAAACAAGTAGAACACCGCTCTTGCTTAATTAATTTTAAAAAAATCTGACCATTCCAATTTGAGTAACAAGTTAAAAACAGAAAACAAAAACAGAGATCTAGACTGCAACCAAACATAAATTAATTGAATGTAAAGGGTTTATTAATACACTTCACTCTCTACACATGAATAAATGGAGTATTAGAAATAAGCATCTGTGATGGGTTATACCTGGCATCTGTTGCCTCCGGCTGGAGGCCCTGCCACCTTGCATACCCCACCCAAAGAAAATGTCCTTTGGTGGAAAAACACAAGCACATTTAAACTTCCAAGAGCTCCCTAACGAGGCCACCCAGGATCAGCTGTGGGTGGAACCAATGAGAATTGGCCCTCTATTGGTTCGAAAGGCTGGGAGCAGACAGAAACCAATCAGGAGCCAACAGGCAAGGTAAAAAGGGCTGGCGGCGTCTTCCAAAGGTCAGTTCTGGATGAAGCTGAGTTGTGGGTAGGAAGGATCTCTCCTGTCTTAACCTGAAAGCCGGCCTGGTCAGGGGTCTAAGTCTGGCTGCACTTTTTTGACTGAGTCAGTGGAACACTGTTTTTGTTTGTTTTCTGGAATGCAAAGCCCAGGTGGCCACCTTAAGTCAAATATCAGTTTGACTGCTGTACAACTTTAGGGAATTTGCTTTGTGGGACTTCTCACTGGTTCAGGTGAACCCATGTCAGCGCCTTGAGGCTGTCTATGCCCTAGAGCATTGAACTGGTGGTATGGTATTGTAGCCTGGATGCTAGCCATTTTCTTTCCATTGCAGTTTTGCCTGCATCACCATACTAAACAACTGCAATTCTGCTGCCCTCTGGGTACCTACCATTCCCTGCACAACTCCCTGAAGCAGGAGCTTCTGGGAAATTTCTAAAAGCCTTATAGGAACCAAGGAGAAGTGTGGGGAAAAGGAGATCAAACTGCTATAGCCAGCTAGGAAACTCCTATAATTCCCCAGGTATTTCCCCACAGCTACTTCCTGGTCCCTGGTTCCCCCTAAGTAACGGCCAGGATGAATGTTCCTCTCTCTTGCTTGACAAGGAATATTTTAAAAAGCAGTCATGAGGCAGTGTGGGGCCAGGCTTCCCCTGCATCCTGAACCTGCCAAATGCGTGGATGAATTAGTATCTGTCCTTTGGTGGAAAAACACAAGCGTGTGATTTGGGGAAACTGAAAGCAAGATGGAGACAGCTGATCCCCTACAATGACATTTCAGTGACAAATGGGGTAATTATAACAGCTACAAGCTACATTTTGTATATGATACCTGAATGCAGAGGTGAGGTCTTTAATGAACTGTGTAGCAAGGAGGCAGCAGAACGTGCAGCACCATATGCACAGCTGGATAGAGAAGCTGTTGAACCTAAGGTTGCTGCTTTATATTAGCACAGCCTGAAGTTGGCGTACTGCCCAAGCTGGTAATGCTCTGGGTACACTTTTTGAGGCTGATGGTGGGGAGTTGGGATGAATCACCAAAATGGATATTTCCTTTATTTTTTTTTTTTAAGATATATTGCTGATGGGATGTATGTGCTTCTGATCGCTTTCTATGTTTCTTTTTCTTGTGGTTAATTAATTCATGATTTGTATTAGTTATGGCCAGGGAGTTTATGGAGGAGTGAATTAATATTTCATTTATATTAAAGAACAACATGATTGATGTTCTAATTACACGGATATTTGTATTCAATATTCTCCTTTATTATGCAAAAATATAAAGACCAGCAGCAACAGCAAACCAAGGTAATATATTTACAAGGGCAAAGTAGACATTGCTTTTCAGGTCCATTGGTTTCCATTTTTCTGTGCGTGAATGGATGCGAGGGAGCTGGGCAATGGGGGACAGTTTAAGAAGTACTGTCGTCCTGATTTAAACTGCTCCGTTGCGCAGATGATGCGGGCACATGTACAGTTCTTGGATCAGCTGTACAATAATATTTATTCTTAAGTATTCATGGACTAAGTGTTCACTGTGTAAGGCACAGAGCACTCAAGCCGCAATCCATCAAAGCACATAAGCACATGCGTGGTCCCAGTGACATCAAAATAGGTTATCTTGGTTTGCTAGTGACCTGCTCTTCAGAGGACTACTCATTTTTAATATGAAGCACATGCTCAAGTGCTTTGCCTTGTAGGATCAAACCCTAACTGAACATTTCATATGGACACTGTCAGTCCTCCATTCTCATTTCTCATTTCTTCATCCCTGTCATTCAAAAGTTGCTCTCATATTGATGCTCTTTGAAATGGTACATTCAGTCCAAGTTCTCTGTGTATATCCAGTAGTAGGTATTCAGTGTATATTCGTGTCTCTATATAACTTACATACAAATGAGAACTAAAGAATCTTTTAGACCTCACTGTACTTTTACTGTGGTTAATTTGTAACACATTTTTTACAAGATTTTTTTTTTAGAAATGTTTAAAACGTTTTAAAATGTTATTTCTCTGCTTTTTGTATCTCCCTTCCTGTAAAGCTAGGCTGCCATAGAAACATGTGTCCGACTGTCAGGCTTACAAGGGTGAAAACACCGACAAATCCATTTTAGAAAGCTTTAAAAATTACTTAAAATAGATTTTCTATAAATCATAATGTTGCAACTATAAGTGCAGATATTTCACAGGCTCGTGCAACCTTTGCGGTTTCCCATTGCAATATTGCCTATCATGCACCTCTGAGCAGCGTCATTTGTAGGGAGAAAAAATAAATACTGTGTATGTGCATATAGAGCCAAATCCTGAAGTACTGATTCAGGCCACATTCCCATGAACTTTAATGGCAATTTTTTTCCTAAATAAGAGTCTCCACAAAGCCCACTGAAATACATGAAAATACTCTTATTGACTTCACTAGGCTATGGATCAGGCTGTAAGGACTTAAGGGCAAACACATGGAAGAGGATATATATACACTAGATGCACTGTAAAATAACATTTTAGTACGTAGATGTAAGCAGAGTCAAAATGAGCTCTATCCTGATATCTGGTGGTGAGCTGTGGAAAAGGACTTCAGGGGCGGATCTCGTTTGCATGGGCACACCCACTCTGCCTAGGATGATGGACTGCTTGCCCAAATAGTCACTTTGGCTGCTGTGGGATCCCCAGTCTCTTTGTTATTGGGGCAGGAGTAATGAACTGTTGTTATCCTGGTGATGTGAATCAAGGACAGTCAAACTGTACTTGACATTTTATGATGGAAGGACTCGCCCACAACTTAGTAGCACTCGCTAGGCAAGGGACATGGGTTCCAAAGCCCAGTGAATTGAGGGGGTGGGGATAGGTATGTGGACTTGGATGCTGCTTTCTGAGGGCTCTAAACACCACTTTGATCCTGCCTCTCTCCACTGTGTAAAAACAGAGCTAATTTTGACTCAGGAGTCTTGGTAGGTGCTGCAGAGCTGAAATCACTGATTCCTAGGTCTAAGCATTAGACCTACTTTGGGCTAGTGGTTCTGAGTGTGCCCTGCTAACAGCTGAAATTGCTGAGAGATGTATTAAGGGGTGGGGGCTGAAGACAAGTTGGTGAGTGGCTAACAGGATGGCTAGTGGAGAGGTTTGGATAGCGGAGAAGAGCGGATAGCAGGACGGCTGGTGGAGAGGTGCAGCTGGCGGTGAAGACTGCGGCATAACCCCATGGAGAGGTGTGGCAATTGGTCGTCAACCTGACCAGTGGAGCATGTAAAGATGCCCCCACCCATACCTCTCCCAACTTCCACCCAGGCTGGGAGGTAAACTCTGCAGATGAACTTCTGAACTCTGGGGGCTGCACTGACCAAGGACAGAAACTGTGGGAGGGGTGACTTTTGGGTTGCTGGACTTACGACCCTGAGGGGAAAAGGACACTGCCAAACTTACTTGGCGGGTGGGTCTTTCGCTCATGGTTTGTGTTATGAATCCTGTTTGTGGTGTTTCCCCAACCTAATGCCGCATTGTTTCCCTACTTTATTAAAAGGCTTTTGCTACACTCAGACTCTGTGCTTGTGAGAGGGGAAGTATTGCCTCTTGGAGGCGCCCGGAGGGTAGTATGTAATTGTCCCAGGTCACTGGGTGGGGGCTCGAGCCGGTTTTGCATTGTGTTATTGGAATGGAACCCCTAGATACTGAACCTGGCCCTTGTTGCTGCCAACTCTGATGAGCAGAAGGGTCACATAAAGAATTTGTCAATTTGAATGACTTAGGAGCCATGCACAAAAAGTTGATGCTGTGATTCCTACTTATATTAATGAGATCCCTGCATCTAAAGCCCCATGCACCAGTTTGAAATTGTACCCCTCACTGTCCACTTATGTACTGCGATGAGACTGAGTATAAATGAATTTATTGGAACCATTCCAGAAAAAAACGGGAATGGCTGCTGTATATTAAGGAGACTGAGGGTGGCAGATGTCTCATTTCTATATAGGCGTAGTTTGGTGCTCTGTGGTATTGAATGTTAACACACTGACTTATTTTCTCAAGTCAAACAATAATGTTGCAAAACTCCACTCCACTGTCAGTAATTCTTTACTGCAATATTTTTGTTTCTGCCTTGCTGGCTACATGGTTTTGGAGGAGCCTGCAAACACATTGTTTGCACATTAATTGTTACATCCCAATATATTTAATAAACTAACGCCATGTACATAATACTGAATTAAATGGCTATAGGAAAGAAAAGTACTGTGTGTCACCTTCACACAATAGGCTGAGCCTTGACATCTGTGCAGCTCATTCACTAACTGTAACTCCACTTTACAGCTCTGAGCAGCTACTGTAGGTGATTTCATATGCACGGTTGCTATTTAAAGAAAGAGAGGGAGTTAATTCTCGTCTCAGATTTTCATATCCCTATTGCTTCCTGCAATGTAGAGGAAGCTGTTCTTGGACAGTTGCCCTTTATAAGACTGGGAACAGAGCTACATAGTCTATTTGTCATAGAAAAAATATATCATTAGCATGGTAATTGTAGAAGTGTGCAATGCAGAGTTTAAAGATTAATGTTGGCAAAATTTTTACTCCACATGGTGGGAAGACTAATGGGGCACATCTTATATTAGTTTAGTTCTACAAATAGTGGCACTAGTAGTAAAATTCATTTTAGACCCTTATTCTACTTAATTGCTAGTCCATTTATTTGGCTGGTGGATGTTCCTGTTCCTTTTTTTTTTCTTGGAAGAGATCTCTTCCTTAATTACATGAAAGAAACAATAATTGCATTTAAATTTAAGTAAAAGGAGCCTGCAAATTCTTCCAACTGAAAGAGATTAATGGTAATATTAATATTTTACATGACGTTAACTAACCTTTGTACATTCCTGGATATCTAATAACAAATTAAATTCTTATAGTCCTGTGTTTATGACATAATGGTGTGTATATTTTGAGGCATTCATAAATTAATATCATTTCTGTTGTTCACTTATGGGAACCAGCATTTTTTCTCTTAGTCCATTGGGTACCCGTTCAATGAAGATGATATTACACAGATATTAATTGTATAAAAAAGTATTGGTCAGAAAATGCATACATCCTGTCATTACAATCCAGGCTCATATTTTAGCATGCTTAGGCGAGAACTGTTTTTACATAAATGTACAGGGGTCATTAGTAGTGCTAGAAAATATTTCTGTATGTTGGATTTAGAGTAGCCTGGGATCATCCTGCATACTGTATGATTGCTCCATCTGGAAAATATCAAACTCTGGCACTACAGTACATTCTGCTGCAGAGTCCACAGGCTAGTCGCCGGTTATATTCTAATGCCTTGCCATTACATCACCCAAGCATTCTCTAGAATATACGAGCATCTTATTGCAACAGTTATCATCCTGTCTGACCTCCTGTATAAAACAGGCCATAGAACTCCCCAAAAATAATTCCTAAAGCAGATCTTTTAGGAAAAAATCCAATCTTGATTTAAAAATTATCAGTTTTAGAGAATCCACCAAGATCTTTGGTGAATTGTTCCAATGGTTCATTAGTCTCACTGTTTCCAGTCTGAATTTGCCTAGCTTCAACTTCTAGCCATTGGATCATGTTATACTGAAGAGACCAATATTAAATATTTGTTCCACATGTAGGTTCTTACAGACTATAATTAAGTCACCTCTTAACCTTCTCTTTGTTTAGCTAAATAGATTGAGCTCCTTAAGTGTATCACCATACGGCATGTTTTCTAATGCTTTAGTCATTCTCATGGCTCTTCTCTGAACCTTCTCCAATTTATCAACATCCTTCATGAATTGTGGGCAACAGAACTGAACACAATATTCCAGCAGTTGTCACATCAGTGCCAAATACAAAGAGAAAATAACCTCTTATTATTGCTTCTTGAGATTTCTGTGTTTAAGGCATCCAAGGATCACATTTGCCCTTTTAGCCACAGAGTTGCACTGGGAGCTCATGTTCAGACCCCCAAATCTTTTCCAGAGTCACTGATTCCCATGATAGAGTCCCCCACCTTTTTACATTCTTTGTCCCTAGATGTATACATAGAATCATAGAAGATTAGGGTTGGAAGAGACCTCAGGAGGTCATCTAGTCCAACCTCCTGCTCAAAGCAGGACCAACCCCAACTAAATCGTCCCAGCCAGGGCTTTGTCAAGCCGGACCTTAAAAATCTCTAAGGATGGAGATTCCACCACCTCCCTAGGTAGCCCATTCCAGTGCTTCACAACCCTCCCAGTGAAATAGTTTTTTTCCCTAATATCCAACCTAGACCTCCCCCACTGCAAATTGAGAACATTGCTTCTTGTTCTATCATCTGCCACCACTGAGAACAGCCTAGCTCCATCCTCTTTGGAACCCCCCCTTCAGGTAGTTGAAGGCTGCTATCAAGTTCCCCCCTTACTCTTCTCTTCTGCAGACTAAATAAGCCCAGTTCCCTCAGCCTCTCCTCGTAAGTCATGTGCCCCAGCCCCGTAATCATTTCCGTTGCCCTCTGTTGGACTCTCTCCAATTTTTCCACAAACTTTTTGTATTGCGGGGGGCAAAACTGGATGCAGTACTCCAGATGTGGCCTTACCAGTGCCGAATAGAGGGGAATAATCACTTCCCTCAATCTGCTGGAAATGGTCCTACTAATGCAGCTCAATATGCCATTAGCCTTCTTGGCAACAAGGGCACACTGTTGATTCATATCCAGCTTCTCTTCCACTGTAATCCCCAGGTCCTTTTCTGCAGAACAACCGCTTAGCCAGTCGGTCCCCAGCCTGTAGCAGTGCATGGGGTTCTTCTGTCCTAAGTGCAGGACTCTGCACTTGTCCTTGTTGAACCTCATCAGGTTCTTTTAACCCAATCCTTCAATTTGTCTAGGTCACTCTGGACCCTATCCCTACCTTCCAGCATATCTACCTCTCCCCCCAGTAGTGTCATCTGCAAACTTGCTGAGGGTGTCAGAGTAACAGCCGTGTTAGTCTGTATTCGCAAAAAGAAAAGGAGTACTTGTGGCACCTTAGAGATTAACCAATTTATTTGAGCATGAGGTTTCGAAGTGAGCTGTAGCTCACGAAAGCTCATGCTCAAATAAATTGGTTAATCTCTAAGGTGCCACAAGTACTCCTTTTATTTTTGCTGAGGGTGCAATCCATCCCCTCAACGAGATCATTAAAGAAGATGTTGAACAAAACTGGCCCCAGGACAGACTCATAGGGCACTCTGCTTGATACTGGCTGCCAACTAGACATTGAACCATTGATCCCTACCCGTTGAGCCTGATGATCTAGCCAGCTTTCTGTCCACCTTTCTATCCACCTTACAGTCCATTCATCCCATCCATACTTTTTTAACTTGCTGGCAAGAATACTGTGGAATCTACCTTTAGCTGTATTAAAATGCATATTGTTTGCCTGTCTCCAGCTTACTAAGTAATCCAGATCACCTGTATCAGTGACCTGTCCTCTTCATTATTTACCATTATCCCAATTTTTGTATCATCTGCAAACTTTATCAGTGATAATTTTATGTTTTCTTCCAGGTCATTAATAAAAATGTTAAACAGTGTAGAGCCAAGAACCAGTCCCTGCAGGACACCACTAGAAACGCACCCATTCAATGATGGTTCCCCTTTTCCGGTTACATTTTGAGACCTATCAGTTAGCCAGTTTTTAATCCATTTAATGTGTGCCAGGTTAATTTTATATTTTTCTAGGTTTTTAATGAAAATGTCATTCAGTACCAAGTCAAATGCCTTACAGAAGTCTAAGTATATTACATCAACACTATTACCTTTATTAATCAAATTTATTATCCTATCAAAAATATCAAGTTAGTTTGACAGGATCTATTTTCCATAAACAGACATTGATTGGAATTAATTATATTACTCTCCTTTAATTCTTTATTTTCTTGCCTACCATTGATGTCAAACTGACAGATCTATAGTTGTCTGGGTCATCCCATTTACCCTTTTTAAATGTTGGCACAACATTAGCATTCTTCCAGTCTTCTGGAACTTCCCAGGTATTCTAAGACTTATTGAAAATCAACATTAATGGTCTAGCAAGCTCCTCTGCCAGCTCTTTTAACACCCTAGGATGCAAATTTCTCTGGACCTGCTGATTTAAAAAAGTCTAACTTTAGTAGCTGCTGTTTAACATCCTCTTGAGGTGGAAAAGAAAGTGTGTTATCTTACGATATGACTACATCATCTGTTTTCCCAAAGGCAGAACAGAAATATTTACTGAACAGCTTCTGCCTTTTCTGCATTATTATTGGTAATTCTACTATTTCCATCTAGTGATGGATAAATATTGTTGTTAGGATTCTTTTTGTTTCTACTATACTTTAAACTCCTTTTTGTCCTTAATTCTGCTCATCCTAGATTTCTCCTTGTGTCCCGTTGCTTTCCTTATCAATTTTCTATAATTACTAGCTTTGGATTTATATTAATTACTATCAACTTCCTCTTTCTTCCATTTGTTTATGTAGGTGCCCTCACATCCCATCAAGCCAGTTTTTTTTTTTAACCAATACAGCTTTTTTCCTAGTTTGTGGGACATCTAAGAAAGTGTTCTTAATCAATTCCTAATTATTGTTCACATTTTTCTGATTACATATTTTCTCCCACCTAATCTGGCTCATAATTGTTTTCAGCTTTGTGAAATTAGTTCTTTTAAAGTACCAAGTGTGTATCTATGCATGTGTGTATGTCTATTTAATCTATCTAGATCTATATATCTATCGATATATATATCCACTGGTCTGGACTTTATTTTGTTTGCACATTATAAATGTAATCAAGTCATGATCTCTTGTACCTAGGTTACCATTAATTTTTATTTCTTTGATCAGTTCCTCTTTATCTGTCAACACAAGGTCTAGTATAGGATTCCCCCCACGTTGCATGCAACACTTTTTGAGTTAGGAAATGGTCATCTACAATATTTATAAATTCCAAGCACATTTTAGTACCGGCAGCATGAGATCTCCAAAATATGTTGCTCAAATTGAAATACCCCACAGTCACGCAGCTTTTTTTGGTACACATTATAGTGTGGTAAGGCACCTTCTTTGTCTCACCAGCCTCAGCTGTTTTTAGCCTTGGCGAGATGGGCTTGGGTAAAACAGTCCCTCTTGGCTGCACGGAGCAGTCCGTTCCTTCTCTCCGCCAGTCTTTTGGGCTTGTTTTTTCTCCCTTATGGGAGGGAATGCAGCCTCCCCTCCTGGTGCGGCTCACTGTCTTGCTGCTCCTAACCTACTGGCAGTATGACTCCTTCTCTCCCTCTCTCTCTGAACAGGGGAGGGTTTAAAAAGGTCTCAGGCTGCCCTTAGTTGGAATCCCCTGATCCTAATAGACCTCAGGCAATTCCCTTCCAGCTGATCCTAATTGATCTCTGGTAACCCTCTTCTCAGGTGAACCTGACTGACCTGTAGTCACCCCTCCTCAGTTGGTAGGGAGGAGGGCCATTTAACCTTCTGGAACTGTTTTCTACCCACTCCTTGCAGCTGTCTGTCCTGAGTTTATCACAGTAAATAGATGCATAAGGAGCTGGTCATCCTGTTCCCTAGAGTGATTTGGTGGTCAAGGTTCCTCCCCCACTCTGAACTCTAGGATACAGATGTGGGGACCTGCATGAAAACCTCCTAAGCTTACTTTCACCAGCTTAGGTTAAAACTTCCCCAAGGTACAAATTAATTTTATCTTTTGTCCCTGGATCTCCACTGCCACCACCAAACTCTAACTGGGTTTACTGGGAAACGTAGTTTGGACACGTCTTTCCCGCCAAAATCCTCCCAACCCTTGCGCCCCACTTCCTGGGGAAGGTTTGGTAAAAATCCTCACCAATTTGCAAAGGTGACCACAGACCCAAACCCTTGGATCTGAGAATAATGAAAAAGCATTCAGTTTTCTTACAAGAAGACTTTTAATAGAAATAGAAGTAAAGGAATCATCTCTGTAAAATCAGGATGGTAGATACCTTACAGGGTAATTAGATTCAAAACAGAGAATCCCTCTAGGCAAAACCTTAAGTTACAAAAAGGACACACAGACAGGAATAGTCATTCTATTCAGCACAGTTCTTTTCTCAGCCATTTAAAGAAATAATAATCTAACACATACCTAGCTAGATTACTTACTAAAAGTTCTAAGACTCCATTCCTGTTCTATCCCCGGCAAAAGCAGCATACCGACAGACACAGACCCTTTGTTTCTCTCCCTCCTCCCAGCTTTTGAAAGTATCTTGTCTCCTCATTGGTCATTTTGGTCAGGTGCCAGCGAGGTTACCTTTAGCTTCTCAACCCTTTACAGGTGAGAGGATTTTTCCTCTGGCCAGGAGGGATTTTAAAGGGGTTTACCCTTCCCTTTATATTTATGACAAGAGCAGACAACAACTAATAGCCCATTTAGTGCTTTATGTGTTAGGACATTGATTCATAAGCATTCAAGACCATTTTCTTTTCATTTATCAGTGACTCAAACTGGTAATGCCATTTTTGACATAGACCGCCACTCCCCCTTCCCTTTTGCTTACTCAGTCTTTCCTAAATAGGTTATAAGCATTGATTTTAACATCCCACTAGGTTTCAGTAATACCAACTGGATCAAATGTGTGCTCATAAATGAGCAATTCCAATTCCTCCTCTCTGTTAACCAGGCTCCTAGCATTGATGTATAGACAGTTAAAGATTTTCTTCTTTTTGTGTCCTTTGTTTCCTTGATTAATTTTCTTCTCAAATCTCAATTTTGTGCTGAGTACTCATATCTTCTCTCCATTTACTCTCCCCTCTTTTTATTAGTTTAGTGCCTACCTGACTACTCTAGCCAGGCTGTCCCCACGAAGATTGGTCCCCCTTATACTGATGTAGAGGCCATCTAAACTATACAGCTCCCTCTTCCCAAAGAAGGTGGACCAATGTTCCACAAAATCAAAACCCTGAACCACTTACCTAGCCACCAGTTCACTTCCAGAATCTTCTGCCTTCTGTCGTCCTTTGCTCATGGGACAGGAAGGATCTCAGAGAACATCACTTGGATATTCTTCTTCAGCACTCTTCCAAGTTCCCTGAAGTCATCTGCTATCTGTGAGATACCCCCAACACAGTGTCATTAGCACCTATATGAACCATCACCAATGGATCCTTTCATGTTGACTTCAAATGCCAATCTAATCTTAGTGACATCTCATATCTTGGCTCTGGAAAAGCAGTACACCATCCTTTTGTCTGCCTGTCCCTTGCAGAATGTTCTTTTGATCCTTCTGAGTATTGAATCCCCAACAAGGACCATCTGTCTTCCTTGGACAGCTGGAGAACTCTTTGTAGCCAAACTTGATTTTCTTATGGTTGGGCCAAGCTACCATCCACAGGCACAATCCATACATCTCTCCATACCCTTGGACCAGCTTGATCTTGAGAGGATCTTGATCTTGATCCTCAGTTTCCACCTGAGGACCAGATATAAAATTCTGCCCATCCTCATCTATTTCCAGCCTTGTAGGAGGCTGCCAGGACCCTCTCTCTGATGGTTATGAGCAGCCAGCCCTCCTCTCTGATGTCCTCTCCCTGAGTAATTGGTGGCCAGTTACTTTCTTTCTTGAACGCGGGTACTGATCTTAGGATCATGCGGACAACCTCTCCCCTCGTTCATAATCCTATAGCATCTCTGTGACTTCAACAGCAGTTGCTTGTATAGGAAAAGTAACATACATTAGGGAAGTATTTAGTGTATTCTTAGCTGTCTTTTAATGCAGTTTAACACCTTGGAACAAGATGAGAGCCAGTGTGATGGGCCTCATCCAGTGCCCATTGAACTAAACAGGAGTCTTTTGGCTTACTTCAGTTGCCATTGGATCATGCCACTTTTGGCCCTCTAGCTCTCCACAGACCACGAGTGGTCTACAGAGCAAAATTTAGGAAGCTGTTTTTGAATCTGTCCTTACTAGTTTAGTTATGGCATTTGTGTGGGATTTGAGATAGACAGTGGTGAAGCTGAGGTGAAATTTGAGACTTTTCTATTACTTTCTTTTAAGAATTGAATATAGAATAACAAACACATATATCAAACCATAGGCCTTCCTCAGACAAGGTATAGACTGATTTTGAGATCATTTTAATCACCATGGTGACCTAGAGTCTTATAACAGTATGAAAGACAACTTATTTTTCCTTCTTTTCTGCTCAAGAAAGAGGCTTCTCAGTTGCTAAACTATATTGTAAAAGTACATATTCCTAACATGTTCATTAATGGGCACTGAGGAAAGCAGCGGTGGCCTTTCAGGCGGATGCTTATCCTTCATTACAGCTCAGTTTGAAGTGGAATAGAAAGCAGTTTGAAAGCAAGATAGACGTCAGCCCTTCAGGTAAATATTGTATAAAATTGCAGTTGTTGAAAATAAGTAATCTCTTTAGTCATATGTAGGATTTTACCCTTCCAGCACTGTATACAGAAACACTGTCTGGCAGGAATGTTACTTTCAGATGTTTACCGCAGCATCAAGTAGAATGGTACCCGAAGGCTTAGGAAGTCTTGTTGAAATTATGTGATATTTTGAAACCAAGTTAGTTAATAGGCTGAGGTACAGGAGAAAACTTGTGATTCAGTGATTAGTACTGTTGTGAGATTTTTAATCACAGTAAACATCAGGAAGCCTTTGATCTAAGAAGAGACATCTTTGATGGAGCTATACCAGTGTGACCAGTAAAATGTCAGGGTTTTTAATTTTCCCCTCAAATTTTAAGTGAAAAAGTGACATGTTCTTTTATCTCAAAAAAGAGCATGTTAATTACAAAAAATAGCTTACCATCAAGTTTTTAGGATATGGGATTTGAACTCAAAGAAAATGTGTATATAATTAAGCGCTTTAAATTACATCAGGCGCCAGGATTATACACTGTACTTAGGGTTGCCAACTTTCTAATCGCATGAAACCGAACACCCCTGCCCCTTCCCCAAGGCCATGCCCTTGCCCCTCTTCTCTGAAGTTCTGCCCCCACTGATGCTTTCCCCCCTCCCTCCATTGTTCGTTCTCCTGAACCCTCATTCACTTTCACAAGGCTGGGGTAAGAGGTTGGGGTGCGGGAGGGGGTGAGGGCTCCAGCTAGGGTTATGGGCTGCAAGTTGGGGCCAGAAATGAGGCGTTCAGGGTGAAGGAGGGGGCTCCAGGCTGGGGTAGGGGGTTAGGATGCAAGAGGAAGTGTGGGTGTGGGCTCTGGGAGTGGGGCTCAGAGCAGGGGCAGGGGGTTGGGGTTTGGGAGGGGGTGTGAGGTGCAGGCTCCAGGATGGAGTTTGGGTGCAGGAAGGGATTTTGATGTAGGACAGGGAGTTGGGGTTTGGGACGGGGTGTGGGGTTTGGGCTCCGGCCAGGCAGCGCTTATCTCAGGTGGCTCCCGGTTGGTGGCGCAGCGGGGCTAAGGGAGGCTCCCTGCCTGCCCCAGCTCTGTGCGGATCCCAGGATCGGCCGACATGTCTGGCTCTTAGGCACAGGGACCAGGTTGTTCGGTGCACTGCCAGTGCTTGCAGGCACCGCCTACGCAGCTCCCATTAGCCCCCGGTTCCCAGCCAATGGGAGCTGTGGAGCTGGCACTAGGGGTGGGGCCAATTCGCGGAGCCTCCCTGGCCGGCTGCCCTTGTGCCCAGGAACTGGATGTGCCAGCCATTTCTAGGAGCCATGTGGAGCCAGGGCAGGCAGGGAGCCCATCTTAGACCCGCTGTGCTGCCAGCCAGACTTTTAACAGCCCAGTCAGCGGTGCTGACAGGAGCAGCCAGGGTCCCTTTTTGACCAGGTGGTCCGGTCAAAAACGAGATGCCTGGCAACTCTAACTGTACTGAGTTTGAGCTACAGTTGAAATCCAACTTCCATTCTAATTCCCTGTCCTTTTCAGTTGCTCAGAACTTACTCAGACAAACTCCTTTTAGGCTGATGTTTTCCATATTCGGTCATAGCCTGATGGTGAATATTTGACCAAAAGCAGTTCAGCTGTTTTAAAATTATTGGAGTGTAAAAATAAGTCACTACTTTCCTCATATGTTTTGATTAGAAATTTTGTAATAGCTGAACTAGAAACTTCAGACTCAGTTTGTTGGAATCTGTAGATTTTAATGACCCTTAAAAAAGAAGTGTTAAGAAAATTGTTTCAGTAGTTTTAAAATTAGAGGCTAAAATTCTGGCCCCCGTGAAGTCCATAGTAAAACTCCCATGCATTATAAGGATTTGTAGACTCCATAGACAAAAGGAATTTCTCTAAGGATGTTAATAAAGTCAGTTAAGGCTAATGTTAGAGATGCTGGATCCAGGAGCATGTAGAGATTATGAGCCCAGCAAGAGATATAACCATTGATCTGGGAAGCCTTTAGCGTAGGGCTAGGATGAAGGAACTAACAAGCTCTCTTGGCAATGTCAGAAGGGTTGATAGTAAACTCTACAGAGTGCTGGAGGTTTGGGGATTTTTGCATTTAACTTCCCTGTAAAAAAACAAAACCAAAACAAATAAAGAAAACACCCTCAAACCAATCCCCAAATAAAAATGCAAAGAACCAAACCAATAAACAAAATTACCTATTGAAACGTTAAAGTTGAAATGTCAAGCACATGAAAGTCAGGAAATTCAGACATTAAAGTTTATCCATATAGTGTCCATATTGCTTGTGTGGAGTATTTTCAGTTCCTGATGTCCCTGTCGAACGTAAATGTTAAGATATAATTGTTTGCTGTTAACACATACCTCAAAAAATAGGATATGAAAGTTGACTGAGTTAAAGTAGTGAAAACAGCTTTAACTTCTGTAATTTCCAAACTTTTGACTGTTTGATATTTAATCCTTAAGATTGCATTTATGCTATTTTAATTTTTATATATTTAAAAATATATATTCATCTTCAAGGAGTGTCCCTGTGGGTGCTCCACTTTAGGTGAATCTGTGTCCCTGCACCTGTGATCAGAGAATTTAAGTAGCAGTGCCTGGTTGGGTTGCACATGCACTGTCCCTATCTCATGCCCCCTTTGGCATTTACATAGCCCTATGTGACCAACGGCTTCCCCACCCCCAGTTTCTTTACCACCCTTGGCTTGAGACAAAGCAATCGGCAGCACTTCTGAGTTTTATCTTTAGTCTATCTTTAGAGTACTGGTTTTAGAACCCAGTTATTTAGTTAGTTAATATTTAACTACCCTATCTCTTCCCCATTTTTAAAAATAAAATAACATTTTTTGTCCCTTCCATTAGAAATTTAACAATCAGTTATAAGTATACCCTTTAGTGTAGTATAGTTACCATCCCTCATGGGAGAAACCCTATTCTAAGAGGCATGCCTGGCTCCCTGGGTTTTCAATGTTGCCTTACTAGTTATCAATCCCAGTTTCTGACAGACATTCGCAATGTGTCCAATGCCTCGGCGAGACACACATCCCATTAAAAAGCTCCCACTGCCATAATCTGAAGGCTCGCTCCAGGAAAGCGAGGAACCTACAGCTAAAACTCCTCATGATGAAGTCTCTGCATCTGGCATCTGATCTGGGGTGACGGACCCCTCCTGAGCACTGGTCTCCAAGGGTGGCATCTGACAGAGGTTCCCCTCCACCCTCTCAGAGGAAGGAGCACTCTTCCACAAAGGCAGCAAAAAACAGGCTCCAATCTCCTCTCCTCAGGAACTGTCAAGAAGAAGCGTTCCCCGACCCATCAGATCCCATCAGTACAGATGCCACAAAGACCATCTACCTCTGAGGCAGTGGTATCATCCGGTACTGTGGGTATCATGCAAGCCAAAAACCCTAAGCAGGCAGGCTCAGACAAAGGCATAAAATGGAAACCCTGCCTTGGTACCACCAAAACTGCTTAAACATGCGGCACCGAGCAACTTGGCAGCATTACAGTCTGTGGCACCACCTCCTGCCTCCACAGTGCAAAGCGCACAACCCTTGGTAGCGACAACTGTGGTAAAGCCATCAGTACCGCTGACAACACCCACCTCTGTACCAATGCTCCCAGTAGCACAGCAATTTCACCAGTATAAAGACCTTCTAGTCTCATCAGCACCTTGGTACCATTACTCCTGCATGCTCGGTACCACGTCAACTTGCAACACCACCCAGATCAGCTCCTCCTTTATCCAGCACAGAGGATAATGATGATGAAGGGGAAATCTATTCCTCCTGTCATTCCTCGCCTATCCAGACAGCCACTATACCAGGTCCACTACACCAACATGAGTACCGCCCCAGACCTGAAACTCATGGATGGTACAGAAACTATTGATGCCACCACCAATGCCATTCCCACCACAGTGGCCCTACTGGGACCCATTGACAGTGTACTATCAACACTACCCTAAGCCTCCCAGTCCACATAGAGAGAGGTTGAGACATTCTCCATCACCTTCAGTACCTGGACCCTCTGAGCCCCAAAAAGAGGCAATTGAGGAACTGGAAGACACTTCAGACCAGGAAGTCACCCAAGCTGCCAATTTTTCATCCTGCTGTCCAGATGAACCCATCATTTCACCACCAGCCATGACGGGATGACTTTAAACGATTCCAAAAATCATGTAAAAGGATTGCAGACTCATTGAAGATGCCGCTGGATGAAGTTGTGGTATGCCAAAATAAGTTTTTGGATATCCTTCAGACTTCGATCCCTTCCAAGATTTCCCTCCCAGTAACTGAGGCTGTCATGGCCTCAGCCAAGACCATCTGGAAGACCCCAGCAACAATTCCATCCTACTGCAGAAGAGCAGATAAAAAATACTACGTGCCTTCCAAGGGAACAGAATTTTATTTTCACATCCTATGCCAAACTCTGGTGGCAGAGGCCATGAAGAGCGGGGCATATAACAGCACTGCAGATCTACCCTATTAATGATCTGGAGGATGGCGTGGATTGCACCCTCAGCAAGTTTGCAGATGACACTAAACTGGAAGGAGTGGTAGATACGCTGGAGGGTAGGGATAGGATACAGAGGGACCTAGACAAATTAGAGGATTGGGCCAAAAGAAATCTGATGAGGTTCAACAAGAACAAATGCAGAGTCCTGCACTTAGGATGGAAGAATTCCGTGCACTGCTACAGACTAGGGACTGAGTGGCTAGGCAGCAGTTCTGCAGAAAAGGACCTAGGGGTTACAGTGGATGAGAAGCTGGATATGAGTCAACAGTGTGCCCTTGTTGTCAAGAAGGCCAAGGCATTTTGGGATGTATAAGTAGGGGCATTGCCAGCAGATCGAGGGACGTGATTGTTCCCCTCTATTCGACACTGGTGAGGCCTCATCTGGAGTACTGTGTCCAGTTTTGGGCCCCACACTACAAGAAGGATGTGGAAAAATTGGAAAAAGTCCAGCGGAGGGCAACAAAAATGATTACGGGGCTGGAACACATGACTTATGAGGAGAGGATATATTCTGAACAGAGTGGCATGAGTCTGGCATGTGTAGCTTAGGTAACATTGGTCTATTCCATTCTGACTGTGTGGAAATGGGGGATATTTGAAGAAGGATATATACAGATGGTTTCTAACATTTTTGTGTTGAATTATCTCTTTTTTTCAAATTGTATTCCAGGAGTGCTTTATAGTAAGTATATAGACATAATAGTACATAGCACAGTTCTTAACTTGGCAAAACCCTTATGTGGGACAAAACGTCCAATACAATGGAAGAGGAATCTTGAATTAAAGTGTAATTAACTCTGATAAACAAAATTTCCTACGTCCTTAGAATATCAGATTTGGAAGGGATATCAGGAGGTCATCTAGTCCAACCCCCTGCTCAAAGCAGGACCAATCCCCAATTTTTTTTTTTGGCCCCAGATCCTTAAATGGCCCCCTTAAGGATTGAACTCACAACCCTGGGTTTAGTAGGCCAATGCTGAAACCACTGAGCTATCCCTCCCCCAATGACTTAGCATTTTTCATGCAACCAACAATGAATAGAAGGGAGATAAATTGATGTTGAAAAGAAAGGTGCAATCCTTTGTAAGGCAATATAGTTGTGAGGTATGCTCCTTGGATTAATTCTGAATTAGAGATACGCTTACTAACAATTCAGCTATCAGAGCAGAATGATTCATCTTTACTCTGTGTTTTTATAGTCTGATATTTCAATTATTCATGGGGACCCTCTCATACAACTAGAACTAGATATACTTTACATTAAAGGATTTAGGAATAGTCAGTGAATTTGGTGACCCTGAATGTCCCATAGTGTTTTACCATGCTTGATAAATGGCAGGGCTTTTGTGGATAGATGAGTTTTTGTTTATTTGTTTTGGGGAGGACGATTATCCTTTATTATCAATATTCACAAAATGCATCTCTCATACTTATGGAAATACCAGTGGTATTTAATATTTCATTATTCCCAGCTTCAGTTATGGCCCCAAATAGACAAATCTCTTATTTATTCATATTCCTTTGTCCTCTCTTGCTGTGTATGTTACAGAATAAAAGGAATCCTGAGGGCCATTTCTGATTTCCCTAAACAACTGTGAATCTGGGTTTTTGAATATTCTGGGTGTTTTCGAGTACTTTGAAGGCTTTTTGTTTCTTTTCTCTTTCTCCCTTTGTGATGCCTACAACCAGCAAAAATAAATATCTAATGTTAAAAACTCACTTTCCAAATACTGTAAAACAAATGCAATAAAATCACAAGGCCTGAAGGAGTTTCCCCAAATCGTGGCCAGTCAGGTAGTCCTTCGTGTGATTGTCCAAATTAATTCCACTCTTGGTGTGCATGCACTCCATATATGAGAGATTGGTTTCCTTTGGCCAGCAGTGTCTGTTGGGGCTGCACCTGTGTCCTCGACGTCCTCCTGCCCCCTACCCAAGGGCATAAAGGATGGAGGGAGCCCAATCGTCCCTCAGTTTTTTCCTACTGCATGTGGCAGTCAGATGGTACTCCTGCAGTATCTGCCTTCTTCTCTGTGACCCTATTGCAGTTAGTGCTAATGATTAGTTATCATAGTTGTTAACTTTTTATTTTGCCCATTGGCTTTAAAAAGAGAGAAAATTTAGTCATAGAAAGTGGAGCTCCACACCACCCCATGGTACCAGGGTTTGAGTTGTCTGCATGAAAGTTAAATCTCCAGGTTTTAAGATATGCCCCTTCTGTGATATTTCTAAGCCACTCAATATTAGCACCTTTTATTTAGGCGAAGGGCGAGCCATGATTCTACCCCAAGCTCTGGGATTGAGACATCTAAGACTCTAGTTGTCAAATTTGATCCAGTATTGACTTTTTCAAGAAGGGTTAGGAAGGAGCATAACTCCACAGGTGACACAAGACATAGATCTCCCTCTCTGAGAACCTCTGAACCAAGACTTGAATCAATATGTGTTAGACTCATCTCAAGCCCCTCAGCTGAAAGGCAACCAATGGCCTAAGGTGGGTCCCTTTGGTGCCTCAGTTTGGGCTACGAAGAGTATTTGCAGTAAGTCTGCAGACCACAGATTCCTCTAACACAGACACTTTAGCACTGTTATTGGTACCCAGCACCTCAGTACCATCCATTTCAGTGCTTGTGGCATATTCAGCACTGAGTGACCTGTCTTTGGGCTTGGTGTTCTAGTTGCTGGTTCATACAATATCAGCAGTGCTAACAAGGCTTTCAGTCACCAGAATCAGAGTACTTCACAAAGCTGTTGAGACATTGGTACTTTCTACTTCCCCAACCCAGGGAGAAGGGGGTAGGAGCATTGTAGCTCACCAGAAAGAGTAGCCTGAGCACTCGAGGTATATTCCTCTCTATTTTCTCCATTGGAAAATAGTAGAGAAGGAGAAGGCCTGGGTCTCACAGGAACAGGGCCCCTGGATCCTGCTTTGTGGCCACCAGTCCAATATCCGTATGCTTATCAGTCATGGCCCTATTGGGCACCCTGGAGTATACAGCTGTATGCCAACAAGACAACTTTCTGTCCCCTTTTTGGGGTTAGAACCCCTTCCCCGAAGAGTAAGGTAGATCAACAGTTATTAGGTTTGATGCAGAAGAAAGATGATCCCTGCCTCAAAGAGCTTTCAGTGTAAGTGATGATCTTACAATAAGTAGGTTGCACCAGTAAATCCTTAGAGAGTCATAGGGACATCCATGCAATCCGCACATGGTCAGATTGTACCAAGGAGAAGAATATTCACTGTTCCTGTGCTAAATGAAGTGTAGGGACTACTACTTCTAAGGGCCCCCCATGGTGTACACTGCCCCAAAATGGTGGAGAGGAGACGGGTCCATTGCTCCACTCTCCCCTGCATATTGGTGCATGGGGCACTGAGGAAAACAGGCTGTACCTTTGCAAGGTCTGGGGATTGATGCAGCCTGCTCACCTGCTTACACCACTTCTGCACCAGAGAATTCTGATCCTGTGAGGCAATCTCTACCCGAGTTTCCCCAGGGAAGGTGCAGCTCCACTTTGCCCTCTGCTCAGGGCTGTGTGTAATGGGCACAATCTAATCCTCACCTGGGAGCCCTCCAAAGGGTGCAAAGCGGCTTCTTTACTTTCTGTGAAGGGCCCATGTCTCCTGCAATGTCAGTTTAGTCCAGGGTGGTGGAGATACAAAGGAAATTTGGCTGTCATTACTCAGATAACTATCAGTAGAACTAAGGGGCTACAGGAAAATTATGTGCCAGATGTTAGACTACGTTCAGAGCTTATTTACAAGGGGAATATAAATTACATGTTGGTAAATCCATGTGAGCAGGTATAGCCTTCACACCAAAGGCAAAGGGCAAGGTGTCTCAGAAAACGGAAGTAACAAGAGGGTATAAGTTGCTACCTCCGGCTTTAACTTGTACCTTCCTGTTTGTTCCTCCTTCCCTGCTCTCCTTTGGACGTACAAATCAGCCCTGCTTACAGCACACCGACCTGCTGATATGTAATTTACATCATCATTTATGTCACCTGTGAATTTGGCTCATAGCCTTATGAAGAGGAACAGTTTTCAATGGTGACTCCGCCTACTCTCTGTTCTCTACTAGGGCTATCAGGAATATATATAGGATCCTTGGGTTATAACAAGATACTTGTCTTGCACTTACTCTCACACAGACTTTTCTGGGCTTGTTCGAATAACTGCTAGCCTAAATTTGGATTAAATTTGGTATAGTTTAAAAATATATATCTGTTTAAATAATGGCAGTCACAGCTTTGTCACAGTCTAAACTATGAAGCTTAAATAAAAACTTAAGCGTCCACAGGTGCTGCAAGCACAAAGGAAGTATAACGGTCTTCTCTAAAGTAAACTGGTATTCTGTCAACTTCCTGACATCTCAACTGAAGGCAGGTCTAAGAAAGAAAAAAAACCCTCTGCTGAGCACACTTACACAGCTACATTGGAACATGCATAATATCTGAATTAAAAGCAAAGAAAAATTTGGCAATCAGTAATAAGCAAAAGCTATATAAGCAAAAGCGAAGAATGTTTCAGTGAAGACTTTCTAAAAAGTGTAAAATAATGCTGTAAAATAATGACACATTTATTATTTATAAGTATTTGGACAAAAGAGTTATGTTGCTGAGGTTCACAATAGATTGGACTGCAACAATGGAAATAATTTGCATATTACCTGTGGGCTCTGTGGGGAGACTTCCTGCTCCCACCAAATCAAGCAAGAATCCAGTCCTGCAAAGACTTATGCAGTCACTTAACTGTCTGCCCTGTCGAGTCAATGGAACTACTCTCAGTGCATAAAGTTAACCATGAGCATAAATCTTTGCAGAATCGGGGCCTACAGCATATTTAACATCAGCATCATACCTTTGAATAGGACATTTACTCAGGTTTGATTATATATTGGACCAGCTTTTGCTATTAAGGAGAAAAATATTTAAAGAAATCTAGATTTCTGTTCATAATCAAATCAAATACAGTAAAACCTAGCTACTTCACATAAGTACTTGGGGGGTCCATTGCAACTTACTGAATTTTGCTAATTTTCAGGTAAGTGAACAAACAAAAAACCTATAAAAGTTTTGTTCATATAATTTTAGCTTATTTTCAGTTAATGATAATATTTCATAATGTACTCTAATGTATAGAATATTTTGTAAAACCATGTAGTGTTGATAACAAAACTGCATTGCAATGTAGCACTCTGCTATTACATTTTGTTGAGTGTGGTGCCATATTTGGGTGAGTTATAATGTAGATGGATTAACAAAGTACAGATTAGTGAGGTGCAGCTTCATGAGTGTGCATACGAATTGTGAATCCATGAGTAGTATGCAGCTGAGACTAAAGATTTTGCATGCAGGATATAGGTGAGGTATGGGTTGGATAGCTCCATAGGCTAATTGCTCAGCCTTTCATCTCTGGAGAAGTGGATTGAAAGCCTTTGGAAGATTAGGACAGTTGATGAATTGTGGTCTACAAAGGATTGCTGGATGGTCTGTAGAGAGGGCTGTAGGTATGTTGGTGCCCTGCAGAGAACCATCTTTTTGCACCTTTTCTTCTTCCCCATTTCTAACTCACAAGGATAAAAAAAAGGGCCAACCATATCAATAGAATATATATATTTTTAAAAGCCCATAATTGAGATCCACCCTGAAACATAGGCCAGCATATAGGAATATGAAATAATCTGATTTGTTTATCTGAACATTGTGGGCTTTGCCTATGCCCTATTCTATTGTTTATTTTCTGGTTGATGGGTTTTGCTTTACTTTTTGTTTTACTTTTATTTTGCTTTCACTCCATATTTTCTTTCCCATCCTTCCCCCCCTCCCCCCACTTTCTAACAAGAAGGCAGACTTTGAGTTCCTGAGTAGGAATGCAGGGATTTTGGGGCTAAATAATCCTAGGCTTAGGTTCTAAACCCCTGCATTAGAAGTCAGGGTAATAATTACTGCTGAGGTAAGCTGGCAGGTGGGACCAATTAGCTCCAACCAAGACATAAAGGAGGTGGAATGAGCTGCCTCTAGTAGAGGGAAGTAGTTTAAGAGAGGAACACCAGGAGTACCTGCAAAGTCTAAGGGGTTGTTAATGGGGAGGTTTTTCTGATGGTTTGTTTCTGAATTATCAATAAGGCTAAATCTCAGAGGGGGGGAATGTGGACAATAACTTCTCCTCTGTAACAGATGGGGGTAAGGACTTTCTCTTTTGCTTCTCTTCCATCCCAATTGCTGAAGAAGGAAGCAGGGGGGTTTTCATTGTCACATGGGCTCCTGTTTCACCTTTACCTCACCCAGCCTTGTGCTCCCAGGGAGGAAGTAAATGGAGCTCATGGCCCAGCCTTTGCATTTTCAGCAGCCTCAGACTGTTATGTGTCATGGTTCTTCTCAATAGCTTTTCCAATGAGAGCACATCAGTCTGCTCCCTCTGCTTGTCTCCGCTTCTGACTGTCCCTGTTTGTACTTTGAGTAGTAAATGCACATACAGGAGTTCCTGGGGGTGATCTTATATATATGGGCATCTGCCTAGTTGGACTATGTCTAATTTTGCCACTGGGATGCAAAAAGCTACTTCCATCAGAGGAGGGAGACATGCAGTCCAAACAAAGCTATTCTATCTACTAGAATCTATAGTAATTGGTTAGATTTGTTAGAGCTCACTGCTTGTTATTAATGACCTGAGAGACTTGGGAATAGACCAAAACTTCCTCTATGCAACACTAAAATCACGGTTTTTAAGATGCAGCTCAGCAAAGCTCTTACACACACGCACAAGTGAATAGTTCCACTGACTTTAACAGGACTGCCAGTGTTCCTAGTACTTAAGAATGCACTGTACTTAATCTTTTTGCTGGTTTTGGCCCTTACTGACTTTGTCTTCTGGCCATCCCTAGAAATTCCTAGCAAGCATAAGATGTAGCCGTAAAGGCCCCCAACAAATTCCATGGGTTTAATTGGATAATTTCAAAGAGGGCTTAGTTACCATCTCGCGAATAAACAGGGTGATTTGTTTTGCTGAGTGAGCTGTTTAGAAGGGCTTATAATTAAAGGACTTACTATAGTTTGACCAATATGTGGCAAATATTTTTCAGGCAGATATGCTAACTATATTTCTTCATTTGGTAGCACAAACTTTCCAGAATCCAGTTGCCAATTTGAAGTACTATTTTCCTACTATAATCTTATTATCATAGGTGGAGCTGTTAGGTGAAGCTAATGTAGCCTAACAATTTCCGTTATAAGACCCTGATTTCAGCTGTTCATGACTTCACCAGGATGTAACTGTTCAGGCTGAAATTAACATTCCTGTGGTGTGAAGAACACCTCAACAGCCCAACACTGTTTAATTTCAGAAAGGGGAGCTATGCAAAAATGAGGAGGTTAGTTAAACTGAAATTAAAAGGTACAGTGACTAGAGTGAAATCCCTGCAAACTGCATGGACACTTTTCAAAGACACCATAATAGAGGCCCAACTTAAATGTATACCCCAAATTAAAAAACACAGTAAAAAAACTAAAAAAGAGCCACTGTGGCTTAACAACCATGTAAAAGAAGCAGTGAGAGATAAAAAGGCATCTTTTAAAAAGTTGAAGTCAAATCCTAGTGAGGTAAATAGAAAGGAGCACAAACACTGCCAAATTAAGTGTAAAAATGTAATGAGAAAAGCCAGAAAGGAGTTTGAAGAACAGCTAGCCAAAAACTCAAAAGGTAATAACAAAAGGTTTTTAAGTACATCAGAAGCAGGAAGCCTGCTAAACAACCAGTGGGGGCCCTGGACGATGGAGTTACAAAAGGAGCACTTAAAGACAATAAAGTCATCACAGAGAAACTAAATGAATTCTTTGCTTCGGTCTTCATGGCTGAGGATGTTAGGGAGATTCGCAGATCTGAGCCATCTTTTGTAGGTGACAAATCTGAGGAATTGTCACAGATTGAAGTGTCACTAGAGGAGGTTTGGGGATTAATTGAGAAACTTAACAGTAACAAGTCACTGGGATCAGATGGCATTCGCCCAAAAGTTCTGAAAGAACTCAAATGTGAAATTGCGGAACTATTAACTATGGTTTGTAACCTCTCCTTTAAATCACCTTCTGTACTCAGAGATCAGAAGATAGCTAATGTAACGCCAATATTTAAAAAGGGCTCTAGAGGTGATCCCGGCAATTACAGACTAACATCAGTACCGGGAAATTAGTTGAAACAATAGTAAAGAATAAAATTGTCAGACACATAGAAGACTATAAATTGTTGAGGAAAAGTCAACATGGTTTCTGTAAAGGGAGATCGTGTCTTACTAATCTATTACAGTTCTTTGAAGGGGTCAACAAACATGTGGACAAGGGGGACCCAGTGGACATAGTGTACTTAGATTTAGCAGAAAGCCTTTGACAAGGTCCCTCACCAAAGGCTCTTACGTAAATTAAGTTGTCTGGGATAAGAGGGAAGGTCCTTTCATGGATTGAGGGCTGATTAAAAGACAGGGAACAAAGGGTAGGAATAAATGGTAAATTTTCAGAATGGAGAAGGGTGTCCCCAAGGTCAGTCCTAGGACCAATCCTGTTCAACTTATTCATAAATGATCTGAAGAAAGGGATAAACAGTGAGGTGGCAATTTTGCAGATGATACTAAACTGTTCAAGATAGTTCAGACCAAAGCAGACTGTGAAAAACTTCAAAAAGATCTCACAAAACTAAGTGATTGGGCAAAAAAATGGCAAATGAAATTTCATGTGGATAAATGTAAAGTAATGCATATTGGAAAAAATAACCCCAACTATACATACAACATGATGGGGGCTAATTTAGCTACAAATAATCAGGAAAGAGATCTTTTTCCCATAATATAAGAACTAGGGGCCACCAAATGAAATTAATGGATAGCAGGTTTAAAACAAATAAAAGGAAGTTGTTCTTCACACAATGAACAGTCAACCTATGGAACTCCTTGCCTGAGGAGGTTGTGAAGGCTAGGACTATAACAGGGTTTAAAAGAGAACTGGATAAATTCATGGAGGTTAAGTCCATTAATGGCTATTAGCCAGGATGGGTAAGGAATGGTGTCCCTAGCCTCTGTTTGTCAGAGGGTGGAGATGGATGGCAGGAAAGAGATCACTAGATCATTACCTGTTAGGTTCACTCCCTCTGGGCAGCTGGCATTGGCCACTGTCGGTAGACAGGACACTGGGCTGAAGAGACGTTCTAATGTTCTTATGTCCAGTTGTCTAACTCAGGCTGATTTTTTTTTTAAGTTTCTGAGAATGAGATTATGGGAAAATATACTCTTTTTACTCATGTTAAATTCTTACAGTTGTTTCATTGAGAAACTCTAGTGTCTCCATGCTTTGGACCAGGGACTTAAAATTTGTCAGAAGGGTTGCCCTGGTGTCAAGGATCCCGTCCTTGTGAAAATCCATTCAAATTCAGGTAAATCATGAACCTCTGAAAATTACAGTTTGCACATGCTCAGTAGAGGGTTATTAGAACTCGGCAGCTAAATTCCATTTGCACCAATCATACTCCCTCCTCCTACAGCTCCTGTTTATCAATTGGTCTGCACATGTGCTATCCCCACAGAATGACTGAGCATGCACCATCCTGGGGGCATCAGAGGCTGAGCAGCACTTTCCCTGCAATTTCTCCTCCCAGATGCCAGGGTCCACTGAGATACAAGGCATCAGAGCTGAGTAGAGAAACTTTCTCCCATACTGGCACGTAGGTGGAGCTAGAGCAGATGCCTGTCTCAGATGCAGAGGGGTGGAGGAGAAGAGAGGGGTAACAGGAGGAAGAACTGTGGTGGGGGTGTTGAGAGGAACATAGAAGCTGGGGATGATGGGGATAGGGATAGAAGAGTTTATAACCACTAGAGAATTATCCCTTCCAGAACCTGGGTCTGGATCCAGGATTCCTGAATCTCAATATTTCTTTGTGGTCAGCAAATAGCTGTGACACCCCACTGGCAAAAGATGTATTCCCTATCCGTCTAGTGACTGTTCCACAGAGAATGACTACTCACTACTTCTCTCAGTGACTCCATTACTCAAGTGATAGAGGATTGGGCTGTGGATCGAAAAGTCCCTGTCCTACTGATGTCCCATATGGGAACACAATGTGGCCCTATATGATGGACTTTCTGACTTCAGTTTTTGTAAAAACATAGGAAATAGCACCCCAAGAAACCTATATTAAAAATGTTGATGTAGCCAAGCACTCAAATGTTAGGAAATGCCTGTATTAAGCTTGCCCGTTCAACCTTAATTCAGCCCCTTTGTTTGTATGCACTGTGATACTGTCTTCAATTACATGATCACATACTATTTTCTCACAGAAGCCCTGCCTCGTTCAGTACATAGGCTGTACTGGATCTGGGGATGAATCAGTTTTGTGTCGTAAATGAGGCTGTTCTCTGTAGGGATTCCTGCCTCATTTGTTGCAGAAATTGGCAGTGCGTAGTGAGTGAGGCAGGTGATTTCAGGAAGACAGAAGTTGGTCTCGTGGCTAATGCAGTTGAATTCATCCTGGAGAACTGGATTTTATCCCTAACTCTGCAACAGGGTTCTCATGTGGTGCTGGGCAAGTTACTTAAACCAAACTTTTCATAATTGGCCACTAATTTTGTATTGCTTGTTTTCTGAGTGCCCTACTTGAGGCACTGGGGCGCAGATTTGAAGACGTGCCGAACACTCTCTGCTCCTGTTGAAGTCAGCGGGAGCTGTGCTTAGAACATATAAAGTGCTATAAAAATGTAAGTCCACTGAAAAATCAGGCCGTAGGTGTCTCAGAAAGCCACCAAAAATTAATAAGCAACTTTTTTCTTTAATCCTTCTGTGCCTCAGTTTCCTCTGTTTGTGCAATGGGGACAAAATATACTTCAGAGAGGTATAGTGAAGATAAATTCATTAATATTTTTGTGACATTAACTATCTCTTCACTGACCTCCGTCCATCCTGTGCACTGAATGAGGCCAGGGTTCTGTGGATATAATAGTTTGTGATCAGAATATGCACAAAGGGGGCCAAATTAAGGTTGCACAGGCAACCTTAATTCTGGCATTTCCTAACTGTTGAGTGCTTGACATCACAACCTTAAAAATGTTATTTTAATGTAGCTTTTTATGTAGTATGTATTTTAGATTGAAATACCTTTTGTCTGCACCTTAAGATGCTGTATGTTTGTTTGCTGTTCAGTCAAGGTACATTAATACAATACATGAATGTTTTTAAAGCAAATTACTGCAAGCACTACATATCTGCCACTGCAAGTGATGAAGACATTTCAATGATTTCTGCTGTTGAAATGGGTATATAAATATACCTGTTTCCACAACTTGACAGCAGCAAATGTCTGAGAGTTCTCCTTTTGCTGTCTATGTCCCTTTCTCCCACCACATGCACACATACACAAAAAAGAGGAGGAGAAAACGAACGTTCATATAACACACGTCCTGTTATTGATTTTCACCCCAATCCACCCAGAGTCTTCTGTGATGGAAATAATTAGACGGTGTGTACAAAGATGAAACAAGAATCAATTCAATGCCAGGTTGCCAAAAATGAAGACAAGGGCACTCAATGGTGTATAGCACTCTTTTTTTGGATGAATGTGCTTCCCATTTTGAGAAGCACTCAGTGGTGGTGATGTCACCCAGCCTCCTGTTCATTAAATGGTGTTAGCTTTATGCCTGTACAATTCCATTGCGGGGGCGGGGGGGAATACACACTTGGGTCGCAGCATCATTTTACAGGAGCTCTACAATTAAAAAGAAAAGTCTATAAAATGTACAGTGTGAGTTCCATTCCAATTGCAAGAGTTTATTTCCTCTGATATATAATACACCTTATTTTTTACAGAGCTTTCTTAACAAAGAGCATCACAAAACACTTTAGAAATGCTAAGAGGAAAAGAAGATCCAAAGGCTGGCTTTGAAGAGAGGGAAGTGTTGTGGTGCTTTGGAGGGCAGGGAAGAAAATGTTCCAAACAGATGGGGCCGGATAAGCAAATGAGCAACTTCCAGCTGTGGACAATTGTAGGGAAGCCATGAAGCAGCAGCCAGGTTGGAAGAGTGGAATGAGGAGGTGGATATGAATCTAGAGTAAACCGTCAGCAATCTTGAATTGAATTTAGGAAGTGAAGGTGATGTGAATGAGATTGTTTAGCAGGTCTCAGAATGTAGGAAGACTTTTATAAAAGGGATGATTGATAGCTGAGGTCAGAACCTGTTGATCACTGTATACACCCAAAAAGAAAAGGAGTACTAATGGCAGCTTAGTTAACTACTTATGGAAGTACTGTGAAAGGCAGAACAGACAAACTTAGAGATGGGAGAGGCAGTCAGAAGATAAAGTATTGGGTTTAAGTTGACATCAAGATTTCAAGAGGTATTCAATGATATTTTTGTAATTTTTAAACAGCAGTGAAATCCAGTTGTTCTCAACAATGAGATTAACCAAGCGGAAAGCCTCAGGCTTTCAGTTTTCCCATTGTAGGCAGGCACTAGTGCTGCCTAAAAAAATGCTTTGTGCAATATAGCTGTAGAGCAGCTTCACTGCAGGAACTTCCTGTCTCTGAGCAGACCTCATTTCTACAGGCCTTGCTGGGAATCTACTTCTGTTCTTCCTCTCTCCTACCATTCTCCGTCTACATCTACTACACCAGAGGAATCTCAGCAGCAGCCTGGTGAAAACTGTGTTCCGAGGTCTGCTCCATCATCACATGTGCACTGGCTCTGCTCCTGCCTGCCATGCTGCCAATGGCTTTGCCCACATGCGCTTGCCAGCTGGGAAGCTCCAACTTAACCCAGCCTGCCATGTCGTCTTCCGAGGGTGAGAAGGCCCTCGTGGGCCCCTCTATCTTTGATCTCCATGGACTCCCCTTTATGACTGGTGTTATTCTGAACCCTCCTTTGTAGCCCTGGGCCTCCTTCCTGGTTGCCTCTCCCCCATTTTGGCAATACTACTACTTTCCTTGCAAGGCCTCAGACACAGTCATGGTATCACAGATTTTCCTGTGTTCTGGGAGAGTCCTATATCAATGAGAATTCTGGGTTGAGGCAGGTTGACCCATACCAATTACGCCTCTCCTTTGCCTTGTAATAGGCTGGAGATCTTTCTTTTCTTGTGACATTTCCTTCTACTCCCTCCTCAGCTGCAGACCAAATTCTGACCAGTCTAACTTATGTAATTATTCTATATTCATCACTGTAGAATGTGAATAGTACCATTTCCTTTTTCTCCTCCCCCAGTAAATGGGAGGGCAAAATCCTCCTCTTTGTCCAAGAGCGCCAAGATCTCCTCCTCCTTTGATTCAGAATCCTTGTCCAAATGAGTGTCTAATTGTTAAATCCCTGGAAACTGAAGATACTTCTGTACTATGAGTTGGTGCTTTGAGATAGGAGAGCATATGTGGATATTTCTTGATGGAAAGCTAACTGGAAAAAGTGAGTTTTTATGATAGATTTGAAGAAGTGTTACATTCTTAGCCTACTAGAGGAGAGAATGCTGGTCTGTGAAACTGTGGAATAATTATTAATAGATTATTTATGTGTAGAAGAAAGAGGCTATAGGAACGAGATTTTTCTGGTGTAACATTTATGTACTTCTTATGAGTCAAACTCTCTTCTACCTGGCTGCTAGGTATCCATTCTCTCCATTCTGATCCCACCTTAAAACACTTCTTCTGTGCAACCTACCATTAGATCAACTCTAATGTTGAGATATTTATGTTATCTCTCTCATCCGTCTAAAAAAAATAGTTTCTCATCCCTCATTCCATTTTGATTTTGAACTGTATTGTTGGTCTATTTAAGCCATTTGCTCCATGAGTCTATGTCCTTCTTGGACATAGGACCAAGCACAGTGTTGATCACTATACTGATTTAAGTCAAACAGTTAAGCCAAAATAAAAAGAATTTGGTAATGCTCATTGTCACAGGTTCACATTTTCTTTTGTAGGTGCACAATATGCAAACCAAAAATAGACTGTGTTGGAAGGAATTTTCGGTTAAGAGTTATAATAGATGCATAATGTCTTAGCCATTGTGTTCTCATTACTTCATTACACAAAAGGAAAACCTGTAGAACAATCAGAGAGTAGAACTGAAATGAATTTACTTAACTTAGCCTAGTAGTGGCTGAAGTATTAACAATAAACCAGAGCTACTGTAGTGTAATTCAGATTTCAGTAATGTCTGTGTGCTGAGGAGATCTTAAGCTCATGGACACAGAACACTAGCACAGAGTCTGATCTCCTGTAACCCATCTGTCTTGAGAAGGCCCACAGGCTAATGTTTCAGGAGGATATTATTTCTGGAACAGTGTTAGTGATTCACATTGCTTTTGTTGGTTCATAATTTATATTTTTAAATTATGTATTGCACTCATTTAGGGGATCAACTCAGGAAAGCACTTAAGCACGTGTTTAGGTGCCTTATTGAATAGGGACCTTAAGAGTTTGAACCTGATATTGATTCCACTGAATGGGAGGTTTGCCATTTACTTCAATAGAAGCAGGATCAGGCCTGTAGCAGATAAAGGATTTGTGTATCTTATGACTTTTGGGAGCATAAATATTACACATACCATCCAAAATCATAGTAATGTAGACCTTGTTATTGCTAAAATCAAATCATGTTGCTTTAGATTTCATATAATAAGATTAAATTGAATCAAATTCTTGTATGTCTTTCTTTTCTTCTGTAGTTTGGCTTTGCATCCTCGGAAAGACATTGTGGTAACTGCAAGTGATGACCGCCTCTGGAAGATGTGGGCCTTTCCTAATGGGAACATCATTATGACAGGTGAAGGGCACACTGATTGGCTTTCTGGCTGCTGCTTCCATCCAAGGTTAGTACAAACAGTACCCTCAACCAGCGCTAATCCCTTCTGGGGAAGTGGTTGTTTGATGACTTTCTATTCTCAGTGTAACCCTGTGCTCTCTGCTGAATTTCCAAACATGTAGATAAACGTTCCTTTGGCTTTCACTGTGTTGACTTAAGATTGATTGCTCTGGATATTTTGTACGCCCCAAACTTGGTGCACATGCCGGTGCATCGAACAAATAGTACTGAGCTTTTTAAGTCTAGCTGTGTTCATTCTCTGTGTGTCCCTGCACCGTGACAAACATTGCATTTTCTTTAGTTGTATAGGACAGTTGACTTCCTTGTATTAATCATTTTTGTGGATCTTATTTAAAATATTTAAATTTCCCTAAGGAATAGGTGTGTGGGCTTCCCCCCAACCCTTTTATAGAAAGTCAAATGATTTTGCAGACAAAGTAATGTTCAGAACAGGAAACAGTCATAAGCTACTGAAATAGTCCAAAAATATTTAGAGTTAATGGTTATTTTGTAGAAAAATGTAATTTAATTGTACTCTGGAAAACTTAGCTTTTCACCTCCTGAGGTTGGAGATGTACACAGTAAAATGATTTTGCATCAGATGTATGTTGTAAACCATGGCTTGCAGTTGTAGCTAGAGCTCTTTGTATTTTAACATAGTGAATATCTGCTTGACTCCGCAGCCCAAATTTTAACTTAAAGCCTTATTAAGCCTCCAAATCTGCATTTTTTTTCATTGCGAGGCACTGTCTATGCTGTTCTTCAGAAGTAATTTTAAAAAAAATCTTTTTAATTTCAAAGCTTCTGTTGGCTTCTCATATGTTAATTGAATCTTAAAAAAGAAAAAGAAGTAGTAGTACTCTTTTAAGCCTCAGTGCAGGAATGCATCCCAATTTGTGAGAGAACTTAAAGTGTGTGCTTAATTTTCAGCTTGTACCATTTTTTTCAGTGGGACTTGCATACGTGCTTGTGTGCTTTCCTAAAATGGGTTATTATTGAGTAAGATGGAAAGTTGCAGACTTGATCCTGCATTTCCTTATGTACCCAAAATTCCCCTTGCCTTAACTGGGAGTTTCAGGTGCACAAGTAATGTAGGTTCGGCCCCTAAATATGGTGCCTTTGTTTCAGAATACCCTCCTAATATTTAGAGGCAGTGCGATGTATCAAAGGGGCATCGCTCTGATATTTGAATGAATTAAAAAATGTAGGTGGGGGAGGCAAGGGAAGGGAGGAAGAATGGGAAGTTGGGTCTTCCATTTCCCTAAATACTACAGAAGACTTTTTTTTTTTCTTCAATGAATGGCAGCTCAGGTTGCATTGAACATAGGAGCCTGCAGTACATTCCATATCAAACTTATAGATAAACAGAACACTGCCATCCTCTCACCTCTTATGAACATCAAACTCCTCCCTGAGAACAGAAAATACAATTAGAAAAGCATGCTATCACTTATAAGGCTGCTGGGCATACTAATCAGATTTCGATAATGCGTTGTTACCATGACACTGATGACTCAGATTCAAAAAAAGAAAAAAAAATCTCATTAGTCTTTGACCAGCAGACAGTCCTTTCAATAGGCCTCCCAGTCTCTCATTCAATTATTGAAATTTAGAATGAGCAAGGTACATCATTATTCACTTGCAATATGAATTTACTCTGGCTGAATGCGATATAAAGAGTAAACGAAATGCTGCTACAGTATGCACCTGCTGTTAATGGATGAAATAAATATAATGGGACAAAATACATTTAATCGGTCTTTTTTTCAGTTTAGGGCTTCTACACATCAGATGTTCGAGATGTGAAATTAACAAGATGTAAGTGGAAAGTTCTTGTACAGGGTGTCACGATTAAAATGTAGACATTCATTAGTTTAATTTTTATTTGCATGAATAAATGGTTTATTCACAGAGGAGGTTGAGAGGAAGGGTATTCCCGTAGGAAGGCTACTCAGTGGGGATTCAAAGACCAGGGTTCAATTCCCTATTCATCCACTAACTTCCTGTGTGACTTGAGGCATGTAATTTAATTGCTCTTTGCTTTGGTTCCCCACCTGTAACATGGGGATAATACCTACTTTCTCCCACCCTTGTCTGTCTTGTCTATTAAGATTTTAAGGTCTTCAGTGAAGGCACTGTCTCTTATAATAATATTAGACAATGCCTAGCACAATGGGGCCTAACCTGGCTGGTTCCATAATACAAATGAATAATAATCTATCTTTATAAGATATTAAAAACAAAGCTCTCTTACATTTTTAAAGGCTCAATTCTGTTAGAACTTGGGTTTCCTTTTCGTAAGACAAGAGTTTTGCTACAAACAAAAGGAATAAACATTCTACGTCAAGTAGTGTCTCTGTGGGTGTCCACTTCAGGTGCATATGTGCCTCTCGAACCCTTGATCTGAGATTTTCCATGAGCAGTGTTTCATTGACCGCACATGCTCCCTATGCCTCCTTGTGCTACACAACAATAGACCTTATAAGGATGAGAAGGCAAACTGCCCTCAGTTCCTTCTCATCTGCATCAGCCTAAGGCAGACTCTTAGTGTGTTTGCTTTGAGCGTGCCTCGACTATCTTGTGTTCAGATTTTCCTGTAGTAGTTTGTTTAGGATTAGTTAATATAGGTAGTTGTTAGTGATAGTTAGAGTCAGTTAAAGATAAGTAGTGAGAGGATTGTTTTGTTCCTCTCCCTCCCCTTGGGAAGCCTTACTCTCCTGGCAGGGTGTGCCTGGCTCACCATATTTTAAACACTGCCTCTTGTTGAGAGACTTACACCTATGAACAACAGCCCCTCTCAGGACTTGTCTATACTTTTGGCTCAATTGGCACTGCTGTGATTCAAGAAGTGGTGTCGATTTAGCAGGTCTGGTGAAGGCAAGCTAAGGCAATGGCAGAGCGCTGTCCCGTCAACGTCTGTACTCCACCTTCCTGAGAGGCAGAAGGTAAGTTAGAGGGAGAGTGTCTCCTGTTCACTTAGCACAGTATAGACATCTCTGTAAGTTGATCTAAGTTACGTCGACTTCAGTTACATAACTGAAGTAGCGTAACTTAGGTCGACTTACAGCTTTAGTGTAGACCAGCCCTAAGTGTGTCCATTGCTGCAGGGAGTCCCACATCTCCCAGAAGTGCAACTTCTGCTTGGCCCTCAAATCCCAAGCAAGGAAGAATAGGGAGATTAAACTCAGATTCTTGATGATGGAATGCTCCCTTCACCAACTTCTGAGTCAGGTCAGGAGACCCCCTCCTGTACCTCTGTCTCCAGATAGATCCAGTTCCCCTTCAGCCTCGGTGGAGGCTTTCCCTAAGAAAGTAAAGACTTTGGAGGCTTCATGGAAAACTTCCAAAAAGAGGGGTGCAAACTTTCTTCTTAAGGAGCCAGTTCTGAACAAGCCCAAGTCGCCTGCCAGATCAATGGTCTTTGAAGCCTTGACCTCTGGGCTTGGTACCATTGAATCATGGGACTCCACATCCAGTACCAGCCGGGCCAGAAAGTCCCAGAACTCAAAGGAGAGACATGGCTCCAACAGGGCCTCAGCACCCTCTACCAAGGACAAGGAGGGCAAGCATAAGCACGATGGATTGGAACTGTTGGGCTCAGCCCTGCCATTGGTGCCTACCCATTTGGCACCCTCAGTACCAAACAAGCAATGGCACCAGATACCATCAGTGCATAGCCGCCCCTCCCCAATCAATGGTACCGTCAGCTTCACCTACTGCATCCTTGGCTATGCCTCAGTACCAATCCTGTATTTGGTACCACAAGAGTTCAGATACACTAAGGATCTGTCTGTAATAGACAAACCTGGAGTCTCTGCTCCTCATGGGTATTGACCACCTCTTGGTACCGAGACCCTGATCTCCAGACAGCCACTGTCCTCTGGTACTTCAGGACTCTGCACCCTTTTCTGCAGGTGCTCTTCTGATGGACAATATTGAGGATAAAGGAAACATCTGGTCAGTCTCTTCTATTTCTGTTCAGGGTTTTCCAACCTCACCTTTCAGGAACCCATTCTTTGAAAGTCATAGGGAAGATGGCGCTCATCAGCAAGGGTGGGGGAACCAATGCTGCATGCCATCCCAACATGGGCCCCCCGAATGGGATTGTGGGGCTGCCTATCGGCAGCAATTTGCCAGACCACTGCTAGTGTGTCATAAGGAGGCTAGAGTCTTACAGTATTCTCCTCCCTAACCAGGTCCCATGATAGGAGGAGACATTTGAAGAGCAGGAGGCCAAGGTGGATTAAGAAGCCACCCCTAAAACACCTGTTTCATCCTCTGCTCCAGACAAGGCTGTTATGCCTCTGCCGTCTTTCATGGCCAACAATTTTTGGAAATTTCAAGATCTCATAAAGGGGGTGGCTGATGCTCTTGAAATTGCACTCAACTAAGTCAAGTATTCACAGCACAAACTGTTGAATATCCTGCAGTCAGGAACACCATCCATGGTGGTGTCACTCATTAATGAGGTGTTCCTGGATCCAGCTAACACTGTATGGCAAGCACCTGTTACTATTCTATTATGATATAAACAGCCAGATAAGAAGTATTATGTTCCCTCTAAGGACTCTGACTTTTTGTTCTCCCATCCTCTACCTAACTCCCTGGTGGTGAATGTGGTAAATGAGCAGGGTAAGCAACACTTCACCAAGTTTACCCATGTCAAGCTGTCTGGAGCTCACGAACATGAATGCCAAACTCAGGGCAGATTGTTACAAACCAGGGCACCAACCCCAAACTGGTTATGTGGCATATAATTAGATTTCACCAACCAACCAACCAAGTATCAAGTGTGAACTCCTCAAGTACTGCAACTGCTTTAACATGGAGTCACAGTCAGTCCCCTTGGGTACTCTGGTCTATCCTGCCACCCAGGCAAGACTGTCTTTGTGATAGATGGTTCCTTTGCCCAAAAAAATCAGGTTATTCCCAGTCCCAAAGGACCAGTCACTTACCCCAGGTCAATTGTATCTTAGATCTCTCACCAAAGACAACACTTGTAGCCAATCCTATGTTAAACTAACTAAAGGTTTATTGACTAGAAAAAAGAAATTAGAGTTATTTACAAGGTTAAAACAGATAAATTTACACACACATGAGTTACAGTTTTAGGTTCCAAGAGGTGAGAGTAACTGCTATGTATACAAGCTCTACATGTCCTTTAGGGCTAACCCAAACTAAGCAGTTTGGGGATTCCTTGCTTATGCTTAGAAATATTGCCCTCTCTGAATTCCAAGCAGCATAGTAATGATAATTTCTCTTTATCAGGGATTTTTATTGCATTCCCTCAGCATTCAAGCAGTGGTGGATGAGGGCTTGTACATGTACCCTGTTCATGGCTGTGGGGGAAACAATCAACAAAGTCTTTTGTCCACTGATGTTCCACAGTGCTTTGTCTAGTATCTATAGGCCTTCTTTTGTTGGGAGGAGATGACACTGCTTGTGGTAAACTAGGATTTCACACTTTGTAATACTTCTCTCCTGACTGTGGAGGTTTACAGTTTTAGCAAACATTTTTATAGCTGCAGAGAAAACACTTAAATATTACCTTATAGCATGGGACATAGATGTTATAAGTAAGATTAATACATGCAGCATCCTATAAGTATTTCATAAAGACAAACCACATTCTTATAACTCTAAAATTGATCCACCAAATTCCCAGGAAAGACATACATTCCAGAGAAACAGGGCTGTTCACCTAGTCATCTTCAAAGCAGCAGTTTTGATGGGTCATGGGTTTGAATCCTCCCGCAGAGCTGGTTTTACAGCGGCATCCAGTTGCCCACATCCTCTACCTTTGGAAACTACCTTTCCCATTTCCAACATGCTTGGAGGCAGATTGTTACAGACAAGTGGCTCATAAAGGCTGTAGCATCGGGCTATAACATCCATTTTATGTCCCTCCCTCCCATCCGCCCCTTTTCCCTGTCTTTCTTCAGAGACCCCTCTCATGAGCTTTTATTGAGACTAAAAGTGAATTCTCTCCTTTGACTAGGAGCAATAAAGTCAGACCCATCTCTTCACAAGGGCAAAGGGTTTTACTCACAGTATTTGCTTGTCCTGGGGAATGGTGGAGGATGAAGACTGATTTTGGAGCTAAGACTTATAAACAAGTATGTAAAGTCTCGAAAGTTCTGGATGGTGACTCTGTCAGCTATAATTCCTTCACTGGAGAAAGGACATTGATTTTTGTGCCTTTACCTACCAGATGCCTATATTTCATATAACGGTACACCCAATGCATAGGCAATACCTACGATTCATTATAGGCCAGGATCATTTCCAACAGGGAGTTCTTCCCTTCAGCCTTTTTTTGCCCCACAACGGTGTTCTTAAAATTCCTGGTGGTGGTGGCTGCTTACCTGCAATGAGAAGTGGTCCTAATCTTCCCGTACATCGATGACTGGCTACTCAAGAGCCATTCCTATGAAGCAGTGATATCTTCCATCCAGATGGCTCTGGCTCTGTTCCAGGAGTTGGGTCTGTAGCTGAATGCAGAAAAATCCACATTAACTCCAGTACAGCAAATACAGTTTTTGGGTCATCTTTGCAGTCATTGACAGCCAGGGCCTACCTTCCCTTAGACAGATTCATAACGTTGTACTTCTTCTTTGGGCAATTCAGGGGAGACCTTGAACCACAATAAGGAACTGTCTTCAGCTTCTGGGACACATGGCAGCTTGCACCTTCATGACTGGTCATGCCTTCTCTTCTTCCAGGGTTGCCTCAGGATGACCTATTCTCACACCTTGGACAGACAGATGACTTTTCCTTTACAAGTGACAAACTCCATAGATAGGTAGAAAGATCAATTCAACATCTGTGAAGATGTACCTTTCTGTTGCCCAGCTCCACCATTAACTCTATCAACAGATGCATCACTTTTGGGATGGGAATCTCACCTCAATGCCCTCACAACTCAGGAAGACGGACAACTCAAGAAACCAGTCTCCACATCAATCTGTTGAACTCAGGGCTGTCAGGAATTCCTGCCTCCATTTCCTACCCCTCACTGGGGCAAATCAATCAGGATCATGCCATACAAACTATTCTGCATGTTCTATATCAACAAGCAGTGGGGAGCAAGATCCCCCACGCTGTGCACCGAAGCCATGAAACTGGAACTGATGCATAGCTCATCAGATTGAAATTTCATCACTCTATCTCCCAGGTATTCAGAACATCACAACCAATTTTCTCAGCAGGAGCATTTCCCAGGACTAGGAACGAAAGCTAAACTCACAAATTCTCCACAGTATATTTTAAAGGTGGGGACTCCCAGAGGTGGATCTCTTTGCCACCACCAGGATCAAATAGTGTCCTCTGTTCTACTCAGGAGGAGATCTAGGCCACCACTCTTTGGGAGATGCCTTTCTCCTACCTTGGATGAAGGGTCCACTCTATGCTTTCCTCCAACACTGCTAATACTAAGGGTGATGAACAAGATTGGACCGGACAAAGCCAGGGTTATCCCTAATAATACCAATCTGGTGGAGACACTTGCATGCTCCACCTTTGTGTCCAACAGCCATTCAAGCTTCTGACTTTTCCTCACCCCCGCCCTCAGGTCAGGTACTTCACCCCAATCTAGGGGTTCTCCTTGGGGCCTGGATCCTCAGTGTTCTCAGAGTTAAAATCTTCCTGCTCTATGGAAGTGCAGCTGGTGTTACTGAACAGTAAGAAATGAGTCAACACAAATTACTTACCTGCAGAAATAGAAGAGATTCTTCCTTTGGTGACATTGCCACTGTCTGGTGCCTGCATCTGTGTCACTCTGTCATCCCGCATTATCTGTTAGATCAAAATAAATTTATAAATAAATAAAAAAATTAGTTCGATTAAGACCCTCTTGTCTACAGTATCAACCTTTCATCCTCCAGCAGAAGGGTTCTCCATATTTCCTCACCCTGTGTCATCAAGGTCATTAATGATTTGCGGTATCTCTGCCCCCAGATTAGGGACCCCACTCCCACTTGGGACCTCAATTTGGTACTTAAATACCTCATGAGACCTCCATTCATACCAATGGCAACCTGCTCTCGGCTCCACTTATCTGCGAAGACTGCCTTTTTAGTAGTTATCACATTGGCCCAGGGGGTTTGGGAAATTGGGGGCCTCGATGGCAGATCTCCCCTTTATTGTGTTCTTCAAGAATAAGGTTTCCTTATGCTGACACCTCAAATTCTTACCTAAGATACTATCAGAATTTCATGTTAACCAATCCATTCACCTACTATTCTTCCCAAAACTGCATAGCTCTCTGCAGGAGATCTGGTTCCATGCCTTAGACATTAAAAGGGCATTGGTCAAGCAGGTAGAACCAAACAGAATTTCAGAAGTCACCAAGACTGTTTATTTTCATCACAGGTAGATCCAAGGGGTCCACAGTCTCTTGTCAGAGACTATTGAGGTGGATATCTGGGTGTATTATCACTTGTTATTATGCAGAAGCATTCTTCCCTCCTCTCCCCGAAAGGGTGATAGCATGTTCTACCAGATCATAACCACATCCACAACATTACTTAAGAACTCACCAGTGTCTGAGGTATGTAGGGCCATCACATAGGCTTCAGTATATACATTTTCTAAACATTATGTTTTGATCCATGCTACCAGATCTGATTAGGCACTTGATTCTGCAGTACTATCTTCAGTTCTAGACTCAGCTCTGAAGCTCCCTCCTCCCTCTGGGGATCCTGCTTGGAAGTCACCTGAAGAGCAGAACCAATGGGGATGCTACCTGACGAAAAAGAGGTTACTCCCCTTGTATAGTAACTGCGGTTCTTAGAGATGTGTCCCACTACAGATGCTCCACTACCCACTCTCCTTCCCCTCTGCTTTAGACTGTTTTCTATGGGATGTTCAGGTGGAGAAGAAACTAAGGGTGGTTTGTCCATGCATCCCTATATAACCTTGGTTTCCAGCACAAGGAGGCACAGGGAGCCATGTGCAGGCCAAAAGGACACTGCTAATCGAAAATCTCCAATCAAGGCACATGCATACCTGAAGGGGAACACTCATAGGAATCAGAGTAACAGCCGTGTTACTCTGTATTCGCAAAAAGAAAAGGAGTACTTGTGGCACCTTAGAGACTAACCAATAAGTGAGCTGTAGCTCACGAAAGCTTATGCTCAAATAAATTGGTTAGTCTCTAAGGTGCCACAAGTACTCCTTTTCTTTTTACTCATAGGAATATGCATCTTAAAGAACCACAGTTATTGCACAAGGTGAGTAACCTTTTCCTCTAGATCTTTACACAGTTTGTTCTAGGAAAACTACAAACATTTTTTTAAAAGCCTTTGATCTATTGCTATTGTATTATTTCTGTATGTCAACGTGTCATTGGCTTGCTTAATTCTTTTCTGAAGTTTGTATTTTTTCTATGAAATTTTATTTTAGGGCTGAGCATAAGGATTTTTCTACTAACCACAATTTATTGTTGGCCATTAGTTGCCTGGTACAGTACAGGCAAGATTGTCTTTCACAAAAGGCCTTCAAAACAAAGCCGAAAAATCCAGTATGAAATTTAGGAGTCGTAGAGAATTTGCCCCAAGGGCCAGATTCAATAAAAGCTTCATCTGGTGTCTCAGCAATGCCATGCAAGCTCTGAACTGTAATTGAAATTAATAGAACACTTTCCTTTGTACTCACCTAAAATCCCATTCAGTGCCAGAATACTACGGGAAAAAATTATGGGGCTTAAAAATATTTACTAACCATATTGCTGAGTTCCTATGGCAATTTTATATTTTATGGCAGACACAGAGAATGCTTGCTTTGTATTATTCCCTACAGAAATCTTGGAAATTGCTGCCTTTCAACTTACAGCTAATGTAACCTTGAGAAGAATCTGTTCTGACCTTTAAATTGTCTTTCATAAAGCCAAGTTGCACAGTCCTCTGACACAGCTTTTCACCAGTCTTAAATATCTGGAAAGGGAAAGAAATGGAACAGTCTCTACATAAGTGAAAAAACAGAACATAGCTTATTGGTAGAGCAGTGTGGAAAAAAAATCATTCCGAGTTGACCAGAAACAACAAAAAAAACATTTTTTTTCACTGACCCTACCAAAAAAAAAGAAGAAGAAGAAGAAAAATTGTTTTGGATTGAATGAAATGTTTCAATTTTTTCATCTTTTTTTTCAACTGGCAAAATTCGGCAAATTTGGAAAATATTTTCGTTGACCTGAATCTGCAAGTTTTGGTGAAAAAAATTTTATGACCAAAAATTTTCACCCAGCTCTGCTTATTGACCAAAATTTGGATGCAAAATAGAATTGAATTTTCTTTCCAGTACTAATCTAAATCAAACTACTATTTGACTTTGAAGCCATCTTGGCTGAAGCTGTATTCTTATTAACTGGGTAAGAATTTCACTGATAACAATTTCAGAGTAGCAGCCGTGTTAGTCTGTATTCGCAAAAAGAACAGGAGTACTTGTGGCACCTTAGAGACTAACCAATTTATTTGAGCATGAGCTTTCGTGAGCCACAGCTCACTTCAAGTTGTAGCTCACGAAAGCTCATGCTCAAATAAATTGGTTAGTCTCTAAGGTGCCACAAGTACTCCTTTTCTTTTTACTGATAACAATCTCATATTTAAAATAATTCCCTTGGAAAACGAGGTATAATGACAAACCTATTTTGATCACTACATCATTTCATGTGCACCATAGATATCCATATATGATAACAGCTATACTGACTGACAAACCAGGGGCTTCCAGAACTAAAACCATGAATCACTACAGCTTGAGCTAAATAGCCAGACTTCATAGGTGGGGGGCTGTAGCAGATTCAGATCCTCTGTGGATCACGACAAGGGTGATGTGTGTATTTACAAGATAAACATTTGCACAGACCCAGCCTTTCCCTCCCCATCCTGGGAAGTGCTATTGAACAGAGTTGCTAAGTGGGAGGGCACTGTGATTGGATCTCATACTACTACAGACCTAGTGCTCAGTTCTGCTCCTGGATCTGCTCCGAGGATCTTGACCCTGACTGTGATCTCACCATCTACACGGAACTCTCAGGACAATACATATAGGGAGAACAGAGTGTCTGTGTTGTGATCCCCTGTGCACATCTGAGAGGAGTTTGGCCTTGCGCTTTTTAAAAAAAAATGAAAGGAAAACTTCAGACAGGTCCAATCATCTGCAGAGCACTGCAGCTGGAGGGAAGGAAGAAAGAGATGCGTTGTTTTTGAAGTTCAGGTGACAAGTGGTCAAATTGCAAAGGGAATCACTCTGGCTTCTTCTGCTTGAACAGTGCTTTGAAGGTGAAAGAGCTTCTTTCAGGATTCGTTTTTTATTTAAATCACTTAAGGCTAAATGCTGGCTCATCCTGTGTGAGTATGCGAGGGGTGATGAGAGAAGGGGCACTTCCTTCCACAGCCATCCACAGAGGTCTCATGCAGAACGCCGACATTAGAAATCACATCTGATGTCTCTGGATGTCCCCATAGTTTGGGGTTGTAGGCAAGGTTCCATGTCCCTGCACCCCTGATAGCAGCCTCCAGAATGAGCAGAGGGAACTCATCCTGCACCTTTAACCAGCACATGCAAGGAAGGCCATGTAGTTCCCTAGCACTCTCTGAAGCACTCTGCCTAAATCCTCCTCAGAACATCTCTCTTCAGCTCCACACTCCTCACTGGAGCAGTAAGGAATGGGTACAACTGGGTTATAAGCTTGTGTGCATTCAGCTCTAGATTTAGCTGTTTAGAAACTGACCCAGATTCACCACAGGATCGAGTCTGGCAGAGACCCCTGATGATGGGGGAAAAAATCTGCAGCTTCTTCTCTACCTGTGGGATCCTAGGGAGTCAGCACAGCTTCCACAGGGTGACCACCAATCATGGTGACCAGAGAATGTGTGGATTCAGTCTATCACTTTAGCTTCAACAAGGGAGGCTCCTTAAAACTTAGAGCTGCTCTCCTTTTATCCCTGGTGGACACCAAAAGGGAGCATGAGTCATTGCATCAGCATCTGCTCTCCCTATGGGTGAAATTCTTCCTGTGGCACAGAAATCCAGACTGGTGCAGGGACACGTAATTTCCATCTACCTACAGCCCCTTTGGAGTGTCTCATATATGTCTACACTGCAGTTAGGAGTGTGATTGCCACTCATGTGGACACACCCAAGCTAGCTTTAATTGAGCTAGCTTGGGTAACAGATCAGTGAAGCTGCTGCAGCATGGGCTTCAGCGTGGCTCTGCAAGACTGCCTGGAACCCTGGGTAATTATTTCGGTGGCTAGCCCACGATGAAGCCTGTGCTGCCTAGCTTTGCTGCTCCAATACCTAAGCTAGCTAGATTAAAGCTAGCTCAGAGATGTCTAAAGAACCTGCAGTTACACCCCGTGATTGCAGTGCAGACATCACATCAGCCACTGTACTTAAAACTGAAAGTGGTTTGACAGTCGGCAGTATTAATGAGCAGCGTGGGGTTCCTGGTGGGGAAAAGGAGTTGTTTTAAAATTCTCCCCAGTGCCCTTCTACACTTTTAACAGTACTTTACAGTTCTAAAGCCAATTTGCTTTCTCACATTCTGTTGCAAGATATAAATGCTGTGTAGTAAAGCTTTATGAGGAGTCGGACTTTGCTTAACTTAAAGCACTGAACATCTCTCAACTGAGCTTCAGCAGTATGAAGTGAAAGGGGAAAGAGACTGATGGGCCACAAACTGCTCAGGAAAGGCTCCAGTGTTCCCAAAACATGTAGACGAGGAGGAGGAGGAGGAAGAAGACCTTAAGGTTAGGCAAAAATCATTTACAAATAATTGTTTTCAAAAATAGTGGAGGAATATTGTTGTACTAGTTTAACTTATCCTTTTGCTTTAAAAACTGTTTTAAAAAAGGTTTTTTGTAAAATAATAAAACAACCTAAAGAACCATACTTCAGGGCATGTATTATATTTTATTGGTCTATTAATACTAGCCTTGGGTGGTTAAAACTGTAAACCACAACATGTACCCGAGGTGTATGTTAATGGACCAATAAAACTCACCGTGGAGTGTCTTAATGCTATATTATTTGCTCTCCACATATGCTAGCATAATGTTCAATAACATTAATATATTATTGAATATTAATAGAGTACCTTCTTTTCGGAACATATTTTTTAGACTTTCTCATGTAAAACAGGGATTGAGCCCATGAAACAACATGAACTTTTTACTTCAGATCCTGTGAATCTGAGTAGTAATTTTGATTCATTCTCAAACCCTTGTGCTGCAAATCATAGGCTCATGAACTGATAGTATTCTGTTGAACTGGGACAGAAGAATTGCCAATATCTTCTTATTATTTCTACTCTCTCAGCATCTCATTTATGAATTCTAAACAAATAATATCAATATTATTAATATTATATGATGAGCACTAACAGTGTACTCGGCAGTGTAGACAATAGCATTTGAAGAGAGACATTTTATATATGAAAATGCCCTATTTTCTCACTGAACTTGAGTAATCCACATATGTATTTGTCAAGCCATTTGGTGTTCATAAAAATGTACATCACTAACAATTATTTAGAAAAGCGAAAAATCAAAATGTCTATATCTGCACATTTATTATGGCAAGAACACACCACAAGTACTTCATAGCCAAGTTCCCGGGTCTCCTTCCAGTATGCCTTCCAGAGTGCTACCAGGTGAAAGGCTTCATAAGCTTTTTGAATCAGGAACCGTCATTTTCTGTTTGTTTGTACAGCACCTAGAACAGTACGGCCTAACCCGGTAGACTCTAAGTTTTTCCGCATTATAATGTTTAACAATAATTTTAGCCTTGAATATTTTTCTTTTGAGCACCTCAGAACATCCAAGATCCTCACTAACTATGGGCCAAATAGGTAGCCTGCTAGGTAAAGCGACTGTGTTTGAGTATAAAAACTGAGCTTCCTACTGAGCCTGAAGTCTGAAGAAAATGGTAATTCATGGATCACTAACAGATTAAAATAAAACAAAAAATCTCTATCTACTCGTGTGCAAAATCTTATTTGCTGAGAAGACAAACAATTTTATTTCAGTGTGAGCTCATTTGGCAAGATTTATCACTAACTTTTTTCTGAGGCCACCTCTGAGTGCTTCAGTTTGAACGTTCTCAAGAGAATTCTCCTTTTATTTTTTAATTTTTTTTGTAAGTGTTGGTAAAAAAAATCACGGCTATCTTCTTGCTAAAGGAAGGGGCGATCATCTGCCTCCTGGGTAGTTCATGGAATTTATAGCTATAATGTCATCTGTGAGGAGCTGTATAGCCTTTCTCTTTAAAAGATGAGTAAGCTAGTCTGATGGCCCAAAGTCCTATGTTCATGTGTAATCTGGTCTAAATGGTTCCCCCAAGATGAATTGGAGGCATTGATACATATCTTCAGAGAAGTGGTAGAAAAGCAGAAAGTTGGAAGAGGACATTTGGGAGAAATGCTCAACAGAAGAAGGCTAACAGGTTGTATGAAGGAGACAAAGAACTTTGCTGAGGCTGTGTAACCATGGTCAATCATGAGAATTAGCCAAGAGCAAAAAGGTTTAAAATAGAGCCTACTCTGATGTGTGGAGTCACCCTCATTAATCTTAGAACCTGTGTTTTAAATATGTGATTTCCTCATGGTCTAAATCTACTAAATCTTAGCTAACTCTATTGATAACTACCCTGGGAATTTACAAGGAAAGCTGAAAGAGAGGAAGGGTTGTTAAGAAGAAATGAGTGGCCACAAATGTTAGGGAAGGTAAAAGTCACAAAAGAGTTGTTGGCCATTGTTGTGATGTCAGGATGGATGGAAAGAAGTGATTAAACAATGTAGTCAAAGTCGGTTTTCTTCTTAAAGCACAGGATGATATTAGAAGGGAAGAAGAATGAAAGAAAATGAAAAGAAAAGAGGAAGCATAAAATCAGTAGCAAAGAGTGACGGACATGTGAAAGTAGACGCTAATGTATTGCAATTTTATATTTAAAATAGTGTGATCATTTCCCATAGTCAGCCACAGAAAAATTGAAAAGGAAATCTGAGTTGGTGGAAGAAGGGCCAAGGATTATCAATACTATCTGGAAATATTATTATTTATTATTTGTGTCAACATAGTGCCTCGCAGTCCTAATCATGGACCAGGAGCACATTGTGCTAGGTGCTGTACAAATAGAGAACAAAAAAGACAGTCCTGCACCAAAGAGCTTACGATCTAAATATAAGGCAAGGGCAAACAGATGGATACAGACAGACGGATGGGGATTACAAGGAAACAATGAAACAATATTGGTCAGCATGATAGGGTGTGGCTTAACCATTGTCAAATTTTTGAGGACAAGGATGCAGCTGATTTGATTATCAAGGCGCATTAAAAACAGAGATCAATGCTCAGCCCTCCATTCCCCGTGTCTCAAACTGTAGACTCCCTATAGATTGTACCGGCTAGCAGGGATCTAATACTGGTATATGCAACCACATCAAACCATTATCAAGCGATAATGCCCTCATACATCAGTGTTTGGTGAGAAACAGCGACTGGGCGCACAGAGAGTCAAACACTCTATCAATCTGATTCCAAAAATATTTAGGCTGTTTTCTATTTGGTTGCATAAAGCAACTATTTTTTCCATAATAATAAGCATAACTAGTAAGTAGTGAAACAAAAACAAAGGAAAGTGATTTGATGAAAAATTGACAGTGACTAGGGTTCTTTAGTCATGGTGTCAATATTACTGAAAAAGCTACGCTGACAGCAAATATGTTCCTCCCTAACACTTCAATAATTTCTAATATCAGTCTTATATGGCATGTTTCATTGGCGAATACAGCAAGCAACTGATGAATTATCCTGCTATTGTATCTTTTCTCTTGTTTAATAGGTGGACTTAAGCTTAGAATATTCAATTTTGTTGAGGCTGTAGTCCCAAGATACTGGAGAGACAAGGTGGGGGAGGTAATATCTTTTGTTGGACCAATAAAATATTACCTCACTCACCTCATCTCTTTAAGCATAGAGTATCATTTGCACTGAGAGTATTCTCTGAAGCTGGAAAGGTTTGCAGGTCAAGCAGACGCTGTCAAAATCATGACTCCAGGATCTGCTAAATGCCTTTATAAAGTAATGTTTCTTAGCTCGGGTTAAACAAAACAGCATTCATCTGTATTTGATGGTCTTGTTAATTTCAGCGGAGACCTTGGCATGCTGTTCTAGAGGTCTTGGAAAATTCTGTTGATATGGAGACAAGCAGAGGCGTTTATAAATCGTGTCTTAGAGAATATTATTGGGTTCTGTCTAGACAATAGAACATGATGCTTTGAAAGGCTCCACTTAGCATCGACCAGGTCAAAAATCATACCTAAAGTAGTGCCATATATTTTTTTTTTTAATGTCAACCTACTCAGGTCAAAAGGTGACTCGTCAAAATGTTTATCCCGGTGGAGGCTGGAAGAGGCTGAGAATTTAAGTAGCCCCGTGACCTAGTCTCAGTATCATCCACACTCTCAGGTTTCATTATGGAACAGCCTCTCTCTGCCAACCACTGCTGAAAGTGCAAAGTACTGCTAGGGACACCAGGGTCAGAGAGCAAGGGGCTGAAAGAAAAGGGAGAATTATGATAACAAGTAAGGGCCATATTGCGTGTGGCCAATGCACATCTAGCTAGGGGTCAGCAAGAACCCTCCCCATTCCTCATTTCCTACTGCCACGGGGGAGAAGGGGTTCATAATAGAAAATCCTGTGCCCTAGGGAGCACTGAGACTCATTTCTTCCCCCTCTTAAGGAACAGAACAGGGCAGGGAGGGGTAGTGTTGGCTCTGCTCCCTCCTCTCAGGCAAACAGGGCCGGCCTTAGGGGTGGGCCATCCAAGGGACCGCCCAGGGGCGCCATAGTCAAGATGCTGCAGCGCAGAGGTGCATGCTGCCACTGTAGAGTCAGAAACTGCTCCCAGCTAGCAGGGGAGCACTGCATGGGAGGAGGAGAGGCACACAGAATTCTCTCTGCTTCCTCCCAGCAGATAGGGTTGCCAACTTTATACTCACACAAAACCAAACACCCTTCCTCCGCCCCTCCTCCAAGGCCCTCCGACCTCCACCCTGGGCTGGCTCAGGGGGTTCGAGTGTGGAAGGGAGTGTGGGCTCCGGAGAGGGGCCGGGGATGAGGGGTTTGAGGTGTGGGAGGGGGCTGCGGGCTGGGGCAGGAGGGTGGGGTGCGGGTGAGGGCTCTGGCTGGGGCTGCAGGCTCTGGGGTGGGGCTGGGGATGAGGGGTTTGGGGTGTAGGAGGGTGCTTTGGGCTGAGACCAAGGGGTTTGGAGGGCGGGAGGGGGATCAGGGCTGGAGCAGGAGGTTAGGACATGGGGGAGGGAGGGTTGCAGGCTCCAGGTGGCACTTTCCTCAGGCACTTTTCCCCTGGCTCCTACGTGTAGGTGCAGCCACGCAGCTCTGCATGCTGCCCCATCTGCAGGCATCTCCCCCACAGCTCCCATTGGCCAGGAACTGCAGAGCTGGCGCTTGGGGTGGAAGCAGTGTGTGGAGCCCCCTGGCTGCCCCTACACATAGGAGCCAGATGGGGAACATGTCACTGCTTCCATGAGCCACGCGGAGCCAAGGCAGGCAGGGAGGCTGCCTTAGCCCTGCTGCACCGCCAATCAGACTTCTAATGGCCCAGTCAGTGGTGCTGACCGGAGCCACCAGGCTCCCTTTTTGAACAGGCATTCCGGTCGAAGACTGGACACCTGGCAACCCTACCAGGAACATTGGTGGTGGTGCGGGGGAGATACACAGATAGGGAGGGGGTGCAGGGGTTAGGGGCAAAGGCAGGGAGCCTAGGGAGCCCACGTGGGCCAGGAGCAAATGGGGGGCATCCATGAGTGCCAGTGCCCACAACAGCCAGGGGCACCAAAATACAAGTTCACCCAGGGCACCATTTTCCTAAGGTCAGCCCTGCTGACAATGGGAGGAGTGGCCAATCTCTGCAGTCGGAGTGCAGGGATCTCGGGGACTGCTGCTGTAAATGGTCCCTACATAACCTCTCACAGTGTGGGGAGAGTTTCTGGCTGGAGCGTCCATGCTAAGTAGTGCAGCTCCATACCCCTGTCCACACAGGGAAAAAACGACAACCTCATTCTGAAGTATTAATGTAAGAGAGATGTATGGCTCATATTCACAGCAGGGTCTGTTAAATAGCAGTGGGATTGAATCATTCTGTTTTGTGACTTTAAGTAAGATGGAGGCGTTAAAACCTGATGCAGATTTCACTGCAGAAACACATACCTTATTTATCCCGGGTAAAAATATTATTGATATGGAAACACAATAGGTCTCATATATTCATTAGGACTCTTAAGTTAGTATTTTTACTGTAAAGCCAAATTGATTTGATTCATTTATGGAGGGCTTTGATAGACGCAGAACTCAACAAAGCCTTCTTTTATCAGAGTAGATATTAAATATAACAGTAACTTGACCCTTTTTTGGGAGATGGCATGATTACTTTTGAGCCACATAACAGGCTTTGCAAAAACACATTGGACTTGACAAACTAGATACATGTCAAGAGGCTTTTGAAAATGGTCATAGCACAGAACGTATCCCCCCAAAAAGCTGTTTTTTCCCCAAGAAAAAATTGTTTTCAAAAGCCTTTCAGACTGAATGTCTTTTTAGCTGCAGAGAGGTGTAACCTACGCACCCATTGACACTGCATTCTGGGTATAACAAAACCTGTATTTGGCATGTAGCATTGTTTATTTTGTCCATTTTAAAACTTCAAGAATAAATAATTGGTAAATACACAGTGGGCAGAAAATCTAACCAGTGCTTATTGTACAACAACATATGGAAAGAAACAAACTGCATGTAACAGAATCCTTCTTCAGACCAAGAAACCCCACTCCTTTTACTTCACAAACCTGTCTTGAGTGGGTGGATGTTAAATTCCCTTTGGGATTCTCAATCTCATTAATTTTATCAATAAAACGGCCTTTTCCTGGACAAAGGAATAAATCACATATAAATGAAATATGAGAGATTACACCAGAAGCTGAGCGTTTGCTTAGACTAATCCAATATCTTTGGCCAAATGTCTCAATGTCAAAAGCTTTATAAGTATTCTGCAGGATCAGCCTGGCAAAGAGAAATCAATAACCAGGTAATGGATTTGATTAAAATGTTTATTTTTTTCCTCTTTCCAGCCGCCCCCACAAGCCAAATGTTGCTACCCATACTAATCGGCTGCTGATATATGGAGCTGTTGGTTAGCCACTCTGCTTTTCCTGTGTTTGCGTGTGCTCTTATACATAGGTATATTTCACGTGTGTGTGTTCTATGACACATCTCAGATATCAATTAAAGTATCTGGGTCCATTTTCAAAAATGGCATATGTACAGCTAAATATAATTTTTCTTTAGATTGATTCACCCTAAAATGCACCATTGCAGACTACAGTATATCAGTGGTTGTTTTTACTATAACAGGATATACGTAGTGAATGCCTCAGAGTCAAAAAATCATGGAAATGTATGGCTGGAAGGGAACTTGACCTCCAGTTAGTGCTGGCCTCTTAAAAAGTAGGTTAATATCTATATAATAAGTTTCCAGGATTGTCACTAGAATGTCTGTTGAGTGAGTGTGAGGTGATTGAAACAGCTACAAGCACGGGGGGCAGTTCTATTGTTTAGAATATTGCAGGTTGAATCATCACTGGATTTTGCAATCTGTTATTCAGTTTTCAGCCATTTTGACTTTACAAATTACTCCTGTTTGTGGCGTACAGCTACAATAAAAGCACATCTACACTACAGGCGTAGGCATAAAACTTCCTATGTCAATGAAAGGGGGTTTTCCATCTATGTAGGTAATGGTGAGCAGCAGTAGCTAAGCTGAAGAAAGTTTTCTTCCATCGATCCAGCGGCATCTACATCAGGAGTTAGGTTCGCGTAACTACGTTTCTCCGGGGTGTGAATTTTTCACATCCCTGGGCAATGTAGATAGGTCACTTTAAATTTTAAGCATAGACCAGGGCTAAGGCATGTGTGCATGACAAGTGTCCAAGGCCATTTTAATATCAGGGACAACTCAATCAATCATCAACCTTACTCTAAACCTAATTTGCATGCAACAGTTTCATTGGTTGTGTGAGGGAGACTGTACAGATGGTTGAGAGCTGGCCCAACAATTCTTCACAACTATCCACAAAACAACACAACCACCATGCACAATAAACCTAAATATCATTCTGAAACCTAGGATGTCTCTTGAGTCAGTGTGAAGCAATGGAGCATTATTGAGAGCTCTTTTTGTTTAGAATATCCTCAGGTTCAATCATCATTGGGATGTGCAGTCTGTTACCATTAAATGTTTAAGTTCTCAGCCATTTTTGGCTTGCTTTTTTTTAAAACAAAGTCTTTAGGAATTACACCCATGTGACAGCATGGACTTTCAGCTACTTATAATCATGCTAATGTTCTTTGTGGATGTTGCACCTTTCCTCAGAGGAGCTTAACGTGTGTTACACACATTCATTAAGGAAAACACCTCTCTTGTACAAGGCGTCTTCTTGTGCCCATTTTAAAAATAGGTAACTGGAGGCACAGGGATAATTAGTTGCCCAAGGACACTGAGGCTTTGTTTAGACTAGCATATAAAGATGAATTGTTAGAAACTGTTCGCTAACATGCTAATTAAGGGTATGTCTTCATTGACTTCGGAAGTGTGATTTGCAGCTCATATAGACGCACTGAATTAGCTTTAATTTAGTGAGCATACATAGCAAGAACAGCACAGACTTTGGCGTGGGCCAGCCGCATGAGTAGGTACCAGGGATGCAGGCAGGACTGAATAGCCTCCACTGAAGCCTGTGTTTCTGCAGCTTCACTGCTGTTTGGTATTGCACTAGTTCAGCAGTTCTCAAACTGTGGGTCGGGACCCCAAAGTGGGTCACGGGACCCTTTGAATGGGGTCACCAGGGCTGGCTTAGACTTGCTGGGGTCCAGGGCTGAAGCCCGAGCCCCACTGTACAGGGCTGAAGCCAAAGCCCGAGGGCTTCAGCCCTGGGCGACGGGGCTCAGGTTGCAGGTCCCCTGCCTGGGGCTGAAGCCCTTGAGCTTCAGCTTTGCCCCCCTGCCCAGAGAGGTGAGGCTCAAGCTTTGCCCCCCCTGCACATCCCTCACCTGGGGCTCAGACGGGCTCAGGCTTCGGTCCCCCTGCTGGGGTTGTGAAGTAATTTTTGTTGTCAAAACAGGGTCTCGGTGCAATGAAGTTTGAGAACCCCTGCACTAGCTAGATCAAAGCTAGCTTGGGTATGTCTACACATGCTGCAGTCAAATCTCCTACTGCGGTGTTCAAAAAGTCTGGTGTAAACAAGACAGCTCATACTTTAAGACATGCCCCATTTGTTGAGTTAAAGCCTAGGGAGCAGCTTATTATCAATGGTCTGCTTTATCAAAAACAGATTCCTCTTAATCAATACTCTCTGCCTTTGTTGGTGAACATGCCCTAAATCAGCGGTTCTGAAACTGTGGGCCGTGACCCCAAATGGGGTTGCACCATCAGCATATGGGGTCATGGCGATCCCTAGTGTGTGTTCGAAGGATGTTATTTTGCTCTGCATGGCCTGACCTCACATGTACGGTTCCTGCAAGGTCACAATGCATGAAGGACACCATTCTGCTTTGCAAAATGCCATCCTGCACAGCATGACCTCATATGTGCAAGATCATGCTGTGAGGAGGACACCATTTTGCTCTTCAAAATGGTGTCCTCCAGGCTGTCCAGGCATCTGGGAGGAAATATTTCATTAAAATGGGGTTGTGCCAACCAAAAATTTGGGACATCCTGTCCTAAGTATACACCCTAGCCCAGACCCATGAGTAACATGAGAAAGACAGACCTGGCGCTGAAAACAAAAAGCACCATACAACTTTATTTTTATCTTTTAAACAAATCCCTTAGTTATAGAATTGTCCTTGGAAAACCACTTAAAATAGAAATACTTTTCAGGACAAAATACAAAATGCAATAGATTTTTCTTAGATTAGGAAACTTAAAAGTCTATCATTATATTGATTTTCAAAGCAAACAATCAGCAGTTCCATACTATGGTTACTGAATAGGCTTCACTTTTCATCAGGAATGACGATTCTTTAATGCAAAAATGATCTTTGGTTTCTATGCCCCAGTTGGTGAAATTATTGACCACCCTAAATTAGAGTGATTCACTGATATGATCTCCACTTCAATAATTCAGCAAACAGCAAGAGAGATGAATGCTGATGACTGTTCAGGAAAGTCAAAGGCAGAAAACTAGCTGACCGGGAATAAGCAATCACTCTTCTGAACAATTCAAATGTACATGTCAAATAATTCCAAGAAGGAATTGTATTAAAATAAAATGCTGCCCTTTGAGACTGCTGTGAAGTTAGCTACTTGGGTGACTTTGCATATTTATTTTCAGAAAGTCATAATTGAAACCTATTGAAATTTGTGTAAGAACACTAATAAATTCTGGTACTTGGTAAGTGCCCTTTGCATATTAAAAATATTGTACTGCAGTTTGTCTTTATCTGAAATATGTCAGAAACATTTTGTGGATTGGCTTGTTAAGTGTGTTGTGTTGGGCAACGTACTCGTGATTGAGATAAGAGGAAATTTTGGTTCATTTGGAGCCGGAAAAAAGAGTTATTTGGTATCTGGATATATTGATTTAAATAAGAAAAAATGGCTTCCAATAATGTTTAAGTTGAGGTAGAAACTGAAAAAAATCAATAAATTTGGGTTGGAGGAGGAGAAGAATGTTATAAATTTGGGATGAGGTGTTCATCTTAATTTGAATTTCCTACATTTTTGCTGCTTTTTTCTGTATTCTACTAAGCAACTGGAATTCTAATAACTGAAATGTATGGTAGGTTTCTTTAGACATTGGTATATTTGCAGTTTGCTGAATGTGTTAGTTCCCTTTTGTGTGGCGTTAACTGGAGATCCCATTAATTCCTGCAGAAAAGACATACACCCTCTGAAATTTAATTCACACATGCCAGAGAATGGTACACTAAGCACATGCCAATTGGCAATGAAACTCCCAAGATACGTTTTTTGACATTTACCTCACGGAGTGGAAGAGCTTTTCTTGCAGTCTGGATGTGATGGAAGTAAAGTCTAATGTAGAGGAGACTGTTTTATTTAATCTAAAAGTTATAATGTACAAAAAGAGGAGAGGATAGCGTCCAAGGGGACTACTGTTAGGTTCACAGCATCCACACAGAGAAGTTAGATAAAAACAGCAGATGCACTTACTGGAAGTTTGCAATGTAACACTACTTTCATCCTTAGAATCCAAGATGATAACACAGTAACCAAAGCAGAAAAAAAAAAAAAGCTGGCTGCTCCCTGAGGCAACATCCACCCCACGTTGTTCTAGGTTCTTTCCAGACTGACTCTATTGGACTCTTTTCCTTAAAACCCCTTAGCATGCAAACAGCACCAGGAAACCCCTTACAGTTTAAAGTGACAGTTTACAGTTCCAACAGAGTTTTTAGATATACCACAACCACTTTCAAAATATCCTTCAGTCCTATGAGCTATCTAGAGTTATGACTTAGCCCCTGGAAATGTATACATTTAAAAGGAGGGTAGTATGGTAGAATGAAACTCCAGTGTATTTTACTCACTAGTGGAAAATAGCTATCAAATTTTGCAGCTAGCTGAGGATTACGGTTCACTTGCAAAGCACTGAACATTTACATTATCGTCACTATGTATTTACCAATTTTTTAAAAAGTCTATTTCCGATTTGTCAGCATATCAACTTAATTCTATTCCATTTAGGAAATACACATTGGTTAAAATGCCTTCTTTTTACCCAGCAGATTTTAAGTGACTGTTTGATCGCTCGAGCAACACCTGTATAAGTCTTATCAAATAAATTGCTTGGCATTTTTTTTTTTCAAATTTTAATATTTCTGGCATTTTCCTCACTTGAGGGAAAGTGAATAGATCGCATGATGAAATAAATTGTTCCTTGGGAAAGTCCTAGAAGATGCTGAAAAACTGTATATAACATTAGTAGACGTGTTATATATGCTATGATGTGCGAGCAGTGCCCCTCTGCCATGTATATTGGCCAAACCAGACAGTCCCTACGTAAAAGAATAAATGGACACAAATCGGACATCAGGAATGGTAACATACAAAGGCCAGTAGGAGAACACTTCAATCTTCCTGGACATTCTATAACAGATTTGAAAGTAGCTATACTTGAACAAAAAACTTCAGAACCAGACTTCAAAGAGAAACTGCAGAACTAAAATTCATTTGCAAATTTAACACCATTAATTTGTGCTTGAATGGGGGCTGGGAGTGGCTGGCTCATTACAAAAGCAGCTTTGCCTCTCCTGGAATTGACACCTCCTCATCTATTATGGGGAGTGGACTACATGCACCCTGATCGAATTGGCCCTGTCAACACTGGTTCTCCACTTGTGAGGTAACTCCCTTCTCTTCATGTGTCAGTATATTTATGTCTGCATCTGTAATTTTCACTCCATGCATCTGAACAAGTGGGGTTTTTACCCACGAAAGCTTATGCTCAAATAAATCTGTTAGTCCTGAAGGTGCCACTGGACTCCTTGTTGTTCCTCTGAAGGCATTTGTGGTCCATCTGAGAATGGGAGATTGCTAGCCCTACCCAGTGCAGGACTGTGGTCTTAAATACTATTTTAAGCCTTTCTTTAAATGTAAATATATTTCAGTTCCATTTGTTACTTTTCAAAATGAGAAATATTCTTAAAAGCTCGTAACTTGTGTACCAAGTTCTGTCTGTGTGTGGATATGTGACCTGAAAATAGACTTTAGTCATATTGGGACTGCCCAGTCAAGTTTAACCATAGCGGTGTGCAGGCTCTATGATTACCTTCATATGCTGTAAGGAGTAGGTGTCAGGTTTAATATTGCCTATTAAAGTTTTTTAGGTTACTCAAATTCACTTGAGAAATATGATCTGAACTTTTAAACTCCTGGGAATTAAGTATAGCGTATTTGATCAGATTTGTGAGTAATCAGATCCTGTGTAGAACCTGAACAGAATTTACTTAAGAAAATATCTAAAGGGGTAACAATCTATGTACAATAACAGTATGGTAGAAAAAAGCAGATGATACATTTCTGTATAATATGGAAATCTTCAGAATGCTGAAGTTCATTCATCCAGCTAACAGACAAAAGAGCTATATTTTCATACCTTCAAATAGGTTCATATTATTATTTATTTTCATACGCACTCTCAGGGCTTGTGTACACATGCAGCTGTGCCACACTGTAGTGCTTAGTGAAGATGCTGCCTACGCTGTCCTGTCGACGTAGTTAACCCACCTCCTCAAGAGGCGGTAGCTATGTCAGCAGGAGCTGCAGTGGTGTCTACACCAGCAGTTTGGTTGGTATAACTGTGTTGCTCAAAGGTGTGGATTTTCCACATCCCTGAATGTCATAGTTATACCAACATAAGTCTATCATGTAGACGAAGCCTCAGTGTGCTGGATGCTTCTTCACCATGGCAGCGGTCTTCTCAAACTGTGGGTCGGGACCCCAAAGTGGGTCGCAGCCCTGTTTTAATGGGGTTGCCAGGGCTGGTGTTAGACTTAGTGGGGCCCAGGGCTGAAGCCAAAGTCTGAGCCCCACTGCCCAGGGCTGAAGCCGAAGCCCAAGGGCTTCAGCCCTGGGTGGCAGGGGTTTACCGCCCCCCTGCCCATTGCTTAAGCCCTCAAGCTTCATCTTTGCCCCTCCCAGGGTGGCTGGGCTTCGGTTTTGACCCTCCTGCCCAGGGCGGTGGGGCTTGGCCTTTGATCCCCCTTCCTGGGTCATGTAGTAATTTTTGTTGTCAGAAGGGGGTTGCGGTGCAATGAAGTTTGAGAAATGCTGCCATAGAAGACAGCCCAGTCCCAAGTGAGTATGTCCTTTTACTAGAGATTAGCCAGAAACAGAACTTGAATCTGAATCCATTCAAATATCATAGGGAGTACAGATTAGAATTGCAGATCTGCATCCATCCCTGCAATCCTCCCCTTCTGGTTCCAATCTGTTTTACCTTAGGGTTCTGTTATTGGTGTGCATCACCATAGAATCTGGGTGCCTTCACATAATATTAATAGCAGAAGAAGTGTTCATGCTATGTGTCATTCTTGTAAATTTCATGTGAATGATAGTGTTGTATAATCTGGGCATCCCCAGAAGTTTTACACATGGTACATCCCAGGGCTCCCCGCTGCCCCTCTTCACTGCAGTTCCCTGTACTTGTAGCAGGTCTTGAGGCTGTCATTGAGCAAGTCCTGAGGACAGAGCAGAGGGGACATGGGCTGCTGGAAGCACGGTGAGGCTGGGCAGGCCCCTGGGGGGAGCCTTGGGGCAGGAGCTGGCTCCATGGTAGCGTCAAGAAGATGCAGTTATGGCCTCCCCACTGCCCACTCAGCTTTAGCTCTCGTGGCCCTTCCATTATGACAGCAGTACCAAAACTATGAGTGGCATTATGACCTGATGCATGGGGGTCTCAGCGCTGCTCAGGTTTGACCCCACTGCCATGATCAAGGGCCGCGGGGCCAAATCTGCATGGGCAGTAGGGCACCCGGCAGTGATCCTCCTCACTGCTGCCATAAGGCTAGTTCCTGCAGTGGGGCTCCCTTAGGGTGGGAGGGCCCAATGATGATGACTTGGTGCCCATGCCAGTGGTATGCACTGTGTGTAACGTGAGTACAGCAGTGGGTGCCACTCTGTAAAATTATGACTGAAGATGATGGAAGTCTTGCGAAATCACCTGATCTTGGGAGGCTTACATTTTCATCTTGCAAGGGAATCAAACTTAAACTCTAATCATGATTTGGCTTCCTACCCAAGCACTGAACAGACAATTTGATATCCTGTAACATCCCACACCCTAGAAGACAATCTGCCTTGGGAACCATCTGGGGTTACACTAACAGGGTCTGACATAGCTCTTGGCTGAATCCAAAAGGGAGAAGGGCCTCTAAGAGAGACGCTGTCTTAAATCCTTGCCTCCGTTGGTGCTTCTGTGATGGCTACTAGCATGCAGAGAATTGTCTTGTTGGAATTTGTATGAGTGCTCTCTGTAAGAGTTACATATTTGTTCCAGGAGGGGATTGTAGAAGTCTTCACCCTGCTCTTGGAGTCCTTGGGTGTTCTGTGTTCTAAGTAACTTAATGTCATCAAATTCCTCAGTTTCCAGTGTTTGTATGACAGCTGCTGCGTGGTGCTCAATAAAATAAGTCAGATTTGCATATGTCACATCTGTTTTGGAGATGAAATAAGGATGTTTCTCTTATTCAAAATAAAGGCTGCTGTTATTTTTGTCTGGGTTGATTATTATTTCATTCTACACTGGGTGGAAAATATGGAGAATGTTGAAGGGTTGCTGCTTCCTCATTTGGGTTGCTAGCAGTGTATTTGCTCTGTTCCCATGTTATCATTTAATATGTTGTTCAGTTCTGATCAGTTTTTGTTCTCGAGATTTGAGCAGCTCTTTTAATTTAATCTTTTTGTGTGGTATTTCTGTGTGTGCAATTATCTTGAGGCATTACATTTTCTCTGTCCATTACTGTTTTCTTTTATGAATCAAAGGCAATTATTTTGTTCCTGAGGACAGCTTTCAGGGTTTCCCATGGGGTCGCTGGTGATGTATGCATGTTATGTGAAATGGTTGAAATATGCATATCCTAAAAGGGGGCTGTTAAGATGATATTATTTAGTATTACTGCTGACCAGAGGACAGCAACTTTTCAGGTTTTGAAATGGAACAAAACCAAAACCTTTCCAACATTTTCTGGAAAATGGAATTGCCAAAATGTCAAGTTTCAGGTGAAACTTTAGCTTTGCAGTTCAGCTAGGAGTACGTGTGGCCTGAGGCGAGGCCACTGCCCTGGGATGTGGGAGATTCAGGTTCAAGTACCTGCTCTGCCTGATCCAGAGTGATCTAGGATGAAAATCTGCTCTGAGTCAGGCAGAGTAGGGTCTTGAACTGGGGTCTTCCACATTCAAGGCTACTTCCCTAATCATCAGGCTGTGGAGCGTGCATGCCTCTTATTTCATTACGCCAGAAGTGTTCCGACAAGTTCTATCTAGTATATGCTATAATGATTAGTGACATATGGTCAATGTTTGATGATGCTCTATAGTTAGCTGAAAGCATAAACTTTGGAGAAGAATTGTGTGAACAATAAGGACTTTTTAGCAAAACCCTTTGACACTACATCATTTAATGAAGCATCTCTAAAGCCCTATAAGGAGCTTCTGGATTAGAGAAAAATCACTTCCGGGAACAGGGTTCGTACATATGATTAGAATAACACTTTTACAGAGCACTTTCTTAATCTGCATCATTAACCAGGTGGGCTTCATATTAGGATAAAAGTGGATTCAAAGAAGCAATTCCAGACTGTACCGGAAGGATGAATTGCATACTCTACACGGGCAAAATATGGATACAAAACAGATACAAGAAAGTGAGAAATTTTCAAAGAACCTAGAACCAATTTTATATAAAAAGTAGAAACTCGTTTTTAATGAAAGTTTATTCCAATTAGAAGTATTAAAACTGCCTTTAGAAAGAGTTGGGTATCTCTGAACGTGGACACACTGTAGTGCAAACCAGACTGACAATTTCCTGCAATATGCTGAATGAATTTTATTCAATTAAGTTAAGCCTTATGGAATTAGTCTGAATATCGTTGGGGTCTACTGTATTAAAAATGCAATTGTATATGTGTTGTTGTGCACTTGTATGTATGTATGTATGTATATATGTACCTTCTCTAGGAGACTGGCTAATCCAATGTCTGGAAGGTATTAGGAACATCAAAGGGCTTTTTGGAACAATACGTGTGAAGTGGATTTCCTAGGAAGTACCTGGGGATACAGGGAATGAAAGTGACCCACTTCAAATCTACTCTTTTGAAGCTACACCCTGGGGAGGAAAACCCTTCTTTAAGATGCATTCCTCTCAGAAATGAATTAACCTTCTTCATAACAGGCCCTGGCTTGTATATTATCCTGGATTTATTATTCATCTAATTACCTGCTACTGGAAACTCCAGAAGACCTCTGAACTGTATAAAGGGCGAACTAAACATGTTATAAGTGTGCTTGTTCTGAACTGAAGTTGTGATCAACTTGCGACCACGTGGGTGGGGTTCTGAAAGACTGCCTCCTGCTAGAGCCCATATTAAAGTTGAGATGATGTCTGGTAAACTTATTAGCATGCATGTCGTTTCTTATTGTTTTGAATAGGTTTTCTTTTTAGTGCTTTTACTTTAAGAATAAAATAGGCTTGCATAGAAAGAGCTGTGTGGTCATTTATAATCACTCTGTTATCTCTCTGAAAGCAAAGCAAACAGATCTGCTTGGCGCCCTGTCTCTGCTGGGAATATCACAGTGAAGTTAGGGTTCTGTGCAGTCTGAGAATACCCCAGGCAGAAGGGTCTGAGACCCGAGTTTCCACCCAAGAAAGGAAATGGCTGGAGAGCTGGAAGCTTGAGAGCGGGCCCTCTAGCTGGTCCACTGAGAGGCAATGCAGGTGTAGTTGCTCCGAACTGTGACAGATATTAAAATTGTATCCTTTATTAATGTATGTAATAGATTTATCCATCTGTCCACATATTTTATATTTGCATATCACACATTAACCTGTTTTATACTTAACAAAATGCAACCAAAATCAGTAACATGAACTGCATCCTGGTAAGAAAAATGCTGAGACAGTAGAACTACTACTGTTTTCAAGAAACTGGAACATTTGATACTTTGCGTATCACAAAGAATGAACCAAAGTATTTTTGTGGTAAACTTAATGTGTGAGATCTCACAATCAAGAATCGAATTGTAAATATAATAGTGTAATGAAATTAATAACACTGTGTAAAATGGGTTTCTTTCCTTTTTTGATTATATACTTCTAGAACTGTTCCATTTTGGATTTAGAAATCATAGCACTGCCATCTGTAAAGAGCCAAAGCCCCCAAAATACATTTTGCCCCGTTTTTTACTATGTTACAGACCCGCTCCATGCTCCAAAGGCAGAAAGGGGCTGTAACCCCACAAAAAACAGCCCACCACTGAAGGGGAATCTCTGGACAGCATAGAGCTGGGAGAACAGATCTCAGGGCTTGTTTCTGCAAGGAGACAGTGGTGGATTAGCAAATGGGGCCCGGCCAATTGGGAGCGCCCTGGAAAAACTTGCTCCGGCCCAGAGGCCCCACAAAACCCTAATTCGCCCCTGCAAGGAGCTGAGCACTCTGATCCTAGCAAATCACTTAATCATGTACTTAATGTTAAGTACCTGAGTTTTCCTATTGACTTCAGTGGGACTATACACATGCTTAAAGTTAATCATGTGCTGTTGTATTATGTTACAGGAAATAAATGGGCCAAAGGTGTTAACATAACCCGGTCACTGCCCAACACAGTGTTAAACAAGTTCTGGGGTTTGGTAAACAGAGACCGTGGCCTGTTTAGCACCATAGCACACACCATTTAAAAATCCTTTTAGTCCTTTATAAAAATACAGAAAAGAAGGAAACCAGTTAAAGCATTTGAAATGTAAAGTATTAAATAAGGCTTTCATTTTAACAACCTCCCTTCTTCCCTTTCCCTTTGACTGGTGAGAGTCTTAAGAGGACAAAAACCCTTTTTTGACAGTCTGTTAGCTAGTATTGGATGTGGCAATAATTGTTCTTTTGGGTAAAAGCAAAGATGTTAGTTGAGATGACCAGGAGCTGGTTTTGTTGCTGCTGTTGTCAAAGTTGGATCCTGTTTCGTTTCAGCTGGTGGTTGGGATTCAGGTGGAGCTGGTAGGGGTGCCGATGTCATCTGGGTCCCTCTCTGTTTAGCTCGGTCTGGTCAGGACATCTCTCAGGATCAGGATGATGAAGGCCTGGGGTCACATGAAATGGTGGGGGGGGGGGCAGTCATAGTGGTGAAGCTTGCTCTTTGCTTCTCCCCACAATGTCTGTCTTTAAGTACCCACAAAGGGAATTTCGAGTGGAATAGCCCATCCCTTCATTATTTTGTCCACCAGTTAGGTCTAATATCCAACACACCAGTTTTGGCTCATTAACTTCCAGTACATCATCTTCTGTTTTTAACAAGCATGATTTCAAAATAGTCCTTGAATTATATCAACATGGCCTTTTTTGTTTGGACTAATTTAATCTCTCTGTTTCTTTTGCTCCTGTTTGTAACATTCTTTATTGAAAGCAACTCAGCTTACTTTCTATTACCATGTGTTAATATAGGCTCTTGTAATATTTTATAAATGTTTATATACTTTTTACAGTTGAGGTCACAGGATAAATTTCTCAGCCCAATTGTCACAACAGTGCTTAATTTCTTTGCTGGATTGGGACCAAAGTACTCAGCACCTTGAAAAATTTAACCCATAGAGTGGGAAATTCTTAGAAGTGTACAGTGTTGATCCAATTCTGCTTCACTAAGAGGGGATTTAGGCCAATTCTGAGTAGTTTTAGAAAATCCCAAATGGAAGGTGTGTGGGCTACACAAAATTTCAAACACTTGTTTACTATGTCACTAGAGATGCCACCTCGAGCATATGCACAACTAATGTGTAAACACCTCATGTTCTTTTACCATTAAAAAAAATGGTGATGAACCTCTAAAGGTCAGGATGTAGTTTTTTTGTTTTATTCTTACTGAATAGTTTGCTCATTTCTTGGTTATTTTTGTTTAGCATTCAATGAATATTAAATGGCTGACTTCAGGTAGAACCATCATTCAAAGGACATTTTAGGCCTAAAAAGAAATGAATGAAGTCTTGGTGCTTCTCCATATGTCTTTTAAGGGGATTGGAACAATATAAAGGTAAGGAATTAAAAAAGGAACAACCAACAGATTAATTTTAAAGCCTGCTGCCAGTAGAAGCAAGTGAACAAGCTTAATTTGCCATCTGCAGCTGTTTAGCCGTGAAAAGCAACATCTCTTTTCGCCAGATTAAGATATGGGATTGTTTAGTTCATCTGTGCAGGATTAGAAGATTTTTAGATGAAGTGATAACGTGGAACGTAGTTTTCATTTAAAATTTTCTAAACATAAATGAGAACAAAAGGGAAGCTCTCTGTTGTGCCACTTTTTAATCATATGGGGATGGCTCCCATAATATTTTTTTCTTCTAATATATTTTAGACTGAACCTATAGAATGGATCCTTTCGTCTTCAAACATATTTCTCCAGTCCTATATTTTGTTCCAATTCATCCTATAACTCCAGCATACGCTGGATTAGGAAGCCTTCCAGATATGTGGACTGAAAAACACTATTGTGTACAGAACAGATCCCTGATTCCACTTCTTTGTCGCATACATGTTTTCTAGATAAGCCATGTGGAAAATATATGCTAAGGCCCTGATCCTGCAGCTTGTTCCTCATGGACTCAGGGATCCACCCATGTGAATAGAGTTGCAGGATTCGGGCGTAAGTGATCACAGTAAATGCCTGCTATAATAAAGGTTTCTATTCTGACCCCTTGCTTTCAAGTGCTTATACATTTCAGAAATGTTCTCTTTTTAGGCTAAAATATTCCAAACTTAGCCTCTGCCTGAAAAGAAGATGCCTTTTATGAAAAGTTTGACCAAAACCAGTGCAGTTATTTTTCAGCATGATGGGGATGGGTGGGAAAGTACACTCTAGAACACTTCTGGGATGAAAAGAGGTCTCACTGAGTAGAAGTCCCATTGAGAGTTCTGGTAAAAAGTAGTTTTGGCCTGACTTATTGAAAATTGTCCTCTGTACATATACAGTACAGTTAATTTCTTATATAGGCTCCCAAACCATAACTTTATACATCTGAGTAGTCTCATTGGTCCAGATCCTTAACCCTGACACTGCAAAGTGCCACAAACGTCCTTAACTGCATGGCTGAGAGCAGTGTCAGAGAGCAGGGATAGTCCCATAAATTACTTTCATAAACTAGTTTGTGTAACATATATAGAATAGTATACACAGTACTAGAAAATTCTTCCTGTGTCTAGTTTATAGGTGAATGTGTATGACATTGTCATGCATTAAGTAATAGTATATAATAATGTAATTAAATACTGTATCCTAATGCCTATGCTAAGGGGAAAGAGTTAAAGTTATGTGCATTGGATCTTAATACTGCAGGACTGTGGATATCATGCTGATGATGCACGGCACAAGAGAAATGTTAGAAAGGGCAGAAAAATATGCCAATAACTCTCTCATATTATTATATTATAAAGAAATTGGGGCGGGGGGAGGGGGAGTGAATGCCCACACCTTGTCAGGAGAATTAGCCCAGATAACAATAGGATCAGGGCTGTGTTCTGTACACGATGCAGTTTGTCAGTTCACATATCTGGACATCTTTCTTAACACTTTTTTTCTTCTAACCCTCAACAAAGTTTGAGATCATGGAGTCATTTGGAGGGCGGAAAAGAATACACACTAGAGGGGATTTATGTTGACATTAAAATTATTCAGCTGTTACGTAACACTTTTCATCAGTAGATCTTAAAGTTCTTTACAAAGGAGGTCAGTATTACTATCCCTATTTAATGAATGGGGAATCTAAGCACAGCGAGGTGAAGTGATTTGCCCAAGGCCACCCAGCAGGCCAGCGACAGAACTGAGAAGAGAACCTAGGTCTTTGCAGTCCTAGTCCAGTGCTTTGTTCCCTAGTCCCTTTAATGGCTTTGTGTATTAACCCCACCATAATGCACTGTTTAAAACAAACTGCATTATGAACCTTGATTGTTAGCGTGCATGGCTTTATGTGATTAAATGTATTAATTTACGTAGAAATACAATAGGGCATAGGAAGGAAGCAGTTTTTGACTGAAATTCTTTGGAAAAACAGTATTGACAGGGAATACAGTTTATTACTTCTGAATACAAGCGAACCAGTTCTGCCACTCTTACTCACAATGACTAGCTTAACAAAGAGATGGTTAAGGGATGACTTGATCACAGTATATAAGTACCTGCATGGGGAACAGAAATTAGATAATAGAGGGCTCTTCTATGTAGCAGACAAAGGTATAATAAGTTACAATGGCTGGAAGTTGAAGTTAGACAAAATTCAGACTGGAAATAAAGCAAACATCTTTAACAGTAAGGGTAATTATCCATTGGAACAATTTACCAAGGGTTGTGGTAGGTTCTCTATCCCTGACAATTTTTAAATCAAGATTGGATGTTTTTCTAAAAGATCTGCTCTAATTCAAACAGGAATTAATTCAGGGAAGTTTTATGGCCTGTGTTATGCAGGAGATTAGACTAGATGATCACAGTGATCCCTTCTGTCTTTATAATCTATGAATTTATCTGATTATTCCCAATGAAGTCAATGGGGGAGAACGTGCTTGAGTGTTACTCAACATAAGAATGGAAGAATTGGGCTTGTGAGCACATACATAGTTGCTAAAGTGTTCTGTTTGAACAAAATAGCATTCATTACGTCTAACTGCATTTCCACATCATCACAATGTGTCCGATTAGAGAATTTCCAAATGTAATCCTCAATTTACTGCCCTTTGTGTTAAGAAACTTTAAATCAAAACTGGTGTTTTGCATCATTTGTTGATTTGCCCCAAATGTTTGTAATAGGCACAGATAAACTAAACCATCCCAAAATGTAATCTGACATGAAGAGATATTTCTATTCCCAGCTACTCAGCTGCAGATGGCAAATGAAGATAGTTTACTTGCAACCACTATGGCAGGTTTTCAATTTTTTAATTTTTTTTGGCTTTTCCATTTTTATTCCCTACCCCAGATGCTTCCAAAACCTCTTAAAAGGCAAATTAGAGTGTATTAAGTACATATCCCTCTACTGGGTACCTAAATTATTTAAAATTCTCATTTAATTATTCTTTAATTGCGTGAATTTGGAAGGAAGCTACTTATATTTCTAAGAGCACTAGGCTGGAAAGAACTATATCACTCAGGATATTTGTACTGGGACTCAGAGCTGCTCATTGCCAATGGACTTGTTTGAATCTAGCCCAGGCCACAGCCTACAGTCTGTCTGTCTCCCTTCTATTGTGGTCTCGGTACATATTGTTAAATTTGGTCTCTTCCATGGTTAGTTGTAATGGGAGCTTAACAGGGGGTCACAATTTGAACATATCTGACACAACTCCCTGTACTTGGGGTTTCAGAACAAACAAGCCAAGAACATAAGAGATGTTCAGAACTGTTTGTCCTGGATCCCTTTGGTGAAGAAACCATTGGGTTCAGGGAAATGCTTATGAGAGAGATCAGAAAAGAGCAGTGTGAATGCTGGCGAGACCTGCTTGAACCAACAAACCTGTGCCATGTTTGTAATAGGGCCACCATTTGCAATCTGAACTCTGATGGACAACAGTGAAAAGTGGATCCCTGCAATCTCTCCCAACCAAGTTGCACACCAGCTCATCCTGAATGGTAAACCAGTCCACAAAGCAAAACATAGAATTAAACATGTTAAACAGTAACTTTGCTCACTTCTCATAAACACCAAAGCCCACAATGAGCATTGAGGAGCTCACAATAGCCATGAAAACCCTGAATTGTGGAGAGGCAGCTGGTCTCAGATGTATATCTAGTGATCTATTATTACACTTCGGAACAAGAGCACAGAAGTGGCTGCTTCTTTAATTCTTGCACAGAGACAATGCAGATACCCAAGAAGGTGGAAACAGGCTAAAATGGTTGCAGTACTCAAACCCCCTAAACATCTTAACTCTGCAAAGAGTTACTGACCAATATCATTACTCTACTCAACCTGTAATCTATGTGAGTGGATAATAAGTAGAATAACCCCAATAATGGAAGGGCAGCTGACTGATGACCAAACCAAATTCTGCCCAGGACAGTCATGCTGTGGTGAAGTTGCAAACCTAACTCAATACATAGAAGATAACTTTGAAACCTGCAAAATTACAGGGGCTATATTTGTTGATCTGTCAGCTGCTTACACCTCTGTGAACCATTGTGTACTTCTGGTGAAACTGGCAAGAATTTTTAGAAATAGCAAGATGGTCCAGGTCAACTCCTCCTCACTCAAGAATCAATATTTATTTGTCAAGATGAGTGGTCAGAAGAGTTGATGGCATACTCAATGGACTAGCAAAAAGAAAAGGAGTAGTTGTGGCACCTTAGAGACTAACCAATTTATTTGAGCATAAGCTTTTCGTGATGCATGTGATGAAGTGAGCTGTAGCTCACGAAAGCTTATGCTCAAATAAATTGGTTAGTCTCTAAGGTGCCACAAGTACTCCTTTTCTTTTTGCGAATACAGACTAACACGGCTGTTACTCTGAAACCTGTCAATGGACTAGATGGCTCCAAAGTTCCGTGCTATCATCTTTGCTGTTTAATGTCTGCACAAATGACCAACCAGAATTCCCTGGCATGTGAAGATTAATTTATATAGATCTTTGCATTGCTACCCAGTTGGAGAGATTTGAGGACATTGAGCATTTTCTAATTGACTCCCTGAGTGTACATGGAGAATACTACTGCACATAGTTCCTGAATGCCAACCCTAGACAACACAAGTGTGTGTCTTCCATCTGAAACACCACCAGGCCAAGCAAAAACTCCAGATATCATGGAATGGTCCAGTCGTTGAGCATTATGAACATCCAGTGTACCCAGATGTCAGATTGGACCAAACATTCAAAAAGCACATCAAGAAGCTGAAAAACGAAAGTGAACTCCAGGAACTGTGTACTCCAGAAACAGGCCAACATAAAAGGGGTAGGATCAACAGAGACCTTGAAACAAACTCCCACAGTGTTGCTATACTTCCTCACTGGGATTCCACCACCATTACTGAGGCAGCAGGATGCCTTCACTAAAAAGGGGAGACAAAAACAGGTGCATGATCTGAGACACCCGGTGTATATGGATACATACTACTAACCAAGAGTCTAAAGTCCAGAAAGGGCTTTGCTTCTAAAAATCCATTATCCCAAAATACTACTGTGAAAGGCTACAGAGTAACAAAATGGCAGGAAAGGCCAATGATCTTGGAGAGCTTGGTTCCTTCAAGACAACTCCCTCCGCACAGCAACCTTGAATGAAACACTGTGTACTCTAAATTGAGCAAGACCTGGGATAGCAAAGACTGGTGATAATATGACCAAGTAGAGGCTGAGGAATACCCCAGTTGTGAATGTGGAGAGCCTAGCCAAACACTTGAACACTGACTACTGCAGTGCCCTCTGTCAACATCTTGTAGGCACTATTTGAGATAAGTGGTAACACAAGATCTTGGCTGCTATTTTGGGAGCAATAAGTTGATGTTATGATGACCTGCAGTATGTAAAATGCACTGGCACTTGCAGTCTATTTCCTTATAGACATTAAAAAACACGTGCAGAGACCAAAGACTGAATTTGCATGCAGACTGAACTGTCCTTACTCCTAAAGATCCTGGGTGTGCCTTTGCATCATGACTGAATCAAACTGGTAGTGGCATTGCTGGGAAAGCTTGCTCTGTGAAGCTGAGGATTTCTTTCTTTAGTTTGATGAGCCAGCATCTTCCACCAGTATTCTGATCACTTGAAAATGAAAACAAAAATATTTAAACATGTGGAGAACCAAATAAACATAGCACAGGTGAGATTTGGTCAATAAACTTACTTACAGCCCTTCCATCCTCCCAAAAGCTCATATGTGCTATATTTTCAAACCTTACTGGCAGTGGGAGCATGTTCTTTTTACATTATAGTGGCCGTGTAACTATACCCAACTAGTCTTCATTTCTGAAACACCTTGTATCATGAGGGGGTCTGACTGAATGAGCAGACGCTACGTTGTCTTCAAGTACAACTGCCCTTTAATGTAGCCAAAGTCCTTTCACAGAGTGCTTGTCTCCCATAGAACTGGTGAGAGGTCGCTCTCAAAGAGAACATTCCCCTTCCATTGCCACAGCTTTCCTACGACACCACACCCACTTGTCAACCAGCTAGTGGAGGAGAGGAAACCAATTACAATGTCATTGAACAACAGACAAACACAAACATATTATGAAAGAATCTAACTACTATGAAGAGTGGGATGAAAAAATACCTATAATTTGGACTAGGCTTATTATGCATTACTAGTTTTGGAGAGAATTTCTAAAGGCTTCCAGATGACAGTTTTTGTGTCACCTCCTTGTTAAAAGTAGCAGTAATTGCTGACTTGGTTGAGCCAGAAATACGATGAGAACAGTTTTTTAGTGGTATTTTGGTGCAAAGGCTATATTAACAAAAATAGATAACTGAACTCTTCCATCCTTCCTCCTTCCCTCAATAAACAAACAAAAAAGCGGGTTTGTGTTTCATCTGAATGTGTTCAACATTCTTTCGGGCTTTTCAGTACAACATGGGCAACTAAGTGTTTGGAAGTAACTGAGAAGCGACATCAACACGTTAGTGGAAGCAATATATCACTGTCTGTCATGATCTTTTTAGCCCAATGCAGGGAACTCTGAAACTTCAGCTTTCTGAAAGACAGAGATTCATATTTTTTTTTCTTTTCTTTTTTCTTTTTTGTAACTGATTTTTAAGGGTATTTAGCAAAGTCAGAGTGCATTCAGTAGGGGCCAAACCCTGCCAATCCCAGCATAGCATTGGAGAGCAGGAAAACAGACAGTGTGCTCTGAGCACAGGGTTCCAGCTGGCTAGGACTGGATTCCTCAGGGAGGGCCAGAGCCCTGGACTTTGGAGTGATCTGTTGCTCCTGTGAGGAGAAGGAGTGTGCCTGCAATCGACCAGCAAGTGCTTGCTGCTGTGTTTGCTCGACCTGAAATTTCTTAATTGGTTTATAAAATGCCAGTTTAGGATTGAGTTTGAACCCTTTTAATTTAATTCATTCTTGTCCTAGTTTTGATGATAAATGAGGAAAAGAAAGACCTTTTCATATGTTTGTGATTTCTGACTCCTTCTGTGGTATCAGCTACCTGGATAAATGACACACCGTGTAGGTTAATAAAACGGATTCTTTCCTAGGCTCTTGTTTTGTTTTTAAAGGAGTGTCATTCTACAGTTATAGCATGAGAGATGTGTGTTGTAGACTCATAGAATAAGTGGGGGAGAGGGAAGGCAGAAAGAAATTGGGAGTGCATTGTATGCATCAAAATAGGGGATTTTAATTTTAAAAATCTATTATAAATAATCTGATTTACAGAGCAGCAATATTCAGTAAATACACCACCACATTTCAGCCTCAGTCTTAAGTATAAAAGAATTTCTGCTAGAAACTAAGCCATACATGATATCTAAGTGGTATCGATATCTAACACTGGTAGCCGATCTGGGACTGATAGCAGGAAATATCTCCAATGGCTGGTAATGGGACATTAGATGGGGAGGGCTCTGAGTTACTACAGAAAATTCTTTCCCAGATGTCTGGCTGGTGGGTCTTACCCATGTGCTCAGCGGCTAACTGATAGCCAGATTTGGGGTCAGGAAGGAATTTTCCCCCAAGTCAGATTGGAAGAGACCGTGGTGGGGTTTTGCCTTCCTCTGCAGCATGGGGCACGTGGAGGTTTAAGCTAGTGTAAATGGTGGATTCTCTGTAACTTGAACTCTTTAAATGATTATTTTGTTTCAGTAACTCAGCCAGAGGTTACAGTTCTATTACAAGAGGGGTGGGTGGTGTTCTGTGGCCTGCAATGTTCAGGAGGTCAGACTAGATCTTTCTGAATTTAAAGTCTCTGAGTCTAATCTAGACTGAGTTCTTAGGAGCTGCAGAAAAGTTACATAGGCCATTGACTCCGCCCCTTTTGTATTTCAACCAATCAGCCTCCTCTACCATTCTATGCTGTGGAATGTTTTTCCTTTAACTTAAAACATTATTCCACCTTTCCCCCTCTAAATAGGAGTAATAAGGGCCCATCAACAACAACATATGTAAAGAAGCACAACAAATCTAAATGAGAACCAAGAAACAGCTAAACTAAGGATTGGCCATCCTCAGTGGGAAGCTGCAGTGCCCACATTCTCGGCACCAGGTGGTGCAGTATGAGGGGATAAACAGCAGCACCCACAAGCCGCATCACGTGAGCTAAAACAGAGTCCATCAGCAAATACCCACTCTCCTGAGTTGTGTCCTGGTCTCTGTCTTTTGTAATGAGGTCTGAAAGAAGGAAGAAACCAGCTGTGCAGTATGCACCCCGCTATTGTTTGGTTTTCTTCCCTACCTTTCCCCTGGGGCTTTCCATACAGTTTCAGTGAAGGATTTTAATGCACCTAAAATAGGTTTTTTGGTATTAACCTAAGGGGTAAAGCTATTAAATGTTTTTCTCCTACTCAGTGGTAGCCTGCTCTGTCACATGGAGTAGTACAGCAATTCTGTAAATCCAGATTTAGAATAGTTGCATGCTTATAAAGTAATAAAAATTAACAGAAATGTTATTTTTGCACTTTAGGATTGATTTTATTGCATGATTATTTGTGCTATTATTTCTCAAGTATGATAAAAATAGATAGTTTAAAATGTCTTAGACTGTATTTCAGAATGGTTTACGTTGGTGGTTGTCTTTATTTTACAAAATGAACTTAACTGAAATTTACCTCACTCTCTTCCTGGAAACTCCATGCCTCCAGCTGACATTCTACTGTTAAACTCTAGTCAGGTGCCGCCCCCTCCCCCCATTGCCATTGTCCCTCTTAGAGTTATGAAACAAAACTTTAAGGAAGAGTCGCCCAAGCTCTTCCTTTGGCCCTGTCTGTCCTTGTTTGGAGACCCCATAATTATCACCCTGACCTATGAATCTCTGCTCATCTACTATATAGTAGACTGTAAGGTCCTCAGGATAGGAACCTTGTCTTGTTTTATGTCTGCAGAACACTATGCATGCCCATGGCACATGCAAGTAGCATAGATGTCATTAAGTTTATGTATGTCATAAAATCTGAACCTGTATATTTTAGAGTGGGCACACCCCTTCATTAATATGGGGACAATCTGTGCTCTAGGATTTAGCTACTTCCTAAATTTTACTAGCATCTCCTCAGGAGTGAGAGCATCAACCAAGTTGCTTTTATTCACCTTCCAACATCTCAGGAACACTATTATCATGATATGATGAAAATGAGACTGAGCTAATGGCCATGCAAGCAAAATAGTCCTCTTCTCCCACAAAGGTGCCTTCAGTGTTATGTGGAATAAGGAGTGGTGACAGGAATAAACCTTGCAGAACCCTACACAAGAACGTTTGGGACAGAAACTCAATTGCCCAATGTCACTGTGAGGGATCCCTCCTCTCAGCCCTTGCGTCATGACCAAGACCTCCTGGCCAATAGTATGAAAGGCTGTTCAGACCCTTTTGCATCCAGCAAGGAAACTGCTATGTATGGAAGCTGAAAGGAATCAGGGATGACATAATTCACTTCTCCCAAACTTTTTCAAAACCTTTACCTAAAAAGGAAATTTTAGAGACAGGCCAACAACTGGCAGGATCACCAGCATCAAGAGGTGGATTCATAAGCAGAGGCCTAAAGGCAGCTGTTTTGAGAGAAACTGTGTGTATTCCCCACTTGTGAAGATGTCCGCCCTGCATAAGTAGGGACAGGGCATTGGTTGCAGACCACCTGGCTGACTGTGGGCCAGTCAGCTGGCACAGAGGTGGTGCTGGGACAAGCTAAAAAGGTAAATTTAAATTGAGTTAATGTTAACAATGTAAAAACAAAGACATGCAACAAATGGAAAGCTTTTGAAAAAATATATAGTCGAAAACATTTTAAACTATCAATTTTTACTATCACACTGGGGAAATAATTGTGTAAAAACCATTCTGTTCATTATTATTATTATTATGTATAAATATAAAAGGAGTACTTCTGGCACCTTAGAGACTAACAAATTTATTTGAGCATAAGTCTGAATGCATCCGATGAAGTGAGCTGTAGCTCACGAAAGCTTATGCTCAAATAAATTGGTTAGTCTCTAAGGTGCCACAAGTCCTCCTTTTCTTTTTGCGAATACAGACTAACACAGCTGCTACTCTGAAACCTATGTATAAATATGCAATTATTCTAAATCAGGCTGAAATTCATCCTAACCTTAGAGCTAGGAGATCAGCCTAGGGAGTAGGTTACGGGCATAGCCACAGGCAGGCTAAAAGAGTGGCCCAGGTCCCATGGAAGAAACCTTAACCAGCATATTGACACCTGGCTACTCAACAGAGAACCTCACCACTCCATGCTCACACTGTGCCCAAGAATCAACATCATTGCAAGGAGCAGGAGGTGCCATCTTTGAGGGCTGAGGGGCTGTTGGACTCTTGGTTGCGTAAAATATTATTACTATGTGTTTTGCAGCATGGGGATCTGCTACTGCTGCAGGTTTAGGCATTACTTCCTCTCGAGGCCTTTGAATGGTCCTTTTTAATAACTACGATGTTTCCCCATGAGTATGGCATTCATTTCTGGGGTTAATTTCTGCTTCCTCAAAGGCTGTGGAAGGAAGCCACGAATTTTAAGCCCAGTGGGTGGCAAGTGTGGTTCTCCACCCACAGACATGAGTGTTAGAATTTGGGGACATCTTAATGAATCAAAATGTCCCCAGTCCAGCAGTCACCCTACTCTACAATAAGGAGATGTTAACGACAGTGCTGTCAACTATTACAATTTTATTGCAGGTCTTCAGGGGTTTTCTTAAGGCCTCAGCTCCTGGGAACAAATGATTGCATTGAATCTCAGGTCTCCTTTTTTTTTTTTTTAAAGTAAGCTTCTAGCCTCGTAGTTACAGACAGAAGCTTGAAAATGTGACCCAAGTGCACCCTAATGATGCAGAAACCAGAATACAAAGGAAAATAACTGTGTTATTTATTTTAAAGCCTCATGATTTTGGGAGAGGGGGTAGACTGGGGTTGATTCATGATTTGTGATTGCTTGGGGTTGGCAATACTATAACAGTCTCAACCAACAGTGAACCCAGTATGCTCCTGCTTGATTTGACCAGATATGAGGAGAGTGCACCTCAACGTGCATTTTGTAGGCAAGAGCCCTCCCCGCAACTCCAGAACTTTGTTAAAGCTCCACTGTCTGAAACTCAACCAGAGGAGATTTGCGGTTGCTTTTCCCTGAAGAATAAATCCCCTCACAATGAGCATGGTGTAGTGCCTCCTTCTGGACACTGCATGAACCTATCAGGAAGTGCAGAGGCAGGAGGAAGTATGTTAAAGAGACATGAGGACATGCTCTGAGATCAGGAATTCTCTTAGTAAGATGTTGAATTCCTTTTCATTCATTTTTTCAATGATGCAATAGCTAAATAAAATAATTTCACTGAAACCTGAGGCTGCTTCTTCACGAATATGTCATTTTGGCAATGAGAGACTGTTTGGTGTACATAGTTGAGAAAGGTGGCATCTCCAATTTGCCACCACCCATACCTTTCAGTTTGAATGCATTTTATCTGTAAGCAGAATATAAAATGTCTATAAACTCCTTCTATGAGACTGCTGCATTTGATTCCACCTCTTAGTAAAGATAGCTACTGTTTTCAACTACATATAGCACCCAGAACAAGTTCTGCTTACAAGAGCTTTCATACACTACAGCTGATGAAAATAAAGCTCTCATTTAAGGTTCCAGATTGAGAGTGAGGTTACAAAAAGAAGGAAAGAAATGTGCTTATTTGAGTTTTATACAAGTGTGAAACAAACAAATAAAGCATGTATTACCAACTCATTTCTTTTGCACTGGTACAGCCCCAAATGAATAATAGAAACCCACAAAAATGCATAGTGTACAATTCTAACGCATAATTGCTTCTTTCCGATATACCTCCCCTCCAGATCATTGCTGAGAGAATGAGATTGTGACACGCAAAATGGCCATCCCTTCTCCTTCCACAGCTGCCTAATGAATGCTCATTAGTGGGTGATGGATCATGATAGTATCTCCAGTGATGATATGACAAATTAGATAAATTATCCAGTTGTCACTCTTCCCATGTTTCTTGTTTTCTTCTCCTCTCTGATTGGATGGTTACATTAGAGGTAAAGAAGTAAAGCATTCCTATCTCTTGCCCTTCTGCTGTTTTCTTTCATCCTTTCCTCATCCTCTATCAATACTATAGTCCTCCTGGTTTAAAATGCCACAGAATAATGTACATGTTCTGCTTTGATTTAAAATGGAGATGTTACGTCCATCTTCGGAAAAATTTGGTGTCACGTTGCTCCCAATGAAAAGGGTTTCTGCTCTTCCAAAAGGAAACATGAAGACTTCCATTTCATTTGAGAAACACCGATACTGAAATTTTCCGCACTGCAGCTGCACTATCCACCAAAAGGAACATCACTAACCCCCCCACCCCCGTCAAAAAGGGAATAAATGAGAAAAAATAAATATTTATATATAAATAGAGAATTGACTAGATTGTATAATTCTTATATCTATTTAAAACAGCTAAAGGTGGTGGTGAGAGAAACGCATAGGAAAGGCAGGCAGTTCATGTTAAATAATATTTTGTAGCTTCAGCGTCCTAATCTGTCTTGGTGTGGGACCTTGCCGCTGTAGCACTAATGGAAAAGTATAATGTTTAGATGGTTCCTCAGTGGGTTGAAGTCAATGGAGCTGCCCCAATTTACACCATCTAGGGATCTGGTCTGTTATGTTACATTAGAAATATGAAACGGATTAAAGCCTATACTTTTTATTATTTAGATTTTACCTACATTTATTTAATGTTAAATTTTTTGAGGTAATATATTAGAACTTGCTTTCTTGATATAAGAATGGTAAGGATGGTAATTTACTAATTTCTGGATTTACATATAATTTGGTTTGGTTAAAGGAAGAATATTTCTTATCTGTAATAAATCATGCCTCTCTCATCTACTAGAGTTTTTGTTTGAAATTTGGAGATAAGAGCATTATTCATATTAATCTAGATTAGAGAATACTGTGAGAAACTTCACAAAGAGCTCACAAAGCTAGATGAATTGCCACTATACTAGCCGATGAAATTCATGGTTGACAAAATTATCAGTGAATGTGTACTTCTGGGCAAACTGCAGTTAAAGCTGAAGTTTTAGATTTTATAACATCACTCTTACAGCTGATTAAAAATTCTGAAGCATCTCTATTTAGAATTAGAAATGGATATTTTTTACTAAACTGAATATGAAAACCAGTTATACAATCAATACAGTGGCCCATATGATTTTTTTAAAACTTTGATTTTAAATTTCATTCATTTAATGTTATCCCATATTGAGTTTTCACTGTGCCTCGGATTTTTATATGGACAGTGTTTAACTGCATCATACAGGTTGGCAGCTGAAGGTTTTGACAGCTGGACAGGGACTTTTAATAGTTGGGGGAGTCATGACACACAGTTTGAGATCTTGGGATAATCCTATTAAATTGTTGTTTCTGCTCGGAAATGATCAGCAGTGAAATATTGGCATTTATGTTGCCTTGTTTACAGTTGAGAGTTAATACCTCCTGAGATGAATAGGCAGGGGTTTTTTGTTGTTTGTTTTTCTGAACCATTGTTGCAGGTTGACTGCAGACTCAGGAAACGAACTCTCTCTTTCTCTCTCTCTCTCTCTCCTGGCTGCAGAATCACAAAATGCCTATCGCCCTAACTGTAGGTGTGTAAGAATCAGTCAGTGAGTATTAGTAGTGCTGTTTTCTAGGAAATATGATGGAGCTGAAGGGATAATGGATTTGTAATGTAGGGAGTCTGTTTTGTCTGTGGTGTGCATCTACAGAACTTTTTGGAATGCAGGAATGGGAGAAGTAGATGTTAGGGGTGAACCAGACTTGGGAACAGGTGGGAAGAATAGAATGGTGGGGAAAAGGAATCAAGTGTGGAGACCAGTAGTCAAAGGTAAGTACATGCAGCTGGTAATGGCAAGGCAATCAATTCATAGGGTCTTGGGGACACTATTCCATGAGGCAATAGTTGGATCCATGCTATGTGGAGTGGAAATTCTGGTCTTTGATCACAAATCTGAAAGCATTTGTATCTTGTATCTTTTAATTTAGAGCAGAATGTGGGGGAAAGGTTTATGAAGATTTAGCAAGAGTTAATGCTCTATTTCTATCTGCAGAGGCTGAAATTGATAGTTCAAAAGCTCTCTGTGCTCTAATAATTTTTTTTTAAAATGTAGTTTTAGGAAGGAAATGTAGCCTTTGAAACAATGCAAAGAATTACAGCTTTAATGGAATCTGTACTGGAGATAAAATGTAAAGCACTACTCTTAATAAAGTGTGTTTTATTCCTAATAAACCTTTGGTCCTTCTAAAAATCCTGAACAAGAAAAAGAAAACCCTCTTAGATCAGTGTCGGACTGTTATAGCTGAGAGTCTTTCTGTTTCAGAGATTGAGAAAAAAATAAGGCTTAATTTGTAATAGTTGGCATGAAGAATTGTGCACGCACATTTCCATGTGTTTGGGCTAACCGCAAAATATGGGATTGTGTCCTGTAGCTATACTGTGATCCCTTATGTCTATGCATGGATGATAATTTATTAATACAGTTTACAGTAAATGAATAAAAACACCTGGAAACATAGAATTAGACAATAAGACCACCAACATCTGTCTGCCTATTTTGAAGTTGTGGGAAATTAGCCAGGTGGAACACACCTCCCTTCGCCTGAGTCAGTGCTTCCGGTGGAGATGAAAAACTCCAAGGTCTCTGACCAAATGCCCAGGTGAAGATTCCTTCTCATTCTCAAATCTGAGGATCAGTAAATTCCCGTGCTTATAGGGTCTTACACAAAGTGCACTGGCTGCAATGGAAGACTTTCCATTGACTTCAGAGTGCTTTGGGTCAGGCCCATAAGCACAAATCCTATATTAAGCATCTAACTTCATGTATAACCTAAATTACTTTTTTATGTCCAAGTATATTTCTTCTTCAGGCTTAATAAGGTTCTGCTAGTAATCCATGAAATGTAAATATTGTTTACCCCATGAAAGGGGTAGAGGGAGAGAAAGCCCTCAATCTAATTAACCAAAGCCTTTTTTCTCCTGTGAATAAATCTTACACTTGTAGAGTCCCTAATGGGAATTACTGCTGATAATTGGGGCAGTGTTAGCTTAGCATTAATGTGGCATTTATAATATATTTTTTGCATTGAATAGTTACTATATATTCCAGTAAAAATATAAATAATACATCATAGATCTATGTGTTTGTGTGTATATTATAGACAGATAAACATTTGCAATAGGTATAATATAATGTCAACTTATTAAGATATTAAAATCAGGCAAGTATAAAGATAAATATTATATCAAACAGATGTAGAGTGGTCACACTTTTAAAAAGTTGTCATTAGCTCTAGAGAACAAAATGTTATCGCAGTATCTGTAAATGTAATGAATGCTTCACTTTGGTAAGACAAATTTGGAAAAACGTTAAGCCTGACAACCGCATGGTTAATATGTTTGTAATCAGGACTTTTTGATTTAGGAGCCTAACTTTAGGTTTTTAAAATTTGGTGCGTGTATTTTCATGATCACTTATTTAAGTGCTGTCCAAGTTTGCCAGTGTCATGACTTCAGAATGTATTTTCAGTAATGAAATGCTGTTGGGTGCGACAACAGACATTCCCAACAACACTGCACAGCATGTGTGTCAACTGTGGGCTTTAAGTATGCTGCCAGGTGTTTTGGTGATGGCATGGATAGGGGGCAAATCCTCAGTTGGTGTAACCCCATTGACTTTCATGAAGCTACACTTGATTTACACCAGGTGAGGATCTGACCCTTAATGTTGCAGGAGGTGTGGTATTGGGTACCTTTATTTTACACTTTCCTTGCACTTACTCACCACTACCAGAAGCTATCCTTCATGGGACTCTTCCTTTCACATGCAGTATTTTTGACTGATGCACTCTACCCTCCCACTTGTTATGGAAGAAAAACTAGACTCTATTTGACCTACCCCAGAATGCCAATGGGGATCCATTTAGACTACTTTCCTATGTATACCAGTTTTCTGGGCAGCTTACATCAGATGTCTAACTTACATCCCCAAGAGAGACAGAATTTGGGCCAAAGAACTTGTGTTTCATGTTGCTTTTTCAGGACTGTGTATTTAAAAGTTTGGAAGTAAATAAAGCCTCATTATGAATCACAATGGCCATAAATGTGGCAATCATTCTGAATCAATCATATTTTCCATAACATTCATTTTATGGCTGTTCCCAAATTTGTTTTAAAATTATTTTTGAATAAAAAAAGTCAACGTTCTTAGCCCCAGAACGTATTTTTTAGTACATTTCCCTCCCATCACCTGAAATGTGATCTTTATAAATGAATAAAAGGAATAATAGCTCATCACTGTGTTGCTTTTATGTGTCCCTTGAACTCAGAGTTAGCTTGAATTATTAAAATGGCAAATGATTCATTAATAATAACACATTTGCTTGTAGCAATTTGGCAAAATTAGGGTCTCATCCTGCAACCCTTACTCATACTAGATGCTTTTATTCTTGGAAATATTTGAGAACGGGTAGCAGAATTGGGCCCTATGGTTTTAAAACTGCAGGGAGATGTAACTTTGAAAAGTTTCTCCTTGACATGAGGTGTAATTGGTTTTACAGTGATTTTTGATAGAAATAGCAGGTTGAACCATGTGTGTTAAAAATGGCCGAAAACTATACTTAGGGTACATCTGCACAGCAAAAAGAGACCTGCGGTAATGAGTTTGAGAGCCTGAGTCAATTGATTTGGGCTTGCAGAGCTCACACTATGGAGATAAAAATAACAGTATAAACATTAGGGCTCAGGCTGGAGCCCAGGCTCTGAAATGTAGTGAGGGGTCAAGTCTCAGAACCCTATCACCAGCCTGAGCCCGAACCTCTACACTGCTATTTTTAGCCCCGTAGCATGACCCTGAGTCAATTGACCTGGGCTCTGAGGCTCCCTTCTGTGTTTTGTTTTGTTTTTTGTTTGGTTGTTTGTTTTGCAGTGTAGCCATACCCTCTGGCAATATTTCATAATGCCAAGCGAGCCTTAAGATCTATCCAGTAAATGAGACAAATGTTTCAAGCTGTCTCAGTACATACATTTACGCAACAATCTGTCAGACATCTATTGGAAAAGAAAGGGCGGGAGGAAGTAATAGATGTAAGAAAGGCCATTCTGTTACAAGGCACAGAAGACTGAATATCTCAGTTTGTCATCAATCTGAGTGATGTCCTGCTGTGATCCTTGAGGTCAGTACTGCAGCTGGTCACAGTCCTCACATTTTCATGTCAGAGGGGCTGATGGAAGGATGTTCTCAACAGAGAGTCCTCCACTCTGGACAACACGTCCTCCACAAGTCTAACAAACCCAGGGTTTGCTGGATCTTTAAGGCAAGATCCACCCACACAGTATTTTAGTTTCCTGAGAGCTCTAAGACTTTGGTCTCATTCCAGTTGTTGGGGTTAGTGTGGGGGGGTGACTGGAGGGTGCTAAGTGATACACAGGTGGTCAGCTTAGATGGTCTGATGGTCCCTTCTGGCCTTAAACTCTGACTCTGTGTTTCCACAGCTGTTTTCTCAGTGGGTGAGATGTCAGGAGTAGTAGTTCAGACATTTGAATTAAAGTCATTTGTGGTACTAGATTTTGTATGTGATCTCACGGCATTCTTTTCTTTGAAGCATTTATAAATAAAATAGAAGGCCAGATCGTTGGCTGATGTAAATTGGGGAAGCTCTGTTACCTTCAGTAGACCTATGCCTATTTACATCAGCTCAAGATCTGACAAAAAATCTGAGTGGAGTTCTATTTTCACACATTTATATAATATATAATGAAGCTACTGTATGTTAGCTACTGTAACGCGACCTTACTGAGAGAGAGGAGACAGAATTATAATGTTTAAATAACAATTTATTGGTTAAAAACTAGTATGGATTTTGAAAAACCTCTTTTACCCTTTTATGAAAGCAATTGTTTGCGCTTAAGTTACTTTATTTCTGATCACCTTAAAAATAAATTAGAAAAAGTGAGTGGTATTTTTGAAATTGATGTTTACTTTCCACTGAAATAAAGTTATTTTAAGTATTGTTTTCTTTTCTCTCAATATGACTTCATTAATACACAGTAAAATGCCAGTTTCCTCTGCATCTGTATTGGAAAGCAGTGTAAAGACAGGACTGAGATTTTTTAGCACATTTTTTCTACACTTTATTCAAAATGTAACTCTAGGTGCCCATCCTGTACTCCTATAGAGAAAAAAGATGGTTTGCAGAAGGCCTCCAAGTAATCTTCCCCTCCATCTTTGCTAATGACCCCTCTCTCTTCCTTTTTCTTGGTAACAGTGGCACCAAACTGGTCACTTCAAGTGGAGACACAACAGTACGGATATGGAACTTCACAAAGGGTGAATGTATTCTGACTTTCGAAGGACACAGCCGTGCAGTCTGGGACTGCTCGTGGCATTCCTGTGGAGATTTTGTGGCTTCTGCTTCCATGGACAACACCAGCAAAATATGGGACATTAACAGGTGTGTACTTATTGAAAATCATTGTGTAACTGATTGATAACTATAATTAACAGCAAAATTTGGTATGTGTTAGGTCACCTGTAGAGATATATATTTAGGCCCCATTCCAGTAAAGCACATGGTTGGCTTTCAGCATGAGTAGTCCCACTGATATCAACATTAGATTAAGCATGTATGTGCTTTGCTAGATCAGGGCTTTAGTGAGCTGAGAGCTGGGAAGCAGGTAATTTAGAGTATTTCAGAACAGGATTGTTTTACTTTGCATCTGAATTTCCTTGGTGTTTTTTCAAGATCAATGCTTTGTGAGCCAGAAACTTAAATGTGTGTTTTCTAGGCTTTGTTTCTGGTGCATGACTACACAACACTTTTTAAACTAAGAGTAGACCAGTTAAACAATATTTCACTTATTTTAGTTGTATTGTAAGTGTGATTTCTGACTGATTAAAGGATACATGCCCTATATCGAAACATGCGAAACCCACGAAAAAAAAAAAACGGAGAAATTGGGCTTGGTTTTGGCTTAATTGGCTTGTGAGTTGCTTTTTGGCTAGTTTTTGGCTTGTAGCTTGTTCTTGTTTGGCTTATAGCTTGTTGTAGCTTGTTGCTTCTTTTTTTTGATGGACTCCCAGCAAGCAGGGGTAAGGGGGTGAGGGAGAGAGTCGGGGTGCACAGCAGGCCCAACACAGTCCCAGACTGCACGCCATGGGGATCTAGTCACATAGTGTTGGGGTTCTTTGGGATTGGCTTGTTTTGGCCTTGTTTCAAAATGGGATTAGCTTGATTTTTGGCTTATTGTGAAACTTGGGGTGCTTATTTACTGTGTGAAAGTTGGGAACTGTGCCTATATCCTTAAATTCCTTCTTTGGTCAAATTAGAGTCCACTTTATAGGAGACACTTCTAGAAATACTTGTGCGTTTCTGCCTACAGCTCAGCTAATAATTCTTCCACTTTAATGAGATGGCATTATATATTTCTTAATTTGCATGTATGACTCCTTGTCCCAGTCTAATCTCCCTCACCCCCCAGATGCGGCTTCTGTCCCTTCCGCATTTGAACCAGGCCGTTTTCTCTTCCATGCTTCCTGGCCCCAGCCGGGGGTCATTGAGAGCACAAGAGAGACAGTCTTCTGCTTTCATTTTCAGTTCCTAAACTAGGTCTGGCCTGCTGCAGTCCAGAGCTGCAACTGCAGGAAAAGTCCTACTTAGTCTTGGGTTGGAGCATGCTCCGTGCTGATGAAGTCTTCAGAGTTTTGTACCTTACCTGCAAAAGGTCTATCAAGTCTCTACAGAGCATCTCTGAACTGCAGTTTTTCAAAGCCTTAACTTTTGTCCAAATTTGGGCAGGTTTTCACAGGACAGCAAAGAGCACATCCCTGGCACAACGGCACCTCTCCTGCAAAATTCAGGTCTCTGCGCCAAAGCATAGGGGCACTAGATCACTTCAAAGAAAGTTTGCCAGAATTTATCATGAACAAAACACTGTATTTTTCACTAGCCTTGTCCTTGGCTTGGCTATTATGACTGAAATAAATAAATAAATTTTGCAGCACACACCCAGCTTGTGAAATTTAAGCCCAAACAATTAAAGTTTAGCAAAGTTATAAGCAACCGAAAACAGGTTTTTTACAATGGGAAGTGTTGGGCAACCTTAATAAGAGGCAGTTCTACCAGCCTAACTGGTAGCAGCAGTCTTTCTGACAAGAATGAATGGTTGACATTAGGTTGAAACTTCTCATGTCTTCATGTATCGATCGCTTGCCTCTCTTCCTAATTTCTTGTAACTTGATTATCTTTCAGCATAATGTAAAACATGTTTGTGACCTCTAATGAATAGTGCTAAGAATAGCTTTAATTGTATGTCTGAATGGTTTTAAATTTGCTTAGGTGTGGTTATGCTTTAGACATCTTAAAATATCTCCACCAAGGAAGCTTTTGTTGTCACAGAAATTAACACAAAGCTTCACCACCAACCCTAGCCTCCCACTCACACTAATTTGCAGCTAGCATTTCTACCTTCTCTGTACAGTCTGATGTACATTTGGCATTTGGCAATGAGTGAGGCTCAGCTACTCATACAATCACAAGTAAGCAGCACAGTGACAATGTGAAAGACTATCATGACATAATGGTTAAAATCTTAAGTAATGAGAAAGTGTAAATGCTTAGCTAGAATAGGAGGTGGTACGAGAATGTGGCACAATATACTCGGTCAGACTTAGGAGACTCAATGGTTATTAAATTAGGAAGCTTACGTGGAAACGTCACTGGTTGATTTTTCTGTGTTATAACAGTAGCCGGCGTTCTCGCTTATTTATTTTAATTTGATCATATCGAGTCCAAAAGGCACTAATAGAATCTGCCCAGCTACTCTACTGAAGTTAGATCTCTTTGCATGATGTCCTGTGGAAAAGATTTTCAGTATATACAGTATGTACAAACTGGGTATAGAAGACATTTGGAAACACTGCTCCCCACAAATAGACAAGTATTTACGATTCCCTACCGAAGACATAAAAAGAGGATATTTTGCTTGTCTCATAAAATGCCTCAAGCTGGGTATAAAAAACCTGGAAGGCACTGAAAATTAGATTGTGTTTGAAAACGTTGACCTTAAAATTTTGCACACTGGTCCATGCCACATGAGTCAGGATTCTCTGTGCATAATTTATCTGTTCTGTCACAAAAGACAACAGGACTTGAATTCAGTGTACATTGTATCATATTAATAATAACGTTATTATGAAAGTATTTGTATTGCAGAAGCACTTATAGGCCCCAGTCAGCACTTGGACCCCTACTATGCTGGGCAGAGCACACAGACCTAATGAAAACACCCTCCCTTCCGAAAAGAACTTACAGATCACATGAAGTGCTTTTTAAAACGTGCATTGCTTCAGCTGTGGCTGTAGGTGCAAACAAGCTACTCCCTATGTAAACTTAATGGGCCCTTTGTACCATAGGGAGAAAACTGTCTTACTGGCAGCTGGAGATTCACCTTGTATAGAGGCTGCTGTTGGGGATCAGCCAAACCCCTAGCTACAGTCAGGGGACGGTAAAGGTGCCAAGCTTCACCTATTGCCCCTACAACTCTGGCTGAGGTCAGTGTACTCCCTATTCAAGTACCACATGAAAAAGAGGGTCACAGTCCTATTTCAAGTGCTGAGGGAGATGAGCTAGGGGAGAGACTCCAGATGGTATGAATGGGAGGAGTGCATTCTCTGCCCCCTCTCTGACAGTGACGCTCATCACATACCATCAGGAACAGCATAGGGAGCCCATAACACTGGCTTGCATGGCATTCCTATCTGTTCTATGGAACTCCACAGTGTGGATCTTGACAGACAATGCATCTGCAATGCATTACATAAACAAGCATCCCTCTGCCAGGAAGCCATCAAGCTACTGACCTAGTGCCATCACCACAGGATAATCCCACTGAACAGTTCTGGTTGAGATTTCCCCCCCCAAAATAGAGCCTGAGGCAGACACCTGCCATGAAAAATTTCATCCCAACCGCATAAAGATACCAGCCCTGCCTATAGCAACAGAGACACAGCTGTTTGGCTGCTTGGGTTCTTTCCTCTTACATTTTCATACATTTCAATGCTTCGTGTTTGAAATAAAACCTATTTATCTGAACACAGGTTCCAAATGAGTACTGCCGTAGAGTAAACATGGATCCAGTAGCCCCTTTCCTGGCTCCACTCTATGCTGGTATAGGCAGAGCTGAACCCAACAAATGGAAGGAGTCCCATGGTGCTGATAGCTTAGTGTGGACCCTCTGACACCTTTCAGATTTTACTCTGTCAGTGGGTTTGGCTGTATTAGACAAACTTCAGTTGTGTGCCATCAAATGGCTCAAAATAAAACCTTTTCTGATGTGCACTCCCTAGTGAAAATTGCCCAAGCACTGAGCCAGGTGATGCTGAGTTCAGTAAACATCAAAGAGAAGTCTGCTCTCTGTTCCTGAGTGCTGCTTCCCATCACCAGAGCCTCCCACTCACTAATCTGACAGTGTGGCCACTTTCCATTTTCCCTTTATTTTAAAAAAAATCTATATTGCATGCTGTTTACAGCTCCCAATTCAACCTTCCTAAAAGAAAGTACAGCTCGTGTTACTCCCATCAGCCAGCCACTTTCACTTCCCCACAACTGAGCTGCTGCTTCTTCCGCTGCTCCTCGTCAGCAGATGGATGTAAAGATTTTGTTTTACTATTGGACAGGTGGAATCCAGAGCACAGTACGCTCCACATGTACACTTTTACAGAATGTGAAAAGTAGGCCAGTCCCTCCCTGAGGAAAAGGGATCTGATGACAGCAAGCCATGATGAGATCTAATACAGGAGATCCAACCTACGGCTCCAATCCTGTAAAACAATCAGATGGAGTTGACCCTAATTCCACACTGACTGCTCACAGGCGAAGGGTCATTCTCTACATAATGGTACTATATAAATCCATGATACTCCCATTCCTTGAATACTGCACGCAGTTCTGGTCATCCCATTTCAAAACAGACATATTAGAATTTGAAAGAGTATAGAGAAAGGCAACAAAAATTATTAGGGGTACGGAACAGCTTCTATATGAAGAGAGATTAAAAAGACAGCACTGTTCACCTTGGAGGAGATGCAAGTGAGGGGGGTCTATGATAAACCTCTATAAAATCATGAATGCTGTGAAGAAAGGGAAATAAGGAAGTGTTATTTTTACCCCTTCACATAACATAAGAATCAGAAGTCACCCAATGAAATGAATAGGCAGCAGGTGTAAAATAAAGGAAGTACTTCTTTACAAAACACACAGTCAACCTCTTGAACTCATTGCTAGGGGATGTTATGAAGGTCAAAAGCATAACTGGGTTCAAAAATAATTAGATACGTTCATGGAGGATAGATCCTTCGAGGGCTATTAGCCAAGGTGGTCAGGGATGCAGCCCCCTAAGGCTCTATCTGCCAAAACCTGGGACGGGATAAAGGGATGGATCATTCGATAATCGCCTTGTGTTCATTGCCTCCAAAGCATCTGGCACTGGCTACTGTCGGAAGACAGGGTACTAGGGTAGATGGACCATTGGTCTGACCTAGTATAGCCATTTTTATGTTCTTACAGATGGTGTTGTAAGCTAGGGGCCTAAAGGAAGGGAAAAAGAAAAGTTAGATATTAAACCATATTCACTTTTTTAAAAGTACAGTGGTCACTGTAATTAAAAGCATCTGCTGTTGCTAAATTGATATGTATTTTCCTCTTTTCTTCATTATGAACCATTTTCCATAGCAAACGTTATGTCTAAAAAGAGAATAAATATATTACAGTGCCTTTTTTGTAGAAATATAACAGCTATACTGTACTGCATGTATATGTAATAGTCAGTCTATTCTCTCAGAGGGAATTCAGCTGTCTTAGCCACAAGGCCATCCTTTCTCTACCTGCAGTCCCTTGCTTCATTCAACACCTTTCAACTTCTGCAATAAACAAGTCAGAAGTCCTTCAGATAAAAGCGTCATTCACTGCACAACCCCGATTTATTCTCAAGGCACTGTCTACTCTGTGCACTGAATGGGGTAGGGGACTTATGTGGGAAAATGTGAGCATATATTTAAAACTATAATTCAAAAGGACAAGGATGGGGGGTTTTTTTGTTTGTTTTTGGAGTGCTTGACTTTACAACCTTGGCATTATTTTGACTTAGGCTTTTGAAACGTAATTTCCTATGTTTATTTTTTTAATTTAGGCAAACGCTACTCTCCCAACTCTACTTCTCAATTTAAAGGGGGACCGGTTTTAAGCATTTGCAAAACAATGCATTTTCCCCCAGCCTTATTCTCAGAATCAGCTGAACTATTTTTACTGAAACATGCCAGGAAAATTCAACCTGATGCTAACGCCCAGCATGGGAAATTTCAGCCTGAATTGTTAAAGTTTCGCAAAATTATTTTTTTTAAAATGGATAATCCATAATGGACAGTTAGGCAACCCTAACTACAGATGTTGTAAAGAGCTCTGCCTATAGGATTAGTATTGTGGTTATGCCTAAAGGCACCAATCAGGGGTCAGGAGCCCATTACGAATGGAATGAAAATCCAAAAGAATTTACAGTCTAGGAGTATGATGAGAAAACAGTGTATGCAACAGAAAGATCAGATGGGGGAGGGATTATCATGATTACTGTAGTAATCAATGGTAAATCATTCAATTTAATCCACTGGTAAGTTATTGCTAGTATTAATAAACTCATATTTTTATCAATGAGGTTTTCTCACTGCTAACATACTGAGATGGGTGTCCTAGATAAATTATAACACTCTGGGAAAACATCACATTGAAAAATACTACAGGCATAAGACAGAAATCAAGGCTGTTAACCAGAGGCGACGCGGGGACGGGTGGGGAGGGAGTATGCGGGGTCACATTCTTGTGGTGAGGTCCCGTAGCAAGGAGGCTGCGCTCCTCCTGGCAGCAGCGTTCTCCATATCCCTGCAGCGTGGGGAGGGAGGAAGCAGAAGGGTGGCTGGCTGTCAGCTTAGCTCCTCTCCCCACTACATGGGGCCGCTTCGCCTTCCTGGTTGCTGGAGTCCATCCACCAAGGTGAGTTAGGGAATGAAGGCAGAGGCAACTTGTAGGACACCAGCAGCAGGGAAGGAGAAGCAGCTCCATGTGGTGGGGGAGGAGCTCAGCCAGCAGCCATCCGCCCTGTTGCTTCCCCCCTCCCCGCGCTGCATGGACACACTGAGAGTGCCTCTGCCAGGGGGGTGCTTCCTCCTCACTGCTGGGCATCCATGAGAAATTGAGGAGGGGGGGCACTTGACCCCTCAGAATCTTTCATTTGTGCCTCCCCCAGCCACAGCTACGTGTCACCTCAGCTGCAAACTGTCACCTTTCCAAAGAAGATACATTATAAATAAGCAACATGCAGAAAATCTCTCCTTGATGATGATTCTGCTTAGTACCTATATAGCATTTTCATCAGTAGATCTCAAAGCGCTTTACAAAGGATGTAAGCAGCATTATCCCCATTTTTACTGATAGGAAAACTGAGGCACAGTGAGGAGAAATAGCTTGGCCAAGGTCACCTGGCAGGCTAGTAGCACAGCAAGGCAGAGAATTCAGAGCTCCTGAGTCCCAGTCCAGTGCTTGATCTACTAGGCCACATTTCGTAGTAATGAAAGATAATCTTTGTTCCGCTCTAGAAATAAACTCAGATTTCATAAAGCAATTCCCGGAACTCCTTCACAATAAATATATAATTTCTGCAAATGCCTAAGGCAATTTCTTTCCTGGGTAGTAAATTTGGTATCAGCAGTCTTTTTTGCATCTTTTCTGTCAGTTAAGTCACAAACGTTACTTCCGTAAGCATTTGAAATGAGATCAGTATTGGGCTCTCCATCCCTGGTTAGAATTAACTCAGAATTTGCAACAAAGCAGTTCCAAAAATGTAATGCATGTACGATAAGACATTAAAACACACACAACTTAGGTAGAGTATTACGTAAAGAATTTTGCAAGCAGAGAAGATATAATAATTGTCAGTGACAGGAAAGCTGGGAAACTGCTACATGCTTGTTTTGCTATTATTACTGTTAGGATGGGAAACTGGTTCTGAAACGTCTGGTCTTTGAAATGGAAATTATTCACAAGCACTTTTCTTTTCTGTAGCTTGTAAATGTCTGCCATATATCAAGCCATAAATGACATTCCTACAATCAGGATACTGCAAGGTAGTTTTGTCGTCAACAATGTTCTTCTCTTGGAGTGCCTGTTTGCCCTTGATTTAAAGATCTGTTTTGAGTAAAAAATGCAGCATCTTTTCCCCCCCAAGAGACATGCAAGTGCCATAAAAGAACTGCTATCGAGAGTACCCACCGTTGCCTCCCAGTATTAACTGTTCTGTAGAAATAGTGGTGGTGGTTTTGAAGAGCTTTGAGGTCTAGCTGTGTGCTGAAGGAAACGACCATAAGCTATGTAATGCTGTAGCATCTATAGGTAAATAGAGATACCTAACCTTCCCGCTCGGATGGAAGTACTGATGTATTTAGATATATCCAACCTTCCCAGGCCATATCCCTCTCTGTAGTAACCATAGAAAGTAGTTTGTAGGGAGGAGGGGTAGAGGAGATGCTAATCATTATTTTGTATAACCCTCTTATTATTCACCAGTGTAACTAAGATTGAAAATATATAGCTGCCCATGTTAATAGCTCAGCAAACAATTCAGGATTGGTTTCCCTGACCATAAATCCAGGGCTGTCAAAGTCATTATGGCAAGATTAATTGTGGTTATCTGACTATAAATCTCTTCGGAGATTCAGGGCTTTATCTCTGAAATGCAAATCAAGTTTAGCTTAAAGTACCTACTGTAAACACAGACAGTTATTTCGCGGAGCATGCATATGCTGTATACAGTATATAAAATGGAAAAACTATGTTATACCTTTAATTTGAGAAATTATTTGTGCTGACTAAGAACATTTAAAATAAAGGGGCCAAATTCTCCTCTAATTTACACTGAAATTTAACTGAGCCAATTCTCCATTCTTGCTCATGCACTTTTACACTATTCCAGTGCTATAAGGATAGTGGAACCAGCCTTCAGAGAAGAACGGCTCTATAGTACCCCCTTGAAGTCTTCCATGGGAATAAAAGTATCAGAATCAGGACCACAGTTACTTGCTATTGACTATTCCCCAGCCCTTATTTGTCATTTTGTAATTCAATATCCCCCTGCTTTTACATACTAGCTATTTTTCCAATCCTTTGGACCTTCTGCAGTGTAATTAGATTTATTAAAAATCAACATTATTGGTTCAAAGTGCTCTTTGGCAATTCTTTTATTACTCTTGGGTGCAGGTTTTCCAGGCCTGCTAATTTAAAAACATTTAACTTTAATAATTGCTGTTTAGTCACTGATAGAAGATAAAGAATAGTCCTCTCTAGTCACTGATAGAATATAAAGTATCTCATTATCACTGTAATATAGGAATACAATGCATCTTTCTAAATACAGAGCAGAATATTTATTGAATGCCTTTTCTACATTATGACTGGCAATTTTACCATCCTTATTTAATATCGGATCCATACCATTGCTAAGAATTTATTTGTTAGTAATATATTTTCAGAATTCCTTCTTATTGACCTTAACTCTACTGGCAATAGATTTTTTCACTGATACCCTTAGCTTCTGTTATGTACTGTCTGCATTTCCTAGCTGCTGAACTGCAGTTGTAATTCTATTCAAAGGAAGTGTTATGAATTCAGGGGATTCGGATGTAAGAATAAATGTAAAAGAAATAAAAATATGTTAAGGTATGGAATTACACAGTTACTGCTCCCTTAATCACCGTAACATGCCCCTGTAATGACACCGGATGATAGCTGTACAATTATGATTTACTCATCATAACAGTGTTTGCAGAGCCACGGGAGAGTAAACTGTGATTTTAAAAGATACAGTACATTGTTTTTATAATTTTTCTATAGTGTCTCCATGGGACAGAGTTAAGGTTGTTTTGATTACCTAATTCGCTAGTTAAACTGGGATTGCAGACGCTTTGCATCACCAGAGCACCACAAAGCAACCAGTGTGCAATCTGCCTCCTTTACCTTCATGTTCTGCTCTACTCTCTTCCTTCTGTATTGCACTGGTTCTACTCACTTGCCCTCCTTGGTGAATAGAATGGATGCAGTGGGTAATTTTTGAATGAAATATTTAGGATTAATGTTATTTTTCTTAATTGAAATTTTTTCCGTCATCAGAGGCTAATGGATAAAATCTTCTCCTTCAGAGAAACTCGTGAAGAATTGCCAACTTTCAAAGTGGCTGCCGTCTCTAGGTGTTCTGAACTTATATACTTATTTATATCTAATTGGAGGAGCAGGACAAAATATTTTTAAAAACAGAACTTAGTTACTAAGAAATATCTTAATAAAATAAAAATAGCATAATATTTCACATCTCTTTCAAAGCAACATACAAACGGCACTTCATGAATCCTCACAAGAACTCTGTGAGGTAAATGGATACTGTTTATTATTTATTACTGTGGTACCCAGGGGCTCCAGTCACTTATGGGGAAACAGGGACATAGAAAGGTTAAGTGATTTGCCCAAGGTCACACAGTGAGTTAGCGTTAAAGCCATGGTTAGAAACACTATTTTTTCACCCTTGGATAACATAAAAAATGTCCAAATGGATTCTCTTTAAATTTCTGAAAGAAAGAAAGAAAGAAAGAAAGAAAGAAAGAAAGAAAGAAAGAAGGGAAAACTGTTTGGGAAGGAATGAGGTTAGAATTACTGCTGCAATAATAACAGTGATTTTAAAAAATCACTGGACACTGGATATTATTCTAACTGACATTAAGATAGTACAATGTAAAGAAATAGTTTTCAGCTAAACTTTTCTGTTCTTTGGTCTAGCAATGATCAGACAGCAGTTACTTATAGGAATAAGAAGCATCAGAAGTTATATTAGCTACAATTAGAATTACAAGGGCTATCAATCCTTATGCTTCAGGGCATAAACTAATCACCAGCTGGGATCAAGAAGAAATGCCCCTCCATGGCACAGTATTACATTATAAAGCACATAATGGGAGTTTTACAACTTCCATTAAAACATCCATATTGGCCTCTGTCAAAGGCAAGTCTAGATGGTTCATTGTTCTCTCCTGTTATGGAATGTATTCTCACTGGAGCTACCTGTGTGGGTGTAGCTTGTATTAGAGTGGCATATACTGCTTTTTAGAGAAGAAAGAGGTGTGATTTGTTCATTTGCAGGGGTATTTTTGGGGTGTGTTCTTTTCAAACTGCTAAAAACTATTAGAAAAATAAAGGTATATCACCCCGTTGGACTCTGGTAATAGGCTTGAAATATACAGCAATTTTATTTTTTGGATTAATTAAGGAATAATTATGATTTTGATCAAGTTACTGGATAATTTAAAAATAAGATACTGCTAAATAGGAATAGTTTTCCTCAAGTCCATAGTTTCCTTCTCCATAAATTTGGTTTTTATTCTGTTATCTGAACTGTACACTCAGCTAGGTACATATGATTTCCACTAAAATTAGAAACCAGCTGTCAGTGGTAATTTAACTTATCCTGGTATGTATATTTTTTTGTTCACATTCTTTTGTTTCCTTTTAAACTTTTACTATTAACATCTGATACCTTTGAAGATGGCTTTGTTAAAGCATTTAGTAAGTCTGATTCATCAGTATGTTCCAGCAGCTCTGCATCAACCCCAAGGTGACTGCAAAAATACCCTAAACTAGGCTTAACTGGCTGCCAGGAGGATTTCAGCCTTGGATCACTGGCAGCCAACACTAAATAGAGCAATGTTCAGACTTAAAGCCACTTTTGACTGCCCCTCCTCCAACTTGTACCAAACACACTCTGCTTGGTCTGGAGAACCGAGCCCACTTTTTAGAATAGTTTTAAAACATCCGTGTTTAGTATCTAAACAACACTGTTGCGAATAGAATATTTTGTCTCTTTTGCAATGTTTAGAAATTTTAACTCTGGGTCTTGCAAAATATTGTACATAGTTCCACAGAAAGCTTCCATAGCCCTATATATAATATTCATAATGCCATAAACAGCACTTTGGACAGGCAGTCCATTTTAGCTGAAAGCACAGTCTTTCACCAAATGACTGGATTCCTTATCCAATCACATTCTTTGCATATCCAACTCCTTACTTGCAACCTTTTCTTTCCCCGCCCCCATTTCGTGGAAACGTTGTCCCGCAGCATCCCAAACAAAACAAGAATTAATTTTATTGTCGGAGACTCACACAGTAGTGAGAGCTGTCAGATAATTTTCTGCTAATCACTAAAGACAACGAACGGTTCATTAAGATGAAGTGTTTCAATCATCACCTCTATATTCTTTCAGTTCCAGTTAGTGCAAATTGTATATGCACCATATGTGGTACATCTTAAAGAGGTGTGTTACCCAAAAGCACATACGTTAGATCAAAATTGCAAATAGCTTACAACCCTAGTCAGAGGACAAGAACTGGCACGTTCTTTATTATTCATAAGCAGTAGTACATGGAAAGGCACAACTGCCTGAATCCTAAACTGCTGTTAACTGTTAATGTATTCGAGTTTGAAATTAAATGAGCTGGTCATTTGATAGGAAAAGGAAAGATTGTTGCAATGAATGCCTTTATACATATCAATTGCTCTCATTTGGATTCTAGTTCTTTTGGCTTCAGGCAGTCTTCAGTGATGTATCTTTTTTTTTTTTAAGAGTTCAGAAAGAGTAGGCTTTGCATAAAATCTTGTGTTGTCAAATGATTTTTCCACCCCGAATGGCAGAAGTCTTGTCTTTTACCATATGACTATCCTATTAAAGCAGCCCACGTTCATCTTTGATTAGCGTCACTGCAGTATGAACACGAGTCACATAGAAACCCTTAAACAATGACTTCTTCTGTATAAAAAAGTCTCCAGGGTGCTTTATTGAAGTTGGCAGACACTGAATTGTCTTTGTACCGTCTTAAAATGTGAATAAATATAATTCAGTACAACAACTCTTTCTCTCCTCAAACACAGTTTTGTAATACCTTTGGGCTGAATTCTGTACCAAAGTTTAAATGACCCCGAATGAGTGTGCTCAAGGGCTGCTATTTCTGTGTCATTCCATTCTGACCGGCAGCAGCCCTTCTTCACAGATCTTTCCTTCTAGAGCTGTGAATGATCCACACAGAAGAGTGGACGAAGAGACCACTGTCAGGTCAAAGGATGTATATGCTGAAGTATATACACCCATTGCCCCTTCCAGGGCCAACCCTTAGACCCGTCACGAGAACATCTTTCTCCATGAGGTTTTGGGGGTAGCTAGAATTGGGCAGATAGCTTCTTCTCTGTGCTTCCCCCTGCGGTGAGCGGGTTTTGTCATGGGTACTTAGGCACAATATCATAAAAGAATTTGGCCCCAGGGCAACCAAATTTTTCTACCTGCTTGAAAGCATTTACCAATCTGAGACCCATTTCAGATACATCCATTTATGAAACACCACAGCAGCAAAGCATTCGGACTGGTAGAAACCTTTAAGTGTCACCATTGTATATGTGTTGGAATGTCCAGGTAATTCTGAAACATTGTACTTCCTTTGCCTTTCAATGTTTTTTTCATTCATGTCTGTAACATCTAGACAGAGACTCTATTCTAGCTGTTAGCTTCTAGCGTAATGTCACTGACGGTCAGCTATTCAATGTGTGGTAAATAGTCATGGCCCATTCTTGGCTGCAGAGGAGAGTAACTCCAGCCAGGGTGGGGAGAGCAGAGGCTACTTGCTCAGTACTTCCCACTGTCAACAAGTGACGGGGAACCCTACACAGCAGCCAGAGTAGCTGGCCTAATGCGGGGAAGGAATTGATATGCAGTGGGGGTGTCTGTGAGGCCCAAGTCCTCTTGGGGCTTCTCCCAGGGCACTGCTACTTATGGCTTAGCTTAAAGGAACAATCTAACCCTGTATATTCCGTGGCATGCAAAAATGAAGGCAACACACTTGACACTTCTTTATTATTTTTGCTTTAGTGCTGAGTGTTGTATTAGAGTCTAGTTATCTGTGTCACAGACTGGAAATGGATGTGCTGAAAAATGAAGTGCAGAAGTGTCATCTAGAATAGCAGGTCTCTGTGCAGAAGAAATCAGATTGGGACCAGCGTGAGTGAAAGAGATTTGCAGCTGCACCATCTGAAAGTGAAGAATGAGCTTTGTTTCCAAGAGGCACAAAACCCCTTTATCCATCTTCTCTGTGCATTTTATTTAACATTGTATTTATTAACAGTGAAACACATTGTTACATTTTCAGTGTGAGGTGTGTCAAATATGTTACTGGTAGAATTCTGTGGAAAATACTCAGTTGGTACAGTTTTAGTAGCAAGCTGATTCAAATGCTGCAGAGTCTGCATATCGTAAGTAGGCATGCAGTAAGAGTCAATGGAGAACTGACAAAGTAGTTAGAAGTGAAAACTTGAGACTAACGGCGGTGCATGCTCTTACTTTATGCTCTATTCCTCAAAAGCATCATATCCAATTCCCTTAGTAACATTGATGGAGGCTGCAAGATATTGGGGCAAATTATTAATTGCCTTGACTTTGCCTACAATTTCATAATGATAATGCTTATGGAGGAATACAACCAAGAAGCCATAATTAACCTGTACACAACAGCCAGAGAATGAGGATTAAAACCGAGTGAACAAAAGACCAAATTAATGGTAACATCAAATATCAAGAAACAGGCTAAACTAGTCATTAGCAGTGTAGACATCGAACAAGTAGACAGTTTCTACTACTACAGTTTCCATCACAACACATGACAACTTCTCTGAAGATGACATTGAGAACTGAATGGCTACTGCCAGCACAATGTTTGTGTGTCTGAATAAAAATGTTTTGGAACCTTAAATCAGTGTCCATGACAGCTAAAACCAGATTATATACAACATTCATTGTTCACTTTACAGTTGTGAAACACGGGTACTGACAAAGCTTCTGGAGTAAAAGCTGCAACCATTTGAAATGAGGTGTGACAAAGCTTGATTACACTAAGAAATGATGGCATCTGTGGAAGACTGAAAAGGCAATGTGTGATTATAATCATCAAAAGGCGCCAACTACCGTGGTTTGGCCATGTTGCTAGAATGACCCTATGTTGACTGCGTAATTTGCTTTCTGTGGAAGAGTACATGGTGAGAGAGGCCATGGATGTCCAAGGAGACAGTGGTCTAACATGGTATACGTGATATATCCAGGCAACCCACTCAAAACGCTCAAATGGTGGCTCACAACAGAAGTGGATGGAATCAGCTCATAATATCAGTTCTTCCCAGCCTTGGTGTTGGAAAAGGGAGATGATGATGAATTCGAACTTGGAATATCATGTATGTCTGTGTATGGAAGTTATCAAGGTTCTGTGAGCAGCCATGGTATTTGCATTCACACATTGGACCTATGCATTACCACTGATAGAGACTTTTTTGATTAATTTTTTGGGGTTGAAAAATGACTATTTGTCAAAACTGAAACTATTTATAGGATAGGGTTGGTTTTTTTTACAAATTTCCCAGGACAGGAATACCATTTTCTTCCCAGCTTTATCACACATCTTTGAAAACCTAATTCAATATAATCAAAGAAGCCCAATTGCCATTCTGCCAACAGAGTTCAGGATGAGTGTGCTCAGTGTATGTCATCCTCCCCTTCATGCCAGGATAACTGAAAATGGTGAAATGGAATTAAAATTAACTATTCCAAGTCAAACCCAAACCCACCTTCCATTTTCAACTCACAGGGCAACACCTTTGGAAAGATCTAAGCACCTGAAAATAAGGCCTATAAGAAAAGTACCTTCTCAGCCATAGCTATAGCGTAAGTAGTGGAACATAAAAGGGCCAGATTGTGAATCCCTTACGCACAGTCATGAGCAGTCACATGAGTCTGAGTGGCTGCTCACCCGCTAGGAGTAAGCGCTTCACAATCTGGCCCATACTAATTAGAACTAAACATTTAGGGTCAAATTCTGATGCCCTTTCTCATGGTAGGTATCACCTTATCCCATGAGTGGTCCCACTGGCTTCAGTAGGATTACTCACAGAGTAAGGTGCTACTTGGAGGGAGTGAGAGTATCAGAATGTGGCCCTGTTGCCTGATTTTAGGAGGTTAATATTATTAATTTGGATAGTATGGGTTATAGGCTTGCCAATTAATCTGATCAGAAGATAATTAGGTTCTTGTCCCAGAATCAGGCTACACAGAGTTTGCAAGGACCCTCAGGGATATGATAAGGATGCTCACATGGAGACAAATAGATAAATAGATAGTACTCAAATAGTAATCACATGGTAAAAATAATCAGTTAAAATGCAATAATATTGTTCTAGAGATGCATGTGATATTATATACTATAAAGCTTTTGATTAATATACTCACACCCTTCCTTGATAACCTGGCGGTAAGAGACAAAGGACCAGCCTTGCCTCTGGCATCCCAAGAGAGTTCAGGTCCAGGTTCCTCAGTTCTTGAGTGGGAGGTGCAGAGCTTTGGAGAAGCTAAAGGGCTAAGAGCTATCCAAGCTAGCGTAGAGTTTTACTTAACTAACTGACTTAAAACTTACAATTAAGAACTAATAGACTAACAAACAAAGAAGCCTTGAAGCTTAGAAACCCTGAAGCTTAGAAGCTTTGGAACTCAGAAACCGCCTTGGCATGGTGGGTCACCCCTCTTATAGAGTTTGAGTACTTGAGCCCTCCTTCTATGTCCAAACTTAGTTTCCTCACCCACAAAATGTTAGGCTACACTTACTCCATGGGCTGGTATGTTTATACGTATTGATGACATATACATACATATATTAATGACATTAGATCATTCTCACATTTGTTATTTTTGCCCTACCCGGTTATTTTGGTTCTTTCCTTGTGGTGTATCTGTTAAGTTTACAAAGGGTATGAAATTAGGAAGCCCTCTACTCCAACCTGCTTCTACATATCCTTTATCTACCTATGTTAAAGATATGGACCTTCTGCTTTAGCTCATCACCACTATCTAGGTGAAAGGTCCCCAACATACATGTGCTAACTCTGCCTTAGGTCAACATACAGGATGTGGCCTGTAGATCCCTTGTATTACAGCCAACATATACTCTAATATAAACCTATAAACCAATTATAACCTATTATAATAAAACAAATAATCAAAACCATCAGAAACTAAGAAACCTATAAGAAAAGATATATAGGCAAGCAAGCAGGCTAGCCCTGTAGGCTACAGCCTTTAGTTTTACTTTCACATTTGGGGCTAGATTGTCAAGCTAAACCTTGACTATGGGGCACAGCACAAACCAGATTGGACATTAATGCAAGGGGAAAGCAATCTGTGAAAGCCCTATGCCTGGTTCCTTTCACTCCCTGTCCTTGCCCACACCTTTACTCAAGAGGGAGAGTAACAGCTTTTTAAAGAATTCCCTATGCCCTGCAATAGTGGTAGAGCATGCGGGGGGCAAGAACATGGCTTACATTCCCTTAGTCATTGGTGCATGTGTGTGTAATGGCTCACAATCAAGCCCCTATTGTCAGTCAGATCGGATAGAGGGATCTGGGGCTACTAAACCGCAAAGTATGACTATATTTGAAGTTGTACTGTACCTGACCTGTGAAGTTATACCTATCATCTGCATAATAAAGTACTATATTTGATGTTTGCAGTTAAACTAATATGTTAGGTTTTTCTGCTTAGAGGATGGTTTTTAGAGATATAATTGTTTCTTTCATTTTTATGGTAATAGCATAGATATGAAGTAACAGCATTTTGAAAGTTTAGATGAAAATAATAGCTTGAGGATGTGGTGTGTTATACAGTGTATAAAATTAACAGCTAGTGCTCTGGGGTGACAAAAATCTAATCTTGACTGTGTGAACTTTTTGCATAATTCTTATTAGGTTATCAATCACTGTTTGACATTACTTTGATTACATATTCAACACCTACAACAGTGATACAAACTAAGATTACATTCTGCAATTTAGGATTTGCACAATCTGTTGATGGAAATAGCTTACACTTATATTATACAAGAAGATGACCCTGGCAGGGATGATTTAGTTGGGGATTGGTCCTGCTTTGAGCAGGGGGTTGGACTAGATGACCTCCTGAGGTCCCTTCCAACCCTGATAGTCCATGATTCTATGACATTTTTACTGAGAGTATTATACAGTGACACATCCAAATGTACAGTGCCAGCCCTTAAAATCTTAGCAGCCACTGACCTGTTAACCTTATTATAATCTTAGATTTCATGTACTCCAAGCTGGCTTTTGGGGCCAATAGTGGAGGCTCTGATTGTAGAAACATTCATGCACATGCTTATAAATTTACACCTGAGAGTTTTCCCCATTAGAGCTGAGCAAGGGAATAATTGAGTTTTCAGTTTCTTGGAAGTAAAAAAAAAAAAAAAAAAATCAACCGAAATGGAAACCAAAAAACCTCAACAAAAATATTGTTTCTGGTCAAAAAACATGTTTGGTTTGGTTTTCAGCCATCTTTACAAATAAAGGCCAAACATAAATAAAAAAAAGTGAAAGTCCAGAGTCACAAAATGGCTAGAGGAGGAGGAGAAGAAAGAGGTAGTACTGGTAACGGCACCTGCCGTGTAACTTTGGCCCCGCAGGGAGGGCACATTCTCTCGCACTGTGGGAGACCTACGTTCAAATCCCTTCTCCACATCAAGTAGAGGGGGCCACTGAACGCTGTCTCTCTCATCGCACAACTGTCACCTCATTCTCTGCCGCCGCCTCCTCTAGTTGTTTTCTGAATGGCAGCTAATTTGCAAAGAAACACAAAATGGCTGAAGCAACTTGGTGAATTCGTCAATAGTTTCAGGTTAACCAACAGTGTATTTTTCAGTGAATAAACTATTTGTCTGAAAAATTTAACCGAACTCTAGTCCCAGTTAAGCCCCTGGAACCATTAATATGTGTACAGTTAAGCACTTGTGTGCGCAGGATCGGGTCTAACGTGGGCGTACAACGATCAGTGCTCAGTAATCAGAGAGGCCAATTATATGAGGTTTGCTCTCCACTCTGGTTGAAGCCAATAGATGTTGAAAGTGCCCAGCTCTCTCAGGATCTGGTCATATGTCTATAAAGGTATTGATATTTACTGTACGGTAATGGCCAGCTGACTTTCAAACAGATTCAGATATGCTATTCTTAATCTGTTTTGATCGTCTGCCTATTCTGAAAATCTTTGGGCCTTGCTTATGTCATTAATATTCAAAGCCTAGGTAATTTTCTCATAGTCTAATGAAATGTATTCTCTTTGTTTTAGTGTACAGCCTCAGACACAATTGAAAGTGCAGTTCCACTCTTAACAGTAACTGTAAAAAGAGCACTGTGGGGTTGTATATTTGTCTCAATTAATTCTGTATTAAATTTGCTCAGTTTACAGGTAAAAATGATTTTTCTAGCTGCCTGAACTGCAAATTCAACCTGGGATCTACAAGTCAAGCTCTGTTCTTTCATCTCATTGATTAACACTCGTAACTTAGATTTTGCAGACCACATGCTGCCCTGAATAATATTTGTGCCACCCATTTTGTCTTCAAATTACTGCTTCAGTAACACCTGTATAATCCCACTGAAAATGTTGTGGTTTGCCCAGGTGTAAAAAAAAGGCATAATTTAGCCTGAAGAATTTTGCTGATTTGTAGTCATGTGTGAAAAGGAAATATTCCATGTTGACTTCAGATCTGTGGTTGAGTTTATATGGCTGCTTGTTAGAAAAGAACCTTATTTTGTAAACAGAGCAAATTTTAAATGGGATTATTGAGACTCAATGAACATGGAACCTCACAATGCCATTTTTCAGAGAAGTACAGAGGTAAAATCCAGAATCCAGTTTAAATTTCATTTAAATGTCATTCAAATTTCATTGAATGACACTGAAAACAAGGGTAACTCTGGACGTTTGCTTGTAAAAAGTAAACCTTAGGACACTTAGAGACAATATATGGAAGAGGGCAGCTCTTAAAGACAAAAAGAAAGCATTGGTCATTGTCTGTGTTCATTATTAACCTTTGTTATTGTCAGCTATATTTAAGATTCCCATAGTCAAGATTGCTCTGTTTTTCATGGTTTATAATTCTGCAAATATAAACCATTCAGGTCAATTGAAACCATTTCTTCAAGAGGAAGTTTTTTGGGAAAATTTCATCTAAAACAGTTCACAATTTCTGAGAATGTGGTTAGGGGAAATTACACTCTTTTAACTTTGTAAATAAAAATCTTGTAGCTGTTTCACATATGCTCAGGAGAGACTTGTTAGAGTTTGGAGCTAAATTATCTGAAAATTGTGTCTGCACTGGGCATACTCCATCCCCTCACAGCTCCCATGTCTGACCTGACTGCGAATGCACCATTCCCACCACGTACATGCTTCATCCAAGGGCTGCAGGGACAAAGCAGGACTTTCTCTACAATAGCTCTTCTTGAAGCCACCATGGTGCCAGGCACAAGAACTGAGAGCAAGGAGACTTTCTCTTCTGTCAGGTTTCAGAGTAGCAGCCGTGTTAGTCTGTATTTGCAAAAAGAAAAGGAGTACTTGTGGCACCTTAGAGACTAACAAATTTATTTGAGCATAAGCTTTCGTGAGCTACAGCTCACTTCATCGGATGCATTCAGTGGAAGATACAGTGGGGAGATTTATATACATAGAGAACATGAAACAATGGGTGTTACCACACACACTGTAACCAGAGTGATCACTTAAGGTGAGCTATTACCAGCACGAGAGCGGGGGGAGGGGGGGGGGGCGGGGAGACCTTTTGTAGTGATAATCAAGGTGGGCCATTTCCAGCAGTTGACAAGAACATCTGAGGAACAGTGGGGGGTAGGAGGGGGAAGATAAACATGGGGAAATAATTTTACTTTGTGTAATGATCCATCCACTCCCAGGCTCTATTCAAGCCTAAGTTAATTTTATCCAGTTTGCAAATTAATTCCAATTCAGCAGTTTCTCGTTGTAGTCTGCTTTTGAAGTTTTTTTGTTGAAGTATTGCCACTTTTAGTTCTGTAACTGAATGACCAGAGAGATTGAAGTGTTCTCCGACTGGTTTTTGAATGTTATAATTCTTGATGTCTGATTTGTGTCCATTTATTCTTTTACATAGAGACTGTCCAGTTTGACCAATGTACATGGCAGAGGGGCATTGCTGGCACATGATGACATATATCACATTGGTAGATGTGCAGGTGAACGAGCCTGATAGTGTGGCTGATGTGATTAGGCCCTATGATGGTGTCCCCTGAATAGATATGTGGACACAGAACGGGCTTTGTTGCAAGGATAGGTTCCTGGGTTAGTGGTTCTGTTGTGTGGTGTGTGGTTGCTGGTGAGTATTTGCTTTGGGTTGGGGGGCTGTCTGTAAGCAAGGACTGGCCTGTCTCCCAAGATCTGTGAGAGTGATGGGTTGTCCTTCAGGATAGGTTGTAGATCCTTGATGATGCGTTGGAGAGGTTTTAGTTGGGGACTGAAGGTGATGGCTAGTGGCTTTCTGTTATTTTCTTTGTTGGGCCTGTCCTGTAGTAGGTGACTTCTGGGTACTCTTCTGGCTCTGTCAATCTCTTTCTTCACTTCAGCAGGTGGGCATTGTAGTTGTAAGAATGCTTGATAGAGATCTTGTAGGTGTTTGTCTCTGTCTGAGGGGTTGGAGCAAATGCGGTTGTATCGTAGAGCTTGGCTGTAGACAATGGATCGTGTGGTGTGGTCTGGATGAAAGCTGGAGGCATGTAGGTAGGAATAGCGTTCAGTAGGTTTCTGGTATAGGGTGGTGTTTATGAGACCATCGCTTATTAGGACCCTAGTGTCCAGGAAGTGGATCTCTTGTGTGGACTGGTCCAGGCTGAGGTTGATGGTGGGATGGAAATAGTTGAAATCATGGTGGAATTCCTCAAGGGCTTCTTTTCCATGGGTCCAGATGATGAAGATGTCATCAATGTAGCGCAAGTAGAGTAGGGGCATTAGGGGACAAGAGCTGAGGAAGCGTTGTTCTAAGTCAGCCATAAAAATGTTGGCATACTGTGGGGCCATGCGGGTACCCATAGCAGTGCCACTGATTTGAAGGTGTTCTCAGTGCTCCCCCTGACTGTAAACAGGTAGCATGGAGAAGGAGGAGCTGATTGACCGGAATGTAGAAGGATGAGGAATTGGGAATATGGGGGAGGAAGAAACACAGGGCAGGGGCATAGGGAAAAGAGCTTAGGAATTAGGAGCAGGAGGTGGGGACAGAGGCATGAGCAGAGGGGGCAGATGATGGCCTAGGGTGACAGGAACAAGAGGGGCAGGAGCAGAGGGAAGGGGAGAGGACATGAGCCATGGATGTGGGAAGGATTGCAGCAGGGGTTCTGTGGGAGAAAAGTATGTGAGCACATAAAGACTGTACCATAAACATATGCACAAGGGAGGGAGGGAATTAAAATTGCACAGGCAACCTTAATTTAAGCATCTCCTAACTTTCGAGTACTTGACTTTGGAACCTTACCTCACTTTGTCTCTCTAATATCCAGGGACCGAGACGGTTGCAGCAAAACTGCATATAGCTTAATTCCTGTCTCCTGGCAATGCTGTTCCATTGTAATACCTTCCCACCTGACTAAATATTGGTTAGAGAGACAAGGTGGGTGAGGTAATATCTTTTATTGGACCAAATTCTGTTCTTGAAAAAGGCATAAGAGCTCTGTGTAGCTTGAAAGCTTGTCTCTTTCACCAACAGAAGTTAGTCCAATAAAATATATTACCTCACCCATCTTGTGTCTCTAGGATCCTGGGACCACACAGCTACAGCAACACTTCAACTGTAAATGCAGAGGAGAGCTTGTGCCCAAGTTAAGACAGCAGGAGATGCACCAGTATTGTTCCCCCAAACCTTTCTAGAAGTTTGTCACTCCATGGTTATGTAACTGAGTGCATAATAGCTAGGGCAACAATTACACAATCCCTTCCAACTGGAAATTGCCTCCTTAAAATCAGGAGTATCCTTTGTTTAGTCACACCCTGGCACATCTGCCTTTTGAAAGGTTGGTCCCTTCAAGAGCTAAATCGCAGATCAGAATAAGGGACGACCTCTAGAATTCAGCCTCTTATTTCCTGTGTTTTCAGTGGTTTCTCCCTATAAAACCAGACAGAGGCAATGCAGTAATTTGTTTCAATGGTTATGAAAAATAAACTGACTGAAAATGATATCACCTGTAGGTTAGACCAGGAGGCAAGGCTTTTTATTCCTCACTCTAGCAGCTGCTTATTAGAGAACCAGAATGATATTGTATTTGTTGTGGTGCTGTGTGTAAGTGTGCAGCAAATCCATTATTCATATCTTCCCAAGCTCATAAAGCCATTGAAACAGTGCAGCATGCCTCCTTAAGACCGCCACCCACTCAAAATCCATTTCATTTGGACAAATAATGAAACTCCCGCTCCGAAGAAAACCAATTTGAAAACACACTGAAATTCATTTTACTCACTTTAATATTTATGTGCTTATATTTATTGTGTTTCAGCCATTTTGTGCTGTTTTCAAAAGTATTTGCTAATTTCATAGTTTGAAAGCAGTGTCAGTCAAATTTAAAATGAGAAAGAAAATCAAGTCAAAAGAGGACCAGGGTACCAATGATGAGTATAACGGCTCTATACCAAGTAGATCAAACTGAACCATTAATAAGCTGCATAGCTATTGTTAGGGGAACCCCAACAATATACATATCTTCATGTTAACTTACAATAGCACAGCATTGGTTCCAAACTCTGTATGTTAGTACTGCATAATATTGGCACAGATTGGAACTCGGCATTTTAGCCTATAACCTTCCCCTATAAAGATGAATAGACCCTGCCTTGGAGGTGCTATGGTAATATGAATGAAAAGGGCATCTCTTCCAAAGAAAGAAGAAGTGCCACTAACACTCAGCGGCAGCTGCATAGTTTGGATTTGACATGCTGCAGTATTTTTATCTGACTGTGCTTTTGATTCAGTCATTTTCTTGTATGTATCAATAGGAATAATTGGATGATCTCCAGTGGAATTATGTTAACACCTTGTGCGTGGTTTTCAGTGGGTTGCGCATTTGGATGAGGAGTTCAGTGAATGCAAATTACTGTACAGTTTCTTACGTGCATATTGAGAAATCTGAATTACTCAGATTGCACACTAATCTTCTTGTCTGGGGGTGGGTGGGGTGATATGAAAATTTCCACGCCATCCTGTTGTCTCAAGAATCTAGGAATCGGGGGGAATGAAATAGCAGATTAGGTCTGTCTTTCCCCCACCCATAACCAATACCTTCCCTTCCTCACTATTGTGCAGGGCCAGCCTATGGATTGTTGGGAAGATTAGTGAGCTGATTTTTCAGGAATACGTCCTTTTGTGTAAAAAAACCCTGTGTATGTGTGTGTGTGGGGGGGTGTCTTTGTTCCTTTCCCTGGCGTTGGGCTATATAACTGAAGTCCAGCTGCTTGCTCCTGTCCATAGGGATAAAACAGTTTACATTTCACAAGGGAGAAGGATAGAATCTTGCATTTAATAAAAGTGAGTTGAAGCTGTCCTTCATGGAGCCCAAGGTCAATGTTAACAGAGGCCTCAGGAGAGCCCCCTCCAACTCATCAGTGGGGAGAGCCTTTTCCTCTTCAACTATAAATTCTGCTAAATCATGCCAAATTCCTGTATGAAAGATGTTGCAAATATAGTTTTCAACTGGGCCAGACACCCACAATTTAATATAGACTAAGGGTTGGGTTTTCAAAAGTTCCTAAGGGAGTTCTTGAAAGCCAATGGGAGTTAGGCACCTATGAACGATTGAAAATCCTGCTAGGTGTTTATCTGCATGTTTAGTCTCCTAAATACTTTTTACAATCTGGCCCCTAACTAGAGCTCGTTGGGAGTTTTTCAACAAAACTTTTTAATTTTTAGACTGAAAACTTGCAATTTGTCAAAACTGAAAATATTTGCAAAACACTGTTGGGTTCAAGGCCCAACTTGAAAAACTTTTGGTGAAGAAGTTCTGAAATTGCTAAAATGCCCTGTTTTGAGAGAAAAGGCAAATTCATGGAGAAACTGACCAACATGGACTTTGTCAGCCATTTAGCCAGAGGGGTGAAATTATAGGAAACTTGCTAAAATTTATTCTGGTTTAGGAATCTGTTTGGGCTGACAGATGTATGCTGTTTTACAGTTTTCTTCTTGGATCCAATGACTGATGGAAACATTTTGTAAATCTAAAAATAAATACCAGCACATAGAAGAGAACAGGAGCTATAACAGAAGCATCCATTCAACCAGCTTTATAGCGATTCAGTCTGCTGGAAATAAAGTATAGGAAAGACTGAACATTAAATCTAGAAAGTGAACTTTCCTGGATATTTTATTTGAAAAACTGAAACACAAAACTATGCCTGCAGCAGTGTGTCTGGACAAGGCAGGCCTAAAGTAAGCTTAAGGATACTTTAAAAAGAAAAAAAAAGAGAGAGTCACTTGGGAAGCCATCTGATCCCTCAAAGCACAAGTCAAGGAAGCTTTCCCCTTTACGCTGTTGCCTTGTAGCAACCAGCAGCAACATCAACTTGGATGGATTAAGGGGAAAAACCTGGGTTTAGTCATCCGAGACAAATCAGAAAAAAGCAGAAGTTTTACCTATATGAAGGGCGTGCTAGAGACCAGAACAAAAAGCAGCTTCAGTACAAGCCTCCTAAGAAATGCTTACCGAAATGTGACATCAATTCAGTGCTGATTTCAGCTGATACATTATTTGAGGATAAGCCCACTGTCCTCAGGGAAAAAAGAACAGAAGGACTTGTGGCACCTTAGAGACTAACAAATTTGAGCATAAGCTTTCGTGAGCTACAGCTCACTTCATCGGATGCTCACGAAAGCTTATGCTCAAATAAATTTGTTAGACTCTAAGGTGCCACAAGTCCTCCTTTTCTTTTTGCGGACACAGACTAACACGGCTGCTACTCTGAAACCTGTCCTCAGGGAGTGAGGCATATAATTTATTCTTTTGCTACAGAGCTGGTGGGCAGAAACATGGTCGTACTAGTACTGCAGTGTTTCACGATGGTTTAATTACATGTTTTACATCCATTTGTGGTTATTTTTAACTACTTAAGTGGCACCCCCAGTTTCCTTGATGGGGATAGGAGAGGGTTGCTTCATAAAATAAAGCCAAGATTTTCAAAAGTGGCTAGTTATTTCAGGTACCTCCGTTTTTAAGTGCCCAATTTGAAACCCATTGAAGAGGTGTGATTTTCAGAGAGTGCTCAACCCCGACCCTCTGAAAATCAGATCCCTTTCAGGTATGGGCCCCCAAAATGACTAGTCATTGTGAAAATCTTTTGCCTATTATTAATAATACGTTTCCATAATACACAATGACGCACAAATAAGGTATCCATTTTAGCAAACATTTTTGGCCTGGTTGTGAGAAGTGCTGAGTCCTGGCAGGTGCTGATGACTTCAGCTGGAGGTGGGAATGCTCAGCTCCTCTGACAGTCAAGCTCTTTCTCTATGGATATTTTAAAGCAAGCTGAGCAAATACAGAGGCCAGCTTAGTCGATATTTTTAAAGAAAGTGAAATATCCATCTAAATCTGGTATGAAAAATGTGTAGTATGTTCTAAGCCTTTTTATCTCATGGGGTATTGTCATTGAACAAGCTAAGGCATTTTTGAAGTATTTCTGCCCTCCTCCCCCGCAAAAAATAAATGGCAATCCTGGAAACGGAAGTCCTATCATCTGTTCTACATCAGAATAGATACAGCTTGCTGTACAACAGCCCAGGCTTTCCCAGTCTGCCTTGCCAATGTGCCTCAGGAGTATGCGTGAAAAACTAGTTGTCTCCCTTCATTATGATCATTCACTCTGTTGGCTTTCTGTTGACATTACCAATACAGGTGCTAATTACTGTGGTTGTTTTCGGTCTGGCTCCTCTGAGGGGCTGTGTACTCTGGCCAGGATCCAACAAAGCACTTAAGCACATACTTAACTTTAAGTCCTTGATTAGTCCCCCAATCCGCACCTCCATAAGGTCTTGTCTATAAGCAGATTTTGCACTGGTTCAGCTATATAGATTTAGAAATCAGCATAGCTCACCAACGTGGATGCAATTACACCAATACAAAGCTGCTTTTACTGCATTCAAACGAGGGATTCTGCCAATTTAGTTATATCAGAATAAAATCACACTCTGAATCGAAAAAGTTCAATCAGTATCGAAACTATGTATAGACTAGCCCTAAGTCTCTGCAAGATTGGAGCTTTAATTTTATTTTATTTTAATTAGACCTTTTATCTTTTCTCCTTTTAAAACCAGAAAAGCCTTTATCTGAAACCAAAAATAATCTAAATAATAATACTTACCACTTTATGTAGCGCTCTACATGTTCAAAGCAGTGTAAAATCGTTATCTGACTAATCCTTCATTAGGATAATTAGCAAAAGCCTAATTATTAATGTTTCAAGTCATTACAGAACAGGTGACAAAGATTATAGTCATACACTGTTAGGATTCTTTACACTCTCCTGTTAAAGCCTAATTAGAGTAATGCCAGGATATATACTTTAGTCACATAAAACAAGTCAAATAATAGTATCTATCAGAAATTATTTTCAGTATTTACCAAATAAGTCCTGATTCTGAGGACTATTTAAAACACACCATGCGGAAAATAAAGAATTTCACATTTTTTTCAATCTTCTTTTTCTAGGTGTCTCCAATAGGTACTTGTAAAAGTCTTCTGTGCTAGAAAACACAACAGCCACTACCATAGTGTAGTCTAGATAGAAACAAGCTCAGCAATCAGAAGAGTGGAAGGTAGGGGTCCTCATTGCATCTTAGGATAGCCAGAACCATCAGGGAGCCAAATGCATGTGCAACACCGTAGCAACCAGTGTTTCTTCACTGATGCCTCTTGGTAGACTGAGCAGTCTTCTTACTGGGTGTCCACTCAATGCTGGAAACTTCCACGAACCAAATCAGTTATACAGTTTCCACTAATATACATATAATTGCACCCCTCCAAAAGTCTGTTACTATATTTTTCTCCCCACAAAATTACTTGTGTACACTAAGAAATATTGTGTTGCCTTCTGCTTTTATTTCTTGCAATAATATAATTCCTGTCTTAAATTTGTAATCAGCTGAGAAACAAGCTTTTCAGTCGTGGAGGTAAGGCATAAGCTTTTGGTGCTTCTTTCCTCAAGCACTTATAGAATCCTTGTTTCCAGAGCTGGGAGTATTTTTATGTTCTCCAGTCCCATTTCAGAATATTGTTCTGACTAGCGAGTTGCTTTCTCCCAATTAATTGTAAGTTTGAAATCAGCTGAAGACAGGGGGCATTTGGTGAACATATCTGCAGATATTCGTTTTCAATCTGAATCCTTCCTGAACCATCAGATATCACTAAGGACACAAACAAGGCACTACCATCCCTATCTATCTTGGGCCGCTCTTTGTGTGTTCTCTATGCCATTTAGTCCCGTAAGTTTTCCCTCTCTGAGTAGTGTTCAATGGAGGCATTTTTTCAAATTACAGAAATGCAACAAGATAATTTTTAGACCAGGAAAAACGTACCAGGAGCAAAGATCCCGGAAGGTCCAGTAAATTTCCAAGACTAACCTCCAGCATCACAATTAGATTATTTTCCTGTTCTTTTTGAATGTTTCTGTTGAGCAGTGCGTTAAACTCAAATGACAGGTTTCAGAGTAGCAGCCGTGTTAGTCTGTATCCGCAAAAAGAACAGGAGTACTTGTGGCACCTTAGAGACTAACACATTTATTTGAGCCTAAGCTTTCTTGAGCTACATCCGATGAAGTGAGCTGTAGCTCACGAAAGCTTATGCTCAAATAAATTTGTTAGTCTCTAAGGTGCCACAAGTACTCCTGTTCTTTAAACTCAAAAGTTGCTCATGCCCTGAGCTGCTCCCTAAAGGTAGATATGGGCCCCCATATGGAGAATGAGATACTATGTGGGCAGAAGGATTTGCCTGCATAGTGTTCATTGCAAGGGCAGAGCCAAAATAGCATTTTGCATTCCTTCTTCTAGTACTGTGGTAGCTGTTAGCCAACAGCAAACATATTGCCAGAACTGCTATGACTCCATTGGTTATGTTGGCACCAGATTACATTGTTGCGTAAACAAATGGCCTGATCTTGCTTTCATTGAAATCAATGGGAGTTTTGCCATTGACTTCACTGTGAACCGGGGCAGGGCCAATTATGTTTTTTGTCATGGCAAGACTCTTTATAACTTGGTGTCAGTGAATAGCTGTCAAGTTAAATTCAGCTCCATTCAAAATACAGGAAAAGTATGTTTGCCAAGTTTCTGAGAAGAAAACCGCCTAACAGCATAAATTAAAATGCTGCAGCAAGACCAAAATGTAAGCGGTTAAAATTGACTTATCTTTTTAATGAAACGAGAAGCAGTTTGAACTTTGAGAATGGAGCTGTCACAGTTAAATTATGAGACTCATCAATTTTCATTTTTCTCAAGGAGGTATAACAGAAGAATATAAATGATAGTTTATTGCTGACTTGTGAAGATGCTGAGTCAGAGGAAATGTGTTTATTTATATACCTAGAAAATATTAATAAAACATCATACCATCTCGTAGGTTTTTTCCCCTTTGTTGTTTCTAGCAGTTAAGCCTTGGCTTTGATATTAGCAGACTAAAGAGGAAGGGATGTGGGGAAGAGTGGAGAATTTTTAACGTATCAGTCAAGTCTGTATTGCTTCAGGGGTCAGTTTCTTTTTACATGCGCCAGTTTGTTGTGTACTGGACCGAGGGTTTGGACTGCCAACCTCCCATGGTGATAAACTAAGGCCCAGTCCAGCTCCCCCTGAAAGCAATGTCAAAACTTGCATTACCTTCAGTGGGAGCAGGATTGGGTTGCTGCTCTGATGTAGCCAATCTCCAGCCACTGCTTGGCTTACTCCCACGAGTAGTCACACTGAGCTCAATGGGATTGCTGATGTGAATAATGGGAGATATGGCACGTAATCTTAATTTTATCCACCAGTATGGTTTAAAAGTGTACAGTGAGAAAATTTAGCTTTGAATAAGGCAACATAATTGCAGTTGTGAGGCTTAATGACTTTGGGCTAGACTCTGCAAATTGATCCGTGCAGGTAGACCCCCCTGAACCAGCACTGAAGTCAGGGGACTGCCCACACAGATCCATTTGCACAATGCCACTGATGTTTGTCCAGGATTTTGTAGATGAAAATACTTTAAATTCTGAGTATTATTAATATCGATTATTTATACAACCAATTATCTGATCTTCATTCTATTTCTAAGTGCATGTAAATTTACATTAGGGAAGAGAATTTCTGTATGTTTACAAAAATAATAATAAGCACCTATGTACTCCATCACTTTTCTTATTCAAAGCACTGTACAAACATTAATTACACAGAGACTGTAAACTGAGTTTTCAGAATTAGAGGATAACTTCATTTTATTGAAGGGAGGTAATGAAAGAATATCTTGCATTGAGCTGAATGGCTCATATTGGCAATATCATACACATCTCTACCTTGTCTAAGACAAATATGCTTTATAGAGGATATGTCCCCACTCATCAATGTCTTATGAAACCCTGGTTATGTTTAGTGAAATAATGGGTCAAGAAAAAAATCATTGTTATAAGTGATGGTAGGCACTTTTTACTGAAATACTAGTAGTTTTATATTCTTGACATGAATAATTGGATGTGTCATATGTGAAGCTACCTAGAAATAAAATAGAGGTAATAAAATAGAAAGACGTGATAGGATGTATTTATAACATCATAAAACAAACTGGCATTTTAATGTCTCAAGCCAGCCCATTTGCTATACTTCTTTTTTGATCTTGGCCCAAAAGGTTCTGTCCCTGAGTTAAACACGTTTTGGAGATAAAGTCACACAGTGGGTAACTGATAGGGTGTGTTTCTGTTGACAGTATTCTCCTTTTAACTGGTCCCATTCTATCAGCTTAACAGGGTTGAGATTGGTGTGTGATTTTACAAAACTTTCACAGAACTACTGTGTGCAGATTATTTGTTAATCACTTTATGGTGCAAATTTCCCACACGTTTTTAGTTGATAGCAAAGGCAATTCAGATGGCAGGATGTTATATGATAGATATGAAGAAGGAGTTTAGTGTTATTTTCCGTTTTATGATTTGAGAAAACAATTAATAAGAAAGATGCTGCTGTTTGAGGCTTACTGTTTTAGCACGTTACTTAAGTGCCTTTTTTGAATCAAGGCCTAATATGGCATTGGACTAAGATAAGTTGCACTTTGTATGATTACATGATTAAAGTTGAGTTGGTGCTTCATTATCATTTTTTTCAATTGTAACTTACTATACAAGGCCCCATTTTAAGATTAATTATTCCATTTTTTTATCATTTCTTTAATTTAAAAATCTGGTGCAGTTGATTCTGTTTTTAAGAGGGACACACCTTCAGTTGCCAGCCTGTGTGGATTAATTAGCATGAACATAATCAGCTGATCCCTTTACACCTAATACCCTACAGCTAGGGTTTTGCTATTTTCAAAAAGAGACCATGGGAACTTGCTGCTCTGAGCAGCAAATCCAGAAAGGTGGCTGCACGTAGGTGTGGTGGAATTATCTGGGACGCACAGTCTGTGGCTCGCTAGACTTTTAAACTGACAACCCTGAGTCTGTAAGGTGATAGCCGACAAAGTAGCAAGGTGTTGGAGATGGTTTGTCCTCTTTAGTTTAAGTGGGCAAAGAGCTAATAAAGTGCCTCCAGCTGCCTGCTTAGAAATTTTTACTAAGTGGTATTTGAACACTACCACAATTGCCAAGCCCAAATATTCAATCATCATGAGTCAGGACCTGCCCCCAAATCAACGTTTTTTAAAAAATTAACAAATTTTGGGTTATTTCCATTTGCCTTATGTTCTTTAAGGTACACTGGGGTCACATTTGTATTCTGTTCTCTGCTAACATGAGGGCTAAAAACGTACCTTAAAAAAATGAAAGTTGAGATACTCATGTATTCCTATGACTCCAGTGGCTCAGGCTTTAAGGAAATTGTCAGGTTGGTACAAATACCTAACCTACTAGGAATAGGTGGTTTCCTCTATTTTCTGAGCTACCCAAAAATTTCTGAAGCACCTAAGCCCATCTATAATGAGTGTTTGTTTTACAAAGAAAGGATTCTGTTCTTTGTTTCATCAGGCTCTCTTTGAAGCAACGCGTTTTAAAACACTGGTGTTTCTCTGGATTTACTCCCATGTCAAAAGTGTAGAATCTGGCCCACTGTGTACAAAATGTGCTAGAGTCATTGGTGGTATATTGCTGGTATATTGCTTCTAACCAAGTTTTCCTTTTCCACAGTAGAACATCTAGATAAAAGTTTTCCCTTCCAACTAGAAGGGAGCTTGTATGCAAGAAATGCAGTCTCATTTAAATTATATCTCAGCTGGAAAGGAAGATGAATTTGTTCTATATAGCAGTCAGAGGTTCTCAGAAATATCAGTCAGTCAGTTACCAGAGTGGTAAATTAAATCTGGAGCGTGAGAGAGCTCTCTCATCACTACACATTGGTATGGAGGTTGCAGAGAGAGAGAGAGAGAGCTGTATCAAGCCTAAGTGTTTATGTGCTTGATGGAAATGTACAACTCATTTCCTTCCCTTCCATTGCTGTTATTGTCCATCACTTTAGTCCATTTTCACCTTGCTCAGAGATTCTGAATGGACCTTCCTGCTATGGCACCTAATTAATCTCTCACAAGTCTGTTCTTGCAGCCAGTCTGCCTGGGATGCCCCTATTTTAGGTCGTATGAACTCATGAACAATACTCTTCCTTCTCCTCTCCACCTCTCTGTTGTGCTGTCCCTTTCCACAAACAGATAAGATGTATTTTTCAGCTATCTTTTTGGGAAGAGTGTGATATAAATCCTCTTATTATTCTACTGTACAGAAGTATATCCCCCAAAGTGCTCTTGTGCGCGCTCACGCTCTCTCTCTCTCTTTTCTTTCTTCTTCTAATGGAACATAATGTTACATTAAGATATAAACTGGCCTAAATTTTCAAAAGTTCCAGATGGGCATTCAGCATCACCAGTCAACACCTTACATGGCTCTAAGAGAAAGTGCTGGGTACCCACCATCTGAAAATCAGTTCCCCTTCAGGCATATCAGATTGGGCACCTGAAAATCACTAGTCACTTTTGAAAACGGAGACGTACATATGCCCACATGCATGTATGTATATCTGTCCTGATGGTTAAAGCAGTGTGACCATGGGGAATATAAAACATAATAATATATATCAAACAATCATGAACATCAGACAAACTGTGCAGTAATCTCTAAAAGCCGGGAAGCTACATGTATGATATAAATAACAGATTCTTTAACTTGGATCCTTGTTACAAAATAACACATACTATACTATAAATACTATAAAATATATAGTGTGATGTAATATCTATAATAGAATAATATGTACAATATACAGTGTATTTGAAATGTATTTCCTGGGTAAAATTTCCATTTTGGAAGCAGCTACACACACACACACACACCTACACGCCTTCTTCAAAGACAGTATTGATCTTCAGATGTGAAGTAACATATATGTTTTAGCCTGGAAAATGGAAAGGAGTCTTAAGTAAGTCTGGGAACTCGCTTTTCTCTGGCGGATCAGTGCGAGACACTGGCAAGCCTCTTTAAGCTCTCGTGGTCTGCATCTGATCTCCAATGTTTTTAGTACAAAAAAACCCTGCAACAGCTCTATGAGTCTTCCCGCATCATGCAGGAATGGAAAAAAAACCACAACATCTTTAATTCCCTCTGCTAACAGCCTCCTAAAGAGAATACTGTAAGAAATTTGGTCTTTTCCAGTTGAGCCCCCGCAGTAATCTAATTTGCCAGCCCAATGTATTCAGTGGCCAGCTCAGAACTGGTGTGTTTTTAGCTATCAAACCAAATGTGCAATGAATAAAATACTGAACTAACACTGCAAATTACAGTGGGCAGTGGTGGGTTGCTGCTTTCTGTTTGTTTGCTAATTTATCTGCCCCTCTTTATTTGAGGCACTAGGAGGACATACAGGACAGAATTGATCTCATTACTAATTGTAAAATTCTGTGGGGGGTTTTGGCGGTGTAAGTTAATCCTTTTGAAATCTTACATAGTAACAAAAAGTTGGAAACTGGCTTGACAAGCAAGTAAGGATGCAACAACTCAATGTGGGCAAAAAGGAATTGTGCTTTGGGGTTTTCATAAACTCGTTATCCTCCCCATCCAAACTGTTCCAGAAGCAAGGGTGCTGGAAAAATTCCAGAGCAGAGAAGAGTAGGTTAAATGTTTTTGGTTTGGCCTCATCTATGCTTACAATTCTAATATCCCCTTCCCAGGCCATTCTCCTGACCATCACCAATCCAAATGTCAATCATTGATAAAGCAAAGTAAATAAAAAAATAAAATAAAGTCAGTATTTTGAACAGGCCTTGCACTTCTGAACTGAAACACTTATTTCACAGAATCATAGAAATTTAGGGCTGGAAGGGACCTCAAGAGATCATTGAGTCCTGTCCCCTGTGCTGAGAGAGGACCAAGTAAACCTAGACTACCCCTGACAGGTGTTTGTCCAACCTGTTCTTAAAAACTTCCAGTGATGGGGATTCCACAACCTCCCTTGGAAGTCTGTTCCAGAGCTTAACTATCCTGATAGCCAGAAAGTTTTTCCTAATATCTAACCTAAAATCTTTCTTGCTGCATATTAAGTTCATTATCAGTTGTCCTTCCTTTAGTGGACATGGAGAACAATTGATCATAGTCCTTGTGGAAAAATGCTGGCACTACTTTGATGGGTCTTGTGCTTTCTCTTCTTGGGGAGGGTTCAGGGCACCATTTCTCATCCCTGAACTGGAGTATTAACTGCCCCACTAGTGTCCTAAAGGAGGGGAGTGAAGAGAGAGGGACCTGGGCCTGCCCTCTACTCCAGGTCCCAGCCCAGGGGCCCTAGGGATAGCGGTAAACTGGGCTACTTCCCTCTCCTGCCCTTCAGCTTGTGGGGCTTCCTGCCCTCCCTCTGCACAAACCAGGTGTCCCTTTACCTTGGGTCTTGGTCGTCTTAGCCCACCGCAGCACTTTTCCAAACTCTCCACTGCTTCCCTCCAAACTGCTCTCGGCTCCAACACCAATCCACTCTGCTTCAACTCCTCCAAACGGCTCTCTGCTCCAACACCAATCCACTCTGCTTCAACTCCTTCCCTTCTCTGATTGAAGCGGGGGAGGGGGTAATCAGGTGACTGGCTTCAGGTGGTCTAATTGGCTTCAGGTGCTTTAATTAATCTATAGCAAACTTTCTTCCCTCTATAGGGAAGAAGGCTCCCTTTTAGCACTCTCCTGCTACCCTCTGGCCTGGGTTTTCCTCGCTTTTTGCCCCTGCTTTCAGCTTCCCCCCGACTGGGCCAGACGCTCTCCCCCTTTCTCCCCCCTTTTTTGTTTTGTCTTTCTGCTGTTGCTTGAGTGCTGGTTGGCTGCCGGCTGGCTGTCGGCCTCCCCCCCGCCCGCCCTTGGACGATGCTGCCGCTCCAGCTGAGGCCCCCCCCCCCGAGAGAGGGGGGGCCTGCTGACCCACTCCCCGGAGTGGGGGAGTGGAGGGACCCAGCCCCCAGACCCAGCCGTTTGCTGTTTGTTTGTGGACCTGTATCTGGCCGAGAAAGTCTCTTATCATCTGCTCTGGCATCCCTGGAATGCTACAGCTGCAAAGAAAGCCCAGAAAAGAAAGGGAAAAAGTCATCCACCGGAGGAACACCGCCCGGGGAATCTACAAAAATCGCCATGGAGGGGGCCTTAAGACTGAGTAACTTTCAAACTGTGCTCTCGTGTGGGGGGAGGCCTTGACTGTGTCTTGACTGTGTTTGTAGGGACACAGGGGGTGTGGCATGGAGCTGCCCCCCGATCCATCTGTGTCACCCACCCACACTACCATCTTCACCACTGTCCCCCTCCACCATCTTTGCTGGCTGTTTAACATCTGCCTCTGGACTCAGATGCTCGCCCTGATTCCACCATGTGGGCCAGAAGCACCAGCCAACCAAACAGGACTCTCTGTACGAGCGTACATTGGTTCATGTGCCCCCCTCCCCCCAAACTGTCCATCCCACAGCTTGTCCCTTTTTATCTGACCCCAACTCCTGTTAACCACCTGCCACCGCCCCTGCTGGGGCATCGGCAGTGGAGGGCACCGGGGTGACATCCGCCGCTCCCATGCCCATCGCCTCCCCAGACTCTAGGGGAGCCCCCCCAGCCGGCGGGAAAGGCCAGGGCAAGAAGAAGGGGAAGGGCCCCGCTAAAACCACCAGGCCCTCCATGGCAGGGGCCACCCCCACTGCTGCAGCCCCGCCACCGACCACGGCGTCCTTCCCCGCTGCCCCCTCCACCAGCTCTGCGGGTGTCCCTCCCTCAGCCCCCAGGATGTATGCCCGGGCGGCAGCAGCCCCCCCGCCTGCCGCCTCATCATCTCTCCTACCCACCACCTCCGCCACCACCAATAGCTGCCGGGGCCCCTTTCCCACCATGACAAGGAAGCACGGTGTCCGATGCCTCCTGGTGCCCGCCTCGCCCCACGTGGAGACCTACGTATGGGCGTTGGCAAGGGTGGTGGGGCCCTCGGCCATTGTGGTGGCCTCCAAAATGTACGGGAAGGTCGTCGTCTTCTTAGCATCGGAGGCTGCCGCCCAGGAAGCAGTGGAGAGGGGCCTGGCGGTGGGGTGGGTGTTTGTCCCCCTAGAGCCGCTAGAGGACCTGGGCGTCCGCCTGGTTCTGACGTCTGTCCCTCCTTTTCTCCCCAGTGCTGCCCTGTTACCCGCCCTTTCCACCCTGGAGAAACCTGTTTCTGTTATCAGCCCTCTCCCGTTGGGCTGCAAGGACCCCACCCTCCGTCACATCTTTTCCTTCCGCCGGCAAGTGCAGCTTCTACTGCCGTCGGCGGCGTGTGATGGAGAGGCGCTCGAGGGGTCCTTCCTAGTCCCCCACCAGGGGGCCCGTTACCGGGTGTACTTCTCCACGGGGGAAGCCTGGTGCAACATCTGCCGGGCGTCGGGGCATGTCCAGAGGGACTGCCCCTTAGCCCGGCAAGGAGGGGCACCTGGGATCCTCGAGACCCGGCAGGACATCGGCCCCGTCATTGCCAACGCCCCTGGTCGCCCAGTACCCGAACCTGCCCCCCTCCTCTTCGGACCATCACTACTCCCGCTCAGGCCCAAGGGGCACCTCCCCTACAATGCCCAGACGAGTGGGAGAGCCCCGCCCTTGCTGCTGACAATCTGGCGGGGCCTATGGAGGAGGGTGTGGCAGAGATACCACTAGGCATGGGAGAGAGCCTGCCCCAGGGAGAATCCTCCCTCCCTTATGCTGCCCCACCTTCCCCCCCCCCCCAAGTCCCTGAGCCATTGCCTTTACCCCCTGACACGACCCCTGCTAACCAGCCCCCAGATGATGCCATGGAGGGCTGGGCCCTAGTCCAGGGGAAGCAAGGAAAGCGGAAGTCCCAAGCTCCGCCTCATCTACCCGAAGTGGAGGCCCCCCGGAAGACCAGGAAGGGGGGCACCGATGCCAAGCCTTCGACTTTGCCCACGAGTGCGTCCCATCCACCGGTGTCAGCCGGGAAAGACGTGGCAGCACCGGAAGGTAGTGTCTCCCCTCCACGGGAGACCCTCTCCTCCGAAACCCTCAAGGAAGCCCCTTCTGTCCTGACACTACCCGAAGCCCCCGTGAACCCCGAGGCAACCGTCGTGGCGGGTGCCAGCGGGGAGAACCCCGGGGCAGCGGAAAGTGTCCTCTCCTCCATGTTCCAGGAGATTGAGGCCCTACATCTGACCCCGGTCGCCCAGGGGGAGGACGACCTTTTGCCAACAAACCTCGATCTGGGCAACCTCACTCCACCCCTCTTTTCCCCATGGTCCCTCCCCCTAACTGCTGCTTCTGCTCCCACCTCCGAGGAGCCCCTGGACTCCTCCATCTACCCAGCCGCTGATGGCACCCCGCTGACGACCACCGAGCCCGCTCACGTGACAGCCAGCGCCACGCAGCCAGGACACAAGTTGTCAGGGGCATCCCCCATTGGTGTGGAGCAATCGACTTCCCTCCCGGGCGGGGGCCCTACAGAAGATAATCCACCTCCTGACACTGTGGCCGCTAAATCCACCATAGAGCCTGCGCCCGGTGTTACTGAGAGCTCCCTCCCCACCCCCTTAACCCTCGAGCCTGATCGGGAGGCGCCACCATCCAGCTGCTTGTCTCCCGAAACCCAGAACCTCACCTCTGCCCCTGCCCCTGCCCCTACCCCTATCCAGTTTACCTCCTGCGATGTTATCGCCACCCCCAGGGCTGTCTCCTTCCCTTTTCCAACTGATGACCCCAGGGAGCGGCCTTTGCGTTCTCCTGCCCCGACCCATTGGGGCTGCTATTTTCCCTCCACTGCCCCCTATCACCCCAGGGCTTGAGGAGGGCCTAGAAGCTCCAGCCCATCAGGCACCCCGTCGGGGGTCCGCACCCTGCTTGCCCGTTTTAGTGGGCCATGGGGCTGCACCAAGGGCCCCGCCGGGGAACAACCGGGAAACCGTAACCCCATCCCCTATGAGCTGCGAGGAGAGCTGCAGAAGATTTTAGAGGATGTCCGTGGCTCCTGCAACAAGGTACAGCTTGCTCTCCAGCGATGGGGGGACTTTTCTCGAATCCTCTGGGCCACAAGGGCCCTCATGAGGGAAGGTAAAGGGACGGGGAAGCGGGATGCTGCGGCCTACTGGCGGGTCTGTGTCTTCCGTGAACAATTACTCACCTACAGGATGGGTCAAGGACTGTTGCTTGGCCCGCTGGGGGATGCAAGCATCCCTGCCAGTGAGGATCCCCCCCGGCCCTCCCCATGACACCTCTCACCATCGCAACGTTGAACACCCGGGGTAGTAGGATGGCTCTCCACAGGTCCCAGGTGCTCTCCTTCCTTCAGGAGGGAGTGTGCTCTGTGGTTTTCCTGCAGGAGACCCATACGGATCCAACTGCCGAAGACAGTTGGCGGCTGGAGTGGGGGGACAGGGTCTACTTTAGCCATTCCACGGTTCTACAGGCTGGAATGGCGACCCTGTTCTCCCCCGACCTACGGCCCGAGGTGCTAGGGGTCGCCGAGGCCGTGCCAGGTCAGCTGCTGCATCTCTGGGTCCATATAGAGGGGCTCGTGGTTAACCTCGTTAATGTCTATGCCCTGACATCGGGCCCAGAGCGGCTGCAGTTCTATCAGCAGGCGTCCGCCTTCCTTTGCACCTTAGATTCTCATGAGTGCCTGGTCCTGGGATGGGATTTTAATACCACCCTCGAGGAGCGGGACCGCTCAGGGACCGAGCAGAGCCCGGACACCGCGGACACCCTCCGGGAGGTAGTCGAACATCACTCCCTAGTGGACATCTGGCGTGATCACCACCCGGATGACACTTCCATGTTCACCTTTGTCCGGGTGGAGGCCCATCGGTCAAGCCACTCCCGGTTGGACCACATTTATTTATCATGCTTCCATCTCTCACAAGCCCACTCCTCCAGCATTCGGCCGGCCCCATTTTCTGACCATCACCTAGCCACTATGACAGCCTCCCTCTGTGCGGAGAGGCCAGGGCTGGCCTATTGGCATTTTAACAATAGCCTGTTGGAGGATGAGGGCTTCATGACGTCCTTCCGGGAACTCTGGCTGGCCTGGCAAGGGCAGCGGCGTGCCTTTCCCTCGGCGCAGCGATGGTGGGACCTGGGGAAGGTGCGCGCCCGGCTTTTCTGCTGCGACTACACCTGGGGCACCAGCCGACGGAGAAATGCGGCGATAGAGCAGTTGGAACGGGAGGTCTTAGAGCTGGAGAGGCGTCTGGCCGCCAGCCCCGAGGACCTGCTCCTCTGCGGAGTGTGCCAGGAGAAGCGGGAGGAGCTCCGGACCCTCGAGGACCTTCGGGCCCGGGGCGCCTTTGTTTGATCCCGCATCCGCCTCCTTTGGGAGATGGATCGCGGCTCCCGCTTCTTCTATGCCTTGGAGAAAATGAGGGGGGCCAAGAAACACATCACCTGCCTCCTGGCAAAAGACGGCGCCCCCCTCACGGAACCGGCGGAGATGTGCGGGAGGGCCCGAGCCTTCTTCGCAAGTCTTTTCTCCCCGGATCCGACCGACCCTAGCACTTGCAGAGTGCTCTGGGAGGAGCTCCCTACGGTCAGCGCGAGCGACCGAGACAAGCTAGAGTTCCTCTCACTCTGGCTGAGTTCTCGGAAGCTCTCCGTCGTATGCCCACTAATAAGTCTCCAGGCATGGACGGGCTGACCGTGGAGTTCTACCACGTGTTTTGGGACATCCTCGGCCCAGACCTAGTCACCGTCTGGGCCGAGTCTCTGCAGAGCGGGGTCCTCCCTCTTTCGTGCAAGCGAGCTGTGCTTGCCTTATTGCCGAAGAAGGGGGACCTCCGCAATTTACGAAATTGGCGTCCCATCTCGCTCCTCAGTACGGACTACAAAATCGTAGCGAAAGCAATCTCGATGCGGCTAGGGTCCATGCTGGTGGACGTGATCCACCCAGACCAGACCTACACCGTCCTGGACCGCAGCATCTTTGATAACCTATTTCTGGTTCGGGACCTCTTGGAACTCGGGTGTAGAGACGATCTGTCGTTCGCCCTCCTGTCCCTAGATCAGGAGAAGGCATTCGACAGGGTGGACTACGGGTACCTCCTGGGCACCCTGCAGGCGTTTGGCTTCGGAACCCAGTTTCTGGGTTTTCTCCGGGTGCTGTACGCTTCCGCAGAGTGTCTGGTTAAGCTCAACTGGACCCTGACCGAACCGGTCAGCTTCGGGCGAGGAGTACGGCAGGGGTGCCCCCTCTCGGGCCACCTGTATGCTCTGGCGATCGAGCCCTTCCTCTGTCTCCTCCGCAGGAGGTTGACAGGGTTGGTGCTGCGGGAGCCGGAGCTGCGGCTGGTCCTGTCGGCGTACGCTGATGAAGTGCTCCTTGTGGTCCAGGACCTGGGCGACTTGGCGCGGGCGGAGGCTTGCCAGGCCATCTATTCGGCAGCCTCCTCCGCCTGGGTCAACCGGGTCAAGAGCTCTGGCTTGGCAGTAGGAGACTGGTGGCAGGCGAGCTCCCTCCTACCCGTGCTTCAGACCATCCGGTGGAGCGCGAGTCCGCTGCTCTACCTCGGCATTTACCTTTCTGCCGCGCATCCCTCTCTGCCGGAGAACTGGGAAAATTTAGAGGGCGGGGTGTTAGAGCAGCTCCGGAAATGGACGGGACTACTCCAATGTCTCTCCCTCCGAGGGAGAGCACTGGTGCTTAATCAGCTAGTCCTGTCCATGCTCTGGTACCGGCTCAACACCCTGGTCCCGGCCCTGGGTTTCCTGACCAACCTCCGGACATCGATTCTGGGGTTCTTTTGGTCAGGAATGCACTGGGCCCCTGCAGGGGTTCTTCATCTACCCCTGAAGGAAGGAGGACAGGGCCTGAAGTGTCTGCACACTCAGGTCCGCGTCTTCCGCCTCCAGACCCTACAGAGGCTCCTCTATGGTGCAGGCAGTTCGGCGTGGAGCATACTCGTGCACGCCATCCTGCGCCACATCCGAGGGCTCCGATATCACCGGCAGCTCTTTTATCTCCGTCCGGGAGGTCTTCCGCGAGACCTCTCCTGGCTGCCGGTCTTCTACCAGGACCTTCTCCGGACTTGGAAACTGTTTTTAACGACCAGGTCCGTGGTGGCCACCAAGGGGGCAGATCTCCTCGCGGAGCCCGTGCTACACAACCCCCAGCTCCGTGTGCAGGTGGCGGAGTCCCGCTTGGTGCGCCAGAGCTTGATCCTGGCGGAAGTCACGAGAGTCAGAGACCTCCTGGACTACGACCAGGGAGACTGGCTGGATCCCCTGACGCTCGCTCGGAGAATGGGGCTCTCCAGACCTCGCACCCCCCCGGCGCGTACTTCAGGAGGTGAAGGCCGCTTTGCCGCCCGCTGCTCGAGCTTACCTCGACCGGGTCCTGCTCGAAGGCATGCCCTGCCCACCCTCTACTCCAGGCCCGCCGAACCTTTTAATTGGACCCCTGCCCCGTAGACCCAATCAACCACCTCACCCCTTTACTGCGAGCTGGCTGCATGAACTGCAGCCGGTATGCTTCCAAACCGCTCCAAGGAAACATCTATACACCCTCATGCTCCATACCCTTCACGCCCTCACCCTAGTGTCCCGCTCTGACACAAAGTGGCGAGACCTTCTGCCACCTTTGGAGGGTGAGCAGCCCCAGTGGGCCAGCCTATATTCCACCTTGGTTCCGAGGCCCATCGGGGACATCAGTTGGCGGCTCCTTCACGGAGCTGTAAGCATGGGCATGTACTTGGCGCATTTCAACCCCATCCCAGATACTTGTCCCTTTTGCGGTGTGAGGGAAACCCTGGTGCACGTATATTTGGAGTGCGCCAGGCTGCAGCCCCTGTTCCGGCTCCTCACAAATCTCCTATTACATTTTTGGTTGCACTTTTCCGCTCACCTTTTTATTTATGCACTCCCCATCCGTGGTCTCACAAAGTCGCAGGATCTCCTAGTTAACCTCCTCCTGGCCCTGGCTAAAACAGACATCTATGAAACCAGAGAGAGGAGGTTGGCCGATGGAGTTTCCTGTGACTGTGGGGCCGTTTTCCAATCCTCGGTCCGTTCACATATCCGGGCGGAGTTCCTCTGGGCGGCGTCCACCGACTCCCTTGATGCTTTTGAGGAGCGGTGGGCGCTGTCCGAGATTCTCTGCTCGGTGTCCCTGTCCGGGTCCCTTTGTTTGACCTTTTGATTGGGGGAGAGAGTAAGGGACCCCAGCCCCAGCCATTGCTGCTGCGGACACCACCACCTTAGAGGGGTCCTTTCACACGTGGGTGCACGTGCCCCCCCCCCAGATTGTCCACAGCCTGCCCCTCTTGTTGGATACTTTCAGAGGAGGGAATTGTTGGTGACACTGGGCGTGGCGCCATGTAACTCGAGGGGGTGGCAGACCTTGAGAGTCAATGAAGCCCCCTCACTCTGGGCCACCAGGTAACTCGGAAGGGTGGAAGACCACGAGAGTCGAGGAAGCCCCCCGCTCTGGGCCCAGGCAAGCTTGAACACTTCCCTCCCCTGAAGCTAATGAGAAAACAATTGTGATTGGTTGCTGTGTTACACATTGCATATGCTGTTGTTTTTGTTTTGTAAGTGTGTTATGCAAATAAAAACGCCTTTTTTTGCTTCGAAAAAATAAAACCACTCTCCTGCTGCCCTCTGACCATGCTGTATCACAGTCCTTTTTACAACAGCCATTAACATATATGACGATGGTTATCAGTTTCTCCTCAGTCTTCTTTTCTCAAGACTCAACATGCCTAGTGTTTTAACCTTTTGTCATTGTCTAGCCATAGTTTGTATAAATGATCTCTGGAATATTAGTAAGGTGGTAACTTATTGCTTTTGATCTTTATTCTTTTTCTCTCCAATGCAGTGGGTACTGCTCAACCTTTCAAAAGTTCAAATAACTCTACAGAAAGCATAGGGAACCTTTTGATGATGGTTGTTTTAGCCTATGCAATAAACTTTCCCCTGTGTACTAACTTCTCTGAAAATAGTAACTGAGACAATTAACTTCATTTGAAATCGGATTCTCTTTTACTGCCATTGTCTTCTAGACTGCTGATTCTCTTTAATGGCAAGAGTTATATTTCTGTCATTGTTTTCTTTTATAGTGAGAGATGCAGATACACCTTGCGTGGACATAAGGATTCGGTCAATAGTATAGAGTTTCTTCCATTCTCCAACACCATTCTCACCAGCTCTGCAGACAAGACCCTATCTCTCTGGGATGCCAGAACAGTGAGTAATATGTGGTTTTGGACTCTTTCTGAATATACGGAAGTTAGTGGCACTGTGCAAATACAATGGTTGATTAATGAAAAGAGGAGTGAAAGCTGGTGCAGAAAATCAACAAATGTGTTGTCAGGGGACTTGGTAGTAGAACACAGAGCCTTTCATCTTCAGGTATTATATACTGACCAAAAAGTTATCACCACGTAACAGCTCTTTGGGGGACCTCTGAAATGCGTTGTTCATCTAAGTACATTTGCTAATACGCAGATATCAATATCACTGTTAGCGTTAATTGTTGTCCTTATTGGCATTCTTAGCAGAAAGGCTGAGGGATGAATCCCAGCCTTATAACTGCCCCCTGCAGAATGGAGTTGAAAACAATGGTAAGGCTGTGTGTGGAAGACTGCCCTGCTACAGCGACAGTGTATTTATTCTGCAAATAGAACAGTTGTCAGTGAGCTCTGTATGGTACCTTTCATAAGCATTAAAATTGACTTTAAATTATTTATAAAGAAAATTTACCAGTGAAAAATGGTTGGGGGGTGAGGAGGAATAGAGGACACAATAGTGTGTAGGTCTAATATGTTTTCTTTTTGAGGGAATGACCTTCATAACTCACTGCTGACCTCTCATGAGTTATGGGTCATTCTCTTAAGAAAGGGAATATATCACTGTGGGTACTGGCTGAAAATATACATCTCTCCATCTCATTGTTCCCTAGCCTCACTTTTTCCTATGTGAATAAACACCTGGAATGATAGGCATTCACACAGTGTATACAGTACAGAATGATGCATGATGCTTGGTACATTACAACCTCTTGATCTCTGTTGCTTTCAATCAACACCACAATTTAAATGTCTAATCCTAATTGATAAAGAATGTAATAATAAAAGTTCACTTAGGAATAAAATAAGAGGGACAGATTTCCATCTCCCATGGTAATACTGAAAGGACTGGGCCAAAAAGCAGAGAGAACATCCATCACCATGGTATTCCTCCTACACTGTGGGAATTCTCGACTAGCCTGTTGAACTGGTATTATGGCCCCTTTGCACCACTCTAGCAGCATAAAGCAACCAAAATATCGAATATACACAGAATGTGGAAGATCATGTTGGTATGAAAAGTAATTATAAAAGTAAAGTGGGGGAGAACTATGCGAAGAAGGGAGAAAAAGTCATTGCTGTAATAGTTATGCAAATATTAGATGTGAGAGAGAAGTTCTCGTGAAGGGGACAGTGGAATACTCTGAAGTTAATTAGCCACTTTCTATTTATGGATCATAGAAACAGACAGGATAGAAGGTCATTTAATAAGAATCATGAACATTAAGCACAACAAGTTAAAATGAAGTCAGACAAGACTCATTGTTCTTAGATATGGAAGATAGTTTCTGAGGAAGTTTGATAGAAGAATGAACAACTCAAAAAGAGAGTGAATATTGAAATACAAAAATAAAGTTAAAACTTAATTGGAAAAAAGAACTTTATTTATATTAAAATACCTTTTTTTACCATAACTTAATGCCGAACACATTATCACCGAAATCTCACCAATATTGCTTTTTTCACTAACAAAATGAGAATCAGGACACTTATTTGTTCTTGAACAAAATGGGAATAAGGACAACCTAGACCAGTCAGCTTAACTTCAGTGCCCAGAAAGTTAATGGAGCAAATAATTAAGCAATCAATTTACAGACACCTAGAAGATAAGAAGGTGATAAGTAACAGCCAGCATGGATTTGTCAAGAACAAATCGTGTCAAACCAACCTAATAGCTTTCTTTGACAGGGTAACAAGCCTTGTGGATGGGGGGAAGCAGTAGATGTGGTATATCTTGACTTTAATAAGGCTTTTGATACTTTCCCACATGACTGTCTCATAAACAAACTAGGGAAATACTATCTAGATGTAGCTACTATAAGATGGGTGCATAACTGATTGGAAAACCATTCCCAGAGAGTAGTTATCAGTAGTTCACAGTCAAGCTGGAAGGGCATATCAAGTGGGGTCCCACAGGGACCAATTCTGGGTCCAGTTCTGTTCAATATCTTCAAGATTTAGCTAATGGCATAGAAAGTATGCATGTAAAGATTGCTGACAATATGTAGCTGGGAGGGGTTGCAAGTGCTTGGGAGGATAGGACTGTAATTTAAAATGATCTGGACAAACCGGAGAAATGGTCTAAAGTAAATAGGATGAAATTCAATAAGGACAAATGCAAAGTACTCCATTTAGGAAGAAACAATCAGTTGCACACATACAAAATGGGAAATGACTGCCTAGGATGGAGTACTGCAGAAGGGGATCTGGGGGTCAAAGTGAATCACAAGCTAAATATGAGGCAAAAGTGTAACACTGTTGCAAAAAAAGCAAACATTCTTGGCTGCATTAGTAGGAGTGTTGTAAGCAAGACACAAGAAGTAATTCTTCCATTCTACTCCGCACTGATTAGGCCTCAACTGGAGTATTGTGTTCTGGGCACCACATTTCAGGAAAGATGGGGACAAACTGGAGAATGTCCAGAAAAGAGCAGCAAAAATTATTAAAGGTCTAGAAAACATGACCTATGACAGAAAATTGAAAAAAAACCTGGGTTTGTTTAGTCGGGAGAAGAGAAGACTGAGGGGGGACATGATAACTATAAGGTGGATAGAAAGCTGGCTAGATTGTCAGGCTCAACGGGTAGTGATCAATGGCTCCATGTCTAGTTGGCAGCCAGTATCAAGTGGAGTGCCCCAAGGGTCGGTCCTGTGGCCGGTTTTGTTCAATATCTTCATAAATGATCTGGAGGATGGTGTGGATTGCACCCTCAGCAAGTTTGCAGATGACACTAAACTGGGAGGAGAGGTAGATACGCTGCAGAGTAGGGATAGGATACAGAGGGACCTAGACAAATTGGAGGATTGGGCTTAGGACGGAAGAATCCCATGCACCGCTACAGACTAGGAACCGAATGGCTCGGCAGCAGTTCTGCAGAAAAGGACCTAGGGGTTACAGTGGATGAGAAGCTGGATATGAGTCAACAGTGTGCTCTTGTTGCCAAGAAGGCCAATGGCATTTTGGGCTGTATAAGTAGGGGCATTGCCAACAGATCGAGGGACGTGATCGTTCCCCTCTATTCGACACTGGTGAGGCCTCATCTGGAGTACTGTGTCCAGTTTTGGGCCCCACACTACAAAAAGGATGTGGAAAAATTGGAAAGAGTCCAGCAGAGGGCAACAAAAATGATTAGGGGACTGGAACACATGACTTATGAGGAGAGGCTGAGGGAACTGGGGATGTTTAGTCTACGGAAGAGAAGAATGAGGGGGGATTTGATAGCTGCTTTCAACTACCTGAAAGGGGGTTCCAAAGAGAATGGCTCTAGACTGTTCTCAGTGGTAGCAGATGACAAAACAAGGAGTAATGGTCTCAAGTTGCAGTGGGGGAGATTTAGGTTGGATATTAGGAAAAACTTTTTCACTAGGAGGGTGGTGAAACACTGGAATGCGTTACCTAGGGAAGTGGTGGAATCTCCTTCCTTAGAATTTTTAAGGTCAGGCTTGACAAAGCCCTGGCTGGGATGATTTAATTGGGGATCGGTCCTGCTTTGAGCAGGGGGTTGGACTAGATGACCTCCTGAGGTCCCTTCCAACATTGATAGTCTATGATAACAGTTTTCAAGTACATATAAGGTTGTTACAAGGAGGAGAGAGAGAAAAATTGTTCTTCCTAACCTCTGAGGATAGGACAAGAAGCAATGGGCTTAAATTGCAGCAAGGGCAGTTTAGTTTGGACATTAAGAAAAACTTCCTAACTGTCAGGGTGCTTAAGCACTGGAATAAATTGCCCAGGGAGGTTGTGGAATCTCTGGAGATTGGAGATTTTTAAGAGCAGGTTGGACAAACACTTGTCAGGAATGGTCTAGATAATACTTAGTCCTGCCTTCAGTGCAGGGGACTGGACTAGAAGACCTCTTGAGGTCTGTTCCAGTTCTATGAGTCTATAAAAATTAGTCAGTTTCTGATACAGTGCTTACCATGGTTTGCCCTTTACTAAACTTGGAATTAAACCCTTTTCAGTATTCATTCACCTGCACTGGTTTTCAAGAATGGATAGCTTTCTACTGTAGAAAAGATCTTTGTCCAAAACACAGTATCTGTTTAAAATTGTTTTCGTGTTTATTCTACTTGTGTCCCTTGGGATATCTTGCAAATCTCAAATAAATTGCTCATATTTGGATAGCACTTAAGTGACTCATTCATCATGAACACCTTGTTTCTTTCTCAAATACTGAATGATCAGGTTATACTAATGGTCTCTTCCAGAAACACGAAAAGCAGTTTAGTCACATTAGTCAGACTGGAACAATGCATTTCCCCACCTCTCTGGGATCAATTAGTATTAAGGCATACATCTAAAAATGTTCTTTAATGAAACATGAAAATTATACACTGGTTTATTTTCCTATTAGTTGGGTTTAAAGCTTCTATTCGCATTATTAATCATATCCTGCTCTTAAATCATTAGCCTAAGTCAACTCTCTATTATAAAACATAATGGAGGCAAAGAACAGCACGTCAATTCTGTCTAAGTCAAATGGACACATCAGCTTTGAATTTTGGAGGAGAATGGAAAATAAATCTTTATAATCACAAAGCTGAACCTATAAAACATCTTGCAGAGTTTGGAAATGAATTAAATTTGCATTTTTTTTTCTGATAGCATGCATGGTTTGTTTCAACAGGTTGAAGAAATATCCATGATGCTTTCATTAAATAAGTAGTATGTTGTTTTCAGGGAAATAAGATTATGAAAGGGTAAATAAGATTTAGATGATCATGGAACTTTCCAAATGTTTTGGAAGGAAACACAACCTGTTGTTAAGTTTGAATTGGAAGCATCCTAACACTGGGCCAAATTCCCACTGGATTACAAGTGTGGGCACAATTCAGTGGTGGAATCTATTGGCAGTAAAGCTGAAGATTTTCATGCCAAGCAAAGGTGCTGAATTTTTTTCTTTCTTTTTGCCAGTTTCATAGAAATACAAGCATTCTGGTTTTTCAGCAGAATATTTTTATGCTGTCACATCAGAGTAAACATCTTCTCTTTGTGGGAATTGCAATGTGTATCGAATGTTAAATGTACGGAACATGAGAGACTCACAATCCCCTAAAGCACAGTTCACCTGCATGGTTAGTTCTGTCCAAGATAAGATGGCTGCCATTCATCTGTATTTCTCACATTCTGATGAGTAATTTCCAGTGCTAGTCAAATTTGTTTGAAGAAAATAAACACAAATCCAAATATTCAGTCATCTCAGCCTGCATGTACACTGAATTTTCAAAAAATTGGATAAAAATAAAACAAACAAAAAATCAGAACATGGATTTGTCTATATGTGTGAAGTCATATTTGATTTAGTACTGTCTGAGGCAAAACAATTGTCATATTCTGTAACTAGCGATTTCACATTCTGTAACAGGTATGTAATAGTAGTTGTCATTAAAAAGTTAACATTTACTAATAGTAACACACCGTGGTATGATCTTGCAAAAACTTACACATATGCTTAGCATTACCCATCTGAATAATTCCATTCTCTTCAGTGGGACACTCGTGTAAAATTAAATACATACGTAACTCTTTACAGAATTAGGGCCATACTGTGCTTATTTTTTATTCTAACTACAGGGAAATACTAGGTAACTCAGATATCATTCTGTAGTTATTGTTGGCAAATGTTGACTTTTCAGTGGCAACCACTGTAATTCAGTTGTGTGTAGTACAATTTATGTCATTATCCATGATTGCTTTCAGACTTTGTCACTTATTTTGCAGTGTAGTCTACCAATTTCAAACATGCTTTTTATTCTTCCATACTGTTCTGCAGCAGAATGCTAGAATAATAACACAGGTGATGCCATTTCTATCCTGCTGTGAAGCTAACGTCCCTGGAATTCAAATAGGAAGACAGCAAGCGTGTCCGATTTTTATTGTTTGGGTTAAAAATTACTTAAATATTGGTAAAATAGCTCAGCATAACAGTGGCCAAGCTTGTGTTCAAAATCTATACATCAAACCTTACCAATGACTTAATTTGTGGACTGAAGAGCACAGTTAAAAGCTGAAAGCTCTGAAGTAGTGTGGTGTCTTTGATGAATAATGCAGGCATCAATAACAGGAGAAGAGGAAGAAAACTGGATGAGCTTGTCCAAAACACTTACTCTTCTGCTTTGATAGCATCAAATAACTTCCATTAATGCTAACTCACTTTCTTAGAACCTATAGCTGGAAGGCCTAATGACCAGCTGGCCTGGCGCTCAGGTTGTGGCCTTACAGTTTCTGCTGACCTAGTCATCCCAGAGGGGACCCTGGCTGTGGCTTCATCACCCTCGCATGCTCCAGTTGCTCCCCAAGAGGTTCTGCCATTACAGAAAAGCAGGGTGGCAAGGTAGAGGGACCCAGGCCCTCCCACTCCACTGGGTCCTGACCCACGACCCTAGGGGTTTATCAAAGTGCCCAGCCCAGTCATTGAGCTATCCCAAATTTTGTTTTCCCTCTGTCACTTTGTTCCAGTCTGGAGCGCCTCAGGTTTGGGCACCATCACAGGCTTAGCAGACTCTCCTTGGTCTCTTCGTGTACTGTTCAGCCAATCTCTCTTAGGGCTTTCAACTCCCAAGAAGAGGTGGTGGGAAATCCAAGTCCCTGATCCTAGAGTAGCCCTCACAAACTGTTGCCACTCCTGGCACAGCTCTCAGCATCATCCTCCTTGCAGCTCCTTCCCCTTTTTCCTGGGTACCAGCATCCTTTTAAATTGTGTCCTGCACCTGTTGAGGGATGGTCCCTAGACCAGTACTGCCCTATTCCCTGACTTGGTTCAGTGTGGGCCCTGCATAGCCCATCAGAAACTGTCCCCTTCCATTTCAGAGTCACTGGTCTGCTTATGTTGACAGCCCCCCACCACACCACCACCCCCATCTCAGGAAAAGAAATCTGCATTTTTATGATCTTTACCATTTGTACTTGAAAGCAGTATGGTTGAGGGACATATACCACCACATGACTTGGTGGTTGTGGTCCTTCATGGATTGTAGCCATCGTAGGGACATGTGATCCATCACTAGCTGGGGTGGTTGGTCCCACAGGTAGCAATTCAAGGCATCATCAGCCCGTGTTAGCATTAGAGCCTCCCTCTCTATCACTGAATAGGCGGCTTCTCAGGGAAATAGCTACCTTCAAAGATATAGGACGGGATGCTCCTCTCCCTCTACTTCTTGTGATAGTACACATCCAAGACCAACGTCCGTCACATCCTTTTGTAAAATAAAAGGTTTTGAAGAGTCTGGATGAAATAAAAAGGGTTCCTAGACCAGCTGTTTTTTTAGCATGTGGAAGGCTTTGTCGCTGGCCTTGGTCTGCCAGATCTTCCTGAGTGAGGTACCCTTTAGTACAGAGGTGGGCAAACTTTTTGGCCTGAAGGCCACATCTGGGTGGGGAAATTGCTTGCAGGGCTGGGGCAGGGGGTTGGGGTGGGGGGTGTGGGAGGGGGTGCGGTGTGCAGGAAGGGGCTCAGGGCAAGGGGTTGGGGCAGAGGAGGGGTGCGGGACGTATGAGGGGACTCACGGAAGGGGGTTAGGGTGCAGGAGGGGTGCGGGATGCGGCAGGGGGCTCAGGGCAGGGAGCTGAGGTGCGGAGTGCAGGAGGGGTTCAGGCTCTGGCCCGGCGCTGCTTAGCTGGAGCGGCTCTGGGGTGGCAGTGGCGTGCATTGGGGCCAGGGCAGGCTCCCTGCCTGCCTGCCCCAGCCCCGGCCCTGCACTGTGCCACTCTGGGAAGCGGCCGGCACCACATCCCTGCGCGGCCCCTGGGGGTGGGGCGGGGTGCAGAGGGCTCCGCGTGTTTCCCTTGCCTGTGGGTACCTCCCCCGAAGCTCCCATTGGCCACGGTAACCCGTTCCTGGCCAATGGGAGCTTTGGGGGAGGTACCCACAGGCAAGAGCAGCGTGCGGAGCTCTCTGCCGCTCCACCCCCACCTCCACCCCTAGGGGCTGCAAGGACATGGTGTGGCCGCTTCCCGGAGCAGCACGGAGCCCCCGGTGGTGGCAATCCCGTGGGCCAGATCCAAAGCCACGAGGGGCTGGATCCGGCCCATGGGCCATAGTTTGCCCACCCCTGTTTTAGTAGCTCTGTTAAGGGTGCAGCTATTGTGGCAAAGTTGGTATGAACTGCCTATAATACCCACTAGCCACAGGAATAAGCATATTTGTTTCTTCATAGAGGGGATAGGGCATTCTGCCAAGGCTTTTATCTTCCCTACTAATGGGCATAAGCCTCCCCTGCCCACAGTGTATCCCAGGTAGCTCACTTCCTGGTTGGCTAATCAACATTTAGCCAGGTTAGCTGTCAGCTTGGCCTCTTGGAGTGCCTGTAGGAGCTCTGTGAGTTGTTTTATGGGATAGTTACAGGCCCAGCTGTAGATGACAATATTGTCAATATAAGTGGCCACGTATGTTGGCGCAATACGAGATCCATTAACCTCTGGAACATAGCCATGGCCCCAGGCAGCCGAAAGGGCATGATTCTAAACTGACGAGGACCATAAAGAAAGCTGTCTTTGTCCTGAATTTGGGGACAAGGAAGAATCTGCCAGTACCCTTTGGTTAGGTCAAGGGTGGATATGTACCTGGCAGCCTCCAGCCTCTCTAGCAATTCATTAACCTACAGCATGGGATAGGTGTCGAACTAGAATATTGCATTCATTTTTTGAAAGTCTGTGCAGGGTTCTGTTTGGGCGAGAGCTCTTGGACTTCGCCACTCATTGTGTGACTCCTCAACAACTCTCATGGCCAACATGTTCTGTAGCTCTTGTCACACAGTCGGCCACAGTTTTCTGGGTAATGGTCATAGACTTTCTGGCCAGACTCAGTCTCTATACAGTGGAACACTTGGTGCATCTGTCCTGCTGTTGCCAAAAGCATAGAGGGGGATGTGTTGATGAGTTTGTGTGTCTGTTGTTCCTGGTCAGGTTATAAGCCTTCCCCGATTGATACGGTCCCTGACTGGGGAACCATCATGGCACAGGGGCTGAGTTTGGTCTCAGAGGATAATGGAGTGATGAAGACCCCCTCTCATTCTTTCCACACTTTCCCTAAGTTGACATGATATATTTGGGTGGCTCTCCTCTTCCCAGCTGGCAAACTTTGTAGTCTACAGTCCTGACTATTCTTGCTATTTCAAAGCGCCCTTGCCAAGGGCCAACAGATTGAATTCAGAGGTAGGTAGCAGAAGTAACAGTCAGTTCCCTGGTTGGAACTCTAGGATACAGGCCCCCTTGTTATTCTTCTTCTCCTGGTCTTGTTGCACCTTCAGCAATTTCTCCAGATCCTCCCACCTGGAGTATGGGAGTGGGTGGTACAATATTGACAGGAGACACTGTGACTGTAGAAAGCAGTGATGTTGACTGAGAGCTATATACTGACCTCCAAAATAGGACCCACCAGCTGACTCATGACCAGGAGAAGCATGAGAGGAATCTGGCTGTTCACCCCAAAGAGAGGCACACCACCCCAAGAAGGAACTCCATATGAAATTGTAGGGCTAAATCACTCCCTCAGGATCCTGGCTCACAGAACGAGGAAAGTGTGCAGGGACAACATGCTTCCCTCTCTTCCATGGGCATATCTCTTTCTCTACACTGGTTAGAATGATTCATGCCGCTGAAGGCACCATGCTATACATAATAGGGCAGGACAGCCCACAAGCATGTGCTGAAGGGCCATGTTTCATTCACTTTCAGAGACAAAGAAAAAGGAAGAAATCAGAAAGTGATGAGAACTAAAGGGGGGGAGGGAAAAAGGGTGAACAGGGGTTATCTAAAACCCTTCTTCTAGTGTTTAAAAATTAGTAATAGGGTGGCCATGGGGTCAGATCTTCTTACTCCTGTATTCTCGGTCTGCTCTGGAAATAGAGGGAAGAAGATAAATAATCCATGAGAATTTAGGGGAAAGAAGAAACCCAGCCCCTCTTTTATAAGAATAGTGTTTTCTCAGAGTAGGGTGGATTGTCTCTGATAAATTTATGCTGTGTTTTTCCCATTCTTCCTCTAGTTAGGCAGCTGAAAAAAAGCAGAAACCTGTTCTGCCTGCTTTTGCCCAATTACCACTTGTTTTATAGAAAAAAGACAGAGACAAAGCCAATTGAAAATACAGAACTTAGCTGATTATTGAATATTTGTTAATATCCAGCATACATAAAACAACTCTGATCTTTGTAATTGAAAATTAAAACTATCTCCCAGCCAAGTTCTGTGCTTGAACCAGCGTCTGGGAAAATCAGTATTTTGTCCTGCTGATAGAAGAGCTCCAAATTTATAATAAAGAAATACATTTTGAGCCTGTGGACCCAGGATCATAGTCCCTCAGTTTCCAGACTAGATGGGTTAGCAAGGATGGATGTTATTTAACCATGTTACTGAAAACTTGCCTTCATGTAGTTTCCTGTTACCTAACCCAGACAACAGCACTACTGTAAATTTCAAAGGGAGGCTGCTTCCTCGCTGTGAGGGGGCACTGAGAAGAGGACATCAACTTGGGGGTACATTGACATATCTCTGCAGAATGGCTGGAATATCTTGAGACTGGACTTGGTACCAATAACGCTCCACGGTCTGTTGCATGTGCCAATTTATGCCCTTCCTTTCATCAGGAGAAAATATGATTCAGGCTAAAGGCCTGCAGCGAGACTGAGATCCGGTGGGTCCCACCGGACCTATTGCCATAATAGTAGGAATGGGATAAAATGTACTTAGTTGTGGGTGGGATTGGATGGGCAAAAAAACCAGAGTGCAGTAATTTTCAGGAAAACTCTAACATCTCCATCAGTTTGTCATAAATAGAATTTCAGCAATGTAAAACAAGCTAGAAAGAGATTTGATTTAGCAGGATTTTTACATGGTTTAAGCAAGATTTGTTTTATTCTTTTAGTGGTAAAAATTGTCTGAATTCTGTTTATAATATATTAACCAGTCTTTTTTTGTTTTGTTTTTTAATAGCATGGAGGAATCTGTCTCATTTGTGGGATCTAAGGTTTTTGAGGTAGGGAGCAGGGTAAAAAATGCAAGAAACAATGCGAAAGCCAGCGGGAATGGGTATTGTGGGACGGGACGGGAGCGGGATTAAAAAATGGAGCTCTAATTCAGGCATATAGAGGTTTTCAGGCATATAGAGGTTTTCATTTGCTTAGCAAATTAAACAGCCTGCTTGGAAAACAAAGTCTGCAAAATGTGTATAGCAGTAAACTTGCAACATGCAACATACAAGTTTTACAGAGAGTCGAATCTAGATCAGAGTTGCTGGTGCATGAAAATCAAATGTGCCAGATTGTTGGTTTTATTAGTGAGACTTCATAGTTTTTCCAGGTTACCACATTCAGTGAACAGGAACGACACACTGTTCAGGAGAAAATAAAACCATGTGCAGCAGAAAATACAGATACAAAAGGGCATGGGTCGTACAAGGAAAGACCGTGTAGAACAGCAAAACAATTATAAATACATAGAATGCTGGATAGTGTTATAGGTCTTTCTTTTTGGTAAAATGTTAGTGCTTGGGAAAGGTGCTGGATTCATAGCCCTGGAGAGTGAAGTCATTAATTTGTATACAGAACATGTGCAGCATGGTTTGCAACAAAACAAGATCCCCCTGTACTGCCTCACTAATGTGCCGCAAACATTACGGGATGTGTGTCTGTGTGTATGAGCTTTTGAGCTGTCTGCTGAGATTGCTAATTAGTGCCAATTATGACGGTGTAACGTTTTTATGGTATGGACATCTGTCCCGTCACACTGGAACTGGACTGATTCATCCTTGCATTTCGCACAGCCACATAACAAGTGCTAGATGGTAATGTATTCAAGTCACTGGGGACCTGCATTGCGTCCTAATCCTTCAACCCCCGCACAGCTCACTGACCTCAGTGTTTCTTCATATGGGCGAAGGTGTCCAGCGATGTGGTTCTCAGTGCAAGATTGAGTCATCGGATTGCAGCAGGTACCGATCGTGAAAGCCTTGACAACACAACTCTGAAAATTATGGGAGATTTCTGCAACCCTGGGATAAACAGGGTTCTGGCTGAACAGAAGAGCCATATATTTTTGAAAAAGCTACAATCCATATGTACTTTGGAACATAGTGAAGAAGGGTTGGAGGCTGGTCATTCGGCTATAAAAATCGTGAGAGGCACAAAAGAGTCTGAATTAACTGAGACTTTTAGTTGACTGAATCTTGGTTAAATTGGGTTGAAGCATGTATCCTAATTACTAATCCTACTCTTGGGGGAATTCTTCACCAAAAAATTAAAAATTCTGCGCCAAAAAATAAAAATTCTGTGCACAATATTGCATATTTTATTTGTCAAAATAACACAGTATAATCATGCCAGTTTCAGTTATTTTGATAATTTATTTCAAAATACCTGTCAGCAAGTATGTCTGTAACAATACAGGCCACAAAAAAGATTCAGGAAATATTTTTAGATCAATAGATTCCTTACTATGCATATTAATACAGAACTTTGAGTAATGATTAATTTAAAACTACAATACAGAAATGTATTCCCCACACCCCTCAGAATCAGTACAAAGGCTTGGGGGAGTTGGGTAATGAAGGAGCTGAGGGAGAGGGAAATAACTGCTGGGAAGGAGCCTGAGTATGAACTTGGCGGGTTGTTTGGTGTGGGTGTGAGAAGTATGGAACTGGAGGTTGTTTGGGGAGGGAAAGGATTGTTAGGGAACCTCCCCCATGCAGATCCTGTCAGACCCCTAGCCTCTCTTATTCATTCAGGAAAATCTGGCCCTGTCCCTAAGTGTCCTTCCACCTGCACTCAGCCACACCTCTTCCCCCATCCATCCCTGTACCCTCTTTCCTGCCCCCATGTGGCCTTGCACACCCTCCCCTTTCCCATGTGGCCCTGCACCCCTACTCAGCCACTCCCTCCCACATGTGGCTCTGCACCCCTCTCCCCATCTGCAGGTGTCCCTGCACCCCCACTCCCATTCATCCCCTGTGTGTCCACTACTAGTCCTTCTGAACTCCAGTCTGTGACCCCTCCAGCAGCCTCATGTGCCCCACACTGTCTGTTCCCCCCATATCCTGTGCCTCCTGACCTTGCCCCACAGGCAGGGTGCTGTGAGGAACCCAGATTCTTCTCTTTCCTATCCGCAGCTGATTGCTCCCACTCAGGAGCAGCTGCCCTCTGTTCTGGAGCCACAGCAGCCCCTGATAGGTGAAAGGCAAAATTGCAGCACCTCTCTGGCAGAATGTATTTTCTGCAGAGAAAAAAAAAAATCTGTGTGGGAGATGAATTTTACGCGTGCATGGTGGCACAGAATTCCCCCAGGAGTATAATCCCTAAACCATCCACCCCCTTTCTCTTGTTTTCAATGGAACACAAAGATTATCTTTTAGACTCCTCATTTTGAAATACTGATTTTGATAAAACATTTTAAATAGTTGTAATACTAACTGAGAATCTCCTACTGGCCATGTTACCTTTGGGTATTGGGAGCTTCAGGATACTATTTCCTGTGTGCTGGGATGCTGTCCTCTCTGCAAATTTATTACTACCCTCTACATTCATTTGACTTGTTGGAGTTGATGTTCATAGGCCAAGTTCAGTAAAGCTGGCACATAGACCTTAAAGTACAGCTGCCTGAGCCAGCTAAACCTAGAGCAACCAAAAGGTGACTAACCATTAGAGAAGGCAAATCAAGTGGCACTGGTGGATCTGCATCTGTGTGAATTACATCATGAGATATGCCTGAGCCAGAAAATTAAGATGCAGATTAGGATCTAGATAATAATTCCTCAAAATATTGAGGCTATTTGGAGTTGTCAGTTTGATTTGGGCCCATCTGAACTCATGAGGATTGTACTCAAGATCTGAGTGATGTACATTTTCTAAGAAAACAGGTTATTTTTAAAATCTGTGACAGTTTATGTACATTATTCAAGTCTGACCTCTCTAAAACCTGGTCAAAGATTGAAGTTTTCAGTTTTGAAGACCAAGACTTCCATAAAAGGTTTATCCTCTTACTATCATTGAAGCTTTCTGCTAGAAATAGGGTCCAATTCATAGTATGAAGAATTAACTAGTAACAAATATATTTTATTTTTTATTTTGTTCTTCGCTTGTAAATAATAGGTCTTGTGTTTTTAATCCCTGGCTTGGATGTGCAAGGGAACTTCTGAGTCACAATGAAATACGGAATAAATAACAAGCTGCTGTGAATTATTGGGTTATAATTCCATGAAGAAGTTCTGGTAGTGTCATAAACCACAAAAGCGAAGCTTTATGTTTGTATAGTCATAAGAATGACTGGCCTGAGTCAGCTGACCCGGGCCAGCTGTGGGTTCTTTATCCTTGTGCTGATGTACCCAAGGAGGTGAGTGGGTCTGGGGGCAGGGGCAGAAGGCATGGTGGAAGAATGGATTTGGGGAGAGCTGAGGAGTCAGAAGAATTAGTTGTGGATTGTCTCTCACTAGTTTTCAAGTCTGTCAATAAGGTATTTTCCAGGTTGCCTGCACCTGCTCCTGTGGTCCTGTATGTTACTTTATATTTGTGGATTTTAGTCTTGCATCGTTGCCCTGCTCAGGATCTGACCTGTGCCTTCCAACAGCTTCTCTCCTCTCTCCTTCAACTTTCCTAGCCTGCGACTTCCCATTTACCCCTGTGCTTGCCCACATATTTCCTTGGGAGCATGACTACCTGTCTACCTATTTCCCATCTAGCAAGCCATTCACTGCTGACCCTCCCCTGCTTCAAGTGCCTATGGCTTTGCTGTTGCCTTCTCCATCTCAAGGTTCCTAGTGCAGCCTCCTTCTCACCTGTTCACCAGACAAAAGCTGTGTCTCCCTCCCTGCTTTCCCTGCTACCTGTAAACTGGTGTGGCTGTCCTTCCACATCAGCCTCTAAGGAGGCCAGCCTCCTTGCAGTATGGTCTGCTAGAGTAGTCTCCAAGCGAAGAAAAATGGTGGGGGAATTAGTGGTTCTCAGTTGGACCTGGCCTTCAAGTGGGGCGTGGCCATAAACAGTCTGGGCTCTGGCCTGCAACCAGACAAAGCAGAAGAAGTTTATTTGCCCAGCATTTAAACAGGGCAGGGTAGGAAACAGTCAAGGCTCTGGACTACAGTCAGGCAGAGCGATAGCACCAGCCCAGTTGAGGGGCTCCGGCAGGGCCAGAGCACCCAGCAGAGTCTATGGAGCTCCGGCAGGAGTGTCCGAGGAGCACAGGCCTCCTGGTCTAAGGAGGGGGAATACTGCTACCTCAGTGGTGGGGTTGCAGTGGGGACTCGGGCCCACCCAACTCCACCTCATCCAGCCCAGGGCCCTAACAGTGGTGGAGTGGTCCACCACTGGGTCAGTGGGGATCTGCCCGCAACACGTTGATTTTGTATCAGGCCAGCTCTCAACCAGACTGTTATCTGGTTTCCCTGGGCTGCTTCCTATTCTCCCCCTCAGGCATACTTGCATCCAGGGGTCATCTTCAGTCTCCCCAGGGTACACCGCCAAGAGTAGCAGTAGCAGCTCCTTAGCACTGGGAATGGCAGAACTCTCAGGAAGCTCACGCAAGCCCTCAGGGCAGCTGCGGTTCTCCTTGGCGTCCTGCTCCAGCAGCAGGGAAGATGTGTCTGTCTTCTTTGGCAGCTCCTCCTTAACTGAATTGCTAGGCAGGCCTTTTATACTTCCTCTTCCTGTCCCTCTCCTCTGCTTCCAGCGTGCAGGGTGTGGTCCTCCTAGCTTCGCCCATCAGGTGGCTTGTGGCTTTCCCTCTGCGTCCACCTCTGAGGGAGGCCTTTCCTCCTCGCTACATACCACATTGACTGTTCCCTACCATTCTAGTGGCTCCTACTTCACTTCCTCTTTTTCATATATTACTAATAACAGAACAATTTCCCCTACGTGTCTGGTAGCTACTTTTGGGCCAGCCATTTCAGCCATTGAGAGTGGCTGAATCTTGTAAATCATGGCTGTGACAACTCACCTATAATTATGGATGACGGATGGTCATAGTTCAGGCATGAAGCAGCGTAAATCACAGTTTGTATCTGTGTGTGAAGCCTCCCTTTGTTGTAGCACAGATGCTGATGTAGGGTTGCATGGGGAATAGAAGTCATAGAGGGAAATGTGGGAGAAAACTGATATGTTACCAAAAGAATCAGATCTTATCAATTAAAAAGCCATTGTATTAGTTTTACATTTACTGCAGGTCATCAGAAAATACTAAAGGTAATTACAGAGCTTTTAAGAAAGGTATAATTTAAAGCGTGTTAAGCTACAGCCAGGAGACACATCTAGTTGCAGACGTCAGTACGTTTTTATGCTCTTGTGGCTTCTGACATGCAGTATCTCTAGTAGGTATTACTGGAATGTGTAATGTCAAGTTGTGCTGATATGTCACTGATTCTTTGTAAATAGAATGAGAAAAGCAAGCAGTATTCCTGTCTGGGCAGCAAATGGATTGACCTGAAGTTGAACTTTTTACCTACTGGCAGTGTATATCTGTAGTGTGTGTACATGATATATAGCAATCCCCATGAGATTAATTTTTATGTCACCAATGTCACTTTCAAGCAAAATGGGAGCAAAGTTCTTTCAAAGGCCTTGGAAAAGATCTGACTGAAAAATAACATTTTCATTGTCTTCTTGGCCCTGAAATTCTAATTAAATTATTGATTATGAAGTAGGCTGCTTTCTTAATAGTTTTTAATTTAGCAATTAAAGCAAAGTAAGTGATTAAAGATGGAAGGAATTGCAAATGCAATCTCTGAAAGGTTGCTTTTAATTTAATCACTTTATTGGAAGAAGCAAGGAAAAAAATAAATTAGTCATCAATTAGTAATTTTGTGTGTGTGTGTGTGTAAGTTTAAATATACCCATCACATTGTCGCTAGGTGCAGGTATATCAGTTAATGAAAAAAGTACAACATTTGTTATTTGTACTGTGGTAGTATCTAGAAGCCCTAATCAGGGATCAGGGTCCCATTGTGTTACACACCATACACACACAGAACAAAAAGGCAGTCCTTGCTTTTGAACAGCTTGCCGTCTAATTATGAGACAAAAGGCAACAGGTAGACACAATGAACAGGCAGGGGAAGCCCAAGGTAATAATGAAATGATTATATACAGCTTAGTAAGCAGACCTCATGGCACACCCACTGCCTAACTATTGGAGAGTTTATTTGTGGACAGTATTGCAAGGCGAGTTTTTAGGAGAGATTTGAAGGAGGACGATGAAGTGGCATTTCAGATGTTTATATGGAGCTCCTCCCACATGAGGAGCCACATGGGAGAATGCATGAATGTGCTTGCTGGAAAATTTTCTAAATGGACAATCCAGGTTGGTATTACTTGCAGAGCAGAGGTGGGAGCTGACATATCACCGTTGTTTAAGAGATAGTAGGTAGAGCGGGGATAAACAGGCAAGACAAAAACTTCCCTGCATTCAGCAATAAAACATACATCCCTCCAAAAAGTAACAAATGTCTGATTAGAGGAGGCCTGTTTGTCATTTACATGAAGTCCCTTTGCACTGCTTTGGTAGTATAAAGGGGCCTTAGTGTAAATGAGAATCATGGGTGCAGACTGTACGCCCTCCCCTGAAGTTCTTCACAGTCAGGTTCTGTCAGGCCAAGAAGGGAAATGAATCTGAGTCCAGGACACACTGTATCACAGGACTTTTAAATCTAATGACTTCTAGTTTATGTACCTCAGCTCTTCTCAACTTTTGTTGTGGTTCATGCCCCGCCTTTGGTAGTTGGTACTCAAACCATTTAGGCCATGTCTATGCTGCATCCGAGACCAAGCGTCCCAGCCTGGGTCCACAGACTTGTGCTAACATGACTCATGCTAGCGCTCTAAAGATAGTTGTGTAGATGTTACTCTGATGTTGCGGCTTAGGCTAGACTCTCAAGTCCAGCCCCTCACGCACACTCTACACACCCCACAGGTTTCAGAGCCGAAGTTCCAGCCTGAGCTGCTATGTCTACACAGCTACTGTGGAGTGCTAGTGTGAGCCCCACTAGTACAAGTCGGTGGACCCGGGCTGGGAGACTTGCTCCCAGATGCAGTGTACACATGCCCTTATAGCTCAATAGCGACATCTTAATGGCACATGGAAACAAATAGGAAGCCAGTGAAATTTTTGGCGCACTTGTGTAATTTTCCTCAATCTGGGACAGTTTGGCAAGCAGGCTCCCATATGCTGTATCAGATGTACCTTGGGAGATCCTGAAGTGTATTCCAGTAGTCCAGTCTAGAGGTGACAAAAGCATAGATGACAATGCACATCAGGGAGAAATGGTTGCACTTGCTGGTTTTAGTTTATGTAAAAAGAGTCATCTGGTATTCCAGGAGTAATTGAGGATCCAGACATAGCCCATCAGTATGATCTTTATGGACATATGGTGGTCAAACCTCTTCAGAATGGGTAGATACTATCCCCACTGTATTCAGCTGATGCTTTCCCTAGATAACGAGCATCACCCATGTCTTATCTGGATAACTTCAACTAGTTTGCTCGTATCCAAATCTCACTCTTGACAAGGCATTGAGAAAAGAGACACCTCACTGTTAAGGTATGAGGAAAGATATGTAGATCTACATATCTTCTGTGTGTTGATGGTTCTGCAACTCAGACCACCTCGCTACCTTCCCCAGTGGCTTCATAGATCCATTGAACAAAACAGATTACAGAAGGGAGCCATGCACGAAAGATTTTTGTGGTGGATTACCCTAGAGATGGTTCACCCGCGTGCACCTTGTCTCCGTTGCCAAATAATGTGAAGAGAGAGGACTAAGGAATAGCCCTACCTCCTCCCCTTCCTTTTTGGAGTGATATGCTCCAAGGGAGCAATGCCTGTGCTCCACTGAGCACACATACTGCAATTGTGACTGGCAATTACATGCTCCCCCAGGTTAGACCAATGACAGTCTCACCCACAGTGAATACAGCTATTAAGTTTTGTCTTTAGCACATCCAAAGTTTGCACTGTACCTCTAACTCAAAACCTGGACCATTATCTGACTAATCATATATTTTTCCCCATCCCAGCCAAACCTTTACCAAGCTCTTCAATTTTCAGTTTTTTAGTCATTAATTAGACCCCTGAACTTCATCAGGAAGTCTGAGGGAGGTGATGGCTGTAGCATGACTGAATTCTCAAAGAGAACCATAAAAAAGGAACATTATAAATCATTTTCCTTTCTAATAACAATAATGTTGAAAAGTAAATAATCTATTCTCAGGGAACAGGTAAATACTGAATCAAAATGTTGGTGTTTACTGAACCTGGAAACCATTTATTGCATCGTGTATAATATTACTCACTTCTAACCATTCTTGCTTAAGTAACAAAGATATTTCCACTCCAGTCTCTCATACCTTTAGTATGTGGCTTTTTAGACTTTTTGTTCGCAGATCATTGACAGAATAGGAGTAGAAACACTGTGTTGTTGGAAGCAACTTGAACTGCAAAAGAGGCAAACGTTTTCTATCTCAAGCCGTAAAAGCTTCATAGTAGGGGTCACGCTATCTGGAGAGGCTCACAGCTGTGAGTGTCTACCTCAGAGCCAACACCCCAGACTGATAGTATGGTCTATCATTAGATTTCACCAACCCAGTAACAAATATGAAATCCCACAGTACTTATAACGGAGTCACAGGCATTCCCCTGGTCACTCCAGTCTATCTTGCCCCCCAGGCAAGTGGGACTTAGTGATAAGTGGTCACTTACACCAAAAAAAATCGCAAAATATTCAGATTGCTCCCAGTCCCAAGAGACCAGTCACTTACCCCAGATCAACTTGTACCTTTGATCTCACACCAAAGACAAAGCCTGTAGTCAAATCTGTAATAAACTAAAGGCTTATTCACTAGGAAAAAGAAATGAGAGTTATTTACAGGTTAAAGCAAGCAAGCATATATACATAAATGTGTTTGCCTTTGATGCAAAAGGTGACCGAGTTATAGTAGTCTGTCAATGCAAAGAGTCTTTTGAGACTAACCCATGTCAAGCAGCTTGGGGATCTCTATGCTTATATTTAGGAATCTTTGCATTTCAGAATCCAGACAGAATCGGAGAAAGTCAGTTTCTCCTTGTCAGACATTTATATCCCCTCCACTCCAGAGATCACACTGACGGGATGGCTTCAAGTGTCAGTTTCTCCTTCCTGGAGGGAGTTAAGAAAACTCTCAGTATTACTTTATGCCACGTGCTATGGAGTTATAAGTGAGATCAATATATGCAGCATCCTACAAGCATTTTATAGAGTCTAAACACATTCTTATCAATGTAACGTCTAATATCTGTTTTGATAATGCTAACCCACAGATAAACAAGACCGGTTTCCAGATATGCATATGTCTATGTTTATGTCACGGAGGTCCTGGAAGTCACAGAATCTGTGACTTCCAGAGACCTCCATGACATTCTCTGCTTCCGACCCAGGAGTGCGTCTGGAGCTGGCAGCCAGCAGGGCCCTCGCAGGGTTTCAGCGACAGGCGACAGGTGGCCCCCTGCAAGGTTCCAGCGACAGGTGACAGACTACTGAGGGGGCCCTCCTCAGGGTTCCAGCAATGGGCAACAGCCTCGCATGGGGGGCGGGGAAGAGGGAGGGGGACACTTCAGGTGAGTAGCTGGTGGTGTCCTGTTTTCTCTCTGGGAAATATGGTCCCCGCTGCAGCTTCCAGCTGCCACGCGCGCAGAAGGGGAAGGACACAGCTCCCAGCCACCACAGTGGCAGGGGAAACCATGGAGCCGCAGCTGCAAAAGTCAGAGACAGGTCACGGCTTCTGTGAATTTTTGTTTATTGTCCGTGACCTGTCCATGACTTTTACTAAAAATAACCATGACAAAATCTTAGCCTTAGCTGTGCAGTTGTAAGTATCCAGGGAGGCTTGGGGATTTGGCATGAGCTGGCTGGCACCTGATCTACCAGCATCACACTATGGCTGGCTGAGCATTTTCATTTTTTTTTTTGATAGTTGAAACTTTCCATGGAAGACACCCGTTTTCTGAGCAGCTCTGTCCCATTGCACTAATTATTAAGAACTTCTGAAAACATGAGTTTGAAAGGGGATTAGGTCCCTATTAGTTATTTCTTATTTGTACTACAGCAGTTGTTCACACTAGGTATTATCCACACATATAGGAAAACACAGTCTCTTCCCCAGAGAGCTTACAATTTAAGGCTCCATTCCTGCAATTTATTCCTTCCGTGCAGAGGAACCCTCTTGCCATCCCTGGGGCTCCACACAGGTGCATTGAGTCAATTGCAGAATCAGAGATTAAGAAGACAAGAAACATCTGAAGGGTGGGGCAGAGGATTAAATCTACAAGCAAAAATTACCCCTATTTCCCCTTGAACTAGTCAGTTTGTTGGCTGGTTTTGTGTAGGTCTCATGAGACAAGCTAGACTTGAGGAGGGATTTGAAGGAGAGGGCTATGGCCTCTTGGATCTTCTTCAGAGACAGTGTGCCATGCATGGTTTTGGTGAATAGTGAGCAATTGCAGTGGCAATCCAAATTTATTGAGTTCTGGCCCTTGATCCAAACCAGCATTTTGCAAATGCAAGTGTGGTACAGGCAGAATTGTCATTGTTGCAGAGACTTGGAGCCAGCACTGTGCTCTGACACCCTCAAACTCAGGGCATAGAGAAGAGTTCATCAAACTTTGTGGTTTAAACACAGATTTCTCCCACCTGTGGTTATTAGATAACCACAGATCTCATTTTAATCAGTATGATGCAACATTGTTAAATATGAACACTGTTTTCAGAAGCAGCATGGCCTAGTATATAGGTCACTGGATTGGGATTTGAGAGGCCTGGCTTCCATTCCTGGCTCTGCCACTGGCTTGTGTCTGGACTAGGGTTGCCAACTTTCTGATTGTAGAAAACCGAACACCCTTGCCCCGCCTCTGCCTCGTCCCTTCCCTGACGCCCCGCCCCTTCTCCAAGGCTACACCCCCCCACTCACTCCATCCCCCCTCCCTCCGTCGCTCGCTCTCCCCCACCCTTGCTCACTCGCTCATTTTCATTGGGCTGGAGTAGGGGGTTGGGGTGCAGGAGGGGGTGAGGGCGCCAGCTGGGGATGAGGGCTCTGGGGTGGGGCCTGGGATAAGGGGTTTGGGGTGTAGGAGAGGGCCCGGGCTGGGGGTGGGGCTGAGGGGTCTGGAGTGTGGGAGGGAACTCCAGGCTGGGGCAGGTGGTTGGGGTGTGAGAGGGGTTGCGGGCTCTGGGCGGCGCTTACCTCAGATGGCTCCCGGAGGTGGCGACATCTTCCTCTGGCTCCTAGGTGCAGGGGCGGGGGCTAGGGACAAGAGGCAGAGCAGGGGCTGGAGCAACACGCAGCTGCATAGGGCACCAGGAAATTTGGTGCCCCAAATTTCCTGGTGCCCTACGCAGTTGCGTACTTTGCGTATGGGTAAGGATGGCCCTGATGGCCTAATTAATACATGTAAAGTTCTCTTTTAGAAGTCATACTTCTTCCCCACTCACTCTTTCTTCCATTCCTCCAGGATGAGGCCTGGAGTGTGTGAAATTGGTGCAAATGCCAAACCAGACTGGCTGGTAAGCATGGAAGGGGCAGGACAAAGCATACAAGGTAGCATGACTCCTGCTTCATGCAGTGGCATGCTACCGGTTTCAGGAGAGGCGTGGGGAGTAACAGAGAGCAGCTGTTCTATACAACATTATACTCTTTGAGGCCTGCAGATGTTCCATTAGAAAACCCACTGGGAGTCCATAGTGCTCAGATCAAATCTGACACCTGCTCCACAGCTTCCCGAGTAGAGGAGGTAGTGTGTAGTTGGGCCACCCACGGTAACTTGGTTTCTGAGCAAGTTACAAGGGGGAGAGCTGTCTGTGCAGATGCCTTGAGATCCCTGGATGTCCCAAGATCCTGGGGGCAACTAATAGTGGCCACCCCAATTATATACTGTAAGTACACGATGTGATTAAGAGAGAGCAACAGTATCTTTCCAAGTTTGACTTTCCAGCCACCAATAGGATTGTACTGTAAACGGTGATATTAACATGTTAACATATACTGCATACATGTTCTGGTGCCCTCTAGTTAACTGCCTAGATAACTAACATCATCACTTGCCCCAGGACTCCTTCATTTGGCTGTAACATTTCCTGAGGTGGGGGTGCAGAATTTTCTGTGTCTATTTTATCCTGTTGTGGGAGGCAATGGTAGGCTTCTTAGTTTTCATGGCACAATCAGACATCTCTCTCTCACACACACACATACACACACACACACTCACCCTCCACCCCCAAGTCAATCTCTGTATCCTTCCTGAACATACCTTACTCCCAGACATGCATACACACACAATCCAATGTAGCATCCAATTGTGAGTGCTCTAATCCCTTCATCATTGCTACCTGAAGCTGCATTGTCATCTCTCACTTCTGCATCAGTTTGAAACCTGGCGGTTTCAATTCAGCACAGCAATCTCAGAGCTCCACTTCATGAGTGCCTAGTAGGTGATTGCAGATTTAGGATGGAAGAATACGTTTGAACAGGAGAATTGCAGTATGTGGCTTGATCTCTCAAGTTCAGAACTCTGACAGTAGCTTTCTGCAGCACTACTTAAAATTAATTGTTTCAGAACTTGAAGTGTAGTGGCACAAAACACAGAAGGAATGAGACATTGCCAGAAAGGTGCCACTGCTTAATCCACTGAGACCTGACGGTTCCTGAATTGTTTAGAGCAGCTTTCAGATACAGAAAGGATCTACTGGTAAACACTGGTTTCAGATCGATGGTTTATTCAGCATTTAATTTTCTCCAAAAATATATGGATATGTATCTCATTTTTGTTTCCCTCTCTTGTGGCCCAAGCCCAGGATTTCTGCCTGCAAGGGCATTTTAGGCTAGTGTTTTGCTAATGATAGTGCTTTACATGCCAGTCTCTCACTCAGCTGATTGTTCTGTTTTGTTGTTTTGTTTTGCCCTGAAAATGTTTTGTAGAGAAGAAATAATCTTTCAAAGAGAACAGACATTTATCACACACAGATTAGAAACATTGGGACAAAACTGATATGCAAGGAGCACAATTTAACAATCTGACAAAGCCTGTGCACATGATCTTCCACTCTTGGTGACTAGAATAAATATCTGGGCCCCGATTCTCTGTTCTGGCCAAGCTACGTTCAGAACAGGAATGGGTGTTCAGGGTATGTATGCAGAGGTGATTTATAACACCTTTGGCCCTCCCTGTATTCTTAGCCCGGCTCAGGGCGTACTTTAATTTAGGCTTAGCGGCAATGATTCCAAGGTGCTGTTTTGGTAGCCATGAATATTTAGAGCGGGAAACAGTATTCCTCACTGGAATAAGGGAATGTGTGTAGGCCTAGGCACACCCCTCTGCCCCCCACACCTGCATGATCCCACTCCCAGTGCCATGGGCCTATCCATACACACTTGGAGTGGCAGAGGAACCCCACATCTCTCCTAACAGGCAAGGACAGTACAATGGGGACTCCTCCCCCCCGCCCCCGCACAAAAAATAGCAGCATTTCCTTCTGATAGGGTTGCCAGGTATACACCCAGTCAAAAAGGGACCCTGGCAGCTCCGGTCAGCACCGCCGACTGGGTCATTAAAACTGTGGTTGGCGATGCTGCAGGGCTTAGGTAGGCTGGTCCCTACCTGTCCTGGCCCCGCACTGCACCCCAGAAGCGGCCAGCAGGTCTGGATCCTAGGCATGGGGGCCATGGAGCTCTGCGTGCTGTCCCCCCCCCGAGCACCAGCTCCACACTCCCATTGGCTAGGAACCTTGGCCCCATCCCCCAGCCTGGAGCCCCCTCCTCCAGCCCAAACCCCTCATCCCCAGAGCCTGCACCCCCAGCTGGAGCCCTTACCCCCTCCTACATCCCAACTCTCTGTCCCAGCCCAGAGCCCCCACACACACCCTGAACCCCTCATTTCTGGCCCCACCCTGGAGCCCACCACCCCAGTTATAGCCCTAACCCCTTCCCGCCCCAGCCCAGTGAAAGTGAGTGGGGATGGGGGAGAGTGAGCCACCGAGGGAGGGGGAATGTAGTGAGCAGGGGCGGGGCCATGGGGTAGGAGTGGGATAGGGGGCAGGGCCTCAGGGAAAAGGCAGTACAAGGGTGTTCAGTTTTGTGCGACTAGAAAGTTGGCAACCCTACCTTCTCACTGGGGAGGCAGGGGTGGCAGCAGAGGAATCCCTACCACTTACCTCAGCGGCTGACATGTATCAGAGTGCATGCGTGGGTGGCAAGGCAGGGCCTACTACTTTCTTCTTTTCCTGCCGTGCACAGAATCCTTTGCTGGGCTGGTGCTGATGGTCCTCCTAGAGCAGTGGCTTTGGGCATTAACTCCTCATGGAACTGCATGAGGCATTCACCCCCTCAGAGACAATATTCCAGGGTGACTGCAGATGCAGGCAGGTGTCCCAAGTGCAACCACTGCAGAGACATGTTTTTAACCTTTGCTTCAGCTTCATCATCCTGATGGCTACAGGCTTGTTTTTTAAATGAAAGCTGAGAATCTGACATAATCACATGACTCCAGAAGTCAGGGTACTAGGCCCTGGCCTTTAGTGTCTGTGTCTTAATCAGGCCCTGGCAGCATCAGAGAATCGAAGGCCAGAAGGACCGCCAGGTCATCTAGTTTAACCTCCTGCACATCACAGACCACTAAACCCCACTGAGCCTTGGTCTACACTAGGAGTTGAGGTCGAATTTAGCAACATTAAATAGATTTAACCCTGCACCCATCCACACGACGAAGCCCTTTTTTTTTATTTAAAGGGCTCTTAAAATCGATTTCCTTACTCCACCCCCGACAAGGGGATTAGCACTGAAATCGGCCTTGCCAGGTCGAATTTGGGGTACTGTGGACACAATTAGACGGTATTGGCCTCAGGGAGCTATCCCAGAGTGCTCCATTGTGACTGCTCCGGACAGCACTCTCAACTCAGATGCACTGGCCAGGTGGACAGGAAAAGAACTTTTGAATTTCAATTTTCTGTTTGGCCAGCATGGCAAGCTGCAGGTGACCATGCAGAGGTCATCAGCAGAGGTGACCATGATAGAGTCCCAGAATTGCAAAAGAGCTCCAGCATGGACCGAACGGGAGGTATGGGATCTGATCGCTGTATGGGGAGAGGAATCCATGCTATCAGAACTACGTTCCAGTTTTCGAAATGCCAAAACATTTGTCAAAATCTCCCAGGGCATGAAGTACAGAGGCCATAACAGGGATCCGAAGCAGTGCCATGTGAAACTTAAGGAGCTGAGGCAAGCCTACCAGAAAACCAGAGAGGCAAACGGCTGCTCCGAGTCAGAGCGCAAAACATGCCGCTTCTATGATGAGCTGCCTGCCATTTTAGGGGGTTCAGCCACCACTACCCCAGCTGTGTTGTTTGACTCCTTCAATGGAGATGGAGGCAACACAGAAGCAGGTTTTGGGGACGAGGAAGATGATGATGATGAGGTTGTAGATAGCTCACAGCAAGCAAGCAGAGAAACTATTTTTCCCGACAGCCAGGAACTGTTTCTCACCCTGGACCTGGAGCCAGTACCCCCCGAACCCACCCAAGGCTGCCTCCTGGACCCGCCAGGTGGAGAAGGGACCTCTGGTGAGTGTGCCTTTAAAAATACTATACATGGTTTAAAAGCAAGCATGTTTAATGATTAATTTGTCCTGGCATTCGCGGCTCTCCTGGATGTACTCCCAAAGCCTTTGCAAAAGGTTTTTGGGGAGGGCAGCCTTATTCCATCCACCATGGTAGGACATTTTACCACACCAGGCCAGTAGCATGTACTCGGGAATCATTGTAGAACAAAGCATTGCAGTGTATGTTTGCTGGCATTCAAACAACATCCGTTCTTTATCTCTCTGTTATCCTCAGGAGAGTGAGACATCATTCATGGTCACCTGGTTGAAATAGGGTGTTTTTCTTAAGGGGACATTCAGAGGTGCCCATTCCTGCTGGGCTGTTTGCCTGTAGCTGAACAGAAATGTTCCCTGCTGTTAGCCACGGGGAGGGGGGAGGGATGAGGGGCTAGCCACGCGTTGGGGGGAGGCAAAATGCGACCTTGGAACAAAAGCACATGTGCTATGTATGTAATGTTAACAGCAAGGTTTACCGTGAAAGAGTGTACCTATTGTTCTATAAAATGTGTCTTTTTAAATACCACTGTCCCTTTTTTTCTCTCCACCAGCTGCATGCGTTTCAAGGATCACAGGATCTTCTCCTTCCCAGAGGCTAGCGAAGATTAGAAGGCGAAAAAAACGTAGTCGCGATGAAATGTTCTCTGAGCTCATGCTGTCCTCCCACACTGACAGAGCACAGACGAATGCATGGAGGCAGACAATGTCAGAGTGCAGGAAAGCACAAAATGACCGGGAGGAGAGGTAGCGGGCTGAAGAGCGTAAGTGGCGGGCTGAAGAGAAGGCTGAAGCTGAAAGATGGCGGCAATGTGATGAGAGTAGGCAGGATTCAATGCTGAGGCTGCTGGAGGATCAAACTAATATGGTCCAGCATATGGTTGAGCTGCAGGAAAGGCAGCAGGAGCACAGACCGCCGCTACAGCCCCTGTGTAACCAACCGTCCTCCTCCCCAAGTTCAATAGCCTCCTCACCCAGACGCCCAAGAACGCGGTGGGGGGGCCTCCAGCCACCCAGCCACTCCACCCCAGAGGACTGCCCAAGGAACAGAAGGCTGGCATTCAATAAGTTTTAAAGTTTTAAACTTTTAAAGTGCTGTGTGGCTTTGTCCTTCCCTCCTCCACCACCCCTCCTGGTGCTTCTGTCCTCCACCACTCCTCCTGGGCTACCTTGTTATCCCCCTATTTGTGTGATGAATTAATAAAGAATGCATGAATGTGAAGCAACAATGACTTTATTGCCTCTGCAAGCGGTGATCGAAGGGGAGAGGGGAGGGTGGTTAGCTTACAGGGAAGTAGAGTGAACTGGGGGTAGGGGAGGCGTTTCATCAAGGAGAAGCAAACAGAACTTTCACACCGTAGCCTGGCCAGTCATGAAACTGGTTTTCAAAGCTTCTCTGATGCGCACCGCAACCTCCTGTGCTCTTCTAACCGCCCTGGTGTCTGGCTGTGCGTAACCAGCAGCCGGCAATTTGCCTCAACCTTCCACCCCGCCATAAACGTCTCCCCCTTACTCTCACAGAGATTGTGGAGCGCACAGCAAGCAGTAATAACAGTGGGAATATTGGTTTCGCCGAGGTCTAACCGAGTCAGTAAACTGCACCAGCTCGCTTTTAAACGTCCAAATGCACATTCTACCACCATTCTGCACTTGCTCAGCCTGTAGTTGAACAGCTCCTGACTACTGTCCAGGCTGCCTGTGTATGGCTTCATGAGCCATGGCGTTAAGGGGTAGGCTGGGTCCCCAGGGATAACTATTGGCATTTCAACATCCCCAACGGTTATTTTCTGGTCTGGGAATAAAGTCGCTTCCTGGAGCTTTTGAAACAGACCAGAGTTCCTGAAGACATGAGCCTTTCCCGGCCATCCCACATTGATGTTGGTGAAACGTCCCCTGTGATCCACCAGTGCTTGCAGCACTATTGAAAAGTACCCCTTGTCGTTTATGTCCTCGCCGGCTTGGTGCTCCGGTGCCAAGATAGGGATATGGGTTCTGTCTATGGCCCCACCACAGCTAGGGAATCCCATTGCAGCAAAGCCATCCACTGTGACCTGCACATTTCCCAGGGTCACTACCCTTGATATCAGCAGATCTTTGATTGCGTTGGCTACTTGCATCACAGCAGCTCCCACAGTAGATTTGCCCACTCCAAATTGATTCTCGACTGACCGGTAGCTGTCTGACATTGCAAGCTTCCACAGGGCTATTGCCACTCGCTTCTCAACTGTGAGGGCTGCTCTCATCTTGGTATTCTTGCACCTCAGGGCAGGGGAAAATAAGTCACAAAGTTCCATGAAAGTGCCCTTACGCATGCGAAAGTTTGGCAGCCACTGGGAATCGTCCCAGACCTGCAACACTGTGTGGTCCCACCAGTCTGTGCTTGTTTCCCGAGCCCAGAATTGGCGTTCCACTGCATGAACCTGCCCCATTAGCACCATGATGCCCACATTGCCATGGCCCGTGCTTTGAGAGAAGTCTGTGTCCATGTCCTCATCACTCTTGTCACCGCGCTGACGTCGCCTACTCGCCTGGTTTTGCTTTGCCAGGTTCTGGTGCTGCATATACTGCTGGATAATGCGTGTGATGTTTAATGTGCTCCTAAATGCCAAAGTGATCTGAGCGGGCTCCATGCTTGCCGTGGTATGGCGTCTGCACAGAAAAAAGGCGCGGAATGATTGTCTGCCATTGCTCTGACGGAGCGAGGGGCGACTGACGACATGGCTTACAGGGTTGGCTTACAGGGAATTAAAATCAACAAAGAGGGTGGCTTTGTGAAAAACAGAATGGCCCCCTCAAGGACAGAACTCAAAACCTCAAGGATAGAACTCAAAACTGGGTTTAGCAGGCCGTTGATTTCATGCAGGGAGGGAGGAGAAAATGAATACAAAACAAATCTGGTCTATTTCTTGTTTTGATCCACTCCATCTATCTTTATACATCTTGATGGCAGCAGACTGTGCAGTACGACCGCTAGCCATCGTCGTCTCCTGGGTGCTCGGCAGAAGACGGAGCAGTATGACTGCTGGCCATCGTCTTCTGCTGGCTGCAGATTAAAAGACAGTGCACTGCCGGTAGGACTGAATCGCCATGAGACGAAACTTAAAAGGGAAATGACCTGGCTGAATCACACTCATGTTTGCCCAGGCGCCCCTGACCTCATCGAGGTGGTTAAAAGAGCACCCAGGACTATGTCGACGATGGCTACCAGTCATACTGCACTGTCTGCTGCCAAAAGGCAATAAACTGTTGTGTCGACGATGGCTACCAGTCATACTGCACTGTCTGCTGCCAAAAGGCAATAAACTGTTGTGTCGACGATGGCTACCAGTCATACTGCACTGTCTGCTGCCAAAAGGCAATAAACTGTTGTGTCGACGATGGCTACCAGTCATACTGCACTGTCTGCTGCCAAAAGGCAATAAACTGTTGCTGTGTAGCAATGCAGTACCATGTCTGCCAGCACCCAGGAGACATACAGTGACGGTTAGCTGAGCGGGCTCCATGCTTGCCGTGGTATGGCATCTGCACAGGTAACTCGGAAAAAAAGGCGCGAAACGATTGTCTGTCCTTGCTTTCATGGAGGGAGGGAGGGAAGGGGGGCCTGACGCTATGTACCCAGAACCACCCACAACAATGTTTTAGCCCCATCAGGCACTGGGATTTCTACCCAGAATTCAAATGGGCGGCAGAGACTGCGGGAACTGTGGGATAGCTACCCACAGTGCAATGCTCCGGAAGTCGATGGTTGTCTCGGTATTGTGGACACACTCCGCCGAGTACATGCACTTAGAGCATTTGTGTGGGGGGACACACAATCGACTGTATAAAAGCGCTTTCTACAAAACCGACTTCTATAAATTTGACCTAATTTTGTTGTGTAGACATAGCCTTAGTTGCTCTTGTATTGAGCCCAAAGAACTGGATTAGAATAAAGTATTACAGCTCTCAGGAGACTTAACAAGCAGAGAACAGGAGGCACCAAGGGCTCCAACCATACCTCTCCCTAAGTGGTCATCACCCCAGTGTGACCCGCCCTTGAAGGGTGAGAGCAAGAGTAGCATAGAGCTGCCATAGTTGGCTCTGCTGCAACATTGGGGGAAGCTCTAATTAGGCTTGTTCCCCAGTAAGCAGAACCACCGCCTCTACAGCTTCGTTACGCTGAATAGTGTAAGAGGCTATGGAGCAAGATAGAATTGGGCTGCTAGACTTAAGTAAATGACTAGATTTAGGGCCTGATGATCCAGTTGTTGCCGTTGACACACTCATTGATTTCAGTCATGTAAATTGTAATCAATGTTATTTGAAGTCAGGGTGAGTTTTGACTATGTAGGGATGGCAAGGATCAGACATTGTGAGAGAAACACACCAGGCTGTTTTACACTGAAAAGGTATTAAAGAATAATTTTGGGTTTTTTCCAAACTTGATCCCTTCCTAGAATCCTTGTTCCTCTGCAGATTTGCTTTCCATTGGATTTTGCAGTGTATTCCCTGCTCAGTTCCCTTTTAATCCTGCTATTGACAATTAACATTTTGTCAGTTCCTCCCTGAAGAAAGCAGAGACTCCAAACACGGGTTCCCCAACACCCGCCTACAGCCATAAATATAACCCACACTGACGGAGTTCACAGATGGAGTAAATTGACCATACTCAGGGAGAACGCTGCCTTTCAGAGGCTGACTGAGGACCCCCTACAGTTGATCAGTCTTAATGGCACACATACATGCCTCTATCATGCAGGTGTTTTAAGACCTGATGTCTTACATACAAATAGCTTTAGATCTTGAGGATTATATCACGCAAGAACAATAGTCCTGCTTTATACAGTACAACATGAATATGCCTCGGAGACTGACTGTATTTCTATTCTTCGGGCTTTTCTTTTGAATCTGGAAATCATGGGGTCTGTTAGTCTAAAGGATAAAAAAAGCATATTCTTGTATACGTTTTTTTTCTTCGGAATTTAGAATTTCCAGCAATGCAAGACTGGTTTTTGGTAGAAATGAGTAAGAATGGATAATGAAAATATTCTTATCAACTAAGGTATGCTTGTGCACACAGTTTTTCTGGGTATATTTTATTCTGCCTCTGGAACAGAATTCATTTGCAATAATATATTATTTTATCGTTAGTCCTATAGTGATAGAGACATTATCATTGGACACTGGATAATGACAAAAACTGAAAATAGTAAGTAGCACTGATCCAGAATGGGTTGCTTTTGTGATTATAGATCACCATTGTCAGCTATTTGATTTAGATGTACAGATTTTAAAAAGATCAACCGTACAAAACAATCTAACCAAATGAACTGGTTTACATTACTCATTAGCCCCATTTATCAGTAGTAAATGGACAAATATTCCTAATTAGCTTGGTGTCCTCATCACACACAAGGAAATGGATAATAACAGTTTTGTTTTTTTTAAATTGCCTATTTTCACATTTTTATTCCATTTTTAACCTGCCAAAAAGAAACAAATGTCTTGGTGGGGCTGTGGGGAGGATAACAAAAGTATTTACTTTTCTCTTTCTTTAGCTTCCTCTTAATTAACTTTTAATCTATGTTGTTACGCAGGGAGCAGCCCTTAATACTAAATGTGTCTAAAATGGAGAAGATAGTGAGTTAAATGATTTAGATAAACATCTGCCTAGCATAAAGGCATAACATTTACAAAATTAGGAAAAGAATGGCTGGCTGCCAGCATTTACTGACAGCAAAATCAAGATTTTGCTTTCTTTTTCTAGGAATCTTTACCCTTGTGTATATGAGATCATTCGGAATGAGCTAGGCCTCATATCCAGTAGTTTGGGTCACACGTTGGTTTTCGTAAAGGAAGTTCTCCGTATGTCACAAAGCATTTAGAGGTATTCTCAGGAATAAAGTTCAATATTTTGATCAGTTTTTGAGTAGAGATCTTTTTCTTAATCTGAGAAAAGAATTAGAAGATAGACAGTATTCTTTGAGCTTCTGCATACTGTACTGTATAATGCTAATCCATATTGGTTGTTAAAGAATTCTGTTTCGATAAATTGATCTGTTTTTAGCAATTTAGAATAATCTTATAAAGTAATGTGCTGTAAAAATGGTATTCAAACAATTGCCAGTCATTTATTTTAGCAATTTTCAGCTGTCAAAAATGGCACAATGACAAAAAGTTAAACTAAAACAAAACTTTTCTCTTAGATTTCTAATAGCCAGCTCAATCGATGCAATTGTGTTTGCATACATTTCCCCCTGTAAAATAAAGAATAGGAAAGTGGCACAAGGCTGATACCCCTAAATTCAACTATCAATTAATACTACCACATATTGTAAACTAATGCATATAGAGCAGGGATATGCAAGCATAGCTCTTGTATTGAGCATATGAATTAGGTGCATATAGGATTGTCTTCCACTACTTTGACCTCAGGATGCTGTTGTATAAGCAAGGATGCCAACATGGAAGGGTTATTTAGAGGTGAAAAATCCCCCCAACCCCATCTTATTGAGTTTGGTTGAGGTTTTGGGAGGGAGGGGATAGAGTTACAGAAAGTTCATTGCCTTAGCCAAATCTCAGCTTCACCATGTGTCGCCCAGGCTCTGCGTCGATTATACGGGGTTCACAGATCACAATACAAAACTGTTTTCCCACCGAATATCTGCAGTATGCTGCTGCATGACTCCCCTTGCTGTCACTGTGCTGGGATGAAGGCACGACTAAACTGCTCTGCTAACTGAGCTTAAATATAAGCACAGCAAGGGAGCTGAACTCAACCACCTGGTCCCTCATGCCACAAATAGTGTAGCTAATCAAAGGAACCATTGGAGGTAGCAGTTTACTGAATGATCCATATTGAATTAAGCACGGTGAGGACGCTGAGGCTGGCGGTGGCCTGTGTGAGTTTGCTACAGTGACTTTGTATCTCAGAATAGGAGCAAAGTAACATTGTTCATCTGCAGGTGGAAGATGCTGATTTTTGAGAGGGCATTTGAGCCCCTCGCACAGCCACTGCTATCCAGAGTGGAGATGTGTGAACTGTTTGGTCTGTTCTTGACCAGAAGTGGAATTCCTGAAATAGCACAAAAAGAGACGACTCTCGTGCTATTTGTGACTTGGCCAAAATCAGGAAGAACTGTGACTCTCACGAGAAAGCCTGCTGGATTCTAGTGAGATTTCCAAACTTTGGTTAAGCACCTGTATTCAGGGGTTTCTGAATAGAATAGAACATCTGAATGGTCTGAGATATCCTTGGCCTGGATACAGCAGGAACAGCCATGCTACAAATCCAATAGATAGACTGGATTTGATAAAAGCAGATCACTAATACGATGTGTCTCCTCCCCCACAAAAGGGAGTGCTTGAAGGCTGCCTGCTAATGTATGGTGTTGTAGGAATGGAGGACCGTAAAGCAACGGATAAAAAAACCTGAATCGGGCCTACTCAAAATAGCACTGGTTTCTTTCACCTTGTTGAGATCGTGTGAAGGATACTGCCATAAAACAGAAGGGCGTAGTAGTATTAGTGCAGGATTTTTCATAAAACAAAACTAAGAAGTCTCATTCTGCTAACGGAGTGTATTAGGGCCAGATTTTGAAAGGCATTCAGACACCCAAAGATGCAGATAGGCGCCTAATGGAATTTTCAAACGGTGTTTAAATCCCACTAGGTTCCTTTCCGCATCTTTAAGGAGCAGATATTTAAACGCCTAATCTATTAATTCTATATGGGTAGGCCTTCATTGACTCATAGGCCAATGGAGCCTGTGCTCTCACAGTAAATCAGGAGTAACTCCACTGAAATCATTGAAATTTGTCTAGGTTAGAGTTTGTGGTCTTATTTGATTGCCAGTTAACTCAAACTAACTAACAAGATTTTAATCGCTACTGAGGACACTAGCGATGTTTGTTCCAGGACACAAAGGCTGACATCTGTAGTATGCAAGGTCTTGGAAAAAATTTTGAAGGAGAAGGTAGTTAAGGATATTGAAGTCAATGGTAAATGGGACAAAATACAACATGGTTTTACAAAAGGTAGATCGTGCCAAACCAACCTGATCTCCTTCTTAGAGAAAGTAACAGATTTTTTAGACAAAGGAAACGCAGTGGATCTAATTTACCTAGATTTCAGTAAGGCGTTTGATACCGTGCCACATGGGGAATTATTAGTTAAATTGGATAAGATGGGGATCAATAGGAAAATTGAAAGGTGGATAAGGAATTGGTTAAAGGGGAGACTACAACGGGTCCTACTGAAAGGTGAACTGTCAGGCTGGAGGGAGGTTACCAGTGGAGTTCCTCAAGGATCAGTTTTGGGACCAATCTTATTTAATCTTTTTATTACTGACCTCGGCACAAAAAGTGGGAGTGTGCTAATAAAGTTTGCGGATGATACAAAGCTGGGAGGTATTGCCAATTTAGAGAAGGACAGAGATATCCTACAGGAGGATCTGGATGACCTTGTAAACTGGAGTAATAGTAATAGGATGAAATTTAATAGTGAGAAGTGTAAGGTCATGCATTTAGGGATTAATAACAAGAATTTCAGTTATAAGCTAGGGACGCATCAATTAGAAGTAACGGAGGAGGAAAAGGACCTCGGAGTACTGGTTGATCATAGGATGACTATGAGCCGCCAATGTGATATGGCCGTGAAAAAAGCTAATGCGGTCTTGGGATGCATCAGGAGAGGTATTTCCAGTAGGGATAAGGAGGTTTTAGTACCGTTATACAAGGCACTGGTGAGACCTCACCTGGAATACTGTGTGCAGTTCTGGTCTCCCATGTTTAAGAAGGATGAATTCAAACTGGAACAGGTACAGAGAAGGGCTACTAGGATGATCCGAGAAATGGAAAACTTGTCTTATGAAAGGAGACTCAAGGAGCTTGGCTTGTTTAGCCTAACAAAAAGAAGGTTGAGGGGAGACATGATTGCTCTCTATAAATATATCAGAGGGATAAATACCAGAGAGGGAGAGGAATTATTTAAGCTCAGTACCAATGTGGACACAAGAACAAATGGATATAAACTGGCCACCGGGAAATTTAGACTAGAAATTAGACGAAGGTTTCTAACCATCAGAGGAGTGAAGTTTTGGAATAGCCTTCCAAGGGAAGCAGTGGGGGCAAAAGATCTATCTGGCTTTAAGATTAAACTCGATAAGTTTATGGAGGAGATGGTATGATGGGATAACATGGTTTTGGTAATTAAATATTCATGGTTAATAGGCCCAATGGCCTGTGATGGGATATCAGAGGGGGTGAGATCTGAGTTACCCAGGAAAGAATTTTCTATAGTATCTGGCTGATGAATCTTGCCCATATGCTCAGGGTTTAGCTGATGGCCATATTTGGGTCGGGAAGAAATTTTCCTCCAGGGCAGATTGGAAGAGGCCCTGGAGGTTTTTCGCCTTCCTCTGTAGCATGGGGCACGGGTCACTTGCTGGAGGATTCTCTGCTCCTTGAAGTCTTTAAACTACGATTTGAGGACTTCAGTAGCACAGATATAGGTGTGAGGGTTTTTTTGTAGGAGTGGTGGGTGAAATTCTGTGGCCTGCGTTGTGCAGGAGGTCAGACTAGATGATCATAATGGTCCCTTCTGACCTAAATATCTATGAAGCTATGAATACAGGTGTCTGTCTTTCTCATGGACCTGCAAAAGAGGACACAGGAAGGAAAGGAAGTGGCCACTTTTAAAAGACCTGGGCCCTTGGTGCTATATGCCCAGGCAGGTGAAGAGAGAGGAAATAGTACTAAGGCTGAGTATAAGCTGTGAAAAGGCCAGCAGCAGTATAGTCCTCAGTGGCAGAGAGCGCCTGTGGAAATGCAATGTAAGGGCGAGCCCTAGGCTAAACTCCACTGGAATGTTTTGGACTGTCTAGGCCGGCATTTACAGTTGTGTTAGTTATTTCAAGTTCATTGGCAATTCCATCGTTATCCTCTCTCATGATTTGTATTGCAGTCTTGCACAATTTGGTGTTGTACTAAAAAGCTAAAAAAACTTGCTAGCCCTCATGGTTGTGGCAAAAGCTTGGCAATGTGACCAGAGTGCACCCAAAAGGCTTAAAAACTAGAAGGTAAATAAAAATGACCCCCAAATTATGTTTTAAAATATATCTGTTTTGGGGAGAGGGGGCACCATGGTTTTGGAACATGTGAAGTTGACAATAGTCTAGACAAATCCCCAGTGTAAAACTGGTGTAAGTGAAATAGGAATTGGGCCTAGTCTAGACAAATCCCCAGTGTAAAACTGGTGTAAGTGAAATAGGAATTGGGCCTAGACTTTCAGCACTGCTGTGTCATGGAAGCTCTGAAGTGAAACCCCACCAGTTCTTGCTGTACAGAGAATAGCATTGTAGGAAGAGGAAGTGAGGACACTGAAAGGAGACAGCTAGATGGTCAAGAAGCTTCAAATGGGCCTTATATACTATTCTATGTAGGTTTTTATACACACTCAGAAGCATAGTATCTGAGCACTGTTGTGCAGAGCATTAAGCAGCGTAACTGACATGTTCCTCTCCCCTAGTGTTATACTCCCAATTTTTAGAGGTCTGAGTGGGAGAGAGGGAAGGAAGAAGAAAAGAGATTGTGGAATGGAAAGACCTGATAGTTGTCTGAAATGTTTCACATTAATCTCAGGTGAATATGGATGGTGAGGAGAACAGTGAATTAGCAGAGGGAAGAGGTAAAAAAAACCTTGGTAAAGGGATAACATCAAGTATAAAAGGGAAATACAAATTCAAGAATGAAAGTAAAAATGGCAAAGTTAAGCAAAATAGCAGGTGAGTGAGGAAAAGGGGAAGTGAAAGAGGTGAAGGGAAAAAGAAGACAAAAATTGGAACATGATTTTTATTTTCTGTTTGCTACTAAGAAACCGAATAAAAGGCTCTGTAATAATGATTGATTCGTAATCTCTAGGGTCATCACCCTGACCCCCAATGCCACTGGAGGCCATCTTCAGACAAACCGTTGAAAAGTCTGAGTGAAGCAAAGAAGTTTTGCCTGGCAGAAAGAGGAACTGGTAATCAATTTCCTTCCTGCCAGGCAAGACTGCTTTGCTCTATTCGCATTCACTCCTCAATATCCTATCCACAGAAAGCTTCCAGACAGTACCCAGGGAGGGAGCACACTGATACCTGGGACTACAAATCAGTCACTTTGATTGTCGCCAGAGCCTGAAGCTGAACCCTGATGACACACAGTGCAATTCTTTTGTTCAATAGTTTAGTTGTTTCTGAGGGAGTATGAAGAGCCCTACAATTATTCTTTCACGACGCATTGTTATCCTGTAGCCGTTGCTGTAATGCATAGTGGGAGAGAATTCACACCAAGGGTGCTGAAAATAATAATTGTGCTCATGGCCCTCTTCTGCTGCACAGGGTTTTGTGTTTGTTCAGGAGCAGAGGGTCAGTGAGATTCACTGCAGAAGGGCAGAGGGTCTCATTTGGGAGGCTGCGCTCTCCCATGCACAGTAGGACACAGACGTCACGTGTGTATCCAAGGAGCGCAAGTCCTGTGCAGACAGAATGCTGAGAACAAAGGTGTGTGCCCTGGGCATGGAGCTACAAACAGAAAGCAGGGGGCGGAAAGCCTTTGAAAAAAGTCCCGGACCCTTGCTGTTGTGAGTCAAATAGAAGAGGGGGGCAATACTAGGTGTGATGTATAAGCTGTGCAAAGGCCTAGCAGCAGCATAGTCCTCGGGGATAGAGGGAGTCTGTGAAAAAGCAGCATAAAGAGAAAGATGAAAAAAAATCTTAGAATACTGGGAAGAAAGTATGGGACAGAATTTGGTGTCTCCTCCCCCAGCTTGCTGGCACCTGTGAAAAAGGAAAAAGACCATCAAAGGTGAGTTTTCCCCTCTGGGTGGAAGCAGAGGACAGACAACAACTTGCTGCAGCTGGTGGAATATTTGGGGTGTTCATCAGTACAACTATTCAAATCTGCTCAGTTTCACTGGTAGCGTTTTAGGGGCATGAGGACTTGGGCAAATGACTGGTTGGATCCAGGGTCCTGTGTGAACTTAACCTAGCTATGGAGTCGATCACACCTTTTAACACATGTTAATCAGAAACCGTGGCCCTGCAGCAGAGTAGGCTGGAATGGGGAAAAGGAGGCCAGTGCTGTTAGCATATATATTTTTAACAGTCCTCAGCACAGGGCAAGGACTGTCTCAGAGCTTTTACGGGATACAAAAGAGCTAAATAAAAATGGAAAAGAGAAATTATTAAAACTGTCCCTTGATAACTAAATGGTTGATCATAAATTGGAGTGTCTATGCAAATGAAGTAAATAATTAAAAACTCCAAGAACAGCATTGACTAGGTGGTTGATGGCTGGCAATTATAAAAGCTGAATTTTTAATATGCGTACATCTAAGGAGGCAGTAAAAATTAGCTGCCAGACTAATGGACTTGCCTTTCTTTCAAGGCAGAATTTTAATGAGAGCATTATTTATAGCAGAGCCCAAGAACGAGTGTACTCTTGCTTAGTCTCTCTTTTTTGTGTGTGTTCCCTGACACCTTATTCATTAAACTATGATCTTCTTTAGAGAAGAAAAATACTTTACACAGTGAGGAGCAAAGGTCACCTTGACCTCTGTAATTAGTCATGGTTCATATATTGTAAAGAGAGTTCCTTCTTTGAACAAATAATGTTTATAAAAGCCAGTTTGCAATATGTACTCATTTCATGCTGCTTCCCAGGTCACTGGCATGCAAAGTTAGCTGAAGTGAAAATGAAGATAATGGGGTTCTTTATAGTACAATACTCCTTGTGCCACTGTGTCCTGTATGGTAGGTGGCTTTACATCCTTGGGGACTATACTGGCCATTTGATGCATCAGGGGTGGTCTGAGCATGGCATTAGGAGACACAAACTCCTGAATTCTAATTCCAGCTTAGATATTGGGCCTGATCCGACGTTGTCCTTATTCTGCTTTACACCAGGTAGCCCCACACAAAGATGCCACAGGGAAGGATTACCTGGGGACCCCTATGCCCAGATGCAAAGCCACGTCATCAGTTCTGCACCACCTTCATAGCAGCCTGTAGTGCAGGTGGCAGACACCAAGTGATTCTATCTCCAGCAAAACCGCGTGGTTCATTAAAGCAGGGGCACAAGCCTAACAGAGCTGGTCAAATGCATTTTCCCCATTCGAAGTTTTGCCTCATTCCCTGATTGAATGGTAAGAGAGGACCATTCTCATTTTTATTGGATGGTTTCAAATTTTTCGCAGAAGTTTAGTTCACTGCCTGATTGATCCAGTCCAGCATCTCCAAGAAAAGGACCCAAGCTGGACTAATCAGCACAAACGAGAAAAAATGGTCTGTCTCCTTCAGCACATCACTTCCCAAGAACTGAAAATTCCCAGAAGATTGAGGTCCTGGACCGGTCACCTGGGAATGCTCCTGATCACATCAAGTACCTAGCTTGGATAGGCACATTTAACTGTCCCTTTGTATTTTCTAGCAATTCGGGTTGCCCACTAGTGCACTAGGAAAAGACTAGTCATGTCCATTCTTCAATCCACCTGTGTTTGCGGTGTCAATTCCTACTGATGGCTGAGCAAAGACCTGATGATAAGTAACACCCAGACTTTCTTTTGAGTGATGACCCAAATCAGTCAAGCTGACTACTTCTTGAAACGGGGTACCTAATTAGTCGGGAAATATATATGTTTGTGTGTGCGCTGTAAAAATTGTCACACAGTTACAGTGTGTGTCCTTGTCCTGTAACAAGTTGCAATCAAAATTTTTGTAAAGTAGCTTTGACACTGAACAAGTCACCAAGGCTAACTAAGATTGTGAAACACTGTACATATGTCTACCCTAGTTAATAGTTTCATACTGACCTTCAAATTGTAGGTGTGTACAGACATAAAACGAGACCAAGTGTGCGAGCCTCTTGAGCTGCACTTAGTCTGTATAGTTGTTATAAATGTAGGAGTTACATTAGGTAGTTAGAGCGTTAATCAGATCCCAGGCTAATATAGTTGGCTGGGAAGTGGGTGTAAAGGGTTGGCTAGTGTAGATCCATTGGGAAGGAGACCATGGTGAATTGGCATGTAAGCAGTTGACCAAATTGTCTTATGCTTTAGTTGTATTTTTTCCTCTGTTGTGCTACCAACACCAGACTTGATAACCAACTGGCAAAAGTAAGGCCCTATTCTGAGGGTCTCTTAGTCAAAAATCTAAATGAAGTCACCTTTTCAGGATAATGATTAAGTATAAGTGTTATTTTCTACTGTGGTTGTATTATTTATTCTGAAAACTTGGATGGCTACCGTATTTATCAACTTTCCAGTTTATGTTGGAAAAATCATAGTCCAGTACTATGTTTGCCCTCTTGTATCCTCTACTCTCTGTTGCTGTTGTTAAGAATAATTCATAAAACTCTATAAAATTTAATTAAACTCTTGAGTCCTTTTTCTTTAGTTAAGCAATCAAAATTCAAAGAACCCTAAGAAAGGTGGTACAGGTAATCAGCTAAGTAGTTTTCTTGACTAAGGTTTGTCTTATGCCATATCCTTCTTATAATGACAGGTTTCAGAGTGGTAGGCACGTTAGTCTGTATCAGCAAAAACAACGAGGAGTCCTTGTGGCACCTTACAGACTAACAAATTTATTTGGGCACAAGCTTTCGTGGGCTAGAACCCACTTGGATGGGTCATTACAAAAACTGATTTTACCATACTAATTTCCCCCTACTGTTACTCACACCTTCTTGTCAACTGTTTGAAATGGGCCACCCTCATTACCACTACAAAAGTGATTTTTCCTCCCTTGGTATTCTACTGTTAATTGAATTGGCTCGTTAGATTGATCCCCCCCACCCCCACTTGGTAAGGCAACGCCCATCTTTTCATATACTATGTATATATATACCTCCTACTGTATTTTCCACTCCCTGCATCTGATGAAGTGGGTTCTAGCCCATGAAAGCTTATGCCCAAATAAATGTGTTAGTCTCTAAGGTGCCACAAGGACTCCTCCTTACAATGTTATCATGTTCATGGTTTTGATTCATGGGCTCATTCTTCCTATTTGCACAACTGCACTCTGAGGAGAAGAAAGGACTTTGGAGGCAGTTATTAACAGTATGTAACGTTCCTGAACAAAACCAAACACCCTTGCCAAGCCCCTTCTCCAAGGCCCCACCCCGCTCACTCCGCCCCCACCCCGTCTCTCACTCTCCTCCACCCACCCTCACTCGCTCATTTGCACCGGCCTGGGGAGGGTTCCTTTTCGACCGGGTGTTCTGGCTGAAAACCAGACACATGGCAACCCTACAGGAGATACAGGCTGGGTTTGAGATATTGAGTCCAAGAGCTGAAGAGGATTCAAAAAAGACCTGGTCAATAGTAAGGGGTTATAAAAAAAAATGGTGTGGAAGAGATATGAATTCTTGTGCTTCCAAGCATAAGTCAACCTGAAAGAATGGGGTCTAGGAAGAAACGTACTAAGGGCAGGTTATTCCAATCTGCTTGTTCTATAACTTGTAATTTCCTGTCTCTGATGCTTCAGCGGGTACTATACTATCTGGGTGTGATCTGATATAGCAATTCCTGTGTTCTGGGAGATTTCCACTGGTCTCACAGGCGAATGGTCTCAGAGTCCATGTTAAAACATATCGTTTGGGGATATAATAGTTCAGAAGCCTGGTACTAGAATGTGGTGTCTTTCATGTCTACATCAATGGTTCAAATCCGGGCAAGGTCATCAGTGACCAAAAGCTGTTACTATCTGATGTTTTGTGGCCTACATGAAATGAATTGCTGGTCTCATCCTCTTTTAGGAAAAATGTCCATATTACAAATACAGTCTCCATAACTGGCATTTCCACAGAATGGCTAAAAAGTGAATAATTAAAAAAAATACTCCCTTTTCCCCAGAGGTGGTCCCTACAAGTCAGGGTTGGACAGCATCTAGTAGCTGTAGCTGTGCTATGCCTCTCCAATGGATAGAAAGAAAACGTCTTCACTTAGAAAGTAGGTAGAGTTTACCTTCCAGCTTCTCCTTTTGGCTGTGAGGAGCTTGGGTTTGCATTGATTATGTGAAAATGCACTTTTTGTTTGACAGGGAATTCTACTGACACTCAGGGTATGTCTACACTGCAGTTTGGGACAGCATGTGTAGGCATGCCTGAGCTAGATTTTATGGAGCTAGCTCTCTAGCTTATTCCTTCACTCTCCCCCTTCCCTGGTCCTTCTCGCATGAACAGAGAGCAACAATACCCGAAGTCCGAAGGTGCAAACAATTCGATGTTTATTGGGGTGAAAGCTTATTCCTTCACTCTCCCACTTCCCTGGTCGTTCTCGCATGAACAGAGAGCAACAATACCCAAAGTCCAAAGGTGCAAACAATTCGATGTTTATTGGGGTGAACTTCCAGCAAGCTTAAATCCAAGTTCCTTTTTCCTTATTTTTGAATCCCAACTTACTTCCTCTTTGCCCCTAATTTATATGGTAATATTCTTAGCTATACCTTAACCAATCATTCTACTGAAAATTACCTAACCAATCCTAATATATTGTAACATGATTAGCTAACCAATTATATCCCACCACCTTAATTAGTTTACACCCAGCAAAATTAATTATACAGCAGACAGAAACAATCACAGAACCAGACAGAGACCATGCAAATAAACAATAGCAAAGTGGGAACTATAATGACAAAACAATACAGAAGTAAGGATTTCACAAGTACCTTTATAAAGACATAAGGGTTTCCCAGCTGTGTCTATTGATAAGTGAGTTCTTACCAGACAGAAAACTATCAACCTAAATTTCCTTTTACATCTTCTAGGCTCTTCCCTTTCCCTGGAGGTGATAGATCAGATCACCTTGCTAACAGCCCCAGATCGACTCGTTTGGGATGTGAGGATGTGACCATTCGCTTCCCAGCTTATTGCTGCCTCTGCTGCTTAGCCAAAGGCATTGGCCTAAGAACAAGGCCTCAGACTGTCACAGTGAGAGAAGGTCCTTACACAGATTCTTTCTTTTATACCTCTGTAACTGGCTAAATGATAATATATACCTAAATTCTTAAAGTATAGGCCTTTACAGGCAGGCCTGAATGTCTATATCCTAACAGCTCACTAAAAACAGTAGGGTAGCTATGGCAGCACAGGCTAACTTCCATAGTACATACCTAGAGTCCTGGCTGGGCATTGTAGTTCAGAGGCTAGCCCATAGGACACTGCTATTTTTAGCAAGCTGGCTCAGGTAGGCTTACACATGCTTCACGGTTGCCTCCCAGTTGTTGTGTAAAAATAACCTTAGTGGGATTTGGGCTTCCTAGGTCTCTAGGCACCTTTGAAAATCCCAGCCATATATTCTCATGTAATAAAGGCCAGAAAGTGCCAAAGTCTCTAATTACAAACAATAACTTACAATAGAAAATGAGACTGTAATAGGAGCACCCATCCGGCACAAGGTTGTTCCAAATGCTTGCAACCTTTCAGGAGGCAGGAATTCCCTCAGGGATTGCTCCAACACAGAGAAATGTCCCGGTGCTCTCTTAGCACGTCCAGAATCCTGGTGTCATTGCGAAGAACAGCCAGTTGAAGACTGGCACAAATCCAAGATGCCTAAAAAAAATTCTCCCTCCATCAGTCACAAAGAGGCTCCACAACCCCTCCAGCCATGGCTCATTAGTCCCGGATTAAGGCACTTTCTTCCCTTTGGGCAGGAACTGATCCTTAGATGTGATGCAGGCTCATGGGTACCATGCACTCATGCTGCTCCTTGGGCCTGTCCCCTAAAGCCAGATCTTAGATTCCGTTTAGGCTTGATATGCCCCTTTGTGCCCTCTCCAGCAGCCTTTAAAGTCCCTTCTCAAATTCCATCCTCATTATCCAATTGGAAACAGCTGGCAGCTGGATTTCCTTCTAGCTGTCTAGCCAGTCTGTCTACCAGCTCTGTGGTAGGCAGAAAGGCCAGCTTCTTTTGTCTGCTCATTGTCTAGCCCCTCATGACTCTGGGGGCAGCACCAGTCTTCTCAGCACTGCTTCTGATCTGTGGAATGGGGACTGTACATGCTATTTGTGAAATCTTGTTTTTTTTCTGCTCTGATCTCTTTATCTCAAAAAGCAGGAACCTACAGTGGTTGCCTGTGTTTTTTCTATGTGATTTTATTTTCCCAGAACATTTAAAAGTGTCTAGTATGGTATCACAGAAGAATCAAAGGTGGAAAACCTCCGCTTTTGCCCTCTGAGCTATCCAAGGCCACCCATTTACAATACAAGAAAAGAAAATAGAGACATCGATTTTAGAATGGGGCAGGTGGCAAACAGAAGCATTTCACATTTTCCCCACTGCATAAAACCCCTATGCCCTCAATAACAAGTCAATACTGAACAATGGCGAGTGATTCTCTGGATTGTGAAGTCTTAAGAGTTCACTCTGGAGGCAGGAGAATAGTGGAGTGGGGAGGGGAAAAAAGGAAGATGATTTTTACAAGAACTCAGCTCTGGCTCTTCCTACCTTTTTCTCGGAACAAATTCAGGTGGGATTTTAGGCTTTAATTTTCATTCTTAAGGTATCAAAATACAGACATTTGTTTCCCCCCTTGCTGCTTTTTATTCCCCACTAGCCTCTTCTCCCTTCATGTGGATGTAGGCTGTTGGGTTCTTCATGGTCTTGTTTGCTTCATGTTTAATTTCCTAGGGCTTTGCCATAATGCCTTGGCTTTTCAACGTAGGAGGCTTCCATTTCCGGTGGGTGGAGGGGGCTGACCATGCCCTGATATCAACTTCTAATTGACAATGCGCTGTGTTAGAAACCAGTCCGTTCAATCACTGCGCTGAAGAAGGGCAGGTTTTCACCAAAAGAAGCTCCCAGAGGGATCACATACTTTGAAGGAAATGCATTAATTAAAGCACTCAGAAAAATAGTGGGTGAAGAAGTGCTTAACATTTCAGCTAGATTTTATGCTACATTGAGCATTTTTTTCACCTCGATCTCCAAATGGTTGACAGAAATGCAGTTTTGAAAGCCTTAGTACACACTGGTGGCAGAACTTGATCGTTTCCTCTGCCGTTCCCTTTTGAAAGAACAACAGAAACAGGATGCAGTTATCTTACCCACAGCTGAAGCTGTTCAGAGCCCAGGCAGACTAACATTAATAAATGAGGATAATTAGCCTTGATTTGCATATTAAAATGGTCTTAATTAAACACAAATTCTGTAAACATTTTAAAGGCTGTAATCGATCTTTTGCAGGCTTTCTTGGTTATTTATATGATCTAATAAAGACTAGAGGCTTTGTTAATGAGACCTCTATTTCCTAACTTGTATGTGTCAATGAGATTATTGCGCTAACAATTTTGGAGCTGGCTGCCTTTAATAACTCTCAAAACCCTAAGGCTGAAATTCTTTTGTCCGCAGACTACATAAAATGATAGATCTACTATAATGTGAGTTTGCTGTGTGTATTTTCTGTTTTCCATTACATACTGTAAGGAACTGTCCAGCAATCCTCACTCAGGCAGAACTCCCACTCAGTCCCTGGGAGCTTTGCCTGAATAAGGACTGCAGGATCAGGCCAATATTGTCATTTTGCAATATTAAAATAATGCAACTAATATTTTATACAGTGTACGACAGAAGCAGAATAGATTTGGTCAGAGACTCCCACCCAAATGTCCAAAAAACTCAGATTTCAAAAATAAACTTTTCTTTCCATATATATACAGTGACATATGGTTGTTTCAAATTGCAGTACATCCATGCACAGTAGGAAATGTTTAGTGTGCGGCAACAGGGTCCACGCGGATACTTAGTGTGCAGCATGCTGGAACGCTGTAGATATTCACCCCAGCTTGCAGCTTGGCAAGTGCTGATGCAGACATGCCCTCCAATTAACTTGAAGTCATGCTGCAATTTCACTACTGAACTGTGAAAATGCTTCAAGGAGTGTTACTCTTCTCAGTGTTTGTTTGCTATACTAGCATCTTGGGAACACTGCTGTCGAATAGGTGGCGTTCGTGGGCCCATCAGTGCTTGTTCTCTTCAGGTGCTAAATGGGTTTTGGAGAACTCATTTTTGTCTTGACAACTTTGTCTGTAACAGGCAAGAAATCTTTCAGGAGAAAGTGCTTCTGGTCAGCTTTTATTTTTTGACATCTCATTTTATTAATGGCCTCTTATCCCGTTATTTGTTTAACGTTAATCAAAAGCAACTGGCATTGATATTTTCTTTGCCATGGGATGTGCCCATGTGATGGGGTAGACTAGGCCCAGTGACCCCTGCTGGAGGCCTCACGGTCCTGCCACACCCCCTCGCAGAGAGGAGCAGAAGAGAAGTCCTCCAGGTAACCTAGAGTGGTTGTGGGGAAGCAGCCAATGAGAGAGGTTGCAGGGAGTAGCCGGTCAGGGCCCAGCGGGGCTATATAAAAGGAGCTGCAGAATAGAGCAGCAGTTAGTTTCTGTCTGGAGCTGGAAGGGAGAGGGCTGGATTGCCGGCTGAAAGAGCAGCAGACCACAGAATCCTCAGTGTGAGCAGGGACCAGGGGAGCAAAGAGAGCTCCTGGCTGGCTGCTGGGACTGGAGTTGCTGACAGGGAGTGGGTAGGGCTGACAGGCGTCCGGTTTTCAGCTCCTAGGCGGGGGGCCACGGGGTCTGCACGCTGCCCCCACCCCAAGCACCAGCTCCGTACTCCCATTGGCCAATGGTGGGGGGAGGTCTGTGGGCGAGAGCAGTGTGTGCCATGGAATCTCTTGCCCTCCCCGCCCGCCTAGGAGCCAGAATTGATGGCTGCTTCTGGATCGCAGGGCAGTGCCCCAGGACAGGCAGGCCGCCGGCCTTGGCTCCGCAGTACCACCGACCGGGAGCCAGGTGAGGTAAGCCCGCATCTCAACCCCCTGCCCAGCCCTGAGCCCCCTTGTGCACCCAAAATCCCTCATCCCCACCCCAGAGCCTCCATCCCCAGTTGGAGTCCTCACCCCTGCTCCAGCCCAGTGAAAGTGAGTGAGGATGGGGGGGAATGAGCCACTGAGGGAGGGGGAATGTAATGATCGGGGGAGGAGCCTCAGGGAAGGGGGTGGGGCTAGGGTGTTCAGTTTTTTGAAATAGAAAGTTGGCAACACTTGTGCTGTCCCATTACAGCCTGTGTAAGATTTTCTGGTTTTGAAGACTGCAGGGGTCATTACATAGTTTATACTCCTGTGAATTCAGTCATCAAACACAATGCCTGGGTACAAAAAATGAAACAGAAATTCCCTTTCCATTTACGTCAGAACTATTCTTTACAGGGAAATATGAACAAAGCTGAACTCAATTACATATATTTTTAAGTAACCACAAAATATAAAAATTAGAAATTGTTTTCCTGCAGTGTGATCAGAGAGCTATATGGGTTATATAATGTGGAAGGGACTCTCAAAATCACACAGTACTGGCCTAATTCTGTTCCCACTGACGTGAACTGTGGGCAATCTAATGAGAGCAGAGTTAGGCCAGCAGTGAGCCATTTTGAAAATCCAAAAGCTGCCATTTAGCATGATACGTAAGCATGTGCTTTTACCTTTAAGCATGACATTAGTCCAATTGATTTCATGTGCTTAAAGTTTAAAGCGTGTGTTTAAGTACCTTCCTGGATCTGAGCCTACATGATTTGGGATAGCTACTGCAATATGTAATACAACACTGAAATCCATGTGAGTTTTGTAGAAACAAGCATTGCAGGATGAGGTCCTATGATTAAAACTGATAGGAATTTTGCCATTAACTTCAATGGGCCCAGGATCTGACCCATTCCGTAATTCAGTATCTAAACGAAAAACATTTACTACACATATATTGCAATGTATGATAATCATGATCATGAGGATGCTGCCTTTTTAAGTGATAACTGTATCCTGGGATGAACAAATTCAGAGGCCGTAGGCCTAGGAATTTATTAACTCAGGATGTGGTTCTGACTAAATTTAATGGGAAGCACCATCCTGTCACTGTTATACTGACATTTAATTGAAATATTCAAATTTTAAATAAAAGCTAAGAAAAAATCCCCCCCCCCAAAGAGTCTGTCAAACCTGATCAAATGATTAGAGTGGGTTAAAATTGACTGAGTTTCAAAACACTGACAATATTTGAAATTCAGCATTTTGAAATTTGACAGACTTTAGGAATTTTTGATGAACCTTTCACAACTCCTGAGACAGAAAGCCCTGGTTGAGCAAGTGGTTTACTTTCCATTCCCATTCAGTGCTGGGTTTCTCTGCCGAGACTGCTAATTTGGGTGCCAGTTGGGGTTATGGCTCTCTGCCCAGTAGGATAATGGACTGAGATCACACATTATTTGCTCGTAAACCAAGAAACAGCAATTAGATGGTGAAGGAGCTGAACATATACATTTGAAAATCTATAGCACAATCAACCCACCTTGTAGATTAATGAAGACAATAAAGGATACAGAACAAACAAGGTGGGTAAGATCATATATTTTATTGGACCAAAATTGCACAGAACAAACACTCAGACACAAGAGTATAAAATGCCAATCACAAATTATTACTGAAAGGTTTAATAAAAATTGCAGAATTGTTTATAGCTTCTTTTTTTAATCTTCCTTTTTTTGGTTTATTTCTCCATTGATCTGCAATGTTAAACTTGGATGGGGTATGTTCCACATATAACAGGTTTGACAATAGAATGCACAGTGTAAATGCAGTATTGTTACTAATGAGTTTTTAAAAATAAAAATGGGATTTTAAAAAAGAAAATAGCTGTCAGATGGGTAATAGCTTTGCTACCACTGACCTGATTTGGATTCTCACTGGCACTTTGAAAATGGAAGAGGCTCATTAACCATTCCCTATCCTTGAGCCATCCTTCGTTATCTGTTTATTTTTTTAATAAACACTCTTCCATAGGTTGCCTGCAATGTTTTCTAAGTTGTTTGTTCTAGTTAAACAACTTAGTTTTGTTTATTCAAGATAGGCAAATAAGTACTGTTCTGGTGTGAATTAAATAACGGGTTGGCGTTTGGGTCTGAGTTTGAACCAAGGCTATGGTTCTTGTTTGAATGTGCCTAACTGTTGTGAGCGCTTTTCAAGAAATTTTAACTGAAATAGAATGGAAAACTCAAGAGATTTTGCAATATTCGTGCCAGCCTGAGTTGTAGATTTTATGTATTTTATTTATTGAGAGTCCTAGGTAGAGAAGACATAGAGTGTACAGCTTTAAAAATACAATCACTGGACACATGCAAGGAGTTTACAACCACAGAAGATGTGGAGAAATGGTGGCCATCTTATGAGATCAGCTCTTTTTCTTAGCTTTCCACAAACTTGGGCTGCATTTGAACCACATCCAAAAAAATAAGACTCTTTCTGTATTAGGTTTCACAGAGAATTAAGATTTTAAAGGCAGGGAACCTGAATATCAATCTCCTGCTCTTGAAATCTGGGGAGGAAAGAGAATTGGCAGATTTTCCAGTTTGGACTCATCTCTATTTCTTATATTTAATTCAAGTCCACTTAAGTATTACTTGTATTGACATCCATCTTCATGTCATCTCATTTACAAGGCCAACATAAATTCTTTTGAATGTTCCTTTCTGCTTTCACTGTGATCACTACTTCCCTTATTAGGCACCATTAGCAAATTCAGTTAATCTGATCTTTTTTGTAGTGCTCCTTCCTAGGTTACGATAACTGAGGCTCAGAAGACTGAACGTGAGAGAGACCTATTATATCCATATCACTTGAACATAACTCATGGAAACTCTTGTATGCTTTTCAGAGTTTTGGAATCACGAGTTCATTTAATGTGACCTTTAGTTACAATAAAAATAAACTACCCTGTTCTGTGAGAGAGAGAAGGGTCTCATCCCACTCATGCAGTGAGCAGAGCTGAGGGACAAACTCACCCTGATTAGCAGGGTGGCACTGGCCATCTTGATTGACCATTGTTCTCCAGAACCTCTGTAGGGTGGACTACTAAAATTACAGGGGGAGGAATGCAATCATCTAAATTGGGTGCTTAATGCAATGGCAATCTGATATGTTCATGTAGATCAGAATCCATTTGAAGAAGGAATGGGTTCTGTTTCTAGTGTTGTCTGTGGACATCAACCAGGGAATAAACACTTTGTATAATCCTTAGGTCCTTCCAGCTACAGCTCCTCATATATCCTTCCCTTCAAGGACACTGATATTCCATAAATACCTTGGATGTCTTTTAAGAGGTGGTCCATCCAACCTTACACTCTCCCTCTCCCAAGCCACATGGCCGTCTCTAGTCCCCGCTCCCCCCCAGGGGGGAGGGGAAACTGTGTGCTCACTTTCTTCGTCTTGCAGCTTGCTAGGTACAGACTACCCTTCACTGGTATTCAGTAGGAGGAGGAGCAGGCAATGGCTGACTCCTCCCCCCGTAGGGTTCTGTAGTTGCTGGAGACATTTCAATTGCCAGTACTGCTAAAATGAGAGCACAGATGAAGGCATCCCATAATCCTGAGTGTGGTAGACAGAAAATTGTTCTGGTTCCTTAGCAACTGTGTACTATTTGGGACAACTAGTGGTTTCCAGCTTCTGCACTATGATTTAGAGAGTGCCTATGACCCTTCACTAACTTTAACAGCATTGGCTGCCAGCATGTGTCCCAGACCCTTCTTCCTTCTGGAGGTTTTCCTCTCCCCAGAGTCACTCATGTATTGTTTAAAGACACTAGCGCCACTGAAACTGCATGATAGTGGATGTGGTCACCTGGTGCACCCTGGATTAGGGGAACAACCTGGACTGAAAAGCAAATTGGAGGCAGAGGAGATCGGTCCACCAGCCCTTTTGAGGACAACAAAAGAGTAATGTTGGCAGAGGGCTTGCAGTCAGAGGTGCCCTAAAGAGCAATAGAAAAGAGTGCTAGCCTCAGAGGCAGGATTATGTGGAATTTAGACCTGCATGGTTTGATTTATCAGCATCCCCATCCTGAAAAGCTAATTAACACACCTCAATGTTTCATGGGATCTTTGTGATCACGAGTGCTCAGAGCCTCAGTTTCACATCTTACCTTGAAGATGGCACCTCTGTTATTACACGGTCCCCTACCATTCAATGGGACTGATTCAGTGTAAACAAAAAAACACAAATTAAACTATAGCCCTTTTAGCTGCAAGGGTAAACTAACAAACATGAACCAAGTAAACACTAATACAAGTAATGCCTGAGGCTGAGTCTCCAGATAATCTTGAACAATAACTGTGAGAGAGATGCAAACTGTTCCTATTAATTAGAAAGGTGGTTGACTCTGAAGAATAATGTTGATTTCAAAGTCAATATTATCCACTATTTCCCTGCTGGTAAAGCCAAATAAGTAAGGGAAGGCTGATCTTAATATGAAGAGCTATTGTGAGAGGAGTCTCATGATGATCTCACCTTTCGGTGTCTCATGTAGGTGGCATATGGGAGAGTACTACTGCTATTTTTTTCCAGTGGGACCCTGATGGACTGGTTGAAAAGGTGTGTCTAGAAAAAATGAGCCATAGGTTTAAAAAATGAATCCCACCCTACCACCTCAAGATCTTTGGAAATAGTTTATCCTCTGGCGTGGTCTTGATCAATTGAGTTCAACACTCATTGTAGCAAAGTTGACTGAACTATAAATATTGGATAAACAAGCTAAAAACTTCTATTCAACAAGTACTGAATTCCGTTGACTTGTCCTACGCTGCCTGAGGGAAGGTTGTACAGTTCTTGACAGCCTTTGTCAAAAAGTGGTAGACTTCCTACGGTGGAGAAGACCTCAGGGTCAAATTGTCAGCAGTCTGTTTTTCAATTACATCTATTTTTAAAACCTTCTCTGGGGAAGATAGTTGTTTAAACAATGCACCGAAACTCTGTAAATGTTTAGTAAATAGGTCACAAAACCATATTTTTTCCATTCCTCTGGTTTGTTGAAACTTTTTTCTGTTGAGTTGCAAGCTGATGAATCCTTCAGGAGTTCATAGAAGAGGGTATCCTACATGGTCACGTCTATTCAAATACTGCCTCTGGTTAAGGGTTTTAGCAGACTGCCGTATTAGAAATCCAAGTGTGGGGAGAAGACAAAAAGATGATTTGCTTTCATCTCAAGAACAAAGTCAAACAGAGAGGCTTTTTCAACTTTCTTAATTCATGAAACATTTATCGTGGAGTCAGATTATATTACAGAGGCATGAATGGGGTCTGTCAGCATTTCTATTACAAACCCTTGTTTTCAGGGTTTGCCAGGAGAGCCTCCAAGGTTCACTTTGAACTGACTTAGCGTTCAAGGTCTTGGCCTGAAAGCACATTTTTCTTCCCAATTAAGAAAAATAAGTTTGAACATTTATATCTTGGAAGAATATTTTAATCCAAAAGCTATGTTAATGCTACGTTAAGGGGAAGTTCAAATGCACAAAAGTGAGGAAAGTCAGAAATAAGTACTCCCAAAGCAAGGTTACCTTAGTTCCTTCCATATTTGTACTGATCTATTGACAGTGGTGCTGTATATGTCGATTCAAAGATGTGCCCAGAGGTGCTGGATCTGCGGGTGCTGAGGATGCAGCAGCACCCCCGGCTTAAAGTGGTTTCCATCATATACAAGGTTTACATTTTGGTTCAATGGCTTTCAGCACCGTCATTATAAAAATTGCTCCAATGCCACTGGGTTTGCCATAATATTTATGTGCAATGTGACAGAATTAATATGATGGGAATCTTAATTTTGTTGTGATTACGTTCCCAACCTTGGCGGTTCACTCGCAGATTTTTTTTTTTTCCTGTTGAAGGGAAGGCTGGTCTTGTGTTTGAAACATGGGCGTGAAAGCTGAGAGATGTAGGTTGTGTTGGGGGGAGGGTGTAAAATGGGGGAACTGAGTCACAAGTCCACCCAATTTAGACTTAATCAATTCTCACCTTTATTTATACAATTTCAGACAGAATTAGTGTTACTTATAGTGTCTGAACATATATTTATGCCAGAAAATAATATCAGACAAAACAGAATAGGTGTAGGGCCCAGATTTCCTAATTCTGGGGCACTGGGAAAGTTAGCTTGTATTTCATGCTGGTTATTGCCTCCTCTGATCTCTTTGTCTGGTCCTTCAGTCCTGTTCCTTCAGTTCCCGGTCCATTGTTTCTCTGATTTGGGCCCTGTTCACTTCTTTTATACATTTTCACATTCCATATTTCTTTTCTCCAATCAGCTTCTATCACAGCCACCCTTTAATTCTTTATGTAACCTGGACATTTTAATTTACCCAACTCCTGCATTCTTTCTGCTGTTTTTCTGCAGTTTTTATATCCTGGGTTTTCTCAGTAAAACATCTCTTCTTGTTACAGGTTTGTATGTTTCTTCCTCAAAACTTCCAGAACAACATTATCTTTGTTCCATCAGCAACAACATCATTTTAAGCAGATTGGCAATTCTGTGTAAAAGAAGAACTGGCAAAACTACACTTATGCCTGCAAGAACTGAGCCTAAGTGTTACCTCATTTAAACTCACCCACTATCCATTATTACAAATTATTAATATCAGTCTATCAAAACTTTTACCCTTACCATTTAACAATTATTCATTTTGACATTTCAATATCATATCCAATATGTATATACCATTATACCTCTTCTGACTCTTTGTGGGGGAGGAGTTACAGAAAACACAATGATTCTTTAGTGTCAACATTTCTTATCTTTTTTAAACATGGGTTTTCAAAGGACTTTTTCATTCAAAGTCCAGTACTGTTTGAGAAACATTACAAAAACCCCCCTTCATTTGAAATTTTCCAATGAATGCATTTTGAGGGGTGTCTCAGTTTCAGGGCCTTGATTTATAGTTGCTTGTGATGGTATCCCAATAGTTGTTTCCTGACACTGCCACAGACTTCCCATGTGACCTGAGACAGGTCACTTAATCACTCTGTACCTTAGTTACTCCACCTGTACAATGGAGATAATACTACTATTTACCTACCTCACAGGGCATCATTTGTAAAGTCCATCCTCTGATGAACAGCATTATGTAAGCACAAGACATTATTTATTTTAATTAATACATATGTTTTCTACTTTAGTGTAGAAAAGTTAGGACTTCCTATTTGGACGTGTAAGGCATATGGTTATTTGAAGAAAGGATGTGTTCATTGGCCCATGAGTATTTCTTTAAGGTGCACTCAGGGATCATAGCATTCTTTCCAAGTCACAAAAGACCAGTGAAAATACCGATGAGTGTTTTGCTGTGTAAACACTTTTCTGAGCGCACTCACCAGTCCCTGTAGGTGCACTTCTTGAAGGCTCTAGAACTCCCAGGAAGGCCAAGAAGTCCTGCATATTTGAATCTCTGTCCATGTAAACAGGTGTAGATATGCTCAGATGTGTATATCTAAAAGATCATAAAGGATTAAATCAGTAAAGAAAATGATGTACTGCACTTACATACCACATTATATTGAATCAATTATAACATTTCTCAACCAGACTTTTCAGCCCTGTAAAGGATGTGCTCTTTGTGGAAGTCTATCGCCCGTGGTATGACATTCTCAGTCCCAAAAGAGTTCAAATTATCAAGGCCTTCAAAATGGTTGAGCAGCACCTTAAAACATGCAGCACAATATTGTTTTCACACTCACATAGATCAAAAATGGCTCAATGGATTTTGTTAAACCAGCAATTAAATACATATCAGGAAACCCAACTGCTGTGGTAAGCAGTTAATGGTCTAACTTAATTCCATAGATGAAAAGAAATGAAGAGCTGGGCTGAAATCTCTATCCGTAACCTGTCCTGTTTTGCCTAGATATGCATCACTCAATAGCAAGGAGAAATTAGAACAGAATTTCACCCATGGCGCTGAATTCCCTGGCTTTTTGCGTGGTGTAAATTAGACCTAAGAAATTATTTGAACTCAGGTTCCTTGTTTCAGTGTTCCATGAGGATTGCTTCAAGGTTACCTATTTTAGCTTCTCCGCTCCAAGAAAATGGCAAAATGCTTTCTGAAGCTACCTTTTCTTTTCTGCTACCCAGGTTTAAAAATAGAAGCATCATCAGGGTCTTTTAAGATCATTCAGATGACTCTAATCCCAGACAGGCAATTAACAGCTATGTTTAGTGAAAGCTAACAGTTTGATAAGCACCAAGGGATGTTTTTCTGTGTTATTTATAAACACTAATTCAAATATAAGTTTAAAGCTTTGAAATGAAAAAGAATATTTATATCCATTTTTATCAACAAATGCTTCACTTTTAATATTTGTTTCCTTTCAGTGAATGCTGCTTCTGTGGTGTTTTTCTTTGATTGTTAGTTTCATGGCAAAGCTACAAAAGAAGAATGTAGTGCACATAAAAGGAAGTGGCTAGCAGCTAGTAATTCAAAGAGAGTGGAGGAAAACCCAGTTTTACTAATTTAAATTTCAAAGATATCAAAAGACTGGTGACTCAGTTTAACAATGAATATGGTATTCTTCATAATTTAGTGCCCCGTGAGGCTCCTGGGCTTTGTACCCAAGGATATTAATACATTCCTTAGGGGGGAACTGGATAAATTTGTTGCTCTTTTAAAACTATGGAATTCTATAATAAACAGTTTGCTCTTTTATTTTTCTCTTGCTGGAGAGACATAGTTTGATGGTCATTGGACTTGTGACAATAATGTCTCAGGAACTTCGGACCCAAATCAGAGAATCTTCCAAAATATTGATGTGGGGATAAGATCTTGTCTTTCTAACAGATCTTGTCTCTCATTATATGGGGCAAAGTACTGTGTTCCAGAGTTTGCCTCTAACACTCTTGTAAATAGAGAGGTTTGGTCAAATATCAGGCATCCTCATTGCTTTCTTGGTGGCAAGAAGTACTGTCAGTAAGCCAGGCACTTTGGTGTAAAGTGCTGGAGTACCAACGATGTTTGCATCTGCTCTATGTAGGGTGGGATCCATGATAGTACTTAGGCACCTAAACCTCTAATGTAGGCACCTCAGTCTCAGATTGAGGTGCCTAAATCCCAGTTTTGGTTCCATTGCAACTCACAAAGCTCTTGTCGAACCCTATAGGCACCTAAACTCACTTGATGTCTAAGTTTTCAGAGTAAAAGTTCCCTCAGTGCTTAAGTTTCTGCCTCCGGGCACTGCTGCCTCACTGTAAGCACCCAGACACTTATCTCCCACCTAGGCCCCAAAGCAATTCACAAACCAGGGAAAGACTAGATATGTTCAGCAACCTAAGTTGTGCGCGGGGCCTGATCTGATAGGCAGACTTTGAGCATGCCTACTGTATCCAGTCCCATTTAAAGTATGACCAGAGGAAGCGGTGGTGGTGTTAGCCTTTTAGCCTCATGGTTAGAGCACTCATCTGGGATGTAGATGATGCAAGTTCAATTCCGATTTCTGCCAGATGGGGAGAATGGATTTGAACAGGGGTCTCCCAGCTATCAGGAGAGTGCTGTAACCATGAGCTATGGGATATTCTTGGGCCTTTTACAATTACTTCTCATACTGTATGGACCAGATTATGCTAATTGCAAAGGCACTCTGCCCTGAAGACACTGCAGAACCACACTGCCTTAGTGGGAGCTCCACAAAAGCCTGTTCTGCAGGACCCCTGCCTAATTCATTCCACTGGGCTCCTCCTCTTAACTCAGTGGGAAATTCACCCCTGGACATAGGGCATTCAAATACTTCTTAACTGGGACTTACACTTCTTGTGCAGGCAGTCTGCATGGGGTGAATTTCACACTGAATGAGACCAGGGTCCTGAGGATATACTAATATACAATCAAATAATTAAAGACCAAAGCAGAATGTGTATGCAAGGGGGAGGCAGTGTTAAGGTTGTGTGTGCCTCATTAATTCACTTTTGAGTGCTCAATTTTGCAAACTTAAGATTTTCTTACCATGGGCTCTGATCCTGAAAATACTTATTACCTCGTGACCTCAATGGGGCTGCTCACTGTAGTAAGCACTATGTTCATCAGTAAGGGTTTGCAGGTGCAGTCATATAGTTTTTATGTATGCAGTTAGAGTACAAATCTTACCACGACTGGGGGTGCTAAAGGGAACAATAAAATGTAAACTCTGAAATATTAGATTAAATATATTAGATTTATTTGCAATTATTATTAGCAATTAAATTTGATCTGCTGATACACTACATATTATGATGAATCTAGTGGCGTTGTTGTAATTACTCTTCAGGGACACTATTTAGAAACACCTTACAAGACCATTGTCTGTTTCATTCATTGGTGATAAAGATTGAGATCTTTCTAGAAGGAAAGTCAAGAAGTGCTCATTCGGGGGGATTGTGTCCACATGTTTCTTGTCTTTTCCTTCTGAATTCCCATGCTTGGGGAAAGATGGATTTTTAAAAATATTAGCATATATATATATATATCAGAGTGCAAGTCACTGCCCTTCATCCTACCAAACAACACATTAATTTAAAGGGGCCAAAGTATATTTTCCATGACTACACTGATGCAAAAAATGCTTTGACATGTAGCTTGACAGTGCCACTAGGACACAAACTAGATTTTGTATTCTCGGAATTCTTCTTCACCAGACTTTTCATGAATATTCGGTTACACTCTTCCCATCTCCTATTATGTTATTATCCAAATTTAATTTATCTCTCACTATCTACCCTGGGGACTGTGTGTAATAATGTTTCTCTGCTAAGAGAGAATTCATAATTGGGTAATGAATATTTAAATTTTCTTTTTTATCAGGGTTTATGGGTGGTGGTTTGATTATTTATAACCCTTTTAAATATATAGGGCCAAATTTTTTGTTGCTGTGTGTCCATTGAAGACAATGGAGTTACACAAGTAGAGCATTAGGCCCATTTTGTGAATCTTTTTCTTCCTATAACTGAAGTTTAGATAATGGAATTTTGTAATGGTTTGTTTTTCTTTTTATTATTGCTATATTTGTATTGCAAAATTTCCATGAGAATAGTACCTTGTTCCAGCAGAGTGCTTTTCAACAGTAGATATCCAAACAGGCAAATATCATTATCCCCATTTTATAGATAGGGAAACTGAGGCACAGAGCAGTGAAGTGATTTGCCCATGGTCACGCAGCAGGTTAGCAGCAGAGCCTAGAATAGTACCTAGGTCTCTTGAGTCCCAAATGAAGTTCCATGTAGATTCATAGATTCATAGATATTTAGGTCAGAAGGGACCATTATGATCATCTAGTCTGACCTCCTGCACAACGCAGGCCACAGAATTTCACCCACCACTCCTACAAAAAAAACCCTCACACCTATATCTGTGCTATTGAAGTCCTCAAATCGTAGTTTAAAGACTTCAAAGAGCAGAGAATCCTCCAGCAAGTGACCTGTGCCCCATGCTACAGAGGAGGGCGAGAAACCTCCAGGGCCTCTTCCAATCTGCCCTGGAGGAAAATTCCTTCCCGACCCCAAATATGGCGATCAGCTAAACCCTGAGCATATGGGCAAGATTCACCAGCCAGATACTACAGAAAATTCTTTCCTGGGTAACTCGGATCTCACCCCATCTAATAGCCCATCACAGGCCATTGGGCCTATTTACCATGAATATTTAATTACCAAAACCAAGTTATCCCATCATACCATCTCCTCCATAAACTTATCGAGTTTAATCTTAAAGCCAGATAGATCTTTTGCCCCCACTGCTTCCCTTGGAAGGCTATTCCAAAACTTCACTCCTCTGATGGTTAGAAACCTTCGTCTAATTTCTAGTCTAAATTTCCCAGTGGCCAGTTTATATCCATTCGTTCTTGTGTCCACATTGGTACTGAGCTTAAATAATTCCTCTCCCTCTCTGGTATTTATCCCTCTGATATATTTATAGAGAGCAATCATATCTCCCCTCAACCTTCTTTTAGTTAGGCTAAACAAGCCAAGCTCCCTGAGTCTCCTTTCATAAGACAAGTTTTCCATTTCTCGGATCATCCTAGTAGCCCTTCTCTGTACCTGTTCCAGTTTGAATTCATTCTTCTTAAACATGGGAGACCAGAACTGCACACAGTATTCCAGGTGAGGTCTCACCAGTGCCTTGTATAACGGTACTAAAACCTCCTTATCCCTACTGGAAATACCTCTCCTGATGCATCCCGAGACCGCATTAGCTTTTTTCACGGCCATATCACATTGGCGGCTCATAGTCATCCTATGATCAACCAATACTCCAAGGTCCTTTTCCTCCTCCGTTACTTCTAATTGATGCGTCCCTACTGGGCAACTGCTGTATTATACTTTTTTTGTGTGCTGTCCTTGTCACAGAGTGGCTGGGCCCAATAAGGGGAGATGGGCCTCAGCCTCACCTGCAACATGCTTAGCTCACCTTCCCAGGTGGGGAGGATGAGTAATAATGAGGTCATGTGACTAACTCAGGCCGGGCCTAGGGGCAAAAGGGAGAGGCGGAGGTTGAGTGGGAGCTTGTAACACTCCAGTTAGGTAGAGCTAGGAGTGTCAGGCAGGACGGAAGTCTGTGAAGCTGCAGCTGGCCTGAGGAAGCAGTAGTTGGTGAGTGCCACGTGGGGAAAAACCAGGCCCTGCAGGAAGTAAAGGGGCTGTTGGGATTATAACCCAGCTCCAGGAAGGAGGACTGAGGACTGGTTGAGTCATGGAACCAGTGACCAGCAGGGTTAAGACGGCCTGAAGTACTGTGTTGTGTATATGTCTGCAGCAAGGGAGTAAGATAACTATAAACTTAATAGAAATTCCATACTATGCATAAAAGTACTTTTTTTCTTTGCAAATTAGCCTAGAGACTAGGACTAACCTCGCTGTGAAAGTTTGTCTTATGAATTTCAACAATTTTTGAGTTATCCATGCCCCAAAGAGTACATTAAAATCTTTCCTCGGTGGAAAACCTGTAATTTTTCACTCTCTCATACTCATGAATGGTTAAACAGAGTTTAAAATTTTCCCCAAATAACAGCATTGGGTTGAGCATAATGATTGTAAATTCAGCTAAAATAAGAATTTCAGATAAAGTGAGCATAAAAATAGAGGGGGTATTATACGGTGTAACCTCAGTAGCAGTTCTTGCTGTTGGTCACATTTACATAAACAAATACTGATTGGTTCCAATGCCAGTAGCAGTAAAATATTGCCCAAAGTGCAGAGTGGTTTCTTAACATGTGATACGTTGCCCAAAACCTTTGGCTATTTTTAATGGAAGGCATTTTAATGCTATTTCCCCTTGGGTCAGTTTGTACTTATTTTTATTAAGATGGGGGATTCTTTTCTCCCCATGGCCCAGCTTACCAACAGGGAAAGCCCTTGAGAAGAACATCCCTCCAAGGTAGGGGAGAGCTCTGGTAAACGCTCCCAGTATAGAAGAGCCAGGTTTCAGAGGAAGGGAGTAGTTTGTTGAGGGTGTGTGGAACTGGAGGGAGGTTAGATCTCTCTGGGAGGGATCAGGCTGGCATAGTGGAGGCAGACTTGGAGACTTTTATGCCAGTCCTCCATCCCCTGAAGACCCAGGTCATCTGTTCCCAGGACGAGGCATTGTAGGTTGCTAACTGCTGACTTCTTTGCCAGTAGGCTGCTTCCCATGTCTGGACAGCACAGGTTGACTAGCTCCTTTCTCCCATCTTGGCCATCTCTTTCCCAGGCAGGAGATATTGTAGTCTGGATGCCTGCTGTCCACAGAGAGCACATGTCAGAAATCTGAGATGACATCTGACCTATACTGTGGGCCTCCCTAGGTCAACTACAGCCTACTGGGGAGGGCAATAGAAGATAATGAATTTTGATTTCACTGCTTTTGGGTTCTTAAGACAGACATTAAAGGTGTATATGTAATTGCCACCGTGTCTGAGTGGATCACAGCTGAGAATACTAGATTCAGGACAAAATGCTGAGAAATCAGACCAATTTACCCCAAACTGGTGGTTATTCTATTATTAAATTATACCAAGCCAGTAACAAAGGTAAACTTCTGTCTCAACACACTGGTTAACAGGAATTCAAAGATGCAGTATCCTTGGGTATTCCAGCCCTTGTCTCACCACCCAGACACTGGACTCTATGAGGAGTGGTTACTGAAAACCGCTTTCATCACATATAGAGTTCTTTAATCCCAAGAGATCAGCCATGGAGCCAGGTCAATATATAACTCAGATGTTACCCAATAATCATGCTGCTGCCAATCCTTTAGTAACTAAAATCTAAAGGTTTATTAATAAAAGAAAAGAAGAGAGTTAATAATGATTAATAGATCGTATACATACAAATAACTGCAAAGTCCTTATATCTGGTTTGTAGCAGTGATGGAATAGACTACTAGTTTGTAAAGTCTCACTGGTAACTTCCAAAGATTGGAAGGTCCTCAATCCATAGTTTGAAATACTCCTTTTTGTTGTAAATCCAGAGTCCAGAGAATCAGAGTGGGAAAAAGGCAAAATGGAAATATCTCAGAGGTCTTTTTTACCCTTTGCCATGTGCCTGGAATTTTACTGTCTCAAACAAAGCTCACAGCCCAGTTTGTGGAAAGTTACTGGCACAAGATGGAGTCCAGGATCACATGAGCATATTGGATGTCCTTACACGGCTTGATGACTCACAGGGGGTGGCCATTGGCCCCTTGGAGGCTGAGGCATCTGCAGGAAGAGCTATCTGGGTGGAATGAGTTTCTTCTGTGGCTCATTGTGAGAGCTAAGTGTTTTTGATGGACCATCAACACAAAGCTGTCTAGCCTTGATGTAAATCTTACCTGGTGGTTGTTACCCAGGAATACTACACGTATAAGATATAAGTCCATAGCCAATATTCATAACTTTAGGTACAGAGATGAAACATGGATTTAACCAGGATAATCATATTTGATATCTTGTAACTTTTCCATTGATCCCTTAGATGATGTACTTCGTACAAGATTTGTTGCAATTGTATAACAATGGCAATATCCATGATATAAATGGACATATTTCAATCATACAGCATCACAGTAATATATATATAAAATCACTACACTTTATTAAATCATTATTGAAGCATTCACTGAAAGCTGGCACTCTGCTTTCCAAAGGACTATAATTGTATGTGTCTAGTTCATTAAAAGTGTTTTGTAAGAGAGCCATTAGCTGACAATATTTTAATGCATCTTTTCTACTAAGCACAATTCTGGAAGCAGATGTGCATCATCACATGTCTTTAAAAAATCTGCTCCTTGTCATGAATGCAGAAGTGCAGTGGCTAATTTTTAGCACGTTGAGTGACGTGCATCTTTGTACATGACAGTAAAATCAAGCTCGGTATTTATAAGGAAATACTGTAATTTACATAACTGTAAATCATTTAATTGTTTTCTCTTTTTTGGTTGATTTCCTAGGGCCTCTGTGCTCAGACTTTCTATGGTCACCTGCATTCCTGTAATCATGCTACATTCAACATGAAGGTAAGTTCTGTGCACGAAGGATAGGTTTCTCATTGTCACCGTGTTATAAAGCTAGAAGTTACCATTATGATCATCTAATTTGCCCTCCTTTATAACACAGGCCATACACCTTCCCTGAAATAATTCCTGTTTGAATTAGAGTGTATCTTTTAGAAAAACATCCCATCTTGATCTTAAAATCTCCATATACCTCTTTTGTAAACAGTCTTCATGAACAGATATTTCCCCCTCATGAAATTGCGTATCTTGTAGGAATGTCTCACGATCCTGTGACAGTTTGTGAAGGCACACATACTGATTATAGTATGTAAAGTTCCCGCTATACGTACAATAATGCTCCATCCCTATGACAAAGCTTAGTTTATTTCTTGCTGTCTCTGAGCCATTCCCCCTCACTGTGACTCAAGTTTGTTACCGTCATTTCACTTCATATCCCACCACTTCTCTAGCAAGTTCCACGTTTCCTCTGAGATTCTTCCTTTCACTGTTTTTGGTCTTTCTTTCTTGGCTAATTTCATGCATTGCCTCAATTTATCAGTGAAGTTTTTATCTAAAGACTCCAGTCTTCCTTGGAAACGTTCACTTTCAAGATTGCCTCATCGAATATTTTTGGCCACTGTCTCTGATTTGCCATCTGTAGCGCTTTCTTCTCCACCTTTTTGTAGAAGTTGAGCCGTGCTCTGAGCAAGCAATGGTCACTACTGGTGTTAAATGATGGCACTACTGAGCTGTCTTGTACAATGCGCCACTTATTGATCAGAATATAGTCAATCTTGTTCTTGTTCTTCACATTGGGTGTGATCATGTCCACCTCCTCTTAGCCTTCTTCTTAAACCAGGTGTTACCAATGAACATTTCTTTCATTTCCACCAAAGTTGCCAGTCATTCTCCTCGTGGATTCCATTCACCAATGCCATACCTTCCAATGAAACTTTCACTTTCTTTCCCTCTTCCAACTTTGGTGTTGAAATCTCCCATTGCGATCGTATATGTGGATTTTTGAGTGAGGGTTTCCTCGAGCTCCTGATAGATTTCTTCCACATTGTCATCTTTGCATGCGCTTGTGGGAAAATAGATCTGAATAATTCTGAGGGTGCTCTTCTTGTTCAGTTGGAGGTGTAGCACCCCAATGCAGGATGACTTAAACTTTCAGGAGATGATTTTTGAAGAATATTCCATGTTGATGATGAAGCCAATTCCTCCAATGGTTCTTGGGCTTTTTCTTTTTCCCAACATGAAGGTACTTTCATCTCTCCATTTCACTTCCATCTCCTTTCTTCATCGTGTTTCACAGAGACCAAGGATGTTGCAGTCTGTCGTTGCCTTCTCCTCCATTACATGGTTTATCGAATCGTTTCTCATCAGTGTCCTTCAGTTATAGGTGCACGCTGAGAAGGCAGTCCTTTTTCTGTCCCCTGAAATTCTTAACAGCCTCTTGTCAACTGAACTCCCTACCACTGTCGTAGAACAGATCGAGGAGCACACAAGGAGTTGGGGCCTGTTTATTTGTGTTGTTTTAGCCATTTCTTCATCCACCCACTTGCTATGCTGTCAGTGGTGCATTTACCTCCTCAACTTAGCTAGCACCCAACCTCAAGAAGGAGGACAACCCTGGGTTGGTAGTCTGACACCCTATAGCATAGTTGAACCTACTGAAGAATACACTCCACTATCCTCATTGTCAGAGAAGCCAGCGTCACTGCTGTGCCACTCTGAGGCATTGAGATAGGATTTTGCAGCAGGCAACATGTGCCAGCTTCTTCAACTCAACAGTACTGCCAGCAATGTTGTACAGTAGCGAAACATGGGCGCTGATGAAGACAGAGGAGCAGCAGCTGTCTGTCATGGAGAGGGCGACGGAAAGAAGAATCCTGGGAATTTCAATCCACAACTGAGTCCCCAGTGAAGTGATCAGACAGCAGAGTGGAGTGCAGGACGTCATTGTTGAGAGCAGGCATAGTAAAATGCAACGGGCCGGGCATATAGTGAGGCTTACTGACAATTGATGGACTGCAGCTGTCGCTGAGTGGTACCCATGGGAACTGAAATGACCACTTGGCCGACCTCCAAAGAGATGGGAAGATTTTATTGTGAAAAGACATGGCCACACATGGAGAAGGAAGGCCAGGTTACGAGAAGAATTGAAGACGTGTTGTGATTGGCGCAATCTATACGAGAACTGAAGGACCAATCAATCAAGGTGAATATTTTATTTGCTTACTTTTCCATAACTACATCACAGCTAATTTATCACCTAAAATGTTCAAGATGGCTTTTTCTCATGCAGGGCTAGGCCCTTTCATTACTTACAAAAATACATACATAAGTGAGGATATAGTTTTGCACATTTCTCTAGAGATTACAGTGCAGACTCAGACTCTCTTCAAAGGCTCTGAGTGAATGGCCCCAAGACACACAAGACTCACCAGAATAACAGATTCCACATAGCTCAGTTAACTAGGGGTGCTGATGTGCCCAATCAGAGGGAGACCCAAGGGAAATTGCACTTGGAGGTAAAATCCCTTCTCTAGGTATTATCGAGGACAGACACTTTGCATAGTGCAGCCTATGCACCCTTCCATGATTGGCTATATCCACTGGCGCAGAATATGGAGGCAGGGTCATGGATGCAGCTCTTCCTTGTCAGTGCACATAAAAGGCAAAATGGGACAGTTTTAAAGGACAATCACTTTACTGTCTGTTCTGCAAAATAGTATTTTTGTTCTGAGTTTTGAAAAATCAGACCCGATATGTATATTTGTGTTCAGCAATTATAGGAAAACAGTACAGTTGCATAATGTAAATTTCACTCAGGCAACTTGAGCTGGCATTGAACTTGAGTATCTTCTCTGTTTTTGTAATACACCTGTATTAAACTGTAAGAATTTGATAAACCGCAACATTTAAAACAAGTTCTCATACAGCACTTTCCAACTTGACAGGCATTTACGTTCTTTGTACCATTATCATACAGTAACTCTGTTTACCTCTGTGGAATTACTTCAGATTCACTGTAACGTAGAGCAAAGTTTGAACCTTGGTGTGTGGGTATAGAAATGCTTGCGTATAAATGGAGGAATGAGTCACCATTCATTGGTGCTTGTTTATAACTGATATTCTCCGCACCTTGCCTGCACTAGATTAAGGGAAAAAATCACAGTAACTAAATTTCCTTCAAACAAATAGTAGTTCTGAAATTATTAATGCCCAAAAGGCTTCATAAAACATACTTCAATAGCAGCACCCATCTTTCGCTCCCCACGCAGAAATGCAACCAGCATTTCTGGTCAGTCTTCCATTGATTTACTGAAGGACAAATAATGTCAGACAGTTCTTATACAAAAACGAAATTTCAATTTTGTTTACCTCTTCAGCAGTCCAGCTTGATGTCAGCTACCATTTAGCTAGGCCAATAATATTGATATTTGATGTCAGTTCTTATTCATTACTGCACCCAAATGATACAAAAGCCAAATCTTTTAGATGTTTCCATAGATGGCCAAATAAAGCCAGGGCTGTCAGACTACAGCTGACAGACGGAAACCAGAAAAGAACGGAATACAAAATCAAACATGGATCTGCTGCTGCTGCTGTTGTTTATGTATTCAGGATGTTCAGTTCTTTGCATAAGCTCAAAGCCAGTCACTTATAAAGGTTACCTAGTAATATCAAATGTGTAATTAGACATGCAGAAGGGCTAATAGGCTCTTTTCCAAGTTTATTGCTGTCTTTATGCATAAGAAATATAATTACACAACTGGGTTACATTCTAAATGCAGATATTAGTATTAGTAGTTGAAAGTTATTAGAAGTAAAAAAAAAATCAAAAACTGAGAAGTGTCCTTATCAAGGCAAAGGGAGAAAGAAATTGCTATTCACTCACAGTGGGGCAGAGAGGAAAGTATGCACCAAAACAGAATTTTCCTCATACAGTTTTTCATTCATTTTGCTGTAGGTAGAGAGATTCAATCAGATGCAGATGTAACTGTAGGAAGACCCTCTGTCACAAGCAGGATTGATTCCAACTCCAGTGGCTAGGGAGCTTCATCTGTGTCCCCATTCCTTTTAGGGGTTCTCTGGGATTCTGTCTCTCTGCCACACAGACTACTCACCACCCCTTTCCCCATCTCACGCCATCAATACTTTGTATAGAATCCCACAGGTAGTGGTTGCCTATCTGAATCATCAAGGTTTGTCGGGCTCAACGGGTAGTGATCAATGGCTCCATGTCTAGTTGGCAGCCGGTATCAAGTGGAGTGCCCCAAGGGTCGGTCCTGGGGCCGGTTTTGTTCAATATCTTCATAAATGATCTGGAGGATGGTGTGGATTGCACCCTCAGCAAGATTGCAGATGACACTAAACTGGGAGGGGAGGTAGATATGCTGGAGGGTAGGGATAGGATACAGAGTGACCTAGACAAATTGGAGGATTGGGCCAAAAGAAATCTGATGAGGTTCCACAAGGACAAGTGCAGAGTCCTGCACTTAGGACGGAAGAATCCCATGCACCACTACAGACTAGGGACCGAATGGCTAGGCAGCAGTTCTGCAGAAAAGGACCTAGGGGTTACAGTGGACGAGAAGCTGGATATGAGTCAACAGTGTGCTCTTGTTGCCAAGAAGGCCAATGGCATTTTGGGATGTATAAGTAGGGGCATTGCCAACAAATCGAGGGACATGATCGTTCCCCTCTATTCGACACTGGTGAGGCCTCATCTGGAGTACTGTGTCCAGTTTTGGGCTCCACACTACAAGAAGGATGTGGAAAAATTGGAAAGAGTCCAGCGGAGCGCAACAAAAATGATTTGGGGACTGGAACACATGACTTATGAGGAGAGGCTGAGGGAACTAGGGATGTTTAGTCTACGGAAGAGAAGAATGAGGGGGGATTTGATAGCTGCTTTCAACTACCTGAAAGGGGGTTCCAAAGAGGATGGCTCTAGACTGTTCTGAGTGGTAGCAGATGACAGAACAAGGAGTAATGGTCTCAAGTTGCAGTGGGGGAGATTTAGGTTGGATATTAGGAAAAACTTTTTCACAAGGAGGGTGGTGAAACACTGGAATGCGTTACCTAGGGAGGTGGTGGAATCTCCTTCCTTAGAAGTTTTTAAGGTCAGGCCTGACAAAGCCCTGGCGGGGATGATTTAATTGGGGATCGGTCCTGCTTTGAGCAGGGGGTTGGACTAGATGACCTCCTGAGGTCCCTTCCAACCCTGATATTCTATGATTCTATGATTCTAAGGTGCAGTCAGAAAAGATGTTCTGAAGCCATCCTAGGAGGATCCATGTCTGAAGCATATATCCAGATCAAATTAAATATTCATGTCATGTAACTCAGAAATCAGATTCTCAAATTATGAGATTAGACTAGAAAAATTCTCTTTGCTAACTCTTCCAAATATCAGAAGCTCCTCAACTTATTCACCTCAGTAACCATCACAGACATCTGCTCTCTTATTCCAGATACTGTAACACAATGTCTTGGAGAGGGATTCTGCATTCTTTCTGTGGAGAAGTCCCTAGATGTATGCCTTTTGTCTTGTTCTGATGATACTCTGAATGTCAGGAAGCCCAAGTTCATCCCTGCAAATTCTTATTGTACTGTATTAGCCTTGCAAACCATAATTCTCTTGCCTTCTAGAGGGGCAAGATGGTCTTAAAATAAAAGCACTTGAATGGGACTCAGGAGATGTGGGTCCCATCCTTAGCTATGCCACAGCTTCCTATGTGACGTTGAGTTCTCCACTCTCTGTTCTATTTCCTTGTCTCAGAGAGGTGTTGTGAAGATAAACATAGCAATGCTTGTAATACAGTTATGGTTCAGCTCAATAGTAGGGTGTCTTAACACCCCCTGGCTGACCTCAGCCTCTGGCTACCCAGTAAATTGTTAATACCAACCTATGAGCAACCCCCAAATATATGAGCTGGGATTTTCATCAGGGCCTAAGGAAATCTGGCACTCAGATCCATTGAGCTGACCACTATGGTGAGGTAGGCCATTGAAATACTTACATTGAAAGATCATCCCTCACTTCTTTATGACAGATTATGTTAATCCAGACACCTTCTTTGCTGAGCACTGATTTAGTACACAACCCCCCTTCAGCTCCGCCTTTTCCCGTAAAACAGAAAACTGTAGTTCTTCCAGTTGATAGTTGCGCTTATATTTTCATCGAAGAAATGTGATCCTGGAAGTTGAGTCTATTTTGGATGAAAATATGAGCATAACTATCAACTAGAAGAACTACATTTTTATTTCTTAATGTGGAAAGGCAGAGCTGAAGGCTTTGAATCTTTTCTCTTTATCCTTTGCACAAAGTTTTGGCATTTTTTCTCAACAAGATTCAATCTACAGAAGTCAGTTCTTTCAAGTTACTTTAGGAATCTTGGATTTAACAAGACTTCCACTCTCCCACAAATTACTAGTTTGTTGAAGGCTTTCACCAGACTTAGTCCTATCAAGACTGATATCTCTAAATGGAATCTTACAAAAATACTTATAGATCAAGGCAACCTCCTTCAATCTCACCCTCCTTTATTGTTTTAGCCATTAAATTCTCTCTCTTTTGCTATTACTTCAGCCAGTAGAGTAGGTGAACTGGAAGTTCCTTGAACTTAATCTCCCATTCTTCCAAGATAAGATCACATCCTCTATACTTTTCCTTCATCCATCACCAAGCTAAAATAACTTTCCATTTGAACCAAGAAATTTCTCTTTGTTCTTCTTTTGTTGTCACATTACAGCAACTCTCTGGTGTTCACAAGAACATCCAGTACCCTTGATAAACAATACTGTTTCTTTGCAAAATGTGTCTCTCTTTCTTCCTAATGGTAAACCCAGTAAAGATCTCCAAACTTGCTAGAAAGTCTTCATCCCACTAAGAAACGGCAAAGAAGCTGACTGTACCATCCATCAGCTCTAAAAACCCTCCTCCTTCAGCTATCTCTACTCTCCGAGCTCGCTCTCTCTCTCACATGGAAGCCTCCGGGAAAGAAAGGAACATAGCTTCTCATAATGAGATTTGTAGAGCCACCTCTTGGGCTTCAATCTTCCCCTTCGCTAAACATTACAAGATTGATGCCTGCTTTTCTGCAGATATTGCCTTCTGGTATCAGGTACTAAAAGCTGCTATGTTTTTCTAACCTGTTTAATACCTTAATTCTCTTCCTTGAATAATGCACTGTTTGATGTATCCCAGTAGTGTTCCATATCCTTGGATCAGTGAGTACACAACAAATGGGAATGGAATAATCCCTTGTCTGTATATTGGTTATCTTGGAATAAATGCACATACCATTGTGGAGGCTGTCTCCATCCTTGCTGTGAATTTTAACTTGTCTCTTTTCTCTGTGGTGTCCAGTGTGATACATAGTTTCTTTGGACCCCCAGGGATCATATACCAGATGCATGCCTCCTAAACAGGTTAAATGGTGCCAACATAAAAATTCCTTAAAAGATGCCTTTTTGTCAAGGATTTATAGATGCTAGTCAGTAGTTTTCCATGTGCTTCTGGAATGGTGAATGCACTTGCTCTGAGAAGAGTAATATAAATTTATTTACCGCTTGCACAGGAATGTCCCATGTTCATTATTTCAATTTTCAATATATTTAATAAAATATTGGCATCTTTTTAAATGAAAAACAGAATTGATCAGTTAAACTATACTTTTTATGTAAATAAGCTTTGTTTAATAGAATTCTTGTTTTTGATGGAAAACAGGGTTTCTGCAAAATCAATTTTTTTCACAGGGAAATTAGAGAGACAAGGTGGGTGAGGTAATATAGTTTATTGGACCAACTTCTGTTAGTAATAAAGACAAGCTTTCAAGCTACAAAAAACTCTTCTTCAGGTTTGGGAAAAGTACTCAGGATGTCACACCTAAATACAAAGTGGAACAGATTGTTTAGCAAAAACAATGAGGAGTCCTTGTGGCACCTTAGAGACTAACAAATGTATTTGGGCATAAGCTTTCGTGGGCTAAAACCCACTTCATCAGATGCATGGAGTGGAAAATACAATAGGGAGGTATATATACACAGCATATGAAAGGTTGGGAGTTGCCTTACCAAGTGAGGGGTTAACACACATGCTAAGAGACCATTCAAGGAGAAGTGGTCTGTTAACACTTCTGCAGTCATAGGACAAAAAAAGGGGAGTTAGTGGGTTACAGATTGTTGTAATAAGCCATAAATCCAATGTCTTTATTAAGACAATGGTACTCTTATTGAAGGAATGTTAGGACTCACAGAAACCTTCCTCAAACCACTCACCACACAAAGAGCTAGCTTCTTCCAGGACCTCCTCCAAAATAGGACAATAGCCATGGGTACTAGGATGGCTCCCCAGTATGCCAGTCTCTTCATGGGTGACCTTTAGGAAGAATTTCTGGACAACTGCACCGTGAACTAATGATAAACCTGAGCTACACCAATGCTATTCCCATGCTCTGTACAGATTACCCCTAAACTCATTCAGGATGGTTCTATGAGTCTCCTTCACTGACGAAAATTGGTCCAACAAAAGATATTACCTCACCCACCTTGTCTTTCTCTTGTCCTGGGATTCACAGAGCTATAACAACACAGGAAAATGTTGACTTTGCAGGATTTTTTTTAAAAAAATATTTTCCATCTAGAAAATGCAAAAATTTAGGGGTCAACATTATTCTTTGTCCATGTGACATACCAGAGTACAAGTCCAGACCAGTGAGTAGCTGTGTCACCCCTGCCCTCTCACCTGGGGTGCCCTTTCCAATGCCTTGCTGCTGTAGTGTCCAACCTTGACTGCTCACAAACAGCCTCCAGCATGTAGATCACTTCTAACTTTGTCTGTGTGTGTGCTGCAGCCAGCCACACCTTGTCTCTTACCAAGCCTTAAAGATTATCACCGGGTTACCCCCAACACACACCCAGACCCAGATTTTCCCCCAGAAACATATGTTCTGTACTGCCCAGCCCTCTCCTGGATAATACAAATATATGGAGTCTGTTATTCCTTTAAAGGAATAATATGCACACAACTTGTTACCCCAAAAGGAGTTACCCAAACTCTTCAACTAGAGCACACTGGATTAAATAAAACACGTTTATTAACTACAAAGAGAGATTTTAAGTTACTAGAAATAATGAGGCATCAAAATCAGAATCTGTATCAGATTCAGAGCAAAATTCACCGCATGCTTTCAGCAGTCTTACTGACCAAAATCTTTAGGTCAGGACCCCTCATCCAGAGTCCAACAGCTGCTTCCTTTGTCTTTTCAGCTGCAGTGACTGTGATGGGCAGGGGAAGAGAGGGGGGTGTCTTCCCCTTCTTTTTATAGTTCTGTCCCCCCGCCCCTTTGAGAAGCATTTCCGTCTGGGAGCAAGGTAACAGGCAGTTTATATGGAAGGTAACCCCATCCTGTTCCTTTGCTAAAATGTAGATTTTTTTTGCCCACACCTCCTTTCCTGCCAAAGAATGGCCACTTAGCAGGTAATAGTCCATCAGCCTTATTTACTCCTGGCTGAGGTGTAAGTTTACCCTTTGTCTCTGAGGAACTGGTTTGGCCACTCCCCAGATTTATCTGCAAAACCAGTCATGATTTCAGCTTATGTTTATAACTTCACATAGAACTTCACTTTCATTTTGTCATGATATCATTGATCAGCAAATTATGAGTTTTTAAATGGTACATCACAAGGCATAGCTTGTACAAGCATTATTACAGTAGTGTGTAGGGTGTGAACCCAGGAGTATATTCCACCACAGTGCACATAAGCTACCATTGTGTCTCATGGAAGCAGTTCTTTGGGTGCCTCATACCTCCATTCTACCCTAGGGGCCCGACTCCCCTGGGTGAGCTGCATTGGTATGTTGCGAGAGATGCAGTTTGCCAGTGAGCACCAGGGAAACTGGGGCATGAGGTACCAAAATACAACTCCCATGCAACACCACAGTGGCTCAGGCAGATGCAGATTAATGCCAAACCAATGCAAAACAGAACATTTCAACATTTCAAAACTGAAAAAACTCAGAACCTTTTATTCATGAAAAAAAAATGATATTTTTGACTTTTTGTTTTGTTTTTTTCCTGAAAAAAAGTCAAAATAGTAGAATTGCCTGCTGGATGGAGTTTCTGTTTTTGAATCAGTTCCAATGTTTAATAGGACTGACTGTACATTTGATGCCTAATCTAGTGTAACTGCCCTTGACTTAATACAATTCTGTATGGCTAAGGAATTGCATATATCTTAGGCCAGTTTGAGCCTTTAAGAGATCCTGGGGAGAAACAGATAATAAACACATCATAAATCATACTTCTCATATATTTGAACTTCATATTTGCAAAAAATAAACTGTCATACCAATTTATGCCTAAATATAATTACAAGGAAAAGAGATTATCTCATTTAATGTGCTTTTGTTTGCTCAATTGTGTGTTCTTCAGTGAATGTGGCCCTCTGTATGTATAATCCAAGAAGCAAGTGCTGTTTAACATGCAAAATTCAAGCAGTGCAGAAGACTTTGCCCTTCCTTCTGAGAGGAGAATTTATTTGTATATCCCAAGCAGAAACTGTAGGAATAAGGATTTTTAAAAAACTACACCTCCTGGCGAAACATGCTAGGATTTGCTGTGGCAGATTTACATAATGGGCCCTGGCCCAACCGAATTCATTTTTCATTTCAATAGCTGTTTTTTAAACTCACTGTGTCACTAAACAAACAAAACTTAATATAACGAGGAGCCCGGAGGCACCTTAAAGACTAACAGGTTTATTTGGGCGTAAGCTTCTATGGGTAAAAAAACGCACTTCTTCAGATGCATGGAGTGAAAATTACAGATACAAGCATAAACATATATTGGCACATGAAGAGAAGGGAGTTACCGTACAAGTGGAGAACCAATGCTGAAGGCCAATTCGGTCAGGGTGGATGTGGTGTAATCCCAATAATTAAAGGATAAATGGACACAAATCAGACATCAGGAATGGTAACATACAAAAGCCAGCAGGAGAACACTTCAATCTCCCTGGACACTCAATAACAGATTTCAAAGTAGCAATTCTTCAACAAAAAAAACTTCAAAAACAGACTTCAAAGAGAAACTGCAGATCTACAATTCATTTGCAAACTTAACACCATCAATGAGGGCTTGAATAGGGACTGGGAGTGGCTGGCTCACTACAAAAGCAATTTTCCCTCTCTTGGTATTGACACCTACTCATCAGTTATTGGGAGTGGACCACATCCACCCTGACTGAATTGGCCTTGTCAACATTGATTCTCTACTTGTAAGGTAACTCCCTTCCTTTCATGTGCCAATATATATTTATGTGTCTGTCATTTTTACTCCATGCATCTGAAGAAGTGGGTTTTTTACCCACAGAAGCTTATGCCCAAATAAATCTGTTAGTCTTTAAGGTGCCACCAGACTCCTTGTTGTTGTTTTTTTATACAGACTAACACGGCTACCCCTCTGATACTTAAAACTTAATATATATACTAAGAGCTGTATATTTCATTGATACACTCATGAGACAGGTTCCTTACCACTGACTTACGCAAATTTATATGCACTCATGCACCTGCATGGATGCTATATTTTTGTTCACTTAAATTTTCTAAGGCTATGTCTACACTACAGTTTATGTTGGCATAACTTATGTTGCTCCGGAGTATGAATAAACCACCCCCCTGAGTGACATAAGTTACACTGACATAAGCAGTCATGTGCCCAGCGCTGTGTCGGTGGGAGAGATTCTCCCACCAACATAGCTTCAGCCATTCATGGAGGTGGTTTTATGTCTCAGAGTAGTATGAGCTCAGGCTTCGTCTTCAGCCCCGGGTGACATGGCTCAGGGCCCCAAGCTTCAGTCCTATGCAGAGGGGCTTTGGCTTTCTGCCCTGGGCCCCAGGGAGTCTAACCCTGGCCTTGCTTGGCGGACCCCCTGAAACCTGCTCGTGGCCCCCCAGGGGGCCCCTGACCCATGGTTGAGAACCACTGCCCCAGGGTACAGTCTCGACTGCTGGACACTATGTTCCTTTAACTCTCCAGCTCAGGGTGCCTTTTACACAGCTTTACTATTGAAATGCAGCATCTCCATGCTCTGCTCAGACACCTCCATTAGCATGTAAAGTCACTCCCAACTAAGTTACATGAATTTTCTCCCAGACACTCATGAACTACATATAGGGTGACGCCTGCAAATTCTTGGTCCCAGCCTTGCACCCCAGAAATGTGCATCTTGTGCTGTCCAGTGCAATACTGAACAATGCAAGCTCATTACTAGTCCTTCATTTCATCAAAGGAAATGATCATGCACCAGCATTTCTTAACCTGAGCAGAGATTCCCCAAACACTTCAACTGAAACACACTGGTTTAGATAAAACAAAAAACAAGTTTATTAACTAGAGAAAGATAGATTGTAAGTAATTATAACTGATAAGACATCTAATCAGAGTTGGTTAGAAAAGAAATAAAAAGATAAACACAGAAGCTAATTCCTAAACTTTACCAAGCTAAATAAGATTTGAAAGCAAAAATGTTTCTTTTCCCCAAAAACTTTCAGCAGTCCATACTAACTGGGAAATCTTCCAGCTAGGACCATTCCCCCCAGTTCAATGATGCTCCTATTGTCTTTCAAGCAATCTTGCTGCTGTGAGTACAGATGGGGGAGGAGAGGTGATCAGGAGTTCACTGTCTCTCCTATTTCTACTCTGACCCTTTGTACTGGAAAAATATTTGCTGGGTCATGGGATCAGGCAGTTCCATGGCATATGTGAACTGCCAACTGTCCTTCAGGTGAATTGTAAATTTCTTGTTTATAACTCCCCTGCTGATGAATCTCCCATTAACCAGGTAATGGCCTTTTAGCACCTGGCTGATGTGCCAGTGTATCTCTGTTTTTGAGATAAATGATCTGAGGATGTTACCCAGAACTATAGCATATTTCAGTAACAAACATATAGCAATATCCCATAATTTCACATGCAGTATTGATACACATGTTTGAACAGGATAATAATATAAGGCAGATTATTAGTTTTCAAATGTTACCTCACAAGGCACACTTTGTGCACAATATATCGTAATCAGGTTGCGGAGATGAACATGGTGTACAGGGTGTCATATGGGGTACAGGGTATCACAGTCATTTTGATTGTCTAAATACCAGATTTTGCAGGTAAACATCTAAGTAATATCACCTGGAAATAATTGTGGGTGCAATGAAGTACCTAAATTTAATAGCAGGCACAAAAACAGAGGTACATTCAGGATCAGAATGAAGATTATGTCCTTAAAGGATTAGATTATCAATTATACCTTGTGAAGAAGTCCTTGAATTAATGGGATGAATTTTCTTTAGTTTGATCATCCCCTGTATTACAAAATATTTTGAAATTGGGAGGATAAATGTTGTATTATTATTATTACTACTGCTACAGGAAAAGCTGTGTTTTCCGGCACTTTATGAACCAGAAAACTCTAGAAACCGGTGTTTCGGGGTGCCGGATCAGGGCGGTGCTCACCTCAGTGGCTCCCCACAAGTGGTGACTTGCCCCTGCTTCTCCTAGGCAGAGGCGCAGCCAGGTGGCTTTGCGCACTGCCTCTGCCTCCAGATGCTGGCCATGCCTCCACCAAGGAGCATCAGGGACACGTCGCTGCTTGCAGGGAGCCGCCCAAGGTGAGCATCGCCCGGATCTGGAACCCCAAAACCCCTCCCGCGTCCCAACCCCCTGCCCCAAGCCCTCTCCCTCACTCAAACTCCCTCCCAGAGCCCATGCTCCGCACCCCTCCCCCCCTCCACACCCCAGCCCTGAGCCTGGAATTTTTGCTTAACTGGCAACCCCCATTCCCACAACATGCTGGATAACACGGCTTTTACTGAACCTAGAACTGATAGAGCAATTATTTTTCCTGGTGAAGAATTCTGATGAAAATGAACATATTTTTAATTTTGTTGAAAATTTTCTTCGATTTTCTTTTTGTCAAACTGACCACCTGTAAATCAAAAATATTTCTGTTTTTAGCAACTGAAAAAGTTTTGTTTGATTTTTAAATGAAAATGCAAAAAAAAATATATCAAGGACAATGGAATATTTTCAAGCAAAATTCTGTGTGTCAAAAAAAAATGGTAGACAAATTTCAGCCAGCTTTATTTTATATTGTGTGAAAGTATTATGTATAGGTAAGTGCTGCTTGTTTGTTTTTAATGGAAAATGTTTTCTGATTTATTAAAGCTAAGCATTAGTATAGATAACTGTTTATTTAAAATGAACGTTTGATATGTTACCACTATCACTGAATTTGTGGAATCATATATTACAGACACATCAGTAACCAAAATAAAGTTTTGGTGATAATGTTATTACAGTGAATACAAAACTGATTCGCAATGACTGCCCACTTATTTTGAAGTGTGTAATCCTTTACTTTAATGGTATGTAGAAGCTGAATTACAATAGAACTCTTGAGGAGAAACACATGACATCTATTGTAATACGCTATGAGTTCATTATGATCAGCAGTGATCACAGAGGGAATACCTAATGTGGTAACATTGTCACCTAACTTTAGTTTAGGCATGATATCTTTCAAAATATTCTGAAAAGCAAGTAATAGGAATTAGCATTCACCTCCTCCTGCTGCACAACTCCTGGCATTCAAAGGCACTGCTTTGATGGATAAAAAGAAAAACAGAATTGATCATCTTAAGCCCCTCTACAAAAAAGAAGAAGAAGAAGAAGCTTTCTCTGCTGTACTGTTTCAATTGTAGTGTCAACTATGGCTAGCAGTAACTCTGCAGGGAGTGCGCGGATCTTCAGTTTTTTATGTAAATTTATGCAAAGGACTTCTGCAAGTCTAGCGTGTGCTGTTCTCAAACACCTCAAGGAACTTCTTAATATTTGATGTGGCAAAGGGAAGAGAGATTCCCTCTGTTTCACACAGCAAGAGGGGAGCCTGTGGAGTGCATGTAAACAAAGGAAGAGAACAATGATCCGTCATTATTTGAAAGTTAGTAGCACTAGAAAATCTGCTGAAACAAAAGCTCTTCCTTTTTCTTTGATTATTATTTACAGTGATCCCTATAACCCACGGTTACAAAAAGTGTTCTTTATTAGCTTCCACCCGCTCCCACATTGTAAAATTAGTAAGGCAGAAATAATACCGTCATGGCATTTTCATCATTCGTATATCACATCATTTTACTGAGTCCTACAACACTAAGGAAATAAAGCTGGTAGCAGGAAATACTGACCCAAATATGACTCAGCTTTTCAGTTCGTCCCTTTCCTTTGTATGGTATAAACACACCCACCACTTTTCCTACCAACATGATGCCATCTCAACCCCATCAATATTTCATTCTGGTAGGCACATTGATTGCTAATACCAGAACACTCTTCTCACAATTGATCACTAGGTATAAACATTTCAATAGGATACTTTTTACCTTGCTGTAAGCAGATTGTGTGTCTACCCCTGCTCTAATCCCCTTTCTGGGTCTGTCTTTATTGCCTATCTGAAGAATAGTAATGAAATTTAAACCTCAGTCTAGGCTGCTCCCCAAGCTTTTCTGTTTCTTGGGTTTTCCTGCAGAATCTCTTCTGTCCAATTACTCAGTTCCTTCTGCCCCACAGACACTCCAACCCTCCTTATACTAAATTGAAGCTAAGAAGATCCACCTCCCAACATGAGCCAGCAATGATTACTTTGCATCTTGATAGCGAGTTCCAGCATCTAAATTTTGATGGAGGCACCCTGCATTTTTATGAATGGCCCTTCAAACCAGCACACCATTCAGTGTGGCTGTTTTCACACCCCCGTTGTGGGAGAATGTGAGAAAAGAAGAGCACATTGCTATATAATCCTCCTAATGGGTTTGTAATAAAGTGCAGTTAATTTATCCATGGTCTTTATGGACCTCAGCTGCCAGGAGCTTGAAGGGAAATCAGCCAGCAAAATAACAGAGGTAGGAACAAGAATGATCTCCACTACCTACTAGCACAAAACATCAGCCAGCTCACTGGCAGGAGATCATCTCTGAGCGGGGGATAAAGATGCTGATAACAACAGTAAGTGGGATCTTGGGATAGATTCCTGACTGGATTTTGACATAGTTCTGTGTCTTGGATTCCATTGTGATTGTGAATAGTAATGACAAAGTGATGGGCACTCTATAAAGTATTTGTCAAACAGTGACAATGAGCATAATGCTGTAGAGAAAATAGAAAGAAAGCCATCCCTGTCGTAAAGAGCATCCACAGTGAGTGGGATTACTGCTGTGAACCATATTCTCAATGAAGAGAGTAGAATAATTAACCACATTAGATATAACACAAATAACCAGGTAAGTGTCTTACACTGGGCCCTGTCACTTGCCAAACTTTAGCTTGAATAGATAGCCAAGCAGGCCAAAAGTAGGGGTTGTGCACTGACAGACCTCTGCTGGCAATCCTAGAGAGTTCTTCTCCCGGAACTAACACAGTAATAGTCTCACAGATGATTTTGTCTGCCATGATGGGAAGAAAATCCCCTGGATGATATATTACCTCTATGGGAAGAAGTATCCTCTCAGTAATTGCCTTAGTACATTCAGGTCTTTAAAGAGTGTCGCGGACATACCAAGAGACAGTGGTGGCATCCTTTTGCTGGAATCCTAGGTTTTTGTAACAGATAGTTGCCTGATAAGACAAATGGTATTACCCTACTGTGATCATCATTAAGAAGTTGAACTGTAAGAGGAAAAAGCTAGTGAAAAGGTGGATAGAGGAAAAATTTGCAGTAAGTGGCTGTAAATAACCTTTAATCCACACTCCTGACTAAAATAATGTATTCAAAATAGAGCCACTTCTTTTCTGAAGTGGTAATCAATATAGCTCAGAATCCTTGCTCCAGTAAATAATTCTGAGTCATTCCTAGAAAAATTATTTTCATTGGAAGAAAGATGATTTAATCTTGATACCTGAAAAGTGGTCTGAGATCGATTAGCCGTAATTCTAATAATGGATTACGGATGCATTTTCTCTTCTCGCATATGATACTTTACAAGTTTAATGAGAAATTAAAAGCTCTCTCCCCTGCTTCTGCTGCAGCAGATCTTCTGGCCTCACACCGCCCCTGCTCACTGCTATGCAGGAAGCCAGATTTCACACCACACAGAGAAAGTACCACTATTATCTCCCTGCTCCATCTGTTATTTATTTGTTGTATTACAATAGTGTCTGCAGTTACTAACAATTATCAGGGCTTGACTGTGGTAGGTGTACAAACACATAGTAGGAGACACTCCCTGCTTCAAAGAGTGTGCAATATAGACAGTACAGACAAAGCATTTAAGAAAGGAAGCATTATCTCCATTTTATAGATAGAAAACTGAGAGCCAGTGACTTGCAAAAAGTCACAACAAAAGTCTGTTAGAATTTAGCAGGAATGTGTTAGTGGACAACCCCTACTTTTGGATCTTCTGCATCCCAATCAGGTGTCTTTATCTTTCCTCCCCTGTTATGCAGCAGAACCTTACTGCTTCAAGTGCCAGAGTACATCTGTGGCGATGTATGAGGGGATTGGATCTGCTCCCTCATGCAGATGTGACCATTAAATTCTCTGGACATTGTAGTGACCAGACTCTCAGTTGTTTATTCTATAAACACTTTGTCATTCCAGGCATCAGTCAGATGCTCAGTAGTAGAAGATGGGATGGGGGAGACCTCAAAAAAACTTCATCCTCATGAGCGAGTCTTAGGGTTTGACCATGTTTCCATTGAAGTCAGTGGAAGTCTTAATGATATTCTCAAAATCATTCATTAATAATAAAATATTCTTTTCATGTACATAATTTTAATTTTTAAAACAAAAGACCAAATTCAGACCTGGTGTAAGATAGTGCAACACCAATGACTGGAAATGTGTTGTACTTGTTTTCCCCAGATCTGAATTCAACAAATGTCTAATTTTCTTACAAGATAAAAAACATAATGAAAAATACATTAGATGTTCTTTAATATTGTACCCTTTAAAAAGATCTGCAGAATGTCACAAAGCAATTAATAAGTCTCCTTCAGAGTTAAGACTTTCAAGGGAAAGCTCCCCAAAGGAGTTTATTACAATCAGAATTAGATAAAGCCATTTGATTATGTTTTAGGCACTACTGATTTACTGTGCATATATTTAGAGGTCTGTTACTAATGGAAAGCCACAAGTGTTCATATTTTTATCATTAATAAGATCTAATAACATACAAGACTTTACACAAAGTAGTCGGTAACATTACTACCACTGTTACTAAGATTTTTCACAAATGTACTGTAGCAATAATTCTAAAAGGAAAAGCATAATTAGCTCAAACTTAAAGTAACCTAGATCAATCAATTAATATTTGCAAATGGCTGGTGACAGTGGTAGACTCACTCTTGTTATTAAATTATTAACTATTTGTATTCTGTAAGAGCCACCTGAGACTGGCAACCCATTGTGCTTTAGGACTGTATGTTCTATGCGTAGTAAGAGGTGTTCCCTACTCCAACGACCTCAGTCTAAACAGGCAAGAAAGACAAAGAGTTGGGGAACAGAAGTGTTTTATTCCCATTTTACAAATGGGGAACTCAAGTTCTAGGAGATTAAATGACTTGCAAAAGTCACTCAGAGAATCTGTGGCAGCACCAAGAATTCAACCCTGATCTCCTGAGTTCTCGTTTAGTGCCTCAGAGTTGATCCTTAATCACAAGACCATCCTCCTTGTTTAATTACCACAGAACAAAAACCTAATCGAGATGTACAATAGTTTATGAAATATGAGAAGCAAGTTTCCAACATCTGTCTTATCAGCTTTGTGAATCATCCAGACATAATGGATCTGTATGACCAGATGAAATAACAGAGTTGATGCCTCCTCAGTTGAAGTACAAAATAAAGCATGACAAAGAGAATGGAGCACAATTTTTGCCTTGATGTCCCGGAGTTCCAACTTTTCTCCTTAGATGGCATTTCATTCTTCCCCCGCATGCAAGAAAACCATGTTCCACTGCTTTGACACTCTGGCATGTTGTTGAGTTAAATATATCATAAAAAGACTTTTTTAATGTGGCAAGAAAAAGAAAACCGACCAAGGCAGAGGCTTCATCCATGAATAACTAAAATAATAACAATAATAGGGATGAAGATGCCGAAAGCTCACATGAGAATTAAACCAGATTCCTTTTTAAAACTTTTGAAAAAGACTCATTGCCAGAGGCAGAATGCTTTAGTTTAACATGCCCTGCCAGTCACTTACTTCTTTCTTCAAAAGCCATCCTTAAAACACAACTCTATTCCTTTGCTAATATTTTATTCACTCTCATTGAAAAGTCCAACTCATTTGATTTAGGAAAGGGGTAAATAGAGATTACACTATGCTAATGAGTAGGTGGAAAGGAATCGGTTTCAGAGTAGCAGCCATGTTAACCTGTATTCGCAAAAAGAAAAGGAGTACTTGTGGCACCTTAGAGACTAACAAATTTATTTGAGCATAAGCTTTCGTGAGCTACAGCAAGATACAAACTATTTTACCTTTTGCCCCTGGACTTTATTGCTGCCACCACCAAGCATCTAACAAATATATAACAGGGAAAGAGCCCGCTTGGAAACGTCTTTCCCCCCCAAATCCTCCCAAACCCTACACCCCCTTTCCTGGGGAAGGCTTGATAAAAATCCTCACCAATCTGCGTAGGTGAATACAGACCCAAACCCTTGGATCTTTAGAACAATGAAAAAGCAATCCGGTTCTTAAAAGAAGAATTTTAATTGAAGAAAAAGTAAAAGAATCACCTCTGTAAAATCAGGATGGTAAATTATCTTACAGGGTAATCAGATTCAAAACATAGAGAATCCCTCTAGGCAAAACCTTAAGTTACAAAAGACACAAAAACAGGAATATACATTCCATTTAGCACAACTTATTTTATCAGCCATTTAAACAAAACAGAATCTAACGCATATCTAACTAGATTGCTTATTAGCCCTTTACAGGAGTTCTGACCTGCATTCCTGCTCTGGTCCCAGCAAAAGCAACACACAGACAGAGAGAACCCTTTGTTCCCCCCGCCCCCCACTCCAGCTTTGAAAGTATCTTGTCTCCTCATTGGTCATTTTGGTCAGGTGCCAGCGAGGTTATCTTTAGCTTCTTAACCCTTTACAGGTGAAAAGGTTTTTTCCTCTGGTCAGGAGGGATTTAAAGGTGGTTAGCCTTCCCTTTATATTTATGACACGCCCCCCAAATCACAGATAGGGTGAAACACTGGCTGTGATTTCTTCCTGAAGCTCTAGGAGAAAACAGAGTTAATAAGACACATGCACCTCTAAATATACTACCAAGTATATAAAGACTAACAATATTTTCCACATCTCAAGGACGATTGTAACCAGTTGATTCTGGGAAACTTTCATGGGAGAGTGCATCAGCCATTTTGTTAGAAGCTCCTGAGATGTGTTGTGTGTCAAAATCAAAATCTTGGAGAGCTAAACTCCACAGATGAAGTGAGCTGTAGCTCACAAAAGCTTATGCTCAAATAAATTGGTTAATCTCTAAGGTGCCACAAGTACTCCTGTTCTTTTTTAGAAAGGAATAGTAAGCTCATTACAGCTTTGTAGGTATCCATGAAAAGTCTGCCAAGAACATTTGATGCAATAGAAATTATTTGATCCTGATTCTTAGATTGTAGGGTCCTGGTACAGTGTCTAGCACTGTGGGATTCTGGTTCATGACTAAGGTTCCTATCTGCTACCGCAATACGAACAGTAAATAATAACAATAGTAATTATCCTTATGGATAACACTTGAAGCTATCCATTTTGATATGGCCACAAATTACTTCATGGGTGAGAACTTAAGACAGGAGTGATGCAGGTCATCTTCTAGGTGTACTTGTATTAAGTGCAAGTTAAGGGCTTGCTTATGAGTTACTCCACTCCGCCATTGTGCTGGCCAGTGAAGCTAAACTGGCTTATGGGAGGAGTAAACTGCAGCAGGTATAGGACACATTATTTTCCCCAGAACAGTACAGCTGTACACTGTCCCTGCTCACAATTTACCACTAAGACTGTAAACACTTTGGGGCAGGGACTGTATATGTGTGTACAGTGCCTAGCACAATGAGACACTAGCCTGGTTGAGCCCTCTCGATGCTATTGTAATTCAGATGTTAAATTATAATAATAAAGAAAGGAGAAGTCTCATAGTACAGACCCATTGATGCACGTACTGATGATATCGAAAGGAAGGACTGGAGCTACAGAATGCCTTCCAAGATTATTTGGGTTTGGGTTAGATGGGTTCCTCTTAACCAGAAGGGGTGCTGATTGCCTTTGTTCAAATCTAACAATACTTGTTAGGCAAGTTTTAAATTAGGTAGCAATTAACAAGCATTCATGTAATTCAAGTGATTTGGAGTAGACTTCAAATATACAAAACAAGGCTGAAGATGGAGCTGTTCTGAAAGAAAAGATTAAGACCAATGTGTGTATTAACCCACTAAAGCATCTGTACAAGAATGCCAGAAGCACAAGCAACATGCAAAAAGGTCTAGAAATCATATTAAATTATAGAGATTATGATATACTGGATATAATAGAAACTAATAATTCTCGTAAGTGGAATGACCATATTGATGGGTATAACCTACAAAAGGGAAGAGGAAGTGGAGGTGTGGTGGTCTATTCCTAATGCCAATGTTTGAAGCAGCCTACATCCCAGGGGATCTATGCAGTACCGCTTCCCCTTGTAAGTGGGGTAGAGGAGGATCGATTTAAAGGAGAAGTCCCTCATAGCCATCCATGTCCCATCCCTTCTCACATTTTGGATGCTACCATGTGATAGTCTCATTTGGAGCTCTTACAACTCCAAAGTCAATAAAGTTGTGGATGTTCAGCACCTCTGAAAATCAGGTCTTGGATGTCTCAAGTTGGACACCCAAAGTGAGTGTCCAGTTTTGCAAACTTGGGCCAATGCCTTTATGAAAGTCTGTGGTGGCTGCCATCAGAGCTAATTCCAGTTTCAATATTGTTTTTCCATTGAAAATTAGCTTCATTGAGACTTAATTCAGAATAAATCTGCAATTTGAGAATAGTCATTACTGCACCTGAGAAAAGTATTAGTAATATTTTTCATGACTGACTCACCTTTGCAATTTATATAACCTGAACTTTGTGAAAGGAACCATATGTAACTACAGAGAATTAGATGAGTACATATTGGACCAGATTTTTAACAGTACTCAGTACTCAGCATGGAGAGATTGTTTGTAAATCTGGCTAATAAGCTCTTATGAAAGCCTGCCCTCAACTATTGGTACTGAGTAGAGCTGTACAGAGGACAACAGTTACATTTTGTGACAACTTTTGAGGTTTCAAAATTTGTTTTCATTTTGCATTGGAAAGAAGGTTCCAAGTCCAAGTCCCTGCTCTACTAGATTCTGAGCACAATTTTTCATCCCAGATCATGCCAAATCAGCTTGCACCTGGGTCTCCCACATCCCAGGCCAGTATCCCAACCATCCAGGTATCGACAGTCTACCGGAGACCCAAAAATATTCCCAGTTGAAGTTTCATGGAAACTGCTAAGTCTTTGCAAAATGTTGGCCCTTTGACAAAACAGCATCTTTTGCTAAATGTTCCAACCTGCTGTAGCGCTGAGTAGTTTGGAAAATCTAATCTATGGTGATTGGAGTAATTTTTCAAAACCTCATAATCAGAAAATTGACGTGTTGTCCCTCATTGCTTTCTGAGAAATGTAGATGATGACTGACCATTGTTCGTTTTTCGTTATTTTGTTTCCAACATTTCTTTGTAATATGCCAGAAATAAGTTTTGAAATATTACATCCCCTGCAAATGAACCTAAACATTTCATTGTAGTTGTACCTTAATACTGGTTTGCAGGTCATTACCTTCTCCTTTGAAAGGAAATGGATGTCTTCAAGTCTAAATGTCTCTATTTGCTTGATGACCCCATGCTTTTTCTTGCATGCATTACCGCCAGGAAAGAAATGAAAATTAGGGTTATAAGCCTTAGACACAGAATCTGACCCATTTTAAAGTTGTAATAATCTGGAGCCTGATCCTGGATTCCTGGAGTCCCACTGAAGTCAACAAGCTGCATTCTGTTCTGCCAGACTAATATACATCAGAAGTAGCTACACTGATTTAGGTTGTATTACTTCAGCTATTCATCTGAACTGATTTCAGAATTTGGACTCCCTATATTCTAAAATTCCACAGAATCACAAAATCAAAGATATGTAGGGCTGGAAGGGACTTTAAGAGGTCATGTAGTCCAGCCTCCTGAACTGAGGTAGGACCAAATACACCTAGAAGACCATCCCTGACAGGTGTGTGCCTAACCTGTTCTTAAAAACCTCCAGTGAGGGGGATTCCACAACCTCCCTTGGAAGCCGATTCCAGAGCTTAACTATCCTTACAGCTAGAAATGTTTTCCTAATATCTAACCTAAATCTTCCTTGCTGCAGATTAAGCCCATTATTTCTTTTCTACATTCAATGGACAGGGAGAATAGTTGATCAGCATCCTCTGAGTAATAGCCTTTAATATATTTGAAGACTGTTATCAGGTGCCCCCTCAGTGTTCTTTTCTCAAGACTAAACATGCCCCGATTTTTTAATCCTTTCCTTATAGGTCAGGTTTTCTAAAACTTTTATCATTTTTGTAGCTCTTCTCTTTCCTAAAGTGTGGACATAGTACTCCAGCTGAGGCTTCACCAGTACCAAGTAGAGCAGCATAATTACCTTCCATATCTTACATATAATATTCCTCTTATTATACCCCAGAATGATATTAGCAGTTTCTTGCAACTGCATCACATAGTTGATTCATACTCAAATTATGATCCACTATAGCTCCCAGATCCTTTTTAGGAGCAGTACTACCTCCTGGCCAGTTATTCCCCATATTGTAGTTGAGCATTTTATTTTTCCTTCTTAAGTGAAGCACTTTGCACTTGTCTTTATTGAATTTCATCTTGTTGATTTCAGATCCATTCTCTAGCTTGTCAAAGTTGTTTGGATCCAATCCTGTCTTCCAAAGTGCTAGCAATCCCTCCCAGTTTGGTGTTATCCATAAATTTTAATAGCGTACTCTCTACTCCATTATCCAAGTCATTAATGAAAATATCACCCCATTAGATAAGTGTCCCCAGTTTGACAGTGAACCATTGATAACTACTCTTCGGGAAAGGTCTTTCAACCAGTTTTGCACTGAATTTGTAGTAATTTAATCTAGAGCACATTTCCAAACTTTGTTTATGAGAATCTCATATGGGTTTGTGTCCAAAGCCCTACCAAAATGCAGATACATTACATTTCCCTCCCACTCCATCCACTACACAAGTTATCCTGTCACACAAGGTAATTAGGTTGGTCTGGCATGATTTTTTTTTTGACAAATCCATGTTGGTTACTGCTTTATAACCCTATTATCTTCTAGGTGTTTACAAACTAATTGTTTAATAATTTGTTCCAGGATCTCTCCAGGTATCAAAGTTAGGCTGACTGGTCTATAATTCCCCAGCTCCTCTTTGTTCCCCTTTTTAAAGATAGGTGCTATGTTTGTCCTTCTCCAGTGCTCTGGGACCTCACTTGTCCTCCATAACAAACATAATTGTTAATTATTCTGACATAAATTCAAGTAGTTCCTTAAGGTACCCTAGGATGAATTTCATCAAGCCCTGCCAACTTGAATATGTCTAACTTATCTAAATATTCTTCAACCTGTTCTTTTCCTACTGTGTCTTCCATTCCTTCCCCCTTGTTGTTAATATTGATTGTGTTAAGAATCTAATCACTATTTATTTAGTGAAGACTGAAGCAAAATAGGAATTAAACCACTCAGCCTTCTTCATATTGTCTGTTACTAGTCCTGCTTCCCCAATAAGTAGAGACCCTACACTATCCTTCATCTTTCTCTTGCTCCTAATATATTTATAGAATCTTATATTGCCTTTTTTGTCCCTTGCAAGGCATAACTCATTTTGTGCATTAGCCTTTCTGATTTTGTCCCTACATGCTCTCGTCCTTAGCAATTTGTCTATGTTTCTGCTTTTTATTTTCATGTAATTAAAAAGCTCCTGACAGAGCTATATTAGCCTATTGCTATTCTTCCGATCTTTCCTTTGCTTCAGGTTGGTTTGCTGTTGCTCCTTTAATATTGTCTCTTTGAGAAACTGCCAACTCTTCTGAATGCAGTGCACAACACTTTCAAAAGAAAAGCCTGGGAGCTTAAATTCATAACTCTGCTAGACTCTAAAAATCACACTAAAAAAACAGAGACCTTGGATTTATGGCTTACAGCAATCGGTAACCCACTAACCCTCCTTTTTGTTCTTTGACTATAGGGATGTTAACAGGCCACTTCACCTTGAATTGTCCCCTAGAATATGTGGTAACTACTTATGCTAAAATATCTGTTCCACTTTGCATTTAGCTGTGACACTTGGTGTACCTTTTCCAGAACCGAAGAGTTCTGTGCAGCTCGAAAGCTTGTCTCTGTCACCAAAAGAAATTGGTCCAATAAAAGATCTTACCTCACCCATCTTAGTTCTTAGATTTCCCATGGGATCTTGCCTTCCAGTTCTCTGAGTTTGTAAAAAGTCTGCTTTTTCGAAGTCCATTGTCTATATTCTTCTGCTCTCACTCTTTCCTTTCCTTTATCGAAAAATAAATCATTTTATGATCACTTTCACCCCCCTTCAGATTCCCAACCAACTGTGTCCCATTAGTCAGAATCAAGTCTAAAATGGCTGTTCCCCTAGATGATACTTCTGCTTTCTGAAACAATACATTCCAAGAACTTACTGGACATTTTGTGTTTTGCAGTATTACTTTTCCAACAGATGTCTGAGTAGTTAGTCTCCGATTCCTACCAGGTCTTGTGTTTTGGATTTTTCTGTTATTTGTCTAGAAATGCCTCATCTACCTCATCGTCCTGATTTGGTGGCCTATAGTAGACTCCTATCATGACATCGCCCCTGTTTTTCCCCCCATTTATCTTCACCCAGAGACTTCCAACTGGTCTGCCTCCCACCTCCTTCTGGACTTGAGAACAAGTGTGTGTCTTCTTGATGGATGCTGCAGCATCTCCTTGCTTTTTCCCCACCTGTCCTTCTGGAACAAACTGTACTCCTCTGTACCAGTATTCCAGTCATGATATTTATCCCACCAAGTCACTGTGATGCTAATTAAGTCATAATTTAACTTATGTAATAATACTCCCAGTACTACTTCATGCAGCCATGTATTCCAGATAAGTGTGTGTGCCCGGCCTGCTGAAGCCAGAGAACTTTGCCTAGCAGGACCTGTAGGGGTTGCGCTTGCACCCTATGCCCCAAGCCCCTCCCCGGCTATCTAAGGGCAACACCGCCCAACCTCCTCCCCTTTAGTGCCTTCTCACTGCCTACGGCTACATTCAGAGCTTTGTGTGTTGTTTTCACCTCTCATTTTCAATCTCAGTTTGTGGAGAGTTTTTCCTCTAGATAATAGTTAGTAATACCTCAGGTTTAGTTTAGGGTTAGTATAGTGTTAGAGTAGTTGTCCGCCATGTGTGATGACCTCACCAGGGTTCAAGCACTGTCCATCATGTAGCAGGGGGAATCCCCAATAGTAATCCCTGCATAAGATGTTTGTTATGTCCCAGTGAGGGTCACATTATGGAATGGTGCTTTTTCTGTTCAAAAAGAGGACTCAGATGGAAAGAGATTTACAGCTGAAGCAGCACCTTCTGGAGCAGGTCATGAGGCCCACTTTGGGATTAAGGTCCTCGTCTTATAGGCAGTCATCTTCAGAACCAGCTTGTGATGCCACTCTATGTTTGAACTCTGGGGTTTTTCCGCAAGAGGAAGAGGACTCATACTCCGTCCTCTGATGTTGTGAGAAAGAGGTCCCACTCCAGGGTTCAGGGAGACTCTTCCTTATCATGTAAGAGAGGTGCTGACCATCACCTTATTCCTGCCAGCACATGGGATGGAGCAGGTCCATCAGCTCCCTGATACCAAACAGAGATCAGCGGGGGCCCAAAGCGCTGACTCCAGTTCTGGCCATGGCTTGCTCTGTTAAATTCAGTACAGATGACGTTGGCACCAGCACCGACTGTCTCCACACTGCTGGGGTATCATATAATACATCAGACCTGCTTTGCCTCTTAGTCCCTGACTCTCCACTAGTTCAGGAGTTTTCTGGTGCTGTAGCTGCTACTGCTTCATCCTCAGTTGTGCCTTTGGCACCTTTTGGCTGTATCAGAGAGCTGCTGGGTTTGCTGGCACTTCAGATTCCATACAGCAGCCAGAGTCCTCCCTGTAGAGAAGCCTTTTCATAGAATCACAGAATCATAGAATATCAGGGTTGGAAGGGACCTCAGGAGGTCATCTAGTCCAACCCCCTGCTCAAAGCAGGACCGATCCCCAATTAAATCATCCCCGCCAGGGCTTTGTCAAGCCTAACCTTAAAAACTTCTAAGGAAGGAGATTCCACCACCTCCCTAGGTAACGCATTCCAGTGTTTCACCACCCTCCTAGTGAAAAAGTTTTTCCTAATATCCAACCTAAATCTCCTCCACTGCAACTTGAGACCATTACTCCTTGTTCTGTCATCTGCTACCACTCAGAACAGTCTAGAGCCATCCTCTTTGGAACCCCCTTTCAGGTAGTTGAAAGCAGCTATCAAATCCCCCCTCATTCTTCTCTTCCACAGACTAAACATCCCTAGTTCCCTCAGCCTCTCCTCATAAGTCATGTGTTCCAGTCCCCTAATAATTTTTGTTGCCCTCCGCTGGACTCTTTCCAATTTTTCCACATCCTTCTTGTAGTGTGGGGCCCAAAACTTTACACAGTACTCCAGATGAGGCCTCACCAATGTCGAATAGAGGGGAACGATCACGTCCCTCGATCTGCTTTTCTCCTTCCTCCTCTGGTGTTGCTGTAGTCATCTGTAGTTGGCTAGCATTATGTATTCACCTCCTCTTTGACTGTATTGATAAGACATTTAAAGGACAAAACAGACATTTCTTTCGACTATACAGAAACATTTTTAATGCTTTACTTTCTGGTGCTGTGGCAGCAGCTAGTTAACAGATTATACTAGGTTAGCCTGATCAATGGCATTCACTGATTTGGGAGTGGTTTCCTTTGCGTCCTTCCAGTTCTTTTGCCATTGTTTTTTGTGTGGACTTATTATTAATATTGAAGAGGATGAGAGGCCTGATCTTGCTACCCTCACTCACATGAATAGTCCATACATAGGCATATAACCAACCACTGAAGGTGAGATTGTCCTGAGCCGTAGAACTGCTGCATAGCAGTGGAGAAGAAGGTTGCCCATGCTTAACTTTAAGCGGATTACTCATCCTACAGAAGTTAAGTGTTTGGAAGATCAGGGCCAAGGAGTTTTCCTTTGCACCCCCTTAAGGCATAATCACAACCACAGTTCCTGGTGTGCAAGTTTTCCCATATGGGGTGAGGAATAAGCAGGATCTTTTTCCTCCCTGTCCCTCTGTGCTGGCTATGAATCTAGCCCACTGAGGAGAGAAGTCCAAGGATGATACAGCATTCACATTCTTCCTGAGGCACAGTACCTCACAGAACTCCCACTGGGGCAATACAGCTCCATCTTGTTTCCTACCCTAAGCTGCTAAATGCCACAACATAAACCAGAGGGTTAATGGGACTAGTTGCATGGGTAAAGACTGGTTAAGAAGAGTCCAAGAGCCAGGGTTCCAGGATCAGGCCCAACATTGTAAAATGAAATTATTGTTTGCTGAGGAGCTAACATGAGAAAAAGTTACACCAGACTATATAATCTATTATAAGCAGATCTGTGAAAACTCCTTGGCTTGTTTTTAACAATTTATACATTTAACACCCAGACTTCAGAAGATATGCCTTTCAAATTTTCCTAATATACCGAAAAAAACTATGACTCTTTCTGCATCACCTCAGTGAGTAGGGGGGAAAAAAGCCTTCCTGAGTTTGGCAGCACTTCTCAGTCTCTTTCGATTGCTATATTGTAATCTTGAGCCATTCATCGCACTGTTTCAGTTATTTTACCCTGTTCTTTCAACTTCCTGCCTGAGATTCACAGGGTCTTTGTTGGGGCAATATTTTCCCCCAGGAGTTTTGACACTGATTAAAGACATTCTCCTTCTACATACCTCAAGTAACCTCCCCTCCACCCTATCCCTGGCCATGTTTCCAGAATTCTTCTGATATTCCTCTGAAAAACCCTATTCTGTATAGATGTGATAAAATGTGCAGACGCTCCCTTGCAAGAGGTACATAGCCGTACCGTATAACCCTTTAGCCCCCAAGCATTACCTCATGAGCTGAATCAGTAAAACACATTGGGCCTCAGTGTACTGAAGAAAAAGGTGCATGCATTATTTTTATAGCTGATGAAAAACCAGAGAATTCTGTAGACATGCGTTGCCCTCTTGATACAGCTTTTATGTTGTTTGAAATTTATCTTAGTTGTACATTGTACTGGGTAAAATACCTGAAACTATGTGATGGTCAACTCATGATTTCCCTCAGGAAGAGCTATGGCCAGAGACTTTGGTGATGTGTGTTTTGTTGGTTGACTCACAACCTTATCAAACTGGAAACCCTAATAGGGGGATTTTTATTTTCATGTATTTATTTATTTTGGTTAGGCCTTCTGTGACCAAAAAACCCATTAATGCCAGCTAGCAAGAGGGTTATAAAATATCCTGATTCAGGTATGTACATTCTGGTTCACTAAAGAATGTTATGTGATTCCTTAAATGAAAGCCAGGTCACACTGCTCTGTGATATCATTGTGAAATGTATGTACAGATATTATGAAGCACTTACGCTCTGAAATATGTTCTTAGACTCAGTACCACAGTACAGATGGAGAAACAAGCTTTTGTCAGACAAAAGATGTTTATTCACCTTTCTGTCACATGTAAATTAAGCATGTAAGCTAACACAGTGGATGACCATTTACATAAGAAGTTATCAAAGAGATGTAGTCAGCAGAAAAGAACACACACAAAAACAAGTGAATGGTGCAGTGGGCTATACTGTGAGTACAGATAATTAACTTTGGGGATATAAGTAGAAGTCAAAGAAGACATTCCTTCATGCTGAACCTAGGAAGTAAATGGGCAGTGCATTTACATTCATGAAAACAGGATTTCTGCCTGCCTTAACAGAAGAAGCTGCAAAAGGCGTTGGGTGAGATAAATTTCATTAGACAGGAGGCTAATCTAAGAGTTAAATTTAGTCTCTAGAAAGCACGTTATGATCTTGTTTTACATGTAACCTTTTATTTCCAATGTCCTTCCTCACTATCCCTTGAATCTTCAATCGTTGGTTGTAAACTTATGTTTGCCTTCACTATAAACATATCTAAGTGCTGTGATATTAAGCAAAAGACTGATCCTGAGATGAATCATACAATCTGGTGTGTACACTGTTTTCTTGGGGACAGTGGATGTGGTAATTCTGTGTGTAGCTAGTGTCAGGGTCTGGGTATCACCGGGAAATGCTTCAAAGGGAGTCATGGGCCGGGGTACACCTATTAACCTGCAAGGCAAAGTACATAAGAACATAAGAATGGCCATACTAGGTCAGACCAAAGGTCCATCCAGCCCAGTATCCTGTCTGCCAACAGTGGCCAATGCCAGATGCCCCAGAGGGAGTGAATATAACAGGTAATGATCAAGCGATCTTGCTCCTGCCATCCATCTCCACCCTCTGACAAGCAGAGGCTAGGGACACCATTTCTTACCCATCCTGGCTAATAGCCATTAATGGACTTAACCTCCATGAATTTATCTATTTCTCTTTTAAACCCTCTTATAGTCCTAGCCTTCACAACCTCCTCAGGCAAGCAGTTCCACGGGTTGACTGTGCGCTGAGTGAAGAAGAACTTCCTTTTATTTGTTTTAAACCTGCTGTCTATTAATTTCATTTGGTGGCCCCTAGTTCTTATGGGAACAAGAAAATAACTTTTCCTTATTCACTTTCTCCACACCACTCATGATTTTATAGACCTCTATCATATCCCCCTTAGTCTCCTCTTTTCCAAGCTGAAAAGTTCTAGCCTCTTTAATCTCCCCTCATATGGGACCCGTTCCAGACCCCTAATCATTTTAATTGCCCTTCTCTGAACCTTTTCTAATGCCAGTATATCTTTTTTTGAGATGAGGGGACCACATCTGTATGCAGTATTCAAGATGTGGGGGTACCATGGATTTATATAAGGGCAAAAAGATATTCTCCATCTTATTCTCTATCCCTTTTTAAATGATTCTTAACATCCTGTTTGCTTTTTTGACTGCCGCTGCACACTGCATGGATGTCTTCAGAGAACTATCCATGATGACTGCAAGATCTCTTTCCTGATTAGTTGTAGCTATATTAGCCCCCATCATATTGTATGTATAGTTGGGGTTATTTTTTCCAATGTGCATTACTTTACATTTATTCACATTAAATTTCATTTGCCATTTTGTCGCCCAATCACTTAGTGTTGTGAGATCTTTTTGAAGTTCTTCACAGTCTGCTTTGGTCTTAACTATCTTGAGCAGTTTAGTATCATCTGCAAACTTTGCCACCTCACTGTTTAACCCTTTCTCCAGATCATTTATGAATAAGTTGAATAGGATTGGTCCTAGGACTGACCCTTGGGGAACACCACTAGTTACCCCTCTCTATTCTGAAAATTTACCATTTCTTCCTACCCTTTGTTCCCTGTCTTTTAACCAGTCCTCAATCCATGAAAGGATCTTCCCTCTTATCCCATGACAACTTAATTTACATAAGAGCCTTTGGTGAGGGACCTTGACAAAGGCTTTCTGGAAATATAAGTACACTATGTCCAATGGATCCCCCTTGTCCACATGTTTGTTGACCCCTTCAAAGAACCTAATAGATTAGTTAGACATGATTTCCCTTTACAGAAACCATGCTGACTTTTGTCCAACAATTTATGTTCTTCTATGTGTCTGACAATTTTATTCTCTACTATTGTTTCAACTAATTTGCCTGGTACTGATTTTAGACTTACCGGTCTGTAATTGTCAGGATCACCTCTAGAGCCTTTTTAAAATATTGGCGTTACATTACCTATCTTCCGATCATTGAGTACAGAAGGTGATTTAAAAGACAGGTTACAAACCATAGTTAATAGTTCCGCAATTTCACATTTGAGTTCTTTCAGAACTCTTGGGTGAATGCCATCTGGTCCCGGTGACTTGTTACTGTTAAGATTCTCAATTAATTCCAAAACCTCCTCTAATGACACTTCAATCTGTGACAATTCCTCAGATTTGTCACCTACAAAGGATGGCTCAGGTTTGGGAATCTCCCTGACATCCTCAGCTGTGAAGACTGAAGCAAAGAATTCATTTAATTTCTCCGCAATTACTTTATCGCCTTTAAGTGCTCCTTTTGTATCTCGATCGTCCAGGGCCCCCACTGGTTGTTTAGCAGGCTTCCTGCTTCTGATGTACTTAAAAAACATTTTGTTATTACCTTTTGAGTTTTTGGCTAGCTGTTCTTCAAATTCCTTTCTGGCTTTTCTTATTACATTTTTATACTTAATTTGGCAATGTTTATGCTCTTTTCTATTTACCTCACTTGGATTTGACTTCCACTTTTTAAAATATGCCTTTTTATCTCTCACTGCTTCTTTTACATGGTTGTTAAGCCACGGTGGCTCTTTTTTAATTCTTTTACTGTGTTTTTTTAATTTGGGGTATACATTTAAGTTGGGCCTCTGTTATGGTGTCTTTGAGAAGTGTCCATGCAGCTTGCAGGGATTTCACTCTAGTCACTGTACCTTTTAATTTCTGTTTAACTAACCTCCTCATTTTTGCATAGTTCCCCTTTCTGAAATTAAATGCCACCATGTTGGGCTGTTGAGGTGTTCTTCCCACCACAGGAATGTTAAATGTTGTTATATTCTGGTCACTATTTCCAAGCAGTCCTGTTATAGTTAGCTCTTGGACCAGATCCTGCGCTCCACTCAGGACTAGATCGAGAGTTGCCTCTCCCCTTGTGGGTTCCTGTACCAGCTGCTCCAAGAAGCAGTCATTTAAAGTATCGAGAAATTTTGTCTCTGCATTTCGTCCTGAGGTGACATGTACCCAGTCAATATGGGGATAATTGAAATCCCCCACTATTATTGAGTTCTTTATTTTGATAGCCTCTCTAATCTCCCTTAGCATTTCATAGTCACTATCACTGTCCTGGTCAAGTGGTCGATAATAGATCCCTACTGTTATATTCTTATTAGAGCATAGAATTACTATCCATAGAGATTCTATGGAACATGTGGATTCATTTAAGATTTTTACTGTGATGCCAATTATATCAATATCCTCCTTTAACACAAGGCACTTTAGTTCACCCATCTTATTATTTAGACTTCTAGCATTTGTGTACAAGCACTTTATAAACTTGTCACTGTTCATGTGTCTGCCCTTTTCTGATATGTCAGATTCTTTTTTATGTGACTGTTTCTCATCTGATCTGGCCCATATGTTATCTTCATGCATCCTCTCCTCCTGACTAAAACCTAGAGAATCTCTATCAATAGACTCTCCTCTAAGAGAAGTCTCTGTCCGATCCACGTGCTCCTCTGCAGCAATCGGCTTTCCCCCGTCTTTGTTTAAAAACTGCTCTGCAACCTTCTTAATGTTAAGTGGGGGCTGGAATAGCCCAGAGGAGAGTGCTTGGGTGGCTAACAGGCTGGTGTTTCCAGGGAGATGACACCCAGTTAAGTACAAGCATGTCTCCCTGATGCTGGCAGCAGGGAGAACAAGGTGACTCAGTCCCCAAGAAGTGTCACACCTCCTATGAACTTTTTCTTCTGGTGTTTAAACCCTTTCACAATAGGATTTTATTAAACCTGTACAGTTATTTAGAAATGGCTAATATAGGGATACAGTTCTGCTCACATGTGGCCCACACTGAAGAAAATGAGTTTTATTTGGTTAAGGTCTACAGAGTGAGAGCTCTTAATAATATACCTTACAGAAAGGTTTCATGTTTTGTCCTAATGCCATCAAAAGGCTCTATATGGACGCTATCATACATGTGCCTTTTGAAACATCCTCTTTGCTCTTTGCTGTTTCCGTCAGATATTATAAGTGTGGCTATTCTGTGAACTATTTCTCACAGCAAAACCACTGATTTTTTCCGAGCTCAGTAACCTCACTGACAAACGTAGCTCCTCTTTAAATTCCTCCAAAAGCACCATCTGCGACGGAGGTCTAGTGCAGGTTATGATTATGATATATTGCAATGAAAGATTAAGTATTATATTGATTGAGTTTTAATGAGAGTACTGTACTAATTATATTTATATTGTATGTGTATATATTTTTATATTTTTAATGACTAGTTTTATTAGCAGTCAGTAACCACATAAGCTTTCTTTGCATTGTAAAATTAACATAACCCTTAATAAAAATAACTAAAAATATCAAAGTGTAAGTGCTGCTTAACTTCAAATGTAGCTAACATTTAAATATTGTTTTGCATATAAAATTGATCTGCAATTAATGTGAAGTCAGCCTGACAATTTTTATGAACTTTTCCCCCCTTGTGGTATGTTTTTTAGAGATTTTTTTTAAAATATCATTCACTTTCTCTGTTTTCCCAAAGACAAAACAACATGCAAAATGAAAGCATTTAAAGATACAATTTCAGTTACAAATTCACAGTTACCAGGCTAACTGCATCTTTCCTGGACTCTATAAGCTGCCCCCCATTTAGGTCTCAAGCCTCTAGCCGTCGCCTGTCTCTTAGGATGGAATCAGGCAGGTCACCCACTCTCAGACCAGGCCCTGAGTTGAAGTCACCTGTGTACTGAGCATGGTTACCTCAGCAGATCAGATTTTTGTCCAGGCCCTGAAATTCTGTTCCCTCCAGGGCAATGGCAGTGGTCATCGGTGATCAAAGAGCCAGCTTTAAGGCAAGTATTATTTATTTAGAACAAAATCCTTTAAGAGAAAACAGATCTTAAAAACATGGAAACAGCATCTGGACATGTCTAGTTTATTAGGTGTTCAACCATCTTCCACATGGGGACCTCTGGACTAACTGCCGTTATGCTTCTCCACAGAGGCTTTCTCTCTGTCAGCTTGTTAAAGCCTCCCTGTCAGGGCTCACTGACAGCTCCATGGACAGCATCTGGCAAATCACCCCACTTCCCCCAAATCATATCACCTTTTCACCATTTATAGCCCTTTGATCTGGTAACTCCCAGCTTTGGCAAGACAAGGTTTGCAATTGGTTGGAGACAGGATCCTTGAAACTAACAGTTTGCCCCACTGTCTTTCAAGTATGTGCTTGGGTGTTCTTATCTGAGAAGCCATTCTCTCATCTTCATGCACAGACCCCATTGAATCTGGGCATTATAGGTGCATAATAAACATGTAACTATCTCAGTATTCTTAACGTTATTACACATGAGCTCCATGTCTGCCACAGTGCTCTCTTCCTCTCTGAAGCACAAATAATAATTTATTCATTTTTTAATACTTGGCAGGGTGACACCATTGTTTCCTGTGACTCCTACGGTGTGATGAAGTTCTGGGATGTTCGGAGGGTAACACCAATGGTATCTATAGATGCAGGCCCCCATCCTGGCAATCAGGTGGTCTTTGACCCATCCGGTAGGATCCTTTCTTAAACTGACTATCAAAAGAAGTGTTTTGCTCTGAAAGCATTTTGTAATTGAGTTTAAAATTCTGAGGCCAGATCCCCAACCGGTGTAAACTGGCTTTTGTGAATCGATGCCTGTTTATACCAACTAATGATGTGACACATACTTATTTCAATTTGTCAAATTGTATTAATGCTCAGTTGTTACATAAAACCAAACATTTACAATGATGCAAAAAAAGAATTACATAAAGGTAAGAAATGCTCACTGTCTGAGGAAAACAGAGGGGTTTATTTCTCTTCCTTTTCTACTGCTTCTTCATATGTTTATACAACAGTTGTGTTTCATAACCACCGATGATAAATCCTATTATTCTCCCTGCAGCGCCCTATCATATTGAAATAAGTGGTCTATTATGTACAAAGAATTGAAATGCATGTATAGTGCAACGCTTTTTGCATCATCAGCCATATATTACAATATGTCACTAGCATTGTGACTGACTGCTCCTTTGTATTTTTAAGAGTGCCATTGTACAAAATGAACAAAAATAGCTTTGTTTTACCTAGGACATTAATCGTCACTTTCAAGGGGCAGATAATCAGTTGTATCGCAGTACAAACTTAGGTCCCAATTCTGGAAAACACTCCTGTTCAGAGCAACACTTAAACGTGTGCTCAACTTTAAGCATGCACTTAAGTGCTGATGAGGCCAGACACAAGCATTTAAATCAAATATGAGAGATGTGAGAGAGTAGCACTTTACTAATAATAGTACTACAGTCATAATGGTAAAAAAAACTACAGAATATAGAATATTATTTCACTGAGTTGCTGTTACTAGAAAAAGTTCCATGGGACACTGTAGCATTTTATAAGGAATTTTTCAGAGCTCTATATTCAATCCCTAAAGAATGTATTGTCATTTTCAGAAACTATGTTGCCATTATACAGTTTCTACTACTTCCACAAGTCTGAATTCAGCTCTGCTCTATGTAAGAATATAGAGTTTAGAAAAATAGCTCACATTCTGCATGATGTGGATTTGAAGGAGTTTTGCTTTTTCATATCTGGAATGTAATGTAGGGGCATTTGTAAAGGAGTCACATCCCTGAAAAATGCAATAGCAGTATTTTGAGCCAGATGGGAAGTTTCCAGTAGAAAGCTTATCGGCTTCAGATAGTCTGAATGGGCAAAATTTCCCATCATTTGGATAAAATCCAAAATTTTATCTGCAGGAGTAACCACAACAGAGATGCCAAGTTGGGAAGAATGACCACAAGGAAGCATAATTTAAAAGAAAGCAGTCATAAGCAATAATATCTGACTACAATAGAATATTACAGTATTTGTATCTCTGTTGTTTGTATGCTGGTAGTGCTTAAATGCCCTAATTAGGATTACAGCCCCTTTTTATTAGGCGTTGTACAGAATGAAAAGACAGTCCCTGCCTCAAATTGCTTAAAATCTAATTATGTGTCTTGTTCCCATCACCGAGATAGCTGCATATAAAAATTTACATAAATAAAGTAATCCGTTCCTTGTAAAACAACGTGATTATACTTAATGGAAGATTTTTGTTTGATTTTCTTTTGCTACCAGTTTAAGATAGTTATTGTGGGAAATCTAATGTAAAGAGAAAGGTCTTATATTTTGGTCTGAAGATGGGAACATCCTTTGTCAATGTGACAGCTGCTGAAAGTTCTCCAGTGCAGGGCTGCTGCAAGAAAGCCTGGTTTCTTTGTAACATTGTTGGGAGAAACCAGATGGTGCTGCTGAAGATGCTCTTTGCTAGTTCTATTTATCTGAATGTTACTGTTGGCAGAAGTGCTTACTGGCGCTGTGATGCAGTTCTTTTCAGAAGCTGAGAATATGACCAGTAAAGTGATATTCATTTTCTCTCTGAGCCTCATTCAAAGCCCAATTAAGTTAATGGAAAGACCCTAGTTACCTAAAGTGGGCTTTGGATAGACCCCACATCTGCCTAAATCTTTCTCTGATTAAATATCAACAGTAAAGTCTATTCTCTCTCTGCCTGAGCTTTTCTCTCACTGGATCACTTTCTTAGGTGTAGATCTTGTCTTCAGTTTAAACCTATGCAAACAAAATGTTACACCCCTCTGCTTGGAAGTCTCATTCTAAATATAGTTCCAGGGGTTTTTGTGTTTGTGTGTGGGGAGGAGGGAAGTTAGAGAAACTACAACGCCAGCTTATGGTATGGAAAGTGAGACAGTCCTTGAGATAGCTAGGGCACAGCCCATCGTGAGACTTGATCATCAGGCTCAAGCTTAATGTCAGACCTACAAAGACATGCACATCTACTTCACGTTGTGCACCGTGGGTACCCCATTGGCCCATAGTTAAGCATGTGGGCGACTCTCTGCAGTATCATGGCCTAACATTTCTGTGACTTATCCTCTATTATTAAAAACAGATCTGTCCTTTAGTAAGTAAGTTTACCACCATCTCCAGGCGTTTATATCTGTTCTCCAGCACATATTGACCACTAGACCTAACATTCACAAACCATGCACACGTCAAATCCCCTCCTTTCCTCATAAGCAACCCACCAACCTTGCCACATATGATACTCTCGGGTGTTTTTCACAGTTTCCATCCAGCAAATCCACCTGAAAAGATGATGAACAGCACAGTTAATAGCAACAGTTAGTGTGAGGAGTGAGAACTATAGATGCTGCAGGACATTCTCTTTGAACCCTAAAGTGCACACACTACTCTCCTGTTGTGTAAGGAAAGACATTTAGGATATGGCTGTGATGCAGAAACCAGCGAGTAGTACCAGGAAAATGTAGCAGTTTACTATACCTGGTAGATACAGTGGGAGGGACAGTGTTTGTCCGTTTACACCCAGTTTGAGGAAAAGGAGCAAAATTCTGCTCTATGTAAAAGGAGTATGGTGGCTATATGATTTCTGCTGCAAGGTTTGCTGAGTTTTCTAAACATATGAGAAGACTCACTGTCTGTCTGTATTACATCCAAAAACACTGTTAAAAGAACATTAAGGTTGCCAAGGCAAGCACTCAATAGTTAGGAATGTTGGGAATCATTAGGAAAGGGATAGATAATAAGACAAAAAATATCATATTGCCTCTATATAAATCCATGGTATGCCCACACCTTGAATACTCCGTGCAGATGTGGTCGCCCCATCTCAAAAAAGAGATATTGGAACTGGAAAAGGTTCAGAAAAGGGCAACAAAAGTGAGTAGGGGTATAGAACGGCTTCCGTATGAGGAGAGATTAATACGATTGGGACTTTTCAGCTTGGAAAAGAGGCGACTAAGGGGGGATATGATAGAGGTCTATAGAATCATGAGTGGTATAGAGAAAGTAAATAAGGAAGTGTTATTTACTCCTTCTCATAATACAAGAACAAGGGGCCACCAAATGAAATTAAGTAGGTAGCAGATTTAAAACAAACACAAGAAAGTATTTTTTCATGCAACACACTGTCAACCTCTGGAACTCCTTGTCAGAGGGTGTTGTGCAGGCCAATACTATAATGGGGTTCAAAAGGGAGCTAGATAGATTCATGGAAGATAGGTCCATCAATGGCTATTAGCCAGGATGGGCAGGAATGGTGTCCCTAGCCTCTGTTTGCCAGAAGCTGGGATTGGGTTACAGGGCATGGATCACTTGATGATAACCTGTCTGTTCATTCCCTTTGGGGCACCTGCCATTGGCCACTGTCAGAGGACAGGATACTGGGCTTGATGGACCTTTGGTCTGACCCTGTGTGGCTGTTCTTATGTAGGAAATGCCTGTATTAAGGTTGCCTGTCCAACATTAATTTGGGCCCCTTGTGCATAAGGTGCAGTCTTTAATTACATGGTCACATGCTATTTTTTTCACAGGACTCCTGCCCCATTTAGTGCCCAGGATGAACTCCTTGAGTGGGTTGCTATTCAATATTTCTTTTTATTCTCAGGATTCACTTTGTGGACCCAGGCATTATTTACCGCACACCACCCAAACCTTTAATTGAATACAGAGTCATCTCTTATGGGCTTTTTTGTGCTGCTGTCATCATAGTATGTTAGATCTTTACAGGCATTCATGAAATTATCTTCACTCCACTTCTGTGAGGTGTGGTTGTATTATTATCCCCATTTTACACATGGGGGATAGAGGCACAGGAATTAAAGCCAATATTGTCAAAGCTGTCAACTGAGTTTAGGTGCCCACATTGAGATGCCTAGGAGATGATTTTTCGGAGTACCTCGCATTTCATAGCTGTGTGTGTGTTGGACTGCAGCTCCTATTGACCTCAGTTGCAGTTGTGAAAGCTCAGCATGGCTGCAAATGAGGTGAGAATCCAGAGGCAGTGAAAGGTTGGTCCTGTGAGTGAGGCAATTGAATGCTGTCTTAGAGAGCAGGGTTCTGTGCCTGCCTCTGCCAAAGTTCCTAGGTGAATGTGATACTGAGCAAGTTACATAAGCCAACATTTTCGTAGTTAACCACTGTATGTTCCTCATTTTCTGGGTATCCAACTTGAGACACGTGGGGTCTGATTGCAGAACACTCACAGTGTCAACTTCTTCCATCTGGTCCTGTCCTCTAGTTCCCAGCTCCTGTTCCTATTCTGCCCCCCTCCCTTTGCCTTTCCTTGCTCCTGCTCCCCTTATCCAGCATCTCCACCCCGTACCAACCTCCTGTTACTCAGCCCTCTACATTTCAGCTAGGAAGCTTCCTCCTCCATATTGTCAGGGTGCCATAGCAGCGCACAACCGCTAGGAGGAGTAATTATAAGGAAAGTCCTGCTCATCCCTGGGATGAGGATGCTTAGTCACTCTGTGGAGATTGCAATTCAGGCAGCACATAGAACTGTGAGGTGATGAAGCATGCTCTGTGCAGATGGACTCTTCAGAGAATTTAGCTGCCAAACTCTAAAAAGTCTGTACTGAGCATGTACAGCTTGAGATTGTCCAGAGGTTATAACTTGGCCAAATTAAGACAAATTTTCATTAGGATAGCAAAAGACACATCTCTGGCATCAGGGTGACTCACCTGCCGAATCTCAAGTCCCTGCTCCAAAGCGTAGAGGCCCTAGAGCTTCACGACAAATGATTGAGAGAATTTTTTTTTCAAAATGGGCTAAACAACATCGTTTTCCCCAGTCTAATCCTGAAAAACAGCTGAACCATTTCAGCTGACACTTTCCCTCCCAGAATCAGCCTTAGGCAGACTCTCAAAAGGCAAAATTTCAGTCTGAACCATGTCAAGTTGGAAAAGTTATAAGCAACTGAAACCAGGGTCTTATAATGGGAAGTGTTAGACAACTTTAACTGTACAGGTCACTGCCTCTGCTACATAGAATATTGTACTAGCAGGTTTAAAGTAAATATTGTTATAATTCCAACCTTCTGGTCCTCATATACTGCATGAGCTCAAGTCAAACAACAAAAAGGATTTGTCTGGAGTCATTTTTAATTAAGTAAAAAGGTGCCCAAGCAAAATTGAATACATAGTCATTTTCTGTAATCTGTAAGGTTGATTTCATAAATGGGATAATCCTTTAATAGAAGTTTCAGTTAATTTGGTCTGCATTTTATTTGCCGGGGCAAACAGCACATTATTAGCGAAAGACCATAGGCTGCTCAGTTGGCACTAGAAATAATTACTAGCCTTGTTTTATCTAAAACTGAATGTCAAACATTTCAATGCAATTTATACACTTTGAGCTCAGAGGTTCCATCTCCCTTTTATTTTAGGTGGAAGATAAAAGCCTGTGTAGCTTGTTTTTATTTCACTGAACAACATGCAAATTTAAGAAAAGGAGCAAGTATTTTATTCTGGGAAAATCAGACTTGTAGAGTATGGCTTTCTAGCACGTGCAGTGTGATGAAATAGCTATAATCTTCAGCTCTACCGTGTGCATTTTGGAGTCACTCTGATATTCTTTTCTTCACTCTTTTCCTACTGACCTTTTAGAGGGGGGGTACTAAGAGCTACTTTGGGATTTAGGCTGTACACCAGCACAAGGGAATAAGAACCCTCTTTACATTTTCTATAGACAGGCTAACCTGGCTTTGGGCTATTCACCTGCTCACTCCCTCTAATAGATGGGAGGGTCGGGTGAACCTTGGTTCTACACCAGACCCGTCACTGGCCAGAGTAGATGAGCCATCGCCTGGTGGAGGAGTTAGTAATTAACTGCTCGTCTAGATCAGTGGTAAATTACAACCAGGAGCAAGGAGAAAGCAGGGGAGGAACTGTGATTAGAGCTGGGGGGACATTTTAGCCCAAAGAAAATGTAGAGTAAAAAATAGCCGCCTTCTGAAAACAGACTTTTTGTAAAACATTTTTGACATCTGTTTTTTGTTTTTCATGAATGTTTCCACAACATTGTTGTTCATATTTTTCTTTTGAAATCATGTTTGAAATTGTGATGGAACACGATTTTGATCATTGCTGTTAAAACTTTGGAAAATGCACAGAAATGTTCACGACAAATGAAAAATGTGTCCACTTTGAAATTTGTGAAAAGGAAACAGTTCCACACTTTCATAAATTCCATACAAATTTTTTTTCTTTATTTCAGCCACTGTAACTGTGACTCGGGGGCAGGAGGGGATCTGTGAGGCACACTGCTTCTGGGGGCTGTTCCTGGACTGGCACCATCTCTGCACTATCCATTACCTGAAGGCATAACCTAGTCCACAGAAATCTGATAACTGCAGAAGGGTGTAACAGAAATAATCCTTTTGCTAAAAAGAGGAGAAATAGCTTAGTAGAATAAATTCAGATCTGGCTAAATTACTATGTGCTGTGCTTTAAAAAAAAAGAAACCAAGCAAATAATTACTTCTACTTAATATTTTGTAGTGAAATGTATTTTAAGGTCTGATCCTGCAATGGGAAGCACACCAAAATTATTTCATTTCCTCGATTTCAGCTGGAGTTTTGGGTCCAGATCTTTGCGAGAGATTGGTGCCAATGGCAGTGATGACGTGATATTCTTCTTCTTCTTGGTCACTTTGTACCTATCAGAAAGCACAAAATGGAATCTAGTCCTAACTGGCCAGCTGAAGACTCTGCCAGCCAGGGAGAGCTCTCACTTGGTCTAATGCAGCTCTCCTGCATTAACTGCCTGGTCATGGGGGTGGGGCAGAATGCACCTCCACTCCACCAATGCTCAGCCTTTGAGGACCACCGCCAGCTGGCATAAACTGGAGTAGTCTAGAATTCAGGTGCAGGAGAGAATCTGGGCCCCATTTTTCCTGGTGTTTTTACATTGCACTTTATTTAGTATCCTCTTACTTATGGTTAAAGTAGAACTTGACAAAAAAGAGATACTTTCATGCAGCGTTTACGAAGTTAGCCTTTGTCGCAGCAGTGATATTCTGAATCTGTGTTTTTTTCCCTATGCCTTTAAATTCTGTATTGAAAGGCAGGTGATTTTTATACATATTTGAATTTATTTATTACAAGCATCCTATTGGCCTGCATCTTTTTATCCAAAAGGCAGATTATATAACAACACTAATAAATCTACAGGGTACCTTTTCCCTCATTATTTAATGCCTGAGCTTCAAATTCATTTCGGGTAAAATAAGGAGAATATGGAAACATAGCTTTTTCTATCTGACTCATCCTTTGGAATTGCACTGGCATTTTTCTGAGTTTGGTGTAAAAATTCAGACAAACCAAAAATCCCTACTTCTAGTTGTTATTCACTCTCAGTTTTCTGTCTTACAGACAGTGTTATAGCTCCACCTACCAGGAATAAAGGAGGTGAACCAACCATGTATATAACAGCTCATCTGTCCACTTCCCTCCAGTTCTTTTGCCTTCTTCAGCCTGGAATAATTGGAGTTTGTGTCACTAGTCCCTGTTTCAGCTCCTTTTCTCCATAATTCTGCTTCTGTCTTTCCTTCCAGGCCTGTTTAGCAAAGGAATAAGGAAAGAAGCCAAAACAAAAGATGGAATCTCAATCTGAGGAGGGATCCAAGATGAATCCAGCAGAGATAGGATCTCTGCCTCAGAGCCCTTGGATGCTCTCTCTCCAGTGGGGAGCAATCCAGACAGTCAGCTAGTTCAGTAGGTCTTTCAAAGGGTCTGAGTCATTTTGCAGCCTATGTGGATGTGATTCCTGGCCCATCTTTGGCCTCTTAAGTCCTTAACATTAGCCTAGTGGCAATCTATCCACTACCTCCAGGAATCTTTCTTCTCAAGCCAGTTTAGTCCTCCTTTTGCCTAGTGATTCCCCGAACTCCACTTTCAGTTGGCCTCTCTTTCCTATCCCAAATCTTCTCATTACCAGCTGTACAGGTGCCAGCTTTTTGAGTTGAGGTCAAGGAGAACAGTCTTTCTTTGGCCAACAGAGACTGAGCATAAACCTCTTATAACCGCAGGCTATCTTCTTAGCCCTACAAACTTGAGATTCCCCAATGTTCCACAAGCATGTATGACAGTAGAGCAGCCAATAGTCAACAGTCACAGACGTAAACAGAGTAGAGGAGACAAGGAGTGCTCATTTCCTTTTGGGAATATGTCTTCTGCGTGCCTGGTTGGTATCCTAACGTATCTCTTCAGGAGATCACTTTATAGCTCAACCATTTATTGACTCAGCCATCACTAATGAAGACAATGGAGGCTTAATATTTTTCAGACAGCATGTCTCCAGCTGGCAACACCAATAATGGCCTGGTTCACCTCAACTCTATCATCCAAACTCCCTTGTGTTTGTACCTAATCTGTCAGGGTCAGATCCCTGCTCACAGGTGTTTTTGCAAAGCATTGGGACAAACAGCTACTGCTTTAACAAGCCAGTGTTCTCAGGAAAATAACAAAGAATAATTCAGAGGTATTGTTGTTTGTCTCCTGGTGCTCAGACAGCTTTGTTTTTTGGAACTGTGGACGGTCTTGTGTCCTCTGCACCTGTTGGCCTAAGGCCCTAACCTCTTTCCTTGTCCCGACTGGGCTGTATGGCTGTATCTCAGGATGCCTCTCTTGGTCTTAAAGTCTTACAAGCAACACATTAATATAACCACTCCTCCTCCTCCAGGCATTGCTGACTATATCTACTGGCTGTCCTTGACTGACTCAGTGGTTAGGATAGGAATACAGGAATGTAAAACAAGGCAAAATTGCTCAATGATCATTTCTTTTGTTGTAGTCCTCTTTTCTTCCATCAGGCATCCTTTTCCTCTACTTCTGCATTGCATCTGATTTCTCTCTCTCAGAATCTTCCTTTGCCTCTGAAATTCTCTAACTGGAAAGAAGTGGGTGGACCAGGGCCTTCATATATAGGATCTGATTGACAGGTATTTTGCCTCCTTGTGTCCTTGTAGGTGAAGCCATATAACACAGTCTATTCGTGACTGTCTCTGCCTTCCAAAGGGAAGGAATTGCTAGTGAGTAATTTTCCTTTGTTTACCAAGGGGAGTTATGCTGTACAATACTTATGCCATGACATGAACATTTTTCAATGTGACCAGAGTCCATGCTATTTAAATGTGTAGAAAGGAAGGAGAAGAGGTTTTTAATATGTATAACTACATTTTCACTATATACACATGATTTAAAATGTATGAAATATTTGTATCTTGGAAAGGAGAGGGGGAATGGTTTGGAAATTCAGAGCTTTATATTTTTGCCTGAAATGTGGGATTGTATTTTGTATGTTTGTGTCTGTTTTCTTTGCTGAGCTAATGGGGTGGGGACTGTGTACTACTGCAGGCAATTGCTTTGAGCTCTGAGCACTTTGAAGAGATTAGCCCCATTGATATTCTCTTCATCTTTGCTAGGGAGGAGTGCTTCCTTCCCCTGAGTGCAGGAAGATGGACAGCTGTTTAATAGAGCCAGCTTTTGTCAAGCAGATACACTGTAGATTAAATATTCTCTTCTCACATGCCTGCATATCTCCAACACTAAAACTAAGTTCTGGATGCAAGTGTGTTACCTCATTAGAGCAATATACTGATTTGTTAGTTTTGTTGAGTACCCCAGGTTGAATGCGGCGGTAGCTGACTGGTTAAACATTATTCTTTAAGGAAGAGCAGGACTCTCGGCTGTACTGGCATTAAGCCCATAACTTGGTGATGGGTGAATCGTTTGTTCTGAGAGTGTGTGCCAGAAATGTCCACATGATTTTTGAAATCCGTGTGTTAAACTAACACAAGCTGAAAGTAATTGGAGGTTTGCACTTCCCAAGTGGAACATAACTGATCAAAATGTTGATTCTCTAGCAGCTAACGACAAACCAGATTATTTAATTTTTCAGTAGTTTTTTTTTAAATCTCCCTTAAACTAGGCACAAGTATTTTTAAATATAAATCTATTCAACATCTTAAATGTTTTCTTATAACATTGGCTACTCTTGTGACTTTATTAAGTCCATGTGTTCTTGAATTTATATTAATTCTAGTTCACAAAGGTACAATTATTATATTTCCAGTTTGAATGTGTTTACAAGTATTTAATGAAAACTCCTTTCTTTTATTCTGGAAGCCTCACTGCACTGTTCCATCTAAAGTCTGGCTTAGATACAAGACTTCATCTCCTGATTAGCTTATTCCTACAGACAATCAGACACTAAAGATCCCTTGAAGGTCATCCTATCCTTTCTTCCATGAAAGCTTCACTTTAAAGATCAACAGCTTAGTCAGTTCTTGTGCTTTGAGTAAGGCTTACTCTATTATATAATGTAATAAAAATCAGGGATTTATAAAATAAAGTATCAAATGAATTGGTTTATATATATATATATATATGTGTGTGTACGTGTGCGCATGTGTATAATTTTTTTTAAATGTAGTGCAAAGAATAGGACAGGTATAACAGGCATTCAGTGGCAAGAGGATGCCTCAGGAGATTAGTAATGGGGTACAGAGATTGTCACCTCTTGGTCAGTAGTTAGAATCTGGCTCAGTTCAATAGTGATGAAAAGTCTGACAGCTTTTTGATGACCAATCCAAAAAGAGATGGTAGGCTTCATGAAAAGTTGTCCGTACCTCATTTAGTAACCTAATAACTGGCACTAATTGACACCTCCATTGGTGATCTCAGTGAAGAGGGAGGGGTGGCATCTCTAGTTTGGGAATGAAGCATATTCAAAGGGTAGAGGGAAGAGAGAGCACAGCACAGCTGCCTATGCTAGTTCTGCTAGTTGTCACTCTCCTGCTCTTTGAGTCTGGCACCTTTTCATAAGCATGTAATCTTCTTTAAAATGAAATACAATAAAAAGTGCAGCCATAAACTTATATTGACAAATTATCAAGGGGGTTAAAAGGCCTAATCAGGGACAAAAAGTGGTCCATGAGGTTATGCAAAATAAATGGATTAATAATACAATCTCCATACGTATGCTTAATGAGGGCTTGTTATATCTCACAGACCTATCTCTGTGTCTTCCATGCTCTTGAGGGGTTATCTAGGTTTCCCCAGAAGGAAGAGAGTGAATGGGCCTTCTGAATAGGAACCAATGCAGGGTTTAGGAGTGACTGACATCTCCCGCCTCCCAGCCTAGGGATAGGACATGGGGTGGCCATACAGCCATTCCATCTCCACTAGTACTTATCACCGACTGTCATATTCTCCTCTGGATGGAAGCATCCTTGTGTGGTATGAAGGAACAAGGGCCAGAAGGACTGAAACGTTCTTCAATAAGAGAAGAAAACATAGTGCATGTTTTCAGGCTTCCATGCCTGCAAAGCAGTCTACTCCAGCAGCCCAAGACCTCTATATTGGAGTTCCCCTCAAGCCTAAACAGGAAGGTAGTGGCACAGATGCCCAAAATCTCTGATTCCTACAGGCGGCACTCAGCATCATTGAACCCCCATGGTCTGTGAAATGATCTTATTTCAGGATCCTCTCAAACTCCCAGGCCGAAAGCACTTGAGGCACTTGGCCTGGAACCTGAAAGGACTTGCTTTCTAGAGAATGACTATTGAGGAGAGCTCTTGCTCAGATCTATTAATTGTCCACAAATCTCGGCAATTCAAGGGCTTCTGAATCTTGGTGTTTTTCAAAGGACAAGAATCCCATTTTTTTCTCAACCAGGAATATATTGCAGTTTCTTCTAGATGGACTCTGGCTGGGTTTGAGTCATTTCAGTTTCTTCTAGATGGACTCTGGCTGGGTTTGAGTCCTAGCTTCCTAAAGATCAAAGTCTCAGTGTTAAGAGCCTTGTAGCATGTTCCTTCCATTCCTGGCCTGTTTTTGAAGCAACGTCACACATCCAAACATTTTAAAGTTGTGTCTCTGCAGAGATGCCATTGGGAGACTAGTGCAATGATTTGAAGTTTCAGGTAATCTCTAAATCTTCTTTTTTTTTAATATATGGAGGTGTGTTCTGGATATTTCCCATTATTATTTTTCCTGTTAGCAATTACATTGGACTGGAGAGCTAGCAAGTTTGGGGGTTATAGCCATCTGAAATCCTTATATGCATTTTTTCCCCAGATGAGGTGATTCTCGGGCCTGAACCAGAATTTTCTGTCTCTCAAAATTATTGTTTTCACTATTTGCTTTCCTTGAATGTTAAGACCTTCCACTACTAAGTGAATAAATTGGACACTTTACATAGGGTTGGGACATTCAAATTTGTTTTATGTATAACTAGTGCTTGAAGAAAATTGGATTCAATTTTAGGATAAGATCATTGACCTAAGAAGGGGATGTGAAATGTTCATATCCACTATTTCCAGACTGATAAATTTAGAAGAACCGCACAGTGCTTCATTCAAGCAATTTTTTGCTATTTGGCTACCTGGCCTTCAGTGTATGCTTTTATCTATTACATTAAAACAGATGTGTTGTCTGAGTTTTGGACAAAGGTTTCTGCAATCTTTTCCTTGATTTTCCTTTATTAAAATGCTTCATATAGTGAGGGAAGAAAAAATCAAAACTAAATAAAAAACCAACAAAAAGAACAGAAGCAACCCCCTCAAAATCCCTAAACCGTCAAATAAGAGCTGGTTTTCCCTGTCTTAATTCAGTTTTCTTGATGTTATATATTTCCCTCGCATTTGTAGAAAATTGTTTTACTGCTGGCTACTTCCCAGTTGTAACAGATCTTGGAGTACCAACAGCCCTCTGGGAGAAAGATAAAGTGTACTTACCTACGTGTATTCTTTCCTTAGAATCATAGTATATCAGGGTTGGAAGGGACCTCAGGAGGTCATCTAGTCTAACCCCCTGCTCAAAGCAGGACCAATCCCCAATATTTGCCCCAGCTCCCTAAATGGCCCCCTCAAGGATTGAACTCACAACCCTGGGTTTAGCAGGCCAATGCTCAAACCACTGAGCTATCCCTCCCCCTTCTCTGAAATGAGCACCTGGTTCTCCTTGAGACCCCACCCAAGGCATCATCTAACTTGCATTAAATTCCAGTTGAAGAGAAATATCTCAGTCAATCCTTTTTTCCCCTTATGGACTATTCCTGCAGAGAGATGGGAAAATGTTGGGATGCCCTCACATTGATATCTTACTTAGCCGTAAGTCTCTTCATTTCCATTTAATGTATAATAGATGAATAAGTAGGTTAAAGATAAATTATCCTTCCTGAAGATGACTAATCTTTCATAATGTTTATTAATTGGAATTTATAGTTTTTCTTCTCAGCTTGGGCAGTTGGCTGAGTTCCATAGCCAATCAGTTCTGTGAACAGCTCCACCTGCTGACATTGTGGTGTGACTAGAGAGGAATTTAAAAAAAAATAGAAGAGAGCCTCTGTGTTGGAAAATGAGGAGGTTATTGTGATTAAAATGGTAAATTTTCAGAATGGAGAGGGGTTATTAGTGGTGTTCCCCAAGGGTCAGTCCTAGGATCAATCCTATTCAACCTATTCATTAATGAGCTGGAGAAAGGGGTAAACAGTGAGGTAGCAAAGGTTGCAGATGATACTAAACTGCTCAAGATAGTTAAGACCAAAGCAGACTGTGAAGAACTTCAAAAAGATCTCACAAAACTAAGCGATTGGACGACAAAATGGCAAATGAAATTTCATGTGGATAAATGTAAAGTAATGCATATTGGAAAAAATAACCCCAACTATACATACAATATGATGGGGGCTAATTTAGCTACAACTAATCAGGAGAAAGATCTTGGAGTCATCGTGGATAGTTCTCTGAAGACGTCCACGCAGTGTGCAGCGGCAGTCAAAAAAGCAAACGGGATGTTAGGAATCATTAAAAAGGGATAGAGAATAAGACAGAGAATATCTTCTTGCCCTTATATAGATCCATGGTACCCCCACATCTTGAATACTGCATACAGATGTGGTCCCCTTATCTCAAAAAAAGATATACTGGCATTAGAAAAGGTTCAGAGAAGGGCAACTAAAATGATTAGGGGTTTGGAATGGGTCCCATATAAGGAGAGATTAAAGAGTCTAGAACTTTTCAGCTTGGAAAAGAGGAGACTAAGGGGGGATATGATAGAGGTCTATAAAATCATGAGTGGTGTAGAGAAAGTGAATAAGGAAAAGTTATTTACTTGTTCCCATAATATAAGAACTAGGGGCCACCAGATGAAATTAATGGGCAGCAGGTTTAAAACAAATAAAAGGAAGTTCTTCTTCACTCAGCGCACAGTCAACCTGTGGAACCGCTTGCCTGAGGAGGTTGTGAAGGCTAGGACTATAACAGGGTTTAAAAGAGAACTGGATAAATTCATGGAGGTTAAGTCCATTAATGGCTATTAGCCAGAATGGGTAAGGAATGGTGTCCCTAGCCTCTGTTTGTCAGAGGGTGGAGATGGATGGCAGGAGAGAGATCACTAGATCATTACCTGTTAGGTTCACTCCCGCTGGGGCACTTGGCATTGGCCACTGTCAGTAGACAGGATACTGGGCTGGATGGACCTTTGGTCTGACCCAGTATGGCCATTCTTATGTTCTTATTCAGATGCCCACTTCAGAGTAGGAGAACTATGGGTGTCACAAGGGGACTGGCCCCATTAAGAGAGAGCAAATCCAGTCCACCTGTGCCTCGTTAGTTGCCTTCTAGCAGTGGGAGAGAACACACCCGACCTACATAAAGGGTCACGTGGCAATGGGGAGGGAGGATGGGGCAGCTGGGAATGAACAGTAGTGGAGAGCTAGAATAAGCTCAGGGCCAGAAGAGCAGCAGATTTGAGTTTGCTTGCTGATCTCTGTGAGCCAAGGGAGAAGAGGAGGTCCAGGGAAACAGTCCCTGTGAAGTGTATTTCAGACAAGGGACAGGGAGCTGGGACCAGCCCAGGAAGAACTAAGAGTTGGGAAAGCTCAGGGTCAGGAGACCAGTGGAGGGAAGTTTTCTCTCTGACCTCTTTGAGCTTGTGGAGAAGGAAGGTCCAAGGGAATAATTCAGCTCTGGGGACAACTAAGGAAGGACTCAGACCTGAAGCCCAGGCTGGGCAGACCTAGGTTACTTTGCATTTTTGTTGTGATCAGACCAGGCAGAAACTGTTTATTTTGTACTTTTTCATTTGGGCTTTGAGTTCAGTTTGGGGACACCAGGGAGATGCATGGGAACCTGACACTCTGAAGAAGGAAGTGGAGGAAGAGCCTGGCTTTCATGTTATAGTGGTGGACTATGTGACTCTGGGGGTTTATTTTGAAGAATTTATGTTAATAAATTTGCTGCTGCCAGGGCACTATTGAATCTAAGATCCAAAATGGAGTTTATGAGGAACCTTATCATAAGGAAACTGAGGTCAGGGCATCTGTGGGGCCACCTCTAGCCATGAGGGGCTGCTCCAGGAGGACCTGCCTTGATACAATGTGTAGGTAAGTAAGTTTACTTTTGGTTTGCTGAGTGCAGTATTATTTTTTACTAATGTACATACATGAGCTCAGAGGCAAGGAGATGGGAGCACTTTTAAATTCTAGAAATTAATGATTTAACTGGCCAAAGACTGGAAGTCCCCAAGTTCATAGACACAAGAACCAAAGTCCAGGTGGAAAGCCCTGACTGATTTGACTACGCCTTTGAGGGAGGCCATTCTGCTCTAACATAAATGCTGGCCCCTGCGTGATCTGAGGGTGAGCTGGCGCCTCAGACCCTAAGCAGTGACAGCTGAGTAGTTTAAGTGGACTAAGCACAGGACTCAGAATGAGACTCCTGCATTCGAAACATCACTGTAGCACTGTAGCCCAGGCGGAGTTGCTCTTACCTTTTGTTTGCCTTAGAGTCCCCCACAGTACAATGGAGATAGAGCTCAGAAAATAATTCGCTCTAAATATCTTTTTTTAATTTTGTCTGTTTTTCTACTTATTACTTGGCTCACCTTGAGGATCTTTTCTCTCCTTGGAAGGATCTTCCTTCTGGTGTCTAGAACAAAAATCTAGTGCCAAACAACCATCCTCCCCTAGGCAATGTGGTTCTCACACGTAGCAAGAAGGTCATCCACACCAATGGTGTCAGTTATGAGGGCCTGCGTGAGCCATCCCCCTCCCCCTCAATTTTTGTACTTGCTCCAAGGTCCGTAGGCTGTGGAGCCGGGTGGGACTATGGCCTGACAACTTTTAAAGAGTGGTTTCATGTTCAATCAGTGTAGCTGCTGCTGAGCCATCCAGAGCATTACTCCAACTGCATAGTCACAGTGCCACTGAAATTTGACCTGGCTGTCTCTCCATACGGACAAAGGGTGACCAGGCTAAATTTCAGTAAGTGGCATTATGGTCACATGACCAACACAATATGGCCCCTCTTACCCTCCGTCTAGATAGAGGGGTGGCCAGGCCAAATGGTGCTGCAGCCTGGCACATGAAGAGTCTGTTCCTATATGGGAAGTCCGCTGAGGTAAGAGATAAGGGAGACTCCCTGACCGAAGGAGACCCGGTATACCTGTTGGGATGGGGGGGGCACTAACTGGGACTGGAATGGAGTCCCTGCTGGGTGGGGGAGGGATTGGAATTTCCCTCCCCCTCCAAAATCTGAATTGGCACCACTGCACCACATCCACCTGCTCAGACCCCTCCCAGCATGATGCTTTTGCACTTCCCGAGGTGATGGCGCTGCTTGGGAAGTTGAGTAGTCCTCCATGCCTTGTGCTGTGGTGGCTCCCCAGGATGCAGTATGAAGAATGTGTCCAGAGGCCAATCTGTCATGTGGTTCTATAGGACATCTATCTTTGGGTGTTGACTCCCCTACCTGCCTGGCCACACTCCAGACGCATAACCAGACTTCCAGGTGCCCAATGTACTGTCATTACCTGATGCTTCTCCTTCCAGAAGAGATACTTTCTGATGCCAGGGACCAACCAGCATAATCCAGAACTAATTCTGGCCCATTGTATTTGACCAGTCCTTTACTCTTTCTTTTGTATGTGTCTGGCTAGAAATCATTCGTTCACGGATTTTAAACCCTTCTAAAATAGAGAAAATTTCAAACTTTTGGAAGAAGGGGCACTTAAACCTCACATGACTTCATCTTAAAGGCCCAGCTGATAACTGACTAATTGGAAAATGTGTCACTATTTCCCTCAACAGGTTTATCTGTTCTTGTACTGTAAGGTGATCTGATTTATTATTATTATTAGATGTGAGTCTGAGATGCAAAGTTTAGCTGTGAGTTAAGCTGCTCCCTATCCCTAAAATACAGCATTATTTGAATTCAGGGTTTGGTGTGGTCTATTGTACAGAGTCATCCTGCTGTGAAACTTAAATTCCAGTCTGGATTTTGACTTCTCTTTCTTTCCCCCATCACCTTGGCAAAGTGAGCAGTAGTTCATACCCTAGGGTTTTGTTTCTGGCTCCTCTGTAGCTTTTGTTTCCTCAGGGTATTTGTCATAAATATAAAGGGAAGGGTAAACCCCTTTAAAATCCCTCCTGGCCAGAGGAAATCTCCTCTCACCTGTAAAGGGTTAAGAAGCTAAAGGTAACCTCACTGGCACCTGACCAAAATGACCAATGAGGAGACAAGATACTTTCAAAAGCTGGGAGGAGGGAGAGAAACAAAGGGTATATGTGGTCTGTCTATATTTTGTCTTTGCCGGGGATAGACCAGGAATGAAGCCTTAGAACTTTTAGTAAGTAATCTAGCTAGGTACGTGTTAGATTATGATTTCTTTAAATGGCTGAGAAAAGAATTGTGCTGAATAGAATAACTATTTCTGTCTGTGTATCTTTTTTGTAACTTAAGGTTTTGCCCAGAGGGGTTCTCTATGTTTTCAATCTAATTACCCTGTAAGGTATCTACCATCCTGATTTTACAGGGGGGATTTCTTATTTCTAATTACTTCTATTTCTATTAAAAGTCTTCTTGTAAGAAAACTGAATGCTTTTTCATTGTTCTCAGATCCAAGGGTTTGGGTCTGTGGTCACCTATGCAAATTGGTGAGGCTTTTTATCCAACATTTCCCTGGAAAGGGGGGGGGTGCAAGTGTTGGGAGGATTGTTCATTGTTTTTAAGATCCAAGGGTCTGGGTCTGTAGTCACCTAGGCAAACTGGCGAGGCTTTTTTACCAAACCTTGTCCAGGAAGTGGGGTGCAAGGTTTTGGGAAGTATTTTTGGGGGAAAGACGTGTCCAAACAGCTCTTCCCCAGTAACCAGTATTTGTTTGGTGGTGGTAGCGGCCAATCCAAGGACAAAGGGTGGAATATTTTGTACCTTGGGGAAGTTTTGACCTAAGCTGGTAAAGATAAGCTTAGGAGGTTTTTCATGCAGGTCCCCACATCTGTACCCTAGAGTTCAGAGTGGGGGAGGAACCTTGACAGTATTCCATGCTGGAGTTGTCAATTTCAAACACTCTGCCAGTAAATTAGTATCTCAAAGATAGGTCTTAGTAAACAAAGGCACACAAAGGAAAACAACCCTGTGCATTACCCTTTTAGAAAGAAAGGAAACAAAAAGTTTGTAACTGGAATTTTTGTCTCTGACTCCTACTGTCTATATCCCCTTTCCTTCACCTTAATAAATCTGCCAGCCTCAGCCTATATCCTCCTTGAAATGTCCCAGGTAACACAGTAGGCACTGTATAATGGTGATTTATTTATTTTTATTATTATTTTAGCTGTAGCTACAAGCCTGCCCTTTAAGTAGCTAGAGAAAAGCATTGAAGCCTTTACCGAAAACTTTCATGGTGCAGAATAGTAATGCTTTTTCACGCATAGCTGTTTCACAAGGGGTGCATTTACAGATCACTAAAATAACATATGAGAAGGGTTTGTTAGGTCATAGTCCTTGATCCCACTTCCTTTTTAATGTTGTCACATCTCCTTGTCACAATTAGAGCTGTGGAGATAGGGAAATGTAAGTATCTCTATACACTGCAGTACCTACTGGCCCGTGGTAGTCGGAAATCTGTTGATTTATTCTCCAAAGCCTAGCTTGTACCTGGTCCTTGCTAGGGTACAGGGGACTGGAAGCATCAAAGGATCCTTCCCTCGGCCTTGACTTCCCCTGCATAAAATCCAAGCTAAATCTTCGGTGACCAGGCTTGAAGGGACTCAGCGACTGCACCTCAAAAAGGCAAGCTAACCAAGGGGAGGGGAAAGTGGTGTTCTGACACGAGTCAGTGTGCATATTATGGCATCTGGCCACAAGAACTCTGAATATTGATTACTGTCCAAAACTAGTCCCAGAAAATTACTTTTAAAGGGGTTTCAGTTAACTGCAGGTGTCTTTTTTTCTTTTCAGTAGTTGAAGAATGCATTTTAAGAAAAGCTTTTCCCCCCTGGGTTTTACCTGTGCAAAAATGGAGGAAACCTTTCATTTTTGCTGTTTCTGTTTTTAATTGTATATTGCACACACGATACCTGTACATCTGAACAGGTATACCCAAAGGATGCAAAAGGTATACATGCTGTGTGGAAGAAAAATGGTTCTTATTAAGGTTTTGTCAAGGATAGCATCTAATTCCTTCAATGAGTGCACAAGTTTTAGCTCAGCTTCCCCATGCTCTGTTCGTTTATTACTGCAAATATGTATTCTTAGGGCTTGATCCAAAGACTGCTGAAATCACTGGGAAGACTCCTATTGACCTCAACAGGCTTTGGATCAGGCCCCAATGAGTTTTACTGTGATTTCCACTATGAAACCTCCATTACTATGAATAACTTTCTGAGCCGTACTGAAAATCTCAGTGGCAGTACAAAATATGACCATTTGATCAGTCTGTGTCTCCCTGAATTGTCTTTTTAAGTGTGTATTTTAATGTCACAACATATATTTCTAACTCCTTCTGATAATGATACATATCGTTTTGAGAATCACTGTCCAATTTTTTTAATTGGGACCATAACTAAACAGAACTGAGCATCGCTAAGTCACCCTCACCAGGTATTAAAATGTCTAAATTTGCCTAGAGATTAATATAAAAGCTCTTTATATTAATTTTTTTCTTTAAAAAATTACTACCCTTTTGTACGTAAAGGGGGAGAACTCCTAATTCTTCCCTCTACAAGGGGTCAGTGGTCCACTTTAGGCTTAATGGGCCCTGGGTTCTTTGTTCTTGGTGCCTACACCCAGATGCATAAACTAACAGAAAACCCATATGACTGCTAGGACATTACAGTTCATAATTACAGGAAATCAAGGACCAGCAGATTATCAGGCCGAACAAACATTTTATTCCTGGAAAGGATAAGGGTAAATTAAAAGAAGGGGAAAGGGAACAGGCAAAGGAAACAAGGATATCAAAAAAGCAACCAACCAATCCTGCAGAAATAAGCTCTTCTTCCCTCAAAAACTCACAATAAAGTAAAAATAAAGACGATGCCCCCTAAAGTCTCCCGACAGGCCTTAGCTGGTTGGCAGAGTTGGAGTTTGGAGAAAGGGAAGCGTTAGGCATCGGCTGATTTCTGGGGTAAGAGAGGCATACCAGATACACAGGCAGCCTGTTTCAGTTTAAATCACCCCAGCCTGTGCGCTGCTCTCTGAGCGCTCCTGGAGCTGCTTTTCTCCAGCCCTACCCCAGACTAGAAAAGGTGGCTACATTTGCTATACGTTTTATAATAGTTCATTTTTATTGTTAAGTTATACTTTAAAATACATTTCATTTCTTTTCCTATTAGAAAAATCCTTTTGTTCTAATAATTTTTGAAGGTCCCATTTCTGTTTTGTCTTCTCCTTTAAGACTTACAGGTTACAGTGACAGAGAGGTGAATCTCGCAGTAATGCTATGGAGGGCGGGGGGGGGGGGTCGTTAAAAGCAGGGGCATTTAATAAGTGAAGACACAGTAGTTGCATTTCTATAAAATAAAGAATAGATACTAATGCGCGTATGGTTGCACAGATAATAATATTGCCCTGGTACAGTGCACTTTTGCGATACGAGGGATTTTACTATGAAAACATGGTGTGGTGGGGGTTTGTTTGGGTTTTTTTTTTTTGATGCCCTGCCTAGGACTGGATAACAAGCTCTTATCACAATAAACTACCCAATTATGTGAGCAGAGCTGCTTGCTGAATACAGACACCGCAGAACGATCATTAGGACTTCGCTTGTGCCATCATAAAAAGCAAGAACAGTGGGTCCTATCCTGCTCCCGCTCCCACTGAAGTTAATAGCATGACTGTTGGCTTCCCTGGGGGCCCAGTGGGGCCCATTACTTCTGCTGTCTGCAGAGACAGGGTTTTCTATGCTAGCCTCTAATGGCTCTATATCTGACTGATTCCTCATAATCATGGAGAAGACATATGAACCTCACCTCTGCACCATCCCAACCATTCATCATGGAGAGAAAACAATGTCATTCTCCGGCTAACAGTAGGAATTCCCCCCAGGATTGCCCTTATAATGTATGCACCTTGTAACGTAATGAAATGCAGTTTAAAGTTTTATGTTTTGACTGTTTGGGTCTAATACAATCTTGCTTTCACAGATGTTACACAATTTTACAAAACAAACCACCCAGCACAGTCAATATTGGTTTTTGTAGGCAAAACAAATACTTTCCAAGGAACTGTTGTGAACAGATGGACTCACATTCATTAAACAGAGAGTTCCCTAAGAAAGTGGTTTGTTTTGCATAAACTGTATTGTTTTCGTTGAGGGTTACGCGGCCATTTGGTCTCATTATTTTTCATATTTGGCCATCACATTGTGAATGTATGAAATGGGCAAAATGTCAGGAATGATTAAGCAGTGTGGTGCTGAAAGCTCTGGTGGATGTGAACTGTCATATATTAAAGAAACCAGTTACTTGTGGAACTGCTGTTTCTACTTGCACAAGCCCATCTGCTTACAACTATTTCTGTTCCCCACGGAGCAATTTACACCTTATGTGAAGAATTCCCACGAGAGGTCATAGACCTCTTACCACGCAAAAATGCTGTTCTTCTGCTTATTTTTCCCTCTTTCTTTTCTAAGAAACTATACAATTATTATTATCCATATACTGTTTCTTAGAGGACTAAGCCACTTTAGCACATAAAGTTAAATGAGTTTTATATTTTGTCTTGAATAATAGCCCCTGCAAAACATTGACATCTCTCTTTGACCACAGTAGCTTTTTTCTCTTTTGTTCTCAGCATGAATCCTTTAGGCAACCATTTCTCAAACCTAGGATATTAATTATTTCATATCTAATTTAAACCATGTGGGAAGGCTGCTTGCACAGTATCTGATCAGCAACTGCATAAAAGCTTTACTTTGTTAAGGTTTATTTTAGAAAAAGGAATAAATGGGGTCAAAAACTTGTGGTAATCTTCAAGCCCCTGTCTTAGCATTTCTATGCATTTAGGGCTAGCATTTTGCCACTTGTGAAGAACAGGCATGTATATACTCTGATTTAGAGTACTCTGAGTACATCATCAGAAGTATCTCACAAGCAAAATTACCAGGAATAACATCAGACATACACTTATGGGCTTTTAGACCTCTTCATTGAATTTTGAGGGTCAAAGTGGATGTATATGCCCTCCAAGATAAGACTGGGAGGTCAGCTTTTAAGAATCACTTGATTTTTTTTTCTTTTAAGTTGGTGGCATAATTTCTTTCTAACTCTGTTGAACCTCTGTAGATTGTATTAAAATTCTTAGAATATGGAATTCTGTAAGAGTTCCAACTTCTAGTTTAATTATCTCAGTGTTAAGCTCTTAATGTAAACTTTAGAGACAGAGTTAGTGCAGAATAAGATAAGAGCGACTCAAAAAAGGAACAATTTCAATTAGTCCTTTCAAAGAAATGCTAACTTGATTTGGAGAATTGAATTGCAGATTTAGAATGGTTTTTTTTTTTTTCCCCTGCCAAATTCACTGGAACTCCAAACCCCTTAATTTCTGATCTGTTGTAAAAGTAAATTTCTGACCACCTAGAGAGGCAAGGTGGGTGAGGTAATATCTTTTTTTGGACCAACTTCTGTTTGGTGAGAGAGACACTTTCAAAATGACACAAAACTCTTTTTCAGGTCTGAACGTTCTTCGAGCCCAGACCTGCAGAAGAGCTCTGTGTAGCTTGAAAGCTTGTCTCTTTCACCAACAGAAGTAGGTCCAGTAAAAGATATTACCTCACCCACCTTGTCTTTAGTATCATGGGACCAACATCAGCTACAACAACACTGACAACTTGTAGTAATTAAAGATCTCGCAACACTTTGATAAAGTAAATTTGATAACCCTGGCGTCCTGGTCACCTTCTAATTTGTGTAATTACATCATGCCTGCCTAAAATCCCCCTTGTAGGATACAGTATTCTTCACAATGGCTTAGGACAGGAAGTGCAGTGTTATGTTCTGTCCATATTTCACTCATCGGTGTTTCTATTTTAGTGACAAGTGACGTTACAGGTCCCAATCCTGCATTGCTGGCCAACCCTTATGCTTGCCAGAGCCCCATTAATTTCAGTGGGGCTCCACATGGGTGCAGGAGTCCACCCACACAGACACAGTTGTAGAATTGAGCCATATATAGCAGAATATTGAACTACCTGGTTAATTAATGCTTGTGCAGAATTTGAAACGTATAGGAACAACTCTATCAAAGTCCAATGGGAGTGTTTCCTGTGACTGCAATGGGAACGTAATCAAGCCCATAAAACAAACTATAATAAACGCTTCGCTCTGAAGTGCTACATATTGCTATTATTTGTCTTAGTAGTCTTTATTTACCATTCTGTGACATAGTATTTACTGACTTTGTTTTGAAATTTGGTCCTCCCCCCACCCCCATGTTGCCTCCCTGCTGAGTGGCTGTTGCATCTCATCTGGCAGACGCAGGCAAGACGCCTGCCTTTTCCCTGCTGACACAAGGGAAAGTTTGGGATCTTTTATTAATTCCAGTGGGGCCACCTTTGAAAGCTGCTGCCCCTAATGTCAGAGATTTTCAGTATCCCGTTTGCCCTCCTGTTGACCAGGAAGACATATATAGGGCTTCTGTATGACTTCTGAAGAAAGACCCTTTATTTAATAGCTTGTCTTTATTGTCAACAGTGGCTAGCTGGGATCTGTGACTAGCTGCTCTCATTTCTTCATTTATTAGCCATATTATATGTTTTCTTTTGGTTGGACATATGATGGGAAGGGCTGAAGGAAAGGGGAGGGACCTGAGTGAGTAAATAGATCATTCTAGGATTCCCCTGGTTAGGACTGGACTCAGCCTTTCGACAGAGGGGGTGAGCAGGAATGGTATCCCCCGTGACCATGGACATGTACTGCCTAAGGAGTCAGGTGCCAGAGGATGGGCTCAGGGTGAGGTCTGTTTTAAGCTGAGCTGTGTTTTATGGTTAAGAAAAGGTGAGGGCCTTCTGCAGGCATTCCTGTGGGTTTGGTTTGGGGAACAGTTGCAGAATTCCCTCTGAAACCTGTCCTGTAATACATTATTTATGTTTCCAGTTGTAATGGCTGCAGTCCAACAAGGTCCATGGGGTTAACATGAAGTCTTGAAGTCTTAGAGGATGGAACCTGGCTGCTGGTGGCTAGGGCTCAGTGGACCAACATGATGACTGATTCCAGGATTGAGAATTCTGGCTTTTTATACACCATTTTCATAGCACCATGGGGGATCAGGCAGGAAGGGATCAGATGTTTAGGTGTAGGTTAAGGTTGTAGATGCTTGTCTCATCCCTCTTGACATGCCTGGGATATCCTCTCTGAAGCAGAGACGGCAATGGACAGTGAGTCCAAACTTCAGCTCATACTGATTAATGCAACGTTAGCTGCTACTAAAACCATCACCTGATGGTTTTATTATGGATGAGGTGCCTGAATTTTCGTGCACAATGCAGCTGTCCCTTTGCTGTCACAGATTTCTTCATCTGTGTTCTTGATTCAACTTAAGGCTAGACAGCTAGAACAGGGAATAGTGGTGCTTTGACATCTCAGATGTAAGTGGTGCACAATATTCACTTGAATGTCTTCAAAAGTTATCTGAGACCTGGGATAAAATGAATTTAGAAATCCTGGTGGGGTACAGGCTACTTTATTGTTCTCTCAGTTTTTACCTAAACAGCATTGCTATCCATATTGGTGCTAGAGTTACCAAGATGCACTATTATGTGAAGATGCTTAAGCTGCCTCTTGACTCATTCTGTCTGGTTCTGCTTCCTGTGTTGCATTTTGGGTATGTAGTGACACTTCTGGGAAGTAATTTCCCCCTATTTTTGTTTGCTCATGCCAATTATTTGTGTCTTAGGTACACTTTGTGCAGAGATATTTTTTCTTCCTAGAGATCTGGGTATAATGTTCTTTACATGCTTAGGCATAGCAAAAGAAAGACTTTGCCCACCCCATCCAGTGAATCTAGCAGTCCAAGGCAAGGACTAATGAAGAGTTTTTAATTAGGAATAGATCACAGCAGAGGAAATTACCTGTATGTAATGGGATTCTCTGTAGAGAGAGTGCCTTGGGCACTTTTCAAGACTTTGTGAGAGTCTATGAGGCGGCTATGAGAGAAATATCATCTACAATTTCCAGTCAGCAGATAAAGGTTTCAGGCCTTCGAGCAATCCCAATCCCATGTTTAATCAATTTGAATGGAGAGGGGAAAAAACAAACACCTGTACAACTTTAGAATCACTAGCAACTGAGGCCTTAGTACAGATGGATCAGATGTTGGATTTGATTTATTCCTCTGTATCTGATCTAGAGACACAAGTAAAAGATCTTCAAAAGGTCACATCATGCCTATTTCAAAAAGAAATCCAAGCAGCAAGTAAATTCACCTCTTTCTAGGCCCCAACCAATTGTTTGATTTGCAATAATATTTCTTTGCAGAAGAATGGAGAGCGTAGAAATATGTCAGTCTGCATTTTGTAAACTTTTCTTCTGTGTTGCCTGGGGAAGTTAATAATGAAAGTGTTTCATATTAGGCTGTTTTACACTATATTTACTACTGATATTATGCAGAAATGAGGACAGTTTTCTACCTATTGCTAAAGCATTTTTTATTCCTCTGCAAGAATGCTAGCAAGAATTCACTTCTCAGAAATACCAGGATGTCATAAATATAAAGGGAAGGGTAACCACCTTTCTGTATACACTGCTATAAAATCCCTCCTGGCCAGAGGCAAAACCCTTTCACCTGTAAAGGGTTAAGAAGCTAAGATAACCTCGCTGGCACCTGACCAAAATGACCAATGAGGAGACAAGATACTTTCAAATCGGGAGTGGGGGAAAACAAAGGGTTCGTGTGTCTGTGTGATGCTTTTGCCGGGAACAGATCAGGAATGCAGCCTTACAACTGTTAGTTAGTAAGTAATCTAGCTAGAAATGCGTTAGATTTCCTTTTGTTTAATGGCTGGTAAAATAAGCTGTGCTGGGTGGAATGTATATTCCTGTTTTTGTGTCTTTTTGTAACTTAAGGTTTTGCCTAGAGGGATTCTCTATTTTTTGAATCTGATTACCCTGTAAGGTATTTACCATCCTGATTTTACAGAGATGATTCTTTTACCTTTTCTTTAATTAAAATTCTACTTTTAAGAACCTGATTGATGTTTCATTGTTCTTAAGATCCAGGGGTTTGGGTCTGTGTTCACCTGTAGAAATTGATGAGGATTCTTATCAAGCCTTCCCCAGGAAAGGGGGTGTAGGACTTCGGGAGATATTTTGGGGGAAGACGTCTCCAAGTGGGCTCTTTCCCTGGTCTTTGTGTAAGATGCTTGGTGGTGGCAGCATACGGTTCAAGGACAAAGTAAAGTTTGTACCTTGGGGAAATTTTTAACCTAAGCTGGTAAGAATAAGCTTAGGGGGTCTTTCATGCAGGTCCCCACATTTGTACCCTAGAGTTCAGAGTGGGGAAGAAACCTTGACACAGGAGATGGAAGGTCTTTACTGATTCTACTTCTGCTATAGATAATATTTTATTGAGATACTTTTATTTTCTTGATATTGTGAATGTAGTATACTTTGTGTAGCCAGAGAGAAAAAACTGATGTGTGTGGTTGGGAGGGAGGGCAGATGGGGTGGCTTTGGGTGTGAAGTTTTAATCCTTCTACATGTTACCTGTGCAGGTATTTATTATTAGTAGAAAATGTCTTTTTGCTTCTCAACAGCAGGTTGAAATAAGGCATGATGAGATTGAATTCTTATATTCTAGATACTGGCAAAATTAGAAACGTGCACGTGTCTGCACACGGATATCTATATCTGCATCAGAGCTGTTTGGAACGTTGTTTGTTTATCCTGCAAAAAATGATGAAAATATAAATGTTTTCATTTTGTCATTTTTTTTCTTCCACATTTTCAGGGCTTTTGTCAACCATAAACCAAAAAAATTGGATTTAAAAATGAAACATTTTTATTTTCGGCAATTGGAGACTTGTGGGTCCTTTTGGATTGCAGAACAGGGAATCTTAGAAAGAGTTGTACTGGATTAAATCCATATGTCGTCCTGTCCAGTATCTTGTTTAGAAAATTGATCATACCAGCTATTTCAAAGGCAGGTGTAAGAAACCCCATTATGATCAATTAAGCAACAACCTGCCCGTTAGGCAAGTTTCTTCCTAACCACATCAGCTCATGGTTGGCTGAGGCACTGAAGCATGACAGTATTATATATATATATATATATATATATATATATATATATATATATAAATTGGGTTTTTTTGGTATATATCTTCTTGTGTTTTTTTAACCTACCTGTTTTTAGGAAGAAATAAAGTACTGAATGTCATAATGTGAATAACTGCTAATTAAATGAATCTGAAGGTCTCTTCTGTATTTGAGTAAAAGATATTATGGCACTTGAACCATATACAGCATCTTCATATAAATGCATGCTCTATTCAGATATAATTAACATTTCACCAGTCTCCAGCAATCAGACAGCTTTAATTCACAAGCTTTCCTTACCCATATATTTACACATTTATGGTCCTGAATACTAATTGTAATAGTCTTTCACCTTTACTTCTTTCAGCTCTCATTATTCAAAGATGAAAGTCTATTAAACAATGTAACTAAAACCCAAATTCTTAGGCAAAATACTAGCAATTATTAGCAAATTCAGAACAAGGGAAGTGTATTTATTATGGAAGTAACTATTATCAGGAAGCTACAGGAGAAACCCACTCAGCTTTAAATCAATATTTCTCATCCCTTTGAGCGAGAGTACATCAGATTATACCAGTGTGACTGGTGTTGGGAGAATTAACAATCTTCCGTGCTTTCTAGTCTGCATCAGTAAAGAATTTAAGCATATGCTTAAATTTAAGCACATGAGTAACCCCTTTGACTTCACTAAAACTACATACTTGCTTAAAGTTAAGCATGTGCTTTGTGGCTGAAGGCTAAAGCGCTCTGCAACTTCTCAGATCAAGCCCTCTGGCAAAATTTTGGACTGGGAAAAAACCAAATATCTTTATGGTGAAGTGCTTTATCTTAATAAATAAGACCATTTTCTTTATTATTAATATAAATGTTCTCATACAGAACTGAGAGCTTCCTCCAGGTAATTACTGCATCTAGCTTAGCGTTACGCAGTACTTTACAAAATCATTCTCCTGATTCATTCAAGCTTTTGTCTGTAGAATGACAGGCTCATGGCTTCTGTGCTTGTTAGATTAACATCAGAAGGCAGAATCTGCATCTTGACCCTAGGCCTTTAGTCATCAAGTCAGCAAATGGAGCTAATGTGAAATAATAATGGGATATCTTGCTCCCAAGTACTGAGGACTAAAATACATTTTACATAGTATGCAGCTCACGTAAGAAAAATCACAAAAGCCATTAAAAACTGAATATATCTTATTCGTCATGTCAGTGGAGGTTATCATTATCTGTTCCATGGCATTTATGATTTTCAGGCTGTAAACGTTCCTGTTGTCCATCGAACTAAGAATGTTTTGATACTGCTTTTAAATGCCAGTCATGGAAATAATGTTCCCATTTTTTTTCCTTTTCAGAAGGCCACGCTTCAAAATATTTTTAGTGTTCCATAGAGGTCCTTCTATTGTGAGAAAGTCTAAATGTAGAAAGATGCAGGATATGAAGAGCACAGCAAAGGTAGCTTAAAGAAAGCTGCTGTGATTTATTTATTTATTTATTTTTGCTTTGATATGATTTTTTTATCTATTAGGCTTGCATACACTGTAGTCCATTCTTTCATTGGCTGGGTGATGTCTTTGCTTGATAGAACAGTGAGTAAAAGTTGCAAACACTGTGAGAGTGAATTTAAAATGTTTTCACTTGTAGGTCTTCATGATGAATTGTGAATCTTCAAACAAAACATTTTAAGATCTGGAATCAGTAACTGTATCTAGGTAACAGGTTTCAGAGTGGTAGCCGTGTTAGTCCGTATCAGCAAAAACAACAAGGAGTCCTTGTGGCACCTTAGAGACTAACTCAGTTATTTGGGTATAAGCATTCATGGGCTAAATAAATGTGTTAGTCTCTAAGGTGCCTCAAGGACTCCTTGTTGTTTTTGTATCTAGATAAATTTCAAGTTACAACTAAATACATTTTTATTTGAAAATTAGTTTCTCCTGCCCTTGCCACTCAGGACATGAGTCCAGGATTCCATGCTGTCCCGCAACAACCCATGAAAACACAACTACTTAAAAACCAGAGGATCCCACCAGTTGATGTACGAATACTTCACTGGGCAACCTTAACTTTCCCATCTCCACTGATAGGAGTCTTTTTTAATGGACTGCTAAGTAATTTTGGAGCTGCTACACTGTGGAAAACTCAGAATCCTGTTTACCTTTAAGCTTTAGTCTGATTGCAATCGACTGATAAACGCTGAACAGAATATTGGGTAACAACAATAGTGTAGCGTATGGAGACAAGACACCATTACCATCATGAAAGATGATAATTTTGAGGAAATATATTAGGAAAATGAGCAGGCAATCTTCTTGCTGCATGTTAGATTAAATAATGCCTCCAAAATGTATACACACTGGATAAGAAGGTGATTAAAAATCTAAGGCAGAGCAAGAGTGTTTGATATTGGCTTTTAACCTAGCCTGTGGATCTAAAAGCCAAAATGAATAACAGTTATACACTGCTATGGCTGTGGGATACATTGGTAACAGAAGAATGGTGTAACTGTCAATAGTGAGTTTTGGAGCATTATTCAAAGAGACGCAGAAGCAATTAACCTGACTTCACTCAACAGGGTTTCTGGGAACAAATAAATGGTATTTAAAAATTCATACTCAGAGTTTCAGACTTGTTTTTGCTACTGTAAATTAATATTCATTGTTTGCTCATATTTATTGCTGTAAAAACATATATGTAGGCAAATAAACATTATAATTGGAAGAAATTGAAAGTACAATCAGTCCACAAAGTTCATTTTGAACTTATTCTCATAATTTTAGAGTTAAAATTATTCCATTGGCCTGTAGGGTTGCCAACCCTCCAGGATTGGCCTGGTGTCTCCCGGAAGTGGCATCCATCTCTCGGTGACCATTGAAAGTAATTCAGGAGATTTTAATAGGATATTTTAAGAAAATGACAGTATGTCATGTTGGGGGGAAAATATCTCCTGGAATAGCTTCAGTCAGAGTTGGCAACCCTATCGGCATGTTCAGGAGTTAAATTGTTACAGACTTGCTCTTTCAGTTCTTATGGCCAGCTTGAATTTGACTCTTTTGATAAAGTGCAAAACTTCTCATCATTCAAGGAGATCTTTGCTTACCGTCAGGGATGCCAACCATAGAGTATTAACTCTAAGCAGAAGAAATCATTGGGATGTTGGTTTAAGCAGCCTTAGCATTTGGAGTGAACCTTAGAAACAATTTTTTGTCATGTCTAATCAAACTGACTGCTGTTCGTCATGATCCCGTCTGTACTGTGAAGGGATGGCATGAACATTATGGGGTTAGTGAGGTGACCCTTTTGAAAGCATCCAGACTTAGCTAGCTCATTTTATTTAACAGTTGTTTGTGTGTCCATGCATGTGGTAGGGTTTATGGGTGGAGTGAATCTTCAGGTACAACCTGGCCTCTACTGTAAGACAAGTGGATCCCCACTGTTTGTGCATAGTTGTCAGCATTTAGAGTATTGCAAGGGGGAAATATCCAACTAAGCTGACGGTGTGGGGCATGCTAGGCCCTCAGCTACTAGAGGGGTTTATGTGCAGTCTGAGGATTCATAGCACATGTATAACACTTCACAAACATTAACCAAGTAATCATGAAAATGGCCTCTGAGGAAGGCAAGTATTAGTCTCATTTTACAGATGGTGAAACTGAGGCAGAGTGGTTAATAACTTTACCAAGGCCATAGAGGGAGTCCATCAGGTGGCAAAGTAGGAGTCTGGAGTTTATCCCAATAGACCTCTTATGCCACGGAGCTGCACTTCATTGTGACCATACCAAACCACAGAGTCTATGAAGGGGATATGTCTGCCCTAGCTTTTTCTCCTCCTGCCCCAGTGACAGGCCCCTAGCTCTGGCTGGGAATTCCAGCTGGTGTTCCCCCTACAGACTCCCCTTCATGCTGCTCATCAGGGGATGCTGCTTCCTTAATAAGGGGGGAAACAGGGCACATCATCCCAAGCTCTTCTGTCCTTCTTGCAGGAGAGGAGGGGAGTCAATGGGGCAGAATGGCTGGAGCTGCTGCTCTTTTCACAGGATGGGTCTGGGAGCAAGGAGTAGAGGAGGTGGGAAGCTGAGATCCTAGGAGAAGTGTGAAACCAGCAAAATCTATATAGAAGCCTTGCAAAGAGGGGGGAGGGGAGTGTAGAATGAATTGATTTTTGTGAAGGCAGAATGATTTTGAAGCATCAAATTGATTGTTCTGAGACAGGAGAAATAATTGATTGTGGGAGATGAATTAATTGATTTTGGAGGAAAGATTTTGCATGCGTACCTGTAGCACAAGAAAATAAAGCACTCGTCCACACACAGGTAGATGTTTATCCATTCTGTGTATGCAAATACATGCTTTCTGTATGCAATTCATCCGTGAGTTAAATTTTGCAAAAAAAAGAATTCAGGCATCTACATCTGAAAAATTGACCCTATAGATACAAATCTGTATAAGCACAAATTCACTGAATCTTGTGCTCCAATCATAATTCTAATTCAGAACTATTATGACGGAGAATTATATATATTCCCAAACAGAAATTGTGTTAAAATGGAAACAAGGTTGAGAGTATGTATCAGTAACTTTTGGGGAAAAAAACATTACTGGGATCTTGTAATTATGTAAAAAATAAACATTCCAAACACATGAAATTCAAAGCTATGTTTACATATAAAAGAACTGTAAAAATACTAATTTATGGAAATGCAAACAACCTTAACTCTGCCCTGTAGTTACATCATGCCATAGGTGTACAATTATGATTAATGAATTTCTGTGTTTATGGCCCCAGATCAGTTTAATAATTTTTTTAAAAAATATAATTTTCCTCAAATGATTCCACTCCAATGAAGCAAAACCACCCTAAACCTGGGTGATTAAACCAGGTTTACAGCTATTTTACTTCACTGGAGAGGCCCGAAACAGCTGGAGCATGCCAGTGAAGCTGGGTTCTGACTTTTTTTGTATATATTATTTTGCTACCTCTAATCTGGGGACAGATCCTTCTTACCTTACTCAAGCCAGTTGGTCCAATTTAAGTGAATATGACTGTTTACATAAGTAAAGTGATCAGGAATTGTAGGGAAGCTTAAATATAAAAGATTATTTATCATGCTTTAAATCTCGGAATAAGCAAAAGAAAATAAATGGGTATAAAGACTTAGGCCAATATTTTTTTTAAAAAATGGGAGCCTAAAGTTTGTTATGGGATTTTCAAATGCACCTGACTGTCTTAGGAGCACAACTCGCTTTCAGCTTCAATGGAACGTTGCTGCTTAGTAGAGCTGGGCAGGCTTTTTTCAGCGATTAGTAAATTACATTACAGAAAAATACATTTTGGGGCACCAAAATCATTTCCAAAAATGTGGTGATTGCTTTTTGGGCAGGGGGAGAAAGGAAAAATGTCTTTTGGGAAATGTTGAAAGTTTTCGCTTTGATATTTTCTAAAAGAATCATTTTGACCATTTATTTCAAAACATCATTTTTGAAACAAATTGTCAGTTCTGAACCAAAAAAATCAATTATTCACTCAGCTCTACTCCTCGTTCACTCAATGTACATCCACACTGCAAAGAAAAACACAGCACCGAGTCTCCAAGCCCGGGTCAATTGATTTGGGCTAGTGAGGCTCGGGTTGCGGGGCTAAAAATAGCTGTGTAGACATTCCCCCACGTGTTGGAACCTGGGCCCCAAGACCCACCCCTTTGCTGGGTTTCAGAGCCCGGGCTCCAGTCTGAGTGGGAACATCTACATAGCTATTTTTAGCCCTGCAACCCCAAGTCAGTAGACCTGGGTTCTGAAATTCGACACTGCAGGTTTTTCTTTGCAGTGCTGACATACCCTTAGTGTCCTAAATCCATACTTAGACACCAAGTAAGTGACCTCATAGGCTGCCGGTTGTTCATCATTTTAGGCAAAGTTAGAAACCTAACTGTAGGTACCTAGCTTTGAAAATCTTGGCCTTAAATTCTTGGCCTCGGAATTTAATAAGTGTTCAATGTAGTAGAGAGAGAGAGCCTGGAGCACTGGGCCTAGTGCAAGGTCTGAGGCCTGAACCAGAGGCTGTGAACCAAAGTCAGGCCATTAAAGCCAGATATTAAAGCAGATGCTTACAAGTTCACTGTTCAGTATGTGAACTTGGCAGAATTATTGATAGTGTGCTAGGCACTAGATATTTATGTAAATTTATTCCAACTAGTACAGATACATTCCAATGTAATACAAGATAAGATGGTCTGACAAACTAATGAATAGGGATATTTTGTCCAAGATATCAGGACCAAGGGGAGGTAACAAACAGATGTCATTAAACACATACGGAGGTACGTAAATTGTTTAATCCAGTTGTTTGTTTCAGTCTGTAAGTCTTGCCTTAACTCTTTGTGTGGCCTTGTGAACAGCAACAACTTCCGCTGCTGACTGAGTAACTTCTTGCCACTGGGCACGCATGTTATTGTACCTGTAACTATGGAGTCAGGGCACTAGGACTGTGCCTTGAGGGCAATAAACCTGACCAAGTGACTTTGTCACTGAACTGTGCCAGTGGTCTTTTATGAGTAACATAAGCGTCTGCTGAATAAGCAGTCTGCATTATCTGCTGTTAGTACTAACACTGAAACTCCAAGCACTGAGCAGCCTAAACAGAGTTACTGAGGCAACGACATTCCAGCCTTCAACACTTAATAACACTCATCATTGGCCTAACTTGATTTCAAAGTGGGTGAGCATCTTTTGAAAATCCCATCTATGAGCAGCCTAGCTGTACCTAGTGTTCTGCTGACAACCAAGAAAGGGTGAATCAGAATTGTGGCCCTGGATCTGTATGGAATGGAAGATGATGAACTTCTAATCTCCAGAATTCAGTAATAAACTTTAAGAGTGGGATTTTCAAAGAAATTAGGCACCAAACTCCTGCTTAAATTTAAAAAAATCCTGACGCCTAACTCCAGTAGGCTCTTTTGAAAATCCTAGGCTAAATAATTTAATTTATTTTATAATGACTACAAGAAGGCTAATGAAGTATTATGAACTTCGCTTGAGACTAAAATCTATTGGATGGAATTTTGGCCCATTGAAGTAAGTGGGAGTTTGCCCATTGACTTTGTTGGGACCAGGATTCCACCCTTTGTCTTTGTTAAAGAACACTGAAGAATGCCCCAGAATGGGAGACTGCCACATATTTTAATATGAAACTCAACAAACTTTCCTGGCTGAAAACTGAATGAGAATGGCACTTTTTGAAAGAAGACTAACACTTCTGAAATCACAAGTGTAAGACATCAGTTGATTTAATGGGCAATAAGAGGTAAAGCTTGTGATTGTGGAACTTTAGAAATCCAATTATTTCTATTAATATGCTCACATTAAACAGTCATATTTCAGTTCTGTCCCATGCCTCACTTGTCTTGCTGTCTTTTATCAAACTCAAGCCTTTAAAATCTCCTGTTTGCATTTTAATTGGCCCTGGGAATAAGCAGGAAAAGAATAATGGAAATAAGTGGCAAAATTAATGTAATGCATTTGAGAAACTGGAGGCATATAACAGACTCTTCTAGCTACTCTGTGTCCCTGTTTCAGATACCTATGTGTCTGCGATGTCAGATTCCTCTCTACCCAATCATTTTTTTAAAAGCCACTTTAAGTCTAAATAAATTTTGTGCGTGTTTCTGGTGTTAATGTCGCAGCCGGGGTTTACAGTTATAACTATTAAGCCTTTCTGTATTCCAAGCCATCTTGTTAAAGTGGGGAATTTAATTCTTGTAAACACCGAGGAACGGGACTTCAGAAGAGAGGAATCTGCAGGCTGAGTTCAGTACAAGCCGTGCTAAGCAGATTTCATTGGCTTGCAGGACACCATTCCTTTGCGCCTGAGATTTAAATCCTTCAGGGTCATTCCATTCTGGCGTCCTTTGAAAAAAAACAACAGTCCTAGTGCTACATTCTAATAGATGCAGAGAGGGTTGGTTGTTTTTTAAAAAATCATTTCAACCTCAATTCAGAGGGAATTTAGCTGGTAATATATGGAGCATCTTTCTGGGGTGCTCTCAGGCAGTGAAATGTTTTCTTTCTTTCTTTTCCCTCTTTACTTTTCTCTTTCACCAGCTGTTTCTTTTTACCTACAGCTGGACAAAGACCCAATGCCTGACCGGAGCTAGAGCTCCATTACCAAACAAAACAAAAAAGTTCGAAAGACCAAGTTGAGCCTGGGGTAAGCAGGGGCAAATCCATTGAAGCAAGTGGTTGGCAAATACTTAAGATGCTAAATTTGGCTCAGCTTTTTTAAATGCTTGTCTTCTCTCTTAGCATTAGCCATTGTGATGACTCACGGCTAGCATGAGTCTGATTCTTATGTCAAAGTCCTTAGACCAGTGGTTCCCAAACTTGTTCCGCCGCTTGGGCAGGGAAAGCCCCTGCCGGGCCAGGCCGGTTTGTTTACCTGCCGCATCCGCAGGTTCGGCCGATCACGGCTCCCAGTGGCTGTGGTTCGCTGCTCCAGGCCAACGGGAGCTGCTGGAAGCGGCGCGGGGCAAGGGACATGCTGGCCGCCGCTTCCAGCAGCTCCCATTGGCCTGGAGCAGCAAACCACGGCCAGTGGGAGCTGCGATCGGCTGAACCTGCGGACACGGCAGGTAAACAAACCAGCCCGGCCCGGCAGCGGCTTTCCCTGCACAAGCCAGGCAGAACAAGTTTGGGAACCACAGCCGTAGACCTTCATCTAAGATCATAGATTAGAGGCTGAGCTGCTATCTCTATAAGCTGTTTTGATTAAACACAGTATAACCAAGTAGCCAGAGTGGATAGTAATCTTAGGAGTTTCAGTTAACTATAAAAGCATTGGTAGATTGTTATTCAGGGATCCTGTAAATGAGGCTTTCTGTGCTTTTCTTTCCTGTAGACATAAAATCCAGTGCAAATCAACAGATCAAATAAAAAGGAAACACCTAAGCTTAGCTAATACTGGTAGATAAAGCTGCAGCCTGTTTTGATAAATTCCAGTTGTTACAATTAATTGAGATTACTTAGTTATTTTCCTGGCACTGCATCTCAGAAGCCCAACTACCTTCTGGCAACTTAAGTGCGGGTAGTGCTGGTTTCTGTTTTATTCAGAAGATAACCCTAGTGTGGCCTACAGTATTACTAGACTAAATTATTAATTTCTGGAGATTCTAATGGAAAGAGTGGGAAGGTATAGGAGTCAAAGAACTCATTTGAAAACCAGAATGTCGTCAGTCTTCAATTTGGAATGATCAAAGAATAAAATATCAGGTGTTTGTTTTTTTTTCCTGTCACCCTCAGTTCTTAAAGCAGTGATAGGGCTTTTTCCAGTTAGAGGTACAGGAATAGGTTATTTTGTAATGCAGAAGGATGAGGGGTGTGTGTGTGTGTGTACATACATGTGTGTGAATATGAACCCTTTATACCAGTTCACATTGACAGTGCACTGAAAAGTGGGCATCCGTTCCATATGACTAGGGCCCTACCAAATTCACAGTCCATTTTGCTCAATTTCACAGTCATAGGATTTTAAAAATAATAAATATAATGATTTCAGCGATTGAAATCTGAAATTTCATGGTGTTGTAATTGTAGGGGTCCTGACGCAAAAAGGAGTTGTGGGGGGTGGGGGTCGGAAGGTTTTGTAGTGGGGGTTGCGGTACTGCTATTCTTACTTCTGCACTGTTGCTGCTGGCGGCCATGCTGCCTTCAGAGCTGGGCAGCTGGCGAGTTGTGGCTGCTGGCCAGGAGCCCAGCTCTGAAGGCAGAGCCGCCGCCAGCAGCAGTGCAGAAGTAAGGATGGCATGGTACGGGATTGCCACCCTTACTTCTGCACTGCTGGCTGCAGAGCTGGGCCCTCAGTCAGCAGCTGCCACTCTCTGGCCACCCAGCTCTGAAGGCAGCATAGAAGTAAGGGTGGCAATACCGCAACCCCCCTAAATTAACCTTGTGACATCCTGCCCCCCAACTCCCTTTTGGGTCAAGACCCCCAATTTGAGAAATGCTGGTCTCCCCCCATGAAATCTGTATAGTATAGGATAAAAGCACACAAAAGACCAGATTTCATGGGGGGAGACCAGATTTCACAGTTTGTGATGTGTTTTTCATTGCCATGAATTTGGTAGGGCCTTACATATGATGTTCTCAAGATGCCTCAGTTTTGAAAGCACCAGGAACAGAGCACAAACCTTGATTAAGCTCAGAAATAGCCAAGCCTGGTTTTATTCTAAGACTGTTTTATCAGGCAAGGGTAAGTCATATCAATTCACTGAACAGAGTGTGTAGGGAGTTATTAACTTATCCAACTCCTGTGGTGGTTGTTTCCGTTACAAGAGCCACTCATGGGACAGTTTTCAGTCTGGTTACTTTGAGACATCAAGAAAAGTGAATGTAAGCCTAGCAATGGTTGACAAGTGAGTACAGGATTCTCATAAGGAGAAACATTTGTATTATGGTAATGCAATGTCTTGTGGAAGTAAATCCAGGCACACACTGGCACAGAATTAATGCTCGTTCATTACCAGAGCTCCAGCAACCTGCTGCATGCTCCATTAGAAACCTCCAGCACTGCTGGGCTACTCAGATTAGAATACTAGAGTACCCTTGGAGGGACTAAGCAGTTACATTTGCAAGAGTTTAGGTACTTTTGAAATCACTTCTCTTGTAGCCCATAAAGGTTTTGATGTACAATGGGCCAAAGTCTACCTTCACACTCACTAGTGTTAGAGATGCAAGTGAGAGCAGAATGCACTCAAGTGTCTTTATCTAGATACCAAAAGACACCATGTTTTATATGGCATTCCTTGAAACAGCAGTCCTGTAAACCAGGAGGTCTACTTGCAACCATTCTTAATTGCTTAGTGTTGTGAGGTCACTCTTGGAAACAACCATGATGATATGCTGTGGAGAGTAGCATTTTAGTGGTCATCAGTAAAAAGTCAATGTTTAAGAAACTTTGCTAGCATAACTCTGTTGAACTGAGTGGAGTGAGGCCAGTACAGAATTTGGCGTAATATTTGCAAACAGCTACCACACCTTGAAAAAATACCACAGTATTTCCATATTTTTAGGATACAAAACACTCTAATGTGTCATGGATCCATTGATTTTTTTTTTTTAAGGCCAGAAGGAATCATTGTGATCAGCTAGTCTGACCTCCTGTGTAACACAGGCCATAGGTCTTTGCTTAATTCCTTCTTCAAATCGAATAACCATGGTGGAGCTAGAGAACATCTTTTAGAAAAACATTGAATCATCAGTCACATTGTGTAATCTACTACTGGAAGGTGCTCAGTTACTACGGTGATGACTGATGTAAGAACCTGAATAGCACATAGAATGTCAGAGACTGTGGTGTCGTAGCTATTGGGGAATGTGGACTCTTTAATGGGGATAATTCTATATAATGAAAGGCTGATGTTTGCCTGGATTTTTCCACAACACCTGAATTTATTCCTTATATCTGTAATCTTGAAAATTCACTGTGGATATAGAGAATATGTCTATAACCTCAGTTTAGCTGGCAATCTGCAAAATTCCAGATTTCTAAAGGTTAAACCAGAATGTTCTTCCTTTCAACATGCCATGAATTTGAGAGCCCACTTTGAGACTCTTTGCATGGCCTAACTATTGTGAATATAAAAGCTGTTCCTTGAGACAGATGGTTATTTACAGTGTTTTCTCTATTATACTGGATAAATTATTAAACGGAAAATAATTGAATATTGAATATGCCCTGGCAAGGAAATAATCTTTCACCAACTCTGTCAAATAAGATGCTTCAAGTGTGCATTCTAATTAGCAGAGTGGGTCTGCTAGATTAATGTAACAAGCAGTTTAGATTCATGATCTATACTTCACTTCTTTTCCAATCATTATGTGTTTGTGGCACATGTTTGGCTTTGGTTAGTAAACTTTCTCTGTCTTTTTTTTTTTAACTTTTTTTGACAGACTGCATGAGTTTATGTCATATAAGTCAGTCTGAGTAGCAGAGTGAGAGAGTTTACTTGTTGGTATTAGAATGTATTCAGATTGGAGTTGGGCAAACCAAGCAACAATGTTTGCAGTTTTCCAAATAATTTACCATGTTTAGCATATTAATCTATGGTGCAATAAACTACCTGTCTTAAATGGACATCAAAATCACTCATCTATTTCAAGGGGAAAATGTGATTTTATATAAATTATGAAAAGTAATCACATCAGAATATTAACAGATCATCAAATGGCTTAATATATATTGATGTACATTCATTCCATGATATATGGAATGTTATGAACACTGGAAATGTATCTTTTATTTACTAGTTGTAAAGTATTTGTATTATACCAGTCCCTTCAGCTGAGTCAAATATATAAGTGCAATGAATTTCATTTGAAAATAAATTATATTATTCCTATCAAATGAAATTACATTCTTTATTACTAAGGATTAACTTCAAGACATTTGACCTTTTTCTTTTAGGTCATCACTGTATTTCTGTTTCGATCCTTTCCCCCTCGTATTTAGTTCTGTTCAGTTACAGTGTGAATGGACAGCAAGACAGGTAGCGAAACAGAGAAAGACACCAGAAAAAAGGCATCAAAGACATAAATTAAAAAAAGGCAAGACACTCAGACTTATCAGTAGCTGAACAGTGACTGTAAAGAGAGTTCTTTCCAACTCTTTCTGTTATGTTGGCCCTAGTCTTTAATATATGTTGGTGCCCAGCAGAGTTTAAATATTCTTTAAACTAGTCTAGCATCAGAGTCAGAACTCTGAGAACTCTTTAAAGCCTCAAAGTTATTTCTGTAGTCTATTAATAGGACAAGCCTATTCTGAACTGGTTAAATTGTTGTACTTTTTTACCCACGAAGATAAGATATAAGTTAGTTGGCTGAAAGTGGGAGGAAGTAGAGTGTTAAAGATCTTAAACTGGCTCTGTCTATCATGGCAGAGCCTGGTCCAGACATTTGGAACACCCGTGCGTAAACTGTGATAAGTGACGTGCAATTCACTTGGCCGACTTGTTCCTCCCAATTCCCTGAAAGCAAAATAAAAAGAATATCCAACCTTTTCTGAAAACACAGCCCATTCCCTGTCGGAGTTTTGAGCCACCAGCAATCGTCACGACTCATTATTAGAGTGATTTGTCCTCATACTGGGCTATTTGCTTATTTTCCAACAGTTATGAGAGGCTTGCAGATAAAAGGAAAGAAATAAGCATGCTGAAGCAAATGAAGAAGAAAGTGAAGAAAATATTGGCATTTTCTAAGATTTAGAGCATACTAACAGTAAATCTGAAGTTTTAATATAAACCTGGCTTTAAGTTAAGAAAAGCAACAGAAATCAATGTCTAAAAAATAATGTGTGACTTCCAATTTATGACTAAAGTACTAAATAGTCGTAAAACACAGACACATCAGCAGATTTCCATCTCTTGGTCGTAAATACAGATGTGTTCCTTAAAATTTTCTGGTAACCCTTTTGCATTATTTAAGCCAAAGTGTATTTTAAAGCCCCAAACTATTCTTTGTAAACAATAATTGTATGAGCTTTCCTGCTTTTTACCTTAATAGAAAGGAAATCGTGTTAGATGCTGAAAAGTTGTTTCCATTCCATTCTCCTCTGTGATGGCGTCAATTGATAATTTTCCATTCATGTGTTGTCATGGGGATCCATTTATTAACACAGATAGATACTTTCTTTTTTCTTCAAAATGACCTTTGCACATTCGATCTTCTGGGATTCACCCCCTGGCACAACTGAGCTTCAGGAACCTGACAGAAAAGCCATACCCTTCACAGCAATGAATATTCAGCTGCGAGGTTATGTAAAGCTATGGAGCCCCCGGCTGCCTAAGTCCTTTCTTTCCATGGCTAGCTCCTGGTGTTAAAGACCTTTTCTCTGAGTCCACAGAGCCTTTTCTTGGCTTTACACTGAATTGTTTGTGGCTTGTTAGAGTTGTCACAGTTTAGAGTTTTTTAAATACATTTTTAGGCAATTTAAGGTAGTTTTCGTGCCTTTGCACAGTGCAGGTTCCACATCCATCTCCAGCTCCATTCTGAGACATCAGATCTGATCCAGATCCTAAATACCCTGAGGAAAAGGCTGGGTTTAAGCACAGTATTTTCATGCGCCCTCTGTCTTCCCAGACTTCCGATGCACACACCAACGGCCTGATGTGCCTTTGAAAAGGCTATTCCCCACATTGCTGATCAGTGTGTTTGATTCTTTATGCCTTGGTCCCAGAAAGACAAGCACACTCAGTTCCAGGTCTTCTTTGTGCTAGAAGCCTTTGGGCCAAAACCTCAGATCTCCCCATGGGTCGAGACCCTGTTCTCATGCAGGGACAGAGTTAGCCTTTGTTGGTTTTGAATTTCCCTGAAATGAGGAAAAAAGGTTTCAGTGCTGGGACTTTCTGCAATAAGTCCACTTTTACGTATCCAATGAAGTGAGCTGTAGCTCACGAAAGCTTATGCTCAAACAAATTGGTTAGTCTCTAAGGTGCCACAAGTACTCCTGTTCTTTTTGTGAATACAGACTAACACGGCTGCTACTCTGAAACCTGCAATAAGAGGAACATTCTGAATCCAGTTCCAAGGCTGCTCTGGCAATGAGAGGACTGGCTCCATGATTTGATTCTGGAGCTACCAGGGATCATCTCTGATGCCAGGGACTCTAGCAGCATCTGTTTCTAGGAAGAAACGAGCTGTTGTAGGTTCCTCCATGCTGGAGTGGGTCTCAGTTCTGGAAAGTCTCTCTCAAAGTGGAGTGCTGTCAGTGTCAATTTTTCCTGGGATCAGATGTCTCATTTGGGCCCAACATTTGTGAAAACCTAAGTTCTGCTCTTTTCTACCCTAAGGCATAAGTTTAAGAGGAATCAGAGCACAGAGTGTCTCCTCCTATTGGGGTAAGTGATGCAGTTGCAGAGGAAGAAGAAACATCTCTGTGGACTGAAGATCTCTTTTCCTGCTTCCTTGGTTCTGAAGGAACCAGAGATACTTAAACTAAGACTCAGTCTCGCTTTCTATTGTTTGAGGACGGGTCAGGTTCATCAGTACGGGTACATCATCTTATGCATGGTACTGGTTTCTCTCTGGGAGAATCCAGGAGAGATCCTCCTTCAAATTGGGAGAGGTACCAGGAACTCCTGATTTAGAGTCTGTGCTCTGGAAGCTGTCGGGTTTGGATTTGGCCTCACCCAGGAAGGGCTTGGAGGCTCACTGGGACAGTTTCTTGAGACAAGGGAGCTGAGCCTTCAGTGGGTTCATGTTTCCCCTTGGGCTCTACTAGAAAGGACCTCTCAGGCTCCCTGGGACACTTTGATGCAGACTTCTCTTCCTTGTCTTCCTTCTGTTAACCCCATGGCTGATATTTCTATATTGGCAGCGAGCTCTCTCAACTTTTGGTGGTCAGGGGACCACCAAAGCTGAGAAGCCCAATCCTTTAATTCACTCTTCTGCCTCCTCTAAAAGAGCTGAAATAAAGTAGTCACCTCTCTCATTGCCACATCCAGTCATGGAATCTATTGACATCTATATCTGATATTCACTTTGAGAGAGCAGTCCTGTAAACTGTTTAATCAGCCTGCCCCAGTTGTTGGGTGCTGCTGCGACCTAGACTTCCGCAAAGGAGGATATGCAGAAGCCACCTTGAAGAAGAAAGAGAGAGGTTTCTTACCAGTCACAGTAGTTCTTGCAGTGTTACCCCTGCGTGTTCATGCTACTTGTCCACCTTCCCCTTTTCCTCAGAGTTCTGTTCTGTACAATGGGGTTTAACAGAAGAAAAGGGGGTCGGTGGCAAGCCACATGGCTTACAGGATCAACCCTGAATGTTGGTTGCTATGCGGGGCTCTGCTTTTCTAGAGGGTCCCTGAAGTGCTGCAGTATAGAGGTGAGGGATACGAGGAGTGGTGTGGTCCTCCTAAAGAACCACTAGTAAGTGGCCTTTCTTTCATCCACTCAGCTGTATTTCAAGTATACTATTGAAAAGAAGCTTCTGCTCATGGTAGTTCAGTTCCTTTTATGCTCTACAGGGTTGTACTAATGTTTTCCTTGACATTCTGCGTAATAATGAGCTGAGGGAAAACCCCTCACTAGCAATATGTAACTATGGGTTACATATTCCCCTCAACAAAAAGCTAGAGCATAATGTGGTTGCTTTACCATCTGACAGAAGATATTCTGTTAGGCATTGAACATTTTTGCTGTGAGAATGTTCTGTTCACCATGAAGGGTTGGAATCTTTTTCATAAAGAATTTCAGAATCAAAAGCTGAGTATAACTTGAACTAAAGAATATGATCACTGATATTATTAAAACATCTTCTACAATAGGGCAGATGAAGATTAGGTATTTCAGTGATCATATTCTTTAGTTCAAATTATATTCAACTTTTGACTCTCAAATATTTTGTCAAATTCACGTATCAAAGCATCAACAGGCTTTCATAATGACAGGAGAAGTTAGGAAGAGCAATGCCTCCAGCAGCTAACTGGTAGAGGGACAGATATTTGCTATGATTTCCTGCTTCCAAAATCTACTGCCCTTTTTAAAAAATGTTCCAATTTGTATTTTCAGGCTACAAAACAATGTTTAAAGCTTCCATTTTAACCTGACATTCCTGATGGAAGTAGCTACACAATGAAAATGTTGGTTAAGGTACTTTTGATTTTATTACAAGTAATATGAAAATTAAATGCAGCCCACAACATTCAAATGGTCGATGGTAGCGAAATGATGATTTTTATGCCTATACAGTACATACTGTGCCAAGTATTATGTTGCAATTTAGGGCCCGATCCTGCTCTTACTGGATATAATGATGGCTTTATCCTTGACTTTAATGGGGGCTAGAAAGATAATAATTTTTGTTCAAGCTATATTCCAGGCTTACTCTAAAATGTAGATTTATGCTTTTATTTTATTTTTATTTCACTTTATTTTGCATTTTTGTTCCAGAACTTCAGGGCACCATTTATCAATTAACTCTTTTTTATGTATCTATTGTTGGGGTGGCGCAGGGGAGCCAATCTTTAAAACTATGCATTTGTTTACATTCTAAGAAGCAGTTTCCAAAGAGGATAAATGAAGATGTATTGGCCCCCATCCTGGGACTGCAGCCAAAGAGAGCACTGCACAGCTCAGGAAGGGTAGGGTGCAAAGATGGTTTTAAGTTTTCTGTTCCTTCAAGGCCACTATGCACCAGCAAGGCCCCTGATACAAGTTAGAGCAGCCTTAAGACTGCTCTAACTTCTGCAAGCTCCCAAGGGGCCATTGTGGCAACCAGGGATTGCTGTGGTATAAGAAAGCCCAAGCCAGGCACACTACACTGGTTGAAGGAAGGGAGTTGTTGTGGGAGGTTTCAAATTTCACATATATTCAAGATTTCCATTATATATGTTCTTTTGTTTGTTTTTAATTATAAATTACGTTAGCAGATAAGAAACAAGATATAATTACTACAGATACATATATGAATGTTTATCACATGGATTCCCACAATATTTTCTATTCTGTTTTAATATGTCCTTAACTTTTGTAAATTTACTTATCAGGATGTTGCTACTTCTCGATCCATGCTTCTATCTTGTGGGAATTGTTGTAGGATAGCTACACTAATGGTAAAACAGGTACTTATATCTGAATTTGTATTATGATTGGTATTCCAGTAGTGCATAGATATAAAATCCAAGCCCTGTATATACACATGCTATGAGATTTTTTCCTCCCCTGAAGAACTTACAATCAAAATAAGCAAGGCAGATAAAGGGCGGGATGGGAAACATAGGCACAGAGAGATAAGTGATTTGTCGAAAGTCCTACGACACGTCAAGGCATAGTCAGGACTAGAACCCAGATTCCTAAATGGGAGGCTAATGGCTGATCCCCTGGACCATACCGTCTAACAGTAACCTTAGAAAGTGGCAGCGTTTCTGGTTTCTTGTGGAAATTATCTGTTCAGACAAACTTAAAATAGAAAAAGGGAACACTTAGGGCTGGATTTCCGTCAGTAACTCTCTATTTTTCCACTTTTTTGTTCTCCATGGTGCCCTATTTTTAGAAATAGCACACAGTGGCTGCACACGTTATAGCAGCTGGTCTTTTAGAATTCACACAGAATAACTTTTTATAGGTTGCTGAAACTCAGCAAGCGACAGCAGGGAGAGTGAAATGTTCTCCTGCATTATGTTTCCTGCAGCACCTTTTTACAACAATAAGACCGATCGTTGTCATGTAAATTCCTCCAATCTGCATCATAACCTGCTGCAATACAGGAAAATGTTTCCAATGATCCTCACATTAGATAGTGCATTTACTTTATCAAATGAAGATTCTTCCTCAAACTGTATAACAAGTAAGATGTCCAAGCCTGAAAGACTCTACTGAGACTGTGCAACTATCCAGGAGACTGGGAACTGCAACAGTAGTGTAAGCCAGATTGTGAGCGGTCCCTGTGCAAGGGAGGTGGACTCAAGATCAAGCCACCTCATGGGGCAGGCCACAAATGCAATACCTTTGCTCTCCTGAGTGCAGGGACTATTCTCTGCTAAAACTCGTGAGGCACAACTCACCCCAAGCAGGAGTGATGTTTGGGAGACCTGCAGGGCAATGTGGGTAACTGAGGGGTTGAGGCTCCCAGGTCTCTTGTTATGGTGCCCCCTACTCAGGCTGCGGCTGTAAACCACAGTAGAGCTGAACTGTAGCTAGTGTTGCATTATGGGAGGCAGAAGGTTCTGTGCTTGCACACCTTCCGCTGAGGAAAAGAAAGAAGAGCTAATATTTTTATGGTCAGCGCTAAGAATCAGTATGTGCCTGGCTTTTGTGCGTATGGAAATGGGAAGAAAGAGGGCAAGGAAACTCCCCTCTCCCTTTGTAAAGAGGTCGTGGAGCACAGTTGCATTAGTGAATGGTACTAGCTGCTTAACAGGGATGTGGTCCCATTGCCTCCACATTGGTCAGTATTTTCTGGCTGAGTGCATCCTACAGCCCATGAAGGGGTGAAGCAGAGAGCACACGCCCCTGATTACAACGCCTTCTAGAGCTCCTGCTTGATCGGTACAGCTAATAAGCACAGCCCTCCTGCCTTAATTTAGCAATAGGGAGGATTGCAGGAGCCCTACAGCTGTCTGCAATGAGTGTGCTTTAGAAAGTGAGGCACAGAAATGAAAGGAGTAACTTCCAAAATGCAGCAAGAAACTAGTTGAGTTGATCTCAATAAGCAGATGAAATGGTTTTTTGTCCCACCCTTCTGTGCTAGGCAGTCTATTGAATGATTTCAGAAATACCACTGAAAGGATCATCTGAGTTTCTCACAATAACGAGCAAATATGTTCATCAGGGTAACCCTACTGGGGCCCAATCCTGATCACACTGAAATCAATGTTAAGATGCCCACTGAGTTATATGACGTTCAACACTGGGTCCACTATATTGACGATTTCTTCCCCCCACCCTCTAATGGCAATAAAGAGTATCAACTTTGTTTCTTGATTGAAGGTTCTGTGACTGAAGAGAAATCATGACACACTTTTACTGTTCTACATTTTCTAATTCAAAGACTTATTGCACATGAATAATTTTGGCATTTTACCCCATAAGACCACAACATGGTTTGGTATTTCATTATCCTGGGTCAGTGGCTCTCAACCTTTCCAGACTACTGTACTCCTTTCGGGAGTCTGATTTGTCTTGTGTACCTCATGTTTCACCACACTTGAAAACTACTTGCTTAGTACAGTACTCAAAATGAGACATAAAAATAGCTCACGAAAGCTTATGCTCAAATAAATTTGTTAGTCTCTAAGGTGCCACAAGTTCTCCTGTTCTTTTTGTCCTAGATATACTTTTCAATCTTTTCCTTTAATAGCTTTCGTCCTCGTTAGCCAGCGGGCTGTGGAATAACACAGTGATTGTCTCAAAGTGCATTCCGTAATGGAGCTCTTGAGTCCTTTCCAGCCAAACTAAAATCTGGAGAGTGGGCTAGTAGTTGGCCTGCCGGGTTTGTTATTCACAGACATAACTACTGTGCATGGCACAGAACATGTGGTACCATAAGAAGCTGTTACTTTAACATTGTTAAATACCTGCTGAGTAAAGGCATTGCTCAGCCCTTTAAAGATTTACCTTCTCTGAATACTGCTTTGCTCTTTAAGGCTTCTGTTTTATTAAAGTAGGATTTAGAGTGTCTTAGTGTAATTTGGGGGATATCCTTTCATAAGCCAGAAAATCAACTAGGTCAGCACAATTTGTAATAATGCTTGTTCCCAAACAATCACTGGGTAAGTGATTACAAATCTGCTGTTTCCCCTAACTTGTGATCAAAGAATTTCTATGTGCAAGCTAAGAAAAAAAAATATCACACCAGACATGCTTCATTATAATTGCTATTATTGGGTGTCTTTGTACTTTGCTTGTAGGCACCTTAGAAATACCAGTTGCTGGGGTTATGTCTACACTGCAGTCACAGGGTGTGGTTGCAGCTCACGTAAACACATCCGAGCTATCTTTAATCTGGCTGCCCTGAGGACTGGAGCAGTGAAACTGTGGCAAGATGGGCTTCAGTGCAGGGTTCACAAGCCCACCCAGAATCCTGTGTTATTACTTGGGTGGCTAGCCCTCGCTGAAGCCTGGGCTGTCACAGCCTCACTGTGCCTTAGGGGGAGATTTGTAACTTTTTTCTGGTGACACAGTGCAATCTGGTCAGCGGATTGGAATGTGTAGTAGTGCCACTCCTACGGGCGGGTATTGAAGAGAAGGACCAAGATCACAGTCAGTCACTTCTGGAAATGTACACTTCGGGGTTTGGTTGATTAGAGTCCCTTCTTCAGATAACATTGGGTCCCTGGGAGAGCTACCTCAAAACAAAACAAAAACCAAAAAAAAACTCCCAGCAAAGATATTCAGAATTAAGTACGGAATTTGAGGGTAGATTCAGGTATTGCAGGAATCTCCAAAGAGAGGGTGATCCACTCTGTCATAAGTGACGCAATAGCAAAGCAAAGTTAAATATGAGCTGGCTTAGATTTTTAACGTTGACTGTCCTGGCTTTTAATTAGCCTTATTGGTCTGTAGCTTCAGATCCAGGCCTGATGAAGCCAGTGGAGTTGCACTTGCTTTACTTCTGGGCTGACTTTGGCCAATGATGCAGAACAATTAGTAGCATGGCATAAGGATGGGTCACTGGTTTTATTTTTCTACATAACGTCAAATGTACAAAAATAAAAGCTGCCATTTCTAAGGTCAATGTTTGCATTTTTAAATTAAAGAAAGGTTTGTTATTGATCCTACAGAGTTAGAGTTCAACCTGTTATTGCAGGTGTTATGCTACTGTAGACCTTGTCTAAATTAGGATTGGGAAGGGGTTAGCTAACACATATTAACAGTCTAGTGTAGACAAGTCAGAGTGTCTTTGATCTGTGTCAGGCTGGTCAGGTTAAAGCGTACCTAGGTTCAACTCAATTGACTTAACACATGTTAAAACACATTGACTTTTCTATGCTAGTAGTTTACACATTAACTAACATGAGTTAGCTAATATCTTCCAAATCTTAGTCAAGACTAGTCCTTAAGGGTCACAGGCAACTCCTGAAAAGGAAAACCTGGGAAGGAATTAGGATACCCAGTTTCCGCATTAAGCTACTTTGTAATCATCTCACTGGGAGAGGAACAGAGATTTCCGCTGTCCAGAATTGGCAGGAAGTTCCATCCCCCAAGTTCACAGGTGTCCCCAAATCCATACAGCTCTTGAGACATTTACAAAGGATAAGGGCCTCTGGGTAGAAGAGCCTTCCACCAACTCACTAACTTCTTGACAGCACAGATCCATGAGCTGTTGGAGTTCCACCTAGTACCTGATGGAGGCTGCACCTAAAGGCTTTCTTAGGGGACGGAGAGTTTGCAACCATGGAACAGCATTTTCTGCTTATTTCTCCAGATATAACTTCCGGGCAGGTTTCCAATTGGATGTTTGCTTGGGCCTGCTGGGAACCATGGAGATCAGTTAGTTCCTAGGATCATCTTCTCCTCGTCCTCTAGAGCTGTAGAGTCCATGTGCATAAAGATAGATGACCCTGGGACAGAATGTTGTTGAACCGCTGTTGTACTCACTCTGTTGCTTTGAAACTCAATTTGCCGTATACTTTATTACTTTGCCTACAAGGCCTACATTTTGCACTAGCATGTTGCATCAGCGTAGTCTAATTCTTTTAAAGAGATAACATGGGATTTGTTTAAAAATTCAACTTACATGATTCTGCAGCAATGGGCAGAGAGGACCAAATTAAATGTCAAAATTGTATTTATCTTTTTCATCAGTTTAAAATACAGTGATGGTCAAGGGACCTATGTTTTGCTGCTACTGTTTTTGCAATTCACTAAGAATGGTATTTACAATAAAATGTTATTTTATTTATAGTTCCCTTGTCAGGAAAGTACTTAAAACTCTGCTTTTATTTTCTCTCTACAAGGAGAGCAGAGTGCAGTGTTATTGACCGACTGTAGCAGGTGGTTCCATATTCATGATTTTTTTAAAAAATCATTTTAAATTCCAGAGATCTTCCCAGCATCCTTGTTTGTTTCTGACAGCATAAACTGCAGCATTGTTCTGCCTCATGCTACCATGCTATATATCACGTATCACTTTTTCTTTTTAAAAAACTGTCAAAAGTAAACAAATGTTGCACTTCTACTGTAGGAACCCAAGTCATTTCACATTTTCTTTATCATGTTTTATCATATTGTTTTAAATGTATGTGCCAGTGACCTTGAAAGAAAACCACTTCTTTGCGTACGGAAGTGTTGATAAAGCTAGTATATTTCTTGTTATTTACATTTTCTCTTTAAAAGATAATGCCTAATCTGACCTTGAATAATTTAAAATATTACTACAGTGGCTGATATCGTGGTGCAGATTTATCTTTTATTTCTATAGTTTATACCTCAAGAAAACCTTGTAACAAAAGATTAGCATCCCCATCTTAAAAATATATTTTTCTTTCATCCGCTCATTTATTTTCTCTGTCTAATTTTTCATCTACGTCCAAATCTTGCTTACGTTCAGCAGCAATTTTGAATCAATAAGGCAAGCGGGATTTAGCCCAAATAGTACATTGAAATAAGTTGTACTGTATAAAAATGTCCTTACCGTTGTTGGATGGGTTAGAGAAGGCAAAGAACAGTATTAGCTATCCAGAGTGAGTGCTCACCTGAACACAGGGGGCAGGCAAGCGCAGTCCGGGAGCGCTGCATTTACGCACAGCCGAGGCAGATGCAGACCCAAGAAAAGGTGGGCAGGGGCATGAGAAAAGTATTCTTGGTCCCAGGTGTCAGTCCATCCTCCTTCACCTAATTGTGCACCTGAGTCCCAATCGAAAGCCCATTGGAGTCTGCCATTGACTTCAACAGGTATGGGATTAGACAAAACCAAGAGAGGTGCATGGTCTTCCAGGGGAAGCCTCAAATCCAGCATGATGGGTTTAGTGGGTTACGTGGACCCAGTTCCTCCCTTTTGACCCCAGCAGGTACCACATGTCTCTTGTATGTTGGTGAGATGGTTCTCGCTACAGGTGTTTACGGTTGAACTACTCAAATGTTACTTCCAGTGCTAGCTTATTCTTTCGCTTTTCAAACTGCACCGTGTCTCTGTTCTTTGGCAGAAGCGTTTCAATGCCTTTACAATAAGGGCCCCACAGAGCAGTTGCTGACAATCACAGCACTGTTCATGTCCATGCTCTGCTGCTCCTATAAAATCCTCTTTAAAAACGTGGCTTTGTAATAGGATTGTGCACTTAGGCTCATATGATACTGTCAGACCCATATTGTGAAGCTGCAGAATTTGGCAGTCTTTATAGATCAGACAGCGGCCTCCACACCTACACGAAACCAGCTGTGTTGCTTCCATCTTCCTAAAATGATAGCTGTTTATAGCCACATATTTGGCCCTGCTTGTCTGAAGAGACTCTGAAAGGGCCATGGTTTGTTTTTCCTGCATAAAAGCACTTCCAGTGTCAGCATGCACATTTACTGCATGGGCTTAGGAGAATCCCCCCACCCCCACCCCTTAAAGAACCAAGGATGAAGATACCAAATGCTCACCCGCACCAACAACCTCCCAAAAGCCCCTCTTCAGTAATACTGAACATTTCCCCACCCTCCCAATTGCTGGTTTCCCCTGGCCTCTCGTAGACTCCCAGGCACTGAGTTGTTGCATGGTCTCAGACAAGTCACATAACCTATGTGTCCCTCAATATCCCCCTCTGTGATGCTAATACACAGCTTTGTAAATCACATTGAGATGCACAGAGGAAAAGTGCTAGATTATATTATTTGTTGTTTTAAACCTTTCATTTCACCTTTAAGACTGGTGTCCCCTGGAATCAACCAGTGACTCCAGAAAGACAGTACAACAGCCATTATAAGGTCTTTATTAATAATGTAACAGTTAAAAAATCATAGGTAAATAGTTCAGATATAGATTCACAGTCCTATAATCTCACATTTACACTCTTGTAATAGTCTTGTGGTTCTGTATGGTCTATCTGCTCATCCATTACCCATTTACAATCCATTCAGAACACAACAGCACATTTCATTTATTTCTTTGCCGTATAACTCCTACATCAGGCCCTTATTCAAACACCTATTGTGGCTACCCATTATCCTGCAAAAAAAAAACAACCCATCTTTATTATTTGTATTTAAGGTTCCTCATTCCTTGGCTCCATCGAATCTGTGTAAGATGATTAATGTTTATGTCCCTGTGCAAAGCCGTATTTTCCAGGTCAGATAATTCCCTTGTTGTACCATGTATGCCCTCTGCAATCTCCTGGTATAGCATTTTCTCTCGTTTAACTCCAAGCGTGTGAAGTCAGATTATACTCTCAAAATGCTTCAGGTCAAATGTTAAAAATTCCTTCCGTCTCGTTACTTTAGATGAGACGTTCCGAGTATTTCTGTGCTCTGATGTATATAATCTTGTACATCACCCTGTGAAGGCTACTTTTGATAAATTAGTAAATAATAACCGTCTGTTGGCACAGTACACAGCAAATTGCAGAGTCAAGCAGTAGAGGTTCACTTATGGTTCACTTGTGATCTGCAGGGGCTGAGAGGGACAACTCATAGGTGATACTCTCACTTTCCTGGGCAAAAGGTTGCCATGCACCAGCCCATCTTCTCACTCCTATCATTCCAGCCAGCTGTATTAAAAGGAGAACGTCATCCCTGTCAGATGTACTTACTCTGCATCTGTGAAATGAATAATTTGGAAAACTGGCAGTTTAGAAGGAGAGCCATGAAAGCCTCATGTCCTTGTCTAGAATGGCAAAAGAGTAAATACCACTGCCCATGAAGAAGTGAAAGCAACATGCAGTCTTTAAGTGTTAAAACGCCACCTGCTCTGGAGGAGTTTTCCTGCTAGGTGAACTCCATTGAAAAACATGGAGTTCCTGTAAAAAAAATATTCACTTTGTGTTGGGCAGGCAGCATTTTAAAGGGACACAGTCAACTTAAACATTACACTTCTGAACATTTCTCCCCTCCTATTCTTAGAGGTAATTGCCAAGATAATTTAGAGAGAGTAAAGAAAGGCCTTATGTTTCCCTGTTTTCAGTGTGTTTACTTTGTGCATCGAACAATGCTGTGTGCATAGCCAGCTTCACTGTTTCCCCTGTGTAGCCCATCAGGTATTAATTTGGAGGGGGTGGTCATTTCAAAACAGTAAAATTGTAAAGCCACAAATTTGGGCAGGTGAGTACCTTCAACTACTTTGAATTCATGTTTGCTTATGTTGACTAGATTTAAAGTTAATAGTGTCCATTGAAGGCTCCATGACTGAATCATGAGCGATACCCAGTGTTAGAGGGATAAAAAAATATTCTAATGCCTTGAGCCTCACTGGTGCACTTTGAAAAACCCTGAAACTCGTCCTATACTAGCAGAGTCTCCATAGCATGACAACAGGCCTGCATTTCTCTGATTTTAAAAACCTTCGGATTACTAGAAGAAATTATCACTAACCCTGCCTTGCCATCAGATTGCTAGACATGATACACAATCATTCTGGGTGAAATTCTCCACACCCTCAGGGAATTTAGATGGATCTTAAGTGGTGCGTAGATCCTGTGTGTTCATAGGGGTGAATTCCAGGCAGGCTGTGATACTACTCACCGTGAGTAAGGGTAGCAGAATCAGGACTTAACTTGGCATTCAGGCAAAACATATTGGTCCTTATTCTTCATTGTCCTGTAGTATGTATAGTCATTTACCCCGCTGCAAACTGAGTATAGCATACTCCCATTCTGCTTTGGGAGCCTAGTACAACCACTTTACACTGATATAAATGACCCTCTGTTGCCCTTCATCAAGCATAATTAGGGTCCATTGAATTTTAATGAAAAACAAGCACAAGTATATAGTCGTAGAATTTTCTGACTATCATAAGCATGTATAGGTCATGTCCCTGGCCACTCAAAGAACTAGAATGTTCAATAGACCATGGAAAAACTGACTTCCCTGTCTCAAATATTGCAGAGAATGTATGGTGATAAATGTGTTTTAATTACAGTAAATGTAGTAACAGGACCAGATAAAGCATTATTTTAAACTGACACCACAAAAAACTAATGACTTACGATTGCCGTATTTCTCATGCCTTCCTAACAGGCTGACTCAGTGAAATATACAAAAAGAATCTGGCCATCAAACAGCCACTTCAGACATATTCTGTTTAAGAAAAGCTAGCAATTTAAGGTTCATGATCAGTTTCATGCATCAAACACCACAGTAACTTACACTGACTTCTAGATTACCACTAGCAACAAGTAGTTAATGTGACAAAAGAGGGTATTTAAGATATTCTGGATACAGATGTGTCTAAAATTCCAGACTCTCTCAGTATTTGGGGAAAAAAATCACTCTAAAATAGGGTATAGCCCTATTTAAACTGTGATCCTGCATGGTGGTGCAGTGAGTGGACCCCTTGCCTGCAAGAAGCCCACTGATTTCATTCTGACTCTGTGTGGAGAAGGGGTCCCATCATGATATAGATCTTAGGAGCTTCAATGGGCACAGTGGTCCACCATGGTAAGGAACTAAAACTACTAGCTGTCACAGCGCATAAGCTTGCAGGCAACAGCTAAAACAAACCAGCAACTTACATCTATGGTAGGTTCAGTCTGTATATTTCACTGCCATATAAAGTCATGTACACCACCCAAAATCTTTCAATAGAAAAGCACAAATGCCAAGCAAGCCAAAATTAAGGACAACATTATCCTCTCTGAATCTCTATTGCATATGGTACACTTGTTTCACATGTAAAATGTGCAATAGGTGTCATTAGGAATCCCAGGCATAGAATGAGTGCCAGGCTTTAAAACAGAGAGCCACACTATTGAATGTAGAGGGGGGGTTTGTCCTAAATTAACATTTCTTAACTGCAGTTTGCAGCACAGATTGCTTAGAATTAGTAGTACAGCCACATTAGTGAAAACTTGGGACTGCTTTCACAGCTAACCTAAATTACTCTCCAAACCAAAATGCTGAATAACGTAACATGATTTTATCTGAAATCTCTCATTCCTCCCATTGATTCCAGTTGAAATATGATTGAGCCCCTAGCTGGGATCTGTCATCAGTTATGTCAGAAATGAAATAACGAGCAGTTTTCAATCTTCAGTCACATTTTATGGCCACTGGGCTAGTTTCTGCTCTCATTGGCCATCCAACTCTATTGAAGTCAATGGCCTTACCTATAATGGCTCTGTGGGGTAAACTTGTAGTATTGACTTCAAATCCAATGAGGTTGCATAATAGAATGAACTCAAATTGAGTTATTTTGGATTTACACGGGTGTAACTGAGAGCAGTGTTGAGCACTCTGACACTTAACAAATAGCTGCATTGATTTTGCCCCGTCTTGACAAATTTCCATGACTGAGTAAACAAACCAGGTAGCACTTCATTCAGCACTGTGTGTGTACATACAACCTAAGGGCTGCTCTAATGTACACCAATAGTATAAGGTCACTAAAAGACCTTTCGCCACTGGAGATCCAATGTAACAAAGCAGAGCTCCATTGCTTCCACGGAAATGTTTTCCTTACTTCAGGGATGTACAGGATAGTTGGCTCAGGGGCCAGCTCAATCAGCTTTGTGCCAGTAGAGAGTTTCCCCTCACTAGGGGGGATTCTCCATTGGCCTCTCCTGGCCAGAATTGAGTCACTTTATGGTGTCTGAATCATACAAAGTTGCCAGAATAGAACCAAGAATCTGGTCTATAAAATATTCACTGGCCTCAATAATATATATAAGCAACTGGTTTCCTGAGAAATCTGACTAACTGTAAGTGGCAAATAAAATAAAAAGCTTTTGAAACAAAAATGTTGATCAATTAATTGTCATTTAAACACCTTATATAATTCTATCCCTCTCCTTTTTATTTCACTGACTTTTCTTCACCATTTTTTTTGTATCACATTGCATATGTCATCCCAACTTGCTGTTGCCATATATTATAATGATTTTATTATTTGAATCTATGACCTCTCAAATATACCCCACTGGCTTCTAGGTTCTTCCTCGTCCTAGATTAATCACATTTCAGTGTATTACCTTGTACCTTGAAATCCCATTCCTATCGAAAAATTGTACTATGCCAAAACATGAGCTCAAAGTGGTTTACGATGGGGGGAAATAGGAGCTTTAGTAGCTATTTTTAAATTCTTTATGGGTATAGTTTTAATGACTGTGCAGTCTATCCAAAACCAACTAACACATAAAAATCATTTACTGGAATGGGGAAAAAGAACACCTTCAAAATACTTGAAAAAAGAACATAAACAACCTTCTTCAATGTCACCAAGAAATGAGGCATAAAGAAAATTTTAGTAGCTTGTTTTCAGATGAAAATAAGTTGACAGAAAATTGTTCCCTCAATGCCCACCATCAGACACATTCAGTGTACTTAACAGCATGGATCAGAAATCCATATGAAAATCAGAACTTTAATCTACTATTAATTAACTTCCAAACACAACTAAGTAGTTTTAATTGGCACTGTGGCTTCAAGTTTACTTGCTAGAGTGTAACTAATGAATAGAATTGTCATGATCACCGGCACTGGGTGATTTCTGAAATGCTTAATTGTACACAAAAAGTGTGGTGAAAGACGGCCATGCATCTAATTTCTAGTTTACGCTCTCTGTTTATTGGCAAATATCATTAAGACATTAAAATCCACACTATGGAAAGCTTTTGTCCCAATGGAGGAAAGAGTAAATGAAGAAGTAATTTATCACAACTGTTGTAGTCCTGACTTGGAAAAGTAACTTCTGAGAAAATTTGCAATTCGTTTTTTAGGGGGAAAAAAATTTATTTGAAAGGTAAAGAAGTTTGTTCCATCATATGGTAAATAGTTTGTATGTTTAGTCTATAAAATATCACCAGGCAGCTGCTTAGGCCAGTATTCAGATTTTCACAGGCAATGTCTGATTTCTGGGAAACACCTACTCTTGCCATTAAAAGGACCTGGTCCTGTATTACATATTGAACTTGAATGAACCCTGCAATGCCTGGTCCATAAGGGTGAAAGGGTTGTTTAGCCGGCTTGGCAATAGGCCAACCCCTGCAGTTTGCTTGTAAGTAGAAGTCCTACAGAACCCAAACCACTAAGAACCCGTGTCCCTGGAATCCTCCTAACCATTGCTGTCTGTTTGTGTGGAATGGGGTTGCCTGATCTGTTTGGCCCATTGTGACAGTTCTCGGGGTACCCAGGACTGTGTGTCTCCTCGTTACCCACTCAGCAAGAGGAAGACTCACTTAACTGGGTGTCAGTTCCCTGATACCATTAGCCCGTTAGCCACACAAGCACTCTCCTCGGGCTAGGCCAGCCCTTACTTTGCCTTTCAGGTTACCAGTAGGTGCACACCAATCCCTGAACCTCTTTGAATTGTTCCCCTGTAGAGTCCAGCCCGTTATCCACTGAATACTCACAGAAATATTAGGCTTGCTGTCCCCAAGGGAACAGTGTACACAGCAGCCTCTATGATTCAACTCAGGGTCAGCTCCTTGCATCACCCCACGGCACTAATTTATAGTGAAAACATGGTTTATTATCAAAGATTCGAGATTCAAGAGAAAGTGAGTAAAGATAATAGAAACAAAAGGGTTACAGATAAAACAAAATCATAACATGATGTCTAGAGACTAAACTTAACTTAGCAGGCTAACCTCCTATCTAAAGAAGTTTATCTCATCCCAAGTATCCTTTGCAGTGTTTTAACCAAGCCTGGTGGAGATCCCATTTTCATGAATATAACATGCTGTCCATTTGCTGCCTAGCTGCAGGATAAGGGGGTGTATTTTTGCATTCTACTTGTATCCCCAACGTTTATTTTCTGCCCTCAGGGACAGTAAAACCCTCCCTTTGCTTGTTCTTTCTGAGTCCTGCTTCTTCCCAGTTGATTTCAACATTCCCCTGTTGACTTTGTAGGTAAATGAGGCTTGCATTGTGTCGGCTTACAATGCTTAATTTATATGCTGAGCAAGAGAGAGGTAAATACACATGTTTTGTCTGGCACAAAACCTGTTTGTTGACTCTACCTTGATACAGACTTTAAGAACATTTTTTGGCATACATATGTATCTCTTTGCATAATATCTGTGCAAACATTTCACAATGATATTACTGACCAATGTGACCCTGGCTTTCATTGAAGACCTGACATGATACTCTTTGCTGAACCAGAATGTATAAACCAGGATCAGGATATTTGTATAACCCCCTTGCCAGCTGGCACCGAGGGGTTCATGGGTCACAACCATACCCAGGTCTTACTCACTGACTCCTCTTTCTCTTTTTTGGGGGGGAGGGGTCAGGTAAGACAAGTGCCACATGCTCTTTGGGGGGGTGGGAGCAACTTTCCCTCATCTTTTATAGATCATTAAAAGGGAAACATTGCTGCTGACCACTCCTTACCCTGATTAGCAAAGGGCGGTAGCACCCCCGAATATCTACTCTGTACTGTGTGAGCTGTGTCTTTCTGCTCTGTGGAGGTAGCAGATAGTAGAGAATGGGGAGTTTCCTCCTACTCCACTGCTGCCTGTTGGGTTGAGGAGGAGTCATGCCAGCTCGTGATCTCTCTGAAAATGTGGTGGATTGGAGAAGGCAGTGGTGCTAGCTGGTGATCCCAGGGGAAAACTGTGAAAACAGCCACCCCGTGGCTCTGAATGACTCAGGGAGGTCCAGTGCTTAAAGGCTCGTTCCAAAGCACAAAGAGGTCAATGGAAAGACTCCCAGCAGCTTCAGGTCAGGTTTTTTTGAGGGGCCAAGGGGACAGACAGCAACAGAGACTAGGGAGGGCCGGCCATGGGGCCTGAACATGGTGGCAAGGGAGAGGTGCTGTGGGAGACTAGCCCAAATCTGCCACAAATTCACAGACCCAGGGTTAATGTTTGTCAGTTTGGCTACAATCCAAACCCACTCTGATGTGGGGTGGGGTTTGGGTTTAGATTAAATGTTTGTACAGTCTTTCATGTCTGTCCATTATTCACAAATTCATAACCATCCCACAGAGCTAACCCCAGGAGCTTAATCCTTCTGTAAAGCATACATGTGACTGGAGACATGCTGTATGTAATCCATAGTGAAATCAATGTGACCCAATGTTATGCTACATATGAGAAGTGAAACACGGATTAGAGGTATCATATGGTAAATTAGGACATTTCTTATGAGAATATGGGACCGGCATGCATTTCTTTGAAATTAATATCACCTTTATCATATACGAACAGGAAATGGAAAGAAACAGACTTGTTATATACACACTGGTTTAAATAACAGATTAATACAGAAAGCTAATCCAAAATAAACTACTTTTTGGATTTCAGTTCAGGTACTCATGCCTGTATAATTTTATACAAGCTTGCTGCTTCATCTCCTGTGACATTATCATTGCATATAGTATCATTCCATTTCATTACGATAATGTGAAAGGTATGGTATTCAATTTATTTATTTAAAATGATATTTGGACTACTTGTTCTTCCGTTATAATTGAGTGAGGTTAGGTCCTTGGGTTGGATAAGAGGAAACTGTAATAAGTTAGGATTCATAGATCTGTGAAATTGACAATGCTGGAGTTGTGCAATTTTTGATACATAAGTCATCTTCAATATCTAATTTCCCAGGTTTAGGACTGTTTTGAAGGACAATAATTTCAAATAGATATGAGCGATTCAAAATTGCTAAACAAAAATGCTGTCAATACTGTTCTGGACTTCAGTTAGAGAAACAATGCTCTGAGCTAAATTCCATCAGATTGTACAGGTTTACTCACCAGAAAAAGCCCCATGAGCTACAGTGGAACAAATTGCAAAAGATGCTCATCCCAATTCGGTGTCTTCAAGAGAGACATGAAAAGACTGCCACATGCCAGGCATCCACGACTAAGATGTTGGGGAGCATCAGGCCTTAGCCATAGATAACTGAACATAATTTGTTTGTATATACATACATACATGAGTGAACACCCAGGCAAAGCAATGGTCCCTATGCATTGACCCCCATGCAAATTATTCCAACTCTTGGTAGGAACAGAATATGAAAGGGATCTGTACATAGGACTGACCTCTGCTAGAATGCACACACATCGAGGACCCTTTGGAGCATATATACAGTGGGTGCTCTGAAACTCTTGGCATTTACTGCTTGCAATAGATAAAATCGCTTTGGCATTTGCAATGTTCCCCATTCTAAGCATAAGGAATATTTGTAAATGCCATAGGTAAGGGAAATACTGTATTGTGGTGAATGTCAAGATTTTAATGGCACCTGCAGATGTACCCTTTGAGAGGGGAACCACTTACATCAGTTCTACTGCATTAAAATCTATATATGGGAGAATCTCCAAATGTGGAGTTACTTCACTCATGTGGGTAACATGGCTATAAACCCGCCTAGCCACTTAGGAAATGAAAAAAAATTCAGGCTGCAGAAAAATGCCCTACATCCTTCAGCTGGTTTCAAAGGATTTTTTTTAGAAGGGAGGGGACACAAAACTATTCCTGTGAAGATTAGGATAGTGAAAACATGATTTCTTTTCACCAAAACAAATATCTTTTTGAGCTGTGCTTTCCTTAAATGGCCTGTCACACTTCATTATGTTGGTAGGCCATATTGTGCTCCCCTGAAAAGACAGAAGTTAGGTTTTAAACTTTGCCATCTCAAAGGAAAGTTGCCTTACTCTGAATGTATTTTTTTTCATTTACTCATGGTTAGTTCTGGTATTTTGACTATAAGAGACAGCTGCCGATATATTTGCATCATTTGGCCAGATCCAAAATCTTTTGAAGTCAGTGGAAAGACTCCCATTGACTTCAATGGGCTTTGGACGCCGACCAATTGCAAAGTAACTTACTCCATAAGTAGTCATGGAATGGAACTATTTGTAGATGAAGATACTACAGAGGGGAAGGATTGCCCAGTGGTTTGGACATTAGCCTAAGACTTGGGAGACCGTGGTTCAAATCCCTGCTCTGCTGCGGACTGTGAAACTGGGTAAATAGACCTGGTCTACACTGGGGGCGGAATCTACGCAACTTCAGCTACATGAATAACGTAGCTGAAGTCAGCGTACTTAGATCTACTCACCGTGGTGTCTTCACTGTGGTGAGTCGACTGCTGCCGCTCCCCCGTCGACGCCGTCTGTGTCCCTCACGGCAGTGGAGTACAAGAGAGCGCGTGGGGGTCGATTTATTGCGTCTAGACTAAACACGATAAATTGACCCCCGCTGGATCTATCGCTGCCCGCCGATCCGGCGGGTGGAATAGACATACCCTCAGTTAGCCCCTCTGTGTATCTTTGTAAAATAGGGATACTAGAACTTCCCTACCTTGTAAGGGCACATACATTAAAGACTGTGAGGCACTCAGATACCCCAGTGATAGGGCGATATAAATACCAGTATAGATAGGAGCCAGTGGAACTATTCATAAATTAAGGGTACCAGAATCTGGCCTATTGTGTTCAGTGGGACTATGCTTGCCATAAGGTGCTATTCATTACAGGTATTAGAATCTGTCCCCACATATATAAAACATATTTCAAAAGCCACATATCAGGAGCATTTCTATTTTATTTATTTATTTTGTGCATGGCATTACTGCCCTTGACCACGAAGTGTGAATTTAAACATATGTGAAACAAAATGAATGGCCATTAAGCTAGGAATCATAATGTGACCTGTTTGAAATATTATACCAAACATTGCGTTTACTTTGTGAGTTAAGTAGAACTTTTGGACAGGCTGTGGCTGATGAAAGACCCCAATAGATCTATGGGGAAAGAGCACAATACAAAATGAATCTCGGCAATGACAAGACAAAACTAAACCAAACCAAACCGTAAGAACAGATTCAATTTTAACAGGAGAAAATTCAGATTGGTTGCGGGGATTTTCCTATGTCCTGTTTTTCCAGAATGCAAAGAAAGCTTTGTTTATGCTAATTTGTGAGCTTTAAAGGCATGGGGGAGAGACTATTGGAACAGTATTTGTCTAAATATGCCAAATATCGATGCACCTATTGTTATTTATATTAGAGAAGCACTTAGGGGCTCCAACCAGCATTGGGAGCCATTATGATAGGCACTTTACACACACAAAAAGAGACTGTCCCTGTCCCCAGAAACTTACCACCTGAATAGAAAAGATAGACAAATAGTGTGTATGTGGGGGCAGGGGGAAGGGAAACCAAACCCACCTCAATTTTTGGTGCCTTCAGGATTCTCGATGAGACATTCTTAACACAGCCTCTCAGTAGATGTGAATGTATGCATTAATCACAACCAAATATGTAACAGTCCCATGGAGCTGCATACACTATAGTGTCCTTTGTCCATGGGATTTCCAGTATGTCATATTTAATCTCAATATTCAGCCCACAGTTATTTAGAGAGGCACCCCTAGATTCCCACATGAATAACCGGAATATACTCCCTACGCAGGTTACATCTTGACTAGGAAAATAGCTTGTGTTTAAAAACATGTTAGTTAAAATGTTTGAAACTCTGGTGCAGACACTGCTAAAAGGATATTGGCTGGTGACCAGCTAATGTTTTAAAAGTTGCTTTACCTTGTCTATACTACTGTTTAAAAACATGTTAGTTAAAAAGTGCTAACTAGCATATCTTTCAATACAAGCTATTTTCCGAGTCTAGACATGGCTATATATGTGTGTGTGTATACATATACATAAAACTTCACTTCTCAACTCCTTTTCCCATTTACATGAGGTCAGAGCTGCCGATGATTCTTCGCCACTCCTTCCAGTCTATGACCCGGGTTCATAGGTCTTGGAGTTCCAGCCCTTTTCTCTTCAAACTTCTCTTGACAGATTATTTCCATCATAACCTTGGTCTTCCATGTCCTCTCTTGCTGTCTTCTTCCTCCCATGCTTTTTTCCCCTGGTCATTCTTCTTCCATTTTTATCACATGTCCAGCCCACCTCAAATGTGCATTCTCTACTGTGTGTGTCACTGAGAGTCCCAAGTGCATCTTCCTCCTAATTCCCTTTTCCCTGTGTGGGAGCAGTCAGGCCAGGAAATGGGTACACTGCATAACGGTCCCGCACCTGAAGTACTTAGACGTGTTCCTGCCAGCAGTGCTACTAGCTTCTTTCCTGATCTCTTCCACAATCCCATCTCAGTCCATTTAAGTCATTGGGAGTTTTGCTGGTTAAACAAGGACCTTAAGGTTTGGTACAATAACTGCTGTGCATACAATCCTTGTTATGATTGGTTTATGAAGCAAAATTTTAATAACACTGTTCATTTACAGGATATAGCACTTTTCCGAGCATATTACAATTATTAAATAAGCCTCAAAATACATCTGTAAGTAAGTATTGTCCTATCTGTTGTGCAGACAGGGAAGCAGCAGCACAGAGAGGTTAAGTGACTTGCTAAAGGTCACATAATGGGTTGGTGGCAAAGCTGAACCTGACTTTCTGTCCCTTACTATAAGCAGTAGACAAGTTTATACTCCCTTTATAATCATTGAGACTCCCGATTTTCATTATTCCCCTCGTTTCTCCACCACCACTTTTAAAATTCAGTTTAGCCTTTTTTCTTCTTTCAAAAATCTATTAAATAAGAGGAGTTTCTGCAGGTGGTAACCAGATTACAAAGGGCATTTGTTTCACAACACATTTCTTAATTTAAGATTCCGGTTCCGAATGCTCCCAACTTTAAAGGTTTGGGTACATTGATCATCTGTCAAACCATGGCAGAATTCTGAAAGATGAGGCTAAAGTATGTGTAAGCAGGAGACAGGGATCATTTATATGGGAAAACAAACAGAATAATATTGGGGGGGCAGAAGTAATTGGTGCAAGATCCTCAGCTGTAAATCAGCATAGCTCCAATGCTTTTAATGGAGCTACGTCAGTTTACACCAGCTCAAGGTCTGGCTATTTGGAGTGTTTTGTTTCCTCCTAGGCTTCAAAATCCTCTACTGTCTGCCTCTCACACTTCCATCTCTCTGGCTTCATTTCTTTCTACATTTCCTCCAGAACTATTTTCTCTACCTTCTCTCTCCACAGTCTGCAATAGATCCTTCTCCCAAGCATCCCCTACCATCTGGATCAGCTGTTCAGCTTCTTTATTTCCTAATTGACTCCCTATCTCTTTACAATACAACTCTCTCCTCTGGCCTGTAACTCCAAACCCTTCCCAGTAACTCAACCACTTCCGACTCTCTTATTTCCGTCCCTGCTAGACCTCTCTCTTTTGTTATGCTTTCCTCCCTTTCCTTCTAGCCATCCATTCTTTTCAATCTCAACTTGATCCCTGTCCCCAGTTGAATTCTGTTTTCCTTCAAGTCTCTACTCTGCTTTTCCTCTAGGAATTCTCCATTTTTTCCTCTCCCTCAGCTTTCTGGGTCTCCTAAGCTGTTCTCTTTCCTTCTCCTTCAATCTCTCACCTTGATGTCTTCATCCTCTCTCAGCAAATTCTCATTCTCCCACCGAGCCTTTCAAATTTAAGAATTTTATTAAGATGATGTTAAAATTAAAAAAACGGTACAGCGTTTACGCGTAGAAGTTTCTGGTTGTCAGGGAATAAGGTTACTAATTTTGATCTTACCTCTTTTATCCCACACTCCCTAGCGTATTCTCTTACTGCTGTTGATTGTGCTGTCTTCCTGGACCGACACCACTTCCTGAGGAGAAGGCGCTCTCCTGTAATGATTGCTTTTAGAGTAGCAGCCATGTTAGTCCGTATCCGCAAAAAGAACAGGAGTGTTTGTGGCACCTTAGAGACTAACAAATTTATTAGAGTGTAAGCTTTCGTGGGCTACAGCCCACTTCATCAGATGCATAGAATGGAACATCTAGTAAGAAGATATATATAGATATATAGATATACACAGATAAGTTGGAAGTTGCCATACAAACTGTGAGAGGCTAATTAGTTAAGATGAGCTATTATCAGCAGGAGAAAAAAACTTTTGTAGTGATCATCAAGATGGCCCATTTAGACAGTTGACAAGAAGGTATGAGGATACTTAACTTAGGGAAATAGATTCAATGATTGGTAGCAGTGATGTGTCTTAGCCATCTTGTTAGAGCACAAACACTGTCATGGTTTTAGAGGAGCTACATCAATTGAGCATGGATTTGTTCAAAGGGCTCATTGAATGGATTTTTCCTATGGCTAGCTAGTAGCACAGCTTGCTTCAGCTACAGACTGATTCAGAACCATAGTTAGCACGTTTCCAACGGCTGCCTCAGTTGAATGCCATGTCTCATTCGATCTGAAATTTGAAAGACCTGCATGAATCAACTAACAACGACTGAAGTGAACGTGAATAGTGTTGCATTATGACAAGTTAAACATGGGGACAGTGTAAAGGATGTAAACAAAACCTCTAGAGCAGGAGCTGTTTTACACAGCGTTCATCCTGCAGCGTTTAATCAAATGGCAACCAAACAGAAGTGTATCTGCAAAACTTAACAGGAGATGTTGGGCCCGACTCGTCCCTGCGCTGACAAAGGTACTGGTGTTAGGGCAGGAAAGAGGGGCTGCAGTGGCCACTAAGACTGCTGACTCAGGCGAAGGATGCCTTAATTTGTGCCCTTTCTTCGCTGATCCCTAGGGGATGTTTCAGGGGCAGAAGCTTACCTCTTCCTACCTCTCAATCCACCTCTTTCCTCTTCCAGACTGACCCTGCCCCGCCCCAGCATGCTCCCTGAGATGCTCTGCAGGTGGAACAGAGCCGGCTCTGTGCTTAGGCCTAGGGCCCCCCTGTGCTTTGCATGCCATTAAAGGGCCATACTCCTGTTCTACAACCATTTGCCACCCCATAGCTGACCCAAAGGGGCCCTAGAGAAACAACATATCAGGCTCTTCTGAGTATACTGGCAAAGATCTACTTGAGTACATGCAGATGTTTGCTAAACCATAGGCAGAGTGGGAATTTGGATACCTGCCCCTCCAGGAAGCACCTCATTCAATCATCATCTCCAAAAGTTGAAGTAGTGCTTCTGCTAATGGTAATTCAGTTATAGCCAGCCAGCCCTTTCTTAAAGTACTAGTGATTTCTTAAGCTAACAGCCATAATATTTCAGTATAATGAGAAACCAGGACATGTGAGAAAACTCTTGAGGAGATGCTGAGAGGAGGTCTTTGGAGGCAAACCTTTTGCAAAGTGTCTTTGTCTTGCTGTTGGAAGGGCTATTGGAGGAGTTAACTGATTGTTAGCATGTTGTTCTAACTTAATAAATACAGTCTCTTACTGTGGGCCTGCACCTCAGAGTTGCTGATCATACACACAATCCCCACTAAAGTCAGTGGGAACTCTCGGGGCTCAGTACCTCTCAAAATGAAGCACCAAGATTGTTACTGCTCCATTGTGATCTGCATCCTCCTGGTTTGATTGTTGACTCATGCTTGCTGATTTAGTGGTTTTGTGAGGGCACAGGTGTGGTTACCCTGTACATGCAAGGATTATATATTTGCATTTCATCTCTCTAAATTAGCATAATTCCCCTAACTATCCTCTTCAGCAAATTTGTAATTGCTGACTATTTATGTCTTTACCTGCTTATTGCAGCTTGCAATGTTTGCAATAAATTTGGCTTATGGGGGTGGGGGTAGTTACATAATTTTTGTTCTGAGCACTTTAAAGAAGCATATGTCTTAAAATCAGCAGTGCGTTTACTGACTTCTTTTGCATAGATGGTGAAGTCTGGTTTATTTTACTGCACTACATTACTAAGTAACCTTGGTTGTTATTCTTCAAGGTCTCAGTGTGTTGAGCTATTAACAGCTATGAATGTATCTAAACTTCATTAAGGCTGCATAACTACAAACTAAGGGGTAATCGAAGATCCTTCAGGCTTAACACAAGCATATGGACAACTCACTACTACTAGTTTAGAAATCGTTTAATGTTAAATTTTTAGGCCAAGTTCCCCTAGGATATTATCCCTAGATGGTCTTCAGTTTATACAAAGCTAATAGAAAAATCTGTGAGAATAAGTAACTAAAAGTTATAGTACTTTGCAAGGAAGAAGGATCACATGAATATTTAATCTAATTGTGTATATATAAAATGAGTGCAGTAGATAAAAAATATGAGTGATGCATATATTTAATTCATAGCTCTATGCATTTTTTAAGAAAATGTAGGTAGATGAAATCTTGAGCTTAGTTAAAACAAGAAGAAAAACATTCAGAATAGTTTATTCTCTGTTTAATATTGAAACACATATGACAACGCCTGAAAATTGCAATTCCCTAATGGGAAGGACTTAAGAATCTGTGAAATCCAACAATGAAATCATAACAGTTCTGAGTTACAGTGCACATAGCAAGCATTTCATGGAACCTGCAGAATTTCAGGGCATACAGTATATTGAATTTTTTAGTCGTGGCCACTATACATGCAATGAATTATTTGAGTAACCTTTTTATACTTTACTTGCAAGGTTGTGAAGACAAATAAAATTGAGAGTCACGGTAGTGACTCAAAGGCAAAAGAACATTTATGCCTTTTGTCTCTCTCTCAGCATGTGCATGAACACACACATATTTATATCAAATAATGATTGAACTTAATGGGGATTCTGGGGTATTACCTTGATAATATAATACTAGGCATTCATTTTGGTTTTGTACAGATGTAAGCATTCTAACCTGAAGTATATAAAGATCATTTTAAGAAGTACTGTATGTATTGTAGTGTGTCATCCAACCCTAGGAAAATTATTTGTCTTCTCTGACCCACTGTGGAACAATTTTGGGAGAGAGCTACAAGTTATAACAAATATCAGGACCCAGATTCTCAGCTCTACTCAGTGGAAGGGAAAAGCAATAACAGCCAGTTGCAGTTACTCTAGAGTACACCAGCTAGTGGTAGCCCTCAAGGGATTTTCAGGCAGCTGGGAATGGCTGGAGTGCAACAACACTCTAACTATGCCCATTCCTACTCCTGGCATGGCCTCTCTTGTAAGTCAGCTATGTTGGCTATACATCAGTTGGAGAAGTCCCTATACCTGAGAAATCGTCAGCTAGGGAGAGCTGACAAGCTTCCGTCCCTTTGATGTTGCTGGAGCAGTGCAAAGAGGTCAAACGATCTATCTTTTATTGTTTATATTTATGTTACAGTAGCACCCCAATGCTCCAGTAAAAATGGGGGTTCCGTTGTGCTAAATCATGCTCCTCCTCCCCCCCCCCCCACCCCAAGAGCTTACAGCTATGCTTAAGTGATTACTCTATTTCAGGTTTCAGAGTAACAGCCGTGTTAGTCTGTATTCGTAAAAAGAAAAGGAGTACTTGTGGCACCTTAGAGACTAACCAGTTTATTTGAGCATGAGCTTTCGTGAGCTACAGCTCACTTCATCGGATGCATAGCATATCGTGGAAACTGCAGAAGACATTATATACACACAGAGACCATGAAACAAAACTTCCTCCCACCCCACTCTCCTGCTGGTAACAGCTTATCTAAAGTGATCATCAAGTAGGGCCATTTCCAGCACAAATCCAGGTTTTCTCACCCTTCCCCCCCCCCACACACACACATACAAACTCACTCTCCTGCTGGTAATAGCCCATCCCTCTTTGAAACCTCTCTTTATAATGCGCATGATAATCAAGGTGGGTCAGTTCCATTAAACTTGGATTTATGCTGGAAATGGCCCACCTTGATTGCTGTGCACATTGTAAGATGAGCTATTGCGAGCAGGAGAGTGAGTTTGTGTGTGTGGTTTTTGGAGGGGGGTTGCGGGGGGGGTGAGAAAACCTGGATTAGTGCTGGAAATGACCCACCTTGATTATCATGCGCATTATAAAGAGAGGTTTCAAAGAGGGATGGGCTATTACCAGCAGGAGAGTGAGTTTGTATGTGTGGGGGGGGGGAGGGGGGAAGGGTGAGAAAACCTGGATTTGTGCTGGAAATGGCCCTACTTGATGATCACTTTAGATAAGCTGTTACCAGCAGGAGAGTGGGGTGGGAGGAAGTTTTGTTTCATGGTCTCTGTGTGTATATAATGTCTTCTGCAGTTTCCACGATATGCTATGCATCCGATGACGTGAGCTGTAGCTCACGAAAGCTCATGCTCAAATAAACTGGTTAGTCTCTAAGGTGCCACAAGTACTCCTTTTCTTTTTACTCTATTTCAATTCTTGCTGCTTGCAATTAGAAGCTTGCCTCTTGTTGTCATTAAACAGAGAAGAAGCCGGATCTATGGTCTATATGTAACGTACCGCATTTTATTCTCTGCATCTGTTCAATTGGTATTCTCTGTTTATCTCCAAACGTGTATATTAGTACCCATTGTATAAGTGATTTTTGTGATGTGGCGGCTTGTTCACTTGGAATTGGATTGAGATCACCAACCCATTTCACATATTTCACCAGTGTGCTTCACTGCTGACCTGAGCAAGATTTAAGCCACTGACTAACAGTTTGGTCCAAAAGCCACTGAAGTCAACAGGAGTCTATGCACTGACTACAATGGACTTTGGACTAGGTCCCTAGAGAAGAAAGACTCTGTAATCAAGTACCAAGCCCCTTAACCATCCAGACCTCCCTTCACCCATCACATAAGTTGAACTGGTTATCTGTATGGGTTCATCGGTTGTTATAAAAATGCACATAACGTGATGATTGTATGTGAATTACATGCAGGGCTTCCTATTGCAATTACATAAATGTTCTCCTTGAAATAATCCCTGTCAGTTAGTGCCTATAACTTGGTAGTTTAAGAATGTTTTGAGGGTTGTTTTTCAAGTCTACCTATGTTGTGTTTTGTACATGCTATATATGGTTATGGTTGTTCCTAAACATGTATTTTATAGGTATTAAGAAGTGATTTTAAACACTCCCCTTATAAAGGGATTTTATATTTTATATGCTAATGACTTCTATGGTATGGAGCATGTGACCAATAGCTGAGAGGATGTAGGAATAAAATAAGATGTTTTATGCTTCCCTGAGGAACTAGGGATACAGGAAATGTCAGGTTGCTAGTGAACGTGTCTGTGCTTTGCCTGAGGGTTTTCATCAACCTTTTCACATCAGTTGCTTTCACTCTTTTAGCCTCGCAAATGCTCACATCTGAAACGCATGCTTTTTGGCTAATGAGATTTGCCGACTACCCTGAGCATACACAGCTCTATATAGGGAGTTTTACCTGCAGCCAATTTGTATAACTCTAGAAAACAGGAGTTTACGTGTGAAATATAGACAAACCTTTGTTGTTACAGTTTGGCTAGGAGTTGCAGTTGTAGCTGACCAGTCGTACTTCAGCTAAGTCACTTAGCCGTATCACTCCACATTTCACGCATTGTATTTCAGCTCTTCCTTTTCTGCCTGATTTGATTGTTCAGACTGACACACATTCGGAAAAAATTATGGTAGTGACAGGGTTAACCTTACATCTCACATATAGCTGTACAGTTCATAATGTGCTAGACTGGAACCTTACTGTCTGTCCTTCATAAGGTAGTTTTACTGGCCCAGGAATGGATTGGAGGATGAATTGTGACTCAGAGTCTTCATGGCTTCCCTTTTTCATGAGGGACAAGGTGGGTGAGGTAATGTCTTTTATTCAACCAAATTCTCTTGGTGAAACATTCAAGGTTTCAAGCTGCACAGAGTTCTTCTTCATGGAGCAGCTCATTTCTCCTACACACTGGGCTAGCTACTCTGGCTGGCAAGTAGGAGGGAATGAAGCTAGAGCTAGAATCACCATATGTGGTGCCCTTGCTCCCCTGAATGGCTCAGTAAGGGATGTGACAATCTAGCCCAATGTTTGTACAGATGAGTGAACAATTTGCAATGAATACTTTATTTGACACATGTAGTTTCCTTTGCCACTCACAGGATGTCCATGAGCCGATCACAGTTTCCTCCAATTAATTATTCTGATTTTCAAATCTTTTACTGCATGGATTCATGATGAATACTCTACAGTCAACATATCTTGCTTACCTCTGCTCAGTCAGATGAGTCACATGCTATTGTTTCCGGTGCCTTAGTTGGCTGAGCACACACAAGCGCTTCTGGCGTGAATATTTGTTCCTGTGAACTTGAAACTTTGAAAGTCGCTTTTCTGCAATACTTTGACTCATAAATCTGTGGTAGCTTGAACATTCATAGAAAGCAAACGCAAACTTTCATATTAATTCACCTTGGTGAATTAGTTTAAAATTCATAGAGCATTCTCAGAAAACAGTTTGCATTATTCACTCAGCTGTAACAAAATCCTAGACCTTCACGTTTGCTAGGTATTACTCATATCACATGTGAGCTTGAGAATGTTTTTTCCCTTGTTGCACCAAAGGAGACATTTACATAACAACTTTAAGAACATCAAATATGGTTCCAGAGAATGTAAAGAACACATACCAAATGTTAAAATAGATCAAAGATCTCAAGACACCTGTTGGGTTTCTCGCTTTCATCTTGATAGATTATGTAATACATCAAGGGGCTGCATAACTGCTATTCTTAATCAAGAGAGCAAGCTTTACGTTGGACAGAAAGGTTAGCCAAAGGAAGACAAAAATGATCATAGCAGCTGGTAGATGAAAAATTGATAGAATATGTTGAATTGAGCCTATTGCAGACTCAGTATAGCATAGATATTAGCACTCAGTACTGTTATATTTTCGTGTATGGAGAAGCAGACGTGAACCATTCACAACAGAGTAATATCTTACAATGAATGGTAATGCGGCATTATTAATGATTCCATTACTCACCATTCTTCTGACTACAGATTGATCTGATTTTGAGGTTTCTTGAATTCATGTTATGCTTGTTTTTCTTCACATACTTTGTCTTATTAACTTACAGGATTATTATAATTATATTTTGCAATATTTCTCCTGCAAGCATGGCAGGTTTGTTTTGGGGGCTTTTTTAATGTTTTTTTTAATTAGTCAAATAAACCCTAGCCAATTGAGCTCAAATTGAAAAAAGCTTTATTCCAAACTAGTGATGCATTAGAACATTATTGGCAGCTTTTTATACTGCTCTAATATTTGCATTTAATGAGGAAAATGCTTTAAGAGCACACCTACCAATGTGGCGCTGAGGATGAAAATATTTGAGTAAACTCTGTTCACATTTGCGATCATTCCAATACTGGCCTTTTTGTATAAGCAGCCATTTAAATTACCATAAAAATAAAAATGTGATACCTAAAGGAGTTAGCAGAGTAGACACACACACACAAAGAACCAGTGGGAAAAAAAGAAATTCAGTAAAATAAAATTAATTGAAAGTGTGGCAGGAACTTACTTCCCAAGATGCAAAGTCATTAAAAACACTGGTTAATCTGAATGATTCCTGTTGATTTAAGAGCTTTGGAGCCCTCCAGTGAGCTAGGCAGTTCATATGGTATTTTAAAATGAAGTGTCACACGTTTTCATGCCTAATGTTAACGATTAAAGACATGTAGCTAAAGACAATTGCTGTGGGAGACATAGAAATATCAGTTTCATGCAGACTTGACTCTTCTTGGGGTGAAATGACTTATAAACAAATAGGGCCAGATTCTCAGTTGGTGTAAACTGGTAAATTGATCTCAGCTGAGCCATACTGATCTTCACCAGCTGAGTATCTGGCCCTGTTTGTTTAAATATCATCTTGTCCCTGGAAAGTCAAATGTATTTGACTTCAATGGAGCCACGCTGATTTATATCAGCTGAGGATCTAGTCTGTAATGTTTTGAGCATAAGGAGGAAAAAAGGCTTTCATAAATGTGGGCATACAGCAGTCAGCAATGCAAACATCAGTATAAAGCCCTATATCAGTGACTAGGTTTGACGTAAGAAACAAATATATGATCTATATACACACAGGGGGTAAATCAGCTAGTGTAAATCAGAGTAACTCTATTCCAGTCAATAGAGCAATGGTGATTTACACCAGCTGAGGTTCATGCCCGTACATTCTGGTCTTATTTATGAAAAATCAAAGCTGACAAGGAATGCTCAGACATACTAAATATGCAGATCCTAGTAGAGCAACAGGAGCAGTGTCTGATGGGGTCAAGTCCTTGAGCTGGTGCTCCTCTTGCACTTGGTTTCCCAATGGGAGTGGGAGATTTCAGTTATCCCTTTATGACTGGGTACATGTCACCTCAGGACAAAATGCAGAGAAAAAATTTCTCGATACTTTAAATGACTGCTTCTTGGAGCAGCTGGTACAGGAACCCACAAGGAGAAAGGCAACTCTTGATCTAGTCCTGAGTGAAGCGCAGGATCTGGTCCAAGAGGTAACTATAACAGGACCGCTCGAAAATAGTGACCTGTAGCGAGGTTCATCGGCACAGCGCCGCCTGCTGGTTGTCCAGGGAATTAGCTCTCCAGCTGGCCCCGTGTCCCTCCCAGACCCCGGTGCCCTTTTCCTCAGGGTTCTGCCCCAGCCGTACCCACACTCTTGGTCTCCCCTTCCAGGGGAATCCCCAACCCTCTAAACCCACCTTTCCTCAGTGGCTACTGCTAGTCATCAGCTAGCCCCCACTCACTGGGGCAGACTGCAGTGTAATGACCACTCATCATTGGCAAGGGGTTAGGACCTGCTGCCTTTGCCTATCACCAGGCTGCCCCTCTGCAGCCCCAGTACCTTTCTGGGCCTTTACCAAGGCGTGCAGCCTGGGGGTTTTCCAGGCTGGAGTTCCCCAGCTCCCTTTGCCCTTCCCCAGCACTGCTCTGCTTAAGGTACCTCACTCGCAGGCAGCTAGCCCTTCCCACTCCAGGGCTAGAGTGAGATTCCTTCAGCTCCTGGCCCCCAGCCCTCTTATAAGGGCCAGCTGGGCCCTGATTGAGCTGGCCACACCTGTGGTCAGCTACTCACTCAGCTTTTCCCAGTCGCAGCCCTCTTAGGGGCTGCTTTTAACCCCTTCAGGGCCGGAGCAGGGTGACCACCCTGCTAATGACTATAATATAATAACATTTAACATTCCTTTAGTTGGAAGAACACCTCAGCAGCCCAACACTGTGGCATTTAATTTCAGAAAGGGGAACTATGCAAAAATGAGGAGGTTAATTAAACAGAAATTAAAAGGTACAGTGACTAGAGTGAAATCCCTGCAACCTGCATGGGCACTTTTCAAAGACACCATAATAAAGGCCCAATTTAAAAGTACACCCCAAATTAAAAAATGCAGTAAAAACTAAAAAGGAGCCACCATGGCTTAACAACCACGTAAAAGAAGCAGGTTTCAGAGTAGCAGCCGTTTTAGCCTGTATCTGCAAAAAGAAAAGGAGTGCTTGTGGCACCTTAGAGACGAACAAATTTATTTGAGCAAAAGCTTTCGAAAGCTTATGCTCAAATAAATTTGTTGGTCTCTAAGGTGCCACAAGCACTCCTTTTCTTTTTGTAAAAGAAGCAGTGGGAGATAAAAAGGCATCTTTTAAAAAGTGGAAGTCAAATCCTAGTGAGGTAAATAGAAAGGAGCATAAACACTGCCAAATTAAGTGTAAAAATGTAATAAGAAAAGCCAAAAAGGAGTCTGAAGAACAGCTAGCCAAAAACTCAAAAGGTAATAACAAAAGGTTTTTTAAGTACATCAGAAGCAGGAAGCCTGCTAAACAACCAGTGGGGGCCCTGGACGATCGAGATACAAAAGGAGCACTTAAAGGCGATAAAGTAATTGCGGAGAAACTAAGTGAATTCTTTGCTTCAGTCTTCACAGCTGAGGATGTCAGGGAGATTCCCAAACCTGAGCCATCCTTTGTAGGTGACAAACCTGAGGAATTGTCACAGATTGAAGTGTCCTTAGAGGAGGTTTTGGAATTAATTGATAAACTTAACAGTAACAAGTCACTGGGACCAGATGGCATTCACCCAAGAGTTCTGAAAGAACTCAAATGTGGAATTGTAGAACTGTTAACTGTGGTTTGTAACCTGTCCTTTAAATCAGCTTCTGTACCCAATGATTGGAAGATAGCTAATGTAACGCTAATATTTAAAAAGGGCTTTAGAGGTGATCCCGACAATTACAGACTGATAAGTCTAATATCAGTACCAGGCACATTAGTTGAAACAATAATAAAGAATAAAATTGTCAGACACATAGAAGAACATAAATTGTTGGGCAAAAGTCCGCATGGTTTCTGTAAAGGGAAATCATGTCTTACTAATCTATTAGAGTTCTTTGAAGGGGTCAACAAACATGTGGACAAGAGGGACCCAGTGGACATAGTGTACATAGATTTCCAGAAAGCCTTTGACAAGGTCCCTCACCAAACGCTCTTACGTAAATTAAGTTGTCATGGGATAAGAGGGAAGATCCTTTCATGGATTGAGGACTGGATAAAAGACAGGGAACAAAGGGTAGGAATAAATGGTAAATTTTCAGAATGGAGAGGGGTAACTAGTGGTGTTCCCCAAGGGTCAGTCCTAGGACCAATCCTATTCAATTTATTCATAAATGATCTGGAGAAAGGGGTAAACAGTAAGTGGCAAAGTTTGCAGATGATACTAAACTGCTCAAGATAGTTGAGACGAAAACAAACTGTGAAGAACTTTTAAAAGATCTCACAAAACTAAGTGATTGGGCAACAAAATGGCAAATGAAATTTAATGTGGATAAATGTAAAGTGAAAGGGAGTACTTGTGGCACCTTAGAGACTAACAAATTTATTTGAGCATAAGCTTTCGTGAGCTATAACTCACTTCATCGGATGTAAAGTAATGCACGTTGGAAAAAATAACCCCAACTGTACATACAATGTGATGGGAGCTAATTTTGCTACAACTAATCAGGAAAGAGATCTTGGAATCATCGTGGATAGTTCTCTGAAGACATCCACGCAGTGTGCAGCGGCAGTCAAAAAGGCAAACAGGATATTAGGAATCATCAAAAAAGGGATAGAGAATAAGACAGAGAATATCTTATTTCCCTTATATAAATCTATGGTACGCCCACATCTTGAATACTACATACAGATTTGGTCTCCTCATCTCAAAAAAGATACACTGGCATTAGAAAAGGTTCAGGAAAGGGCAACTAAAATGATTAGGGGTTTGGAATGGGTCCCATATGAGGAGAGATTAAAGAGGCTAGGAATCATAGAATCATAGAATCATAGAATATCAGGGTTGGAAGGGACCTCAGGAGGTCATCTAGTCCAACCCCCTGCTCAAAGCAGGACCAATCCCCAATCAAATCATCCCAGCCAAGGCTTTGTCAAGCCTGACCTTAAAAACTTCCAAGGAAGGAGATTCTACCACCTCCCTAGGTAACGCATTCCAGTGTTTCACCACCCTCTTAGTGAAAAAGTTTTTCCTAATATCCAACCTAAACCTCCCCCACTGCAACTTGAGACCGTTACTCCTTGTCCTGTCCTCTTCTACCACTGAGAATAGTCTAGAACCATCCTCTCTGGAACCACCTCTCAGGTAGTTGAAAGCAGCTATCAAATCCCCCCTCATTCTTCTCTTCCGCAGACTAAACAATCCCAGTTCCCTCAGCCTCTCCTCATAAGTCATGTGTTCCAGACCCCTAATCATTTTTGTTGCCCTTCGCTGGACTCTCTCCAATTTATCCACGTCCTTCTTGTAGTGTGGGGCCCAAAACTGGACACAGTACTCCAGATGAGGCCTCACCAATGTCGAATAGAGGGGAACGATCACGTCCCTCGATCTGCTCGCTATGCCCCTACTTATACATCCCAAAATACCATTGGCCTTCTTGGCAACAAGGGCACACTGCTGACTCATATCCAGCTTCTCGTCCACTGTAACCCCTAGGTCCTTTTCCGCAGAACTGCTGCCTAGCCATTCGGTCCCTAGTCTGTAGCTGTGCATTGGGTTCTTCCGTCCTAAGTGCAGGACCCTGCACTTATCCTTGTTGAACCGCATCAAGTTTCTTTTGGCCCAATCCTCCAATTTGTCTAGGTCCCTCTGTATCCTATCCCTGCCCTCCAGCGTATCTACCACTCCTCCCAGTTTAGTATCATCCGCAAATTTTCTGAGAGTGCAATCCACACCATCCTCCAGATCATTTATGAAGATATTGAACAAAACCGGCCCCAGGACCGACCCCTGGGGCACTCCACTTGACACCGGCTGCCAACTAGACATGGAGCCATTGATCACTACCCGTTGAGCCCGACAATCTAGCCAACTTTCTACCCACCTTATAGTGCATTCATCCAGCCCATACTTCTTTAACTTGCTGACAAGAATACTGTGAGAGACCGTGTCAAAAGCTTTGCTAAAGTCAAGAAACAATACATCCACTGCTTTCCCTTCATCCACAGAATCAGTAATCTCATCATAGAAGGCTATTAGATTAGTCAGGCATGACCTACCCTTGGTGAATCCATGCTGACTGTTCCTGATCACTTTCATCTTGTGTAAGTGCTTCAGGATTGATTCCTTGAGGACCTGCTCCATGATTTTTCCGGGGACTGAGGTGAGGCTGACTGGCCTGTAGTTCCCAGGATCCTCCTTCTTCCCTTTTTTTCAACGGGGGGAGTCCCAGATGACTGGAAAAAGGCTAATGTAGTGCCAATCTTTAAAAAAGGGAAGAAGGAGGATCCTGGGAATTAAAGGACTTTTCAGCTTGGAAAAAGGAGACTAAGGGGGGATATGATAGAGGTCTGTAAAATCATGAGTGGTGTGGAGAAAGTGAATAAGGAAAAGTTCTTCACTCAGCGCACAGTCAACCTGTGGAACTCCTTGCCTGAGGAGGTTGTGAAGGCTAGGACTATAACAGGGTTTGAAAGAGAACTAGATAAATTCATGGAGGTTAAGTCCATTAATGGCTATTAGCCAGGATGGGTAAAGATTGGTGTCCCTAGCCTCTGTTTGTCAGAAGGTGGAGATGGATGGCAGGAGAGAGATCACTTGATCATTACCTGTTAGGTTCACTCCCTCTGGGCCACCTGGCATTGGCCACTGTCAGTAGACAGGATACTGGGCTGGTTGGACCTTTGGTCTGGCCCAATGTGGCCATTCTTATGTTCTTATGACACCTGACGTGCTTTCCCAGAGCCAGGGATTGAAGGCAAGAGTAAAAGCTATGAGTAGCAAAATAATAATCCTGGGCCATGATTTTCAACTGCTGCAAATCAGAATCGCACTAATGAGGTTGAGGAAATGATGCCAATTCATACCAGTTGAAAATCTGACCCTTTTTTTTATTATTTGTTGTCAGAAAAGGGGTTGTTTTTAATAAGGAGTATCCTATGTTCATGACTCCAATGATCAATTCCTGGCCAAAGCCATTTTTCACTGATCTTCTTCAGCTTTCTAAATATGCAATATTTTTAATGATTAATATCTCTGGATTGTCTTCCTTTTGTAAAAGTGATTTTGGCTGGATTGATTAACAATCAGGAGGCAACAGTTTTTGAAGGCACTTCTGTTCTTAATCACAAACTAATTTTTATGGATACAATATCTTCCTTTTCCAGGCAGCCCTTCAAGAACATAGACTTGAAATTTTCCCCTTCCTCTCTTGATTGTTATTCACTATCAGCACCTCTCTTCTGCAACTCATTCTTGCTAGCTGCAGAAAGCTAATTTCTGCCTGCATATGGACAAGAAGCTTCCGTGGTAGTGTATGGGCTTCATGTGTGAATCCAAGGGCAGGATTTAGACCATGATATCGTTGAACTTTGTGTTTCTGAGCTTCTTCATTACAAGTATCCCTTGGTCTTGACATCACAATAAAATAGACTCAGACCTCAAATGTGTCGAGTGGGTTGTAAAATTTCAAACCCAGAAAGTCCAATGGTCATTGAATTTCTTTAGATCTTTTCCCCCTTCATCCCTATTTATCTAGTTATTCTCTCCTTGAGAATATGTGTTATTTTAAGTCCAGATAGCTACAATAAGTATACCTATTTCTCTCTCTCTCTCTTTCTGTGACTGATGATGGCTTCTCTGTCTCTGAGTCAAAAATCTGCAACCATTTCTTTCACTCTGTGTATCCTTTCTGATTTCAATGAGGGGAAAATAGAAAATGGAACTGCAGGTAGAGAAGGGAGGCGGCTAGCAATTGCAGCCTCCACATTCAGAGACAAAGCATTTGAGCATTTCAAGGTGGAAATGATTTTCACAATAATCAGGCTGAACAGTCAAGTAAAAAGGAAAAACTCAACCTTTCTACGTTGGTCTTGTAAAATAAGGTATGATTCATATCAGGAGCTCTGGAAGGGAAATGAGCGTGATTAATGAAGCAAATCATACATTTTAATGTGTATGATAAAACTGTTATTTCAAGCTGAAAATGATATCTTTAGCAATTCAAAATATTGTTAGTTGCACCTTTTAAATCTACTTTTTCTTTTCATTGCCCACAGACTCTGCCTTCCTGGCATCTGTTGCTAAGACATTAAAAAATCACCTCTTTTCCCCACTTTCCTCCATCCCCACGCATTTGTCTTTTAATCTTTTATGCATGTACCAGCCTAGAATTTCTATTCCCTGACACCCCAGCAAAACCTGCAGAGTTTTATTTATTGATGCATTTATTTTTGTGTATCTTGAAGTTGGTTTCTATACAAAAATAACCACACAATGAGCCAAATTCTGCTGTCAGCTACATCATTGCAACTTCACTGAAGTCATGAGGGTTTGTACTGGCGTAACTGAGGGTAAAATTTGGTCCAAGACATTAAAGCCAGCAATCAAAAAAAGTTTGGTGGCAAATGAATCTCGGTAAGTTTTTAGCAGCCTTCAGTGACTGAAAACAAGTTAAACAAATGAATATAGTGCTCTAAAATGGCAAACCTAGGCAAATTTAAAGGATATGTGTATAGGACATGTTCCAATGCCCACTGAAGTCAATGGAAGGAATCCCACTGACTTACTTTAACTTTGGAAGAGGCTTATAAAGCTCATAGTGTATTCTGGTAAGGCAATAACTAATAGTCTTTCTATTCAACCTTCTATGTCCTCCAGTGGTCTATAAGCTCTACCAAATGCCTATACCACATTAAACTGCCTTAATGCAGCTGGATATGAGAAATTTCTTCCTGACTCCTGTTGAGGGTCAGTTTATGCTCCATAATATTGGGATTCATAACTTTTGTAGTGTTTTATCTAGTATAATGCAATTGCATATGATTTTCCTCTGACATCTATATCCAATCCTTTTAAAAAGAAATCTCACTAAGCTGTTTGTTTCAATGATGTCCGGTGTCAGTGAGTATCACAGTTTAATTTATATGTTGGGTGGAAAAAGTATGTCCTCTGTGTTTTAAATGTATTGCCTTTTATTAAGAGTCTCCTCATTCCTACATTATGGGAGAGGGTAAATCAGAAGGTTCAACTGCCTGTCCCTATACCATGCCCACCAATTACGAAAATCTGGGGGAGCATCATTTTTGTTGTCATTCTCTGTTTTCCGGACCCCTCCCTCTCTGGAGAATTGTAATGGTTGTGCATAACCAATAGAAAAATGTTATTGTTCAGAGTTTCCTGAAATATTATGCAGCATATATATATATATATATAATAGGTTTCTGTTAATTAAACAGCGTTAAAATGATATTGAACATTACAAAGGAGGGTACAGTATTTTGCTGTAGTCTTATTTTTTTAATCAGGATAAACATATTGAATCGGGGAGAGCTATAAATCTGTGGCAAACTCACTCCTTCCCTGACCCTTCTTCCCTTGTCACTCTCCTTCTAGGCAGCTCCCTTCATTTTTCTCCCTGTCATGGTGTCTTAAAGCACAGTGATCTGAACCTACGACTAGCAGTGTTTTTAGGGTGGAGTTTTCAGAAGCACTCAGCATTGGCCTAACTCTGCTCCCACTAATGTTAATAAGAATAGAGTTACACCAACACAAAGCACTTTGAAAATTTCTCCTCCAGGGCCTAGCACACTAGTAAATCTTCTGGAATGACTATCTGGTCAACAAAGCAGGATTGAAAATACAGAAGCAATCACTTACCCAGAGATGAATCGCTTGCATTCATTACTTTTTATACTTCCATCATATACACATATTCCAAATTATTGTTAATCATCTGGCATTTTAAATCTCTTTTGGGATAGGAGTTCCAGTACCCCATGCCTAAAATCATTTTCATTGATCTTCTCTGGAGTGTTTGTGTTCCACTGCGATCTTTTCCACGTGAGTGACCAAACCCGAATGTAGCATTCAAGATATGCACATATATGTTCATTGCTAGTATATTTGTATTTCTCTGTATCATGCAGCCTGTCTGATTTGCAGTTTTGACTTCTGTGTGTTGAACCAAGGAATTTAGTGTGTTGTCTACAATGGCTCCTAGATCTTTCCCTGAGAGGTTGCAACTAATTTAAAACCCATCAGTTTGTGTGTGAGTAGTTTAATTTAAATAAATCCTTATTAAGTCTTGGTATTCAACAGCGCTGATGGGACTTTATGTTGACAGCCAGAGCACATAAGCTTTTCATTTTTTTTGACTTATTTTACTGATACTATGAGAGCCATATTCCACCTTGCAGCTGCACGAGGAGCTCTTTTTGACACCAACCTCTGTTGTGAATGGTACTCAAAGCTAGGATGGCCAATGCTCACTATTGCATAGCTGCATGTATTAGGGATGTATTCTTTAGCAGAGAAACATTTCTGATATGTTCATATCATGTTGTAAGTAACTTTCAGCCAAACTCTGATACCTTTATTCCATTAATAGTCTTATTGACTTCAGGAAGGTTATTTTGTGGAGGAAAGTACTATTCAACATGAGTAAGGTAATTGGAGCCTGAACCTTTGATATTAAATATATTTCTGCTTTGGATAATTTTAACTGGAATTGTTTTAAATTTAAATCCAATGTACATTTAGTTTCAATTATGTTTTATAAATGGAAGTTCCAATTCTCTTGATCAGAAATGTAGGAGGAGCCAAAAATTCTTGCTTTCCCTGAGTTAATTCAGATTTATTTGGAATCATAATTTATTTTCCTCTGATTTGTATGCTGATTTGAATTACATAGGATGTCTTCTGTTACTCTCTAACATTGCTACTGGGAATGATAGAGCTTCCCATTACTTGGAACAGATATCTATCTGTTATCAGATAGATAAACCTGTGCAACTTACTCAAATTCAAAATATTGCCTAAGACCCTTACCTACGTTTATCCATAAATGAATATTTCTGGATAATGTTGTTCTGATTCTTTGATTAAAGCTGCACTTCTTTTCATATATCATTGGGATGTCATCTTTACATTTATTTCCATAAAATTGTGCTATACCAGATTTGGCTGTTACATTCATTCTGACCATTTTATGCACTGGTTTGGAGATCAGTCATTCAAAACTGAGTCTGTTACTGGTTATGAAATAAGTCTTTTCTGTGAGTCTATATAGAGAGAAAGCACAGTACTGAAGCAGTATCATCATGTTTAGAGATGACTCCAATTTTACATCTGTGACTGCATTTTTTAACTTCTGAACTACAGTGCTTCCTCAAAAATTACAAGATTAATGCCACTATATCAAAGTAAGAATAAAAGTTTCCCCTCTGACTATAATTTTTATTTTCAAAGACTCTTTTTAAAAATTCAGTAATTAGTGCATACCAGCTACTTATATTCCAGCTGGGAAATCAACCAGTGCATTCCACGGTATCAGCATAGTTTGTGCAACCAGGACTGTCTATAAAGCTCTGGATACTGAATGTACATAATATTGCAGCAATTTTCATAGATCTTTAGAAGACTTAATGAATCACTTGAAATGTATGGCAAATGTAAGGACTTCAGACTCCTGGTGTTCTTCCTATTCTATCTCCTATGTGTTTGGAAGACAGAAATGAAGATCTGTCATGGCACTCATATTGTATGCCTGAGTCCTGACCTTTTCTCCTCTTATCCATCATTCTCTCGGTGGAAGAATGAGAGGAGACTGCAGGGATCAGGAGATACAGCTGGCCACTTCCCACACAACCTTTAAGTTTGATCCCCTCACCTTCTTGTGGTCACGTGCAGGGTTCTTTGAAAGCTCCCATCCCTTCCAAGGCACTACACCCTGAAGCATCATTGAAAGCACCAATTCACCACTTCCTCCTCCTCCCCAGTAGAAGGTTTCCACAGACTTCCCTCTTCCTCTTACTACAGCCACTAACCTGGTGTCATGGACAGGATGTAGAGAGATGGTGATTGGGAGAGGAGAGACACCATTTGGGGATGAGATCAGGTGAAGGGTGGCAGTGTGGACCAGTTGGGGCTACAAAGAGGGGATAAGGCAGGTAAAAGACTAGTTGAAGAGAAATAGGATGGGGGGACAAAGAGCAGTTGGGAGCTGTGCAGGGCAGGGAAGAGCAAGTGAAGAGGTGAGTGACCAGTGTGAAAGGAATGGAGCAAGAGAGGATATGGGAGAATTAAACAACACACTCTGATCACTGCATCATTTTGTTATCTCAAACATATCTAGACTATTTGCAATGCTTTACTTATGGTAGGTTTCTTTTGTTACTCCCCTTTTAACATTTGTAATTTATCTGGGTGTAGTCAACCCATGTCATGCTGACTCCACAAGAACAGCGATATATTCTTATGTAGAATCTCATGTTAGGATTGGAAAAGACCTCTTGAGTCATCCAGTCCAACCCTGTTCATACAGTAGCAACTTCCTCTACAGCAATCCCAATAGGATTTTAGCAGATGAAGGCTTCTAATGGGGCTAAGTCAACTTCTTCTCTAGGCAGTTAAGTTCTAGACTCCCAAGCACTGCTTTAAAATGTTTTTTTACTGTAGAATCCTGTCACTAGGGCTAACTTGAGCAAACCTAGTTTTGATCATCATCTCCCAAACATTTTATCCAGTTCCGTAAACAGTGAACCTCCTACATTAGACAACACCCCCTCCCACCATCACTGTCTCTAGACAAAGCAGGCTTTGCCAGCACTTCAGTGCTTTAGCAGGTCAGTCAGGTTTTATAGCAGTTTCTAATTTGCACTCCCACAAACTGTGGTAATCTTTTCCTGAATCCAGCCAGCATTCAGAAAGGTATGCAATGTTTTCCTTCGCTTAAAAACATCAATGCAACTATTCTAGACTGAGTCTTAAAATCAATGTCTGTGTCCTTTAGTCTAGCCAAAGATCTGGGCCCAAATTCCTGCTGATATTAGTAGGTGAGGGGCAAATATATCAGACCCAATAAAAAATGGCTTTAGAGTAGTATGATTTGATCTCTTTAGGTGAATGACCACTGTAAATATTATTAAATTTGAATTATACTTTATTTTCAAATTTCATTTTAAAGGGGGGGTTTGCCTCCTTTTTTGACCATTTCCCCTCATTTTAATGGTCTCGGAACACAGCAAAAATCAATGTGGTGTGTGTAAATGTACGTATTGTATAATAAATCATTATCTGATTTGTTCAACAGCTTATTGGTAGAATGGCTGCAACTCTAAGCACAGGTTAGCTTTAAGTGATGGTGGTGATGCATTTAGAATTCTTTGTGCTTTAAAGTTAGGCCCATGCTCTAGGGCATTGCAGAATCTGGCCCTTACATCCCTGTCCCTCCTTGTGGCTGAGGAATACTTCTCACAATTGGAGCAGGGAGTGCAAAGGTATCTTTAAAGCTTATGTGAAAAGACACAACCTAGAATCATCACTGCAGGGCAGTAGATTCGTGTGTTGAAAGTAGGGCTGTTGATTAATGGCAGTTAACTCACGCGATTAACTCAAAAAAGTTAATTGCAATTAAAAAATTAATTGCGATTAATTGCAGTTTTAATCACACTGTTAAAAAATAGAATCCCAATTGCAATTTATTAAATATTTTGGATGCTTTTCTACATTTTCAAATATATTGCTTCAATTACAACACAGAATACAAAGTGTACAGTGCTCACTTTATATTATTATTTTTATTACAAATATTTGCACTGTAAAAATGATAAACAAAAGAAATAGTATTTTTCAATTCACCTCATATAAGTACTGCAGTGTAATTTCTTTTATCGTGAAAGTGCAACTTACAAATGCAGATTTTTTTTGTTTCATAACTGCACTCAAATCAAAACAGTGTAAAACTTTAGAACCTACAAGTCCACTCACTCCTACTTCTTGTTCAGCCAACCGCTGAAAAGTTTGTTTACATTTATGTGAGATAATGCTGCCCGCTTCATATTTACAATGTCTCCTGAAAGTGAGAACAGGCATTCATATGGCACTTTTGTAACCGGCATTGCAAGGTATTTACATGCCAGATGTGCTAAATATTCGTATTCCCCTTCATGCTTCAGCCACCATTCCAGTGGACATGCTTCCATACTGATGACGCTCATTCTGCCATATATTTCATGTTATAGCAGTCTCAGATGGTGACCCAGCACATGTTATTCATTTTAAGAACACTTTCACTGCAATTTGACAAAACACAAAGGAGGTACCAGTGTTAGATTTCTAAGGATAGATACAGCACTTAACCCAAGGTTTAAGAATCTGAAGTGCCTTCCAAAATCTGAGAGGGACGAGATGTGGAGCATGCTTTCAGATGACTTAAAAGAGCAACACTCCATTGCGGAAACTACAGAACCCAAACCACCAAAAAAGAAAATCAATCTTCTGCTGGTGGCATCTGACTCAGATGATGGAAATGAACATGCATTGGTCTGCACTGTTTTGAATCATTATCAAGCAGAACCCATCATCAGCGTGGATGCATGTCCTCTGGAATGGTAGTTGAAGCATGAAGGGACATATGAATCTTTAGCGCATCTGACACGTAAATATCTTGCGACGCCAGCTACAACAGTGCCATGCAGACGTCTGTTCTCAATTTCAGGTGACATTGGAAACAAGAAGCAGGCAGCATTATCTCCTGCAAGTGTAAACAAACTTGTTTGTCTTTGCAGTTGGCTGAACAAGAAGTAGGACTGACTGGACTTGTAAGTTCTAAAGTTTTACATTGTTTTATTTTTGAATGCAGTTATTTTTTGTACATAATTCTATATTTGTAAGTTCAACTTTCATGATAAAGAGATTGCATTACAGTACTTATATGAGGTGAATTGAAAAATACAATTTCTTTTGTTTTTTTACAGTGCAAATATTTGTAATAAAAAATAAATGTAAAGAGAGCACTGTATATTTTGTATTCTGTGTTGTAATTGAAATCAATATATTTTAAAATGTTGAAAACATCTCAAAATAATTAAATAAATGGTATATTCTATTATTGTTTAACAGCACAATTAGTCGCATGATTAATCTCGATAAATTTTTTAATCGCACGATTAATCACGATTAGTTTTTTAAATCACTTCACAGCCCTAGTTAAAAGCAGTTGTTTTTGTTAAATTGACTTAATTCAAAATAATAAATGTTCTCAGATAAAATAAAGGACCTTTGAAAAATACCTTCCTTTTGCATTTGTGAATAACTAGAAGAAGAATACAGGTTTCAGGTAAGACAAACATGGCCTCATCCAACAAGCCCATTGAAGTCAGTGGTAAGATTTCCATTGACTACAATGGCATTTGGATCAGACAGGACCAGGAACTGGGAAAGATAAAATCCAGAGCAATTAGAACTTCAAAAACACCTGTTACATCTTCCAGCATCTACTCCAGCATCCTCTTTCAAAGGCAAGATTTTTGCCTCTAGTATATTTAAGGCATGACAGGGAGGAAAGGGAGCGAGAGAGGAAGCGGGCACAGTGGAAAACTTTCTACGAAATGCAGTATGTACCCAGAAGATATTAGAAGACTTTTGAATAAAATGACAGGTTTCAGAGTAACACCCATGTTAGTCTGTATTCGCAAAAAGAAAAGGAGTACTTGTGGCACCTTAGAAACTAATCAATTTATTTGAGCATAAGCTTTCATGAGCTACAGCTCACTTCATCGGATGCATACTGTGGAAAATACAGAAGATGTTTGTTTTTATACACACAAATCATGAAAAAATGGGTGTTTACCACTACAAAAGGTTTTCTCTCCCCCCACCCCACTCTCCTGCTGGTAATAACTTATGTAAAGTGATCACTCTCCTTACAATGTGTATGATAATCAAGGTGGGCCATTTCCAGCACAAATCCAGGTTTTCTCCCCCCCCACACACAAACCCACTCTCCTGCTGGTAATAGCTTATCTAAAGTGATCACTCTCCTTACAATGTGTATGATAATCAAGGTGGGCCATTTCCAGCACAAATCCAGGGTTTAACAAGAATGTCTGAGGAAAGGGGGGGGGGGGTGTTAGGAAAACAAGGGGAAATAGGTTTACTTGCGTAATGACTTAGCCATTCCCAGTCTCTATTCAAGCCTAAGTTAATTGTATCCAATTTGCAAATGAATTCCAATTCAGCAGTCTCTCGCTGGAGGCTGGATTTGAAGTTTTTCTGTTGTAATACCGCAACTTTCATGTCTGTAATCGCGTGACTAGAGAGATTGAAGTGTTCTCCGACTGGTTTATGAATGTTATAATTCTTGACATCTGATTTGTGTCCATTTATTCTTTTACGTAGAGACTGTCCAGTTTGACCAATGTACATGGCAGAGGGGCATTGCTGGCACATGATGGCATATATCACATTGGTAGATGTGCAGGTGAACGAGCCTCTGATAGTGTGGCTGATGTTATTGGGCTGTAGCTCACGAAAGCTCATGCTCAAATAAATTGGTTAGTCTCTAAGGTGCCTCTAAGTACTCCTTTTCTTTTTTTGAATAAAATGTTTGAGTTAACACAAGAGCCCTATAACTACAAGTAAGTTATATTCTTCTTATTCACACGTAAATTATTTCAGTGCTCATATATTTCCATAGGATAGTCTTTATTTATAGATTGCATGTATTGTGTGTACTTTATTTTTTAATATCATACATACTTGCATTTTGGGACCACAGTATGTAATATAACACACCGTAGCATACAAAAGGCTCCTATGGCCTTTGTATGGCTAATATAAATAACATATAATATATATACATCTATATGCTGAATATATATTAAGGCAAATTCATGACACTGTATCTTTTAGCATCCAATTCCGGGATTTAGCTGTGTGCTATATTGTTTTTTATTAAAGCAGACAGTTTGGTGATATATCTAGTAGTGTTTGGAATACAAGCAGTCCCCAGTAGTTTTCGTTCTCTGCCCACAGTCTGTTTTTTAGGATATTTATTGAAATGGTTGGTGAGGTGCAGGAAGCCAGACGTAATATTCCCCTTGCCTTTTCTGAGTCTACACCATAATGAAGAATTAATAAGGGATTCCTGAAGAATATTAATCATACTTTCCCCAAGCCAGGAGGGAACAATTTAAGAGTGGGAAAGTGAATATAAAGGTTCAATTCCTAGACCACGGACAAAGGCTGGAGAAAAGGGCCTTTCTTAACAGAATCCCTTTCTCATGCTGTGGAGCCCTAGTGCAACCCATGAGTGGTGGTACAGGCCATTGAACTCCCTCCACACTCAGTGGATCTTGTTGTGGTGGAACCGCTGGCCCTGTCCTCAAACCTCCTCCATGGGGATGTCTGCACAGCAGCCGCTGGGAGGTGTGATTTCCAGTTCAGATAGACACACACATACTAGCTCCTAGGGGTCTGTCTGAAGTCCTCAGCACAACTTGGGTGGCCAGCCTGAGCTGCTGCCCATGAGGCCATTGCCACACTGCTATTTTTAGCATGCTAGCTTGGGCAGAGCTAGTGTGTGTATCCCTGCCTGAGGTGGGAATTTCCCTTCCCAACTGCAGTCTAGGACATATCCAGGGAGCACTGCTCTGCTGTACCCAGGAGGTGCAGAATGGGCTGGGTGGGAAGCAATTTCCCAATCCTGTGAAAATGTCTGCAATTTTGAAAATGGTTCTTATCCAAAATCAGGACAAAAGTTCAAAATCTGGAAAATTGTCATGAACCAAGAAACTGAAAATGTTCTCGTCTGGGTCAATCGAAAGGCATGTGGTAAGAGTTGTCCCTAAAAAGGATGGTAAATGGAAAATTATAATGATCTGTCCGTCAACTATAGAAAAATTAATTTGTTCAAAGTCTTTTGAATTATTATGCAGCAGATAAATGCATTCATAGGATTCTTGTAATTGGACAGAATGTTAAAATGAAATAGAACATTATAAAGAAGAGTACAGGATTTTGCTGGCATCTTTTAATCAGGATAAACATATTGCATCAGGGAGAGCTATAAATTTGTGGCAAACTCACTTATGAAGATCAATAGTAAATAAAGACTAAATCCTATCCTTACAGCCAAAAGCAGAAATGGCTGAATAATGGGGAAAAAAGTTATTAATAAATAATTATTCAATGGAAAATTCCCCAAGTTTTACTCAATTTTGGGCCTTATGATCTCACTTACACATTTGTTAAGGTTCAGGAATAACTCCACTGAAGTAATGATGTACAACTGGTATAAAGTGAGATCTGAATCAGCCCCCTTATTTGTAGTGAATTTTTCAATCATCTCTACCCAAAGGATGTGCAGTGTGGGTAGCAACACATAGCCAGCTACACATCTAGTATCACAGTGGACTGCCATTGCCTGGCAAGATGTTTTATGTTGAGTTGGAAAACCATGCTTGGGGCACTTACTAATTCTCGCAGGGAAGCAGTGTGCTTAATCAGCTGCTGATAGGGCGTGCTTGCTACTGAGGCAGTTTATGTGTCAGTGGGATTTTGAGTCAGCCATTTCTCCTTTCCAGCTATTCATGCCCCATTATGCCTCCTCTTAGTGCCTCATCAAAGTAGGTACAGTAGATATCAGCCCAGTCTGTTGCACTTGGAAGCATGCCGTCTGCACACCCACATTTTTGAGACTTTGCTTGCCTGCTGGATTGCAGCTTAGTCCCTGAGTAGGGGCCCATGAAGAACTTCACTGACCCAGCAGGAGAGGTGGCTCGTCAGGAGACATGACTACTCCGAAAACTCCCACACACAGAGCAATGAGTACGCATGCTGCTCCATCCCTTCTGGTGGTGTGGTCTGCTCCTCTAACACACCAAGCAAGTCCCATGGGCCAAGGGAGAAAGGAAGGGTCTGGCCCTGCCCTCTCCCTTCCTGCCCTGATTTTCATCCCCAGCTATGCATGGAGGAGAAGAATGCCTACATTCCTCCAGATTTGGGCCTTACAATTGTTTCTGCCGTCTCTGTGGGGTGTACTTTGGTGTTGGGAAAGGCTCCTTGCACCTGCCTATATCCTTGCTCTAGGGCGGGGCAGGGTGGCCCTAAGTGTTCAAATACTGCTTCTGAACCTTGAGTGCTGGATATGGATTCTCTTATTTCAGATCTTGCCAGCCAATGGAAGAATGACTGGGCAGGCTGATAGCACTCATAAAAATCTGCAATATCTAAATGCAAACTGTGATATAAATAGTGTAGAAAACAAAGGAATTCCTTGATTAAAACAGTGGTCTTTTGAACCCACTTGCGGGCTGCTCCTTATTGTATTAAATCAAGAATTTTTTCCTCCCACAGGAAAGTTAAGTAGCAGGTGTAGAAGTTAATGAACAGCAGCAGCTTGGGTCTACTGGTGTGGTAAATAGATTGCGATATTCATTTCCAATTAAAGTTCTTTTGCAAAGATCAATGAAGCACATTCTCATAAATTGAATCACAGTAAACTAATAAACAAATTTCTCTCAGCCTGTTGATTGCAAATTATTATTTCCTTAACATGTTAGATCACATCATGGTATTAATTATATGATGCATGGGCAACAAAGGAGCAATCACTTATTTACCAGTATTTTTGTTTTTATTTTTTTACCTTGAAGTTAATTTTACAGAAAGGGAAGGGAACATTAAGCATTGGTAAAAGTATTTTATGTAAACATTACTAATATTGAACTTTTGCCCGTGATCCATAAACTTTTTGACAAAGTTGTTAAAGAATATCCAGCAGTAGTTGTCTTACTGATTAGAAGGTGGTGCAGTTTGTAGGACTAAGAGAAGGAGTGCAGTAACCTTTAAACTCAATTGGCATATAAGACACATTTGCATCACTAGCAGCAGTGTTTATGGCTAATAGTGGGGAAGACATATTTATGCATCCTTAAACATACTGCTGTAGTTACTTTCGAAAATTATGTTAATTTAGCAATCTTAAATATCACCAGTATAGTCTCACTGTATGGTAATAGTGCGATGTTTTTATTGAAATCCCACTGTCATTACATATGTGTGCATTTCCCAGCAGAATGGGGCCTTGATCACTGATCTGGGGCCTCCAAGAGATAACACATTACAGATTATACTATTAAAAGTCATAAAAACAACGCTTGTTGTCCAGTAAGAGCATCATAGCATTTTGCTGGCATCCCATTATCATCCCATTATCATTATCTGTGTGTACGATGTAGGCATAATGGGACCCTGATCCCTGACTGGGACTTCTAGCTGCAATCATCATAAAAATTATAATAGTAATAATAAAACTCCCACCATATCTTTTTGAGATTTTTTTCAGGGTCTTTTTATTTTATTTTATTCATTGAGGATCCAGTTAGGCAAAGCATTTAAGCATGTGTTTTAGTTCATCTCTAATCAACAAAACATTTAAGCCCACGCTTAAGTATTTTGCTGAATGCGGCTGGTCTGCTGAATCAAGGTCTTAATAGTAAATGCATGAATTTTGTGTAGGTGATGGACTCCTAGCACTGATGTTTCACTGTTCTGAAACAGCATTTTTTCCTGTAAGGAGTTGAAAGAACACACTTAAAAATAGGTTGATGTTTTATTCAAGTTTGATATATTTATCCACTTTATTCTGAACTCGGACTGTGTCTCTGGACCTAACTGTGTCTCTAGATCAGTTCATTGCTAGCACTGAAGCTCCTGTCAGGCAGGGACTGAAACGCTTCCCCAAACCTAAATCCTATCTGTTGTTCCAAAAGTTAACAAGTTGAAAGACACATGTTTCCGAAAGGACAGTCACATACACTAGCCCATTGTGGGATCCATCTCCAGTGGATATTGTCATTTTATTTTTCACCCAAAATATAACTTGTACATTTTCTAATCAGACAAAGCTTTTTCAGACTTGAAATACAGACACTGTAAACTTTTAGGCTATCTAAAATCCCAGCACCCAGGGAAAAGATTCAGCTCATATATAAATTAAAATGAAAGACTCACCTTTTGGAATTACTTTGGAAGTGACTGGGGACTTTATGCAGCTTAACTCATGTGTCTTTTCTGTACAGCTCTTATCCTTACATTCTCTGGGTTTGTGTAAATGGTGATCCAAAATACACAGTGAAATACAATCAGTCGTTTTCTTGCTGTTTGGCTCGCTGGCAGAAAAAGCTTTGCATTCTCTGGTGATCACATGTTTTTCAGTTTCCCACAGTGAACTTTGTATGAAAGTTACGTGAAACTTAATTGTCTGTCTCTACTATGGAATGAGGACTAAGGCCATGTCTACAGTTACAAGCTTATAGCAGCACCGACACAGCTGTGCCACTGTAAGGGCACTCATGGAGCCATGTTATGCCAATGGGAGAGAGCTCTCCCGTCGACATAAGAAAACCAGCTCAACGAGCAGCGGTAGCTCTGTGGGCGAGAGAGTGTCTCCCGCTGACATAGCACTATGCACACGAGCGCTTATGCTGGCAAAACTTATGTCACTCGGGAGTGTGGTTTTTTTCACATCCCCGAGTGACAAAAGTTTTGCCAACATAAGTGCTAGTGTAGACATGGCCTAACACAGTGGGGAAAAGAATATAAATTATTTTACAACTAAATCTGAATTGGATTTGCAGACATCCATAGGAAGTGCTAGACAGGATCAGACCCGTAGTCCATCTAGTCCAGTACCCATAGTGGCCAGCACCAGTTGTTTCAAAGGATGGCACCAGAAAATCTTTGCAGAGAGTAAAACTTCTTCCTACCCCACATTAGTCAGAGGTTGGCTTATGCCCTGAATTAAGTGGCTGTATATCCCTTCCAGAACTCTTGGTTGTTTTTAATCTTTAAACTCTGGATATTTTTGTCATCTATGTAAACACCCAGTCCTTTCAGTGATATCTTGTGGCAGTGTGTTCCACATATATGTATGCTGGAAGTCTGTTTATATGGGTAGCAGCCATGTGATGTAGTTTGGAGGAGTCCGGTAGATCTTAAGAATTAACTTACATTGGTGCATACAGCATTTCTATAGATACCATTCACAGTGCTCTGTGTTCCTTCCAATGTCTTTCTACGGAGGTCACCTTCCTACGCTGTTCTTAGTTTGTTGTCCTTATATAGCTCCCATTACCACAGTATCTGAGCATCTCACAATCTTTAATGTATTGCTGCTCACAACACCCATATGAGTTAGAGAAATAGTTGTTATGCCCATTTTAAAGATGGGGAACTGAAGCATAGAGAAGCTAAGTGACTTGCCCAAAGTCACACAAGAAGCTTGTGGTGAAGCAGAGACTGGGCTGGCACCCTAATCACTGGGCCATCCTTTCTTGAATATGTCCAGATTTCATGCCTTAGATCTGAAAGCGTTTTAAATTTTAGAGGCAGAATGCAAGAAAACTGCTGAAGCGACATAATCATCTCTAAAGGGAAAATAATTAAACTGAAACCCAACAGGTTTAAAAAATAAGTGATGGTCTGACTTAGTGTTCACAGAAGTGATGGCCTAGCCTGACTGTCTGGAACAGCACACAGCACAGGCATGACAGCCCTGTCAGCGCAGCTGAGTGGTGACCTGAAATGCACTAAATATCGCAGTCCGGGGTGGAGAACTCCAATTGTCCCAGTTTGCGTGGTGGTTTTGTGAGGTGAGCACATCTCATTTCAAACAGGAGGGAATTTGCGGGAACATAATTATGTGGCCACAAGTGAGCTTTTATATTGCATGTGACTGACTGGATTCTATATTCTTCTGTTAATTAAAGTCAGAGAGTAGGCCCACAGAGAGTGGGGCCAGACAATGGCATTTTGGGATGTATACGTAGGGGCATTGCCAGCAGATCGAGGGACGTGATCGTTCCCCTCTATTCGACATTAGTGAGGCCTCACCTGGAGTACTGTGTCCAGTTTTGGGCCCCACACTACAAGAAGGATGTGGAAAAATTGGAAAACGTCCAGTGGAGGGCAACAAAAATGATTAGGGGTCTGGAACACATGACTTATGAGGAGAGGCTGAGGGAACTGGGATTGTTTAGTCTGCAGAAGAGAAGAGTGAGGGGGGATTTGATAGCTGCTTTCAACTACCTGAAAGGGGGTTCCAAAGAGGATGGATCTAGACTGTTCTCAGTGGTAGGTGATGACAGAACAAGGAGTAATGGTCTCAAGTTGCAGTGGGGGAGGTTTAGGTTGGATATTAGGAAAAACTATTTCACTAGGAGGTGGTGAGGCACTGGAATGGGTTACCTAGGGAGGTGGTGGAATCTCCATCTTTTAAGGTCAGGCTTGACAAAGCCATGGCTGGGATGATTTAGTTGGTGTTGGTCCTGCTTTGAGCAGGGGGTTGGACTAGATGACCTCCTGAGGTCCCTTCCAACCCTGATATTCTATGATTCTATGTGTGCGCAATATACATTTTCCTTGCGGTTGTAATTACTCCAACTGCACAAGCAAATAGGCGTTTACTTGTGCAAATCAGAGGGCTGATCCAGTGCTGATAAATCTCCCCTTGACATCAGTTGTACTTGATCAGCCTCCAAAGATAAAATCCTGTCCCCACTGAAATCCATGACAAAATGCCCAAGGATTTTAATAAGGCTCGGATTTCACCCCAAATATTAGGAAAACAGCTACTTTTTTCCCTGCATATCCAAATTCCTATTTAACAATGTTAATATAGTAATTCTGCCCACACGCAAGTAAGATTTTGTAGCATCTTACACTTGATTTTTTTTTAGTAACTGATTTTTTTAGTGCTGAAAATAAAAACCACAAATGCTTATTACTGATATTGTTGATTATTAAGTAATAGTGATATTAATGCTATTTTATTTGTATTTGTTACATTTGTTATTTGTAACTATTGTGAGCCTTAAAGTGCGGCATTATTAATCCTGTATAAGCCACCAGTCACCATAGTAATGTAGAGAACAGATAGGTAGGTAAGAGATGCATGGGATTCAGCTGAGAGTGGCACCATATTTTTCAGGTGTCTTATTAAGATCTTTATCCATGGAGCAGCAATTTCCCTCATTTACTCCCTAGATCTCCCAAACCTCTTGCCTTACAGGTGTCTATTCTTAATCACATTCTCACCTTCTTAATTTTTGCACCTTCTATCAGGGCCCAGAAATCAGAGTGGTGGCTGATCCACAGATGGCTAAAATGGTGAGAGAAAGAGGAGGAAGAGGAGGGGCCTTGCCCTATAATAGTAATAGTCTCCAACTTCCGATTTGCCTTCCAACGGGAGCAGTTGAGGCAAAAAACCTAACTTGTTTCAAGACTGGGCTGGAGAAGTTTATAGCGGGGATGCTTTGATGAGACTGCCTACAAAGGCATAGGGCCCATCTGCGATTACTAGTAGCAAAAATCCCCAGCGGACGGTGATGGGACACTAGATGGGGGACTGTCATATTTGCGATCAGGAAGGAATTCCCCCCCAGGTCAGATTGGCAGAGACTCTGGCGGGGTTTCAAATTCCTCTGCAGCCTGTGGCATGGGTCAATTGCTGATTTAAACTAGAGTAAATGATGGATTCTCTATAACTTTAAGTCTTTAAATCATGATTTCAGGACTTCAGTCACTCAGCCAGAGGTAATGGGTCTATTACAGAAGGGGGTTGTTGAGGTTCTGTGGCCTGCAATTTGCAGGAGGTCAAACTAGATGATGATTGTGATGGGTTCCCCGCGGGATGCCACCTGGAACTGGGGTACCACTGAGCCTGCCTGTCCCACCAGCCTGGGCTCCCTTTATACTGTACTGCTGTGACAAGCTCTTAAGCCCTTTCCAGCACACACACAGATAGTGACACACCCAGCTGCAATTACATACAGACGCTGTGATCGGCTCTGCATGGGAAGGCTCCAGCTAAGGAACTGGAGTGTAAACCCAAAATTATACCATCTTGTGCTGCACAGGGAACTGTACAGCATAAGCTCATGAAATTCGCCCCCTCCCTCAATATGGTGAGGAAATATACAACAGCTTTCTGCCCCAAGTTATGACTCCCACACACACTGGTTTTAGACAAAGCAAAAATAAGTTTAATTACAATTAACTACAAAACATAGATTTTAAGTGATTATAAGGGATAACAAACAAATCACCTAGCAAATAAACAAAAACACAATCTAAGCTTAATATACTAAAGAGATTGGATATGAATAGCAGATCCTCACCCTAAATGATGATGCAAGCAGGCTGCAGATTCTTAAGGGGAAAGCTGCACTGGCTTACAGCTTAGGAGCCCCAGGTGTTCCATTCACAGACTAAAAATCCCTTTAGCCTGGGTCCAGCACTTCCCCCAGTTCAGTCTTTGTTCTTCAGGTGTTTCCAGGAGTCTCTTCGGGTGGGGAATCAGTGAAGAGCCACAATGATGTCACTCCCCTGCCTTCCATAGCTTTTGCATGTGACGGGAACCCTTTGTCTCCAAGCTTAGTTCCCACGCCAGCCAGTGGAAAATTACTGCTATCCCAAGATGGAGACCAGCACCAAGTGACCTGGTCACATGTCCCTGTAGTGTTACAGCAGACATAACTTGGAGGCTGTCTGTAGCATCCGCAGGAGGTAAGCCTCTTCTTAGGCCTATTGTTTTCTCCTAATGGCTCATTAACCTGAATGGGCCCTTCCCAGCCAGCCATCTCCACTGAGAGCCTTTTGTCTAGTGGGCGTTCCCCAAGTGTAAACACATTTGTCATACAGATACATAGTCAATATTCCTAACTTCAGATACAAAAATTATACATGCATACAAATAGGATAATCATATTCAGTAAATCATAACCTTTTCAATGATATCTCACATGACCTATCTTGCATAAAACACATCATAGTTATGCCATAATCATATCATGAGAATATCTCTATGAAGAATATGGGGTGCAGTATCACCGTCACAATGGTCCCTCTGGCATTAAAGTCTCTGAGTCTATGAGAATCTGCCAACTCCACCTCCCTTTCAGATCCCTGCTTGAAATCCATTTCTTCCAGGAATCTTTCCTTCCTTCCATCCCTCTCTCCCTGAAGTGCAGTCTTTTCGAGGGTTAGCTTGTCTCGTGTGTTTTCAGACAGGAGTGTGTCGTTTTCTATTATTCCAAAGCCTAATGTAAAATTATGGCACAACAAAAATGTTTTTACTGTTAATAATTTAAACTAAGATTTCTTAGGCTGCTTATATTAAACTGTGGCATATTGAAATTAGAATTGCTTCCTCTGAGGTTTATCCAAATATTTAATCCTAGCTCCTCTCTTGGTGAACTTGAGTGATTCCAGTTTACAGTGAATTTGAAGACTTCTATCACCAGATAATAATGTGGTAAAGAGGAGATCGAATTTCATGCCGGAAGCAATTACCTTCATTGATACAAATTTGAGAAAATTAGTTCAAGACATAATGACACTGACAAGAAAGTCATAACTGAGTCAGGATCCTCCTTGAACAGCTTAGTTTATGAGTTTAGAAGAAATAATCCAAAGACAATAACACCTCCCTCCCCAAAACAGAATCCGTTTTAGCAAAGCTAAAACAAGGAATAAATATATTAGAATTGTGGTTTTGACAGAGAGTCTAGGATGAGAAGATCAGCAAAGATTCTTTACAAAGTCATTTATTGCACCTGTGTTGTTCCTGTTCCTTTCTTGTGCCATTAAAAAAAACTAAATAAAAGTGACTTTCAAAAGCCTTATGGCCTCAAAAATCATTCTGAACCTTTATCTTATAACTCTGTTAGGTGTTTCTCTGTCAAGAAAACTGGAGGTCATAAAACAAGGATATTACTCCTGGGTATACGCTCATATCCTGGTATACACAATGGAATGCTTAGGGCCATCAGCAAAGCCAAAGGCATTTTTTTATTCATTAGTCCAGGATTGTGTCTTATTCTGGCTATGTACTTGCATTACTAAAGGAAAGGCAAGAATGTCTGACATTAAAAGGAGATGGAAGTACATGACAAGGGGTCTGATTTATTATTGCTCCATACACAGCTGAGAGTCAGTTGGGGAACACATGCTTTGCCATCTTCAGCTAATATGATTATTTTTGGTGCAACAGGTGAAATGCAGATTGGCAGGAAAGCTATTACCTAACACTTCTGATTTGTAATCTAGTGTATGAATGTTTCTATGACTCTCCATGCCAAAGTGGAACTTTCTTTTTGTATTTTTTCACATTGGCCTGTCTGTACCATCCTCGTCTGTATTGGTTTTCTCTCTATGTCCAATAGCTGCTGGCACAGAACAGCTTAGGATTCTCTTCCACCCCCCATGGTTCTTTTTCAGTTTTTTGTTCCTTAAGCCTCGATAATGCCAACATATGGTGACCTCACAAAAGCACATACCTGCACTCTGCAATGTATACTGTTGTAAAAGCCTGTTTATAAAGGAGGCAGGTTTGTTTTTTGGCAATGTGAGATTGAGCTCTGAAACATTATTGTCATAACCAAAAAGCATGTCACAGTTAAAACTCTTATAATTATAAAAGAATTACAGTGGCACTACATAAGCAAAATGTCTTCAGAAATACCTAGGTTTGCCATTGTCTTTTGTCCCCCACGTGCTTTTGAACCTCAGATGCTTTATCTGTTTCTAGCACTGAACATGGTGAATCATCGCCTGTGCCAGCCTTTCTGAAACTTCCTGGTACAGATGTAAGTTTCTTGTGCTGCAGGAGAAGTCCTGAAGGATGGTGGACTCTGATCACACATTTATTAGGACCTTGCTGTGCTCAGCTGACGAGGTGGCTGCTCTCTCAGCATGTTTCATGTTCGTGTGTACTGGGTGAAAAGAGTGCAGTATTGTGAAGTGGTCAGCATAGCTTGCTACTGTGAGTGAAAATTGTGGGACAGGGACCTTTATAGAATTGGGTAATGGTCAGAGCATTGTGGGCATAGGGCTGGGAGACTGTTGGACACAGGACATGCCCCTTACCCCCATCCACACTACAAACTGGCATAGATAAATGACTGTGCTACAGCCCAAGGTGTGTTCATACCAACAAACCTCAGGTGAGCTAGCATTCTTGCCCCATACATGCCTTGAAACTCCTGTTTCTGAGGTTTAAATGTGAAGGATAAGGGGGTACTGGCACAACCACGTGCTTGGACCTGTGTTCAGTCACCAGTGTAAACATAGTCTACATTAAGTGGCATGCCTTGAAATGAGGTATAGCTGAGACAGGTATTACTGTCAACAAGGTTTACTGCTCTCCGTATCTGAACAGATGTAGAAACTTTCTATGCTTCCTACCATGTACTAAAACTTCTTATTTGTCTTTGTGATGGCCACGTGGTTGTCCTCTTCTTTGGGTAATGGCTGGAGGGGCCTTTGTTCTCTCTTCACTTCTGTTTTGTGAGTGAATGCGTTTCCCCCCGCCCCATAACTATTATCAGATTGGTTTTAAAACCAATAAACTGTTTGCCTTCAGCTTCTTCTGCAATACCTAGTATTCTTAGGTTTGAACATCATAACTTGTTTTCCAAGTCTTTGGTTTTATTATCAAAACACATAGTCTTTTCTGAATAACTGGAAAATCCTTACACTCCTCTGCAAAGGAGATTCTCCGCTTAGTCTCTGCAATGATCACAGTAATTTTTCTAATTTCGAATCTAAAGACATCTGGCCTGGACAGTAGATATCCAGCATGGATTCCTACAAGCAGCAGCTCAGTTCCTGGCAAGTTCTCTGTTGTCCTCAGACCTGCAGCAGTCCTTCCTTTGGTGAGTTAGCTGAAGTAACGGTCCTGGTTGCTTTGTAAGATCTGAGTAGAAAAGAGGAGGTTGGAACTGGAGCTCTCTTAATGTGTGTCTTTCAAACCATGGGAGCCTTCTCGTTTTGTTCTTTTTGGAGTGGCACAGTTTAAGGCATATTCAAACATCTAAAATACTAGCATTCTTACAATATAGACTGTTTAGGCTCTAGGACTTGGCTCTCGAAGCATTCATGTTTCCATGATAAGGGCCATTAGCAGAACTAATTAAGAGAGTCTTGTTAGGATCCCAAACTAATATTTTCTGCTTTCTGAAGAATGTGCAGTTAACCAAATTACCCATTCCTTTGCTTTGCCCTGAAGGGTAAATCTTGGGTCTCAGCTTTGGGTGAACCTCCTTTTGAGCAATTTTTCATTCTGTATCTGTACTTTATTTGTCGTGTGATGTCCCTTTGAGTGCTCCACCTGGGGTTTTTCCCCTCCCCCTCACCCGCTCCTCTAGTCGCAGAATTTCGACAGCAGTACCCAGTGGGCCACACATGCACTCTCCCCATCTTGCTCGTATAGAGGCAGTTAACTAGCGCTGTGCGGCCACCCCTCTAGTTCCTTCTCAACCACTCTTGGTCCAAGTTGGAGCTCCAGCAGTGCTTCCACATGACTTACCTCAGAAATAGAGTTAAGATTAGCTGTAGAATAGTAGTTAGAATAGTTAGTTAAGACTTGTTTCCTTTCTTTCTATGCCTGTTTCTTTCTCCCTGTTTCAAAACAAATGATTTTATATTATTTTATCCCTCTCTGGGATAATTCCACTCAAGAATGCCTGGATCTCCAGGCTTTAAATGTTGCCTTTCCTGCCAAGAGGAAATTCCAATTTCGAGTGGACATTCCCTATGTGTCTGTTGCTTGGGGGAAACACAGGTGTGATGGGTTGGACCCCCCTTTCGGGGTGCCACCAGATGTGCTGGGGTCGCACTGAGCCCGCCTATCCCACCAGCCTGGGTTTCCCTTACTCTGTGCTGCTGTGACAGGCTCTCAAGCCCCTTTCCAGCACACACACCAGTAGGGACACAAACCGTACTGTAGAATCACACAGAGTTTGCAATCAGCTCTCTGTGGGAGGACTCAGCAAGGGGAATGGCCAGTACTCCTGTATACACACCCTGTGGAGAGTAAACCCAGAATTATATTGTCTTGCGCTGTATAGAGATCTACATAGTATAAGCTCATAAAAATTGCCCCCTCCTTCAGTGTGGAGGAAGATATTCACAGCTCTCCCCCCTCCCCCCCACCACACTCCCAGTTATGAATTGCACAACCTGGGTTTTGGAATAAACAAAAAAATAAGGTTATTAACTACAAAAGGTAAATTTGAAGTGATTTTAAGAGATAGCAAACAGAACAAAACAGATTACTGAGCAAATAAAACAAAACATGCATACTAAGCTTAATACACTAAGAAACAGCTTACAAATAGTAATTTCTCACCCTAAATGTTGTCTTTGGCAGGCTGCAGAGTTTCTTCAGCTCAGAGTTCCAGTTATTTCTCTTCACAGGTTTGATCCCTGTCTCAGCCTGGACTCAGCCCTTGCCTTTCCCCAGTTTAGTTCCTTTGTTTCTTCAGGTATTTTCAGCAGTCTTCCTTCTTGAGAGGGGAGGCAGTGGAGAAGAGCCTTGATTAATTCCCTTCCCAGCCTTAAACAGGATTTAATAAGGCGAGAATCCTTTGTTTCCAGTGGAAAAATACCAGCAGTGTCTAAGGTGGTACTCTGTACCAGGTGACATTATCACATGACCTTGCAGTGTTGAAGCAATCATGAGACAAGCTTTATATGTAACGTCCACAGGAAGGAACTCCAGGAAGATGAGAGATCAGCATCTTCAAAGACCCGTTGTCTTTCCTAATGGCCCATCCAGGCTGATTGTGTACTGTCTGGTGGGTGTTCCCCAAGTATACATACAATTGTAATTGTTACTTAGTCAATGTTCATAACTTCAGATACAGAGATGATACAAAAAGAAAAGGACTACTTGTGGCACCTTAGAGACTAACCAATTTATTTGAGCATAAGCTTTCGTGAGCTACAGCTCACTTCATCGGATGCATACTGTGGAAAGTGTAGAAGTGTAGAAGAAGCATGCTTTGTGTGTATATAAAAAGATCTTCTACACTTTCCACAGTATGCATCCGATGAAGTGAGCTGTAGCTCACGAAAGCTTATGCTCAAATAAATTGGTTAGTCTCTAAGGTGCCACAAGTCCTCCTTTTCTTTTTGCGAATACAGACTAACACGGCTGTTACTCTGAGAGATGATACAGGAATACAAATTTTTATAATTGTATTCAGTAAATCATAACCTTTCCAATGATACTGCACATGACCCATCTTGCATGAAATATATCTTAGTTATGCCATATTCATATTACAAGCATATTTCTATAAAGAATGTGGGACATAACGTCACAACAGGTACCCCAAAAGTGCACACATTGCCACAATCTTAAGGCCCGCACCAGGAAAGCCAGGGCACTTAAGCTGAAACTCATACTTATGGAAAAATCTCTACACCCAGCCTCAGACCCGGGACCACAAACTTCTCCTGGCCACCGATCGCCTAATTTGACTTCTGACAGCCGTCCCTTGTCAACGCCACATGGGAGGCACATGTCTCCTAAAAGGCAAGCAAAGAGGAGAGCTACCATTTCTCTTACAAAGACTTCATCAAAAAAGAAGCGTTCCCCAACTTGCTGCACATCAGCGGTACCGACCGTGACCCAGCTAAGTACCTGTGAGTCAGCAGGGACTTCCGGTACCACTACCCTATGCGGGCAGGCTCTCTAAAGGAAGGCAGAGAAAAGACTGCCCTTTCCACACTGGTGCTGTCGGTACTGAGTGTTTCGCAGCTGCAGAGTACCTCTGCGGCTTCTCAGATCAGGGCGCCATTTTCTGGCTCTCTGCTGCATATACCTCTATAGCCTGCTATGCCTCACTTGAGGCAGACAACATCGGCAACGATTCTCCCAGCACCACACCACCTCCCTGCACCACAACAATTCCCGGTACCGCCATAAATACAGGTACCACCCTCGGTACCGAGACCACAACACTTCCTTGTGCATAAGGACTTGAGAATGGCTGCCGCACTGGAGTCACACCTCCTGGCACCAGTACCTCCTCACACTCTACCAACCAGATCTGCTCCTCCCTTTTCCAGAGAGGAGGAAGGCAATGAGGAAGAGGAAGTTTTTCGTCCCAACTCTGATCACCCATACAAGGAAGTAGTAGGTCAGAATTACATTCCAGACCTCATACTCAAGGGTGGTATGGACACCTGTGGATGCCACCACCAATGCCTTTTCCACCATAATGGCTGCATTGGGACCCCTGGGCAATATATACACATTACCCCCAAGCCTCCAGTACTTGCAGGGAAATGCATAGGTGTTCCCCATCAATGTCAGTAGTGGGACCTCACAAATCTCACAAGCAGACTTTTGAGGAAACAGAGGCAGCTCTAGACCTTGGGATCTTATCCAAAAGACTCAGAATTTGGGAATTCTTGGTTAGTTCCTGGAATTCCAGGTGATGCTGGTGGCTAAGAGTGCTTTTGCCAACTGGATCTGGCTAGTTTGCAACAAGGATGGAGTACCCAGATTCTCATATATACAATATTGATTTTATGGTCGCTATACAAAGCTGCACAGATTTTAACTGTGTAGTCAGATAACTTGGAGGTGGAGTGGTGGGATCCGTTCTTGCAAATATCAAATATTTGATCATATAGGGCTCGATCTTCTGACTTTATTGGGACTGTTCATGTGCTTGAAGTGAAGCACTTCTTTAAGTGCTTTGCTGGATTGGGGCCAGATTGCACTTGACCTTGTAGAATTGAGCCCGTACTCTGTTGGCTGTTGTGGGAATTGCTGCTGGTTATTTATTCTGTTTTTTGCCACTTATGTCAAGGATGTCTGGAGCTTAAGATAGGCATCTTTTTAAACCCAAATAATGTGCAGAAACCACAATTGATACTGAAAAATATCCACTTTTCCTGGAGAAATTGGCCACGTTCGATCCCAATAGTTGCTCATATAGTGCCAGATACGGCTCTCAAAAGGGACCTTCTCGCATGTGCGTTGGTCCTGCTCAGATCTGGATGTGTACTGCATGGGTCACTGAAATAGTATTTATGAGTGAGGGTCATGGTTCCCGATGTTTTCATCATAGAGGGAGTTGGAGAAATAATTTCAGATGAGCAATTTCATTTATCTCAATTGATTGCAAAATGATGAATCACCTTGCACTGGAAATCTGCCAGCTCCTAAACATGTCAGCCCTAGATCAATACTGTGTTGAACATGAACTCTCTGGGAAAAGCCTTCTTCCATCTTGTGTGTTGGAGGAAAGTCATTGAATTTGTGTGGTCTCTGTTCTTGTATCTCTGGAAAGGAGGAAGGCTAATTAAATGAATGATAGACATGAAGTAATCAAACATCCTGGATTTTATTACCCAGCCACCTAACTTCACCTGATAGAGTCACAGGTGATGCAAGTTACATATCAGTCAGTGAGTATATCCGTAAAGGGTGAGGCGGTAGGAGGGAAAGTAACTGACAAGAGGGCATAAGAGAAAGCAGTTCACATCCCTCAGGTCCTGATCCAGCAAAACACATAAACACGTGCTTAACTTTCAGCATGTGGGTAGTTTCACTGGAGTCAACAAGACTACTTATGCTCAAAGTTAAACACGGGCTTAAATGCTTTGCTGGATTGGGGCCACAGCCCTCTGCTTTATCTTACACCTTCTTACTGGAGCTGTGTGATTATAGTTGAAGGGTGATTGTTTTGTTTTGTTGGTGGAAGAAGTTATTTAGGCATTCTAGATGCAGAACTATGTTCCTGTGTATCACATCGCCCTCTGTGCAGCAGTGCATTTTAACCGTCACTATGTACGAGTCCACCTGTAAGCAAGAGGTGAGATAGGAATTTTATTTGTTACTTATTAAAAAAAGAGGAGAGTCTGCAATGTTGTAATGTGCACTTCAATGCTGAAAATGTGCTTGTCTATTTAAAATAGACATTAGGCTAATTAGCATAATCCCTCCCTCTTCCTGAAAGAAGCAAAAATATAGCTCTTTGGTACTGTGGCAAACCTAGCCCACACTTATCAATATTACATTAGAAATTATGTTGTCCAGAGTGCTCTAATCCTTAGAGCTAAAATAAAGTAGAAGAAATTAATCAGTTTGGCATAAGAGTTGCTTGTTCTTCTGCAAAACACAGGCACAAAGGGGAAAGAGAAATACCCTTCTTTGTATTCTCATATACTAAAGAAGTATCAGTCATCTTCTGCACAGGTGTCCAGTGCTGGGAAATTCAAGCTGAGCCAAATTCCAGTAAGAAATCATTTCAGAAGTGGGCAGAGTTAGAGACTTTTAATATCCCAGGGGTTCCCTGTAAATATCACTCTCCATATTAAGTTTGGCCTCAAATCTGATTGGCTGTTTTTTATGGAAGAATAGGGTATAACAAACCTGTGTTGCCTTCACTGGTTTAACATTTAAAAATCAGAATGTTACAAGCTTTGAGGAATTTCAAACAAAACTTCTCTTATAATGACAGCTTCAACTTGACTTTGCTTTACAAGGATTTACAATCAAAAGAGTTTTCAGGTTTTCTGAAATAATTCAGTCCCCTTTACAGGTTTAAACCCAAGAGAGAAATCTTCATTGTTCTTGAAAGGACCTCTTTTGACACTGTCAATCTAGCTGATTTAATATTCATCCAGGGTTGGGGGGTTTTGCAGGAGGGGCATTCCATTTTCTGGCTAGCTCTAATGTAGCTTCTAAAAGGGGATCCAAATAATTAATCTTGTGTATCCGGTAAGATGGATATGTAAGGAATATTTATTTCATTCCACTTTTATGCAGGCTACTGTTTTTTGTAGCTGTACTGGGATTCTGCTTAAACTCATTTCTAAAGATACTTTTTATGTCTGAATCAGGCAGTGATGCTGTGTATAAAACTGAATGAGCTGAATAATAGTTTGGACCGGTACATACCCTCTGCTTTTTCCTTATTTATGCATGTAATATTCATCCTTTTGTAAGGTGAATCAGGAAGCCAAACTGAAACCTGAATTTAGCCTAGAAATATGTAGAAAACACAGGAATTGTCATAACAGATCAGACCAATGGTCCATCTAGTCCAGCATCCTGCCTCAGACAGTAGCCAGGACCAGATGCTTTAGAGAGAGGTGCAAACCCCCTATAATAGACAATTTAGCAATAACATGCCCACTGGGGAAGTTTCTGGCTAACCTCAAGCATGTAGTGACTGGCTTATGTCCTGAAAAGTAAGGGCTGAGATCCCTTACAAATTTCCATCCCAGCTATCATAACAACTGGTAGAATTCTTTGAAATGCTACAGTTCTTCACACCAGTGAACACGTATATTTCTTGGTATCTTCCATTTCCACCTCTTTTCCCATTGTTTCTGACTTCCTTATCCTCCACGTGCCTGTCCATCACTTGTTTCTTACTATCTCTCCATGTAGTGATTCTGTCACCATCCAAAAAGCGGATTTCTGTCTTGGAGCTTCCTCCAGATACTTTTGAAGGATTGACAAACCTCTCTAGTCCCAAACCAGAAAGGCATTCTCATCCATCCCTGGTGCTGTATATCCTGTCAGCAATAGCAGTATCTGCTGCCAAGAGACTAGAGAACATAAATCTGTTGGTAATGACAGCCCTTTCACAGCCTCCACAGTCTGTGATTATCAGAAGCCCAGCTTTGGAAAGGAGCCTCTCCTTCATTAGAGACAAACAGGTTGCATTTCCCAGCATTAAGCAGCCTAAAATAAATTTTAAAATAAGTGAGGGCACTGGAAATTACAAACTTTGTCTTTGAAAGAGAGTTGAGACCATGATTCTGTGTCCCCCCTAGATCTGAAGTGTACAGTGCCCATTAGCACAAGATGATTCTATTCATAACTATGGGTGAAAGTGCATTGATAAGACCACGCCAAATTCATGAAGGGTCTTGTCATTATTTCACACCCACAAGTTAATGGGAGCTTTGCATGTAAAAGGTCTGTGAGATTGGAATACTAAGCAAACCTGCTTTTAAGTGTTGCTTTTTCTTCTTCTTCTTCTTCTTCTTCTTTTTTTTTTTAAGTATTATATGGAAGACTTGTAAGCCAGGGAAAGGTTACTTGATATAAATGCATGAAAAAAGTGTGCTGATTTGCTTTGCTTACTTTCTGCCCTTCTCCTTTATTTCTGGTGCTTCTTAAGAGTGCTTACAGGAAAAGGGTTTCATTTGCGTCACAGTTCACGATCTTCCTCTACCGACACCAAATCTTCAGCTCTTTTTTGCATGGCTTTGAGGGGCCAGATGTCATCTTTCAGCACCCAGAGGCGAAGGTGACATTGGGCCTGATTCTTCACTCCATTAGATGGGGTTTACATCATTGTGACTCTATTGCGATCAATGCAGTTGCACTGATCTACAATCAGAGTAACGGTGGCGAATCAGCCCCATGAATTCTACTCCTGGACGTAAGCACAGGATTGGCTAGCATCATGTACCTACCACTGAGGTAGTTTCTCCCTTAAGAATGTCATGCTGGGTTTGGTAGTTCCAGGGGGGGTCCATGCCAGGGAGGTGTGGCGGCCCAAAACGTGGCCCCTGATTAATTACAGCACGTGAGCACTTCAGCCGACACCATAACTTCCTTGACTATTTGTTCTTCATGTCTTATTTTTCCCATTTTTTTTTTATTTCCAGCTTTGCACATTACCTGACACAGGCTCCAATCTTAGGATGCTTTTCTTTCTTCTGGTTAACTTTGCTGCTTAACCGTGATGGTTCTACCCTTCTCTCTTATTACTTTTTCTCCTTCTACTCAGAGGTAAAGAAACCAGGAGCATGTCTAATATTGTGTTCTTAAAAATCCTGCAGGCTGATTCTGTGGGGGATTTTTCCATTCTTTTGTTACTTTGCTCTTTAGCCTGTGTTTAACCATTCTCCTCATATTAATATATCTCCTTTGAAAGCACATCGTTTCTGTGTTACCCTAGGAGAGTCACCCTCCATTATGGCATCAAATCTAAATATGACCTTTTAGTTCCTCTAAAATGGTATTTTAACTTAAAACATTCTAGGCCAGTGGGAGTTTTACATAAATAAAGGCAGCAATATTTGGCCCTTTTTAAAAATTCAGTATAAGATCCTGGTATTGTAGGGTTGGATTTGCTCATGACAAAATGAAACATCATTAATTGCTGGTGGAATTTCAACTGCCATTTGGATTGTGCTGCAGGCTTTTGTTCTTTTATGATCTGGATCCACGTTAAATCGTCTGGCATACAACTTTGCATTGCACCATGTCCTTTAAGGAAAGCATTAACAGGAATCCGGTTACACTCAATGTACTCTTCAAGTCCAGCAGCCCCCCATAAGCTCCCCCGCCCGGCTCCCAGCACCTCCCGCCCATTGGCAGCCCCACCGATCAGCACCTCCCCCTCCTTCCCCGCACCTCCCGATCAGCTGTTCCGTGGCGTGCAGGAGGCTTCAGGGGGGAGGGGGAGGAACGAGGGCAGGGCAGGCTATGGGGAGGGGGCGGGAAGGGGTGAAGTGGGAGCAGGGCCTGGGGCAGAGCTGTGGTTGAGCAGTGAGGACCCCCCGGCACCTTGGAAAGTTGGCACCTGTAGCTCCAGCCCTGGAGCCGGTGCCTATGCAAGGAGCCGTGTGTGGCTCCGGAGCCACAGGTTGGCCACCCCCGCTACAGGCTTTTGTTCAAGCAGTGGCAGCTCATGATTTTAAATCCAGAGATCACAGGCACAGCCCCCGCAGATGACCAGAGCAGGGGCCTTGTTCTATTAATATTGCCTTAAAATAGATTAAATACAAATATTGAGTTATTGTGTTTCATCCTCATATTGATCCAAGATCACTGAAGCATAGACGATAGTTAGTATATTATGTTCTAGTAAGTCAGTATTAAAATGATGGGAAAGCAGCCACCATCTTAAATCTTTTTTTATCAGTGGGTATATGTTCTTAATGCATTTTCTGTTCTGGTTCTTACCTCACCATTATTTCCTTTTATTTCTCAGTAATTATTCATGATTAAAATACTATGACATGCAAATTTACTAGTAGAGTTACATACAGAATTTGATTACGGTACCTGTCACAGCTATGATTATAGGATTACCTCTCTCAGCCTCCGCATTGATTTTCTTTCCCCTTCCAGGGTCAAGTGCATCCCAATATAGACATTATTTTCAGCATCTTTTTTTTTTTAATTAATTGTAATTTCCCTAACTTGTCTTCAAATATAAACTAGCATAATGTGGTGCAACAAAGGGTACATTTCCACTGCAGTCTACAATGGTTAACTGTATGACTCCTTGCAATATTAATAATTTACTCATATGGTAAATTAAAAATTTACCCTATAGTGATTACATGTCATTTTAGCATGCTTGTGGGTTTGTATTCAGAGTATGGACTTGAGAAAGGAGTTCTTGGCCAATTTCATCCCATCTTTAAAAGCTCTAACTCTTCCATAAAGGTAGGAGATTTGACATTCACCTCATTTTATTCCAAAAGAAGTATTTCCAAAGCACAGTTTAAGAATTACCCGAAGCAGATACAAATCCACTTATCATAAAACTTAATCATTCTGCGATGTGATGCTTGCAGAATTCTACAAGAGTCCAATTTTTAAGAATGAATAGAACCTCTTTAGCATAGCATAGTTTTCACAATGTAAGAGTTATCATTTTTTCCATACCATTTTGTAATTTTCAACAGCTCTCTATTGATCGATGAATTAAAACCATTCAGCTCTGAGATTTGCTTGCTTGTTATAAAAGATTACCACTGTTCGTATTGTTGGGAGACAGTAAATTACAGTATTGCAAAATTTGCCGATTCAAAGCTAAACTAAAAGGAAAGGGGAAATTTTCCTTACATTGTATGTACTGGAGCTATAGCTAACCTGTTAGTTCAGTCACCTTAGCTGACCTGTCAGTAAAAGCCAGTCTTTTGCATCCTTTTCTCTTCCATCTTCATTCTGCATGCAGAAATGCACAGCAGGGTTGCCAAACACTGTTTCAGCTTGGTTGATTTGTTTCACAAAAGACAAGAAATTTAATGCTCAGTATTTTTAGTGATCATTTTCCTTCCAAATAATTTTTCAAGTTGGTTCCTTTTAAAAGATGTGGATGTGGAAATAAGCAACACAGGGACTGACCCCTGCCCTGATCAAACAACTTCTTCCTCCTGACAGAAAGAAGTACTTCCTGCATAAAAAAAGGAAACCACCACCATAATTTGCCTCAGATAACCCTTAGCCCTGCAAGATTCCTATCTTAGTTATAGAAAATTCTTCCCAACCAACAGGCCAAGGAGTAGAGAATAAGTGAGGTATTACACCTGCTCTCTCATTACTACTGTAGACACCCTAGCACCAACATACCCCCTCCTGCTCACACAGACCTCTATCTATGGTTTTCAATGGACCTGTGACAGAAAAAGCGAGAAGGAAGAAAACGTAAATGGTATTGATGAAGAGTGTGGTCTGATACAGTCAGACACAAGAATTCCTTGAAACCTATGCCACCACTGTGAAGGATGCCAAGAGATCCTACTTCTCTGCTACACCGGCAGCAAGAGATTTACCGACAGTACATTTCTTCATAAACTAAGACTATATCCAGTCAACACCAGAAGCAGTGCCTCTCAGTGCAAGAAATTATCTTATTTTACACAGCATGTGACCCACATCAAGAACAGCCTCAAAAGAGCACCAAGAACTAGCGGTTCCTTCCCCTGGGCTACTTCCCTCTCCTGCCCTTCAGCTTGTGAGGCTTCCTGCCCTCCCTCTGCACAAACCAGGTGTCCCTTTACCTATGGTCTTGGTCTTCTTAGCCCACCACAGCACTTCTCCAAACTCTCCTCTGCTTCCCTCCAAACTGCTCTCTGCTCCAACACCAATCCACTCTGCTTCAACTCCTCCTCTTGTCTGATTGAAGCAGGGGGGTTTTATCATGTGATTGGCTTCAGGTGCTTTAATTAATTTATAGCAAACTTTCTTCCCCCTACAGGGAAGAAGGCTCCCTTCTAGCACTCTCCTGCTGCCCTCTGGCCATGCTGTATCACAATATATACACACATGCACACACGTGCGCGCACACACACACACAAACCTAGCCAGAAGAGATATCAATAGTAATGTTTATCACTGCTGGTGCCCAACTTATTGATCTGAATCTGAACCTACTGTAATTGCTCCATTTCCTTTTTTTCTTGTTGTTTGTTCTTTTCCCAAGTTTACTTTAACTTTTCCTTCTCTTAATTCACATTTCTTTGATCTTCCTTTCCCCCCATTCTTTCATGTATATCCCTTTCTTTCCACTTGCTCTTCTATCTTTGTGTCTTTTTCCGTACTCTTATAGTTTTGAACTTATTTATATCTCTTTGCTTTTCTCGCTTTTTGACTTTACAGTGATGGCAACCATTCTTTTCACAAAGATCAAACAATGAATATAATCACACCTCTGTCTGACCCTAAAGAGATGGCCCTCTCACGGTGTGGGACTGTCTTTCTTGTTAAGTGGTATGGACAACTTTCATTTGGTGACAAAAAACAGCTAAACAGTAATGAAGTACAAACATTTCCTGGCATCTTGCTAAAAGCCTACATCCAATACAGAAGCTGCCATTTTGATTGATTTGCTGTTAGCATCCAAATGGGAGGTAGGTAGCTGTCCAAGTGTTAAGAATCTTTACCAGAAGCACAGATGACAGAATTAAGACAAGCCCTGAGGAATATCTTTTTGAAATTTAATAACATAAGAGAGAAATATTCCACACTTCAGTAGCAAATGTAATGCCACACACAGGCTGGTATTTTGAAACCATGTTTTGTTTTGTTTTTAAAAGGAACTAGTTTACCAAAATCTATTAAGAATGTGATTTGCGCACACTTTCATTTTAGAAAATCACTCTGATGTCTAATACATGTTTTCCTGCTCTTCATATCTTTTGAAGTGTATTAATTTTCCCTGCTGGGGAAAATGTCGTTCAAAAAGATGGAGGGGGGAAAAAAGCTGACATCCTTATTATGCTGTCATATAAAGACTACTACTTCAGACTCTTCAAGACCTGTGTCTCTGAAAGAATGACAGGCTAATATGTTCTATTCTTAAATTCTAAGTATCCTTCGATAGCAAACCAAGCAATTTATCTTTAAAAATAAAAAAGCGAAAGAAGGTCTGCTGGTGTGTAGATGTTGAAAGTCATTGGAAGATAGCTGAGTCCAATGGAAATTTCTCACATCTTTTGGCAATATAAATGCAAAATTTTGGCACACTAGCCTGTAAATGCATACATCTCCACAGTGTAAGAGTAGGTATAATTACCTGCATGCTATGAATTTAATTTCCATCACAAGAGTTTGATACAGGAATATCAGATGTGATTGCAGTGTTTCCAGTAGAAATAATGACTTCTGGCACCATGACCCATTGTGGCGTGAAATACGTTCATATTAGTAGATGTTTCCCATTCCCCCTGGATACAAGATTGAATCATGAAAAAAATAAATCAAGTACTGAACATATATTTATTCGCCATGAGGCCTCGGCCATCCAGGAATTTTGAACTTCACTGTTTTACAATAGTAGAAGCAGACAGCAATCACATTCCGGATTCGGCAATGCTGGCATTTTGCCTGTGATGTTATCATTTTAAAACCCAGCCATAGATTTCTAGATGTAAATATGAAATAAAAGATACAGGGCATCCATCTGCAAAACAGTATAAGGAGCAAAAGCTTTGTATAGTGTTGAGGAATTTGCCTAAGCCATTCAGATGTCAGCAACCCACTTACCTATTACTACAAAATTAATAACTCCTAATTGACAACATTCAGATTGGGCCCAGGCTGAGCAAACAGTTTGGTTTAGTTTTCTATCATCTATGCACTTGATGATCCTCAGATCTGAGCAGTATTAAGGAAAACTGGTCTTTCACATTAAAGAAACATAAGCGCAATCTGTTCAGCTTAATGCATTCATGCCTTTTTTTTAATTGTAGTTTTGATTTTTCCTGAATAAAAAGGCTAAGAAGAGAAGGAAGAGAATTTGCCTGTAGGATGGAGAAGGTAGTAAGATCCCACAGGCAGACTGAGCTATAGCTCATCCCAGGATACCAGCCCACTTGACTAGAAAGACATATTTCCAATCTTCATGTATTCTGTTCATATTTTCACCCCTTCTCCTTCTACCAGTGACTGACATCAACCAGACAAATGCAACTTTCCTTCAATTCCAGAGATCCTATTAAAGTCAATGGGAGTTAATTGAATCTTCTGGAGAAAAATAGGCCCCCAAGAATAGCAGTGATTGAATCTTATCTTGGAGCTTTCTTCCTTCAGTGTAATTTATTCCAGCATCATATAGGACTTCTACCAGTTCCTTCATGTTTTCTGCATCAATTTACCTGTCATCTCCAAACTTTTATATTAGACTGGCAATTGACTGTGGATGCTGGCAGAACTTACTGTCCACATAACACTGCAAGCTGCCTAACATTATCTCCTCTGATTTTTCCCCTCAGATTGCTTCTTCCCTACCTCCAGCTTTAACCACCCTTATTAGATGCCAAAAGCCCATTATCCACATTTCCCTGAGCAGTTACTCCATGCCTCAAACCTATCTGAAATCACTCCCCCTCAGTTGTAATCCAGATGTAATTTTACTTACAACCACATCCCTTACTGTTACGTTGTCTGTCACCGTTCAATCCAGTGTGCTAAATGGCACACTTGCTATGTAACTCATTATAACCTGCTGCTCCCCCTCTGTGCGCTCTCCTTCGAAATACACCACCCAACCATCTATCATTAATGAGCTGTTCATATTTATCTTTCTCAGGAGACATTATTGACTCTACTCTTCAGCTGCATAGTCATTCTCCCTGAGCCCTAATTTCCAAACAATGCTCCACACTCACTCTCTGATATCAACAGTCTAATAGCCAGAAATATAACACAGCACTCAGTCATCAGCAATACATTCACTTCTCTTCTCTCCACGTACATTATTTGTCCTGTCCGGTCCCTTGTTTCCCTGCTGTCACTCAACACCTAGCCCATTTTAGCCCTAACTCGCTTCCCTTTAATTTCTTCTTTACTCTATTACTGCCTCTATTCTGTCCTCTCACAGCTCATGGTGACATATTGCTAACTTGATTTATTTGTATTATCTCCTATGCCTTTGTCTGAGGACAATCACTCAGCTCTTGCCCCAAAACCAGTTTAAACCAGTCGGCACCTCTTAATTTATCCTTTATACCTGTTAATTATCAATCAGTTCAGAAAAAACCCGAGCTGATAAATTCAAAACAGTTTCAAGTTCCTGTACCCACCCTTCTTATTCAGAAGTCGCTACAATCTAGAGTTTAAAAAGCAACTCATTGATATTTACTCACCAAATTTCCACTCAGACCCAACTTCTTTTATGTATTGGTTCATTTAAAACTCAGGCCAAGATTTTCAACAGTGAACAGTGATTTGGGTGATTTCTGAGGGCCCAGCTGAAACACTTTTTAAGGGGCTCCATTTTCAGAGGGCATGTGCACAGCACTCTTTAAAAATCAGGGCCTGTTAAAGTGTCTCTGGTTGGAGTCCATAACTTGAGGTACCCGAAATCACTAGTCACATTTGAAACTCTTTACCTGACCAGTTCTGTTCTTACATCCCACACTTGTAGCACCACAAGCAGAATATCACTTACAGTTGGGGTTCCTAGAAGCTGCCTCCACCAAAAACTATAGTAGAACCAGGCAACTTCTATCCCCCTTTAGGCAAGATAAGACAATCATATATGTCTGGTGTAGAAAACTAAAGTTTGAGAGAACTTATATAGTAAAACATGTATAGGAAAGAGAGTCATCAAGCCATTCAGGCCCATGACCTGCTTCTGGTCCTAAGTAACTAGCATACCTGTGCTTGAAGATCCCAAAATGGTGACATGTTTGGAAAAGAAAGGGAAGACTATAGCCCTGTGTGTCAGTATTACTGTTAATTTTCTGTTGTGAAGTTAGTGGATCAGGAGCACATTGCATCACCATAATACAGTCCATGTACTTGTTACTAGAGTAAATGTGATTTTATACATCTTCAGCTAATTTAGATCTAAATGCTAATTTCAGTGCTGAGGAACAGGTGGATTTGTAACACTGTCTGAAGGACTTTGGGTCCATAAAGCAATGAGTGGATTAGGCTCATCCACATGTAGGCTTTTAATCTCTGTCAGATATAATGTGGGTATTAGTTATCATTTCATAACTAATCCCAGCACAATTCAATACACGTTAATAACACAATCCATTAGAAATACTCTTCATGTTGTTTAACTATTTCTGGACTTCACATATGGGAGACAAAAGTGAATGGAAACTGCTGATGCAGAACATAGGAGGTGACTTGAGCATTTTGTGAGGGGTGTATGTCTCTCAGAGCAGTGAAAGGCATGTCACACCCTGAGCTTTCTTCCGAGGCATTCTGCTGCCAAGGTGGAATGTCGCAGCTGAAAACTTGGCTTGTGATGTTGCATTCATATCACTAAACGTCGTACTGGGAGAATTCCAAAAGGACATTTACTGTCACAAGAGAGAGGTGTGGTTGAGCGTTTTGAGCACCAGACTGGGAATCAAGGTCCTCATGCTGAATCTGCCTTCAACTCCCTCTGTGGTCTTGCGCAAAACACTCAATTTCACTGCCCCACTGAATTTCTACATTTTTAAACTTTGGGGCTCCAAATCTTCCAGGGAGTAAGAGAAGATGCAGTTTTCTACAGAATGTAATCTTTAGCAGCTAGACCCACAGCAACCCATCTACTTGGTCACTCAGGTGGGTGGGGAGGGATAACTCAGTGGTTTGAGCATTGGCCTGCTAAACCCAGGGTTGTGAGTTCAATCCTTGAGGGGGCCATTTAGGGATCTGGGGCAAATATTGGGGATTGGTCCTGCTTTGAGAAGGGGGTTGGACTAGATGACCTTCTGAGGTCCCTCCAACGCTGATATTCTATGATTCTAATTTAGAGAATTCTGTAACTTCAGACTTAAAGCTAACTCCTCTTAGAACTCATGAAAAGTGTCAGTGACTCTCCAAGTGAGCTCCATAGACCATTGTGGGTCCACAGAGTATGTGGTGGCATTCTTCAAGAAGCTGGCTGGTCACATGGGGCTGGCTTCTCCTTTCTACTCGCCAGCTGCTAAATGGCATTTAAAGACAGCTAAAAAGACATCACTTTCCTAATATTCCTATACTTGCCATATTTCTTAATCTGCTACTCCATATAACCAATTCCTATAGTGATATTTCATAATTGCAGATGGGAAGGGGGTTGTAGTTTGCATAACAGCACATGCAGGGGTGGTGTCCACAAGACAGTTTGTTTGAACACAGCCCTCTATTAATCCTAACTTCTCCCTTGTGAGTTTCATCATGACTGTATTTTGAAGTTCAATTAAATTGCATTAAATAATTAAATGGAGTAACTGATTTTCCCCCCACTGTTCTCTGCCCCTTGCATGTGGAGGCATTCTCATAAATGCTGGATGTATTATGTCTCTGTGATAAGCAACTGATTCTTATATAATGCTGTTTTGTCATAATTGCTTTTTAAGAGTGGATGGGAGACTCATTTTTAGATTAAACTGTATTTATACCAGGAGCAGAAATCTGGTTCATTATATCCAAATCAGTAGATTGTGATGGTGAAATCATTTTCTTACACTGATGATTATTATTTAAGCATCAAAGATTTAATCAGCAGTTCACCAAAAGTTTAATGTGCTGTGGGAAGTGAACAGCAGAGAACAAAACCTTTCACCACTCAAGGAACCAGACAACAGCACACTGATTCTCACTCACTCAAATTGTACCCTTTTGCATTTCATGGTCACAACCAGTGAGAATGCTGCTAAAATTCAGAAGCAGCAGCTTTGTTTCTGAACTCATGCAACTGATCCTTTAGTAAAGTCCTATTCTTCCATTGAGTGATTGCTCAGACAAAATTCGCAGGGTTCGATTCTCCTCTATCTAAAAGGTGGCGTGATGGTTTAGATGTGAGAAAAATGTGTTCACTTGGGAGTGGAGGGGTTGTGAGTAAGACAGCACTCCCCCGTCTCTTCAGTTTCCCCCTGCATTATTACTGCATTCTAGGCTCTCTATTCAGAATACCGCCAGCTCAAGCATTCAGACTTGCAGCAGGTTACACTGCAAGCTTTGGTCTCTTAACAGCCATAAGGGAATCATTATGTAGTATTAAAAATAAATCGCATCTGTATGATGTGCTGGAGCAGAATGAACTCTGCTGAACAAAATCTTCCTTACAGTGGACGATTCGGAGCATTAGTTAAAATTGATTACATTGAAATCTCTTTGAGTTTTTGAAGAAGATGTCAACAAGTTGTCTATTAAGGCTTGGAACTTCTCATAGTAGAACTCCAGAGAGCTAACAAAAACCATTCTTTTTCTTTCTGTCTTTCATCAGATATGTGGTGAAATATCTCAGCTCTCCCAAACTGTGCTGCCTTCTTTACTGCACGCTCTCCTCTCTCTGAGTTTTCATAGTGTTGCGTTCTTCTGGGTCTCCTCTTATCCGTCTAACCATCCCCCATTGTCTCTCATAGTCTTCCCATTTCTGCTCTTCTTCAACACTCCTTCCTAGTGGTCTTTTCATGGGGCTGGCTTCTCCTTTCTACTCGCCAGCTGCTAAATGGCATTTAAAGACAGCTAAAAAGACATCACTTTCCTAATATTCCTATACTTGCCATATTTCTTAATCTGCTACTCCATATAACCAATTCCTATAGTGATATTTCATAATTGCAGATGGGAAGGGGGTTGTAGTTTGCATAACAGCGCATGCAGGGGTGGTGTCCACAAGACAGTTTGTTTGAACACAGCCCTCTATTAATTCTAACTTCTCCCTTGTGAGTTTCATCATGACTGTATTTTGAAGTTCAATTAAATTGCATTAAATAATTAAATGGAGTAACTCCCCTAGGTGATCTCTTCCATTCTCCCAGTGGAAGACTGAGTGGAGGAAGTTGTATGTGATTCAGACAAATGGGGTACTGAGAAACAGAAGGGGAAGAGGGTGACGTGGAAAGAGATGGGTGGATTAGTAATACAGAGCTATGCAGGGCTCTGGACAATGAGACGTTTGAATTGGATTTGGTGGGGGTGGGCAGTGGAGGAGAGTGACATGATAAGATCAGGCAAAGAAAAGTATCTTAGTAGCTGCATTTTGTACTGGGAAAAGGAGGATGGGAGGACTGTAGGTGTCTGGGAGGAAGAGGAGGTCTCAGTAATGAGAACAGGAAGTGATGAGCTAAAGATGTCACAAAGGGAGCCGCAGTAAGATTTAGACACAGCCTGGATGCATGCGGGGAAGGAGTGGAGAGAACTGAAGGTGGTGCTCAGGGTCTGAGCTAGAGGGAAGATAGTGATGTGTTCATCAGTTATAAGAATGGGAAGTGGAGAGGGCTTGGGAGCAAAGGTAAACAGTACAGTTCAAGTGTAAGTTGATAAGATGTCAAGGGGATATCACAAAATATTAAATTGAATGGAGTTTGCATGGTGAGTTTTCATAACAAATATTTCATCTGACCTCTGCTTTAAATATTCTCTCCTTGAGTTTGCAAGCAGCAGTAAGAACAAAGAAACAAAAGCTTCAGAGCAGGCCTTTTAGATGCACTCTCACGCATTTGATACTGCATTCAGATCTGAGGATAGGCTCTCGACCTTAGTCTGTAAGCAGCAGAATTTTTGACCATTCTGGATACAATTTCAGGTCCATGTGAAAGGCATTTTTTCAATTGCAGAGCAACAATTTGGAAGAAAGATTCTGTTGTTGAAATTCCATTTCACGTGTCCCTGTGTGGTTGCTTTAGCTTTGTTTAAAGTTGTTGTGACATCAAAACTAACTCCATAGACCTAACATTAACACTGTCTAAGGAAAATCAGACCTGGAACCATACCAAAGTTCTGGCTCCAAATACCTGTGAACTTTGGGAAAGTTTGAATCGGAACATTGAGCCTGGCTTCTTCTGATGTAATGGGCAAAACCAGAACTCCAGATCTGAACACTCCAGAAGTTTGGGTGAGTCCAGGTCTGGATTTGGACCCAAACTTTGTAGCTCAGGAAGCTCTCTTAAAAGAAAGAGTTGAAGTTAATGAAACTATGTGGATTTGCCCTTACTGCAGACTTGGCCCTATGACAGTGGGACCCAAGGCTCATTTACAATGGGAAGAAAAGGAGACACAGCAAAAGTGTTGTTTGATGGAAATTTCATATTGTTTAATGTCTAATCTATTTCAAGATAATTCAGTGATGAATTAAACATTGAACATTAGTTGCTTTTAGGAACATCTTGTTACCTGAGAAATGTTTTTCATATCATCTTATGAATAGAATTCACAAGGAAAAAATTATATATATCAGAGCACAAGTCTCATCTGCTTTAAACCAGCAGCTTTTTCAATATGATGATCACTGTGTGCACCACCTACTTGAATTGTTGTCTTCCTCTACATGAAACATATGCTTCCCATCAATTCTGTAGTAACATCATTGCCTCTTGTTTGCCAGAGAAGAATTTATGAAGGCCTTTTCTGCAAAGAAGGGGAAAGCACACAGGATGTTTGTTTCTTTTGCTGGGCACGTGTAATAACCATGCTCTTCGCACACAGCCTTGGCTTTTCTTAGAATGACAGTGTGTATATTACCCATATCTGTGTGTGTTCTTCCTGTAACACAGCAGTGAGATAAAGAAGTGACTCGGGCTTTCATTTTAATGTCATGAAAACTGGAGAATGTAGTTGCTCCAGTTCCAGAAAGCAGTGGCTCTGGCAGTGCTCACAATTAACACACTATTTGTGGACTGATCTGTTGTTAGTTCAAAATAGTAGACAGGGCAGGGTTGTTTGTGGTGGTGGTGGTGTATGTTTATATTTGGGTTGCTTTATTTTCTTTAAAAAGTTTAAAATTTGCATTGGACAGGGGGTTTATAAAATAGTCAGGACTAACTGCAAGCTTTTCTGTTAGAAACGATTCCCACGTACCTAATTAGGATATGCTGAGCCGAATGTTCATAGGAATGTACAGCAATCCATTTATTTTGTTGACTGTTGACCCCTGACCTGATATTTTTTGGGTAAAATGTAATCTATCTGCTAAGCATGTGTATAGAAATCAAAATGGAAGCGACTGAAACTATAACAGCAAACAAAAGAACCAAAATACGTGTTTTAAAAATAGGCCTGCTAAATGTCTTCAGCATTAAGTGTTAAGGGTTTAAAGTGAGGCCCAGTAGAAGTTGGCAGATGGTATAAGCTAGCAAGAGTATTATGTGTTTGATCTAATGTTATAAAACTTTGCAATGTGTCTCTTGTGATAGGTTAGCAATGCATTGTGTGATAAAGAGGTAACCCAGAAATGAACATCCAATAGCCTCGTAGGTAGGGTGACCAGATAGCAACTGTGAAAAAAGGGACATAGGCGCCTATATAAGAAAAAGTCCCAAAAAACGGGACTGTCCCTTTGAAAACGGGACATCTCGTCACCCTACTTGTAGGGAACTTTTTCAATAAAGTAACTATGGAGCTAACTGCATTGACATATCAAAATTATTGGGACGTTAATTGACACAAATGAGGGTGATAATGGTCGGAAGTTTAACTATGGGTAGCCAGAATATCACACATGGGCAGGGTCCGAAACCTCATCAGATATGGTCCCAGACGTGCGTGGGTGGAATAGGAAAAGTGTATAAAAGATGTGGTTATCCAGCCTGTTAGGACATGGGGATGACATGGGACAGCCAGGTACGAAGCCTAGGTCAGCACTTTCTTCTTGGGGTGATCTCCACTTATATTTTCTTCCATCTTTGTTTCTAAAGGTCTCCAGAAGGTTGTAAGTATGCACAATGTAAGATTATAAGTATGAACAGTGCAGGAAGCCACTTTACTGTACTTACCTTATTTTTATACTTATGTATCCTGATTTTTCGAAGATTTCAGTTACATTTGTCTGTGTTATTGTAGCAAGGAGCACGCTGGGCCCCTCTGGTTTCTGCCCCTGTTGCCCTCTCCAATCAGTCAGGAATGCCTCAGCTTGATGCAACACCAGAGTTCTTTATTTACCGTTGTTTTCCTGCCACCAGTTTCCACCTATGTACAGGTTTTGCAGCCAACTTTCCAAGTTCAGGCCTGGCCAGCAACAGACCAGAAGGCTCCCACCTCCGTCTGTGCCTGACCTTTCTCTTCCCCACTTCTTCCGGCTTCCTGCCAGCCTTTATAGCCCTGGCTAAGGAGGCTGGCAGGTGCTGCCCATTACCAGGTAGACACAGGGCTGTCCAACCAGCCCCAATCCATTCCCCTTTGATTGGGGCTGGAGTGGCAGGGGCTGACTAAGTGCTTCTCACTCAGCACCCTGTCACAGTTATCAAAAGCTTATAAAGTTTCTCTGTGTGATTTATCAATTTCATCTTCTTAATTAATTCAAAGCAACCACCTGAAAAAGAACTTGTGTGTTACAAGTGCATGTTGCACCCCAATAACTAATTTGAGAATTGTTATAATTGTTCTGGCTATACCTTGATATTACTGCACTTCAATAAGGAAAAATGCTTCAGTATTTGTAATAATACTCATTCAGGTCTGAAAGCTAAATATGCAGTATTTTGTAGAGCACACAAAAATACACAGTGCCTGCTTCAAAGCACTTACAATTCAACTCAGATACAATATATGGGGTAACAGTTCAGGTGTGGAAGGTTTCATGAAACATAAGAACATAAAAATGACCACAGTGGGTCAGATCATAGTGGCCCAGTATCCTGTCTTTCAACAGCAGCCAGATGCCTCAGAGAGAATGAACAGAACAGCGCAATTATCGAGTGATTCATCACCTGTTGTCCAGTCCTAGCATCTGGTAGTCACAGGCTTAGGGACACCCAGAGAATGGGGTTGCATCTTGGCTAATAGCCACTGATGGACCTATCCTCCATGGAAGAAGTGGGTCCTATTTACTCCCCCCCCGGAACAGCTGGGTTAGGAATGGGCAGTTCTTTGGCTCCTCATTGACCAGAAGAGCTGAGCCTGCACAGGGGGTGTGGCTTTGTGCTGCTGATAAGCGTGGCACAAGGAGGAACCAGGGAAGGAGATGTGGCTTAGAGAGGTTTCTCTGAGTCCAGTGCCTTCCAGGGCTACTCTTGAGTTGGTGCACTACCTGTTGCTCATGACTGTGCCTAATCTACCTTGGTTTAAGATAGAGAAGACTGTTACCCAACTGAGTTTCACCCGTGGGTATCATAAATTCAATAAAGAGTTACAAAAAACAACAGGGAAAGTAACGGATCACAGAAGAAAATTTTAGAAAAAATAATATACAGTTCATAAAATACAAAGGATTCATTTTATAAATATAGTTCCCTGGGCAAGTGAGCTAGCTGACCCATAAGATAGATTTATGCTAGTATCATTTTACAGCATGGAACTCCAAGGGTATAAAAGTCAGAATTTCATAGTATAAGGCTAATGATTAAAGTATGTGTGATGGCAGTCACAGTAACAGTACTGAACAAGTAAGCACCTGTCTTTCTCTTAGGTGTTCTGACAGGCTGATATTAAAGAGCTGCAAGTGTCAGAAGATATAGGAAATCAACTGGCCTCTTTGACAGATTTTACAGAGTAGTGTTTGCACTGTCAAGACAGTGAATATGACAAACCTGAAAAATGACAGTAGTAGGAATGTTTAGGTAAAAGAACAAGCCGCATCTCCTTCCCTGGTTCTTCCTTGTGCCATTGTTGACAATAACATGCTTATGTTAAGGGCAGAACCTCTGTTTTAAGTTTTTCCCTGGAAACCATTTTATTAAACCCAGTTTCTAAATCTGTGTTCTTTCACTATCACAGTAAAACACATTTTAGTTGTTTACAGGGCAAAACATTTAGGTGCCAATCATTTCGTAATAATCTACATGAAAGAAACCTCTTAAACCAATTATTATGATTTATTTATACTACAGTAGCACCGCAGGGTTTCAGCGCAGTTTGGGGCTCCATTGTGCTAGATACTGAACCAGCAGAATAAGATACTGTTCCTGCCCTGAATAACTTTCAATCGAAAGGGACAAAACATCTGAGAAAGGGAGCATTATTATCCCCATTTTACAGATGAGGAATAAGTTATTGGCCCAAGGACACACAAGAAGTCTGTAGCAGAACCAGGCATTGAACCAAGGTCTTCTGTATTTCAATCCCATTCCTTAAACACAAGATCAACCTGATGAATAACGATCTCCGTCTTTATTCATTTACTTCTGGTCTTGCAAACTAACTTAATAGCCAAAATGGAATTGTTTCATCAGCTAATTTGATGCAAATGGAAGATGAATACTAGAAGCATTAGAGCTCAAAACATGTGTTTATCAGCAGCTTCCTCTATAATCCAGCCCGAGGAAAACACAAGTGCTTTATTCTATGTGCTAACTCCAGGGTAAAAATGTTTGGGAGCGAAGGTTGCAACTTGTGAGGTGAAGCAAAATGTTTATTTTTTCCAAACTCCTTTTCACCTGAGGTCATTTATATGCATCTGATTACAATGAGTTTAAATTCTTATAAGACTAAAATTGAGCTTGACATCCACGCCTGCAGAACAACTGACAACAACTCTCGACCACCTGATTCCACTTTAATCTCACGCATCCTTCATCATAAATGAGGGCCACATCTGAAATGTCATTAGGCTCAGTGCACTCTATAAGTCTTTTCTAGGAGCCAAGGGAATTGTATTAGAGAGGGAGGTGTTAAGTACAACCAGTTAGAAGTACAGCAGAGACAAGAAGTGCATTACCTCAGTGTTAGAGACTGCACCCTGCCATGAAGATCCAGGTTCAGTAGTGGACACTGGCTAATGGGGGCCAGATTTTTAAAGGTGTTTAGGCATCCAGTGGTATTTTCAAAAGTGCCCACATCTCTAATTCCCATGATTTCAATGGAAATATGATAGTTAGATGCCTAAGTCTTTTTGAAAATCCACTAGGCACCCGTCTGCATCTTAAAGTACCTAAATCCCATTAAAAATCTGGCCCTTCATTCTTTAAGCTAATGATAAGGTTGAATAGATGACACATACAGGGATCCATGGGGAAAACAAGTCATTACTTACATCCTGGTCTGATCTCGTACTCCTCTTGCATATCCATATTATCACTTGAGAAAGAAAGGAGGATCAAAGAGGCTTGTATTGAATGACTGCAGGCATCCAAAAAGAGAGAGAGGAGTAGAATATTAATAAAAAGAGGGTTATTTTATATTCTACTAGTGCTTCTGAAAATTGTGTTTCTATTAGACAGAGACAGGTTTTTGAATATCTTGCTGTCTTTCTGTTGTTTATAAAACGCAACAGAAATATTGCATTGTGAAATGACAGAAAATCTATGTCTATATATTGAGATATTTAACCCCTTTCTTAGGCCAGTAAAAAAAGATAGAATTCTTGCAACTGGAATAATATGAATGCCCTGATCTTTTAGCTGGACATCATACTGACCTCTAATAGTGTAGGCCATTTTGCATCCCAATTCTAAAGAAGTCCAGTGTAAATTCCAATTTGTAACATGCACTTTGCTATCGCTTATATTATTCTAGGTTTCCCAGAACACTTAGAAAGGTAAGGTAAGATGTTTTAGTTAACATATTCACATCAGGATTTGTTTCTCCCAGACTGTTGTAGGAAAGTTGCTTGAACTATCAAAGAAGTAACTAATACATTTTGGAGAAGGTATTGCGCAATGTCCAGTATTTATTCATTTAAATTGAAATTTCATTTGTGCAATTTTAATAGAAGAATAAAAATTGTTATTAAAAGTGATGGTTTAACTTGAACCCTAACTGTAATTCGGATACTTTCCACTTGATCAGAAATTATTGTGGAAAATGTCCCTGCGAATGGAGTTTCATCTTAGGACCTCATTTAGATAATTTTATGATAATTAATTCATTTGTGAAGATCAGCAGATTATACTGATCATTACTCATTTCTGCAGTCACCTTTCACTCTTGCAGAATTTTAACATTTGACATTTTCTTGTCATCTCCTTGCCCTGCCAGCTATAACAGCAATGTTATTAACGTCACATTCTCTGAAGTTCCTCAGACCACAATTATTGATCGAGTCCTTACTCTGACATGTCTTCGTACTGCTTCCCATTGACTCAGCATCGTAATATCATTAATATTCCGACAAATGTGCGATCATTACCAATGTCTATTGGGCCAGTCCGATGTTTAGATTCATAGATTATAAAGCCAGAGGGGACCACTGTGATCATCTAGTCTGACCCATATAACATAGGCCAGAGAACTTCCCTGAATTGATTCCTGTTAGAACTAGAACATATTTTTTTAGAAAAACATCCAATCTTGATTTAAATATTTCCAGTGATGGAGAATTTACCAGTACCCTTGGTAAGTTGTTCCAATGGTTCATTAACTTCACTGTTAAATTGGAGCCATTGGATCGTGTTATACCTTTGTCTGCCAGACTGGCCCTTTATTATCAAATTTCTCTTCCACTATGTAGGTACTTCCAGACAGTTCACGTCATCCCTTAGCCTTCTCTTTGTTAAGCTAAATAGATTGAGCTCCTTCAGTCTATCACTTTAAGACATGTTTCCCAATCCTTAGTCATTCTCGTGGCTCTTCAGTGATCCCTCTCCAATTTATCAACATCATTCTTGAATTGTGGACACCAGAACTGGTCACAGTGGCAATTGCCAAATACAGAGGTAACACTACAGTGGCTTTAACAGCCAATTTCAAATGTCTGGCTATCAGTCCCCCAGGTCTGCGCATGATAAAACTGCTGACCTTTCTGTCCAAGAAAAATATTTCACTCCAAGTGTGCAGAAATTGTGTCAGTCATGCCTGTCAATATGCAAAGAAACTAGGATCTTCCTGAGTTGTCCAAAGCAAGAGCAGGCACTCTCCCACACTTCTTCTCTGTTGAGACCCCCATCACAAAAATAAAAAGCCTCCTTACTTCTCAATGCACCCGAACCCAGCAACTTTATGTGTATACATACATCACCATAACATTTTGAGAAATCAGATGAACAGACTGAATTAGTTTATACCAGTGGACATTGTGCAGGTGAAATACCACTTAGTTGACATACAGGTCTAACTAATCACTACCAAAAAACTAAAAACTATTCATTTCTCTGATGATCCATTTCTTGCTCTATTTCAATGGCTTCTGTAGTTTACCTCTCCAAATTCACCTTGTTAAAGTGCTTTGATAGGTTAGACACCTACCTGCTATTGAAAATTGATGGAAATTGGGTGCCCAACTCCCTTAGGTCCCTTTGAATATCCCAGCCCTTGATCTGTTATTCTTTTCAGCTTAAGGATAATTCCTGTGTGTGGTTACTACCAGAACAGCTGGGCCTAAGAGACAACATCAGAGACCAAGGCAGTGTGAAGTCATTATTGGATCCTATTCCATCCTATTTTCTTAATAGTGCACTTTTTATCTTCTCCATGAGAATACCCTCTTTGTACTACAGCAGTTGAAGAGTACCAGATATTCCACCCCAAACACTTACACAAACTAAACATAAATGGCTATAAATCCTCACCTATGTTTGCTCTCTTCAATTACCTGCTGTTAGGAAATTCTAAGCAGAGTTAATGATCTTTTCACTGTTTACCAGAATGCCATCTGCCATGTACTTAATCTTGTATTCTGTTGCACAGGTGAACATACATGCACATATATAAATATATAAAATTGATATTTAGACAAAGCTATTCCTACTAGATGCAAATACAATTTGTTTTTCTTCCAGGTGGATATAAAAGATAATGAAATACTGCCATTCATAGATAAGAGATAGAACTGGTTGTTTGTAGAAAGTGAGCCATGAGCTCATCCTTCTAGATCTAGTGCTGAATGGTGAATGTGTCTTCACAACTTCACTTGAAAAGTGACATCTAAAAACTGTCCTCCAACATATTCCACTTTTCTTTTCTTAAGAAGCAACCAGTTTGAAAACAATAAATACCACCAAAAGGCCAAATAAAATCTAATTTAAACAAATTCATGTTCAGCTGAAAAATAACTGTACACTAATTGTCCAGGATCTTGTAAAGTCTTTTTTAAGTCTCTTTGGATAAAGGATTTTCTCCTATCAGATACCTGCTTTCTCTGCTTTGAGTAACTTTCCAGTGATATATATATATATATATTTTTTACCAAAAAGCAATTTGTCAAGTTCTGAGAACTGTTCAAGCTTTGGAAAGAATGCCTCTCCATCTAGGTCAAGTTTTCTTTATAGAAGCATAATCAGAGCTAAACAGTGTGCTCCATTTAAATTTGCCAAATGCTGACCAGATCCCTTACTCTCCAAAAACTAAATGCTTATGGATATATCCTATAGTATGCCCATCTCTTGCTAGGGACAACCCTCCATGCAAAGGGACTGAAGTATAACCAGCTGATGTGGAACCGATGTCCCCATTCTGATGCAGCACCATCACTCTGTCCTGATGACCCATCACCGCCACAAGGTGGATCATTCAATGTTTCACTAAAAGCCCCCTACACATTCCTAAATTTCTATTGAGGAATTTGCCTAAAAGTATTTTTTTCTCTGGCATTAATTCCTGTTACAGTTCTCTTCCCTGAATAGTTGAGTCTAGTAAATCTGGGTCCTGCCTTTATATACCCTCAGTCAACCATAAAAAGCTAAATTTCCCCTAACAAGGCTCCAACAGTTTCAGTCCTGTTAAAAAACCAAATGAAAGTGGATCTGTCCATAGTAAGAATTCCCTACCTACCACAACTCATGTGCTTAAAGTTAGGCCTTAAGTACCTTCCTGAGCCTGGGACTCTGTGTATTTCTATTTTCTTTCTGTTGATTGTCTCCTTCTCCCTTTATGTGTTTTGCAGTTGGTTTATCTGAAAACAATAAAAAATACAGAATCACAATAAAATTTCTCTATTTGCAAAGTAAGGCCCTGATCCTGCAAACGCTTACGCATGAGAGTAATCGCATTGAATTCAATGGGACATTTTGCATCAATAAGATGACTCAGCAGTTTAAGTGCTTGTAGATAATTGTAATTTTTCCTAATGCACATTGCCAGATCTCTAGCGTCTTTGATTTAGCTATTTCTGAGAGAAAAATCAGTGATTTCTTAACAGGAACTAAGTTAGTTCAGTAACAACTCATTAAAAACCATTCCCTGTGTCAGCAAATTCTTGAAGTCCTTTCTTTCTTTCCCAATTATCTTGGACTGAGTTACTATAATATTTTGTAAATTATTCCATATGAATTAGCACCTTCTTGAGAACATTCTTCTTCATTCTCTCTTGTGAAAAACTTAACTAAAAGCTCTGTGTGGGTGAGGGGAAGGGGTATGTGTTGTTACTAGCAAGAGAAGATTGTTTCAAAGGATTTATTCATGTGCTGCTAGAGTTTAGGAATTATAGCAATGTCAAAGAAGTGCATTCCTAAGCAAAACATAGTTTACGTTTGGAAGACAAGAAATAATTACTGTATTTGTTGAAAGCTGTTTATAGAACAAAAACATATATAAAACATCTTTCGTATGGTGCAAATCAGTTGCTTGGTAAATAACATTCTGCGTGGTATGACAGTAATGAACAATTTTATCTACAGCCACTACAATCACACTTTGCAACAGCTGTTAAACATTTTATCTACTCTGACTGAGGCTAGCCCTTCATTTGCCTGTAAAGTCACAGGTGTGTTCGGATGCCTTCCCTTCCATTAATTCCTACTCCCCAAAAGTTCCCAAAAATAAGTGCTGGTGCGATTTCACACTAAATTTAAACTTTGTGGGCCAGATCCTCAGCTGATGTAAATTGGCTTCAATCAGCTCCTCAGATTCAAAGCAGGTAAGGGTCTGTAAATTTAGAGCCAAGTCCTTTCCTCCTACCATGATGCCTACAAGGCATTTGGCAATGGGTAGGCCGTCTGACCACAGATTATTATATTTACAGTTGTCCCATTTTACCTTGTACTGCCCGATCCATTGGCCACCTGTTGTTTCTAGTCTTTGAGTTGGGTTGCAAACTGCGTAAGGGACCATCTTTTTGTACAGTGCCTAGCACAATGGGGACCCAATCCGTGATTGCGTCCTCTAGGCACTATGGTAATATAGGATATAGTAATGATGATGTAAATTGTGGTAGCTCCATTGGCTCCAGTGAAATTTCAGCTGCTTACACCAGCAAGGAATTTAGCCTCTCCCTTTTCTCCCCTTTTTTTACCAAATGCTTTTGACAAAAGGAATGCTTTACAAAGGGGACAGGCTGTGAAAACATATTTGGTACAATGTGTACTTTAAAAGATGAGTTGCAAGTAAGGTTTCAAAGCAACTTCTCTTACAATACATTGTATTGACTAACAATCATGTGCTAAAAATAAGCTAAATTATATTTCACCTCTCTTTGAATGGGGTTGCAAAGTCCTGAGTAATGACACTGCTTGAACCATTAATGTAAATCCTTAAAATATAAGTAGTTTCTTGATACTTTTCACTTTGAGGCATCTTTCTGGAAAAACAACAGATGCCTCTCCACATACAGAGAAGAAATCAATGGAGGTAATCAATAATTCCCTCCACAGGTAATAAATGCTGAGAAGCATTTCTGTCTATCTATATTGATCCCGGAGAATTGCTTTGAATTGGTTCTGATGTGTATAAAAATCATTTTCATATTGATCAAAGCTTTGCTTTCTTTCTGTGACATGTTATTTCATCTATGCTACACACAATAGTTTCCTCCTTGTTGTAATAGTTTCAGGCTTCTTCCCTGTGCAGCAACGATAAACAGAATAGCTAAAATTCATGCAAGACACCTGTAATTGAATGAAATATGAAATGACTGGGTTTCTTTCTTTGAAGAATTCTTTGCTTACAGTTTTAAGCAGAGCTGGTGGTGTTAAATTGGGAAACCTGTTGCTCTTGGTTTGTTTTCAGTGAGAAATATAATTATTTTATTACTTCCTTCTTTCATTAGAAACAATGATCCAAGTCTTGTATTCTTCATTTTCATGAATAGTCAATATAAGTATTGACTACTTATATGAATAAAGGCTGAGGGAGAGTTTTACATGATTTTTGTATGCATTTCTTGTTCTGTTCCACAAATAAGCCAAAGAATTAATACTGGGTCTACACAAATAATTGAATTAAAGACAGAAATAATGCTATTTATATTCTGGTTTATCAGCACTAATGTCTCAGTCTAATAGGAAACATTAAGTAGTTGGTTGGTTGATTGATTTGTGTGTGGCATTTAGCATTCATGCTACCAAAATTCTGTAGAGGCACTAGGCAGCTTGGTGCTGCTAAAACAGAAATATTCAGAGTATTCAATAATTAAATTAGATGTATAATTTCTACATTCATTTGCCTGAAGAAAAATCCAGTGCTTCAACATAAGTATTATCTTATGATTCCAATCAACCAGCCCCTCATTTGTCTTTGGTTTGACGTGGACGTTTTGCCATAATAGTCTAAGCCTATAGCACGATTTAGTAGGGAAGTAGAAAGCAAATTAGGTTAGATCTGTTGGAGTGTTTTCTATGGCGGGCTCAGTTTCTGTTTGATACATTAACTGCAAAACAGCCTTTGGGATTGTGACTTGTTCCTTTAATAACAAAAAATCTAAGGCTTCGGTCAACATGATTTATCAAATGTCAAAGCCAAATATCAGTAAAACAGTCTGCTTTTTAGGCTATTCCATTGCAAAAATGGCATTGTTTATGGATACTTGGATACGTCGCATCGTAAAGCGTGGCCTAATGTTGTCTTGGCAGAGCTTCGCTCCGAATTCATTTTACAAAGACAGCTGGTAATCATTGCTTTGATTTCTATTAGGATCTCCTGGAATATGAATTGTCAATTTTTTTGTCCTTTGACAAGTACAGGTCTTGTTCCCTCTACCCTCGGTAATTTGGCTTTATCAGCCCAGCAAATTAATCTTGTCTAGTTTTGTGTTCTGAAGAAATCTGTCATGCAGTAACAAATTAAATTAAACTGCTTCAACACTATTTTACATGTAGCCAACAATTCATATTATGAGATGGATTTCATACTGTATTTATATAAAGTGGTTTCATTATTGTTATTGTTATTTACTTAGCATCATTGGTGTTTATGGCTCTTTATAGTCAAGGAAATAAAAATACAGATCCCTGCTTCCGTAGAACTTAAAATCAAATTTAGTTAAACATATAATGGCCGTGACTTTGGACTCATATTGGCTTTATCCCAGTGCATAAACTTCACTGGAGTTACTCTTCATTTGTATCAGTGTACGAAAGATCAGAAGTTGGTCTCTTATTATCATATGTGTATAAAATGTCTCTAGCTCCAAAATCTTACATATATTCCTTAAGTTATAAGGCCAGATCCTCAGGTGGTATAAATCAGCATAACTCGATCAATGGCCATACACCAAATGAGGTCTGGCCCATAAAACAAAAAGTTATAACATCTTTTGAGGTGCTAACTGATTGATATTGCACCTCTATTCTCAAGAGAGAACACCCAGGGGTATGTTTTGTATGTGCAGTCTTTCTAAAAGGGCAATGTTGATAAGAGGGCAAGGGGAGAATTGCAATGATCTTCAAGATTTTATCATTTTTCAGGTATAGATCTGGCCAAAACTTCAGGATTATGCTTGTAATTAATCAGTGTCTAAAATAAAGATCTTGGCTAATCTGTAAATGGCAGCATGACAAGCTACCATGCAGGAGCTTACAACTGGAGTCCAAGAACAGCTCTTCGCTTGTTGTACACTGGAATTTGGGAACAGTGTGGAGATAGCTAATTCAGCTGCTGAGGCCATATGCTCTGTTCCCTTTCTCTGCATTTGGACGGAAAGGATCAGAAGGCCCTAATCACTCAGAAAAAGTCAAGGAAGAACAGAGAAGAAATGTGACCATACAGTCATAGACTCCCACACATTATATATCTGCTGCAAGCCCTTATATGGTCTGTACAAGGGAAATTAAGCTCTATGCTGCTGGCCAGTAGAGAGGGAAGGAACAGACATAACAGATACCAAACACATATGCAACAGGGAATGTTATGAATATATCCCACCATTATGATCTCTAGTGGCTTCTGGCATTTTTTTCCACTGTAAAGCAAGGAGCAAGTATAACTAACATGGTCATAAGAACAGGCCCATGTCCTGTGGCCTTCTGTCTGCACAGTGATTCACATTGGTGCTAACACCAGTCAGCTGAACAAGAACAATTACCCCTATTCTAGTCACAGGCAGGAACAGTGTAGCTGCATTAGCAGTATCCCTGGAGTGAATGCTAGAGTAGACGGAGTTCAGACCCCAGAGGTCTCAAAGTATTTTGCAGTGCCCCTTTTGGAGCCATATTACTCCTAGCACATCCCCAGTGCCAGTACTCTACTGCCATTGACTGTCTAGCTGCCCGTCCTGTACCCTCCATCTGTTCATGAGTATTACTGCTGATGAAGGCAAAAATAAGTGTGCACAGTCCTGCTTTGAGCAATGACAGCAAAAATGGCAGCCTGAGTTTCCATGCTTATTGTCTCTGTGACTCCTGATCTAATGTGCTCAGTTGCTTTCCCACCCTCTTTGCTAGCCCTGCTTCCTGACATTGGGATCTCAAAATCAAGCAGGTCCTTTCCTTCTAATGCATCATCACCTGTAATAAGGATCCAGAGGAACAAATTATGACACTCCTGTGACCAATTATTGGCAACAGGGTTGCACAGGTGTAACAGCCTGGAACTTATTAACAATTCTGTTGATGATGTATAAGCAGGAATAGAATCCAGCTCATTCTCTTAACTGTGTTGGCTCAGCAAGGCTAACAGGAGTAAAACAGTACAGTCTTATTTTTGTCATTAATGTCAGCAGAAATGGTTCTGAGTATGCAGAGGTTATCAGATCTGCTGAGTGGGAAGATGCCATGTTTACACAGGCACTTCCAGAGTACTTTGTGAGGCAAATTACGTTGTAGCTTACACTGCTCTGAGAGAGTAACATGCCACCTCAGGTGAGTTGGCGTGTGTATATTAAAAAACATTAGTTCCTGTATTCCAACAATGGCCAACAGCAACTTAGCTGCATCAGTGCTAAACTGACAGTGTAGATAGGGCCCCGTGAAGACCTGCTGAGTCATTCCTCTTGCCTCACAGAATGAGAAGGAGGCAGGGGTTCAGGGCTGGTCATGGGACAGCCAGAGGCAATGGTCTACCTTTGCTAACTGTGTGCCCAGTGCTGTGCAGGAACCACTATCAGTGTGGCTCCAGCAAAGGCCTTGCAAATGGTTCGAACTCTTTAGGGTCTTCCGTGGCATTACGTGTTGTTCTCAATCTTGATGCTTTAACACAGTGGGCCAGATACTCAGCTGATGTGAATCAGTATAGTTCTATGGACTTCAGTCCAGCTATGGGGATTTACACTAGCTGAGGATTTGGCCCATAGACTCTATAGAACTACATGGTATGCCATATTTTTTTCTTCCCAGGAGTGCTGCATCAAGGTGTCTTTGTTGCCGTACAGATAAATGTGCTTCGTAAAAACGCCAATTGTAAATAGATTTTTACATGATAATCATGTAATAGTTTTTGTGTGGTTTGCTGGTTGGAAAACATTTTGATCAGCAATAAAATGTAATTTGTTTTCTCTTTGAAACAAGAAAAATTTCGTTTGGGCAGGAAGGAGGGAGTACATTTACTTTATAATCAGCAAATCATCATGAACAGGTAGATCAGTGTTGACATAAAGGGTAACGGAAATGAGACATTCCCATTATGTGCCCTCTGCCCCTCATTTGCTGTTTCACTCACTCACACATTCACTCATACACCCTTCTGCTCCAGAGCAAATAAGTTGCTTTGTTCATAGTCCACAATAGCAATGCGCCATAAATTGGCTAGCATTGAAGGTGGGTGAAAGGAACCATTCTCCACTAACACTTACATACCCCCAAACATTTTTCCCAGAGAGTACTAGCTATCAGACACATACTTCTTTGATCACTACTGCGCCATCTAGCTAATTGTTACTGTATTTCACTAACATTTTCAGATGTTCACATACCCCAACCAAATAACATAAATATCTGTATCTTTCAGGCATATGATTTAGCTGGCAAAGGTTATAAAGATGCACTGTTAGGGCCTGTCCTATTCCCCTTGTACAGTAGTCAGCGAGAATTTTAACTAGACAAATAAGTTTATTGTTTCAAATATCAGTTTGGATGGATTTTACTTTCCGAACGTTAACTGGGACTGTCCAAATCCTCTCTCTTTTGAATATATGCATTTGTTACTTTTTTAAAAAGATGAAATGTGACAGTAACTCCCTACCCAGCTGTTTCAACGTTAAGACTCCGAGCTAAAAGTCATTTGTCTGCCTCTTAGGGAAAACCTCCCAGCAATTGCCTATAGAGTCTGGTTGCAAGTGAAATCCATATGTAATGCTTCTGTCAGCAAAGACTTGCAAAGACTTGCTAAAAGAGAGTTTATAATAAATATTCGCATCTGGTGCTTTGGACACCCTAATCCATCCTACAGATCTTTGCTGTGTCAGGCTTTGTTTTAGATGAAGAAGCCCGGTAGTTATAAAGGTTTGCAAATAAGGCATATTTATCATGGTTAGCTCTACTTCCATACTTCCACCTCTTGTACAAATAGCCATGACCACTCCAGGCATAACCTGTGATTAAATGTTCTCAATGCATTTTTGAGATTATTTTGCCGGAATGTTTCACTTGATAAATGAAGAAAATGGCATTTGTTTACCTCATACGCTGTCAGATGAAGCCATCCTATTGTGGTGAGCATAACAAGAGACATCATTGTCGTGAATTATTCTGAAAGGACGGACAATATATTTCCAGGATAAAATTTACATCAGATTCTGATACACAAATCCTTGTGGCTTCATCATCATTAAAATTACATTTTCTTTTGAGCCAGATTCTTCCCACACACTTGTGTTTGCTCCTAAGTCCTGATCAGCTATTCATGGAGTAAGTGTGGCAACACTTGGACCTGTTTTCCCTACTCTTCCTCAAAAACTTTTGCTTCAATACCGCATTGACTTTGTCAATGTCACCATTAAGTCAGCTTCTATGGGTGATATGTCTTTGCTTTCAGGGAAAAAAAAAAGTACCAATACATAAAAAAGGGCCATAATCATTCAGAGGGTATATTGAACCTGCCTCTAATAGCTAAAGGTGTTTGACCCAAATCATGACTTGAAATACAATGATGGCTTTGTTGAGCAGACCATATCTGCCTTGAAATGAATGTATTGATTTTGTTGTTGTTGGGTACTGTTATTGTTTTGTGTGTACGGACATATGTGAAGATCCTGATTATTGCAGTTAATTTCGAAGCAGAGAGAGTTTCTCTCATCTGATGGCCGAGAAAACAAGGGGTGATTCAAATGTATCACTTACCAGCTGTTGGCCATGCTTTTTATTTCAACTGCAAAATAATAAACTTATAAAAACATACTGGGCTTGTTTGGACTGATAAAATATAGAGACTGCTTGTTTTAAAAATAAGTGCAAGGAAGCTTTGGATTCTTTAAGCCCCCCTTCTCCCCCCTGCCCCCCATTTAACTGCTGTATCCACTTCTATATTGACTGTTTAATTAGGCTGGGAGTTTTCACTGGAACCTAAGGGACTTATGTGCTCAACTCCTACTAAAGTCCAATGGAATTTAGATGCCTAAACTCACCTAGGCACCTTTATTTATTATGCTGGGAATATCAACATTAATGTCTGCTGGATTCTGGTTCATTTGGGCGATATGACACCTTAATCCAGGAGTGCTGACTGGTTTGAGTGAAACTACCTGTGGACTAAAGTGCTTCTCAGCCAGAGTATCAGAATCTGGCCCTAAATCATTGAACCAAAATTAAAATAGAATAGCTGCCTTCCCAATGAGCAGCGAGTCCAGGTCCTCAGCTTCACTGAATCACTCTGAAATCTCCTCTGTTATTATTGAAGGATGTCCCTTTCCTCTCAAGGAGTGAGATGAGCCGGACAGGGTGGCCTGCTAGATGTGGGTGCATTTCAAGCAAGAGTCCACAGCATCAGACTTCACAGCTGGAGCCTTTGCTCCCCCAGGTCGCCTTCTAGAACTCTGATGACTTTGCTCTGAATTCCAGGTCACGTCGTGGCCCTGGCGAGCAACGACGGCACGGTGAAGACTCTGGAGCTCAAGTCGGGGCAGCTTTCCAGCTTGGTGGGCCACGAGGAGGAGGTGCAGAGCGTTGTCTTTGATCACAAGGCGGAGCACCTGCTTTCGGGGGGCTCGGATGGAACTGTTCGACTCTGGAGCTGAGTGAGCCCCCCTGGATGTCATCTCAGGTTGGGGGGGATGCTTGGACACCATGCCAGCAGCGATCCACCAGCTAAATGCCTTCGCCCTCATTGTTGGCTGAGCTGTAATTGCGTGAAATGCATCTAACTCTGCCTCTGATCCAAATAAAATCCCGAATGTCTCTCTGTGCTGAAGTGTGTCTTTCTGAACACCGGGAGCAACCTCTGGGTGCTGCTGGAGAAGTAGCTTTACAATGACGCCTAATGCCAGCCCAGACGAATTGCAAGGAGGCCGGTTTTGACTGTAACACAGCGCGAGCCACAAGAACTCGGCTACACCCCCCCCCCGCCCCGCACCCCTCCCCGCCTACCTCCCCCAACCCCCCTTCTAGCCTGCCAGCCGCTCCGAAGTTTGAATAATGCAGCAACGTGGGGCTTTCCCCCCCTTTCCTGCAGCGACCGGGTTGATCGCCGGCAGGGCGAGGGGAGCTGGCGAGAGGCGCCTGGTCGCTCCTCTCTGCCTCCCCCTCCAGTAGCTGCAGGGAGCTGAAATCTGAGCCCTGCGGGCTGACCGGCGGAGCGCCCCCCGGCTCCGGATTGAGCAGATCGGGACCGGGGAGGGGTGGGGAGCGGGGGCTGCCCCCTGTGTGTAGTCTCGGCTCTGGCCCCCGCGGAAATGGGCCGTCCCAGGAAGGGCTCTTAGTTTCCGCGCCCGGCTCGCCATGCGGAGCGCTGGCCGCGGTGCTGAAGGGACCCCGGCGGCGGGCACCGTGCGCCCGGCCACGCGGCTGCGGGGCTGAAGCCCGCCCCGGGGAAAGTTGCTCCCGTTGCCCGCGGGGGGCAGCGCCCGGAGAGCCGGTGGAGGCGGCGTCGGGGGATGGTGCCGGCTGCCTCCCAGCCGGGGCTGGCTCTGCGCTCCCCCAGCCGGCGCCGGCTGCCGCGCCCGGGCTCCTCCGCCTAAGCCAGCCCCGCTGCGGAACAGCGCCGCCGGGGAGCCGCGGGGCCACGGGGCAAGTCGGGCGCGATGCCGGAGACTGGCCGGCTGCGAGGCAGCCTCGCCTCTGGAGCTGCCGCTTGCTTTGACCGCTGAACGCCGGGCGAAAGCTCCGCGCCCCTGCCGCGGGGGCTGCCGGCGGTGGAGGGAAAGGGATTGCCCGGGGCTCGGCGCTGAAAATGTGATCCAGAGGAGCTGCTTTGGCTAGGAGACTGCTGACCTTCTCGTCCAGGTTGGCCTGTGACCCCCCCACCCCCCGCACCTGGCAGCTTGACACCCCGAGCCTGCTAGGTGAGTAGCCACGAGTCTCTGGGGGAGATCTGCCTTTGCTCACCGGCTTAGCCGGTCACGAGAAAGGATGGAAAAGTTGAACTGCTAAAGTGAGTCGTAGCTGAGCCGGGTTTGTTTACTTGGTGAAAGCCCTTCCCTAGAAGGGAGCTGCAGTGGGGTCCGTTTCCCTCCCATGCCTTAGCCTGGGTCTTCGAAATTCCTAACGAGGAGCACAGGCTGCAGCATTGATTTATATGTAATCCTTTCATTTTTAGTGCCTGACCAGCAAACGGGGATAGGGTTATTGGGTTGGTTGGATCCTTTCACATTACCTCAAATATCAATTGCTTTCCTGATGGCTGTTTCCCACCCCACCCCCCCTTAAATCTCCACTTACCTGAGCTTAGAAAATTGATGCCTACCTGTGGCTTCTAGGTGGGCAAAACTCTTTACTCTCCAGTTCTATGATGCAGACTTATCTGTGTGCATCACACTTCCCCCCCCCCCCCCCCCCCCCACCTTCCCCGCAAACAGCATGTTATAACAGTTCTTGCTGAAGGTACTACAGTACCTTACCCTTGTGATAAAATCATATCTAGAACTTGAATTAAGAGGATATCTTTTGATTTTGACAAAGCTTGTGTAATATCCGGTGTTTCCCCCTATAGTAGCTTTAGAAAAACTGCCTTTTTTAGCAGGATCCCTTAGCTTCTCTCGTGAGGTTCTAGCTTTCTCCAGATTCATTCTTTTTGACGGATTTTTTTAATATAACCATTTAACATCAATACTCACCAAAAATCGGAGTATACAGGAAATGTTTCTTTTGAGGGAAGAGGAAATAGATATCCATATAAATATGTGTGCATTTCTACAGATGTGTGTGTGTGTGTAAATACACATACCTATATTCATGTATTTGTGTGTATGCTATTAGCAGATACTGCAAGCCTCACTATTAATAAACATAAAGCTAATCTTTTTTCAGTTCATAAAAAGTTTCCTACAAATACTTTTGACTATAGGACAGCCATTCCCTGCCCAGTTATCTGAAAACAGGTGAGAGACTGTTTTCCTGCTGCCGTTACACTGGCATCTGAATGGCATTTAGAAAAGAATTGAGACTGCGTGCATTGGTGACAGTGATGTGACACACAACACAGACAATAATGTAACAGGAAAGTATGTGCTGAGTCTTTCTTTTGTGCCTAATTCTTCCTGGGCCAGGGCCAGGCTCTCCTCCCTTTTCAGATCAGTCAATCATTATCTTGGCCATTTAAGTCTTACTCTCCATTGCCAAATGGTATGAGTGTTGTACGTAGCTGTGATGGCATATTAAGTTTTAGAATGGAGACTGTCACTAACCTAATGAGACAAATATATTACAATAATTCTGTGCGCTTGCCAGACATTTTAAAATACTGTTATATAAACTCCTAGCTGGAAATTAATACAAATCTGAATACTGCTTCCCAGAAAAAAGTCAGCATCTAGAAATAGTAAATAAGGACATTGGACTGTAGCAAAAAACCAACAAAAAAAACTCCAGACTTGACAGATGTTCTCAGTCGAACCTCTTTACCTTCCTCTGAAAAAATGCCACATTTAAAACACTGTTGCATTCCATCTCTCTAAGTCTAAATAAAATACAGGAGTGTCTTTCATAATTGAAGCTCAAATCTGACCAGAATTCATACTATTATTGTTTTACCTTTTTTCTTTTTTTCTGCTAAGCCTTCTCCTGATTGTTTATTCTCTTGATTTTAAGAAACTGAGCTGTGTATTGTAGCAGGGAAGAGGTAGTGGTTACAGCAAAAGGAAAGGAACAGTTCTGATCCTGCGTTCAGTCCCAGTGAATTACCCACTCACTGTGCGATTGCAGGCAATCATTCCACTTCTTTGTGTGTCAGATGACCCAATTGTACAACTAGGTAAAAGCAAACATTAGTCACCAGTGTAAGTCAGCATTTGAGTGGAGATGTCATATGGGCCCGTGTGTGCATGCACATGTACGTGTGTATATCTCTCTCTATATATATATGCAACTGATAGCTTTAATGTACGTATTTAGTATGCTTTGTTCTCTTTCGGAATAATTGAGGATAAGAGACTTGTTTCAAATGAAACAATGTTTAACATCTGTATGTTTTGAAAGCACTGTATCTCCAGATACAGGTTGAAAGCATGGTCTTCATACATCTGCTTTTGTTAATATTTCAAGTTATTCTCATTTTAAATATTTGTTTTCAGACCACCCCTCTGGTGTCCCTATGGAAGCAGCTGTTTCTATCTGAGACTGGGACCGTATGCAGAAGTTGAGGAGGGGGATGGCTTGTCCTATTCATGAAGCCTGCATACTTCTGTTGCTAACACTTGGGTTGGTCACCCCAGCTGCCATCAATCATGAAGACTACCCTGCTGATGAAGGCGACCAGACCTCAAGTAATGACAATCTGATCTTTGATGACTATCGAGGGAAAGGCTGTGTGGATGACAGTGGCTTTGTATACAAACTGGGAGAACGTTTTTTCCCGGGGCATTCCAACTGTCCTTGTGTCTGTACTGAGGATGGACCTATTTGTGATCAACCAGAATGCCCTAAAATCCACCCAAAGTGTACTAAAGTGGAACACAATGGATGCTGCCCAGAGTGCAAAGAAGTGAAAAACTTTTGTGAATATCATGGGAAAAATTACAAAATCTTGGAGGAATTTAAGGTATGAGCCATCTTAGTATTTATTCAATACTAGCATGTTATATGAACTTTAGTGGTCGGACTTTCAAAGGCACTCGGTATTGGCCTATCTCTGCTCCCACTGAAGTTAATGGTAAAACTCCCATTGATTCCAATGGGAGCAGAGTTAAGCCAATGCTGAGCTCTTTTCAAAAATCCCACCCCAAATTTGTACAACAAAAAATGCCGGTTTAGTGCTCAGAGAATTAATATTTACAAGAAGATCAAAGTATGTAACTGTCGTTAGCATTTGGACTTGCTATGTCTGGTTAAATAGTGATAATCAAGTTCACTAGTAGTTAAATTTCCATGCAGGTGACTTTAAAATAATGGGAAGTATATGGCTCAATAATTGATCATAACTGTCAAGTTCCTATTGGGAGAATTGGGTTGAAAGTATTCAGTGGTACTTTTGAAAGAACCCTTAAATGTAAGACCAAAACATACTTTCAAAAAATCTTTACCATTAACGCAACATATATTTGTGATTTTAGTAAGTTAGATTACAGGTTTTCCATTAAGCTAAGGAAAATGCCATGCTTTTGTTGCAAGTAGCATCTATACCCAACACATGAATTTATAGTCCTAGAACATGTGGCCTCCAGATTCATAGCTCAATAATGAAGACTTGCTTTGAAGTGCAACCTTTGACTCTTCATGGGTATAAGCCCTATCCCTCTATATACTTGCCAGTTTCTTTTCTTCTCTGGCAGTGAAAATACTTTCACCTCAGTCTTCGTATTTTCCAGCATTTCAATAGCACAAGATAGAACTTCTTTATTTCCAGATAGTATCTTCTCTTGCTGTTGTTACCAGTAGTAAACAGTATATTGTTTAGTTTTTCTTTCATGGGGGATTTCCCATCTACCCATAAATAGCATTAGTCAGAATAGGGCTTGTCTTCACAATCGGGTAAGTCAACCTAAGTTACGCTACTCCAGCTATGTTCTCCGGTCAACTTCTTTTACTCTTCTTGGAGAGCTGGGCAACCAGGGAGTGCTCTGCCGTCAGTTTAATGGGTCTTCACTAGACCTGTTAAATTGATCCCTGCTGCATTGATTGTGAAGTACTGAAGTCCAGCCCCTAGAAGCAGCCTAATAGCTTCATAAGGTGCCATAGTGCATTAGACACTGTGACAAAGTTCCTCCTCTACCTTGGTGGGTCTTGCACTTATTGGCGGATTTGCTCACCTCGGAGATTCATGGCAGCCCTCAGTTTGGCCATTTTCGTGAACCCACAGTCCAGGTCGACTCCTCCTGTGTCTGATCAGGAGTTGGGAGGTTTGGGGGAACCCGGGTCCACCCTCTACCCCGAGTTCCAGCCCAGGGCCCGTGAAATGCAGCTGTCTAGAGTGCCTCTGGGAACAGCTGTGCAACAGCTACAACTCCCTGGGCTACTTCCCCATGGCCTCCTCCCAACACCTTCTGTATCCCCACCATAGGACTTCCTCCTGGTGTCTGATAATGCTTGTACTCCTCAGTCCTCCAGCAGTATGCATTCTCACTCTCAGCTCCTAGGGCCTCTTGCTCCCAGCTCCTCACACGCGCACCACAAACTGAAGTGAGCTCCTTTTTAAACCCAGGTGCCCTGATTAGCCTGCCTTAATTGATTCTGGCAGCTTCTTGATTGGCGGCAGGTGTTCTAATCAGCCTGTCTGCCTTAATTATTTCCAGAAAGTTCCTGATTGTTCCGGAACCTTCCCTGTTACCTTACCCAGGGAAAAGGGACCTACTTAACCTGGGGCTAATATATCTGCCTTCTATCATTCTCCTGTAGCCATCTGGCCTGACCCTGTCACAACACATATCCTTGAAAGACTCATGAACAGTGTGTCCTTTGCTTTGCAGAAGAATACGACATGAGGCTGCTGATGGTGTGACCTGTAAAAACATATTGGAATGTTGGTAGCCTAAGAAAAATTAGTCCAACTTACTATCACAGGCATCATTCTCTGACCCCTGAAGATGGAACATTACCATCTTTGGGTGACGCCTTCAAAAATAAATGGCCTAGTGTAATTCCTGGGTCAGGGTCAAGTACACATGCTAAAATAATGTAAAACCTTTTCAGGAGAGATCCTAGAGCATAAGGGATGCCAAGTGGATCTTTATGTCACAAACCCTGTGCAAGAAAAAATAAGTTGCCACAGAACTAATGGTCACATTTTACCTTTATACTCAGAGAAACAATGAATGAGTACTTTACCACTGATAACACTAGGTGTATGTTTTCAGTGTTATGCACTGAGATTGAGCCGCAAAACTTCAGTTAAAATTAATAAGATATATTTGATTCTCTGTTTATTGTGCTGAAACGTAACCCCCACCTGAACTTCATGCTAAATTTTTAGCTGGAGACTGATCAGTAGACAAAGGAGTTCCAAGATCATCATAACCACCCAACAACTAAGGAAAAGCCTATCTGATTGTGGAATGCCCCGCATCAAACAATCCTCAATGCAGGACTTCAGTGGAGACACTCCTGATTCAATTTAGATCACAATCAAGCCTCCTCTTGCTCATAGCTGGCTTCCTGTGTAGAGCGGAGTGATTTTTTTCCTGCAAATAGCAAATTCACAAAAAGGTGCACTTTTAGGGGCACTGAAACTTCACAAAGTCAGCCACCGAACTGAAAAGTCAATTATTCACTCATCTCTGCTCCTGAGAAAGTGAGAGGGGATATACTGTGGAGATAGAGTGGCCCTTACAAGAAGCTTGCTTATGGTGAAACTCCAACTATACTGAAATAGCAAAGTCCTGTTATTCCTCAAGGTATTTCTATGGAGTTAAACTCTGTTTACAGTGCAGTACAATTCCATAGATATGGGAAATCCAATTTTTTCTCAATCTGTTGCTCTAGGTGAGTACAGAGGCATTTGACTAGTTTTGGGGGTAAAAGAAAGGTACCTGGTGCGAATTGCTTTGTTACTAAGACTCACATTTTCCAAAATCTGACTTCCATGTTGTGGACACAATTAGTGCCTATAATTTTTGTGCACCCATAATAAACTATGCACAAATAGGAGCATGTGGACAGCCAGCCACCTCATTTGTAACAGCTACTCACTGGCTGTCCAAATGTTGATATTTGCATGCCTAAAAGAAAGGCTAAGCTGAAATTCAGATGCAAATCTAGCTTCAAAAGTAGTTTGTGTACTTTATAAAGCTCCTTATGTGTTTGTTACACACTGCTGGGGAGAAAAAAAGCTGTGGGCCACTGTGTTAACTCTCAGCCTCAGCAAGAGAGAGTTTTGCTGATGATTAGACTTGGTGTCAGCTCCCTGCCACATCAGTCTGTCTTTCTCACCAGCAAACTCCTCAAGGCTCTCCCAGCCCAAACCTCACCTAGCAGGAAACAACCAATGAACTCCAGCCCTGGAGTTCCTCCGAGATGTTTCTCTGCAATGCACAGCCTCTGCCACTGTGCATTCACAGAAGATATTAAGTTCACTGCTCTTTTAAAGAGTCAGTGCATCATAGTTTATTAATTTAACTGGGGTAAATACACCCTTCCCTTCCCAAGTAAAAGTGAAACAAGTCTATTGACAAAGGAGCAAGGATTAAAGGATACCAAGTAAGAGAGATAAAGGTAGAGATGGTTACAAGCAATTAAAAGCAAAAACACTCATCTAAAAGTCTCAAACTCAGTCTAGCAAGATACAGTCTTCATTCAAGATGGTGCCTCTCATCCACAGTCTCCTTTCCAGACTTTTCCTGGCTGACCTGTCCAGGATCCATCGCAAAGATCAAAACACTTGGTTTCTTTGTCGCTTAAAGTGAAGAATAAAGATAGAGTCTCTCTGTGTTCCTTATATTTCCCAAAGGGATGTCTTTGTTTCACAAGTCAGGAAGGCATTCTGGAAAACTCAGTCTCCTGTGTCCAGTGCAGTAACCATGTTAATTCTCTGTCTCTCAAGTTCAGGAACAGGAGAACCCCTGCTGGTTTAACTCTATAGCTGTGTTTATTACTAACATGTAAATTCAGGTAAGCCCATATTGCTTTGTCTAGGACAGACCTGTTTGTCATCTTTATCTAGGCTAGGCTATCTTGTCTTAAACATCATATAGAGAAAATTCATCACTTCACATATAAAGTTAACACATGCATTTTACAGTGATATTAATAATCAGCATGTTATTATCTTTCATATGGTACCTCACAAGGCATATTTTGCACTGACACCATTGCAGTAGTGTGTAGAGTGTGAATACAGGGTGCCTAGGGTCGCAATGTTATAGAAAGGCCAAATAACCTTTAAGAAAACCATGAAGACCTCGTGGCCCTGATGTGAACCTTACAAGATCTTCATGGAACTTCAGCCCAGGGTTGGGGATCCCATCTGGAGGGAGTGGGTAGGGAGGCTCTGAAGATGGTGGCAGTACCCAGGATCGCCTTGCTTGGCATTTAGGCACAGAGTTGTAAAAGTATTTAGGTGTTGCGCCACTCAGCATCGTAATACCTGACAGGTTGAGGAGCCTGAATCTGCTTTTCAAAAGTGATTTAGGCACATAGATGTCTATTTCGACTGTCAATGGGATTTCAGTTCCTAAATCAGTGAGGCATTACAACACTGAATACAGCAATGCCAAAATACCTTGAAAATCTGGGCCTTAATAGCCACAAAACTGACCAGTTTCCAGGGGTTTGAGATGGCTTTTGGGGAGCAATGTGCAGGGGAAAAGGGAGGCAGGACTAGGTCAGGGCTTTTGGGAGGAGCCAGTCTTAACTCAGCTTACCTCACTACTGCAGGAACAAACCCTCCTCTCCCAGTCTGAGTTCCCAACATGGCCTTCCTTGGACTTCTGCATTAGTCCCAAAAGGCAGAATTCCCACCACCTCCAGTGGGGTTCAGAGAAGAGGGCAGAGCTCTATCCCTTCTACCTTTCTCCTTCCCTCATTTTTCATTCTCTTCCCATCTCGTTAGCCACTTCCTGACAGCTGCTGCCTCTAGAGCCTTCTTCCACTCTTTCCCCTGCTCCCAAGGTCAAACGTCAGAATGACCAGCGGAGGCTGGTCTTTCCTTTCTCTCCCTCCATCCACGCAGTCAGAAGGTGGCAGTAGCAAAGGGTGGAGACGTTCTTCATGTGATGAGATAATATAGGGTTCACCCTATTGTGAGGTCATGTGGTGGCCTTCTGTTCCCCCTCACCCATGTGGTCAGATAACCTTCTTTCTTCCCCACACATCAGCCGTGGCTTCAGTTTCAATTACAAATATCCAAGACCTGTGCCATTCGGTGCCAACCTAGAAAACTCTTCTAACAGATCAGGAGTTCTCCCATTTCTCACTGGATGGAGTGCAGGGGGGAACCCAACGACAACAAGGAAACAGCCTCAGGTTGTCATAAATGCACTTAGTGTTTTAAATTAGCATTTCCACGTACGCACTTTTGTAGATTTAATGAGACAATGTGTCAGATGACTCTTAGTGTTAATTAGGCAAATAGGAAGGAGTCATGAGAAAATCAGACTGCAGCTTTTCTGTGTGCTTGGTGATTTTTTATTCTAATACATAATTTACGGAATAAAAGGAGTCATAACTCCCCCCCTATTTAAAATACTTTTTTATAGCATGACTATGATACATTTATAACCATAGGTAGGAGCATCCTTGAAATTATTAAGTTTTTACTTTGACGAATCCATTGTGTGTCCATAACAGCTTCTGTGCGTCCCATGATTCTTTCACCACTCAGGATAGGAAGACAGACTGATCATCAGAGCGCTCCTCTCTATGTGTATATATCAACGCGTAAAAATACTGTTTAGGAGCATTCATTGCTGGGGGATAAATGATCCATCCACTCTATACTGTCAGCCAATATGGTGCAATAATCAGTTAGTACTAAGGCAAGGCAACCATGAGGAAGAGAAGTGAGTAGGTCTTGCTTCCTTCCTTCCACTTCCATATCAATGGAGGATCTGCTCCAGGGACACTGGGGCCCAGAGACCTCCTGTCCTGCTATGTGATCCCCCTCCTTCCCACACAGATATTACTCACACAGCTCCAATGGCAGGGCCTTCCCACCTTGTATTCATGTCTCCTACGGCACCAGCTCACCACCAATGCTCTGAACCTAGGAGCTGCTCAAGCCTGCCTACCCAACACAGTGGCTCGCTTCTCCAGACTCATATGGACCAGAACTCCAGGAGTTTGGGGCAGCTCTCCCCACTCCTCAGTACAGACACTCCTTGTGTGCTGCAGGGTGAGCTACCCCAGGCTCACGTTCCAACTCAGCCAATCTCCACCAACCACAGGAACTCAGGCTCTATCAGCTACTGACTGACTCTTACATCTACCTGCTTTGTTTAACATGTTCTTACTGATACCCTTTCCCTGCCTTGCCATACCACCTCCGCTCATCCTCCTGATCCTTATCTATCCTCCTTCTTCTGATACCTGTCCCCAGCCCAGCATTTCTTATCTCCTTGTTCCTCTCCTGTGTTCTCTGCCACTCCCATGTAACTTCACCCACTCTCATATCCCTCACCACTTCCTTTCGTCTCATTGTCTCAAACCCATCCCCCAACAGAATCCCTAAGTAGCCAGTAAACATTCATAATTTGTACTGGGCCTAGAATCATAGGATTGTAGCACTGGAAGGGACCTCGAGAGGTCATCTAGTCCAGTCCCTTGCACTCAAAGCAGGACTAAGTATTATCTAGACTAAGCATGACCAAGGGGTGAAAAAAAGAGAGTGAAAATAATCCATTACCACTGTGGGATCTTCCATACCATCAGGATATGGATGTGAAATCCTGGGATCACTGAAATTAATGGCCAAATTCCCACTAATGTTAATGGAACCAGGATTTCACACATGCTGTTTTACTGTTAGCCTCATCCTCCCATCTCAACTTCCCCCATCTCTTCTTAAATTCACTTGTGTCATGTCTGAAATTTGGCCCTGATCCTCTAGTTGACTATGCATGGATATACCGCTGTGCTCTGTTGGCTTGGGTTTAACACAGCAGGCCAGAGTTCATGTCTGCTGGTGCAGTCCCTTGTCCAGTGGAGTCACAATCCTGATTGGGACCTTTTGGGTGGTAATCCAAATACTAAGTAGTAATAACTGTATTAAGTATGGCTTTGTAAAACATTAATTATTAATTTATTTGGGGAACATTTATTTGGAAATAGTAACGTCTGTTCCATTGTTAATTCTTTTTAAAAATGTTTTGTTAATGCAAATGTACTCATAATATTTTGAAAGCTAGGTAATACCTTTTATCAAAGTGTGTCAGTGCACAGCATACGTTATTCAGGTATTCTCATGACACCCCTGGGGACTTGACAAGTATTAATGTCTTTTTGTTCTGTGTTTGTACAGTGCCTAACACCATAGGGTCCTGGTCTATAATTATGTTCTATGCACTGTGATGATGATGGTAATACTAATAATAATTAATAATGTTCATTCTATCTTGGGGTAAGATGAGGCACAGAGAGTTAAGTGATTTTTTTCCTACAGTGACTGCCAGAAACAGAATTCAGATGTAGTGACACCAAGATCCCTTCTCTAACCATTAGCAAATACAATAAGTACAGCCTTATTAAATGTTAATTAAATGCACATTTTGGAACCTTAGCAGACTGTTACCAATTGTATGATATTGTTATACCAAGATGAATTCCAAAACTGATATACAAACTGCCTGTCACTCGAACTATAGTTTGTTTAATCAATGTCTGCATTATATTTAAAATTCTTAGGTCAGACTTCTCAGATCTATTAACTGCCGTGGGGATTTCTATTGCACATTCCAAGCTCCTTCACTGCACAAAATTCCCATTGATTTCAAAGGGATTTCTGCACTCATTTCACGTGCAGGCTATGTGATAGAGATGTGCAGTGTGGATGAGAGAGGAAAATATTCGCGGCATGTTTAATTTGAAAAGCGATGATCATTCCTCCTCAAACTCAGCCTTTCCCAAGTAAATCTAATAGTCCAGTTGCCGCTTTGACGAGCATTCTATATTTTAAAGTGGCACAAGAGAACAGAAATATGACATCTTAAATCCGAGAAGCTTCATTAGTCTGGTAACGAATTTTCCATACAGAGTTTGCCTCCTCCTTTCATAGCATGAACATTCAGTGTCAGTTTCATGTTGAACCTTGGAAAGCACTCAGATCAAAGGAGGCTAATAATAGCAAGAGCAAAGGTTATTAAAACCTTTTGGCAGTGTGCTGACCAGTGATTCAAGTCACTAGTAATTTTCAGATACCTGTTTGTAAATTACAAGAAACTGATTACTAACAAGGTCAGCACAGGGCCTCAATCTTAATAATTTTTTTCCTTCTTAGATGCATTCAGCAGTGATTTTGCATTACAGCTTGAACAAATGAGACCTTTTTCTTATATGTTCAGCAATTTCACGTGCTGCTAGAAAATCATAGTACAAAAGACATTTCAATAACGTGCCTATCCTTTAATAAAAGGAGCCATGAACAATGCTAGCTTGCAAGATAGCACACAGCCACTGAAATCAGATAGAGGAAACAGAATGTCAGACAAATGGAAAGGTATGATTTATTGTCTCCCTCCTGGCAAAATTACAGTGACAGTGTCTATGCAAAGGTATCTGAAATTACTGACTTACTGTATTTCTGTCATAGTTTATACAAAAAATACATAATAAAGTAAAATGGCATGACATATTCTGAACTATAATAATACCTACTTTAAAAGTGTGCTGTGTTTTTAGGTACTGACGGTGTATATATATAATGTCTATTACATTATACGCGAGTACAGTATTGTAATATAATTTGATGTTTCTGTTACCAAGTCTAATAGTAAATGGGGTGTATGCTGCTCTCAGTTAGATGGGTGTAAATCTGGAATAATTCCAGTCACTTCATGTTGTTGTTATTTATTTGTATTACAGTAGCATCTAGAGGCCCCTGCTGAGTTCAGGACCCCGTTGTGCCAGGCACTGTATATACACATAGTAAAAGACAGCTCCTGCCCCAAAGAGCTCATCATATAAATAGATATGACTGAAAAAGGAAACATTATCATCCCTATTGACAGATGGGGAGCTGAGGTGCAGATACCCATGGGGGAAGTTTTTAAAGGTGTAGATGGGAGTTAGGTGGCCAAGTCCCATGGGTTTTAAATGGGAGTTGGGCCTACCTGGTCTATGTAAATCTTCCCAGCTGACTTGCCAAGGTCACAGAGACAGTCTGTGGCAGCACTAGGAATCAAACCCATATCCCGAGTCCCAGTCCAGTGCCTTAACCAAAAGCCCATCCTTCCTCCTTGTGGCAGAACAGAGGAGGATTTGGTCTGTAACCTTATGCCCATGTGTCTGGGTTTTTCCCCACTAAATAAGACCCAGGAATGAACATGTGGCCATCACTAGTATCACTAAAAGCTGCATTTTCAGAAGTGTTCATTCATTTTGTATGCCTCGACTTGTGGGTACCCAACTCGAGACATCTGCTCCATTAAATAAGCGACTGGGTCTCCTTCCAAACCTGCTGGAAGACGAGGTATCTGCTCAGAGAAGACTTATGCCACTATGTATCCCGCACACCTTCTGGGTGTGGTGTTCTGTCCCACCTAGTGGCACCGAGACCACTTAGGGCAGGGGTGGGCAAACTTTTTGGCCCGAGGGCCACATCGGTGTTGCGCAACTGTATGGAGGGCTGGGTAGGAAAGGCTATGCCTCCCCAAACAGCCTGGCCCCCGTCCCCTATCCGCCCCCTCCCACTTCCCGCCCCCCTCAGAACCCCCGACCCATCCAACCCCCCTGCTCCTTGACCCCGACAGCCCCCTCCCAAGGCCCCCCACCCCTAACCACCCCCCGGGATCCCACCCCCTATCCAACTCCCTCCCACGCTCCTTATCCCCTGACTGACATGACGCCTATCCACACCCCCACCCCTAACTGCCCCCAGGGACCCTACCCCATCCAACTCCCCCTGCTCCCCGTCCCCTGACAGCCCCCCCCAAACCTCTGCCCCATCCAACCGCCCTGTGCTCCCTGTCCCCTGACTGCCCCGGGGACCCCCTGCCCCTTATCCAACCCCCCCACTCCCTGCCCCCTTACCATGCCAGAGCCAGCCATGCTACCATGCTGCCCGACAGGAGCAGTGGGCCAGAGCGCTGCGGGGAGGGGGGACAGCGGGGGAGGGGCCGGGAGCTAGCCTCGCCGGCCGGGAGCTCAGGGGCCGAGCAGGATGGTCCCGTGGGCCATAGTTTGCCCACCTCTGACTTAGAGAGATAAAATGAGTCCGCTCTACAGCCTTAACTAACAGCCAGTTGGCTTTTAGCTCATGCGGTAGAGGCTCAAGCACTAACCTCTAGAAGTCCCCGGTTCGATCCCGCCCGCTGATGACCAGGGTCTGTCAGCGTTACACCTGCCCTGGCTCTGGCCCTAGCAACACCCTCATCTCCACAGGAACCATGCTGCTAGGGATAGATCCAGGGAAGAACACCTAGCATGCAGCTGTTCCCAGGCACTCCAGAGGGAAGGCTACATGGAAAAGCTAACCTAGCCATAGGCTGTATTATCATTCCTGATTAAGGGCAGGATCATATGGGGTATCGTCCATGTGTCCCCTCAGCCCCACCCCAGAGCCCACACCCCCCACCGGAGCCCTCACTCCCAACCCCAACCCTCTCCCCCACTAAGTGCCTTCCATGAAGGCCTAGAGGTGGGGGAGTCCATGGCACAAAGAGCTGATCCTCTCTCCAGGAGCGGGGGTTCCCCTTCTGTGCCTAGATCTGGCTCCTTATTTTTAATCATTTTTTTCCATGAGTCTTATCAAAACGTTTCAGTTCCTTAGACCGTACGGCTGAAATCTCATGATTCATGAGGAGAGTTGTAAATATAGAGCTTTACGTACTGTATGTCATCGGGACCGATCCTGCCATCAGCCTGTGAGCACAGCTCCTACGGAAGGAGATGAAAAAGTAGCGCAAGAATTCATGGAAGGTTTTCGGTACTGTAATAGAGTGCTCTGAAAAGCGTAGGCGTGTGGGTTGATGGAGTGTTGATAGCTGCAAGTGCTTTACACAGAATTACATTAATTAAAAAGTAATGCCCGAGTAGATAATTAGCCTAGTGATTGTTTTTAAACCAAAAATTGAATAAATCATTCAATGACAGCTTTCAGTATGGTTGGTTAAAATAGAGACCATGTCAAGCTGTGATTCTGATTTCATAAATCAGGGATAACTCTGGAGCCTAGGGAGTTACGCCAGTGTAAAACCCATGCGAGTGGGAGGAGAATTGGGCCCCAAAACAGCTGCATAGGATTATAATGAAGGCAAGAACCACACAGCCAGGATCTCTGTCCTCTATTTTAGCAGGGGAACCTTGCTAACCGTAATTTAATCCAGGGCTATCTCTGGATGTTCGGTAAATACCAGTCCATTTCTTAAACACAGGCAAAGAATTCCAAAATCCTTTCAGAGAAAAAGACCTTTTCTTACCTTCCAGTCGTGGTCAGAGGTAATATCCCCTGGGGGCAGAAAAGACTTTCTCTGACATCCTTATGTGACTCCCTAAGGGATTTCAAACAATAGCAGTTGGAATTAGATGCCTCCCTCCCCTCCCAACCTGTTATTAATTACTGTTATCGCTGAGCCAGATTGCCCCCAAGAACGTCATGTGGCTCTCCTGCCTTCATGGCACTGTGCCCCCTTCACCTCGGCTGTCTGCAGGGAGGCTGGGGAGACTCCAGCCCGCCCTCTGCATCCTCACAGTCAGAATGATCGGAGAGAAACTATGCTAGAGGATCCTCATGGAGCTTTCCTCCCTGACAGCCCTTCGCAGAGCAGAGAGATGGTGCCTTACTAGGGTGATGTTTAGATTGTAAAATCTTTGGACATGGGCTGACTTTTAGTCTGGGTTGGTACAGTACCTACTGCAATGGGGCCCCGATCCTAAATTTACCATGACCCAAAAAGTGAGGATCACTAACAGAGGGGGAAACCTCACTAATTATGTGGGAGCAGGGAGGCATATGCCCTCCTCCTCCATGGCTGCATTGCTTTTTCCCCGCCCCTTCCCCTCGCTGCTCAATAGGTGAGTTGGCTGGACTGAGTTTTCAGGAGGGATTTGAATGAGCACAGGGAGTAGTTACCAGTGTTCCCTCTAATTTTTCCCACCCATGTGCGGAATGAATTTTGTTATGTGCACCAATAGGGAGGTGAAGTGTCACACGTCACCTCCTTATTGGTGCATATAACAAAATGCATGTGGTGGGGGTGAGGCCGAGGGGTTTGGCGTGTGGGAGGGGACTCAGGGCTGGGGTGGAGGGATGGGGTGCAAGGATATGAGGGCTCCAGCTGGGAGTGCGGGTTCTGGGTGGGGCCAGGGATGAGAGGCTCAGGGTTGGGGCAGAGGGTTGGGGTTGGGGGTGAGGGCTCCGGCGGGCGGATGAGGGGTTTGAGGTGCAGGCTGCCCAGGGGCTACGGTGGGGAGAGAGGATTCCCGCCCCCCAGCTCTCTCTCTCCCCGCAGTAGCACCTGGGCTGGGTTGGGGGGAGAAGTGCCTCTCTCTGCAGCGACAAGACCAGGGCTGGGTTGGGGCTGGGGGAAGGGCACCCCGGCCATGGTAGGTCCCAGCCATGGTAGGTCCAGGCTGGGTTGGGGCCATGGAATAGGCATCCCTCCCCCTCGCCTTCCCCCAGGTCTGGGCAGGGGAGGAGTTCCCTGAATGCCTGCACAGCACTTAATAGGCTGCTGTGTGGCCGTGCATCTTCCAGGGAACATAGGTAGTTACCTATTCCTGAACTAATCTATGTTAAAATCAAGGAGACTTTCCCCATGAGAATTTTATTCCAGTATAAATTTGAGCCTCGCCACCCTCCTCTCTACCTTTTCCGAAATGTATTCGTTGGCATTTTATATAAAGTGTACAAACACTAACGAACTGATCCTCTCTACCTTCCGCCCTGTCTTGTCGGCAGCATTAACCAACATTTTAACAAAGGAGACATTAAGAGATAGAGGTTAAGTGACTTGCACAAGGCCACAGAGTCAGTCAGTGTCGGGGCTCCTTGGTCCTAGTCCTGAGCACAAACCGCTAACCCATTGCTTCCCTAACTTGAGTGTTCCTGCCTATTACAACACAGGGATGGATCCTGCAGCGCCTTTGAAATCAGTAACAGCTGAGGGCACTGAACACCTTGCAGGATTGGACCCATACTATTTTGGCCTAAAAGATGCCCTGTACAGAGGGACCATTGTCTTCTGTGGTTTGGAATTAAAGCCCCTACTTATTCATCCTAAAACTCTGTTTGGTTTTGGTTTTGTTCTTTTTTTTTTGACAGCGACTAACACTGAGTGTCAAATTCTGATCTCAGTTACACTGCTGTAAATCAGGATGTCAATGGAGTTATTCTGGATTTACACTGGTGTAATAATCTGGTCCTGTGCCCTGAATTTCTGGTTATTACTCTTGCCCTGGGTCCTTTTCCTCCTGTGTTTCCTTGATTAAGGAAACATTCAGAATTTATATTCGCCATCTCAGTGGTTCTTTCTGGGTGCCCGATTTTACACAGTCTGACACCGAGTTCCGTCACGCCAGTCTTTTACCCATTGCCCTGGGCTGTTTAAATACCCTTGTGCATCACTGCCATCCTTTTTAGTGTCGTCAGCCTCTCCTGCCTTCATGCCATCTGCATCTCCGGCTACTTAGTCCTTCATCCAAACTGCTCACTAGCAAGTTAAATAGGAGAAATCTCAACCTGGAGCCTTGGTGGGGTCCTTCTCACTACGTCATTCCAAGAACACTTGCTTCCCTTTAAAAGACCCTAGGCCTGTTTTCTTCTCTTACTCTCACCAGTGTAAATAGGAATGAATTCCACTGTAGCCTGGGAGCCAGATTCTCTGCTGGTGTAACCTGGCGCATCTGCATTGATTTCAGTTAGCCCAATGACGTTATGCTGGTTAAAATCTGTTGTTAAGTCCGAGCTGCCCCTATGGAGACCACGTGATGCTGAGCTGGGACAGGGATTGCCTGAGGGAGTTCTCATGCACCCCACTCCCTCTGCTTCAAAATTCACCTACCAATCTGACAGGAAACCAACACTAAGTCAAAGGAAGAACCTTTGGGAGTGAAACAGATAGAAGGAAGAGGAAAAACAACCTTCCCAGGAACAGCAGCAGGAAAGGACACCTCAACCCACCGCACTGGTGAACCAAACAACAGCATCTACCCCACTGATGGAGCATCAGCAGACGGGAGAACCCAGTTCACCCTCCCTCACCCCCTCGACCGGTAACATAGCAGCAGCAAGACTGAGTGGGTTTTCCCGAGAGATGGAGGATCCAACCTGCCTCCTCCCCTTTCGCCAGGCTGGCAAGCACAGTTGTGGCATCAGGGCAGTTCAGCCATACCATGTGCCCTGGGCTGAGGGAGCAGGACATTGAGAGGGGGTAAGTAGGTCAGTCTTCCCAGCCCACTCTCTGCCATCAGCAGCAGGGGCTAGTTTTAATCCCTTTCTCGGTCTCTCTTGCTCTTTCCAGCAACACTCTTTCTGTTCACTTTGGTGGGCTTGGGATCAGGCCCTGAAAGGTGTGTGTGTGTGTAGAGCTGTAAACACGGATTCATCCCCCCTACCAAGCTGGTGCACTGTCAGCAGCACCAAGGAACAGGCAAGCCAGCAGCTCCCAGCCTCTCCTCAGCCCTGGCTCAGCCAACATCCCTTTACTTTGGAGATAAAGGGGAGGAAACAGCCAAGCTAAGCCAGCACCACTGACCAGGATCAGAATGAACTATTGCCACCAATGTATCCCATGATTCTTAATCACAGGGGAATCCTGAGTCGAATGTAAGTGAACAAGAGGACGGTATTCAGGAAAAATGAGTCCCATCAACAACAAACTTATTTAAAGCCAATACACAAGGCAGTGAGGGCCACAGAGAAAGAATGGACAAAACTCTGTCTGCCCTAGGCTGAGCTGCTCTAAATTCGTCCGACTGGTAACAGTCCGCAAGGGGCCATTATACCACGTGGGGGATCACTGGAGTACACCAGCTGTCTGGGTTCACCTTTCCCACCCATATAAGCCAAAAGGGACCAGTGTGATGGTCTGGAGCTGGCTACATTCCAGCCAGGGATGCCCCCACAACACTGGAATCTTCAGCTGCCCAGATCCGGGAGCTTCATGGTCCCTTCGTGCAGCCAGAATGGCACAAAAGAGTCTCAGGTCCAAATTCCTAGAATTCCTGGCCCTAGAGTTTCAGAGGAGAGGGACAAACCAGTCACAGATAAGACTGGACCAAACTTCTGGCAGGTGCCAAGAAAAAAACGAAACCAAGAGGTGGAGTTTTGTTTTGCCACTGTGAACCAGAAGACCCAGAGAGCCATTCACACCACAGGAATGTGTAAAAAGAAAAGGAGGACTTGTGGCACCTTAGAGACTAACAAATTTATTTGAGCATAAGCTTTCATGAGCTACAGCTCACTTCATCGGATGCATACAGTGGAAAATACAGTGGGGAGATTGTATATACACAGAGAACATTAAACAATGGGTGTTACCATACAGACCATAACAAGAGTAATCAGGAAAGGTGAGCTATTACCAGCAGGAGAATGGGGGAAGGGGGGGGAAGGAATGTGTGTGTGGTTGGCCTTCCTCAAGAGGCAGCAGGGTTAAGCCTAGAAGAAGAGCGAAAGATCCGGTGGAGATGCTGTTCTCCGCACAATCTCAAAGCGCTGCACCCACACCACAGTGAGCCCACAGAATTTCCACTGCCATCTCCGCCCCCACTGAGTTATTTTCAAAGTGCTGAAAATACGGGGACAGGAGGCCTTGCAACACGCTTGACTCCAAACACTTACTTCAACTCAGCTGAAGAGCTGCGTTCTGGACAGTTCCCATGCAAGGGCACACGGGAGGGAGCTTGAAGGAACAAGGATTATCTCCCTTTTGTGGCCCTGCATAGGGATCAGCCATAAATTCAGATCCTCAGCTGGTGTAAATCAGCGGCTCTGATTGCAATGCAGTTACATTGATTTACACTCGCTGAGGATCTGACCCCAGTGTAGTAAGTCTGGGGAAGTGCAGACCCTGAGGTCTCCTGGGCTTCTGACAACAGATAGCTACCTTATAAGCGGGGGCTGAGGGTGGAATTGTGACCCTCCCCACCAACCAGCATATTGGTGTTATGCTACTGTCAAATCCCTGATATAGTCTCTTTAGCCTAGCAACATCGAGGGCCTGCTCTTGCCGCTCTTACCCATAGTCAGTAGTGTTTTACTGCACGATTAGTCCCTAATCAGCAGCAGAATCAGACCCAGTGAAAACACAAGAAACAGGAATCAAAATTCCAAACAGGCTTTGGATTCACCCAGACTTCCAAAGAAGCCTCCCCTCTAAGGATGCTTCACCAGGAGGACCACATGCAACAATAGAGGGTGTTGCAGAATGCAATGTGGATCGGGAAGCAGATACATGGGATAAATTACGCATTCTCTTGGTGTCCTAAACTGACGGTACTTCACACGGTCCAGCCATATCCTGATCCCTGTGTTAGTCCCAGCGGTAACCTTTAGAAAGGAGACTTACTCCACGTGCGGTGGGCGGGTCCAAAATGAAAAAAGCTATCAGAATAGAAGCATACTAATTCCAAACCCAAGTAATACAAACCGCTAGTCCCTCCAGCCATAGGGCTCTGTAAGTACAGCTGTTGTCAGGAATAAAATGATGTAGACACGTGTGTCTACATAAAGTTTTGCTCTTAGAAGAGAAGTGCGGAGTCATTTTGAATAGCTTCCATCAATGAAATAACGGACTCTGGATATGCAGGCTTTTGGGAGAGGCCAAGGTTGGATCCTCTCACGAAATTTGGTTCCCTTTTATCCGCTAATTGAAGGATGACAACCCAGACCAAAAACCAGTTCCAGGAGTCTTAGGCGATGGCTACACTACAGAGCTTACAGCGGTGCAGCTGTTAACGCCGGAGCGCTGCTCCTGCAGATGTTCTAAGCTGGTGGGAGAGAGTTCTCCCGTCGACTTAATTACTCCAGCTCCCGGGAGCGGCGGCAGCTGCGGTGGCAGGAGACGCTCCCCCACTGACAGCAGTGTCCACACCGGCGCTTAGGTGGGTGTCACTTACGTCACGGGGGGTGGCTTATTCACACCCTGGAGCAACATGACTTACACCGACGTAAGCTGTAGTGTGTACATAGCCTTAGAAATAGGTCAGCTGGCCCGACACATGGAAAATACAGCAAACCTAGGAAAACCAATCATTATATGACCCTCCTGTTACACCAAATATGGGACCTGGTTAGGTCTTATGGTACAACCCCTGTGTGCTGCTCCCCCAGCCATTAAGCAAGCTTTACCGGCTAGCCTGAAATTCTTGCAGCATATGGAGAATCCCCAGTGGTGGGGATGCAGTCCACTGTTTATAGGAGGGGCATAGTTAGGGGAAGGGAAGGCGTGTCCCCCATAGGGGCAATCCTTGCGTGGCTGGGAGCTGCCATAGAAGCTCTATGTCTCTCCTTAACAATAGCACTCAGTGCCATGGGGGGGTGGCCAAAATGCTTCTGTGTTATGGCTTTTCCTAGCTGCTAAAACAGCCCCTAGTGACTGCGGGCAGCTGGACATAAGTTAGAGCAGCCATTAGGCTGCTCTAACTTTTGTTTAGAGCTTCTGCATGTGGAAGCGACAAAGGTGGAATCAGGTCATCTTTGCTTCCTAGTCAGGTGCTGAACTGAGTACAGCTCAGCTGGATTTGAGAGTCAGGGCTATCATTTCTAGAGAGTGTTTTACTTATTTTAAAGAACTTGTATGTTTATTCCCCTGTTCTTTTGGTTGAATAAATAATTCCTCACTGGTTGCTACATTTCAGTGGTTACCATGATAACCCTGGTATATATTGCCCGGTTTTCAGAGATGCTAAGCATCCTGTTGACTTGGACTTATGGGTGCTCAGTGTTTCTGAAATCTGTCTACTGTTTGCATCAGTCTCTAAAGTGGATTGAGTGCTTCTAAATATTGTGACGCATGACACTACAGAGGGTCAGTCAATATTTATTTAATTATTCATTGCAAACAAATTATCTAACCATTTTAGCACTATTATCTATTGACGACTCATTTGGGAACCAGTCCTCTTTTCTATGATTGTATTTACTGTGTGTAAATATTCACCAGCTAGTTTATTTGAACACAGTTCAGCCTATGGAGGAGGGTGTGAACCTTTGTGATTCCTGTTGTGTGAATGGCCATGTAAGTCACACAATATTGTAGCTGCTCTGATTGGATGTTTGAAACTTTTAAAATGAAAATAAACCAACAAGTAATGAATAGTGACTAATGAATACTCACATGCAAATAGCCGTGTTTGTATGAAGAACAGCCATTCCCCAAACATTAAGGTGAACAAAAAAACCCTCGGTTATGAATAACCAATAAAAAAGGGCACAAGCATGGCCAAACTGAAGTTAGTCAGAATTCAAATGGATGTTTGCAATGAATGGGATAATTCTAATACCCTTATTCACACTGAATATCTTCTACCTATTGAAGTCAATGGGGCTAATTATATATTGTAATAAGTTGCTGCTCAGAATCTTGCAATATTAAGCCACCTCTAATTATAAATAAATAACCTACTATTCCATCCTTTCTGATTGATCCTGCTGTCTTGTCTAGGGTGGATGTCAAGCTAATCTGTCTGTCCTCAATAGTTTAACACCTGCTAAGTTTCTTAGGAGAAGGCACTCCTTCAGCTTTCTTGCAATCCCCTGCTATTCTGCCTGAGATCAGAGGCAATTTAAATAGCAATGAAAATTATTCCAATTTCAACTCCTGCAGTCATCTCTGATGAATGCCATCCTGTGTCGATGGTCTCTTTTTATATTCATCTCTTCCCATTTATAACCTACTATCTTAGTTGTAATGTGGAAGCCGTTGTGGCTAGATCTTATTCATCTTCCTCCCTATAAATTCAGCACCTGAAACTGTAGCTACAAAAATTATCTCCATCAGAACTGCCATTGTCCTTAGCATCATTAACATTTACATCTACGCTCCAGGTATCAGTGCACAATTTGACAGACGTCGCCTTACCTTTTTCTGCACTTCCTTCTGCTACCTCTGCATAAAGCATGATTCCATCAGTAGATTCTGCACAGAGGAGGTTTGACGGCAATTATCTATACGAGAGCTGGTACCAGTGCCTCACAGACAATGAGAGAGCAGGGAAACGGAATTATTGGCAGCCATGAAAGCTTTGGTGACATGCCACATCTTGCCTCTGCTTCGTGGGAACCTCCAGGGTGGCAGCAGCATCCCTGATGGAGAGCAGGTCTTTTGAAACCAAGTCAAAATGAGTCCAAACCTAAGAACCACGTGCCCCCAAACCTTGGTAACGTTGGGAACTGGGTCCAGAATTTACAGCTTGCATCCATTTTGAGATCTGACTCTCTCCCAAGCAGTCCATGGCATTTGAAACTGAAAAGGCTCCAGTAGAAACTGATACAATGACACAAACTATATGTTAGAGGAATTTCATAGAGTTATAAAGTCATAGATTTTCTGCCAGAGGGGACCACCAGATCATCTAGTTTGACTTCCTGTAAGGGGCCTCGCTGGGGCTCGTCCCTCTGCGGGGTGGTGGGGCACCACACCGCCTCGCTACACCCTCTCTGCTGGGTTGGGGAATACCCAGTCTATGGCCCAGACCTTCAGGCAGGGCTCCTCAAGCAATACAATATAAGCCCGGGCCCTGGGTCAGCGTGGGTCCAGCAAACAAACAGTCAGAAGCTCAGGCCCTCTGGCAGGGACTGAGCAAATCGTTCAATAGCAAACCTCAGGCTCCTGGCTTTGAGCGACCAGGGAGAGGGGAAGACGGCCACCCACGAGTTGGGTGACAGGGGGGACGCAGGCCCACCCACTCCATTGCGTCCCAGCCCGGGACCCTAGCAGCTGCAGAAGACCCACTGCTGTGTCAGTGGGGATCCTGGCCACAACACACTGACATGGGCTCTGGCAGTGCTGCAGCCAGACGAGGGTCGGCTGCCCCCAGGCTACTTCTGGACTCCCCCTCGTAGGGTACCTGGGTCGGGGTGGTGTCCTCGGAGGGTTCCAGCACTATGGGTTCCTCTGGGTAGCTGGCGACGGGTAGGCTTGGCAGCTCCTCCATGCACCAGTCGGCATTAGCCGGCCCGGCCAGTCCTTGGGTCAGCTGCGGATTGCCAGGGTTTTCCAAGCCGGAGCCAGGCCACAGGCATCTGGCCTCTCTGGCGGCTGCAGCCCGAGTGAGCTCTGGGTTTGGGCTTTTATACTTCCTGTCCTGCACCTTGACCTCTGGGGGGCGGGCGCAGGTTCCACTGGCTCCTCCCACTTTGGTGTCTTGGGAGGTTCTTCCCTCTGCGGGGTGGTGGGGCACCACACCCCCTCGCTACACCTTCTGTATATCACAGACCACCAACACCACCCAGCACCCGCACACTAAACCCAACAATGGAAATGAGACCCAAGCATGACATCCCACAGGAGACTAAATTCTTGTGTGCCAAAGGCAGAGAATAGGAGGCACTGAGGTGCACCAGTGCCTGGGGCCACTGCAATGGCAGAGAATTGATTGAGTGAGATGTACCCTGGCTTAGGCGCCGACTTCCTCTCTACCGGGGGGATGCTTGACCCCCACTCCACCCCTTCCTCCAAACCCCCACCCCCGCCCTGCCTCACCCCACCCCGCACTCCGCCTCCACCCCCTTCTCCAAGCATGCCCTATTCCCCATTCCGCCCCCTCCCTCCCAGTGCCTCCTGCATGCTGCGGAACAGCTGTTTCACAGCATGCAGGAGGCACTGGGAGGGAAGGGAAGGAGTTGATCAGCAGGGACGCTGGGGGGAGGAAGGGGAGCTGACTGCCGGTGGGTGCCCATGGAGTCGGCACCTAGGAATCCCGGTAAGAGTACTGCACCCAGTGCTGCAGAGGAAGGCAAAAAGAACCAAGGTCACTGCCAATCTGACATGGGGGAAAATTTCCCGATCCCACATATGGTGAACAGTTAGACCCTGAGTAAGTGAGCAAGAACCAGCCAGCCAAGCACATAGGTGCTGGAACTAGGGGTACTGCCGCAGCGCCTGGATTGAAGTGGCTTCCATTGTATACAGGTTTCAGAGTAGCAGCCGCGTTAGTCTGTATCCGCAAACAGAAAAGGAGGACTTGTGGCACCTTAGAGATGAACAAATTTATTTAAGCATTGTGTACAGGGTTTACAGTTTAGTTCAATGGCTCTCAGCAGCCCCACTGTAAAAATTGTTCCAGCACCTGTGGCCAAGCACATGACAAAAGGAATGCTCCGTGCCACCTCAGAGCCCTGACCCACCCCATCCAGTGCCCCATCTCCAGCCAGGGCCATCTTTGATTTTCAGAAGAAGACAACCAACCTTTACCCCCCCCCCCCAAAAAAAACCCTTACAAAATACATTTTCCATTTTTCAATTAAGTTTTTAAAGGAAAAAATATAGCAACTCAATATCTGTCAATATTCAGATACATTATTGAGAATATGTTTATTTTTTCCAATCTAGACTTAAAACATACATATATTTCTGCATTCTCTTTATGGATAAAGAAGGGCAGGGTAGGTAATTTGTCCTGACTAAAGTTGTTATCCTAAAAACAGTGGAATTTACTCTGCAGTTGTGAAAGGTGTGGATGTATCTTGGCTTCAGTGGGAATTGTGTGTCTTCAAAATAGGCCCCGCTGTGTTCATTTCTCTATTTGTTCCAAACCATGTGGAATTTTCATCAACCAATCAGATTCCTCCTTTTATCCAGCCCTTTCCGTGAACTTGCATGCATGTATTTCACTGTCAGATGCATCGTGGGCCTGACCTTAGATCCATTGGTGTCAGTGGAAAGACTCTCATTGCCTTCAACAGAGCTGGAACAAACCGTAGATGGTTTAACTACAAGACAGCTATAACTTGAATTAGATGATAAAAATAACCTGGTATGCAACCTTCCTACCAGCCCCCTTGAAAATATTTGTGAACTATCTTTTGTAAAGTTTGCACTGCTCTACAATCGTTTACTACTAAGTATTTGTGGTGGACAAGGAACTGCTATGAAACAATCTGAGAATACTGAGATGTAATGCTTTTCTGAACACTGTATGTGACCTGGTCAGTGAGGGGAAGTTATTGTATATTGGGTTGTAAGACTTTCCCTCTATGAATGTTTTGATCTAATTTAATAGGGAGCTGTGGGAGAAACAATCAAGGAAGCAAAACAATGAATCCAGATCAGCAATCTGTAAACAAACCCTTAGGGGACCATTACAGGACAATGGGAGAAGCCCTTAGCTTTGAGGATCTTGTATCTTGTCTCCAATGAAGATGCAAGCCTTGTTTTGCCAGGGTGGCAGCCCAGAGATCAAAATAATGACAAACAGTTAAAAAGCCTTTATCAGGAAAGGAGTGGAGGAGAGGGGTGGAGGTGAATAGTTAGGTATTATCTGGGGACATGTTGACAAAGAGGAAGGCTCTGGAGAGGAGTCTGATTCTAAAAGAGCTGGTGTTTCTCCACGTCCAGGGGAATGTAAGCCTTAGGGAGACGCAGGCCTGCATATAGACTGTTTTATTCTTTTTAAGATCTGTTGTCTCCGAAATGCTTTTGTGCTAAATCAATTATATGTGGCTTTAAGAGGGCTGTTGGGTTACCAGTTACCACTGTCATTGCCCTGCGGGGAAATGAACTGCAGGTACTGAACCCAGCTCAAGCCTGCTGCGGTAACCACAATTGATCCCAGGGGACTGCGGCCCACAGCCTGGTCTGAGACGGGGAGAATCAAATGATTCCACCATGACAGACGGGTCATGGCTAGAGGCCCAAGACTTGAGAGGGGCTGCTCTCAGAGAGACCAGGCAGGGCCAGAGCTGCAGTTAGCCTCCTAGTTAATTGTGACAGTATTAACTGGGGGGGAGGGTGGGGGCGGAGAATAGAGAAAATCTCTCGGAAGGACGGAACAAACAGGTAAAGAAAAAATATCATTCGTCACCTTGAAAATTCTTCAGTGGTCTTAGATAACTGCCTATCTACCACTCTAACCATGTTTGCTTAGAAGTACCTAAAATTGATTGAGAAATAGACACAGAGCTACTCATCTAAGGCAACTGAAGAACTTGTAAGGGAGGCCACTATATAATATTTATTTTACAGATATTTGCTCCATGCTTTAGTAAGAATTTTTAATACCCAGTGATCGATAATTGAAGAGCAAACCTACATGGTAAAGACAAGTATTCAACATAGTTTTGGGGAATAGGCAGATAGCTTAGGCAGCTAGTCAGTGACCAAAGAGGTGATGGTGATATCTAGATTAGATTCACTCTAGAATTCAGGGTCTAGGCCAGTCTAGGGTTCAGACTGAGCAATGCCAAGCTCTTGCAAATGCTTCTGGCGAGGTTTAGACAAAAATGTCCAAAGTCTTTTGAGATCAGTTATTGTCATAGGTTTGCCACCATCTTTGGCTGCATCCAGACTAGATCAGGGAAACCATGCCCAACCGACACCCAGATGTAGAGTGTTGAACTGGGATATTGGGATTTGAATCCCAACAGGTTTTCACATTCTCCCGCAAAATAAATAAATATCATCATCAGCATCATCATCTTGGGGAAGGATCCTTATTTTTTCCTGTTGAATCCTTATCTCTCCTTTCTCTTTGTTGTCTTCTTGGTATGGTTTATAACATCTGTCAGATTTATCCTTATCTCCTCCCTTGCACATAAAATGCTTATTTCGCTGTGTGTATTCTCTATCCCAATTTTTAATTTTCTTTTCTAAAAAGTAGCTGTAGATGTCCACCACTTGCCAAGACAAGAGACTGACATCTTCTAGCCCAACCACTGTGCTGGAGGGATCCACTTCTAGGAAGAAGATGATAGTTGAACTATGATTTTTCGGTGAATGGCCTCTTTGCTGAGACTGCCCACAGGGGAGCTAAAACATTGTCAGTACTGATGGTGAGAAAGGCACCGGACTTGGATCCACCAACTCAGTTCTTAAAGGCCTCTGAACAATAGTCAGATGATGGCCACATTTGCGCCATACCGCCTTGGCTAGAGCTGGAATCAGTGCCCTAGAAAATGAAAGCACTACATTATTTCACCAGCTCCCCTGAGCTTTGATGGAAATGACAACATGAAAATCTATACCAACATCGCTCACCGGGGTTCTAATTTAGTATACCTGGATGTTAATTGGAGATCCTGCAAAAGGGGTAGTGAATTTGACCCTGATCCATCATATTGTTCAGAATTTCTGTTGAAAAATATTATCAAAGTGATATTGCCATAAGCGTGTGCATATGTATTATATACATATGGACATGAATCATGGTCCTTCTTTTGGTTGGATTGTTAATGAGACGAGTCCTAACACACACGCACACGGGTTGGTTCTTGAAAAGTCTTGTTAAAAAAATGCTTTCCTAAAGACCTCTTATAAGACATTGTTCTTGTTCAGAAGGATAGTGTCAAAAATCTTGCCTAAAATCTTGTACCATACATAACCCTTTACTCATCTGAATTCATTGATCTCCTCAGAGTTTTTAGTAAAGTATCAGCTCTGAAAGATTCTGGTTAGTCTATTTGCTCTGTCTAAAAGTAAGTGTCATGACTGAATGCTCTTTTTGTATGTCAGGCATTAGCAAACATTCCCATCACTGGTTTTCAAAAAGGACAGGAGAACATCCCCTTTGAATTTCACCGGTTGCAAATTTACAAACTGTTTACCACGGTGCCATGCTCCATGAGTGACACACCTTTAAATCCCAACCCTGGTGCTGCTGAAAACTGTCCGAGTTACGCACGGCACACTATAGAGAGCGCTCACCATGTATGATATTTGCATAGGAATAAAAAGCAAACAAAGCAGCAGGATCTGGAAGAGAACTTCAATAGGGTCAGTAGAAGAGTAGCTGATGCCTGGAGGAAAATAAAAACAGATGGGCTGGATAGAGAAGTCAGAAAAAGACCTGGAGGTGCCTCATATTAATCCCAATTCCTGCACTAATTCCCAGCTTCAGTTTCAGTGCCTTTCCTCCCAACACTTGACTCATCTCTCTGTACAGAAGAGCAGTTCATTCATGAGATAAATAACAGACTCCTCAGTCAGTTAGTTTCCTGTAGGCATCCCAGAAGAAGTGTGTCTCTAGGAGGAATTTAAGGCTCTGAGCCAAAGCCCATTCATGTCAGAAAAAAGAATCCTCTTGATTTCACTGTGCTTTGGATCAGATCCTACACAAGACGGGAGCGGCTTTGCAGATCAACTCCGGAAGGGTGTTCCCTGTATAAGGTGAGATGCTGAAGAAAGCATTGAGGCATTTGTAGTCAGCAAGCTTGGCGTCATTGGTGGAGGCGAGGGGATGTGTAGGTGCTGCAATAAGAGACTAGTGAGTATAAAGGGGCAAGGTTAAGCCTGGGTGTGAAGGCAAGAACAAGTAGGTTGAACTTGATGTGGTGGGAAATAGGAAGCTGGTAGAGAAATTCAAAGAGGGGGTGACATATATCAAATATTCTTTTTTCTTCTGCAGAATGTTCATCCTCTGAAAAGCTGAAGAGTTCTTTCCATCTTATAACTGGGTAAAGGTCTCCCATCCCAACAGCTGCTTCCAGTGTCAGATAACATCACATTTTATTACAGTGTCATTTTCAGGTAACGCTAACAACACGGAAGCAAAAGATATACATGTCATGTCTCATTTGCTCAGTGCAGAGTCATTTAGGGGCATCTCCTACATCTGCTGATGCACTTCAATCTCAGTCATATGCAGCAGAATAGCTTGCAGTGCTACCAGCTCAGCATCACAGAAACCAGTGTAACTTTGTGGCCGGGAGACATTCTCCAGGATGTGTTAATGAAGGTCTCAATACAGCAGAAGATCGAGCTGGACTATTCCATATAACTATTGGTTAAATTGGGGAAAAACAAGACAGCAATTTTCTTATTGATCCCTGGGCTAGTAGTTTGGGTTTCTTCTGTGTTGTTTTTATTGTTATTAAATAGACTTGAATAAGAAAAGCAGGTAAAAGGAATTGAGCTTCCTGGTACTGCAGATAGAAATCAAAGCAGAGTGGAATGAGGGCAGATAATTAGACAGAGGATTTCCACCTCCACAGACTGCTTCCCTAACTCAGGATGTGCTGATTTTATCTAATTTGCCAGAGCCACTAGTAATGAGAGTTGATGGGGATTACAGGTTGCAGACGTTCAGACAAAGCGAGGGATGCTTTAATTAGTCCATTTTAGGGTGGAAATGAATTCCCTGGGCACAAATGATTTGATTCAAGACATATGGAGCCCCTTAGAGGTGAACAGAAAAACTTTTTACCTGCCAAGACCAGAACTCAGTGTGTTCTGTATGTCTTGTACGAATTGGTGAGAGACGTCACCATGATCTGAAACATTTCATCGGCATTCTGCTCTCATTTAATTTGGAGGAATTCCGTTGGATTCAATGGCATTATTGCAGCTTTCGCCTTATGTGATGGAAGGAAGAGTTTGCACCAGTACCCTCCATCCATTAGTTTAGCTGCTAGTGAGGGGATCAGCTGTTTCAGAAGAGGCCCGAATTCAGTGTCTGACAGGTAATCGAATAAAATGATTTTCTAGTGATTTGGTTTTCACATGCGCTTAATTTAGTCATTGTTATTTCTCTTCCCCACCCCTAGTCCCACTCCCTCTCTCCAGTCTATCTAAGGGCATAGCTGGATGGAGCATTAGTGCGTGGCATGCTGGGGTGTAACATCAGCACTCTAGCGTGCGGCACACGAGCTGGTTGTGTGGCCCCTGCTCCCGCTCACTGGAAGTTCCCTAGTGTGCCATGCTGTTTCAAACTAGAGTAGATCAAAGTTCACGATGGATTTTCGAGTGTGCAGCAGCATGGCCCACACGAACACTTGGTGCACGGCATGCTCGATTGCTAGAGATTTCACACACCAGCCTGCCAGGCACTAATTCTCCAATTGCCCTCCTTTTCTGTATGTGTGTGTGTGTCTGTCTCACCTGCATGCACACACTTGTTGTTTTAGAGACTTGAAACAGTGACTTTTCTATTTTTTAAAATATTTCTTCAACTCCCCATTAAAAGGGAAGGCAAGTGAGATGAAGACAACTCTCTCTACTGCGTTCAAGGCACACCCTTTAGACTGGCAGTCCTAAAATGTAACCAGTTCAGTTGGTTCCCAAGTAACTCATTGACTTCAGTGGTATTACTCAGAGCTTCATCTTGGGCATATGCTTAAATACCTTTTTGAGGGTGGGGCTAAAAATTAAATTATTATTATTATTTATTATTTATATTGTGGTGGTGCTTTGGGGGGCCCAATTGGGGCTCTCTTGTGCTAGGCACTGTGCAAACACAGAACAAAAATACAATCCCTGCCCTATAAGAAAAGCAACAGAAATTCTTCTTGATTCCGAAAAAAGTATCCACTCTTCTAACCCGAGGCTGCAACACAGTGAAGTTTCCAGCTTTTGAGCCAGCTGATCTGGCAGTAACACACTCAGGGCATTAGGTTGGTTTGCGACTGTGAGTTTACACATGACATGAATGTGCATTTGAACATCATGCAGTCCTTCTGCCCCCTTCCCAAGAACAGCCACGGAGCTGAGGTTTACTAGAATTCTGCTCTTATAACTCTTAACACCAGACTTACTCACAAGAAGACAACGGATGAGCAACGGAACACGATCTGTGCCATGCATTCATGTGCCTTCAAACAAAAGCCAAACGTGACTCGCTTTAGACCCGCTGACCTGTTCTGGGTCCTTTTATAATAGAGAGGTAAGTGTGACAATGGACAAGTACAAGCATGGTCCTTAAAAAATATATAATTCTGAGCATTCTCTTTAGCACTTTTAAAAATATTTCAGAGTTTACTATTTTGTCCTACAGGCTAATTTGTGTTGCACATGATGAATGAATGCAGTGAAGTCATATTAAACGCAGATGTTTTGTCTTATGGCAACATATAAATGTTACAAATGTTTGAGCTGCAGGAGGAAATGGGCTAATTTTAGATTTGTTCCTAGCCCTCTCCATGTGAATGGTGTCGTTGTGAGCCCAGCAATGAAGTTCACTGTCTTGTAGCAGACTGCGCAGTTCCTGAATGTGTCAACCCAGTCTATGAACCAGAACAGTGTTGTCCTGTCTGCAAAAATGGTAAGAATGCACTGTATTAGCTTTAAAGAAGAGATAACAGCAAAATTCTATAAAGATTTTTTGATTACCTACACGCAGCCCAGAAACTACTTTGCCTGGCAAAGGTCGATGTTTGTTCCTTCTCATTGTGTGTGTGCTTTCGTTATCAACTTCCATCAATGCAACTCAAGGACACTCTTACTCACATGAGTCATCTCAATGGGATTGTTCACCCGAGCAAGGATGTGTCCTAAAACTAGTGAGGATCAATCAAGGTGAGAATTTCAGCTCTCCAAGGGCCAATTCCTGCTTACCTTGCTCCCACACTTAGTCCCACTTGAAGTCAGTTGGACTATTTACATGAGTAAGGGGAGCGGCATTTGGCTCTAGATTGAGATGACAGGGGTCAACATTTGTCTAAGGTCAATAGGCTGCTCTTGCTCTCATTGAAGTCAGTAGCAAAGCTCCCATTGGTTTTGGTGAAAGCGGGGTTGGGCCCTCGATGATTTAAGTTATTATTTGCCACTGGTCAGCGTTTTTGGTGCAAGCATTTATTTTCCATTGACAGATACCCAGTGCACTACTTGTGCCATAATATCACCATAACAACAGCACACAAAGCGGGGAGCCTGTGTCAGGATACAAAGCATCTTTAACCACTGCGGTAACATGACTGTCATTATGACTTCATTCAGTGAGTTATGCCTATGGGCATTTTTAGGGTGTCATTACACCGTCTAGTCAGAATCAGCCACTCAGATCCTTGTTTTGTAAAGCCCACTTTGTAGCTGTATGCGTTCACTGGAGAATGGAAGGGAACGGAGCCTTAACCTTAGGCTAACTGTAATTCAGGTCCTTTCTATGGTATTATTTGTCTCCATTCGTTTCTGCTGGTACTTACCTAAATGGCATCTACAGTGGCACTCAATCTATCCTTGCCACATCTCACCCCTTGAGACATTCTCTTTAGTCATGCATTGGGATAAATTCAGAGGTGAGTCTAAGCAGGTGTAACTTACACTTTCTTCCAGCCCACTTCACATGTGAGTTACACCAGCTTATACTCAGTAAGATCATAGGCTCAGTAATACTCTCAAACTCCCTGCTGTTCATGTCCATGTCTTCTTATCAATGTGTAACTTCCACTCCCTACACATCTCTAGCGTTGTCTGAAATGTTTTCATTGTGGCTTTTGGTCAAAAATGAAAATGTTTGCACAAAAACGTCAATGTCAATAAAATGTTCTAGTCTTTTGACACCTCCCCCTCTAACCAACCCCCCTCCCCGCCGAAACTAAAAACAAAATATTTTCAGTAAAATGTTTGGTAGATTTTTGGTAGATTTTTTTTCACCAAAAACTGAAAAATGTTACCAGAAATGGAATTTGGAAATGCAAAACTTTTTACCAAAACCCATTTTTTGACCTTGGGCAAATCACTTCATCTCCCTATGCTTCAGCTTCCCACTGTGTGGAATGGGGATAATGATCCTGACCTCCTTTGCAAAGTACGTTGAGATCTACTGATGAAAAGTGCTTTGTTAGAGCTAGGTATGATTATTATACTCACCCCCAAGCCATTTAAAATCAAGAGCCCAGGTCTGTTAAAGACGGTGGGTTTCTGAGGCAAGGGAGGATGGTGGGGAAGAAATATGGGAGATTAAGGCTCACCAGTTATCTGTCTGTCCATGTCACCTCTTTGTTATTATAGGAAACATGATGAGCATTCCTGTTTGGCATTATTGTTTCTACTGGCATCTTGATAGATGACCTCTCATCTTGGGGGACTGTATCCTGGGACCCAGGGACTGAAAATGTTTGGGGATTGGGATGGATAATCAGCTGAACACGAGCTCCCTGTGCAATGTTGTGGCCAAAAGGGCTAATGTAATCCTTGGATGCATAAACAGGGGAATCTCAAGTATGAGCAGAGAACTTATTTTACCTCTGTATTTGGCACTGGAGTGATGGCTGCTGGAATCCTGTGTCCAGTTCTGGTGCCCACCATTCAAGACAGATGTTGATAAATTGGGGAGGGTTCTGAGAAAGGCCATGAGAATAATTAAAGGATTAGAAAACATGCCTTACAGTGACTGACTCTAGGAGCTCAATCTATTTAGCTTAACAAAACGGTTCAAGGGTGACATGATTTCAGTCCATAACTACCTACATGCGGAATAAATATTTAATAGTGGGCTCTTCAGTCTAGCAGAGAAAGGTGTAACATGTAATTAACCATGGAAACAGTTTACCAAGGGTCAAGGTGGATTCTCCATCGCTAACTGTTTTTAAATCAAGACTGGATGTTTTTCTAAGAGATCTGCTCTAGGAATAATTTTGGGGAAGTTCTATGATCTGTAATCTACAGGAGGTCAGGTTAGTGGTCCCTTCTGACCTTGGAATCTATGACTCTGTGAAATCCTTGGTACCTTGATTGCAAAAGCATAGAAAGATATCGAATGGGTCACCTCACCCTCCGAAGCCCTCTGACATATGCTAGAAGGAGGTTTTGCATCACTTTCCAGAAGAAGCCAGCTACCCATGTTCAGACCAAGCTTTTATTTGTGAAAACTCCACTGCACACAGTCAATTAAAGATAAGTTTCACAAATACGCTCATGGATCATTCTGTTTGACAATCTCACTTAACAGAGTGATACAATTTTTTCCCCCACCCTACAGCTTTTGTTTTCCATTAAAGAAAACTATTTCAGTGGAAAGATATGTTGTGATCAAAAGATTTCGGCTCAGTCTTAATGCTTGTCTGGTTATTGTTCTATCGAGGCAAATGAAGGAGATTTGGGGATATGATTAAATCTGCAGAGCAGTGTGCAATGCACATTCTCATTTGGAAAGGTATTCCTTATGAATTTAGCTCGAAAGGCCATTATTGTTGGTTAAGATAGAGCCCCATGTCCTTTGCTGTGCTTTCTTTTGTAAGCAGTGTAGCTTGCTTGTATGGGTAACTGTTGCTGTCATTAACTGGAGAATAATTTCCTTTTGATACATTGAGAATGATTTTCATGCCTGTCTTAATTATGTGTTGCCAAGGGCAGAAGCGCTGTGCAGAAGGAAGGTTAATGCAGAAATGTGTTGACTCTACCCTACCTGACCTGAAGATTCATATGCAGCCAATATCAATTCCTTTCCCCTGCATCCTGAACAAGCGGGTCTGGAGATTTACTCCTAATTGTCAAAAGAAATAGAACTGTTATCCTGTGCTTTGAAAAATTCAGTGGAGTGACTGCAAAGCTTGTTATATCAGGCAGCTTAATTGAGTTGCACATACAGTAGGCAGAGTTCATTGCAAGGCTAAAATTTGGGAGGAAACATTTCTTCTTTCATGTCCCATTGTCCAAATTGTCACAGTACCTTTTAAGGGTGATGGCTCCAGGTACAGGGTTTTTGACTAATGATGGAAGGTTACTGGATTTCAAGTTCTCCAGGAGTGACAGAATACAAAATTATTGCCCCAAGTTGTTCTTTATGGTCATTTTGACTTTTCCAGATAAAAGTCTGTCAACTATTGTGAACTTTTGTCTCCACATGATCTTAAACTTGCCTGTTATTATTTAAATCAAGCTCGCGACCGCCCTGGTCTGTGATGTCCCTCCTGCCCCGTGGGCTTTACTTTATCTCAACAAGAAAACTATCCGCTCATGTCACACTGAAGCAAGAGCAGCAGCCTATATAAGCAAATTCCCACTAAGATGTCCCCTGAGCTTTTTCGCCTAGGTCTTTCTGCACATGAGAGTGTGTTGTTATTTCTCATCTTGTATCTTGTCACGTGCTCTTGGACCCTTCAATCTCCAACATCCAGCATGAGATGCTACCCACCTTTTTCACCACTACTTGTTGCTAATTATGGGTCAGAATTGCAGCTAGTGTCATTCAGGAGACACACCCTTGGATACGACTGAGCATCCGGCCAATTGTCTCCCAATCAGCCCGTCGTACTGTGAAATTGGTCTGTCCCCTTGTTTGCTTCTTGTCACCTAACACAACTTCCATTGTTACTCTCACCAAAGGCCTGTCTTGAAGTTGGCGAGTGGTGCTTGGATTTGTGAGTGAGGGACCCAGTCTCAGAGCCAGAGCTCATTATCAGTGGATGGACATACTTTAAAGCTGTTTCCTAAAGGTAATTGGGAGGTTGCTCTTTATGATGCCTTGAATCCTCTTGAATACACTCTGGCACAGAGTGCATTCGTTTTTTTCTTTTTTTAAGTTTATGATCTTCCAATTCTTTTAATCTGATTTAAGCTGCTGTCCAAGTTAAATGGGTTCTTATCGCCTTTGGATCGTGGGGAAAAATGTACAAGATGAGAGAAACTTCCCCATGCACCGGATTGTTTGCCTAGGACCAAGTCCTTAGGACTTGAGGATTTGGCTCTTACGTTTTAAAGTTAAACAAGGAGAACAGCTCGGCTATAGACCATAGTCCTCTGGGCAGACAAGATAGGTTGTTTTTTTCCTGTGCTGTTCTGAGTTAGCTACAGTGTGATCTTTACCTACTGCTCTAAATTGGCTCTGCTTGATATAGTTCCATGTCAGGTTTGCATCCCACTTCCCATTCACTGCTCTGCTAAAGAAAAATCCAGATGCATTTTAAAATTAAAAGAATCTAGACTGGTTTGGGAAGTGTAGTTGTGAGTGAAAACAAGGAAAGGGCAAAATAAGATTATGCAGTAAATTCCCAGAGGTCTCTATTCTCATGAATTATGGGCACTATTTAAAAATTCTTTCCCAAAATAATGTTGACATTAGCAAGAATTCATCACTGGGGCTTTTGTGGCATGCCTATGTCACAGAAATTAATTTAAAAATCCAATAAACGCAGCCCTAGACTAGTTAACATTTTTCTTCACTAAAGTGTGAAATTCTTTTCAGAGCAAAAGCTTTCTCACCCACTTACATGCACATTAATGCAGTTGCTAAAATATTAGACTATGCCCTGGCATTTTCATTTTCAGGAGGGATGAGCAAAATAAGCCTTATACGTTTCTGATTTGGGCTCTGGCTTTCACTTTAATTTAATTTTTGTTGCCACTAACCCTCAAGAAGATAATTAGTTGCACACAACAAAACAGATGAAACCTAACACATCTACAATGAAATACTTTCTAGCAACTGTACTTATTCACTAGCTGCATAGACTACGGGTGAGATTCATGGTGAAATACTGGATAGGAGAAAGATGTTTCATAGGCAGTCTGTCACCTGCGTCTGTAATTAAAGTTTTAAATTATCACAGTTGATACAGATTTTAAAATAAAAAGTCTGATCCTTTCCTCTGTACGAGGAAGAGTCCCATTGATTTCAGCTGGAGTTTTACCTGGGCAAAGAGGCCAGGATCCGGCACAGTTATTATGTACATTTATTTTAATAGGCTATAAATATTAAAAATTTCCTCATCTTTGAGGGCATGGGCACAAATGAATGTAAATAACAATTTATTTCTTGCATAGAAATCCACATTTCACCTAAGCTTCTTTCTTAATTTACTTAGAATATAATCTCATTACTCATTATTTTGGAGTTTGAGTTAATTTATCATAGAACCATAGAAGATTAGGGTTGGAAGAGACCTCAGGAGGTCATCTAATCCAACACCCTGCTCAAAGCAGGACCAACCCCAACTAAATCATCCCAGCCAGGGGCTTTGTCAAGCCTGACCTTAAAAACCTCTAAGGAAGGAGATTCCACCACCTCCCTAGGTAACCCATCCCAGTGCTTCACCACCCTCCTAGTGAAATAGTTTTTCCTAATATCATCTGCCGCCACTGAAAACAGCCTAGGTCCATCCTCTTTGGAACCCCCCTTCAGGTAGTTGAAGGCTGCTATCAAAAGCCCCCTCACTCTTCTCTTCTGCAGACTAAATAAGCCCAGTTCCCTCAGCCTCTCCTCATAAATCATGTGCCCCAGCCCCCTAATCATTTTTGTTGCCCTGTGCTGGACTGTCTCCAATTTGTCCACATCCTTTCTGTAGTGGGGGGGGCCAAAACTGGACAAAATACTCAGATGTGGCCTCACCAGTGCTGAATAGAGGGAAATAATCACTTCCCTCAATCTGCTGGCAATACTCCTACTAATGCAACCCAATATGCAGTTAGACTTCTTGGCAACAAGGGCACACAGCTGACTCATATCCAGCTTCTCATCCACTGTAATCCCCAGGTCCTTTTCTGCAGAACTGCTGCTTAACCAGTCGGCCCCCAGCCTGTAGCAGTGCATGGGATTCTTCCGTCCTTAAGTGCAGGACTCTGCACTTGTCCTTGTAGAACCTCATCAGATTTCTTTTGGCCCAATCCTCTATTTTGTCTAGGTCACTCTGGACCCTATCCCTACCCTCCATCGTATCTAACTCTCCCCCCAGCTTAGTGTCATCTTCAAACTTGCTGAGAGTGCAATCCATCCTATCATCCAGACCATTAATGAAGATGTTGAACTAAACCAGGCCCAGGACCAGTGGTCACTCTAATTTTTGACATCTATGTGCGGAATGTATTTTGTTATGTGCACCAATATGGAGGTGATGTGTGACACATAACATTCATATTGGTGCACATAACAAAATGCATGTAGTGGGGTGGAGCCAAGGGGTTCGGAGTGTGGGAGAGGGCTCAGAGCTGGGGCAGAGGGTTGGGGTGTGAGGCTGAAGGGTTTTGGGTGCAGGCTGCCCGGACTGCAGTGGGGAGAGAGGACTCCGCCCAGCCCTCTCTCACTGCAGCAGCTTGGGGCTGGGGGAGAGGCGCCTCTCCCTGGCAGCAGCAAGTCTGGGTCCTGTGCCTGTAACCACTAGTCTGTTGCTGCAGGGCTTGGAAGGTTGGGAAGATGTTATTTCCCATGGTAGAAGCCTGCACATGATTTATTTTAATTTGGGGAAGATGGTGTGCCTACAGCGACCACACGATCATGACAAGTTGGAGGTCTGTGGCCCAGTGGCAGGGAAAGTCCGAGACAACTGGAGATCTCTGCTTGCTGCAGTCTTCACCCACTTTCACAGCTGTTGAGATCCGAGGACCTCTTTTGCCTGATCTACCATTGAGGACTTGGGGGATTGGACGGAGCTTTGCCTGGGACCTCCCCTCAGACCTGTTCGCCTTGGGAGACCCTACCAGGAACATGAAGCTCCTGACAACTTAGCTCTGAGGATCATTGGAACACACATGCCCCTTCATCACAACAAGGTGACAGCCCCCAAAGAGGTGAACTGAATTAATGTACATTAGGAATAGATACCTTTGGAAATTAGGTTGCTTTAGAGTTCAGCATACAATTTCTGGGGTAAAGGAAGCAAAATAGCATTCGGAGGTCTGGTGGAAGATCACACCTCTTACAGAACTATTATTAGCCCTTTTTCTTCTTCTTAACCCCTTTCTTCTAGCATAAACATCTTGAAGACGCTAAATATTTGGTCAGGTTATGGGCACACAGAAAGAGATGCCATTTAAAAGGCTAGGTAGTAGGTGGCAAATTAATTTTTCACTGGGGCTGTGGCAAGACTAAAGGGAACAGATAGAGAATGTCCTTTACTTATTGGTATCCCCTGACTCCTCTATGGTGTTTGAGTCCAAGGTGCTACCTGGGATGGTATAATCTTCAGTCACTCTGGAAGCACATTTGCATACACTTAAAGCCATAGAAGAAAACAACCATTTATGTATATGGCAGCCATAACTATTGTTAGCAATGAATGGGTAAAACCCAGAAGAAAGACTGGGCCAGATCTTCATCTGGTGTGAATTGCAGTCAATGGAGCCGCTTTAATTTACAACAGCTAAGGATTTGACCTATTGATCCGCTTTAACCAAAAGTGTGTGGATTAGTGTGGTAGGCAAAGAACTGATCCAGAAAAGAGAGACTGAGTATCTGGGAAATCTGCAGTATATGCTAGGATTCCTTGCTGTGATAAGAAACACAGGTTGAGAAAAGCCCATGGGACAACTTTGTTGAAACTTTGTGTAAAAACTTGGGAATCACTGTTAATCCTTTACGCTGAGAAGAGTCTTCAGATTCCACCATCTCCCTATCTCCAGGGCAGTACTTCTGGACCACGTACATCAAGATCAGGTTGGGAGCATAGGTACACTGACAGAACCGGAGCAGTTCAGAAGGTACCACAATGAAAGCAGGCATGTCGTTATTATTCCCGGGGCAATCAAATCATCACAGTAATTTAGAAGAGTATGAATGAATTTTGTATCCAATTATGCTACTGCAAACCATTTGGCTGCCTTAGAGACCTAGGACAGATCCTCAACTGGTGTAAATCAGTGCAGCCCCATTGAAGCTAATGGACCTACACTGATTTACACTAGCTAAGGATCTGGCCATTGAATCTAATGTCTATGACTGAGAAGCAAACTATGAAAGATGTTCTACTGGTCAAGCTTTCTGAAAGAATTACAGAAGGGTTCACTTTGCTCCTCCACAGGGTTTGGATTATTAGTCATAGCTGTATGAAAAGAGCTGCCGAGGCTGGTTTCATGTATTTCTAATTTAATGAATGTTTAATGCCTCTCATTGGTGCCTACTTATATGTAGAACAGAGAACGTGTAAAAGGGATTGACATGTCAAATAATTGATGTCTGAGGTGCTCCCTTTACATGAAATAGGGAGTTTCTAGCACAAAGAGAATAGAATAAAAATATGAATTAAAGATTAGAGCTAAGTGAGTTTGGGAGAAATTAGAATGAAAAACGCACTCAGAAGTTTTCTCTCCATGTTTCCCCTGCCCCCAACCTTCCATCCACTCTGACTCCCTGGTGCAGTCACTAATTTCAGACCTGGGGCCTTTGTCCTGTTCTCGCTCGTCCACCCACACACCATTTAGAATTAGATCATTCCAGTAATCTTGTTCTGGACATTATCATATGTTTAAGCAGCATCCTTGGTTCTTAAGCTTGCAGAACTCCCACTGGCTTGGTTAGTGGGATTTGAAACATGTTTTTAAGGTGCGTCTTTCATCCCAAACCCTGACATGCTCACAGAGAAAGAGCATAGTCTCCCAGGCAGAGCAGAAAGCTTGTGAGCTTTGTGGAACTGGTTTGCCAGAGGGACCTGCAATTTCTAACAGCACTTGTTCCTGCCCTGGGAAAAGATTGGCAAGTAAGTTGTGGAGGTGATGCTCCTTTGCTGCAGCTGAATGAATGTGGTTAACTTTGTGCTATGTATATGTGCAAGTGACAATTTTCCTCTTAATTTTTTTCTTTCCATCGGCTCTTAATATGCCAAGCGATTTGCACTTTTTGCTGCAGGAATTTAATTAAGTGAAAGAGAGGCCTCCTCAGCATTCCGTTCCAAAAATGACACCTTGACACCGATCAGTTATTGCAGCCCTGAGAGGCTGAAAACATGAAAATAAAGCACACAACGAAATTGGGGTGGGAAAGAGAGACAGTTCCAGCATGGCAACACGGGGAATTCCACACCATTGTTGCTCGAAGGCATGCCAGTTGCAATTCCTCATCGTCATCGACTTCGTGCTAGAGCGTTGGCCCAACCCCTCGCCCTTTTGGTTAGTTCCCATCATCCTCCACTCCCTGTGGGTGTTTTCATCCGCTCTGTTCTCCAATAAGTGGTCGGTGTCAAGGTGTCGTTTTTGGAACAGAATGCTGAGGTGCCTCTCTTTCACATAATTGAGTTCCTGCAGCAAAAAGTGCAATCAGATTGGCACACCGAGGGCTGATTTAAAAAAAAAAAAAAATCAGAGGAAAACCTTTTACAAGGTTGTAGTGAATTCCTCCACACTTGTGCTAAGCAAAGCTGGGCAAGATTCAGATCTTGCCTGGGCTTGGTCATCCTAATGTGCGTATAAAAACATCAGAAGAGGGGAATGTTTTTTTCATTTGGGCTTCCCATGGAGGAGTGTACAGTTCCCCAGGAGCCTGCAGACTTTTCCTGCAGGCCTCACCAAGTCCTTGCTTGGGAAAAGCTCTCACTGAAGTCATAGGGAATGGTAACTTTTATTATGATATGACCATGGTAGGCTGGTGTATTGAGGACTGTGTTGGAATTGCAAGCTATCACTTTAAGAGCGTGAGTTGTGTGTGGCGGGGCGAGGGGGATTGCTGGTCCAGTTTGCAGGCTAGGGGGCTCTGTAGGGAAGCCAGCAGTTCGAGGTCTCAGCAGTCAGTCAGCAGCTAGCCAACGGAGAGTAAGGCAAGGTGAGTTTTAACTCTTTGTTTTAGGATGCAGCCTGCTTTGGTTCTCTCTGATTATAGCTACGCTGCAGCTAGGAGTGTGCTTTCTATCTAACTAGCCCAATGCTGCGAGATGTCAGGCCTCCTCCTCTTCCATTACACCTGGTGGGAGCTGAGGGTGCTTGCAGGATTGGGCATCTTGCAGGTTTGGAGCCTCAGAATCTATCTGGGGAAAGAGTTTTTATTATGCGCCACGGCAACTGTGCCTTTAATTACATCTTGCCCAATTAAAACACATGAAAAATGACAGGAGATGTAAGTTTCAGAATTCCTGTTTAATATTGCCTCTGTATTTCTGAATCTCATTAGCCAAAGTCACGGCATTTACCAGGTTTCTAGTTTCTCACTTGTGATGCAGAATAAAGCAATGACCCTCGTTCCCCCTCTCATCTCTTAGCATAAAAAAAAAAAGACTCAGAAACTGGGAGCAAGCAATCCCCCTGATTGATTCCTCATTCTGTAGCCGAGCAGAGTGGAGCAAATCTATTGCAGTCAATTTGCAGTGTTTCAGTTCAGGAGGAACACAATGGATCTTTTAAATCAATGGGTTTGATTATACAGATTCTTACCCTGCAAGCCCTGGCTGCTAGTTCTCAGAGGGCCCAATCCTGCAAAATCAGACTCTCACGGGTAGCCGTTCAGCATTGGAGCAGCCTCTTTGAAGTCGATGGGACCCTCCCAGGAGTAAGGATTGCTGGCAGGAGTAAGGTCTGCAGGATCTGATGCCTCATTGTTAATCCCCAGTAAGTGAGAAATAGAATGCATGCTGATAGTGGGGCAAATTACCAAGTTCAGTACAGCATAGTAATTGCAGATATACTCGCTGGGTTACAGATCAGGTCATCAGATGCCAAAAATTAATGAAAGAATTTAGTTTGCCTTTATTTGACACGCTGCCGTTGATTTGCACAGGGCTCTTGTGCCCTGATAACACTGCAAGCGAAGGTTCGACAGAGAATTTTTGGTTACTTTTCAAGCGGTGTCACACAAACAAGAAATGCATTACAGGAAATGATGAGCAGTAATTATAAAGGAGGAGGAAAAACTGTGATTAAAACCAGAAACCTATCGGTTATACTGGCAATTACTTTTATTCACTACACGCAGCACAGAAGCCACCTTTTTCAACTGTGTTTTTTCTGAGCTGGTGTATACTAGCATAGCTCCATTCCCTCCAGTGCAAATACACCCGTTTACACCACCTGAGGACCCAGCCCTGTGTCCGATTTTATAATAGCTTTGAAATTAAATAGTAAAAGCTGAATTTCCAGGGCCAGGTCCTCAGCTGGTGGAAATCGGCATAGTCAGCCAATTGATATCAGCTGCAGAGTGGGTCCCTAGTGGTTAGCTCCCCTACCATTCAGGATAGCTGGGACCAAGAGGCTGCCTCTCCAGACCAGAGGAACGCTGTGTTGATTAATACACTGAAAGGCTGCAAGACAGAATTTCAGCATGACGCCCAAAGGCTTTTCCCTTTATGCTGTGCAGAAGCCAGATCCACTGCAGGGGAAAAAATAAGCTGTTCTTTTTTTCCTGCTGGAGCTGTATGACATGTCCAGTCCTAATACCACCAGCGAATAGCAGGGGGAGGTGAAGCAGTAGCCCTGCGTGGTGGAGATAAGAAAGGATAAGACAGGTGGGAAAATGGGAATACCCTACCATTTCATGACCTACATAATGCAGCGCCCGATGGCGTCAATAGAAATTGCATTTTGATGTCAAAAGCTCTTGGTTTTGCAACGCATTCTGGAGAGGGAATTCACAGGAGTCTGGAAATGCAACCTTATAACAGCAAACCTCAATTCACTGATTTTGGTTTAAAGTGCGATGGCTATTTAGCAGGGACCTATGTATTCTCTGCTTTACCAGTATCTCCACTATACCTTGGTTTGCCTTGAGGTGCACTGGACTTCTAGAAATAAGCGACTACATCAGTTCTCACCCCTGGCTTTTTCTTTATATTTGTTAAGGCAGCCTATACCTACTTAACAGAGTAACAAACCAGCTCTTTGGGGCCGGGACTGTCTCTTTTTTTGTATGTGCATGTACAGTGCCTAGCACAGGGGCCTGATCCCTGACTGGAACCTCTAGATGCTACTGCAATACAAATAATGGGCATCTAACTCACCCTAGATGCCACTCAGAACTTCACAGTGGCAGCAGGGATGCAACTCAGAGCATCCTGTTTTGAAAGCCCAGGACCTTACTATCTGAGTGACAGGGGATGCTGCTTAGGCCTGGTCTACACTAGACGCGATAAATTGACCCCCCTGCTGGATCGATCGCTGCCCGCCGATCCGGTGGGTAGTATAGACGTACCCTTAGACTAATAAGACCTGTTGCAAACAGAGAAGCAGCTCTAATGCCATCCAATAGAGGGCAGTGGTACAGCCACATAGGTACTTGCTGTAGGGCCTGGTTTCTCAACCTGCGGGTCCCAAACAGCTCCAGAGGGGTTGCAATCTAACCTCCCGTTCTTTAAGGCTAGATGAGGGGGGGCTGCCTGAAATGATGGGCAAGGAGTCCAGCAACATTTCTCTGCTGTGACCTGGTGTCACGGTGTGGAAAAGGTTGAGTCCCACCGCTCTAGTGCAAGAGCGTCTTCACAACAGAGCAACGACCTTTTAAAACCAGGCGGTGCCTCTTTAGGGATCTGCATGCTGAATATTAACCAGATCCCTGAAGTTCCCAATGACAGATGGTGCTGCCCCAGCCCAGCGGTTCTCTGTTGCGCACAGTAGCAGGTTTCTGAATGCATGTAGGCCCTGTTATTTGCACTTAGTGTGATCTCAGAAATGTTGCCGGCTCCTTTCCCTTCTACCCCAGCGCCAGGCTCACATTTGATCAAACAAAAGCTCCGCTTCTAAATTCAGGTTAAATAAATCATCAGTGTGTTGTGAAGCCAAAAATGAGATTGCAGGAGACGGCCGGTAATTGGAAGCACTAACAGTAACCAGGCTTGGCAGGTCCAAGTGTGATGCTATTCGACTTCCAGATATGCAACAGCAGACTGGATCAGACATTGCATTCAGCAAACAGGCAGTCGTCTCTCAGCCTCCAAATTGCCTTTTTTAAAGCAGTAGCGCTTGAAGGCATTGCACCTTTTGCATGGAGGATGCTGAAGTTTAGAGTAATAGTGATGCACTGCAGCCTAATTCTCATTTACATTAATGGTCACTTGGTACTGCTCCGGCAGCATAAAGGGGACTGAGCACAAATGAGAATCAGGCCCACTGTATATTTTCAAGGACAGCTCCTTAGGTTTGAGCCCTGGCTAAATGTGTTCCTATATAACCATGGGCCAGATCCTCAGGTGGTGTAAATCAGTGTGTCTCTGCTGGCACACTGGCTTCCACTGTTTAAGGCTGTGTGGATTGTCGTGGGACATAGTTGCTGAGCGGCACAGTTACACAGGAGAGTTTACAGCAAACCGGCAGTAGGTGAATGTGCTGATTTGACTGCAGCTTTGTATTTTTTAGCCAACGATTGTTTTAATTGGGGAAGGTGACACTGGGGAATACATGGCAAAGTTAGACTAGCACCGTATTGATCTACTGCAGTGTTTCTCAGCTGCTGGGTTTCAACCCGCAAAGGGGTCACGAAAGGCTATTGGGGAGGGATCGCGATATTCTAATATTCAAATTCCAAAGCAAAGAAAAGAAAGTATCCAGCACCTCTTTGGGGGTGGCCAAAGCCTTCAAAGTTTGTGAGGTCAACTATGTTAGTAACTGCACTAGTAGCTCCGGCCCTTTCATGTGCATGGAGGCAATTGTCTCTGACTAGCTCGCTCCATGACCCCCTGCACGCCCTTACCCATCAAGGTCAAGTATTCTGTGTCAACCTCTTGAAACACTTAGTGTACATCTACATTGCAATAAAAGACCTGTGGCAGGGCTATGGTTGTCTCAGGTCAGCTGACTCAGGCTCGCCTGGCTCGGGCTAGAGCCCCGGCGCTGAGATCCTGCGAAGGGGGGCGGTCTCAGACTCCAGGCTCAAGCCTGAACCCAAAAGTCTACACTGCAATGTTTAGCCCTGCAGCCAAAGCCCTGCAAGCCCAAGTCAGCTGAGCTGGGCTCTGAGGCTCGGTGCCAAGGGATTTCTATCGCAGTGGTGGCATACCCACAGAGAGAGAAATTATACAGGCTTGTCATTGTCATAATGAATGTCGGGGGTGGGGGAGCCGTGAAATGTTCAACTTTGAATAAGGGGTCACCAACCAGCAAATGTTGGGAAACATTGATCTGTTGGCGCTTGATGACACCTTAGGGCTAAAAAGATCTCCATGCCATTCCCTTCCAATACAATGGTGGCGAACAGCTGACTAAACCCAAGAAGGTCTGTCTGCATTGAGTTCCATCTGGGGCCCCATTCACTCAGGGGCTCCACCTTGTCCGTCATTTACACTGGCCATGGAGATTGTGCAGAGTGGGTGGAGAATGTTACCAAATCAGAAAGGTACCATTTTGCACATATATAAATGGATCCATAAGGGGTAAGGCTACAATATATCTGGCCCCTTATCCTTTGTAGGCAGCTTCTTGCAACATGAGCTTGATGAGTTGGACTTGATGAATGACCCTAGGCTTCATGTTCCCAAGCCATATCAATCACTTGTCCAGCATGTCATATTTTGCAGTTGTGCATTTCACCCAGAAGTCCCTGGTTTTCATACTTTCCCCAGATTAAAACTGCAAGAGCAATTGAGGATTTATGTCGCACATTCTGCTGGAGAGTTTTTTGGGGCAGAAAAAACAAAACAAAACAAAACAAAAAATATCTACATCATCAATAGGAGTGACCTTGCCATTGATACTTTAGCTTTGAAATGTAGTCAAGTGTGTCTTGTATTGTGGACCATGTTTTAATTCTTATTAGAGCTTTTGATAGAATCTCACTGGCATACAGCCCTCTGACAATGGCTCTGTGCAACTCAGAAGATGCCATTGGACTCGTTGTTTGAGTGTATTTCTGGCTAAAAGATTAGCATTTAACTGCAGAGAAAGGATTTTATAAAGCATAAGGTGTTTGCTCATCAGCATAGGCAACGGTTTCATGTCACAAGGAGGAAGATGGCAAAATGAGATTCTAGATTAGAAAGCTTGACATTGAAGCTAGTCCAGTATAGCTCCCATGATCATTAGAATGAATTGCACAGCCCGGCAGGGATAGACAACACTCCACAGAAGTATTTAGTCTCGCTGCCTGATTGCTCACTTGTGATACAGTGGTTAACAATCCCGTTCTGTAACATATGTAGCTGACACTTTGAGAACCTGCCATTTATTAAGAAGTTCAATCAGGCTGCCCAGCAGCAAAAGTCCGCTTCCAACCGGCTAGGCAAGAGTGACCAATAGCAAATAAAAGCCCATGGCACAGTTTTATCACCCAGCTCTAGTCAGATCCTTTTAATTAAGGCAGAACAAAATAGCGTTCAAAAGGGCTTGTTACCAGCAAAAGAGTGACATGACCACAGAGAAGAATCACCCTTGATATAAATAAGAACTGAAAATGAAATACAGTATATAGAGGAGGCTCTATGGCTGTGGTGTCCTAGTATGAAGAGACTTTGTTTAATTGTTATTCCCCCACCCGACGACGACCATCACCATCACCACCACCACGCTGCTTCAATCAGCACGTTGGGTTCCAAAAATAAGTCTGCTTGCCAGCATGGCCAACTGCAAGATCTCGAGGAAGGCTTTCCTTAAAGTGATAGCATGACATGTCTTTCAAAAGAAATGTTTCACTGGTTCAGGATGGTTTTGGTTACAACTCTTTGGATTCTGATCTTTGGTGCAATCACTGGCGAGGAATAAAGAGAAGAAGCAAAAAGAAAAGAAACCAAATAACCAGCGCAACTTCTGGGGCTGGCACGTTTTCATCTTCCAAGGTCAATGCTGATTTCATTTGGAAAGTGTTCTGCTCTTTTTTGCAGTTTTGGCGAGAGCAGCCGCCGTAACCATATGTACAATGGCCATCTGGAAATCTGCTCCTCACTTTAGTGAGCATTACATCAATTTGCCTTGAGACTGTGTTTACTCACTGGCACTGCTGTTTCTTTTCAGCGGCTGCATGCACTGCTTCCTACTCGAGTTTACTCCAGATTCTACTAATATCCAAAACAAACAGTGGTAACATCTATAATTCTCCACGGGGGAGGCAGGCACGTACTGAGGATGGAATGCTTCCCCCAGTGTTTCTCGATAATGTGTACTCTTCTTTCTTTTTACAGCCATGTAGTTGTTGAGTTCTGCTTTTGTTACATGCATTCAAGACTACAAGACCCTGTTTCTTTCTCCAGCTTAGGAAATGCTCAGAGGTATAATCAGGTCCTTCCACAGTATTTAATTAGCCATAATTAAAGGCATCTACACAAAGCACAGGCTTTTCAACGCCTATTCTTGTGTTCCACTGCTAATGAATTAAGTAATTAATTGGCATTGAAAAAATATAATAGGAAACATCAATCTTTTAAATTGACACATTTTTTTAACCATTTTGTTAAAGCACTAACTTAGTATCTAAGAAACACAAGATAATTTGTTATAAGGGTAGTGAAACTCCTCACAGCTTGAGTGGATATTGTTGTTTGCAATGGAATGGTCATTTCAAAATAGCGATGGAGTCACTAGGGGCTTTACCACAAGCCCTGTGCAGGGGGTATCTTGATGTTGCAGGAGCAGCCCAAGATGCAGATTGTTCCCACCTCACACCCCGGGCCAGTACCTAGTGCAGTGTACATACTGGTGCATCCATACTGAATTGCACATTGGGGCAGCGGGGGGGGGCGGGGAAGCCAAGGCCATTTTTGGAGTCCCGTCCCCCCCACCTATGCAGAGTGGGCAATGTAGTGGGCCCATGGAAGGCCCACTACACACTGGCACCAGAACGATGGGGGCCACGGGGCCATGCCCCCCACACACACACTTTTTTAACAAAAGAAACACAAGAGCAGAATTCATGTCCCTCACAGATTTTTTTTCCCTGCAAAATAATAGCTTCTTCTGCAGAGGTGCTGCAATTACACCTTTCGCCCACCAGGGGCTTTTGCACCACTGCCCGTGGTTTGGGTAGGAAGTCCAAAGAAACAAGGGGACGTGTTTACCCCCTTACTTCCCTGCACAGCCACAATCTGGCTTCGTGACACTTCATTCCTCACCACTGACAAAGCATCAAAAGCTTGGCTAAATATCAAGCTGGTCCAGTGACTGGGGCGCTGTCCTTAGATGCAGAAGAATTGGTTTCAATTCCCTGCTCTGCAAAAGATTTCCTTAGGCAAGTCACATAGGCCCAGCTCCTCAAAGGTATTTAGACACCTAAATGCCATTGAGTTCAATGTACATTAGGTGCCTAAATAACTTTGAGGATCTGGGCCTTGGTCTCTCTGTGCCTCAGTTCCCCATCTGTACAATGGGGATAATAGCACTGCCCTGCCTCACAGGAGTGCAGTGAGGATAAAGGTGCTCTAATACTGAAGTAATGGAGGCCGTATGAATGCCACAAAAAGATTTGAATTGGTTAATGTGGTTGAGCCAAGAATAATTTCTCAAGCGAGAAAAAAATCTTGAAGGCTTCTAATAATAATCTGAAATCTATAAAAGATACATCATAGGGGGAGCCTGATTCTCCACTGCATTGCAACTTGAGTAATCATTCATTACAATGCAAACGGGGTAAAAAACACCACCAGCTCAGAATGGGATCCCTTGCCTTCACATGGACGAATCAGCCCTTTTGCACTTTCGTGGTGCCCGAAAGGACTGGCACACAGCAGTATGCCCAGTTCCCAGTTGGTGATTTAATTCAATGCAGCGACTTCCCCCAGAAAGTGGCATATGCTCAGTTTATTTGATCAGCAACCTGACTCGCTGCGCGGCATTGCAATCCAGCAATCTACGAAGGTTATAAATCTCATTAATTGCATTTAAATGACAAGGCCTTGTGGTGGAAAAAATGAGTTGCATTCTTACTGAAATCTGTTCGCTACATTCACCAGCCTGAGGCAAAATAGACCCTGAACCTATTCACTTGGGGTCCCTGACCATTTGCGTCCCATTGACGTCAATAGGCGTCTTTCCACTGATCTCAAAGGGCTTTGGCTCAGGACCTTGGAGCAAAACCCACCACCAGCCTGACTCCTCAGGCCCTACGCTACCAGCACTCCCAGCTACCTTCGAGACACCACTGACTTCCTGAGGAAACTACAATCCATCGGTGATCTTCCTGATAACACCATCCTGGCCACTATGGATGTAGAAGCCCTCTACACCAACATTCCACACAAAGATGGACTACAAGCCGTCAAGAACACTATCCCCGATAATGTCACGGCTAACCTGGTGGCTGAACTTTGTGACTTTGTCCTTACCCATAACTATTTTATATTTGGGGACAATGTATACCTTCAGATCAGCGGCACTGCTATGGGTACCCGCATGGCCCCACAGTATGCCAACATTTTTATGGCTGATTTAGAACAACGCTTCCTCAGCTCTCGTCCCCTAACGCCCCTACTCTACTTGCGCTATATTGATGACATCTTCATCATCTGGACCCATGGAAAAGAAGCCCTTGAGGAATTCCACCCTGATTTCAACAATTTCCATCCCACCATCAACCTCAGCCTGGTCCAGTCCACACAAGAGATCCACTTCCTGGACACTACGGTGCTAATAAACAATGGTCACATAAACACCACCCTATACCGGAAACCTACTGACCGCTATTCCTACCTACATGCCTCCAGCTTTCACCCTGACCACACCACACGATCCATCGTCTACAGCCAAGCTCTGCGATACAACCGCATTTGCTCTAACCCCTCAGACAGAGACAAACACCTACAAGATCTCTATCAAGCATTCTTACAACTACAATACCCACCTGCGGAAGTGAAGAAACAGATTGATAGAGCCAGAAGAGTTCCCAGAAGTCACCTACTACAGGACAGGCCTAACAAAGAAAATAACAGAACGCCACTAGCCGTCACCTTCAGCCCCCAACTAAAACCCCTCCAACGCATTATTAAGGATCTACAACCTATCCTGAAGGATGACCCAACACTCTCACAAATCTTGGGAGACAGGCCAGTCCTTGCCTACAGACAGCCCCCCAACCTGAAGCAAATAGTCACCAACAACCACATACCACACAACAGAACCACTAACCCAGGAACCTATCCTTGCAACAAAGCCCGTTGCCAACTGTGCCCACATATCTATTCAGGGGACACCATCACAGGGCCTAATAACATCAGCCACACTATCAGAGGCTCGTTCACCTGCACATCCACCAATGTGATATATGCCATCATATGCCAGCAATGCCCCTCTGCCATGTACATTGGTCAAACTGGACAGTCTCTACGTAAAAGAGTAAATGGACACAAATCAGATGTCAAGAATTATAACATTCATAAACCAGTCGGAGAACACTTCAATCTCTCTGGTCACGCAATTACAGACATGAAGGTCGCTATCTTACAACAAAAAAACTTCAAATCCAGACTCCAGCGAGAAACTGCTGAATTGGAATTCATTTGCAAATTGGATACTATTAATTTAGGCTTAAATAGAGACTGGGAGTGGCTAAGTCATTATGCAAGGTAGCCTATTTCCCCTTGTTTTTTCCTTCCCCCCCCCCCCTCAGAACCAAGTTCTGGTTAAACTTGGATTTATGCTGGAAATGGCCCACCTTGATTGTCATGCACATTGTAAGGAGAGTGGTCAGTTTGGATGACCTATTACCAGCAGGAGAGTAAGTTGGTGGCGGGGGGGGGGAGAAAACCTGGATTTGTGCTGGAAATGGCCCACCTTGATTATCATACACATTGTAAGGAGAGTGGTCAGTTTGGATGAGCTATTACCAGCAGGAGAGTAAGTTTGTGGCGGGAGGGGGTGAGAAAACCTGGATTTGTGCTGGAAATGGCCCACCTTGATTATCATGCACATTGTAGGGAGAGTGGACACTTTGGATCAGCTATTACCAGCAAGAGAGTGAGTTTGTGTGTATGCGTTTTGGGGGGGGGGGTGAGAAAACCTGGATTTGTGCTGGAAATGGCCCACCTTGATTTTCATACACATTGTAAGGAGAGTGGTCACTTTGGATAAGCTATTACCAGCAGGAGAGTGAGTTTGTGTGTGTGGTTTTTGGAAAAAAGGGCGGGGGGCGGTGAGAAAACCTGGATTTGTGCTGGAAATGGCCCAACTTGATTATCATACACATTGTAAAGAGAGTGGTCACTTTGGATGGGCTATTACCAGCAGGAGAGTGAGTTTGTGGGGGTGGGGGGCAGAGGGTGAGAGAACCTGGATTTGTGCTGGAAATGGCCCAACTTGATTATCATACACATTGTAAGGAGAGTGATCACTTTAGATAAGCTATTACCAGCAGGAGAGTGGGGTGGGAGGAGGTATTGTTTCATGGTCTCTGTGTATATAATGTCTTCTGCAGTTTCCACAGTATGCATCCGATGAAGTGAGCTGTAGCTCACGAAAGCTTATGCTCAAATAAATTGGTTAGTCTCTAAGGTGCCACAAGTACTCCTTTTCTTTTTGCGAATACAGACTAACACGGCTGTTACTCTGAAGCCTGACTAAAAGGACTTGGCACAGGGAGCGGGGGGGGGGGGGTAGTCCTGTTGTGGTTGTGACGCGTGGGTTCTTCCACCTTCAGACCACATCCAGGCCACTGTTGCAACCCGACTGTGTTAGTATCATCAGCCCATGTGCACCCTTCCATGACATGTTTGGCCTCTTGGATAGGGTAGCCAGGGCGTCATCATTCCTGGACTGACCCTTCTGTCTCTCCAAATTGCACAAGAGGTGCAGACTTCTGCATTGGCTCACAGCATCCTGCCTCCCTTTCATTCCACAGTGGAAATGAGTCAATTCTAGAGTGGTCAGAGCTCAGGGAGCCAGCTGAATGACAGGTGATAGGCAGGCAGAGTAAAGAGTGGCACTCATTCATTTCAAGCTAGTGTGTGTTTCTCTGAAGTGGCCTGCACTCCAGAAGACATGTGTTAATCAGCACACATTGTGCTCTTTTGCATTCCCATGCAGTACATGTTATTGTGTGATCCCCAAGCTCCCGCTATCCGTACTGACGAGAGAAGCGCCCAGCTGCGAAATGTTGCCGATAGATTCAGATGTGGAGCAGAACTTTTCCAGAGTTCGGTAGACGTTTGGATCTGGAGTGCCTCATCTCTAAGAATTGCCCTAAAACTCTGAACTGTCTAACATTTTAACTAACATAGTGATGCGTATTCTGAAGAATGTAAATATTGAGGAAATCCATGTACTTCTCATAGTAGAAGGGTTATTATGTATTCATTTCCTTGAATTTGTTTTCCCTCCTAGGGCATCGCTGTCAGAAATTTAGAGTCCCAACCTAAATTAAGAAAGTACATTTCTTTCGTTCTGTCTATTCACTTCCTTGCTACTTCTCCACAGTCAGTCATTTATAACGGGTCTCCTCAAACACACTTAGGCACCTAACTCCCATTTATTTTACTAAAATCAATGTGCGTTAGGCACCTAAACATCTCTGAGGATCTGAGCCCCAGTCATTAGTGCAACTCAGTGAGAGTCTACTGTCCTGGGAGACCTGCAGAGGTAGGAGGGAATTTGCTTTATTTAGACCCCATTCAAAGCCCATCAGTGGGCGTCTTTCCACTAACTTCAGTGGGCTTTGACTCAGACACTAAGGCCCCAATTCTGCGAAGTGATGTGTGTGAGCAGACCTCTGCGCATGAGTTGCATTGACACCAACAGGGCTCTCTGGGGGAGCAGGGCTGCAAGTGCATGCATTGAAAGACCGTGGAGAAAGGAGTTAAATTGCAGTTGGCAGTTAAATTTACATATCACTCAGACCTTGCCCCGTCTAGATTTGTGGACCGGCTTTCCTAGACTGTGGGTTTTGCGCACAGCAACACTTATCATTAGAGCTATGTGGGAATTGCCACATTTCCGAAAAATGTGTTTTCATTCCAAACTGAAAAATGAAACCAGAGAATTTCTAAAATTTCCCATGAAGCAAAAGTTTTGAAAAAATTGAATTTGGGGTCAACTGAAACATTTTGTTTCAGTTCCAACTTTTTAATGCTATATTATGGTGTAATTTATAATGTAAGCTAAAGCACATTTTCAAAAGAAAAGTCATTTTGAAAGGAAAAATTGAAATGCTCCCATAGGGCTTAAATGGTGTGCTCCATTCAACTTATCCAAACGGTTAGTTTCTTTTCTTTTCTTTAACAATATTTTATCACAACTGACACGTTTTGATTTCAACGAATTGGCATGTTCCAATGGCAAAATGTTCTGTGCAGAAAATTTTCACCCAGCTCTACTTATCACTGTTGTGTTTAGGGTTCCAAATGGAAAGGGGGCTCTTTCATTCCTTCGCATAGATCTGCACGCTTTAAGGGCAATTACTTAATGTTCACATTATACCGATAATCAATCACTGCGCTGACTTTTATACCAGTGCTGCTTCATACAGCAATAGTATGTTAACTAGCTGTAGTTCCATTAACCAGTAAGGTTTGCATGGGTTCCTTTGGTATACACACTGGAATGCAGCGTTCGCTCACATAAATATGTTTGAATTCTGCTGGTGGCGCTGTTTTTTCAAATTAATTTTATTTATTTTTGGTGTTTTAGAAGAACTGTGTTGTTCCAAAATTGGCATAATCACAGTTTCCGCCTCATTTATAACCAATATAAAAAAATTGCAAAAGCCATCATACACAGCTGTAGCGGTGGAGTTAGATTCAATTTTGGCTTTCTGCTGACTTGACTTGCAGCCAATACTCTTACATACATCATCTATGATTGCATTTAAAGGAGGAAACACAGCTTTAATTCTTCTACTGAATTTATAATTATTTTGTTAAAAGATATAAAAGTGTTAAAACAGACATTAAAATCATTAAATTTTCAACTAATGCATTACTGTGATGCTCAGGAGTTGGCTAAAACTGGAAAGAACCAGAAAATTCAGAGTTAGTGCTTTAACTCTGTTATTAACCTGCTCCTTTATGGGTAATATTGCTCTTGCAAGTAAAATCCCACCCCCTCTTGAAACCAGTGGGAATTTGCCATTGACTTCAGTGGGTGAGGTTTTCACCTTGTATTTTTACAGACATGGAACAGCTATTGACTTCAGTCAGAGCTACATTTGTATAAGAATGGCAGGCCCTGCCTTGTAATAGCAGTGAATGGTTTCCAAGAGCCTTAGTGCTCCAATATTAGGGTGAATTGATACCACAATAATGAGCATGGTATAAAAACCCCAGCAGACAACTCGGTGAGTCAGCTATTATACATGTGAACTATTGTCTTTTTGGACTTCATTTAAAACAGCAATATTAGAAACCCAGGGACAGATCCTCAGCTGGTGGTGTTTTGATTTTGGTGTAATAAATGAGCCCAGAGTTCTCTGTTTAAGACATCACTTTTTTAGCTTTCTCCTTAGCTGACAATTTATACAAGCTGGGGATCTGACCACAGCTGGGGGTCTGGTATATAACCACCAAAGGGACATCAACACTGATATGAGGCATTATAAAACAGGGCCAGATTCTGTTCCCTTTATTCATTCTGAGTAGTGCCTTGCTGTCAGGGCCGGCTCCAGGCACCAGCATTCCTAGCAGGTGCTCGGGGCGGCAGTTAGAAAGGGGCGGCAGTTCCTCCGGCCGCGGTGGCAATTCGGCAGCAACTCCTCTGTCCCGCCGGCCGCGGAGGCAAATAGGTGGCAGCTTCTCCCTTTTGCCATCTGCAGCGGCCGGTTTTTTCACTGCTTGGAGTGGCAAAAACTGTAGAGCCGGCCCTGCTTGCTGTGCGAGGAATGCCACTGAAAGCTAAATATGAGTCAACAGTGTAACACTGTTGCAAAAAAAGCAAACATCATTCTGGGATGGATTAGTAGGACTGTTGTAAGCATGACACGAATAGTAATTCTTCTACTCTACTCTGCACTGATAAGGCATCAGCTGGAATATTGTGTCCAGTTCTGGGCACCACATCTCAGGAAAGATGTGGACAAATTGGAGAAAGTCCCCAGGAGAGCAAGAAAAATGATTAAAGGTCTGGAAAACATGACCTATGAGGAAAAATTGAAAAAAAAAAAAAAGGGTTTGTTTAGTCTGGAGAAGAGACAACTGAGAGGGGACATGATAACAGTTTTCAAGTACATGAAAGGTTGTTACGAAGAGGAGGAGGAAAAATTATTCTTGTCAACCTCTGAGGCTAGGACAAGAAGCAATAGGCTTAAATTGCAGCAAGGGTGGTTTAGGTTGGACTTCAGGAAAAACTACATATCGGGGTAGTTAAACACTCAAACAAATTGCCGATGAAGTGAGCTGTAGCTCATGAAAGCTTATGCTCAAATAAATTTGTTAGTCTCTAAGGTGCCACAAGTCCTCCTTTTCTTTTTAGGGAGATTGTGTAGCTTTTCACAAGCAGGTTAGATAAACACCTGTCAGGGATGGTCTAGATAATACTTAGTCTTGTCTTGAGTGCAGGGGACTAAACTAGAAGACCTCTCAAGGTTCCTTCCAGCCCTTCAGTCTATGAGTCTATCCAGAATGACAAAGGGTAGCAGAATCTGGCCCATAATGAATAATAATAAATTGACACAGTGTTGTATATTAAAGATATATGGCCTTATCTGGCATAATATTACTCAGACAAGTAATCCTTACTCACATGCAATTCCATTGACACTAATGTGAATACTAGCATAAATCAGGATTCCACACATGTATATGTGTTTGAAGGAGTAGAACCAAGAGTTTAATCTTTTTATTTATATTTCCTTTCTTTGGCTGTAAATGTTACTCTTAAATGTTGTTCATTTTGCCTCACTTTGTATTGTTACTGTTAACTTTATTAGTTTATTTCTAATTATTTTACTTTACATGAAGCCAAAAGAAAAGAAAATCTCTGCCGTATTTGATCAGCACCGTCCGTGCTATTAGAATTCATTTGAGGCTAGAGCTATTTAGACAAGTTTTTTAAAGCGTATTATTTATCTTCAAGGTTATAATGGCCCAGAAGTAGCTGTTATTGCCTGCAGCTAAAATCTATCAATAATTCTTAAAATGAATATTCTTCACCTAAAATGTCATGCCATCTGCAAAGGGATCTTATTACATCCTCTTACTTATGTATCCAGGCACATTTTGAAATACACGTGGTTTAACCAATAGACTGCTGTATGGTATGTGAGAGTGATGGTTTGCCTTGTAAATAAATCTTTTAAGTGGGCATAGTAACAATCTGATTTTAAAAGCAATGCTGCTGACCTACATGCAAATTAGCTGCTTTTCAAATGGAAGTATCTTGGCTACTTGTATATTTCTTAATAAAGATTAACATTTTAAAGCTGTCTACGGTATTTGAGCACCCTGTTCCCATTAAAATGAATAGGAAGTTGGTATGCAAATCCCCTAGGGGACTTTGGAGATGTCAGTCTGCATTTTATATAAAAACAACAGATTGATTCATCTCCCATTTGGGGCCTGATCCTGAGAAGCGCTGGGCACTTGGGCCCAGATCTTCAAAGGTATTTAGGTGCCTTACTCCCATCGTCCAGATTGTCAAAGGTAATGAATTGTCTACATTCCATTTTAACTGGTGGGAGTTCAGTGCCTCTGTACCTTTGCACATCTGGGCCTTGATCTCCCACAGCTTTGATGTGAGTTGTTAGAGCTCAGCACTGTAATGCCATGATTAAGTGAAGTACCTTGCTCAGCCACTAGAAGTATGCAACTTAAGTAAGGGAATATTAATATGTTATTATTTATTTGTATTGAAGTAATGCTTAGGAGCCGCAGACATGGACCAGGAGCCCACTCTGCTTGGCGCTGTACAAACAGAACAAAAAGACAGCCCCTGCCCTGAAGATTTTACGGCCTGTGTAGTGTTGCTATTCTATTAATACTGCTCTTTACTTATCTAGCACCTTTCACCTGAGGATCTGAGTGTGAAAACCCTGATTAACCCTCACGACTCTAGTGAGAGGTGAGAAAGCGTGAGAGGATGGTCTGGGGCTTTGGGGGATTATGTACACCAGGGGAGGGTTCTTCCTCCTTTTCAGAGATGTCTCTATAGTTCACAAGGGCCAGATCCCCGAAAGGAACTCAGGGCTGCAATGGAATGCCCCACGTAGGTACCCTGCTGCCCCGTGGAATCCTCGGCCCCAAGGTAGGCCCCAGGCTCCCTTTACACAGCCTGGAGAGAGCACAGTGACTTTGCAATAGCCAGCATGCTGAGCAGGAAATAGAACATGCTGAGGAGAGGGGTGGGAATTAGACCCCACCCCCCAAAGGGGGTTAAACATCTAACTCTGGGCTGGAGGAAGGTGCCTGTCTACACTCAGAATTCACAGCTGGGAACTGACCCGTTGTTGAAAAAAACCAAGCAGGAGGAGAAGGCAGAGTGGTGATGCCTCCCCGATAGCTCAATGATTAGAGCACTCACCTGGGCAGGGGGAGATTCCCAAGTTCAAGCCCTGGTGCAAATCTCCTGCATCCCAGGTAAGTGTTCTAAGGCCTGAGCTGTAGGGGGGCTCCTCCTCAGGTATGTTTTGTGGGCCCCAATCCAACAGGAGTGCTCTAAAGCAGACTGTGAGACCCTACCAGATTAGATCCTACAGATGAGGTAGGTGTGTGAGGATCCTGTGAGGGTGTAGGCACTGAGCAGCTTCCCTATGTCAGGATTTTGGCAGCTTTGCACGTGGCCAGCGGCAGAAAGTTAGGCAGGTAGGGGACTTTACCGTGGGAAACTTGGGTACCTAGGGAATTTTGGCACCTACAGGGTTAGGCAGAAGCTGATCAGGAGTTTTGAGGATCTAATTTTTGGACTTAGGCACCTGAGGTGGCAGATAGGCACCTAAATCCCATTGTGGATCTAGACCCCAAATTCTTATGTTGCATGAGTACAGATGAGTGAATATGAAAGATTGTCCTATCTCCCCCTGCCCCTTGGTTTTGTGTCTATTTTTTCTTAACCATTTTTCTGCTCTAGCTCCTGTCCTGCTTTCTTTTGGGAGTCAACTGAGCCCAGAGAGTGCTGGCACCTGGGAATCAGTTGGATTGCGGAACAATTAGCCCAGAAAACACAGGGACTAATAGCCCAGGTTTAATCCTGAAAGGCCAAGAGAGGCTTATTAAGGAAGGCAGAGTCTGGGGCCAATCCAGACAGGAGAAGAACCAGATAAAAACAGCTCTCCTGAGTTTAAATGCTGGAAGCTGCAGGTAGTCTGAACCTGAATGCTGGGCTGGTCATTGGAGGACTGCAGGCTGAAACCCCTGGCTGGTAAACCCGAATTTTGATTTTGGGGGCTAGATCCACGAAGGGGGCTTACTCAGTGGTGCAGTGCCTAGGATTTAGGCACGCTGCTGTTTAGTGGAATCCACAGCCCAGAGTTAGGTGCTCAAGCTCCGATCCAATGAAAAGTTTAGGCGCCTAAAAATGGGATTCACAGAAGCCAGCATCCTGAGCTCGAGTTGCCTAAACTAGCCATAGGAAAAGCTGAGGAGAGGGATGTGGCTTAAGCATCTCCCTGCCCCTCAAAAGGACTTAGGTACCTAACCCTGAGATGCGGGGAGATGCTTCCCTCTGCTTGGGACTCCCAGCTGTGAATGTTCTCCTGGAGTTAAATGCTTAAACCAGATCAGCTCTTTCTTGCCAAACGAACCCATGATGGTGATTTTGTGGTCTTCCCCCTGTGACTATAGCTCGGTGGCTCAAGCCTTCAGCCAGGGTGTGGGAAACCTGGGTTCAAATCCCCACTCTCCTCCTCAGCTGGGTTTTGTGTGAGGCAGCCAGTCTCTGGAGTCTACCAGATTGGGTCCTGCAGGCAAGTTAGGTGGAGGGGTGCCTTGTTTGTGGATCCCACCAGGCCTGAGGCACCAAGCAGCTTAGGGGGCTTTGCATATGCTCACTTTGCATATGTACTTAGGTGTCTAGGGAATTTAGGCAGCAGCAGAGAAGGGGTTTTGAGGATCTAAACTTTGGATTGGGTACCTAAAGTGGCAGCTAGGCACCTAAATCCCATTGGGGATCTAGCCCCAGGTGTTTGTGTTTGGAATGTTTTGTGCACAGCCTTTGCAAGCTTGGGGAAGGAGGAAGAAAGAAGGAGGAGCACCTGTGGTTATTGCTTTCGTAAAGCCAGACCCGCCCCTCATGTCGTTCCTGTGACAGACACTCTGCACCTTGGTTGTACACAGTGGGCAGATGTCGGGCAGCCATCACCTCTGCTTTACAAACTCATTGCAATCAGTTTGCAAATACTTTGCCTCATCCAAAACCCACTTAAGCGAGTGTGAATCTTTTCATGGCTTTCAATGGACTTTGGATCAGGCCCTAGAAGAAAAAGAAGCTAACTTCACTGAAAAATTCATTCAGTGCAAATATTCACTTCAGCTCTACGTGCTCCCAAATTCCGGCAACATTGTTATTTTAGGCATGTGCTCTTAACCAGAGCATGTGAAATGCACCAGTCGGGGTAGCTATGTCTTCTTTGATATGGCCAGATCAGTGTAATTGTACTGCATAATCTGCAGTGGTCTTTGACCGTTAAAAAGATTCATTCCCTGTGTTCTGGTTTTTTGATAGTTTATTATCATTTCTCCTCTTCCTCCCCATAATGAGACGGCTGGAGTCTCCGGAGTGGAGTTATAACAAAGCAACAGCAACTCAGCAGAATCAGGCGGGTCCTGTGGGGTCCAGCATCACAGCCCTTCTGAACATTCTGCTTCTGCAGTTTCTTCCAGCTCTAGCTGGAGAAGCAGGAGCAAATGTGAAAATCAGAACAATTGCACTCGCTTCTTAGAGAGGCTTTACTGCACTGCAGTGTTTCCTGGTCTGAGGAGAGGGAACTCCAGAGATGCCATGGTAAATTTTATTCCCATGGCACAGTAAATGTTGGGGTTTTTTTCCCCAGTGATGATTTTGGTGGTGCGTTTTGCCACCCATCCTACCAGGAAGTCATGATGCAGTATTGCTGACAGCACAATCATTACCATGACAGCATGGTGTAATATTATCAATACAATCGTATTGATAACACCAAGGTGACTTCACTGTGGACTCAAATTTGATTAGGAACTGAATTGTGGAGAGGAAACCTCTTCCCCCCCCCCCCACCCCCCCAGATAAAGTTTCCAATGAATAACCATGAGCCTGATTGGCTCCCACAGAAGCGGCTGAGAGTCTCTCCGTTGGGAGCTGGGTAGGGTGACCAGACAGCAAGTATGAAAAATCGGGACAGGGGGTGGGGGGCACCTATATAACCCAAAGCCCCAAATATCGGGACTGTCCCGATAAAATCAGGACATCTGGTCATCCTAGAGCTGGGTCAGGCCCAAAGGCAATGCAGAAAACTGTCGTCACAGAGTATTGCATTTGGGATAAATATATTTGTAGCATCAGGGATATATGAAGGAATGAGGCGGGACCGCGCTGTCTAAAAATCCAACCAACTTTAGCCCTAACACAGCCGCGCCTGCCTCTTCCAGAGCTGGTGGCAGGCTGCACTACCCAGCCCAAGAACACTGTGGGTATCCGTGCGCTGCCGTGCTTCCCAGCCTGACTAGAAGATGCGCTAGGTCTGCTTGGCCCAGCATGCTAAAAGTAGCAAGGTAACACGGATGGTGGCTTGGGCTAGTAGCCTGGGGTCCAGGCGGGTTTGTTCTCAACTGGCTTGCCCATGCTGCTGTGGCTGTAACGCTAATTTTAGTGCACTTGCTCAAGCAGTGCCAACGCATGGCTGGCTACCAGTACTGGGACGCACGCTCTCAGCTGCAGTGTAGACATAGCCTTTGGGTCCATTTTTATTCTCCCAGCCTTCTCAAACCATGCACCTCTGCCATCTAGCTAACGAGGATGGGAGTCCCATTACTGTATTTTTCTCAGGTTTGCCTCGTCGTGAAAGGCTCTCTTTAAATTAACACCATGAACCACTTGCTTGTTGAGATCTACGGGACCCGTTTGATTAAGAGGCCAACCTTGCCCATACAATTCCCCTGGACACTGGTTGGAGTCGCATGAGCTTGAGCCTGACATGCCAAGCCATATCTAATACTAAGGGCCAAAACTGGTGTTGGATCCCCATTGGTGGCCCATGGGACGTCTGTGGTCAAGATGTGGTCTTGCTCCAATTAAACAAAAATCAGATCTTTTTTCTTGGTTTAAAGCTGAAAATTGTCTACCCTATTGTGGGACTTGTCGGAGCCAAGCAGGGTGGATGAGTCACACCGGGATAAAGCAGGGATGTGTGCGTTTACATCAATTAAATCTCAATAACCAGTCAAGAGGATAATATGAATGTGAGGCCTGATCCAACAAGGAGCTGAGTATCTCCAAGAAGCTGAGTTGAGAGTACTCGGCTTCTTGGAGGATTGTCTCTTAGGACCCAGACATGAATTCCTGCTTCGTGCTCAGAACAAAACAAAGGAAATCACACAACTCCAGGCTGGGCCTTAAACTCATCTGTGAGATCCAGCAAATCTAGTTCAGAGGGTCGTGCTGCAACCATTAGCTCTCTGATTCAAGCCCCATTACAGCTCATAACAGAGAAGGAATGCTGGTCGTGAAGGTGGGCAAAATATTTGCAGTGAAATTCAAAATGTGAGAATGAAACAGAACACAACTAAAGTCAGAATTGCTTGCGCTTCCTTTAAAGATCAGCATCAGCTCTGAATGGGGTTGTTTCCACGGCCAAATGTTGCAGTTTTGCGTGTTCTTGCGACTGAATTACCATTTTTGTGAAATTTTAGGAAAACGCACACATTCTGGGGCACGAATGTGGGCAAAATGAATTTGCAGGAGATTTCTCTGGCCTTTTTGTTGAGCTGTTTCTGCAAATTTGCACAGCCTTAGCCCCCTAGTCAGGAAAGTATTCCTGTTCAAGATTGAACATAAGGACATGCTTTAAATTAAGCACATGCTTAAATATTGTCTTGGACAGGGATGGATTTAAGCACATGATTTAGTGCTCTCCTGAATTGTGGCCCTAATTCATAGCATGCATGTATAGGCAACTTTCTTCCTGCCTTTCTCTACAGCAGTGGTGGAGAACGCCATAACCCTTGCGAGCAAACGGTGGCAAATATGTCCCTCTTTGAGTTATATGTGGTGCTGCAGAGCCATGGAGCAGCTTGTGTTGGTGCCATTACTTGGTAGGGAGAAGGGTCTGCTGGAGTGGAAGGCCACCCTGCAATGAAGAGGAAGGTTTCCAGAGTTCACACAACTCTAGTTTGCATAAGACTTCACCAATTTTTTTTTTTTTTTTCAAAAATGGAAACCGCAGTGCATGGTTACCAAGAATAGTGCATTTACTACCAATCAGGAACATAATAAGGTCACTAATTAGAACTGAGCAATCTGGAGGGACAGCTATGCTGGAGATGATCATACAGTCATACACCTGTGGGAAACATCCGAATACACGAGCAGCTTCGTTTGGGCTTGGAGGGATGGCATGCCTTTGCCATGTTACCTCAGACATGATGCTCAGGAATTGCCTGGGGAAAGGAACTTGGAGATGCAATTTTCCGCTGATCTGTTTTAAATGCTAAAAGCAGCAGCCTGTATTTAACTTCCTTTTGGAGTAGTAATCTGTATTCTGTGTGCACATCTCAAATCAAAATTTCCATTGGTAGAAGCCATCCTTCCTAAGCAGAGTGCTTTCAAATTGCATCTATAGATCTTCTTTGTACCAAAACATTTCTGGTTCGGTATCTAGTGCTGCCTGCATTTATGTCTCCTCATCAAATTAAGTAACTGTGCCATCAATAAAAAGGAGTAATGCAGTGTATTCCCTTAGGATGCCTTCCGTCCCTGATTTGTTTGGGGACTACTGCGCTTGATTAAGAATGATAACAAGCTATTGGTAATCTAAGTTTGATGCAAAGCAGCTAAGATTAAATCAATCTGTGTCAGTGGAAGGCAGATCATCATTTAGGAAATGCAAGCTTATCCCCTATATTTATTAGCCTGAAATGCAGTGGACTCTTGAGGCTGCCTGGCAAATCACCATTGACGTGCCTTGGTCTAGCATCTGTTTCAGAAACTTTTCTTCATCAGAATATCTCTGTGAAAGCCACGTAGCAGAGGAATAACCAATGAAAACTGATGCCATTCAGGGCTAGGCTTCATACATGTATGTGTTAATAATTACAAAGATAGGGAAGATGAGATTTGAGATAATAACAGTGTTCTAGCAAAATGAAAGCAATACCCTTGCAGTTTGGTTAATAGACATCTGCTTCTGACTTTGGCTCATCACCCTGCATAGAATCTACAGCCTCGGAACCTTCTAATTAATTTGCTGTTCTTATACTAGCCACACAGGCACCAGATCATTGGCTCCATTGTGGGTTGCTTTGGTGTAACTGAGAGCAGAATTTGGCTTATTGAGCCTGATTCTCATAAATATAGCCATACTGGGTCAGACCAATGGTCCATCCAGCCCAGTATCCTGTCTTCTGACTGGCCAGTGCCGGATGCTTCAGAAGGAATGAACAGAGCAGGGCATTTATCAAATGATCCATCCTGTCATCCAGTCCCACCTTCTGGCAGCCATAGGTTTAGGGACACCTGAAGCCATGGGGTTGTGTCCTTGACAGTCTTGGCTAATGGCCATTGACTTATATCCTCCATAAACTTACCCAATTCTTTTTTTGAACCCAGTTATACTTTTGGCCTTCACAACATCCCCTGGCAATGAGTTCCACAGGTTGACTGTGTGTTATGTGAAGAAGTACTTCCTTTTGTTTGTTTTAAACCTGTGGCCTATTAATTTCATCGGGTGACCTCTGGTTCTTATGTTATGTGAAGGGGTAAATCACACTTCCTGATTCACTTTCTCCTCACCATTCATGATTTTATAGACTTCTGTCATATCCTCCCGCACCCTTAGTCCTCTCTTTTCTGAGACCGTGTCTACACTCCCACTTATGTTGCTCAGGAGTGTGAATATTCAGTGGTGCCACTGTAAGCTCTTTAGTGTAGACATAGGCCAAGATGAATAATCCTCGTATTTTTAACCTCCCCTCATGTGGAAACTGTTCCATGTCCCTAATCATTTTGTTGCCTTTCTCTGTACTTTCTCCAATTCTAATATACCTTTTTGAGATGGGACAGCCAGCGCTGCACCCAGTATTCAAGGTGTGGGAGTACCATGGATTTATATCGTGGCATTATGATATTTACTGGCTTATCTACCCTTTACTAATGATTCCTAACATTCTGTTCGCTTTTTTTTTCTTTTTTTTTTTTTTTTGATGGCTGCCATACATTGAGCAGATGTTTTCAGAGAACTATCCACGATGACTCCAAGATCTTTAAATGGTAACAGCTCATCTAAACCCAATCATTTTGTATATACAGTTGGGATTGCTTTTCAAAGGGCATTACTCTACCCATTTATCAACACTGCATTTCATCTGCCATTTTGTTCCCAGTGACCCAATTTTTGTGAGATCCCTTTGTGACTCTTCACAGTCAGCTTTGGACTTAATACAAATGTACAAACTTTGCCATCTCACTGTTTACTCCCTTTTCCGGATCATTTATTGAACAGCCCTTTTCCCAGTATAGATCCTTGGGGGACTCTGCTATTTACCCCTCCCCACTATGAAAACTGACCATTTATTCCTACCCTTTGTTTCCTATCTTTTAACCAACTACTGATCCATGACAGAACCTTCCCTCTTATCCCATGATTTTAAAGCTCCTTTACACAGCCTGAGTAGTACAGAGAGGCCTTAGAGTACATGAGAATCAGGACTATTGCGTTTGTTAACTGTCCTCAAATACAAGGTTGCGATGTTGCTTTGTTGGCCCCGATCCAGTTCCCGATTAAGTCAATGGAAAGATTCCCTTAGATTTGAATGGGAATTGGATTGAGCTTCCTCTTAATAATTTACTCCTTAATTTGAGTAAACAACTTGGATTTCAAATAGAGAAGGAAACTGCAAATAATTCTTTTACTTAGAGATAGTAACTCTTATGTAGCAGCTTCTTCAGTTGCCCTGCAAAATAAATGAAAGCTAGAAAACCTCGCTGGAGAAGATGGAAAACAATTTAAGATTAGTTTGTGGAGATTTATTTAGTTCCACTTACGCCAATATCCTCAATTAGTTTCTTACCTGGAATACTTGGCCCGCTGAAGTCAAGGGAAAGTTCAAAGCCCTTTGAAGTCAAGGGAAAGATCTCTACTGATTTCAGTGAGCTTTAGATTAGGCCTATTTTGTTGTGTCCAGAAAGGAACATAACAAAGATAAAACTAAAGGCCTGACTGCCCACACTTCTGCACCTGCTGGTCATGTACATGGGCACAAAATGGATATAAAACAGTCAGACATTTGACCCCCAACTTGCACTGATCACACAAAGTGTGGGGCAACGGTGTAGCAGGCCTTAAATCTTCATGATGGATTGGATGGGGTGGGAGATTGGTAATGGGATGCTAAGTCTTTCACCCCCAGTCAGTAGGATGAATGTGACCCAAACTAGGAGTAGCTAAAATCCATTACTATGTGATGGACTATTCAACACATGTTGGAAATCTCAGCTGTTAGGGAAGAGGGGGTCACATAACAAAAACCATCATCGTGTTTGTCTTCAGTTAGCATCTTTTATTAGCACTTTCAGCAGAGAGGCCAAGGATCGAATGGGCATAGAAACTGAGCTTCTATGGGGCTTCCGGCGAGTCAGGAAATGTTGACTTGGCTTCCAAAACTTGTCTGGGCTCTTCCTGTTCCATGAATAAAGAGAGAATTGGGACTTGAGGTGGTTGGGAAATTATTCCTTCCCTTTCCTTCCTTCCTTCAACAAAAAAAATATAGTCCTCAAAATTGTTTAGGTTCTTGTCAAAACAGCAACAATTTCAGTTGCTTGAAACAGTCTTGGAGTTTGGGGATTTTTTTTTTTTTGACAAATCTTGACATTTCCACAGAAATGGAAAATTTTTTGCAAACATTTTAATTTTATCATTATTTTGTTATTATTTGCAGAAAAAATCTTTCAGTGAGAAACTTTCAACCAACTCTGTGCAAGCCTGTAGGGCTGTCAATCTCTCATCATTCAAGTTCTCTGAAAATTCCCAAAATTTAAAAAAAATCATTTTGGGCTCACCCAAAAACAAATTTATTCAAAATTTTGGCGTATCGTAAAAAAAAAAAAGTACATTTTAGGTTGAATTAAGCATTTTGTTTGAACCAAAATGATTTTTTTTATATTTCAAGCTTTCTTTTCCATTTAAAAATAAAATTAAAGTAACTTTGAAACAAAAAAATCATTTTGAATTAAAAAGTTGAAACGTTTCAAAAATCACAAAATGAAATGTTTAAACGTTCAGGTTTTTTTGTTTGGTTGGTTTTTTTAGATTTTTTGGATTGAAACAATTTATTGAAATTGATGTGAATTGGTGAAATAGTTCAGTTCACCCACGTCTGCCTTTTTTTGGCTGGAAAAGAACTTTTGGACTAAAAATCTCACCCAGCTCTGTTCAAGAACATTGTTTGTCTTTTAAAAACCACTAATCACGGAACAAAGACTTAGTTTGGCTGGATGAGGAACAACTGCATCTCCTGATTGGTGGCTTTTCCACAACAGTGGAAGGTTTTCATCCAGGAGGACGTGTTCTTGCCTCAATATTCTAATGCAAAAACTCTGGAGGAAAAAACTTGGAAGGATTTGTAATGATTTAATCCATGCTGTCAGAGAGATAGAAGCATCCTCTTTCTCACGGGGATGCTTGCCAAAACAGCTCAGCTTTGCTTCACTTCCTAGTTTTCTCACCCATACCACTCTCAACACAAAAGGCTCTCACTTTCTTGGATCCCAGATGGCACGTCTGCATTCCTACCAGGGACTTGTATTGGTGGAAGCTAGACGTGAAGAGCAAGGCTGCAATCAATCAGGTCTGCGTCTCGGGGTCTATAACAGAGGATTTATTGTTTACGCTAGCAAGCAGGATTCACCAGCCTACGCTGAAAATATTTACATACAACGCACACAGCTTACAAGCTGTGGTGTTTTGAGGACTAGCATTTGTGCGGGCAGATGGGTTGGCAAAGATTTTGCCGACCGCGTCAGAGATTTACACCAACCACAACACCCTGCTCCCTGCCATAGGGGGGGTTTAATTGGAAGCATTAAGACTGATGCAGTTTAGTGGATTTTAAACCTAAAATTTAGTCGCTTTTTAAACCTCTGCCCCACCCTAAATAACTGCCGAATACAGACCGTTGATAAGAACGCAGCATATTTTGAATAGATGCCGCACATTTCGCCTCTGAGGAGCTGCCACAGTTCAGAGAGGGTTCTGCTGGCCTGGGGAAGTTATTCTGTGGTTGGCAGGGAGAGGAAGGGACTGGGCACCTGAGTAGAGAGAGAGACTAGTAGATAGGCCACTGGTCTGGAAGGCAGGAGGCCTGTGTTCTCTTCCTACCTCGGTCACTGTTCTTGGGTAAGTCCCTGTTTTCCTTTCTATGTGTAGAGAAGGGACTGTCTCTTGTTCTGTGTACATACAGAATGGGGCCCTGATCTCAGTTAGTATCTCCTGGTATTACCTTTGTACGCATAATCATATTGGGATAGTTGAAATCTCCCATTATTATTGGGGGTTTTTTCCTCTTGTTTCTCTCTCATCTCCCTGAACATTTTACTATCACAGTGACCATCCTATTGCTATACGCTTATTGTTCAAGCATGGAATTCTATCCATAGAGATTCTATTGTACAGCTTGATTCATTTAAGAGTTTTACTTTATTTGACTTTCGGCTTGCTTTCACACAGAGTGCCACTCCCCCGCCAGCACAAGCTACTGTGTCATTCCTATGTGTTTTGTACCCTGGTATTACTGTGTCCCATTGATTAGCATCAGAGAAACTTGGTGGAGTGATGCCTATTATAGCCATATCCTCAGTTAATACCAGGCACTCTAGTTCACCCACCTTAGTATTTAGATATCTAGCATTTGTATACAAGCACTTAAAAGATCCGTCAGCATTTAGTTGTCTGCCTTCATGTGATGTAATTGAAGGGGACTCTTTCCCATTTCACAGTTTCTCTTCTGTTCCTACCTGTTCTTCATCAAGTTCTATTCTCTCCTCTTTACTAGGATCTAGAGTATCCCCTTTAATAAATCCTCCCCTACGGGATGCCTCTGTCTGAACTGTGTGTTCCTCCGAACCTGTCAGCTTTCCCCCAGCCCTTAGTTTACAACCTTTTTAGTTTTATATGCCAGCAATCTGGGTGTTTTGGTTTAGATGGAGCCCATCCTGCCTGTATATTCACCTCCTTTCCCAAAAGGCTCCCCAGTTCCTAATAAATCTAAATCCCTCCTCCAAACACCGTCATCACATCCACGCGTTGAGACCCTGCAGTTCTGCCTGTCCAGCTGGCCCAGTGTGCGGCATTTGAAGCATTTCAGAGAATGCCACCACGGAGGTCCTGGACTTTAATCTCTAACCCAGCAGCCTAAATTTGCCCTCCAGAACCTCTCGCCTACCTTTGCCTGTGTCATTGGTACCTACCTATACCACGACCACCAGCTTCTCCCCAGCACTGCACATAAGCCAGTCTAGATGTCTCAAGAGATCCATAAACTTCACACCCTGCAGGCAATTCACCATGCAATTCTCCCAATCATTGCAAACCCAGTTGTCTATATTTCTAATTGAATTCCCCATTACTATTACCTGTCTCCTCCCAATAACTGGGCTCCTGTCTCTCAGAGGTGTCCTCAGTGTGAGAGGATAACATGACATTTGGAAGGAGGTTCCCAACTATGAGATCATTTCCCTCCACTCCGCTTTGATGTTCTCCTTCCCTGAGACGTTGATCCTCCTCAATATCACAGAGGTTGTCGGACTCGGGGGTGGGACTGCCCTACTGTGTCTCCAAAAGTTTCGTTTATGTACCTTTCTGTCTCCCTTCGCTCCTCCAGTTCAGCCACTCTGGTCTCCAGAGCCCGTACTTGGTCTCTGTGGGCCATGAGCTCCTTGCACTGAATACACACACTTGCCATCCACCCACAAGGCAGGGTGCATTCAGTGCAATACACTGCATATCCCCCACTCTGCTGCTGGACTTCTGCAAGATTCAAAACAATGCAGGCAGGGTGTTTTTGTTTTGTAGTTGTGGGGTTATGGGTGTTTGGTTTTTTTTTTTGCGGGGGAGGAGGGAGTAGGGGAAGTAGAGGTGGTTATTGGCTTAAATTTTGAGTATGTTTCTTAGGTGTACCTGGCTCTCTCTCTCCCTCACAAAACTCATCAGTTCGCTAGCTCCTCCGGTCGCTTAGGAGCTGGCTTTTTAAACCCCCGTTCTCCCTCAGTTAGCCCCGCCCCCTTCCACAGGATCCTAGAGGGATGAGGGATCAAAGGACGGCAGGCTAAGGCCTCGTTAGGAAGTTCTCAGCCTCGCCTAGCAGGCCGCTAGGCTCAGCTCACAGCCCCCCCTCAAAACAGACCACACTGTAACCTTCCATCAAGCAGGCACAGGGCAGGCAAGCAAGCACTCAGGCTCACAGACGACAAACTCACCCCAAAGGTCACCTGGAGAAGTCCCTCCCCAAACTCCCCTATTTGCTGCTCCTGTTGGCTAGCTAATGATAAAGGGCCTCCCATTTCCAACAGCGGTCCGCCTTTATAAATCCCTTGGCGCTACATTAGCACTCATGTTTTGGAGTGCCCTTTGTTGAGAATTTCTGGTATGAGATGGGTCAGTGGGCCAGTTTGATACTGGATGCTCAGTTAGACCATCCCCCTTAGGCTCCCTTCTTGGAGATATTCCAGATACCGGCAGTTACCTGGTAACAAAGCAGCGTAGGTCCAACATGCAGCTTTGGTCACTAAAAGATTAATCCTGACAAAATGGAAAAGTCCATCCTTGCTAAATATTGATGCCTGGCTTGCAGTTAACAAACACCTGGCATTCTGCAGTAGGGGAATTTCTGAACAATTCAAATCAATTAGGGCTGACTTTTTAGAGGTCGAAGATTAATGTAGACCCTGAAGATAGATATGTTGCTTCCCCTCCTCTCCCTTTAAGTTACCCCTCTTTACTTTGTGCATGATGATGAATCTGATATTTTGGTATATTTGTTGTATTTGGGAAAAATAATAAACATGATAAATATAACACAGTATTGTTACTGGCCTAATAAAAGCAATACTCTAGTATTGTTACTATCCAATATATTACAGGAGTTGCTGCTGTGGTTTTTTGGGGGGTTTTGGACCAGCACTGTAGAATCCTGGAGCATTATTTTAAAATCTACCCCTGTAGACAGGCAAACCTCATCTTAATCAGCTGACTTTTGAATTCCTCATTTTGGCCCCGAAGAAGAGTTTAAGTTTTGGTATCTTGGGGGGAAGCCAAACCTCCCTCACTGTTTTGACAAGTTAATCAAGGACACAAGCTGAGATCTTTTCTTACAGTCTGAACTGGCTATAAATAGTTGTTTGGAGTGCTGTATAAATAGCGTTGAGAGAAAGGAATTAACATCTGAAAAGCTTGTGCAAGATCAGCGTATCTAAACGGCATTATCATACAGAAGTGGGGTCCATTAGGAACCAGATTCAAAAAAGATCTAGATAAATTCATGGAGGATAGGTCCATCAATGGCTATTAGCTATGATGGGCAGAGATGGTGTCCCTAGCCTCTGTTTGCCAGAAGCTGGGAATGGGTGACGGGGGATGGATCACTTGATAATTCCCTGTTCTGTTCATTCCCTCTGGGGCACCTGGCATTGGCCACTGTCGGTAGACAGGATACTGGGCTAGATGGACCTTTGGTCTGACCCAGTGTGGCCGTTCTTATGTTCTGATTCTGATATCCAATCACACTGAGTAATAACTCACTCTGTGAGTAGTGCCCTTGGCATCCAGGGACCTGCTTGTGCGATAACATCCTATTCAATGTGAGTCAAGGCATCAGAACCTGGCTCATGATACATCCAGGTGGGCAGAGCAAGGAATTTGAAATGTCTCCAGCCTGTAAGGTATGTGAAATAGCTGATCCATGTGATTAGACAATTCCTCCTGAAACAACAAAAAACCTCAAACAGGCTGAACACATAGTTCTTGACTTGTCTGACAATGGATGGCGGGGGGAAAGCTTTGGGGAAAATAGCTGTGGGTGAGGGTGTCCGCCAAAAACAAAGATAGCAATAGAAAAGAACAAAAAATGGAAATTCAGTGAGAATATGCACCAACCCAATTGCTTTGCTCTTTATTTTATAGCATGCTTTGGCTGGATTCTTGTGCATTTAAGAGCATTGATTGATTCAATAGCCAAGCTTTGTGATGCATGAGTATTGAGGCTGGACAGCAACAGAGTGAGCTGGGATATGTTGATTGGCACTTGTTATAGCGCTTGCAATAACTTGTCACCTCGAGTTCAAGAATAGGCAGGGAAGCTCTGTTATAGCCTCCTTTCATTGAGAGACCTCAAAGGAGCTCCCACACCATGCGACTTGTCCAGCTGTGCGACATGGCTGGACAATTTTACCGGATCAGAATAGTGCAGTGATTTAGCACAGGTGTAAATATAAATGGGCTAAGCCAAGTGCAAGGCTTTGGGTATCAGGCACAAGGTATTTAAAAATATCACAGCGTTGTGAGGCCTTGTTATAATCACTCCACAAGTGGATAAACTGAGGCACTCAGGATTTGGAACTTGTCCATTGTCTTGCAAGGCCCACTGGTTTTCTCAAGCATTTGGTTTAGGGGGATGGTTGAGTTGTGCATTGTGAAATGTTGACACAAGTGCCTGGAGTGGTAAATAAATAACCTCTTTTATACATTGCGAAAACAAAATAATACATACAAGACTATAGTGGCAGAATCCGGAATAGATCCGGGCTTAGTCCTACTTCCAGTTCTTCCCTCTACCCCCTGGATACGCTCCTACATGGGCCACAATCATTACTTCAGGCACCCTCGTGAGAAATTAAGCAGACTTGCTGTGAATGCATAAATATTAATAGAGCTGGGGGAATAATTTGTAATGAATAATTTATTTTACAACTGTCACCTCTTTCTTGTTTTGTGGATTGGCTGCAAGCAGATTGATTTCCCTCCCCCGTTTATTTTCGTGTGTAATTCTTGCTCTGTAGCTCGTGTGTGGTCAGTTCTTTGTGAATAATCAGTGTTGGGAATATGAGTTGTTTGGATTGGACATGCCGGCCAGATGCTATTGTTTTAGTTCCCCGATTGGATGGTCATAACTCAGAACAAGGTTTTTGGTGTGAATATTCGTGGCTAGGAAATCGGCATTCGCTTTCTGAGAAGGTTCTGCCATACTTGCCAGAAACTCTTTCCATTTCAGCAAACGTTTCTGCTAGAATATTCATGGACCGCAAACTCTGACAGCAAATTCATTAAGACGTTTGAATGAATATTCATGGGAATGTTTGCAATATCTACCCAGCTCTGAATATTATGGAGCCAAGGGGAGGATTATTACCTCAAGCAAAAAAACAAGCCAACACCCTCTTGTGGTTACACAATGTAACTTCCGCTCCTTGGGAATGTGCCACATTGTTTGGGAGACAGAGGAAATATGTCTAAATGTACTTACTGTATGTCAGGTAATTGGCAAGAATTAACCAACTTGAGATAGATAAGAAAGTATCTGTTCACCTCTTCCTAAAACAATATATATCCCTTGGATTAACCAATTATCTGAATTATTTTGGAGATGTTAGCCATACTGGGGGGGAAGGGGGACCCATACAGCTGGGTGAAATTTAAGGCCGTATTGTGATATCTTTACTTTCCAGAAAAGTACTTTATTTACTGGAACCTTATTCCATGAGTAGTTGCACTGAAGCCAAGGGGACTTCTCGTAGTGCAGGGTACTATTCAGTGTGTCACCATCTGCCCTACGTAATTCCTGCTCACTCATAGTGTTTAATCTTTTATTGCGGCATTCGTTCACACGTACGTGGCTCAGCTCTGCACGGATGTAGGCCCCCCGGCAAAGCCATTGATTTCAATTGGCTTGCCTGAGATGTAACGGAGAGCAGAATGTAGCCCCCAGCGCTTAGGAATCGCTGTGGCATTTGGCACTGAACTGCTAACATGTACAAAACGTCGGCATGATGCCATATGCTCAGCGTCGGAAAGAAAATTAAACCACATGCTCCCTGCTACTTGTTTGCTTTAAGTCAGTCCTTGCAGGATGCTATTGAATTCTAATGTTTTATTCCACATCTCAATAATGCCGTAGCAGGGAGTAGGACAAAGTCATAATTTACTCTAAAAGTGGCTCAACAGCAGTTGGGTTGGATGCTTCTCTGGCATTTGTTGTCAACACAGGTGCTCATCCAGGATCATAAAGAGAAAGCATAAGGCTTGGATTATGGCACATTCAAAATGTTAGTTTAGCAATCAAACAAAAAATCATGTCTGTTTTTTAACTCATTTCAGTCAGTGTTAAACCAGGAGCATAAAACTCTGTCTGTCTGAGTGCCCCATGTCATTAGCATTTATTAATCTAAGTTATTGTTATGGGGAATCTAAGTTATTGTTATGGGGAAGATCCACGGCTGGTATAAACCTGGCAATTGACACCAGCTGAGGGTCTGACCCAATAAGTTTTGGGCCTTTGATTGCTCCCGCTTCCCCCCACCCCTTCTCTGTGGGTTTAAATGCCTCGCTAAGAGCTGGTTACAATGGGCCCTTATGCATGAGCACAGGGGGAGGAACCATCTGCCCGTCGCATACAACATAAGCACATAGGAATCGCCCAGCTGGGTCAGACCCAAGGTCCATCCAGTCCAGACTCCTGTCTCTGGCAGTGACCAGCGCTGGCTGCTTCCGAGCAAAGTTCAAGAAACAGGCAGTAATGGAATAACTTGCCGCCCCCGCCCCGCCCCCCCACCATGAGGGTCTCATCCTAATTCCTAAAATTGGAGCAGTCGCTTGACTCCTCTGAGTGTGGAGTCTATCAGTGCACCCCCCCAGAAGGGGAACATATCACTCCAGAGAGAGCAGAGCAGGCGGAGAAGAGCCCAGCACCTTTGGTGCAAGCAGCCCACATTCCTGAAGCTCGGCACAGCATTTGCAGCCCCATTGCCACCTGTAGGATCCGGGAAGGTCCGTCCCTCTGAGTTCCCACTGCCTTGCCCATAGCGATGTGGGGCCCGATCCTTGCTGCTGCGGGGAGTGCTTCGTATTACGCCTGAATGGTAGCAAGGGGTTGCTGGCACCAGCCCGTAGGCTGTGACTCTTTGCACCCTCGTCCAGCGCTGCCTTGTGACGGAAGATCTTTAAGAAGGATTGCTGGGAAAGGCTGCATCGTTGTTGCTTGTGCTTTTTATTGCTAGGTTTGCTATAGTTTGGTGTTTTTCTTAGCGCCTCAGCTTAACAGTGGTGGCCAGATCTGGTCCTCAGCGGTATACGTTCATGTGCCGTGGTAGCACTTATCGGAGCAGTGGGGTGAGGATAAAGGGCTCACAACGTGAAGAGTATTGGAGCTAGATTAGATCTGCCACAGATCAAAATACTTTGTTTTTGCCATGTAATCCGCTCATTGAGTTGCAGGTTGACATTCCTCCAGGGACTATCACAAATCCACCTACTGCTCCCTCGTGTGAGATTCTGCCTTTGTATGGCTGGATTAGCTGTCAGATGTGTAAACGCACAGGTAGCTAGAAAGCTCCCCAGTGACTACCCGGCTTCCAATTCTGGAGAAAGCCACTTATTCCAAGCAGGCTGTCGTTGGAACAGTGCGCTTTGCTGCTGATTGGACCCTCGTTTGGACACATTACACCACATAGGAGGAGATCTGCCCTTTTTGAAGCATGGCAGTGTTCCTGTTAGATGTAGAGGCAGTTGTCAGGTCCTTAATGGATCAATAAATCGCAGAGCTTGATAGGGTTATTACTATTTAATTCACATTTCTATTGCGGTAGTGTCTTAAGGTCTTACCCAGGTGGGGCTGCTATTGTGCAAGGCGGGTCCAAGCACATCACATGCCCGACATATGGTGCACCTGCCTTGTCTCTCCTTTCCAGTGGGTGCATTGTGCTCCCAGTTCCTTTCCCCCACCTGTCCCCTCTCCTCTCTCTCATTCAGAGCCTGCCCACCTCGCACTGTCCTCCGATCTGTTTCCCTCCATGAGCTGCTACTCCCCTGCCATTCCCCCTGGCTGCTGCAATCTCTGTGCAGAGGGACGGAGGGGTGGAATGGTCCAGCAGTTTGCTTGATGGCCTGGAAGCCAGCCAGCCCTCATAGCCCAAGGGAGAGAAGCACAACCCAGCTGTAGCCAACCCTGACTCACAGGCAGAATGAGACTAACCATTAGTCAATGTCACTGCAAAGTCCTGCTCTGTGGAGAGCACAGTGGGAGGGGAGCAGATGGGCAGGGAGAAGAGGGAACAAGGGGTGGGAGGAGAGGGAAGAGGCAGCAGAAGAAGGTGGGAGAGGAGCATGGAAGCACCACAAGGTATGTGGGGGGTGGGGGAGTGGGGAAATAGACCAGACTAAAGGGAGAGGGGTAAGAGACAACTGATCCAGGGGGCTCCCCTAGCTTGCGAGCAGCCTAGATGGTCTACACACACCCAGTCTGCTCCTCTCGGGTCGATCCCTGCATCAGCTCTCCCTGCTTTGCTCCTGGAAATATGGGACCCAGGCGGGAAGCCGAGCCAAGTGCTGCTGTGTGGAACACAGAGAGCCCTGCTCCGACTCTGGCCCTGCATACCATCACCAGGGCCGGAGCTGGGCGGCTCTCTTCCACCAGCAGCAGGGTGGTGGGATGGGGAATGGGGCAGACAGGCAGGCCGGTATGGAAGGAGGAAGCAAAGCAGGAGACCTAATCCAGCCCTCCCCCTGGCCTTGCAGCTCTGACTGCATCTCTCCTTCCAGCCTGGTTCTGCAGCTTGGCAGCTCTTTGACGGTGTCATCCCTGCTGCGTGTTAGTGCCACGGACGCAGCCAAAATCCATTGCAGGAAGGCACAGAATTCCCAGCCTGGGCTCTGCTAGAGACAGACAAGCAGGGTCAGCGGCTGCAGTCTGTGCTAGCGGCTGACAGGTAGAGGATTCCCTCAGCCTGTCAAACCCCTTGGCGCTAAAAGATCCCAGCTCCCTCCCCTTCCCCGACACAGCTTGGCTGCATTCCTCCTCACGCATTCAGAAGAGTTAATTGGAGCCTGGTGCTATAAATCTTACATCCTTAAGTGCCAGGCAATCCCTCCGTCTCTCATGTGTGTGGGAGTTGTGGCAGTATTGAATTTTCAAATAAAATGATTAACAGGCAGCCTTAGGGCAGCAATCGAGAAAACATTCTTCCCCCTTCTTTGCCACCCTCAGCTCCAGAGGAAGCTTTTTGTTTAAATTTTAATGAAAAGGGCTTTTCTCTATTCTCCAGGGGGCAGATAGCCCTTGCCCCGATCTGGTAACTGTTTTGGAATCTGTTTGTTGTTAGGAGTCTGGCAGGCAAACAGACCGTTGTTCTGAAGAGGTACAGGTGCTTAGTTCAGCTTTAAATGCAGCTCGCTGCAGTTATTGGCATTTCAAGTGTGTTTGACCTGGGACTTTAAACAGAAGCAAATGAGTCTACTTGATGGAAAAGTCTGTTCTAGGTGTCATAACACAACAACATATCTCGGATTTCATGAAGCAGAGAATTAAAAGCTGTTGTGAACACCACAGACAGCAGTCTGGTTCAGCCGTACGCAGAAGTCTGTAAGCCTACTGTGTGAAGAAACAATTACTTCAACAGGCTGGTGAAGAAATATAGACATTGGGTTTATAATCTGCCCTGTTTGTGCTGCGGCAAAACTCATTTACTAGAGCTTTCAAAAAGGCCTGGTCCAAAAATGGTTCTCAGAATCTATCATAGAATAGAATCATAGAATCATAGAATATCAGGATTGGAAGGGACCCCAGAAGGTCATCTAGTCCAACCCCCTGCTCGAAGCAGGACCAAGTCCCAGTTAAATCATCCCAGCCAGGGCTTTGTCAAGCCTGACCTTAAAAACCTCTAAGGAAGGAGATTCTACCACCTCCCTAGGTAACGCATTCCAGTGTTTCACCACCCTCTTAGTGAAAAAGTTTTTCCTAATATCCAATCTAAACCTCCCCCATTGCAACTTGAGACCATTACTCCTCGTTCTGTCATCTGCTACCACTGAGAACAGTCTAGAGCCATCCTCTTTGGAACCCCCTTTCAGGTAGCTGAAAGCAGCTATCAAATCCCCCCTCATTCTTCTCTTCTGCAGACTAAACAATCCCAGCTCCCTCAGCCTCTCCTCATAAGTCATGTGCTCTAGACCCCTAATCATTTTTGTTGCCCTTTGCTGGACTCTCTCCAATTTATCCACATCCTTCTTATAGTGTGGGGCCCAAAACTGGACACAATACTCCAGATGAGGCCTCACCAGTGTCGAATAGAGGGGAACGATCACGTCCCTCGATCTGCTCGCTATGCCCCTACTTATACATCGCTATGCCCCTACTTATACATGCCTCTACTTATCCTGCAGAGGTCCCCTGTGAATGAAAAAGTGATCTTTTCATGAATACCAAACGTACTCATTTAGGATCAGATTTATTAGCATGTAAATCACTGGAGCTGAAATTGATAAAATACATTTCAAGCGGTGTTCTAAATTATGCTTTCAACATTCAGCGTTGGATGAGTGACATTCATGTACTAGGGAGGAGACGTTTTGGGAAGTCGTTTTTGCCACAATCTTGCCTTTGTACTTTTGTCTACCATGCTGTTATTCATGATATGTGTTATTGTTACCGTGAGTGGCTAGCCAGAATTTGAGATCTTGTCGGTATTTCCAGTTGGGTGGAGAAAGTGCACCACACTCTGTCCTTAATCTTGTTTGTGTACAAAGTCTTGTTTCCCTGAACACAGGAGGAACCAAAAAGAAGAGATTGTTTCTTTGCTTACAGCCCCAACTTTCTTTTAGCCAGCTTCTCCACGCTGCGCATCTTCTGACCCTTCTCAGGCTGTCTCCCTGCTTCCCTCATGTACACAGTTCAGATTTCTGGGTGGGCTCCTGCGCCCTCTTTCTCTCGGGTGGCAGCTGTCTCTTACAGCTGTTTTCAATGAGGGGTGGAGGACACACTCCACAGTTTAATTGAGGTTTAACCCAACCTACAGCAGTATGTTACATGCACTATGTCTGCCGATACGGAGTGATTGATTGATTAATTAAGCAAAATTGCAGACCAAGGTCTGTCCTCCCAGACCAGGCCTGATTCTCTGCTCACAATGGTGTAAATCAGAGGTGACACTGCTGGAGTCCATAATCTGTGTGAGTGAGAAGAGAGCCAAATCCTAGGTGTACAGCATTCTTGAAATTAAGACGCAAGGGGTGTGGGTGAGAGAGAGAGAGAGAGAGAGAGAGAGAGAGAGAGCGCAATTTGGTCCTGCTTCTGGAGAGCAAAGCCTTTATTTTATAAAGAATGAAAATGAAAGTCATGAAAACAGCAGAATGCAAATCGCATTTAGCATTGTCTAGACAGCACAGAGTCATTGTGGTCGTTAAAAGGGAATCCAGATGTTGTCATTTTCTTTTGTTGAAGTCTTTTCTGCTTTAGCAGGAAGGAGGGGAAGAGAGAGAGACCTACCTACATCAATTATAACACTGCTCCAGGTCGGGTATGAAGATTAAACCCAGAACCTCTGGATCTTAAAAGCATGAGTGTCTGGAACTAAAGTTTGTTAGATGCGTGGCAGCAGCAGACTCATAAATGTTTTACGTGTTCCAGCCATTAGATGGGGACAAAAAACTATATGGCCCGAACACATACACAGCCATAGAAATACTGTGTGCTTCAAAGCGGAGTAGTGGAAATGCTCAATTAAGGCATCCAAACAACATTAACTCTTTCCTGTAGTGACACCATGAGTGGGGGACTCTAAACTTGGATTACAAACATTAAAATGCATTATTCATAATCCCCTGGGTATTGCATGGCATCCCTAGGGGGCAGAGTTTAGCTTATTTGGGTGTCCTAACTGCATGTTACCGTCACATGTCTGGATTTCTTTTAAGTTTAACCTTGGCTCTGAATTTTCTGGGGTGGTCACACTTGGTTTGGGAATATTTTCAACATCTATGTACCGTATTTCACCGTAAATTGCTGATATGCACTCTCAGCTGTCACTCCAACTTATTAGGGCCTGATCCAAAGTCCTCTGAACTCAATGGAAAGGTGCCCAATAATTCCAATGGTCTCTGATCATTAATATATCCCACAAGCACCAGTGCCGTCCAAACCTGTGCTCGTATCTGCTGGGGTCCCACTGCAGCTGCCTCAGTTTCAGCTTGCTCCCTTTTCTAGGCGTTCATCTTGGCCGGAATCACACTGTGCATGGAGTTGGCCCTGCCCACACCTTCTTGCAGCGGGCCAGGCCTGCTCTTTTCAAACAGGCCTGAGATCACATGAAGCCCCTTCCTTGCTCTCGTGGGTCTTTCTGGAGGACTGGCTGTACCCTTTTGTCAACCAGGGCCCACGCAGCCGATGCTTGACTCCGCCTCACGGAGTTACTCCGAGGCAATACGCTTCTTGCGCTTCTCTGCCTTGTTTCTTAAAGCTGCACAGAGTATCAGGACAGGCACAGCACTCCTTTAAAAGGACTAGTGAGGAGATCCTGGGTGGTCATTTAAAGGTCAAAGTTGTTTGCTACAATGTTAGCACCCCATGGTAACGACATGGTTATTTTTATTATCCATTATTTGTGTGATTGCCCAGAGGGTCCAGCTAAGATTGGGAATGCAGTGAGCAGGGCGCTGAACAAACACATAGTCAGAGACACATTTGCTCTGAGAAACAGATAGTCCAAATACACAGGAGAGGAAAGATTATTCCCATTTTGCAGACGGGGACCTGAGGGAAATGGCCTGCCCAAAGTCAGTGACGGAGCCAAGAACTGAATGCAGCTCTCCTGAATCCTAGCCCTGTGCCTTAGTCACAAGAGCTTCCTTTCTCTCCCAACATGGAGCATGGTACGTCTATGCACCTTGGCTATACCTTAGCCCACCACAGTCTGCCAGGCAATTGGAGAACAGAGACAAATGCACTAACCTACATAGGCACCGACTCCATGGGTGCTCCGGGGCTGGAGCACCTATGGGGAAAAATTAGTGGGTGCTCCTCACCCACTGGCAGCCAAGCTCCCCCCGCCCCACCTCGCCTCCTGCTCCCCCCTCCCCAGCGCACTGTGTCCCCACTCCTCACCCTCCCTTCCAGCGCTTCCTGCTGCCCCACTGCCTAACAGCTGTTTGGCGGCACTTACGACTTTCTGGGAGGGGGGGAGGAGCGGGGAGGAGATGGAGAAGAGGTGGGGCGGGGCCAGGGACGGCGGGGGGGTCGAGCACCCACCGGGAAGACGGGAAGTCGGCGCCTATGCTAACCCATAGATAACAAGGAAGTGGTTCCTATTAGTATGAAAGTGGATGGTAGTAAAGTAGCAGATACAGGGCGTATATAATAGCTCCAAATGCTAGCGTGAAAGTCATCAGAGGTGTCTCACTCATACGCTTTTATTGTGACTCTATTAGCGTGGACAGTAGAAGCCGAGACAAAGCTGATCAAAATTTATAGCAGCACTTATTAAAGGGAGGGATGATTTAAATGTGAATAATAGCCAAGAAACACCAATTATTCTGCTTGACAACTATCTAAATTACTTCTGGGTAGTTAAGACCAGTGATGTCAAACTTGTGGCCTGTGGGCTCTGAGAAGTGTACTGTAAGGTCATGGTACTAATAAAGTTAATGAGAGGGGAAAAAAAAGTTTTCTGATGCTGTAAAATGCAAACATCTTTGGTGTGGCGCCAGACCACCCCATTCCCAGTCATGCCTGTGACAGGCACGGACCAGTAAGTCCTACCAAGCTATATACTGCATTTCACCTCCTTCCCATTAAATGGCTTGACCCTCTGATTTAGACTCATCTATAATTTAGAGTGCCAAGATGTCTTGCTTTGCCCATAATAGCTCCAGTTTTCAGGCGAGACTCCTGGGCAAATGTTAAGCTAAAAGTGTGAAGTTCACCACCCTCCCTTTGTTTAATGGGAGGCCACAAATGTTATCCCTGCAAATGGATTTGTGGGGGGCTGGGGAGAGAAGAAAGTTTTGAATTGTATTTCTGCCTATGTAGTGAGGTTAAAGCACAGGGCCTAACTGGGAGTCACTTGAAAGGTTATTTTATTGAATTCATATGTATGGAGATATTGCTGTTGTCCATTGTCCATGGAATGGAGGTAACCTTTCAAGTAGATGACTACTGCAGTATATGCAGTGTTTATATGCTTAGGTTTCTTCCGTTTTGGGACAGATTACCAGTTCCAGCAATAGTCCCCATTTTTAAGTCTCAGGAATGTCATGCAAACGGCTAATCTTTCAAAACGCAAGAAACTTGAAGAGCATTTCCAGTGTGTGCTTGGGTCTGTCTGTGTACATGTACGCTTGAAAACTTCCTTTGGTTTCCAAAGGTTTGGCCGAGAAAGGCAAATGGATGGTCCAGCGGATGGGATACTGTTCGCAGAGGCAGGAAGCCTGGGTGTTGGACCTGGCTCTGCCACCGATTTACTGTGTGACCTTGGGCAAGTCATTTGCCCTCCCAGCCATCATCTGGCTTGCACCCTTGTTTGGACAGGGCCTGTTTCTTACTAATGTGTGACTAGCACACAGCACAGCGGAGCCCCAATAAAGCAGCTAGGTGCTACTATACTACAAATAATGTCAGTTTGGGAGTCATATTGAATGGGAAACAGCTACTGATGATGACAACTTGAGAACAATGACTATATTAACATTTCCACGTGCACTGAGCCAATGGCATGAAATAAACTTTCAATGGACTCTTAACATTGGTACGGTAGGTAGAATTGAGTGCAGTTTTGAAATTCTGTCCCGTGAGAAATTCTGACACTTAAACATTTGATTTTTGTCCTGATACAAGAGATGTAGCTCTCGTGGGAGCTTGAACCGCAGAGAATCAGTGCCAGAACTGTAACTCCTGTAAAGCAATGGACCGCAATAAGAAAATGCAGTTTAATATTTTGTTGAATTGATTCAAAAGGAAACATTTTGGGTCATTTCTGATAATGAAATATTCTAATTTGGGTTGAAACAACCCAAAATAAAATATTCCACTTTGGTTTTCCCTGATGGGAAATCAATTTTTGGGGCAAAATCAGTATTTCAGATTAAAAATAATTATTATTTTGCCAAAACTACATTTTCCAATTAGAAAATCACTCCAATGGCCAATGCCTAACCAGCTCCAGCTGTTAGTTAATGTGAAAAGAGCCTGGAATGCAATTGAGCCTCCCCGTTTCACAGTCACTTATATACACATGTTTACAGATATGCTTTTTTTTTTCTTGAAAGGTAGATTTAAAATGCACTACGAGATAGATAGATCAATAAATACACATTGGAAAGAGCTGCTTTCCCTTCAAACAGTGCTAAGCCTAGTTTAGAGCTCTGCTCTACAACTAGCCTGTGGTTCACGTGCTTTGATGTTCAAATATTATTGCAAATTCGCTCCCGGTAGTAGGAAAGCAGATGCAAAAAAATGGAACTAGAGCACAGCTGATGATGTTACACTTGGCCATAGTTTTGGGCAATACCAAGTACACGAGACAATCAGATTTCCCAGATCAGTTTGGTTTAGCTAATTTAACCTCTACAATCAGCTCGCCTGGTGATTGGGATAATGCAGCCAACAGTCCTCAAAGAGGCTAAACCTCACATCTCTGGCATTTCAGAATTGATTTTATTGAGATCTGAAGCTCAGTATTACACTCACACATGCACAATGCTAGTGGGTATGTGGAAGAGAAGCATTGCGTGTACATAACCAGCTGGGCCATGTTTTCTTTGTTGGGCCTTTACGGGCATGAGAAAACAAAAATCCTGCTGACTTCAGAAGCAACTTGGGTTTGAAATTGTCTAATAAAGATTTTTTTTTTAAAGTCAAGATCAGCAGATTAAAGGAATCCCCTTTATAAAATAAAATCTTTAAGCAAGCTTGTTTGGGAGACAAATCAATTATTGATGCTGTGAATTATTCATTGTTATCAGGGAACCAGCTCAGGATCCCAGGGACTGAATTTAAGGAGCTGGAGGGAGTTATAGCAGCCACGTGTGCCGCGGGTATAAATTGGCAGGGCTCCAGTCACTTCACTGGAGCGCTGCCAATTTACACCAGCTGAAGATTTAGTCCCAATGTTTTCCTGCGGCCTTGCAGCCGGGAAGGGGACACTGCATTACCAATCAGCTGCTCAGGGGAAGCCTTTGACCATGACAAAGTATCCAATAACAGGGGAGGGGCGTGAAGGAAGCTAAACGTTTGAAGCTTTGTTTTATGCTTGGAAACCAATTCAGCACTCTCCTGCCTTCTACGAAAATGTTATTGAACTGCCCAATGGGCAAAATCCTCGCCCCATTGACGTGAATGAGGGTTTTGCCACGGATTTCAAGGGGGCCAGGATTTCCTGCCTGGTGCTAATGGACTATGGTGATGTTGAACTGCCTGGTGATTTGAAGGGGTGGGGCGGGGTTGTACTTTGGGGTGACTTCATCAGACTCCCTGCTCGTAAACGATTCTCATGTGGTCTCACTCTCAAATCCACCATGCGTCCTGCCCCCCCACCCTCCTCCCATACACACCCAGCCCCAATTTTAATTTATTTATTTATTTTGTATGTGTGTTTCCAGGTCCAAACTGCTTTGCAGGAACCACCATAATTCCGGCTGGCATTGAAGTGAAAGTGGATGAGTGTAACATCTGTCACTGTCACAACGGGGACTGGTGGAAGCCTGCTCAGTGTTCAAAACGCGAATGCCACGGCAAGCAGACTCTGTAGAGGCAAAATCCAGACCAATGACAAGTCTATTAAAAAACAAACGTAACGGCTTCTACACTGCACATGTTAAACCTCCTGCCAGCTGCAATAGGGTCACCAGCAAAACCTTTTAGGGTTAACAAAAGTGAATATTTTGCTAACAGGAAAGTTCTCACACACCGTATACAGAATATATATCCAGTAGCTAGATATCTAATCTGCTTTTGCTTGATGGGGACTCAATAGCTGAGGTTTTGGAAGGGAAAATACCTGCACAGGTTCCTCCACTCATAATGCCTCCACCCTGCCAATTAACTTGCAGCTTTTCTATCACTTCCTACAATGTGAATTGCATTTTCGCTGTTGTGATTTTTTTTTTTTTAAGCATCTTCCTAAACTTTTTCACAGCCAGGGTCTTCTGGGTAATAAGATTATGGGTAAAACAAGAATGAACACTTTTTAAATGTCTCATGATGCTAAAAATAGAGATGGGAGGTGGATGGCTGGATAGATGGAATAAATCAAACTGGACTGTAAACTACAGAAAGGTCAGGCTAGATACCTAGATAAAGAGGGATCGGCCATGTGCTAGGAACACTCTGTCTGTGTTACGCTTTCTCCACCGAGTGGGGACAATCAAGTTGAAGAAATCTACACAATAATCACGACCGATACGTTAAAGCTGTCAATCAAATCACTAAATGATGCCGGATAACAGCAGTAGGTGGACACAACTCCCTTGATACCGATGAAGATGATGGGAAAACACAAATCAAAATAATTTGGAAAATGACAAACACTAGATTTGCAGCCGAGGTTAAAACTGTGCCCCATTTGTCACCAGCATGGATCAAGCTCTTTGTTTTGGGCTGTTCGTAATCACTTTGGATACACATACATTCCTGGTGTACCTGTGCTGCCTTACACCGGCGATTAGTTCGGCCCTTTGTGGCTTCTGCTAGCATAAACTGTTGGCCCCATGTGCACAGACCCACTGTGAATATGATCAGCATTGACCCTAGCCCTCTGATTTGGTTTCAACATGCAGCTACGTCTGCATGTACCTTGTCACTGTGCCATCACCACTCTGCATCAAACCCTAGTCTCACTGAAGTCAGTGGCGAATTTCACTTGACCTCAGTGAGACCAAGATTTGGCCACTGTTTCTGTTTCAAGTGCAGATCTGAACACATCTCTGACCAGCCCCCCAGTGAGATTTCTGCAGCTGTTTGCTGGAGATTTTTTGTTATGAATTAAAATATTGGATGTGATAAAAAAAATGTTAAAATCACAAAACTGCCCTGGAGCACCCGCAGAAAGAGTGACACTGGACAACTGGTTGTTCACAGAGCAAGCTAAACCTATGCCCTCACTAACATACATGGTATGAGCTGTTGCCTAGTGTGTTCTCCTGTCCTATGGACAGTGGACAAGATATTGTTTCCTGAGAACACTCTTTATGAGCCCCTCATTTTCTCACCATTCCCCAAGGCCTGTGCCCACATGGCCAAGGAACCCATCTGTAACATCCCCACTCCCAGGAGGTGAGCATGCCCCTTGCACCTCTGACACTCCTAGACCCTAGCAGCCCAAGAGCAAATGATCAAGTTTAAATGAGCTCATCCTGGGACTCTTCCCACTGACTCCAGTGGAAACTGGCCAAGGCTCAGACTGGTGTGATGTGCTACCAGTGAACTAGGCCCGCAAAGGCATATTTCCCTGGATTTACAGCAGCACTTGTCATACAAGGCCAGATTATTAACCTCCTCTCCATGCTGAGTCATACCTTCCTCCTGGTGTAGCTCGATTGAAGCCAGTGGGCCCAATCACAAAGAAAGGTGCTACTCAGCATGAGACAGAGGATCTGAATGTCTCCCACAGACATTACACGTCTTCCCTCCTAAAAGCAGCTAGTTCCAGCAAGAGCCATTCCTAAAATGAACGTGGTGAGGCGTTGGCCCTCCAACGCCTTGAGTAAACTGGTTTCCTTTCAGTACAAATAGCTTTGCCATCCTGCAGACCACCAAGAGCCCTTTCTGCAGAGCACCGATCTGCACCAAGGTTGGAACTTTACTGTGGCAGCCATTCATAGATAATATGCGATCTTGAATCATTCATGAGCATCCCTGTGTGATTTAGTCATGCCCACACAAAGTAGAGGCATTCCAGGCTTTCTGTGCATGGAGAGACATGGTTTCCTTTGCACTAAGGTAGCCTAGTGCCAGCTTTGAAATTCACATTCGTGGGAATAAAAAATAAATGATGTGGCTGGGGTGGAAACACAGAGAAAACCTTTAGTAGAGCCATGACGTATCCATTATTAAGGAGCTACCGTGTCCTTCTTAGGGGAATGGAATGAGAACATGCAACTGGGACACCAAGATGTAATAATTCTGCAGCAAAGGCTAAGCACACCAAGAGCTATATCAAGGACTTACTAGGGCAAAGGGTGCATCCACTGAGAAGCCATCTTCAAAAAGCAGCTGCCAACACTGCTGGAGGAGGGCAGCTCCGTGGTCTTGGTTAGCAGCCAGAGAGAGTCTTTTCCTCCCTGCAAGCGAGTTACTTTCCGGCTTTGTAGCCCTGACACCTGTTTGTTTATCTTCCTGAAGATGTAACCCAATACTGTGACAGACCTGCTCAAAGCAGTAATGCCACTTTACAGTTCTGTTGTAACCAGGTCACGGCTTTTGAACCATGGTTTGCTTTTTTATTTATGAATTTTTTGTTAAGACTTTGGGCCCCGAAACTGCTCTTGTTAGAGTCAATGGCAAAACTCTTAGGGACGGCTCCTCGGCGGCTTTAAATTGGCACAGTTCCTCCGAAATCAATGGAGCCATGTTGATGTAAACCAGCTGAGGCTCTGGCCCACTTCAGCATCAATGGTAGGAGGCTCAGATCCTTTGTTTGCAACCAGCCTGTTGCCACTGTATTCTTATTTCCTCCCCATTTGGGTTTTAGTGGGGCCAGATTCGCAGCTGCCAGAATTCAGCATAGCGCTGTTGACGTCAGCTACGATTTACACCCGCTGAGAATGTGGCCCACGTACACTGCTACTGTTAAATAAGGGACCATCATATTTACTTGTAAGCGGCTAGCGGGCAATGACTAGCCAGTTTCAAAACGCTCTAAACAACAGTGTGCCTGGAAAAAAGAATGGGACAAAAACCCCAAACTTGACTGTAAAAATGTGGGGTTCGAGCAACAATATTTGATGTGTAAAAAATATATTATTAAAAATTATTTTGTTAAATATAAAGTGTGTTAACCTGCAAAAAAAAATGTTTTTTGGTGTATTTTACTCTGCCACTCGTCCCCCAAACTACAAGTCAGCTCATCACTCTCCTCCAGTTCCAAATGAAACAGGACAGCACGGGCGCTGGGATCTCCGGCGGGGGGGTTTTGCTTGAGTAAAGACTGTGCAGACAAGACTGCAGGAGCTCACCTGGTGGCTGTAAATAGCTGAGGAGTGCCTGGATTCTGGCGGAGTAGGTTAAACCACCAGATCCTCAGCTGGTGTAAACTGGCTTAGCTCCACTGATGTGAATGGAGTGACGCTGATTTATACCAGCTGCGGCACTTTGCTGCAGCCTTTTCTTGAACATTCGTTTATTGGTTGCAAGATGGCTCCTGAACTTGTAATTGCGTTCGTGCCTTTTCAACTCTAGCCTACACACTTAGGTCCCCAGGTGCGACAAAGTTAGTTTCTGGCTCAGTGAATTGAAAGCCCAATAATTCAAACTATAGGATGGCGAGATACACAAGACACTAGATTTACTCCACAGGTCTTGTACTGTGATAGGAAGTGCTTGACTAGTCCAAAAATGGTAATCGTCCTTGGCACTTCTTTAGCGATTACCAGCCAAGGATCTTGGAGCCCCTTAACAGACATTAATAAAATACTCAGCTCTTAAAATGCTTTACAAAGGAGGTCAATAGCAAGATCTTTCTTTTATTGATGGGGAAACTGAGGCACAGAGGGGGTCACATGACTGCCCAACGTCACACTGAAAGGTTATGGTAGTGCTGTGAACACCACCATCCTGACGCCTGGGCCTTTCCTTTAACCCCACTGCTATCACTCCCCTCGTGGTACCACTTTAAACCTGATGCCATCTAATCAGAGTAATAATTTGCTTTCAGTTCACAAAATCAATTTGGTACCTACAGAAGGAGAGGCACATTATTTACCCTAATTAGTAGTTACACTAATTAATTGCAGATGAATGAAGGTAGTTAATGTTTGTACAGTGCTTGGAACATGTACAGCACTACACGTGCAAAATATTATTAATTAAACTAGACATATCTATATCCCAGCCCATGCTGGTTAATTGTTTCCTAAAGGCCAGACTCTCACACTAGTACTTGCATGGAGTCATCCCTTCTTCCGTGAGTAGTGCTGTTGATTTCAGCGGGACACCTCGCAGAGTAAAGGGCTGCTGGGTGTGAAAAAGGGCTGACGGGACTGACCCTGTCTCTCTTCCCCAGCCAGTTGAGAAGTGGATTGATAAACAATGCGGGGGACTGTTAACTTGGATTTTGGAAAATCATTTGGCAGAGAGATATTAGGAAAAAATGGTGTCGCGCTTTTAAAGGAGGAAATTAACAAGCTGCTTAACTTAGTAGTCAAGCCGTGCTCCTAGGTTATGAAAAAATGGATTTTGCTGCAGGGAGATACAGTGAAGCCCGGCCATGCTTCTGATCACTTCCAAGAGGCAGTCACCCTCAGGGCCTGCCAGTGAGCTTCTCTCCTATATTAGGCTCCTGGCTGAGCTTCTCATAGGTATGTACAAGGTTAAATACCTTTGAGGATGTGGGCCCCTGCGAAAAGCAGGCTTGCAGGCAACATATTGCTGCTAACACATTGCCCACTCCAGGGGCTGCAGTTGTATCTTCTAGTGCCCACTCAATAGCCACCCAAACCAAAAGCTGCCCAGCTGCAGCAAGGAAAGGCCACCAATGAACCAGCAAGGAGCTGAGAAAGGCACCGAGAAAGTGCCTAACGGGAAGCTGTGGGTTTGGGAGGCGGAATAAAGTAATACAAGGCTGGTGAGGCTGACAGGGAAATAGCGGGGGAGGTAACCCAGGGACAGACAGGGCATGTTAAGCAGCAGAGATAATTTGCGCCATGAGTGGGAGGGAGTGCTCAGTGGCTGAAGTCATTTCAAAAGAAATAAAATCGTGAGGTAAGCTAATTGAGAGCATGCAGCTCGTAGGCAAGGCAGCTTTATTGTACTGTGGTTTACCCAGCAACTGACTTGGAAGCAGCGGACAAAGCCAACGTCCACAGCGCTGTTCCGGTTTGGTAGCAAGGAAACAAAGAGCTAGCTTAAAGCCCGGTGCAGCTGATATTGTTATCACAGGTGGCACCTGTTGTTGGTGTTGTTACAGCGAGTCTGCTGAGTTAGCGTTCTTGGTGTGAGAGGTTTCAGAGCGGTAGCCGTGGTAGTAGCAGCAAAACCAAGGAGGAGTCCTTGCGGCACCTTAGAGACTAACACATTTATTTGGGCATCAGCTTAGTGTGAGAGCAAGTTTTGCCTCTTGGGAAGGTGTCATGTCTTGCTAGTTTGGGGTTATGCAGGATTTGGGGTACACGGGTAAGAGGAAGGTATGGGAGGAGCAGGAGAGTTTGTGTTATACCTTGGTTCTGATTAGAGTCAATATTTGTGACAGGGTTGCTCCATGGGATCCAGGCATTGTTGTTGGACTGAGATGCCTGGAAGGCGGGACTGCCTGCATGCTATTTGACCACCCCATTCCAGGACTGGTGGAGAGTGTAAAGAAAGCAAGTTACACCTAGCACGTACCCTGACCCCACATCTCTGAGTTCTCCTCCTGAGGGAAGCTGACCTGCAAGGCCCTGGACATCTGTCACTGCTCAGCAGAGAGGTAACACTGGTTTCTGATGAGGATACTGCGATCAGAAAAACAGATGACAGTATCCTGGGTGAAATTAGGGCTTTTGTTCCACAGAACGGAATTTAAAGGATAACATAATGGACTGGCCAGGGAGAGCCTTTTACATAGGCTGGACTTGAACTGCATTTACGCTGTGGCCCCTTTCATGGTGTAAAGGAGCACAAGCGTAAATAAGAACCAGCCCTTCACTTATACATTTCTGAAGTGATTATATCCATGCTAGCTGGGCACTGACATAACAAAATAAGGGTCCTAATTCTGTCAGAAGGATGGTATTTGCCAGCCATCCCTCATTTTATGTTACTTGTGGGTAATTTTTCCCCTTGTTGGATTATTCCTATTGTTCTGCAGTGCCAGCGTGTTCTTTTGCCATTGTTATTGTGGGAAGGGCTGTGCCAAGAGCTTGTTCCTACATCTAAAGACTTTGGGCTTGTGCCCATCTGTAGTGGCAGCGAGATCCCTGGTCCATGGTCTTTACATACATAAAAATACATGATGCTTTGAGTTGTGGGTTATTTCTTCAGTTTAAAAACAAACAAAAGGCAAATGGTGCAGTCTAAGAAGTAGGTCCTTGGGCCCTCCCATCTCATTTGGGTCTAGCGTGTGTCTTGCACTACAGTCCTTCATAAGCTAGTACGACCTCCCTTTACACACTGGCACGGGAGTAAGCCGATGACGTCGGGTCATTTACCCCAACCTGAGATGGAGTAATGAGCAAGGAGTGGGTGGGCAGAACCTTGCCTCTGTCCTTCCAATGCACGGCCCAACACAGCAGAGTCATCCTTGGGCTGTTGTAATTACTACCGGTATGAGTCCAGGCGCAGGGGAGGAGTTGTCCTGTAGCAGGGTATCTTTGAGTCCTATTGCAGCCTAAGGCAACACCTTTTGCTCAGGGCTGTGTCTAAAGGCACCATCTAGCCCTTTGTGTGCAGAGTTGTGAGTTATTCCTGTTATTCAGTGGACATGGGCATTTGCTGTAGCGATATAAATTCTTTGTGTCACACAATATGGCGTATGTAAAAACCACATAGACTAAAAAACCTTCTAATGTGTCTTGTGGTTCTGGCTCATCTCACTTAAAGGGCATGACTAATAACACAGCTGAATGACTATTTAGCTGACACATCCTTAGGCAGTCATCTGTTACGTTCAGCCCTGCTCTCTGGCATTAACTGGCACCATGGACTGCCACCACTTCACCTTGGCATTGCTTACGAGTTTCTATGAAAAGGGACTGTCAGACAATTGGTTTCTTGCTTGGATCCTCCAAAGCCCAACTATCGCCAACGCTGAGTAAGAAAGATATTGACTTGCTGCTAGGGCTCAACAGCTTTTACCTACCTCCCCTTTCAAAACGTCCCATGTCGGCAGATATGGGAGGCCAAAGGCAGGGTCATGCTCAGTAAACGGGAGCCCTATCTATTATGAACTACACGTGAACAGAATGACTGCTTGCGTTCTCACACTGCAGGTCACAGCCGGTAGCTACGAGGCAGGTTTGCACCAATGTAGAACTCTGTCACATGTGAAGACCCTCACCACCACAATGAGACATTGGCCCAGATCCTCAAAAGGTATTTAGGTGCCTAACTCCCACTGAAATCATGATTTCAGTGGGAGTTAGGCACCTAAATACCTTTATGGATCTGTGCCATTGGTCCTCAGACTTCCTTGTCAGCAAGGGTGATGCAGTCACTGGTGGCCCTTAAGGCTTGGATTCAAAGAGGACCTAAGGGAGTTACATGCTTAATTCCCACGGCAAGCCAGTGGGAACTGTGTGCTTAATTCCCTTACACTCATTCGAAAATCCCAGGCTAAGTGTCTGCGCCCATATGTAGCTGCATAGTGAGGTGGCCATGGGCCTGCCTCTTGCCCACCCCCTTTTGAGTGAACAGGGAGCAGTGCTTGAGCCAGCTTCTGCGTAGGGGATACACACTGGGGAGGATCTGGTCACAAGCTGTCCCTAGCTGACTAGCCCCAGAATTCTTCATCCCTAGTCGGTCGGTATTTTGCATAGTATTGTACAGTAATCTATCTGCTGCTCTTTTCTCTGAGCAGTTTCAATACGATAGAAGCACGTCACAGAAGGACACACCTGCAGTCATCTCAGCAAAGTAGAGCGGGACCAGCTCCTGTTAACATCCCTGGCCAGCTAAACATTTGAATAGCCGTGGAAAAGGAATGCATTCCAGTATCTTCAGAGTAGGCGGTGCAGCCTAATGGATAGGCAAGTCATAATGCCTGGGCTCTGGGCCCAACGCTGCTAATGAACTACTGAGACAAGGTGAGTGGACCAACTTCTGTTGGAGAGCAAGAGACAAGCTTTATTACCACACCCACCTTGTCACTCTGCTATCCTGGGTCCGACCTGGCTACAACAACATTGCATAATGACCTCCTGAGTCACCTTGGGCAAGTCACTGTGGCATGCCTCCGTGTTCCCACCCGTCCATTGTCTGGCTCAGCTGCCTAGGCCCCAGTTCAGGAACACACTTCAGCACATGATTAAAATTAAGCACATGTTTAAAGTACAGTCTTGAGTAGGGATGCTGTCCTGAATGGGGGCCTAGACTGCAAGCTCTTTAGGGCAGGGACTGTATCTCAGTATGTGTTTGTACAGCACCTTGATCTGGGTCCTGATCTGGGTTAGATGCTAGCGTAATACAAATGGGGGAGATTTTCAGAAGCACCTAAGGGTTTTAGGAGCACAAGCCCCATTGACTCCTCCCCCATAATAAATGCTAATAATAATGTAGTGCACAGTGAGTTTTATTAACAATTTTCCAGGACAGGAAGCGTTAAACTGAGACTTTTACCTTCTAGTGAGCTGTCTAGTCTCTCCATTTGTATATTTCCAAAGATAAGCACACACATCTCAACGTATTTATTTATTTTAATATTTTGTGGTTCTCTTCCCCTTTTAATTAATCACAGCACTGGGCCAGGCAGACCCATTACCTACTCTTCAGCCTTTCAGAGATACAGTTGCAGACGCAATTTAATTTCTTGACCCATGATCGATAGCAATTAATAGCATCTCTTTAATCTTGTTGAAAGATTCGTGTGGGGCTTCCAGGATCTGCCATCTCAAGAGCAAGGTGTCTGATACATACGTTATTAGATCCAGGAGCACAGCCTGTACTATCAGCCTGTCCTTTCTCCTCCTCTAAAGCTGACACTCATGGCTCCATTTCGTAATGCCTGGTTTTCAGTGAGGGCTCTGCACCTGCAATTGTGCTCAGAGGATGCGAAGGTAAATCCTTGCTATGAGCTGTGTATGTCCATAAACCCAAGGCGGAGAGGTATCTCTAATGTGAACGCAGGGACGTTCCGGTGGAGAGGTCTAGGGAGCTGGACAGGCATGCATTTAGGAGCTGGCACAGTCAGCAGATGCTGCTCAGATCAATCTAGCAGCTATGGAGTGGCTGGGTTGTATCCCTGTGATCCAGCACACCCAAGGGGCAATGCAGGAACTCGAGTGTCACTCTCAGAATCACCGTCTGGTCTCTGCTTCCCCCTTGCTCCAGAGGGGCCGCACTTGCCCATCCTCTTATTGGCACAGATTACTGCCCTTTCTGAACGGGCTCCAGTTTGCAGGCTAATGGAGCCAGAGCTCTGCCTACCCCTCACCCACTTGTGCCAAGCCCTCCTCTCGGCCCTGTGGTTCCAGGGCTGTGACCAGCCCCAAGCAGTGGGGCCAGGGGGTTCAGACATCTCCCTCCCCTGCACGGCAGAGCACCCAGGCTCATGGATAAAAGATGGCAGACAGCCAGGTTCAGAACAGGCAGCCGGGGATCAGCTCCTCTTTGTGCCAGTTATAGCGTCGGTCTCATAACTGCCCTGGGAGCAGTGCAGGGGTTAAGGGGATAGAGGGGAAACACCAGGGGAACTGAGGGGATGGAGAGAGCGCTGAGAGGATGGAGGGGAAGCTTGGGGGCGTTGAGGGGACACAGGGGGAGTGCAGAGGGGAGAGAGGTAGGAAGGAGCTGAGTGGATAGAGAAGGGAGCACAGGGTGAGCTGAGGGGATAGAGGGAAGTGGGAGGGAGTTGGTGGAGAGCATAGGACGTTGCTTGGGAAAATGAAAAGAGAGACGAAGGTGGTAAAAATGGAGCTGAGGACAGAGATAGGAGAGATTAGCAAATGGAGTTGGGGTGAGTGAGACAGAGAGAGAGAGAGACTGAGGCAGAGTGTGGGAGGGTGTGTGGGAGACAAGTAGGATTTTTACAGAAAAAAATGATTTTTTCATAAGGTTGGTAAGTAGAGAAAATGAGTCTGAGGGAAAACATGACCACCGAGAAATTGCAGCAAAGTCACACAGGGACCTAGGTGACAGAAAGAGAGAAGAGGAAACTCCACAGGGAGTTGGTAAGTTATTGCTTTTTAAATTTAAATACAGTTTGCTTTATTCAAACTTTTCAAGCTGTAACGGGCTCCGGTTTCCTGTCCCCCGTACTGGTGTTAGCATACATCTTCTCTCGCTTCTTTAATGAGAGTACCTCACATCTCCTTCAGTCCCAGGAGCTTTGCCTCACAGTATTGTCTGTTTTCAGAGCCTTATTAATATGTGGTTATCTAGAATTTGAGATTATTTTCCCCACACTCCTGTGGAAATCGATCTCTGCTTTGTATCACCTGCAAAGCATGATGAGGCATATTTCATCCTTGTGTAACAGCATTAGAGAGGCACTTATTGAAACAGACTAAGACTGGAACAAATTGGAGTTGCAACTCCCTTCATCCGTCCCTCAGCCACCACCAACCGCGGTCAGCACCCAGACTGCTGATTATCAATGCCCCTGAGTCAGCAGCGTGTAATTGCTTCAATGGCACATAATGACTTGAGTTCCATTTTACTTGACCTTCTTGAGGATCGAGCTGTCAGCCCAATCAGCAGGGAGGCCAGAGCCACTGCAGTGAAAGCTATTCAGCCGTGCGTCTGAAAAACATAATAAAGCAACATACATGGGCACAAAGAGCAAAGTCTCACTATGACTGTACCATCCAAAATTGTTGATAGCATGAAAGACTCTCGTTCCGTTTACTGCTTGTTAAAGGGAAAAGACAAAAATACATACAATCAAGGAGAGACCAGGTGGGGGGAGGTAATATCTTTGATTGGACCAACTTCTGTTGGTGAGAGAGAGACAAGCTTTTGAGCTCACCAGTAGAAGGTGGTCCAATCAAAAATATTACTTCACCCACCTTGTCTGTCTAATATCCTGAGACCGACGTGGCTACAACAATCCTACATGCTACAGTCATATTCAGTTAAACCAGTCCTGCCCTTGCAATGCACTGAAGGCTAGCAAACACCCCTCCCCAATAAAAAACAACCAAGGAGATACCGTATATGACCATTCTGATGGCATGACGCTAAGTGCCGATAATTTCTTGTTTAAAAGCTACAGCATATTCATCCATTTATCAGATTAGATAGATAGGTAGGTAGGTAGATAGATAAAAACCCTAAAAGAGTCTAGGCTGGGCCAAGGAAAACCCTGAGGGTAGGTGTTCAGTGCGTGCCAAAAATCAGGCTCCATTAAAGGCATCCAAAAATTGCGGCACCAAAAAAAAAATGCAGTTCGTGCCCTGTCTGCCACCACTGCTTATCAGTGTCCTGTAGATAGCGGTGAGTGGCACAGTAGTTGCTGGAGTCAGCGTATACTCACTCTTGCCATCTCTGCTTGCTCCCCAGCGGATTCCTGAGGTGTTAATAACACGTGGTGGCCCGCAGTTCACGAGAGGCTCCTTTTGGCGCTGCTCTTTCATAGGTCAGTTCATCCACAGCCTGCCGATCCCTGCCTATGCACCGTCAGATGGGTTAGCAGACAAGACAGAACCAATATCAAACATGTCAATCAAGGGGAAAGCGTGGAGGGTCCCAATTTGTGGAGCGCATGCCACTGGTCGGACATGAGCTTGTTGGAAGTGGACACTAAAAACTCTTTATAAAAAAAACCCCACACTCCCTCCAGTTGTCACACACACACACACTGCAGGACACTAGAAAAGGCCCACAAACCACAAGGCATTCTCCCGATTGCTTTCAGCCCTAACAGCTGCTGACCATGCTGGCAGAGCGGTTTTACTTCATGGTGTGTTCTGCACAGTGGCTGTACAGACAGATGCTGTATGCTCCTTGGGCACGCAGCTGGGTGGCTTTCTGCTAGCCCCTGCCTAAAACACCCCCAGCTCTCCTCTCATCCAGAACAGGGCTGGTTCAGAGTACTTGTAAAACCTGCAGCCACATGGAGCCCTGAGTTCAGAGAGTCATAGAATCATAGAATATCAGGGTTGGAAGGGACCCCAGAAGGTCATCTAGTCCAACCCCCTGCTCAGAGCAGGACCAATCCCCAATTAAATCATCCCAGCCAGGGCTTTGTCAAGCCTGACCTTAAAAACTTCTAAGGAAGGAGATTCCACCACCTCCCTAGGAAACGCATTCCAGTGTTTCACCACCCTCCTCATGAAAAAGTTTTTCCTAATATCCAACCTAAACCTCCCGCACTGCAACTTGAGACCATTACTCCTTGTTCTGTCATCTGCTACCACTGAGAACAGTCTAGATCCATCCTCTTTGGAACCCCCTTTCAGGTAGTGGAAAGCAGCTATCAAATCCCCCCTCATTCTTTTCTTCCGCAGACTAAACAATCCCAGTTCCCTCAGCCTCTCCTCATAAGTCATGTGTTACAGTCCCCTAATCATTTTTGTTGCCCTCCGCTGGACGTTTTCCAATTTTCCCACATCCTTCTTGTAGTGTGGGGCCCAAAACTGGACACAGTACTCCAGATGAGGCCTCACCAATGTCGAATAGAGGGGAACAATCACGTCCCTCGATCTGCTGGCAATGCCCCTACATATACATCCCAAAATGCCATTGGCCTTCTTGGCAACAACGGCACACTCATATCCAGCTTCTGAGTCCCCACACAGGAAGCTGCTGCGGGGGATGCATGGGGAAGAATTCCCTCCCGTCGCTGCAAGAAAGTTGAGGGGTGGTGATGGTCGCTCACGTGCATAAAAAGCTTGGGCTAAGGAGAGTGACATGATTTTTCAGCTGGTGGATGCAATTTGAGCCTCCCCCGAGCAGAGGGAGTGGTTCACCCAGCACTGCAGACAGGCCTGCTTGGGAGGGAGCCCGAGCTTCTGAGGCGTAACATGCTGCCTGACACCCAGCCAAGTCTTTCCCACCTCCACCCTTCTCTAAGCCCCCTGCCCTGAAATACATGCACATCCCCTACCAGAGACCCCTGCCTTTTACATACACACACCCACTCCACCAGAACCTCCCCCGGCCCTCTCACACACGTGTTCCCTTCTCATTAACTCCACATTTTGTTTTCCCCAAGAGCTACTCAAAACGCTTCATATTTTCCTTGACTGAAATTTGATAAAAGGGAAGCCAAGTGAACTGTGGCTCATCAGCGTTCAACAAAGAGCCAGCTCAGAATGAGCAGGAGCTGCGCACTTTCGTTAGACACGTTTAAAAGCGGCGGAATGTAGTTCATCGACACGCACCCAAACGTGTCAATGTCATTGTGTGACATATTGAATTGTTCCTGGTAATTTGTGTATCACGAAAGCCAAGTAATAATAATGGCTGCTTCACTGTGTTTCTTTTTGATGAACTGTCTAAATACCTGAGCGGTTTTATGTTATAATGGAACACTTTAGCCTTCCTGAGGCATTTATTTACTATTAGTAGCTGAAAGCCCATGCTATCGCATGTGTCCGGCAGTTGGGCCAAGTGACCACCATCTGGGCACTCTCCCTCATACAACCAATGAAATTGTTGTATGCAGATTCCCTGTAGACTATGGGTGCTGATTGGTTGAGTTCTCACTGCTATCGCAAAGGTCTGGCATCGATATATGCCTTGCTGTAGCTTTACGTGGCACAGGTATAGTTCGTAAAGTCAAATGGCTGAGAACTTAAAAATTGGAAGATAACAGATTGTGAATCCCAGTTATGATTGAACCCAGTCATAAACAAAAAGAGCTCTGAACCATATATGTAGCTGTTTCCATCGCTTCACGACGACTCAACGGATAGTTATGTTATCCTATGGAGGCCTAAAAATAAATGTGCATAAAAGAAGAAATTTGCATATGTTATTTCTAACATCAATTCTTTAAAGAAAGTGGTATGCGAACCAATACAATTTGGGACCTTCTATGCAGTGATTAGAATATTGCCACGCATCTCATGGTGCTTTATTAGGCTCACCAGTCTACAGATTTATGGGTGGATAGAAAACAAAAATTAGTGTCATGCTCTAACAAGCATCTGGACCCAAAGTCCTGAAAAAATTACAAAAGACTCTACAGAGTAGGAAAGTAGAACAGGAAAAATATTGTGAGTGCCAAACTTATACCTTCAATGCACATATGAGAGACTTCGATTTCAAGCAAAAAGGGGTAGCAACATACATGGTTGTGATGATAGCAGCTATGCTGGCTGCACGAAGGTCATATGTAGGTTTGGAAAGATTAGATTTTTATTGGCAAATGTCAGTAAACATCTCTTTCCCCGTACACACACAAACCGATGAAAAAATATTTCCATCACTAATGATCAAAATTCACAGCTAAGCAAAGTAAGAAAACTGCTTGAGAACTTATGAGAGTTTGATTTATGGCTATTTTCTTTGTATATTTTGGCATGTGATGTTGACAATTTCTGTTTTGACGGTTATAAAACTTTAACTTTTGGAATCGCAGTGTCTCCTGTCATTAAATAATTCTTGCCTGATACCCCACAGCTGTGAACATTTAAATCACTACAAATTGACATCGTGGCCATAATATTGCACAAACATGAACATTTAAATTGGTAAAAATAAAAAAGGCCTAAAAAAAAAAAGCTATTCTCCATCAAAATTATAAAAAAATTGAATTCTGCCCAACGTAGTCATATGACATTATCACTCCTGAGGAACAGCAAACATCTAAACAAAACCAAAGAGGGCATTGGCTGCCTGTTTCCTGAGGACACAAACAGTGCTGCTGACAATGCTTGTGGGCTGACTGAAGTAACGCGTGCCCAGCCAGTGACCGACAATGATAAACACCACGGAGCTGTAAATACAGGGTCCAGATGATGGAACAACTTCAGACCAGGCTACTGCGGATGGGACTGGTTTACAAAAGCTGATCTGCCTGTGACCATGACGCTGTCCAGGGTCAGCGATAGTTAGTGACAAATGGTCAACAAAACAAGGAAAAATCCCTATAAAGAACATGTACGATATAACACTTAAATAGTTTGAATAAAAAAGTTGCAAAGCTTCACCTAAGAGATACTAGGCGATAACATTAAAGCAGTATGATAGAACTGGGTTATATTAATACTCACCAGTGTGATGTTCACGTTAATAACATAGGAAATTCCAGGCTGCATGTCCTACTGTAGTCATCACTCGCTGATTCAGAAGGTGCAAGACAAGGTAGGTATATGATCAGTTGAACACTAGGAAGTTTCTTCCTAAACCTTATTGATTAGAGGTTTATAGCCTTTCCAAAGCAAAATACTAATTGTGTTTTTAAGAGTGGGCCATTAATTAATTAATAATTAATGACTTGGTCTTAATAACGTGTTATTATTACCATGGAGATGGCTTGATGGAGTCAAACATCATCTGCTCGCTTCATAAGCACAATCCTGCTGGAGTCCCTGGATGTCAACTCTGTTCCTGTATTTCCACTGCATTATTTTTTACCACTGAAGCTTTTTGAGACAAAGAACTTCCCAGGAGAATTTCTCATCGGTCGCACACAAAAAAAAAAGAGCTGAAATGGAGTCGGCACAGAGTCGTAGCAGGCTAATAGAATAGTTTCTGTCTCGTCTGCCCCCATAGATGGATACATGTATTTTGAAGGAGGGACTAATATAAATATGTGAGCAACAAATAATTCTCTCACATATGTGGTGAGATGCTCGTTTTTCAGTCCATTAAGTTCAATTTAACGTATATAGCACATGTTCAGAATCAATGGGATTGTGATGGTTTCATATTTAATTTTACTTAGATGAAATTCAACATGCTCCTTGCTAGTGCTGGTATTTATGTAGCAAAGACAACAGGCCCCACAGGAAGCATGAGGCCAAGGTTAAAGCACTTCTAAGTCAAGATGCTATAATACCCAAAGATCCAATTTTCCATTGTATTGCATCTTCTGGTATTTTATTGGCATGAGAGGAATTTGAGAGCAAAAAGGGTGCACTGGGACCTATTTCAGTTGCAGGTGTATAATTCTTGTCTTTAAATTTCCCGTAATTTCCACTGGATTCAAGGTTACTGTGCTGGACTATTAAAGTCCTGTAGATGTTTGCTAATTTTATAGCTAGCCAGATAACGCAGTGCATGATTGATTTCCTTCCCTCCCCTTTTCCTTTACAAACACTGAAAAAGAAACACGTTTACCATCAGGGTGTGAAAACCCACAGAGTATCTCAGACCCCACAGCATCACTAATCCATCCTGAAACAAGCTGCTTGTACCGGTAATGATGACAACAATATATTGAAGGAGGGCTGGATGCCTTGATAAGAAGGTAACAACATTTACAAATGGGTTTTATATCCAGTGTTCGGCCAGCGTCGTTCACAAGGAAAATGGTAGTCTCTGATTCCGACAAAAATGGCATTAGTGTCGCGCCATCTTAGCTATAAACCAAGGTTTTGCAAAGTGGAAAGGGAAGGAGCTCAGCATCACCTTAATGGTACTGTAGGTGGAATGGCCACTCGTGGATGATGGGGGAGTTCATAGAGACCATTACAGAGGGCATAATGTGGGTCAACCAGGGACAAGTCAAGGTAACCAGGTTGATATGGAACCCAAACTTTCCACCACACACAAGTCAGGCAGACAGCTGTGACCAGTGCTTCAACCTACAGGCTAGAGTAGAGGCTGTAGGCGGAGGGGTGGCAAAAAAGGGTGTATGCTCAGAACTTTCTGAACATCAGGCCTCTTTATGGCATCATACGTTGGACACCCCAAAATGGAGGCACCCAAAGTCCCTAGTTGCTTTTGAAAAATCTTGGCTTTAACTATTGGCTTGAGTTTTGACAGCTCTTCTTGCTAGAGCAACAGGAAGTCTCTCATACTAGGTTTCCCCCACAGACATAGGAAAGGGCTCAAACAAGTTGAGACAAGTGAACATTAAGGTGGCTTACTGGGAAATAGATACTGTCTGAGGTTAGTAGATGTAGTCTCCTAACATGAGCCACACTGAGCAAGCCAAATTGGGCCATTGTAAAATGGCTGAGCTGCAGAGCTGGCGAAGCATTGGGACAGGCACACGACCAGTCGCCTGTGTCCCGTTGGGTTGCTCCTGAGGTGAGGCAGTACTTCGGGGCGACATGTTACACTTGAGTGAGTGTGGTGGCAAAGGCACCTGCTGAGTGCTCCCTGGCTGGGCCTGCCAGAGTTGAGCAGCTCTGGGAACCAGGCCCAGAGTGTCACAAACTGAGCTCCCAACCACTGAGCCATCCCACGGCAGTAGCCACTATTGAAAATGTGACCCTTTATGTCCCGGTGATGATCAAACGCATGTGTCCATTGCTGAGAGTCACCCAGATTATGTGCCCAGTGCTGATTATGTGCAGATTAGGTGCATCAGATTATGTGCCCAATGCTGAGAGTCACCCAGCCTGTTCTAGGTTGTTTTGTAAATGTGCACTATGCCTGCATCCCATGGTGGGGCAGGATTTCCTTGCACAGCTATGGCAGGGCCAGAGACTGAAAGCCAATGGGACTTAGGATCCTAAGTGCCTATCACTTTTGAAAATGTCACTTCCCCATCTAAGTCACTAGAACTCTAGGGATCAAAGGGAACTAGGTGTCTAAATACCTTTGAAAAGCTAGGCCATACTGACTTCAGCACCGATCCTGCAAGCTCTGGGGCTGGAATCCTGTGAGGTGCTGGGCATTCTGGCCCAATCCAGCAAAGCACCAAAGCACCCACTTAACTTTAAATGCATGAGTAATCCCATTTAAGCTAATGGGGCTACTTGCACGCTTAAAGCTGGTCACAAACTTCAGTGCTTCACTGGAACAGGCCCGAACATTCAGCATTCAGGATTGAGCTCGTGCTTAATTTTATACATTGCAATGGGATGACTGACACTATAAAAGTTAAACAGGTGCTTATTGTCAGTCTATTTAGTACACATTGGTTCCTTGCCCGCTAGAACAAACAAATATGATTTGTTTAAATCTCCTTATACAAGAGAAAATTATTGAATGCATTGCTGGAGGTGTAGAGAACACATTCCTTTGTGAACTCAATTCTTTCACCTGGAATTAAATGTGTAAGACTTTCACTGCATGCATAGTCTTGGCACCAATTATTACACAACAGGCATTTATCAGGGTCAGATTAGCCGTTTTCGTTATTTGATACATTTTCTGTTGTGTAACAGGATTTATCGGAATTGAGGTGTGCAGCAGCTTCGTTCGTTACAGGTTTTATTACTCACCTGTTCATTTAAGCAGGTTTCACCGTGTAACTGGGGCTCTTTAGTACTCTGTGTCACATTTTTCGAGCTGGAATAAAAAAGGGCATTGGACTATAATACATCGGCACAGCTTTTCCATCTCTATGAGGCCCAAGGACATCAAAAGGAGGAAATTACTTTCACTCTCGAGCCAATGCATACAGTGGGATCAATGGTCAGCAATTCTGGGGCTCTGCTGTAGCAGACGCTGGAGCTGTCACAGCCTTTCTCTTATCATTAAAAGCTGTTAAAGGCTCTGTTATGAAGAATCTAACACTTGGGAGCTTGGTTCAGGGAGAGAAAAGAAATTGAGCATTTTAGAAAACAAGAAAGTATTAAAATGTTTTTTCATATGGCTACAGGGCCTGGGGAACAGACATAACGGCATGAAAGTTAATGAGGCACACAGTTACCTCAGATGAAATCATATTTTTAGTGCCAGCTCTGGCATTGATTTCAATGGGGGCAAGCTTGGACTGTTAAACTCAATACAAGCAATGCTAAGAACCTTCACATGAAGAACCTGTGTCTACAGGTCATATGTTAATATCCCATTGTCTACAATTGAATTACTTACAAGCAGAAATGTTACAGTATCCCAATGCTTAATTTCTTACATACATTGGTGATAAATAACATAGGTCAAGCTGAGACACAAACCTCAAAAAAACATGTGTCCTGATCAAAGTGCTAGGGTGCGGATGTAAACCTAGGGATTTTCTGTAGACTATTGTTATTCTGGTGCATCATGTATATCAAAATGATTAGGGCTGAAAATTCAATATTGGTATGATAGAGCACGTCAAAATATGGACTGAGGTTATTATTAAATTAGTCTGTGGCCTCTGAAAATTCCCAAAGAGCAGCAGCTGGTATAAAAAATCACATTACTATTGATGCACCATATTATGGTTTGGATTATTATTATTTTTATTAACAGATTTTTCATCCTTCCTCTGCTATGGAAAGCCCATGAGATAAGGTGGATACATAATAGCAAAACAAGAGCTTTATTATCTGGGCTAATGCAGATCATTTAGAAGAACACAAGGCATTAATAAAGTTCAAGGATTAGCCATTTGCAGGGAATTGTGTTTCATATAACTGATAGGAAAAGCTCACTTTGGGGAGGAAAATGCAGTGTTACACAAAAGTGATTTGCAAGCAAAATGGTCCGGCCATATATTATAAAACTAATAAAAGTAACAAATATGCAACCATGTAATACAGGGTGTTTTTTTTTTTTTTTTTTTACAATCTTGGTCACAAATCACTTGTGCTTCATTTCTCATGGTTCATATATTATAAACCATCTCACAACAACATTATATCTTTATATTAGTTGTTTTTTTTTTGGTGGCAGGTAGTTTATTCAGATTGTTTACTTTCTACAAATAAGAAGTTATATATTTTCCCTTCTCTGCAGTCTTTTTGATTAACAAATCACAGACACTTCATTTTTTAACCACTAAAAAGTCATTTTTTTTAAATCCCCGGATCTCAAAGCATTTTACAAATGTGGACAACCGTTTTTATTCCATTTTATAGATGGGGATACTGAGGAACAAAATGCCAGATTTTCAAGTGCTGAGCATGCACAATTTGGGGCCAGCGTTTCCAAAGAGCACAGTGTCCAACAGGGAGACATGACCAGATTTTCAAAAGCGCTGAACACCTTTTCTGAAAATCTGACGACTGATTTGGGCACCAAAATAGGAGTTGAGCTCTTTTGAAAATCTGGCTGAGCGAGGCTAACTAATTTGCCAAAGATCACAACGGCACATTTGTAGCAGAGCTGGAGTATATCACATCTTCTGACTCATCATCTGGTGGAATAGGATACGGTTGCTTCTTTCGTTCAAAGAGTATGAGCAACAAGGCGAACCACTCTGAGAGCAGTGCCTTTTAGGAGCAATTCTCTTTGGTACATCCTAGTCATCCTTGCTCTTCCTCCCCCCGCCCCGAGGAAAGACTGTGATTCAGTATAAGATCAGAGCAGCAGGAAACAGGACTCCTGGGTTCCATTCCAAGTTTCGATACTAACTGATATCGTGTGATCATGGGCAAGGTACAGTAACCTCCCTGCTGCTGTCAACAAGCCACCTTACCAACCTTACAGAGCTTAGTTAATGTTTGTAAGATCCTTGGCTGAGAAGAGGTCAGAGAAGTGCATAGTATTATGATGCCTATTGCATGTACTCAGGTGAGCTATGGAATGTACTGTGAAGGTTGGATTCAAACAGTTAAGAGACTCATTGTTTTGGGGTATTTGGGGGGGAAGGGGAGAACAGGGTGTTGACATCTCAGATTCCCCCATTTGCCTTGTTTACTTAACTTCATGGGCCGTCAAAGGCCCCATTTCCCAGCACCCTTCAGTCGAGCCATCGGTCCATCTCAGTCTGAACGAGGGATTCATGACTGCTGCTGCCTTCAGAGCACTTCTAGTTCCTGCTGACTTTTAGGGAACAAAGGACTTAGCAAATGTCCCGCTCCCTACCCCCCATTGCTACTACTAGACTCCTGAGCCAGAAGTAGGAGCCTGGCTTTGATTCACATCATGTCCGGGATTTCAATACTGTCTCTGTTCACAACCACCAGCAAATTGTACAAGGAAAGTTACCCTGATCTTATTTCCAGTCACTTTGTGGGCAGCTCTAGAGCAGCCAAGGCTGGGGGCACAGAAAGGAAAAGATCAGGCTGGAAAATACTGTCCTCACCTGCAAACACTGGGGAGGAAAAGTTTCAGAAGACAAGAGGCCTCCCTTCCTCGCCTTCTCCTCATCACGAGATGGGGAGAGGAGTGAGCTGGAATAGCTCAGCCCTCTTCAGGGTGGGAGGGAAGGGTTGGGCTGCGAGAAACCTCTAATTCTTCTCTCTGATACAAGAATCTAACCCTGGTTGTCAGGGGTGAAGCCATCTTCCTTAGGAGAAGGCAACTTACATGAGATCTGTTTTGGGCTGGGGGGTATCATGGATGGGGAAAGCCCCCACGAAATGTCCCTGCTGTCTCCCACAGAGAGAGGAGTAGATGGTAGGCAGACGACATCTGCACACCATGCAAAAGCATACACACTGTGTAAATACTCTTTTCCTCCTCCTTGGGTGCAAGTACATATACTAGGGTGAATATTCCAAGGGAAATATTACTACTTCATATTTATATAGCACTTTTCTGGCCCATCCTTGTACCCTGGTACCCACTGAAACCAACAGAAGCTTTGAGTGCTCAGCACATCAGAAAATCAAGTGTAGCTAGACATCTAAAAAGGGAGACTCCCAAAACCAAAGGACCCTTTGATAAAAACCTAAGTGGCTTAGCCAAAGTCACACAGGAACTCTGTGAAGTAGCCAAGACCCACCCAGAGGCCCTCATGTCTAGTTCTGGTCTCTAACAACTAGACTGTGCCACCCTCCAGTATGCATGCATGAGAACAACAGAGAAAACATAGGAACGCAAAGGAGATCTGCTTATTCAGGCCAGAAAGGGCTATAGACACCTGCTCACAAAACATCCCCTCGAGCAAAGCCCAGCAGCCACATCCCGCCCCAGGTGGGTCATTTTTTAAATGAAATGTCACTACAATAACAGACATTAAATGTCCCCTTAAGGCATTCTGCTCAACATTTATAATCACTTAATAAACACAAGAAAAATTGCACGGTACAGCCCTACATAATCTATGTGCAATGATCCTCGGTGACAACGTGTAAGTGACCAAATCCCTTTTCAGATATAATGATATTTTGCTCTAGTAGGCTAGTGATATATTTCACATGGCAAAAAAAGAAAAAAAGCACTCATGCATAAAATTAATACAGTAAGCGCCGAAGACATAAAGCTTTCACACAGTGATTTATTTGGAAGGGAGAATGACTAACTTGTAATTCAAGTTTCAGAGTAACAGCCGTGTTAGTCTGTATTCGCAAAAAGAAAAGGAGGACTTGTGGCACCTTAGAGACTAACCAATTTATTTGAGCATGAGCTTTCCGATGAAGTGAGCTGTAGCTCACGAAAGCTCATGCTCAAATAAATTGGTTAGTCTCTAAGGTGCCACAAGTACTCCTTTTCTTTTTGTAATTCAAGTTCTCCCAGTGCCTTAGCCTCTGTAGATTCTTGGGGCACCTATGTTTTGTGTGCCAGACTTGGGAGGTTTCTGAAGTGTATGAAATATCAAGCAACTAGTTATGGAGCCCACCTGGGTCACGTGCATCGAAGACAGAGAAGATGTCAACAGTGGGGTCGTTGTAAAGGGTCACTTTCTTCCATGGTTTCAAGAGCTGCCTGAAAAAACTGCAACAAATAAGCTATTCAGGGAATGTTGCCTTTATTTTTCCATTTGAAAACAGGTCACCAAATTATCAAATGTATTCAGTCTTTGAAATTATTTGGGAATTTTTTCCTTGTGAAATTCAAGGACCATGCCCCACTTAAATACCACTTGCCCACTTAGGGGATTCATCTGCCAAAACTTCATTGAGAATGTCTGCAATGTGCCCAGAACTTTGTGCTGTGTTGCCTAGTTTTAATGTTTGTTGTCTGATTGGATGATTCATGTAACTAACCAACACGGCGCAAAAGACAAACTGTGATTGGAGGAACTGAAAAGCTGTTTGGGGCATGGACTGTCTTGTGCTCTATGTTTGAAAGGGGCCGAGAGCAGTGGGGTCCGGGCCCATTATTAAATGGTGCTATGTTACTACAATTCATATACAATTCCTCGGTGCTATGTTACTACAATTCATATAATTGATCGTCTTGCCTCTCTTCTCATTAAAGCTTTCATAGCTGAATCATAGAATCATAGAATCATAGAATATCAGGGTTGGAAGGGACCCCAGAAGGTCATCTAGTCCAACCCCCTGCTCAAAGCAGGACCAAGTCCCAGTTAAATCATCCCAGCCAGGGCTTTGTCAAGCCTGACCTTAAAAACCTGTAAGGAAGGAGATTCTACCACCTCCCTAGGTAACGCATTCCAGTGTTTCACCACCCTCTTAGTGAAAAAGTTTTTCCTAATATCCAATCTAAACCTCCCCCATTGCAACTTGAGACCATTACTCCTCGTTCTGTCATCTGCTACCATTGAGAACAGTCTAGAGCCATCCTCTTTGGAACCCCCTTTCAGGTAGTTGAAAGCAGCTATCAAATCCCCCCTCATTCTTCTCTTCTGCAGACTAAACAATCCCAGCTCCCTCAGCCTCTCCTCATAAGTCATGTGCTCTAGACCCCTAATCATTTTTGTTGCCCTTCGCTGGACTCTCTCCAATTTATCCACATCCTTCTTGTAGTGTGGGGCCCAAAACTGGACACAGTACTCCAGATGAGGCCTCACCAGTGTCGAATAGAGGGGAACGATCACGTCCCTCGATCTGCTCGCTATGCCCCTACTTATACATCCCAAAATGCCATTGGCCTTCTTGGCAACAAGGGCACACTGCTGACTCATATCCAGCTTCTCGTCCACTGTCACCCCTAGGTCCTTTTCCGCAGAACTGCTGCCTAGCCATTCGGTCCCTAGTCTGTAGCGGTGCATTGGGTTCTTCCGTCCTAAGTGCAGGACCCTGCACTTATCCTTATTGAACCTCATCAGATTTCTTTTGGCCCAATCCTCCAATTTGTCTAGGTCCTTCTGTATCCTATCCCTCCCCTCCAGCGTATCTACCACTCCTCCCAGTTTAGTATCATCCGCAAATTTGCTGAGAGTGCAATCCACACCATCCTCCAGATCATTTATGAAGATATTGAACAAATCCTGTTGTGAAACTTCCTAGGACTAGGACTAAATAAAATATTGTTTTTCTTTTTTCTGGTACCCTGTGGTATTAACATGAATCATTAACACTAAGCTGCAACAGTCAAAATGAAGGAACAGAATACATTGTGAGGTAGTCAGACCACATAAAAAGAGACAATCCCTGCCCTAAGAAGAAAAGAAGTACTTGTGGCATCTTAGAGACTAACAAATTTATTTGAGCATAAGCTTTCGTGAGCTACAGCTCACTTCATCAGATGCATGTAGTGGAAAATAAAGTGGGGAGATTTTATATACACAGAGAACATGAAACAATGGGTGTTACCATACAGACTGTAACAAGAGTAATCAGGAAAGGTGAGCTATTACCAGCAGGAGAGCGGGGGCGGGGGAAGAAGGGGAACCATTTGTAGTGATAATCAAGGTGGGCCATTTCCAGCAGTGGACAAGAACAGTAGGGGGGGAAATAAACAAGGGGAAATAGTTTTACTTTGTGTAATGACAGATCCACTCCCAGTCTTTATTCAAGCCTAAGTTAATTGTACCCAGTTTGCAAATTAATTCCAATTCAGCAGTTTCTCATTGGAGTCTGTTTTTGAAGTTTTTTTATTGAAGAATTGCCACTTTCAGGTCTGTAATCGAGTGACCAGAGATATTGAAGTGTTCTCCGGCTGGTTTTTGAATGTTATAATTCTTGACGTCTGATTTGTGTCCATTTATTGTTTTACGTAGAGACTGTCCAGTTTGACCAATGTACATGGCAGAGGGGCATTGCTGGCACATGATGACACATATCACATTGGTGGATGTGCAGGTGAACGAGCCTCTGATAGTGTGGCTGATGTGATTAGGCCCGATGATGGTGTCCCCTGAATAGATATGTGGACACGGTTGGCAACGGGCTTTGTTGCAAGGGTAAGTTCCTGGGTTAGTGTTTTTGTTGTGTGGTTGCTGGTGAGTATTTGCTTCAGGACACAAATCAGATGTCAAGAATTATAACATTCAAAAACCAGTCAGAGAACACTTCAATCTCTTTGGTCACTTGATTACAGACCTAAAAGTGGCAATTCTTCAACAAAAAAACGTCAAAAACAGACTCCAACGAGAGACTGCTGAATTGGAATTAATTTGCAAACTGGATACAATTAACTTAGGCTTGAATAAAGACTGGGAGTGGATCTGTCATTACACAAAGTAAAACTATTTCCCCTTGTTTATTTCCCCCCCTACTGTTCTTGTCCACTGCTGGAAATGGCCCACCTTGATTATCACTACAAAAGGTTCCCCCTCTTCCCCCGCCCCCGCTCTCCTGCTGGTAATAGCTCACCTTTCCTGATCACTCTTGTTACAGTCTGTATGGTAACACCCATTGTTTCATGTTCTCTGTGTATATAGAATCTCCCCACTGTATTTTCCACTGTATGCATCTGATGAAGTGAGCTGTAGCTCACGAAAGCTTATGCTCAAATACCTTTGTAAGTCTCTAAGGTGCCACAAGTCCTCCTTTTCTTTTTGCGGATACAGACTAACACGGCTGCTACTCTGAATCCCTGCCCTGTAGAGTTTACTAACAGACAAAGTCTAGCAGGACAAACAGAGGCAAAGGGACATGCCCATGGTCACGACAAGAGGGCAATGACAGAGTTGGGAATAGAACTCAAGCCATGTGACATGTCCTGCCCACTATATCCTAGCTAGTCACATTGGGCAGAATTTACCCCCCACTACAGAGGACCAGTGCTAGGGCTTTGCATCACGTAAGTCCCACTCAAGACGTATTTCGAAGCCTTAAATGGGATTTAAGCAGTGCATACAATTTGTGCTGGCCTCTGCACTGTGAGAATTTTACCCATAGTCTGCTCCTGGTCCCGCTGAAGTCACCAGTAAAATTTCCATTGACCTAATAGTGCAAGACCAGGGTGTAATTCACAAAAATCAGTCATTTGCAGGGTGCCTCCTAGTCATTAGTGAGGTTCACCCAGAGGCTCCATGACGGGGAGAGGACAAAAGAGAAATGCCTTTTGTTTCTTTCATGGAACACATTGCTAATATAATGCATGTGTCACACTACACTGTGAGCACTATAATGAGAATGGGTACCTCTGGTTCCATGTCTCCAGTTTCATAACAACATTCGTCATGAAGTTTGACTTCATTTTATGCCATTTTCCATTCTTATTTATGATTTTTTTTTGGTCATAGGAATTGTGTGTTAGAATGCTAATGTCTCCTACTGTTACTGCACATTGGGTGTATTATGGAGGTATGGGGCCTTGAGCTTTTCAATATTCTGTGGGCAGCTCTTATTAATTCAGGGATCAGAAATCAAAACCAAACACAACCTTCTTCTAAAGGAAAATGCAAGGTTACTCCTCTCTGCCCCATCCCTAATACTGGGAGAGGCACTTTGAGGGTCAATCTGTAAAATTATCAAGCTGAAGGAAATATGAACAGGATGGGAGACAACCTGGAGGAGTAGATGAGAAGGATAAAAGACAAGGGAAGGAGAAATATGACATACAAAAGAAGGAGCGTTGGACAGGATAGGCAGAGAGTATCGAGTTCTCTTTCAATGTCTTGTAGCATATACGAATGACACTGGGGTTGTTTATCAAATGTCTTATCTTATCCACCACATCTACCCTATGTTATATTAAATAATATACCCACAAAATGTGCAGGAACTAAATAAATGCCATATAAATTCACACAATCATTTCATGAGCAAACCATTCCGGATAGGTGGTGTTGCTCGAATCTGGGAATTACCATCTGATGACGTACAACTGGGAGAACTTTCTTCCTCCATCGCCAGCACATAGAAGAGGTCACTAGATGAAACAGATACTACATACCCCACTGTGCAGTGGTACAAAGTGCTACTATGCTTCTTCTCTGAAAGCTGCTGCTGTGGGGATGAAATACAAGAACATGCTGTGGGATTCACCAGGTCATGAGCCACGCGTCTTTCAAGCAGAAAAATAATCATCATTATAGTATAATAATGTCCGGAAGCTGAAAAATCAGACTTTAGCTCTCCAGTCAGGAATACTGTCAGGTTATTGACTTTTGGATACCTGACATAAGGGAGGATGCCACAAGTACTCTAAAGTGCCACAAGGTCTCCTCGTTCTTTCTGCTGATACAGACTAACACCCTGAATGTTATCAAAGGCTTTTTGTTGGTAAACTGCTCCAAAGATCATTGTAAGATTACGCGCAATTGAAAAATATAGATTGAGGAATCGTTAAGGTAGAATTAAAGTGCCAAGGAATTTTTGACTTGAACACGCAATCCCTAATAGGGCAAGGCGCTTAAGCATGTGCTTAGTGTTAAGCAACATTGGCAGCAGGGACATTGTATTCAACACCTTCCAGAATCAAGCCTTAACCTAATTAAGCTATATAGTGCTATTCTAGCTTAATTAGCCTGGAGATGCTAATATTCCTGACCTTTCATAGTTCTGTGGGTTTGAAGCCTGGGAGTTGGATTACGGCACATCTAAGATTTGGTGAATCATAAATACAAAGCCCCAGACAGTGAGCCACTGATGAGAGAAAACAACTTCTCATGAAATTTACTAAAACACCACATCAAATTAGGCACAGTTCTGGTGCATTGTCTTGGAGGCTTGGTGGTTGTGGCCATTCGCTTAACAGGGTTTAAGTCCATTGTATCAGTGGTTCTCAGCCAGGGATATGCATACCCCTGTGGGTACGCAGAGATCTTCTAAGGGAATACATCAGCTCATCTAGATATTTGCCTAGTTTTACAACAGGCTACATAAATAGCACTAGTGAAGTCAGTACAGACTAAAATTTCATGCAATTACTTGTTTACACTGCTCTATATACTGAAATGTACAATATTAATATTCCAACTTATTTATTTTACAATTATATGGTAAAAATAAGAAAGTAAGCAATTTTTCAGTAATAATGTGCTGTGACACTTTTATATTTGTATATCTGATTTTGTAAGCAAGTAGTTTTTAAATTAGGTGAAACTTGGGGGCACGCAAGACCAATCAGACTCCTGAAAGGGGTATAGTAGTCTGCAAGCCACAGTATTATATCATTTTGCCTGACCTTCCGTACAACATAGGCCATAGAATGGGGTAGGACAAGCTGTGTTATTTCTTTTTGGGTTGTCTTCTGTTCAACATACTGGGAATGTAACTGGGGTACACTTAAATGTGTGAAATCACTGTTTCTCATGTAATCCAGGACCTATGTGAGCGAGAAAGCCATTCCCAGTGGGATCTGTGCCAGGGAGACAAAATCTCAAAGATCTACGCAGTAGAATTTTTTATTGTTGAGACTAGTGGCTCAGAAAGCAGAGACCACATTACTTACGGTACAGTGAATGAATCAAGCTTCATCGACAATATTTAATCAGAGCAACATTAATAGCACAAACGCGTCTCAGATACAGGATTTCAAGTGCTTCATGCCCTTTTAAGTCCTTGTGAATTTACAGAAATTGGTTGTCTGGTACTAACAAATAAAAAAAACTAATGGATGTACATTAACCTTTTGGTAGTAGATTTCCTGATACTAGCTACTAATGCAAAAATCCATTAGTCGGCATTGTCTGGAAATCAGGACATGCAGGATCATAATGTCGAGAATTAGCCTGCAAAAGTCTGACGCAGAAGTGGTGCCCCAAGGCAAGGCGTTTTGAGGAGAAAGTTGAATAAAGAAAATCTACACAGGTTTAGTTTAGCACAGTGTTACTGTATGGAAGACCTTTAAAAGGCCCTCAGAACTGAGGATTTTGAAAAAGATCCTCTCTTATTTAGTACCCCACAAATAATATGACTGTCCAGCCCACATAAGTGGCCATATAGTTTACCTCTCTTGCATTTTCCTAAGTTTTTGAGTGCTTGACTTTACAACTTTAATGTTCATTTAACTTAGGGTTTTTTAATATAATACTTTAACTTTGCAAAGGAGTCGTCCATACAGTGAACTAGTTAGACATGTGTATTTTCTCCCCCACTATTAGGAATTGTATAGGATTCCCTTCAGTGAAGAACAATCACTTCATGAAGGATCCTGCGTCCACTCTCTCTCATCACTTTCACATCAATCTATTTATAATTCAGTTTTTTAACATGCTAAGTTTAATATCAGCTAAGGCGTGTGCATGTGTGAGGGAAGCAGAGAGCCCATTCGACTTTTAAGTTTGTGAATATGGATCACATCCTATGGGCTCATTATATACCCTGCTCTCCATGCTCAGATGCATTTCACTTAAGAGATCAAATATTTTAAAAAATGTAAAAAGATTTATCTCCCTGCAGGACTGAAAGGAAATTGTGATTTAGCCTCATAAGTAATGATAGTTTTAGGAAGATTGTTGGCAAACGAGGACAAAATATAGCTTAATTGGCCATCTGGAATCCATTTGGAACATCGCAGGATGAACTCTGTGAATCTAATTCTTCATAATACCACACACCAAGGGCGACAGTCTGAGCACAGGACTGGGGAAGAGGGGCCAAGGAGAAAAGATGGTGCAGTTAGGCTCTTGGCTTGGACTCAGGAGATCCAGGTTCAATTCCCAGCTCTGCCACAGCCTGCTGGTGTGACCTTGAGCATTTCACTGACTCTCTCTGTGCCTAAGAGACTTGGCTGTAACATCAGAACAGTGCTGCCTATGTCTTGTCGAGTCACATGGTGAAATCTTCAGGTCTCTGGCCGTGTGCACGTACAACCCTTTGCGCAGTTAGAGCTGGGCAGGAATTCCCCGCAAGAATGTTTGAGATTTTGAAAATGTTTCCTGTTCTGACCCGGGATGCAATCTCTGCATCTTTGTGAACCAAAACTACCCCTCCCCTCCCCGGCCCCAATTTTTTGGCTCATAATAATTTCAAACAGTTTCCATTTTTGACCTTTTTATTTTTTAAATATGGTTGTTCTAAATTAATTTCATTGTGGAAGGAAAAAGTCGGTTGGAACTGAAAAACGGGAAAGTGTCCAAAGACCCCCATTTCAACACTCTTCACTTCCGTTTTTCTCCCCCCATAGAGGAACTTTGTCAAAACCAACCCTTTCCCGCAAACAGCTTTGGATTCCACAAATCTGCATTTTCCAATGGCAAAAAAAAAAAAAAGAAAGAGAGAGAGGTTTAGTCAAAAAATTCTCCATCAGTTTTAAATACAACAGACGCTTGCACTTCCTGGCTGCTGGGGCTGCGGCCGGACCACTAATAAGGATTTAAGCCACCTTTGCAGCTTCTTTATCTAGGGGCCTTTTGTGCAGTACCAGTCACCAGGGTACTGAGATGTTAGTAAACATGATAATAATCATTTGAAATGGACTCTTTGTCTACCTCCTGAGGGTCATCCACTTAAACATGGAGGCGCTCTCTTTCCTTCTCTCCTCCTCCTGCTCTCTCTTGCACCTCGCTCTTCTATTCACTCACCGCCTGAGAAGCTCATTGCTCCCCCAAGGCTACTGCTCCACTCCAAGTGGCTGATCTTGAAGCCTATACTTAGTGTGAGTGCCATGGGTATGTTACCCGAGTAAGCACAGGGAAGACCTGCAAATCTTAGGGAATATGCCTTGTGAATGACATGTGGCATGACCTTCAATACCTGATAAGCTGGGAGTTGTGTGAAGCTGACAATTTATTATACGCAGAGATTCTGGGCTGTGTTTTCAGAACAGTTAACCCAGGCACAACCTGCTCCTGGAGCTGGACGACAACACAACTCAGCAGCGGCTTTAGTCGCCCTGCCGCAGGTGCGCCTCGACAAATGGCTCCGGGAAGGGATGCAGGCTGATACCGTTATGCGGAGAGCTTGCCATAACCATCTCTTTCAGAAAGGTGCTTTGAGAACCAAGTTGCTTCATGGCTCTAACATCAGCGGCACTAATGAGGCTCCGTGCTGACACAATTGGTGCCCTGAGCCAAACTGATGAGGAAATAAAAGCAAGAATAATGGGATTTTCATGGGCTCGCAAACACGTAATTTGGTGGATTACAACAATAATGGATACAATTTGCAAAATGCAAATAGCTTTCAGTCAAATACGGCTCCCTCTCCTCTCGCCACCTCCCACGAAGGCTGCTGAGGATGGGTTAGAGCTCTCAGCGTGAATCAAGTTCCATGTTTAACGCTTATGGGTCTTCTAGCTGAGGCCATAAAGTCGAGGCCCCTTCTGCTTGTGTGGGGGCATTAAAGCTTGGATCAGATGATATTCCAGAAGAGCAGGGGTTTGCGCTAGTTTAATTGGCCAGGATTTCTCTAGCCCCTCCTTCACTGTGCACTGGATGGCTGCCACCCCAGATGCAGGTCAGTGGCATTATACAATCACTGAGGCCACTTCACACCCCTCTGACAGTGAAAAGGGCCAGTTCAGACCCACTTTAAAAGCCCCTTTATTGCCACAGGAGTGTAAAGCAGCCTTAGCATAAATGAGAGCTCAAGCTAGACCTGCATATGTTCTATACAGTGCATCTGACCTATCATCATGTTTGCTGATACACTCCGACTGCATAGCAAGGCAGCCATAAATCTATCTTAACTGGTTGGTCAGGCCAGCTACACGTCGGGTTTGCCTTGCCAGCGTGGTGCAAAGCAGTCAGAATGTGACCCATATGCCAGGAGGTCTGCTCAGATCCCCATTGACTTCACTGGTGCCCCACGAAAGCACAAGAGTGAAGCACAATGCAAGGCCAGGGCCACTGTTTGCAGCATGCTTTGGGATCCTTCGGGATGAAAGAAGGTGTGCAAATGTAAGCATATTATGGGACAAGGACTCAAGCATGTAGTGCCTCTTTCAATCCCCTCCCCATGGTAAGTGTGACACAGTTGCACCATGGAAGCAGTTGTGTCTCAGACACACGCTCTTGTGGTGCTCCCGCCTCTGGCTGGACGCTCCCCAGTCTGTGGGGTTTGGAGCCCACCTCACTGGGCCCCATGTGCTCTTTAAGTCTCCTGGGTCAGAACGCAGTCCAGGCACTGCCCCCGGCTAGGGTCTCTAGACACACTCTTGGGGTGTTGCTCCTCTGTCTAGCAGCCCTGCCTGAGAAGTGAAACCACAAGTCCAAATGTCTAGTCCCTAATGCGAACCCCTCAGGCTCCCTCATAACTGAAGTGCACCCTCTCTCAAAACTCCGGCCGTGTGCGTGCTCCAGGTTGTAGCATCACTCCTTAGGGCATGTGACAGGGAAAGTAACAGACATTTTGCATGGATCAGCTCCTTCATTTTTAATACAAACTTAAAACCACTGGCTCCACCTGCAAGACTTTCCCTTTCTTCTATTAAAGTTGTCTGCGACCAATTATTTACACTCTAAAGTAAATCCTTTCCGAATAAATCATATACAATAATAGAAATAAAGAAACGGTAACTTACTATAACGGTGGGTCTTCAAGATGTGATGCAGATGGGTAATCCACGTAGGTGTGCATGCATCCAGTCCACCAGAGCTGGAGAATTTTGCCTAGTAGTATCCGTAGAGGGGCCGCACTGATGCCTTATGGCCATAGCCCCTCCCCGGGCTACATGAGGCAGCTCCCCCGCACCGCCCTTCAGTTCCTTTGCACTGAATGCCCAGAGACTAGACTCCGATGCAGAGGGGACAGAGGATGGGTCGCACAACACGTCTGCATCAAGTAACCGTTTCTTCTTCTTCTAGTGGATGCAGCCATGTATAGCACTTAGGTGACTCACAGGCAGCGCCCACAGGAGGCAGGGCTCAGAGTCTGTCTAAACAAGGATTGCAGGACTGCCCACCCAACGCTTGCATCCACTCTGGTTGATGTGGTAATAGCGTAATGGTTCATGAATGTATGCATCAATGACCACGTGGCAGCCCTCAGATGTCCCCTATTGAGATGTCACTGAGGAACTACTGACATTGCTTGAGCTTGCACGCACTGAGGAGGTGCCATCAAAGCTATTTTGTATGCAGTCTTGATACAAGATGATATCCACATAGAGATCATAGGTGAAGAGACCACTTGCCCCTTCATACAATCTGCATTTGAGACAAACAGATGAGGAGAAGCACCAAATGGTTTAGTCCTGTCCAGGTAGAAGGCTAGACATCACTTGACATCTACAGTGTGGAGACGCTGCTCCTCCGGAGATGAACGCAGCTTAGGAAAGAACACAGGCAAACATACCACCTAGCTCAAATGAAACCAAGAGACCACCTTAGACAAAAAGTTTGGGTGCAGCTATAAAGTTACTTTATCTTTAGAGAATTGTGTGTAGGGAGGCCGTGCCATCAAAGCCGGCAGCTCACAGACCCGCCTTGCAGATATTATTCCCGCCAGGCATGCACGTTTCTCACACAAAAGCGGGAAGGGACAAGATGCCTGAGGCTCGAACGGTGGTTCCATTAAGGCCGCCAGGACCACGTTAAGGTCTCACACTGGAACGGCTCTTGGCTTGGTGGATGGAGGCGAAGAAGTCCTTTGAGAAATCTTGCATTGGAAAAGACTGATCTTCCATGAGTGAGGGGTGAAATGCTGAAATTGGCACTAGATGCACTCTCAGTGAGCTGAGTGCAAGGCCCGCAGGCTGAGGATTTAGAGGTTTCAGAGTAACAGCCATGTTAGTCTGTATTCGCAAAAAGAAAAGGAGTACTTGTGGCACCTTAGAGACTAACCAATTTATTTGAGCATGAGCTTTCGTGAGCTACAGCTCACTTCATCGGATGCATACTGTGGAAATTGCAGAAGACATTATATACACAGACACCATGAAACAATACCTCCTCCCACCCCACTCTCCTGCTGGTAATAGCTTATCTAAAGTGATCATCAAGTTGGGCCATTTCCAGCACAAATCCAGGTTTTCTCACCCTCCGCCCCCCCACAGACAAACTCACTCTCTTGCTGAGGATGTAGCCAGTACTCCAAGATGTACTGGGTAGATGCCAGCATCAATTGAACTCTGTGGGCGAATGACCACACTGAAAACCACTTCCACTGAGCTGTATAGGCCATTCTGGGAGAGGGCTTTCTATTATTAAGGAGAACCTGTTGGATAGCTGTCAAGCAATGCCCTCCCTCCTCACTCAACCACAAAGCACCCACACTGGGAGATGCAAGGACCTGAGACCGGGGTGCAAGGTATGACCGTGATTCTGTGAGAGTAGGTTAGGATGGAGAAGAAAGGGTATGAGAGGCTGAACTGACAGCATGAGAAGGTCAGAGAACCAACTCTTCACCATCCCTGGGGAATGAGGATGAGCTTGGCCCCATCCGTTTTCAGCTTGAGGCTGACCTATGGAATGATCAGGCTTGGGGGGGAAGCGTGCAGGAGCTCCACGTGCCAGCGCAGATGGAAGGCATCAGAGAGGGAGCCTGAACTAAGGCCCTCGCAAGAGCAGAACAGATGGCATTTCCTGTTGTCCGTTGTAGCAAATGGGTCAGAATGCCCCAAGCTGTAAAGACAGCCCACAGGACACTTCCCTACATGGTATCAGGGAATGGTTACAGGGAGCTGCTCCAACCTGTACGCCAGCATTAACACCACACCAATCCATACACTGTCCGGAGGGGGCAGAAGAGTCATGGAGTGGTCACAATTGGTCTTATACAACCATTTCCTCGATGGGGAATGGCTCCACTGTCTCTTTGGTGAGGTGCCAGGTCCAGAGCGCAAAACAGCAGCTCTCTCAGAACCTGAGGGCGACCTCCGGTCTGATGTAGGCCTCGGTGCCGAAGCAGGACGCGTGGTCTGTTGGAGCAGGTGCTGCTTTAGGAGAAGGTCTCTAAGCCACCCGAGTCTGTTCCATGAATGATGTGCACATTGAACATTGCTCTTTGACATGAGCCTTGCCCAAGCAGAGCGAGCACCGCATGTGGGGAATGCTGGGAATCACTTCCCCCCCAGACACAAAGGACAGTGCTTACACCCTGGTGAGGGCATCCCCAGGGAAATACGCAACTAACCCTAAATCTAACACACACTAGGGCACTAACTATATACAACTAGAAAAAAATCACTGAGATGGAGGATTGTGATATTAAACCACACAGAGCTCCGACTCCAGCCACAGGCTGAGTGGGATCAGGGCAGCACTGCCTCAGACAGCCAGGGCAGGGACGATAGCCATGAAGCATGAACACCGCCCCTCTACGACTACTGCTATGCAAGATTCTCCTGCTCCCGTGTGCTGGGCACACACATACCTAAGTGGAATACATGGCTGCATCTACTAGAAGAAGAATCAGGGATTGCAATGCCATATTTTCATGTAAAACACAAAGTTTGACTTGGAAAACACCTTCAACACCTGAGTAATGTATTGGGGGTTGGTGGAACTGAAACATTTATCAGTTAAACATCAGCATACCAGGTCTGTTCTCACGTGGTGCTCCCATCTATTTCAATGGGAGATGAGAATGCTAAGGACCTTGAAATATCACTCCTAATATTTATGACCAGAAGACTCAAAATTCCAAAAGAACACCTCCAAAGGGGCAATCCAACACTCATTGCTGTCAATCTGAGCCTGTTTGCTTCACTGAGCCCTGGATTTCTCCCGAAGGGCTGATTTTTCAAGTGCTCAGTACCCATAACGCCGGGGCAACTTTTCCAAAGAGTTTAAGGTCCCAATGAGGCACAAAAAAAAAAGTGGCCAGATCTTCCATGGAGCCCAGAACATTGGGTGCTTAGCTCTTCGGAAAATCTGGCCATAAATGGTGCAACAGGTGCTGCTGAGCACTTCTGAAAATCTGGCCCTTAATTAGGGATTTAAATTGGTGCCAAGCTCTTTGGAAAATCGGGTCTATGTCCAAGAGCCTGAACGGGGTTTATTTGGTCAGGAAGTTTCCTGTGTTTCTCACTGCGCCAGTTAAGATATCTTTCACCAAGCAATTTCTCTAAAAATGCCATGTCTAGAAATGGTCTTCCATGGCGGGCCATCATTTGAAAACAACGGCTCAGTGTGATTTCATGCCTGAAAGGTTTTACTGCTTTGTGTTTGACAAGCGTGTTAAAAGCAAAGAATTGGGAATCTGATGGCTTGGAGGTGGGGGTGATCCTCCTAGCCTTTAATTGTAGTCTCCTCGCTACAGTTAAATTAAATTAACACTTGTGTTAATGACAGTTTCTCTATTAAACCGTCTGCCAATGGCCATAAAAGAATTGCTCAGGGTTGGTGGAGTTTAAAACACAATCTGGAAACTGTTCAATGGGGGCTCTCGATGGCTTAAACACAATATATCTTTGTTGCCCAGTCAATGGTACTTGACTTGATTACCTTCCTCACTAACAGCAGCCAATAGTCACAGCTTCTGGAGCCAGACCCTGATCCAAAAGAATTCAGTGGAAATACTCCCATTGATGTCAAGGGGCTTTGCATTCAGGCCACAGGATGTGCCTCTAAAGGGGTGTGTCCGGTGCTGACAGGAGTCACAGCTGGAACTTCTGCTTTCGGTGCCTCACTCAGTGCGTGACCTTGGGCCTGTCTGTCTGGTTTACTGATCTGCAGCCCAGCACGATACTGCTCTTAGCTGCCAAATCGTCCCTCCAACGGTGCCTGACTCCCGGCTGCCAATCCCTCCACCTCCTCTGGCACCTCTACAATGCAGTTCGTGTTACCAGCAGTGTGAAAAATTCACATTGCTGCCACAGCACAAAATAAATGGGGGAAAAATAACTCCAAACCAGAGGCCTTGGTATTGAATTGAATATTAATGTAGATAACACAATCTCCTATTATGCTGTCCATATTAATATTTCATTCAGGAAAAGACCTTTGGATTTTATTTCACGCTGTGGCAGAAATTTAAATTTTGCTACAGAATTTAATCCAGAGTGGCCCAGCTTCAGTGTGGCACACTGATTTCTGGAAGAACTAAATGGAGTCAAAAACACTCTCTGAAAGCAAACACAACAGAATGGAAAGTGTTTAATTATGAGAACTGTACAGTGGTCAGAGCACTGGGCTGGGAACCAGGAGAGCTAGGTTCTGTTCCTGGCTCTGCTACATGACCTTTATGCTTCTCTTCCCATCTCTTTGTCTGTCTTGTCTATTTAGCTGTGTAGGCCAGCTTTTGCTGATTAAGCACTTGTAAAGACCTCATTACCATTACAGGAGTACCCAGTAGACATTAATGATTTTATCCTCAACAGCCCAGCGAGGCAGAAGTATTCTCTCCATTTCACAGATGGGGAACTTTGTCTCAGACTGAGTGACCTCCCCAAGGTCACACAGCAAGTCTGTGGCAGAGACAGGTGTTGAACCTGTTTACAATGATTAGTAAGAGTTGTGGATTGCAATCAAGATTCGGAACCAGGAAGCTCAAACTTTTAAAATTGGCCCCAAATGCTTCAAAAGGGGTTCTAGGCGTGCCCTTGTTTGGCCTTTTACAGAAGTAAAGCTACAGAATCCTAACTTTTGTGAAATCTGAACAGCGTTTCTGTTTTCTGCATCTTTGACTCTTTGTCTACATCAAATAAATAATTCCCTTTGCAGCAGTAACCTCACCAGGTCATCCTATGGAATCAAATACCCAAAGCACTTGGAAATCAAATTAAATTAATGTGAGGGTACAGCTTTTTTTAAATAAGCAGCAAGTCAAAAAATTTAACAGTAAATGTAAACTATACTAAGTACTAGAGTTGAAACACTCAAAGTGAATACTGCTATACTGGTTCTCTTAGCGGATTTTAAAAAATTCTTGTGTAGTCTCAAATATATATATTTTTTACAGAATTATTCCATCTTCTAGCCCTAAAACTGGCCCTGATCCTGCAATTATTCCTATAGGCAGATTCTGGTACCTACACAGAGCCCCCTTGAAATCAACAAGGGTCTGACTGCAGAGAAAATCTTGCAAGATCTGGGCCCAAGTTTATGACTTTTGTATGTTCTGCTGAGAAGACTAGATAACACTCAGTCTGATGTTATATGGTTCTTGCAGCATTTCATAGAAACCCGGCTTGGAAATGTGATCTAGTTCAGAAAAACACAAAAGTCCACTTGTGAGCAAACCAGATAAACTTAGGAGGATGTGGTTTTTTTTCCGTCCCCTGACATTGAGTTGTGGCAACTTTATAGTTTCTAATCTCACTTCTATTCAGTCCTTAATTCCCATGTGTGTGATTTAGAATTTGCAGCTCCCCTAAACCTCCCCAAATGGTGGATTCTCCACTTAAAATTCTGAGGAGAGTGATTAGATTAGTAAATCCTTAAAGGGTTAAACTCCCTGTTGGTGTAAAGCTGTGCTCCATGACAACAGCAATGAATGTGTCTTATTTTTATGAAGTATACCATAGTCTATTACTTACATTTGATATTTCGCTGTTAACTGAACTACCGGTGTCAAAATAAATTAATGGATACATGTTCGCCTCTGTAGTGTTTACTCACATCATTTGCTTATTCACAGAAATCAGCAATTTGCAACAGTTACTCCGTTAATCAGTGAAATTTGTGCGCATGCTTGCACACACAAAGCCAAGTGCACGAGACCTGCTTTTAGTATACGGTGACAGTCCGCAGGCTACCCAGGATAAATGAGAGATCTACATCCTGGGGACTTCAGCTCCTAAAGTCACTTTGCCGCTTCTGAAAATTTTACCCATTGTACTGTCTGTGAAGAAAGCAACACTCCACAAAGAGTTCAATGGAGAAAAATGGAAATGGCCTACAATCCCCAGTGACAATGGCTATAGAAAAGAAATCATTTGTCCTTCCCCCAGAAGAGTCTCCCACAGACGGAATCTTTGTTGCGCTCAGCTGCTGTGTCGGGAATTTATGCAAATAATTCTGAAATTCTCGTTAAGTTATGTAAAAGCTTCACATCTATTCTGCAGCTAAACTTATGTAATAAATTATTTTAGTCATTGGCACCATAAGTTTTATTACAAGCAATACAAAATGCGAACACAAAGGCTTAATCCCATCACACAGCCATCATCATCATCACATAGCAATCACTACAATCACACGGCTCCAAGTCATGATTATACCATATGCAACCTGCAGGATGAAAAGCTTCACAAGCCATTCGAATACATTGAAAAAAAGCGAGATTATGGACATTAACATAAACTGTGGTCAATTAAGAAAGCAATAAAGGATTCAATAAAAATCAGTGATTAGAACGAAATATGTAAAATGTCAAATTTCACTCAAATGCAATCAGGATAAATTTTTAATAAAAACTCTATTTTCTAAAAGGCATGATTTTATGCTTGTGGGTGCCGTAGTTTTCCCATTAAAGGGGCTATGATAGCAGTGATATGTGTAATACAATTACCATTTGTACGCATGGATAAAACAACTCTTACGATAGCTGTAATCTGACTAACTTTTTTTTAAAAAAATCACACCTTAAATGAGATGCTATTTTGCTAGGATTTTTTTAAATTATATATTTACAGGTATGAAAGTGGAATGAGTTTTGATAATGACTCATATGCTGTTGTGAAACATTAAGAGAAGGTTAGGTCAAGATTTTTAAATAGAGGGGTGGGATTTTTCAAAAGTGCCTAAGTGACTTAAGACCACAAATCCTATTGAATGTCTAATGGGACTTGTCCTAAGTAACTTAGGTGGTTTTGCAAATACCACTTAGGAGTCTGAAGTTAGACTCCTAAATCTGTATTCATTTTCAAAAGTGCTGAGCACACAGCTACCTCAGATCTCAGTGAAATTAGGCAGATGCTGAAGTATGGTTTTAGGCATTTAACTTTAGGGTTCTATTTTTTAATTCTTGGCTTTAAAGGGAAATCTGACTATGTGATACTTACGGTAGAACGCTGTTAATTTATACATCACACATAAGAAATGGTGATTTCATCCACTTTGAAGGGAAGGTTTGAACAACAAAGGGTGTTATAAAGGTTTCATGTTACAAAGACTTCATTATAAATTACAAAATACTATATGGAACATATATTAGTATGCTGAAATATAACAATTGAAAATTAGCTGTGTCAAATTAACTTAAAGTACATTTTTGATGCATTATCCTTATTTTTCATTGCTTGCTCATTTATTCACAAAATTCAGCAATTCACAGTGAGTCTCCCAGTCATTAATGGGTTCTACTGTGGTTTTAAGAGTGAATAATGAAGAGCGGTTTTAGCTTTTGATTCTAGACTGCCTAGCAGTGTGTTCCAACTGCTCAAGAGGCTCGGAGGTCATTTGTGAAACTTGTTCATGCTGCCGGGATATTCACTTTGTAACAGGTAACAGCTGAAATGACATCACACAATCTATAAGCCAGCTGGAAGGGGCCATCCAGACTTTGCCTTGGCGAATTTTATCTGGGTTGTATTTAGAAGACACATCATAGATAACGTATTGTGTGCAGAAACTCTGGTCAGAACCAGGTTCGGCATGGTATGCCACTGTGTTGATGGTCTGTGTCACGTCGCTATCTGGCTTTGGCTGCCTAATGAGGATTTGTCCTCCTGCTGCTTTAACCAGCTCTATGAGATCATTCTTCTGGTGGTGGTTGAAAGTTCCCCAAAAATAGAAGTAGCAACCATCAAACAGCTTAGGCAGCTAAGAAAAAAAAACACAATAGAATAAGTACAGGGATCCACAGCTCAGCATATGATGGGGAAGTCAAAGGAACAAGCATTAGCTCAATAGGTGCATCAGAAAATATAGGGTAAGTTGTGCAACAAGTTACCATTCCAGTTTCTAGAAACCTCAATATACGTTTCCAACCAATTAAAGCTAGTCTCTGAAAGGCATTTACTTAGACTGTAAGCTCCCTGGGGCAAGGAGCACCTTTGTCCTCTGTTAGTACAGTGCCTACCACGATAGGGCCCTGGTCTTGGTTAGGGCTGCTAGGTGCTACAACAATACAAGTGATAAAATTACATCACACCACCGGTCCATTTAAATCAGGAGATGTTAGTTAAAAAGATAGGATGGACCTAGACTGAATGAAAAATAATTACAATATTTTTCCTTCCTTTTAGATGGGAGTGATTCCAAGTAGCAACTGAAACTGGCCTGGAGAATCCTAGAGGAAACTTCAGCCTTTGTGTTTCATGCAACTTCTTGCATAATGACACGGAGACTTCCCTCTGAAGCTTTGGCAAGGTTTATGGGACTATAAGTCAGATATCCGTTAACAGCTTGTGACAATCATTAACAATAAATTCAATCACCACTCACAAAAACACCTGAATAAGTGCACACTGAAGTATTAAATCTCTTATCCACGCATGTGGCAGAGGGCAGTGGTATAAAAGATCACTTAAAAAAAATAGCTACCAGCTGGTCTTGGTTGAGTCTGCCTCTTCGTGGGCCACCACAGATTTCATACTTCTCCTCTCGTTCACGAATTCTGCTTTGCAAACATGCCTTCACCCCTGCAATTAGGACACATGTCAAGGCAACAGAGCAAAGCATTGTTATTGCCAACTCACAGGAGTACTTCATATATTCAGGTCGCATTTCAACAAAGAATTACATGTGTGCTTAATTTTACATACTGTGAATAGTTACATTGAAGTCAAAGGGATTATTCCTACCAGATCAAGTTAAACATATGTGGGAATCCTTGCAACATCAAAGACTAAGAGATTCCACTTTAGCCAATTTCTAAGAATTTCTTTAAAGTGAATTTATAGAAGTGCTTCTGAAAGATGATAGCTTGATGCCCCTGGAAAATGAAATCCTACTCCTAGATGGAATAGGTACTGCAGTAGCACATTGTAGGTGAGTGGCGTCAAACTTTCCATCCACAGCATACACTGGGCCTGCTTGATATATTTAAGTGACTCTGCTGGACACTCATGCTGCAGAATCTAAGCTTTCATTTCAATTAGGGGGAAAAAAACCCAACCACCATGCATAGTTCTCACGATTGCACAGATAACCTTCCAAATACAAATCAGACGGACAAAATTGCATCAGGTCTTCAAGCTGCCTGAAACAATGACAGACAAGTATGAACTCCATCTCCCATTGGGCATGAACTCTGAAGTGTCATTAATAGACATTTTAAAATGTCAGAATTAACTACTGCTTTGCTGATCATTTGGCCCCTTAAATAACCTTATTTTGGAGGCCAACCAACAGCCATCAGATGATAGCAAGTGCCTGACCTGGGCTGGATATAAGCTAATAAAAAGCTGACTCTGTATTGCATTACTAATATAAGGAATCGCATTTCATTCCTGTTTTAATGAAAACGATCAGGAACAGGTCATTTGTAGTTGATGTTTGAAATCAGAACAGAAACATCCAAATACCTTAACTTTGGCTTTTCCCTTTCAGATTCACCAATTTATTTGCATTTGAGTAGAGTTTTAGAGGTGCACAAGTGTGAATGCTACATGAATACACATTTGTGAAGCTGCTTTTGAAAGAAGATCAATAAAACCTGTTAACAGCCATCAAAAGGTGCACAGGCTCAGTAGTACTCACAATATTGACACTCCATTATACACAGGCCCCCCCACCCATCCTAAAATCTGAAACCAATAAAACCAGTACTCAACCAGGACAAAAAAAAACCCCAATCCTACTTACAGTTTTTAGCCCCCAAAGGAAGAAGAGCCCAAGATTCCATGAAGTCTATGAAGGACATTGCTATGGTGATGGGTGGCACTACTGAACCTTAAGAGAGAGATCTTCCAGCTTGTGCCAACCCCAAGGAGCCTGAAAGCCCAACTGTGCTCCAACAGGCCACTGATCAGTTTGATTTTAATTTTCATTCTGATTTTTGAATTTTAAGACAAGTTATAAATAAAAAACTCACCAAGCTATTTGTTTACATGAAACCAAATGATAATTTGATGAGGCAAGTTGTGCTTATATATTTGATTGCAAATAGGGCCTCCCGTATATGGGGAGGTCAAAAATTCTACAGGCCTAGTCTAGATGCCACAACACTATGCTTTCCACATTTTTTCCTCTCATCTATGCATGCCAGCCTGAATCTGTGCGTGTTCTATTCAATTCCTTTGTGGGAAATTAACATGAACTTGCACAAAATTTAAAAAGGGTACCAAAAAGATACTTATTTTCTGAAAAAGGAAGAAATCACGTATTTACTGGAGACCCAGAGCAGCAAATACTGACAAAATATTTCAAAGGTTTTCATAACTCAAGCACTAACCATAGTTTTAAAACGACTTCCACAACCCTTACGTTGATACCACTGCACATGGACAGAAGGAAATCCCAATAGGACTTCACCTTAAGGTTGGGTTTTTTCCCCTCCTCTCAAGAGTGCACGGATGTTAATGAGTATTACTTATAATTAAAAGGAGAAATGTACTACCTGATCTAGCTTTGAAAACAGGACTGGTCCTTGCATTATCTACAGATCACCACAAATAAACTCTTTTTACTTTTATAGAAAAGTACATTAAAAGTTCCCATATTTAAAATGCATATTAAAATATGTGCCTCAATTTTCAGAAATACTCCACCCCCACAACTCCAATAAAGTAAATGAAAGTTGCATGTGCACAGCACATCTGAAAAAGTATCAGACTATTAACGTTGAAGTATCAGTTTATATTTTTCAAAGAGCGGCTTTGGTCAGGAAAACAGAATGACAACTGCACATTTTCTGTTTGGGTTACCAACAAATCTGGGTTATTTGCTAGCAGTGCAGAGCCAGTATACCTGTTGGAGAACAGGCTTTATGCTATTCTGCTTCATGCATCAGTCAACCTGCCAGCAAAGTTCAAATTCCAGGATCCTTGCTTAGGAAGGTAAGGCTTTACAAGGCTAGATTAATCACAACTTGATTTTCAAATGACAACTTGAGCTTGTAGTGCTGGCAGTGGTAAACAAAGCAAAATTTGATGAGAGTAACAGAGGAAGCAGAATGAATATGGAACACTACGTTATCTTTTTACAGAGTTACTTCCCTGAGGATAACTGAACTTTAAATTGTGAAAGTGACGAACTCTGGTAAAAGGCATCTATTTTAGCAGAAAATGCAAAGTACATTAAATCTTCTCTGCATACATGTCTCCCCATTTCATGCAGGCAACTCCACTGATAAATCCTTTCAGTAAAATTTAATTGCAGTCATTGTAATGGTTTAATTTTTAACTGCCATGAGAACATTTAACCAAGATAGTGACGATGATACTGATGTGAACCACCTCATTTTCACTAAGCTCCAACATTGAGAGTTAGAAATGTTACAGGAATTAGTGCTAAGTATTTTTTTTAAAACGTATACACACGCACACACCCTACTAATAAAGGTTTGTCTGAAGACTTTTCATCTCATTCATTTTAACCTCCACTTTATCCGAATCACACAATGTACACGGTACACTTACAGATACAGAAAGAAGTCTTGGGCATAAGTTATTGGTGCACAGATGAAAATCTTTCAAATGCAGACATTTTAAGTGAGTTGACTTCATTAGGGTTATATACCACTCCTTGGAGTGATCTTTGTGATAATACGACTGTAGGCTTCCACTACCTGAGAAAGTCTATCCTATAACGATGCTGAAGCAGAACTTGTTTTAAGTCATCGGTCTTGTAATATTCGACAACTCACGGCTAGACAGTTTTACAGAACCACGTGTGCGGAGATGCTTTTTGAACAGCTGTCATTAAGTCTCTTCTCTAATCTCCCGTACCTTGTTCCTGTCTGTGTATGGGAAGCAATGTGAAAATTACTAGAATCCTCAGCAATACGGGAATGTCAGTTGCTGCTTCAAACTTCTAAATCCTAGATGTCATTTTACTGTCAAATAGCATGACTAATAGATGGTCAGGAAACAGCACCGCTTGGAAGAGAACAGACAATATACACAGGATAACAGCAGAGAGACAAGAATGCATAAGGAAGTGAAGGAAATATTAAAATTGCCATACTAGATCAGAGAAGTGGTTTATTTGTTTTAGTATCTTGTCTGGCAGTTGTAAAGACCAGATGCTACAGAGGAAGGTGCAAGAAATCCTAATACAAATAATTATGGAATAATTTTCCCATAGGGGAAGTTTCTTCCAAACCCTGTGAGAATAAAAAAATTGTAAACTCTTTTGCTTTAGCATATAAGCCAAACACTAACTGTGGACATTCTCCTCCGTAAGTATTTCTAAAGCTACTTACTTCTTGGCCTTACTGATATATTGTGACCATGAATTCCACAGGTTAGTCATATACTTTGTATTCTTCTTTTCTGTTTTGAGTGAATTAGTTCAATTGAATATCCTCAGATTCTAATATGAGAAAAGTTAACAGAAAGACCCAAAATACTTTTCCATAGTGTTAATTATGTTTACTTGTATCATACCTCCTCTTATTGGAGTAGTCAGTAAGTCTCAATCTTTTTCTTCTCAGACAGAAGTCTTCCCATGTCTCTAGACCACTGTTTCGGCTATATCCTTTTTTAACTAGGATGATTAGAACTGAACACATTACTCTAGGGAAGGCTGCACCTCTGAGAGCATTAGAACAACTGTTTTGTGATAGCACCTAGAAGCACCAATTATAGAACAGAGCCCCACTGTGGTAGACACAGTTCAAATTACATAGAAAGCTGATTCCTACTCTTAAAGAACCTACCATTTCAGTACAGGAGACAGGGTACTTGGATTCTAAACTCTTTGGGGCAGGACTGTCTGTTTTATGTACAGTGCCTAGCACAGTGGCATCCTATATACCAGTAAAAAGAACAGACGTACTTGTGGCACCTTAGAGACTAACACATTTATTTGAGCATAAGCTTTCATGGGCTACAGCCCACTTCAAGCTTATTCTCAAATAAATGTGTTAGTTTCTAAGGTGCCACAAGTACTCCTGTTCTTTTTGCGGATACACACTAACACGGCTGCTACTCCGAAACCTATATACCAGTGGTTCTCAACCCAGGGTACACGTATCCCTGGGGGTATGCAGAGGTCTTCCAAGGGGTACGTCAACTCATCTAGGTATTTGCCTAGTTCTACAACAGGCTACATAAAAAGCATTAGCAAAGTCAGTACAAACTAAAATTTCATATGATTTGTTTATATTGCTCTATATACTAAATTATATGGTAACGTAACATGCGTATATACACTGTGTTAGACAGGCATTTAATGTCTTTACTGAGGTGTGCAAGCACGTTAATGAGGTTGAAGTTGTCATGGGGCGTACGTGGTTGCGAAGTCAAAATGGACAGAGTTTTAAAAAGAGGAGCTGAAAGCGGCGACAGTGAAAATTGTAATTCACTGCCTCCCAGCATGACAAAGCACACAAGTGAAACACAGGCTCAAATATCACACTGAAAAGTAAGTGCAATATTTATATTCCAATTAATTTGTTTTATAATTATATGGCAAAAATGAGAAAGTCAGCAATTTTTTAGTAACAGTGTGTTGTGACACTTATATTTGTGTGTCTGATTTTTGTAAACAAGTAGTTTAAGCAAAGTGATACTTGGGGTATACAAGATAAATCAGACTCCTGAAAGGGGTACAGTAGTCTGGAAAGGTTGATAACCACTGTTATATACTACAGTAATACAAATAGACTGGAAAGCCAAGACGACAACGAGACAATACCATTATACAGCTGAACTTGCGGTCTGCTGTATGATAACCACTTTATTCAGCAATATGTAAGAGCGCCTGAATAACATGGTAGTTTCCTTTTTAACAACCCCTCTACCAGATTCAGCCAGTCATCCTGATTAAGAGGAGACCAAATGAAATAAAATACTATACTGAATGAATAAATAATTGAGTTATATTTATATACGTAGAGAAGGATTTTCAAAAGTTCTTAGCAGTGGCCCAACTCTGCTCCTACTGAAGTCGCATGTAAAACTCCCTTTGAGTCCAGTGGGAGCTAAGCTGGGCCAGTGCAGAGTGCTTCTGAAAATGCCACATGATCTGTGATTTCACAATTTCCGTACTGAAAGACCAGAGCTGAGAATTTGATCCTGAGACACTGGCTGAATGAGCCATCACAAAGCAGAATTAAGCTATAGTCCCATTTAAAAAGCAGTTATCATCACACTCCATCATTAATGTGCTACTTCACTTCCCTAGAACAGATCCTAATAAGATGGCCATCCCTGAATTGATAAGCCTGGGAAAACAAAGACAAATCCATAACGGATGACTGAATTTTAAAAGATGATCTATCTTTCAAACTTTCATAAGGTGGTGGTGGTAGGCAAGCATTAGGGAGGATAGACTAAGTTCCCCCCTGGTGAAAACTATAGATTCTGCATGAGGCACACAACAGTGCCCTCTTTCGTTTTGTTTTTTCTTCCCCAAACTGGCTCTACTATATATAGGTTTGTAAATAAACCATTTTCATAATGTTTACATACCCCCCTATTAACTTCTAATATATACCCTCTGAACAGATTTAAAATAAGCCAATGCTTACAATGGACTGACCTGCTAGAGAGTAGAATTTGTTCACTCAACATCGGCAATCAGGATTCCTTTATAAAAAATCTTGATCTGTTCTGCATTTCTACAACCAATGAAAGTTATAGACTTGCCAATTCTGGGGTGGGCATGTATATTCATTTAACAGGTTCTTTTCAATCTGTGCTGGGGAACATCCTTGTCATTAAACTGATGACCGTAACTGCTGTGGCTAAAGTTTGTTGGATCAGCTACCCAAAAGAGTAAGAATACCTCCCACTTCAAAGGGATTGGAATCATACTCTAGGGGTACAGTAACCTACACCAGGGTGTCCATTTCTTAGTAAACCATGTTGAGAATCTGTCTGATGAAGGATCAAGTTGAAGCGCAATTGCTCTCATAAAAAAAAGTTAATTGTTCATCTTGGAGATAACCAGTGTTTAAAGATATAAATCCATACCATTCAAAGAGTAGTCCTTTTAAACCCCCCTTATTTCAACTGTAAGCTCTCTGTGGCACAGACTCGTTTGTCTGTGTGCACACAGCATCTATCAAATGGGGCTCTGAGCAGGTGTCCAGGCACTATTGCATTATAAACATTAAATATTAGAAGTTGTAAGCTTGTGTGTTAATGTCCCCACATTTGGGAAAGGGGAGACTGACTTCTTTCATACAGGTGCTGCTGCTCACACTGTTCCTCTTGTTTACCCTGAATCATTTCTGTCTCTAGTCTTCCCACAACCCATCACAACACATTTGGGGCAAACACCACAAATTCCCAATGCACCATCTGCCTGAATGCTCGCACTAATTTACCTTTATTACTACCCTTTCATGTTCATGTAGCTCCCAGGCCATGGAAATTAAGAAACTGCAATTTGTAAACTTTACAAGGTGAAGACACAATCCTCCAACCCTTACTCACATGAACAATGCTACTGATTTTAGTGAAGCTATTTGCATTAGCCAGGGCTACTTACATGAGTATGGTTTTATTCACCCACTGTTACAGTGGCATAAGTCCTAACTTACTGCACTGACCTTAATGGTGTTATGCAGGATTTACACTAGGTACAACTAAGCACAGATTTTGTTCCTAAATCTTTTAGAATACTACCATCCTAAAAAACTTCCTAAAAGGTTAAGTGACGTTTTATCTTTACTGCTGCTATTGCACAGCCAAATTAGTATCAAAGGGCCCAGGGTCTAGTTGTGGCAGCAACAGCAAATGTTCACTTACCTGTAGATTGGGACCCTGGAAATGGAAATATAGGGGTCTCTATGCAGATAGAGCAGAAACTGATTAGGTGAATTGATTGGGAAAAGAAAGTAGGAATTCTGGACTGAAAGCAGCCTTTGCAGTTAACAGAATCTGACAAAGCGGTTGGCCTACGCCTTAAGCATAGTAGTCTTACTAGTACCCAGAGTACCTTGGAAGAAACACATGAGATCAGATTTCAAACTGAAAAACATAAAAAGGTTTCTGAAACCATTTTTCATAATTAGTTTTACAAACTCCTTAAAATTACATTTTTGTGTGAAGCAAGGTAGAGATTGGAGAGGTGTAGTTAAAGCTACATATTCCTGATGTGTGCATTGACATGAAAATGTTTCTTGAATGCATTTATTCTGACATTCATAGTAGCTATTATAACAAGAACATGCATCAGGATTGCCATCTATTTAAATGGGGAATGAAAAATAGTCAAGCTTTTTTTTTTTTTTTTTTTTTTAAGGAAAAAGGGAGAAAAGAGTGAATCCAGAGATATTAAAGAATTCTGCTGTTTTTAATCAAATTGTATTCTGATTTAGGAAAAAAACAGATGAAATTCAGTAATACTTGAAACTTAATCTCAACATACTTACTGGAGGATGAGGATATGCTACTTTCTGTCTCTATTAAGGTCCCAGAAATAATGAAGGCAATAAAATAATGACAGCAATGAAAGATATGGCCAATGGCAAGGAGCAGGGTGACAATGGTGTCTCAACTGATTTTTATGCTGCTCTGAAAACGGAGATATTGCCAATAGTGTGTCAAGTACATATAAAATGTATAGACAATAAGCAACTGGCAATAGGTACTATGAAATCTTTCCTCTCTGAAGATACTGTGCAAGAAGTATTACCCCTCTTACATCATCAGCCTCCAGTGAGAGCCAAAAGGGAATTCAAATAGTTGTTGAGGTTTCTGGGCCATCTATAGTAGTAGCAGACCTTGTCCCTAGCCCAAATAAGAGTAGTGCACTTCACTAGAATGTTCCAAATTCAGCTTGTTAGTAAGCAAGTATATAGGGAGATTACACATAATTCTAAAATAAATATACAATCTCCAATACTGCATGATGCTATAGAATGATTCAGGCAGCTGAGAAAGGAGATTGCTTTTATTACACAAAGATATGAAAAGCTGCTGTAAGGGAGGTGTTCATACAGAAAAATACATATTTTTATTAAAATATTTTTTGCAAAGTATAAAGCAGGTGTCTTTTTTGTGACATGAACAAACTCTTCAGGCCATAATGTAAATTTCCTTTAAAGAATATACTTGGAAAACAATTTTAACATGTGCCGCAATGGGAATATTTTCACAAGTGAAATACTGGATCTTTCTATTAACTCAGTGAGTTTTGAAGTGGATCCCAAGTTTGAATTTCTGGCTTACAAATTTAAGCAAAACAAACATTTCTTATGTCTAATTTATTTGTAATGGCTCTGATATAGATACAGGGTCAAGAGAAATACACCAGAGTAAGGGCACGCTTTTAAAAAGTTTATTTTTGTGTCTCATCTAAGTGGATGTAACCAATTACTAAACAGAAGCCCTGAAAGCAATGATAAATAAGGAGAGAGTATGAAAAGCAGAGCAAAGTAAAACCCTTTTTCCTAACAAATGTTTCATCAGCAGGCATCCAATTATTTGTTATAACAATCTTTGACTTGTAAATGACTCTGAAGAAGACCAACAACAAACTGGTGGGAGCAGATGGAATGGTGTTGTTAATTATAGGCACTTAACTGCATCAGACCCCGTGAGTTATTACTAACATTTCCCGGTAGGGAGGAGAAGCACTTGCTTTTAAAAAGTATGTTGCTTACTAAGCTATAAGCATTAGCACCCAGGAGTATAATCATCAGTACTTTACCACCACATTAAATAAAACTCAACAGAAAACAAAGAAGTGTATTAAAATGTCCATGGAAAAAAGATTTCTGTACAGACTGCATTCATTTTTTTCTGTTACGTTTCTAAAGTTAAAAAACAACCAAGTTCTCTCACAAATGTTCAATCTCACCTCTGCAAGAAAAATCCATCTTCTCCCTAGTGCTTAATTGAAGGAAGAGATAATCCTGTACTGGTGACATCATTATGTATTAGTTTCTATATTGTTTGACCAGTAAAATGCTGAGATGGAGAAGAGGAGGATACTTAACCTGGAAAATTAACAAACCTCCTGAACAGCCTGTATGTAGCTTTGATAAAGTCAAGATCTGCCACAGAAACTTTAGATTTAAATATTCTCAGTGAAACAGAATTCTAATTACTGAAGAAACTCCATATGCACTCTGTGCAAACCCAGGCCTGGCTCCTAACCCCTCAGAAATTTGTTACCTCCAGCCACATAGAGGTTTTATCTTCCTGCCCATGTGTAACCTCTAAGCAGCCAGACATCTACAATACCATAATTGTCCCACAATTCCCCACTACTTTTCAGCAGCCAAACTATCTGAAGCCAGTCCTGGATACCCAAATCAACCTGTTGGTTTGGGCATACCAACATTTATCACGTCAGAGGGAGTCAATGAGAAACTATTCATACTTGTAACAGATTGCAGTACCAAGACTCCTTGAAGATTTTTCTTTTTGAATTACCTATAGATAAAGGGGATGAATATAATCTGTTTTAAATAAGTGATATCGAAAGTATCCAAGGGAACATTTAACCAATGTGCCATTTGAAAAGAACAGAGAAGAAATCAAGTGGATGTTAGGAAGTTACATGGACATTAGAAGCAGATGGCCAAAGTTTTCCAAAGTGACTAGTGATTTTAGCTGCCCAGCTTGGGATACCTTAAAGGGGCCTCATGCTCAGCATTTTAGGAAAAAATCAGCCCCCTTTAAGCTGGGCACCCAAACTCAGTAGTCCATTTGAAAAATTTAGGCTGCTAAGTTATTTGAAGAGTCCCTATTGAGTAAAGATGAGTTTTCATATCCAGTGTTTAATCATCCAAGACACTCCTGAAACCACTTGAAGAAAGCTCTCTATGAATTCTCCATTGATAGACAAACTGCACACGAATTAATTATAAAGGTCGGGGGGGGAGGGGGGGGGGGGGAAGAGGGGTTCCGTCCCCAGAGAAGTCAAGGGAAAAAAGAAGGGTTTTCACAATATAAATTAGAAGGGGAATTAATAAAGTCAGATGTATACTATATAGATATTTGTTCATCTGCCCTTTCATTTAAGTTACTATTTTGTTAGATGGAATATATAAGTCCTTGAATGCAGAGGTGTTTTGGATAGTATAACTACTGCTTTATATATTGCTAACAAGCACTGATCCCGTACCCCTAAAGCACCAAAATTTTCCATTGACTTCCGTGGGAGCTATGCAAAGCATAAGGAATACAAGGATGGGGCCATAAGCTTGACTGGTTTTTGCTGGTAACTAGTCATCCTGTCATTTCTCCTGATCAGGCAGTCTTATACTACTATAGCAAATCAGCCCTTCGACAGCCATTTAAAATGCTTAAACACATACATTGGAACATTTACCATGAGCATTCCAGCACTACTGCTAATATGCTGAGCGGTAAACAAATTCATTCCCTCCTTACATTTGGGGGATGACTATTTCACTGGTATCTGATTAACAATGATGCATTACACATTTTCCACAGATGGAGTAATTACATGTAATCACAATTAATTACATTAATTCTTGTCACTCAAACTTTAAAAAGCCCCATAGTTTATGTTAAGCCAATATCCATATTTGAAACAAGTTTCTGAAACAGGAATGGAAAGTTCTCAGACAATATTAATCCTCAGGTCAAACTATACATTTGTTTGAAAAATAAACGTTCCACCTATTCAAATACTTACACTCAAATTTCAGGACCCAACATCCAGCCAGAATGGCCAGCATACCTTTGATAGTACTTCGCATTGGATCATCAGCGATAATGACGTGAGTCACTAGAATAAAAGTTATACATGTAAAAAAGCCCACAAACCTAAAATAACAAGATCTATAAGACTTGTTGCAAATCCAGTCACCCCCAATTTACGAACTCTTTCCTCCCCATTTATGAGCAGCCATTCTTCCCCAAACTCAAAATCTGTTTTCATTCACTGCAATTAAACTCTTCTCTTTATAAACTTGTGCAAGTGGGGGTTATAACTGAAAACCCACAATATTTCTATCTGCTGTGAAAAGACACCTTTTAGTTGTTGTAAGTGTAGCTTATAAGAGAAGGAAGCATTACTGATCTATAAACCTACTTCTCCTCCAAAGGTATAATTGCAATAGGATTCTCACTACTGGATGTTAGTGCCTTAATGCAAGACTGGTGGAATTGTCTCAGCTCGAGATTTTCAGGTTCAACATGCAACAGTAGTTAGGTGGAGCATGAGCCTGGCCCCTTCTAAGCATTTCCATTACACATGATCAGCTTAACCACAGCCTGAGACTCTTTCAGTCAGTTCTATACTGCATGGGAAGTAAAGGTCTCAAGAGGAATAAGACAATCGATAAAAGCAATTAAGAGAATGCTTCAAAAAAAAAAATCCAACAAATGTAACTATTCATCATCAACTTAGTAAAGATGAACTTGAAACTCTGAGGACAGATGGCAGGTAAAAGAACTCGTCACAATACTATCTTCAGAGAAAAGTTACAGATCAGTAAGTTGCTTTTCTCTAAAGATACTACCTGTGTAGGATTCTCACTCCAAAAGTGTAATAAAGCTCAAGAGACGTCTCAAGTAACGAAGTAAAAGTGCAACAGATAGCAACTCTAGGGCCAGAAACAAAACTGTTATGAATTTTTTCCGTCCTTTTAAATGAGGAAGGAGAGTAACATCAGCTGCCTGGAGTTAGAGACTTTAACAACAGCATGCTGAAATGCTGCTGGCTTCTTCTTTAGCCTTTCTCACCTTCTGGAGAGGCCCTGCCTAAGACGAGCTAAAGCACTGCACCAGTGGCTCCAAGCAGAGGAGCCCCACTTGTGGCCTCAGCTTTGAAGGGGGTGGTTTCAAGCACTTTGACGAGGCCATCCCACTAATGATGAACTTAGGAGAGGGGAGCTGGGTTTGTACCAAGGCAGGTAGCACCAACGCAAACAAGACAAAAACAGAGTCCTAAGCCAGCAGGTTTACCAGGCTGGCTTCATGCAGATTGATAGGCGTCTCCGGGGTGTTGAGGCAGACCTGAAGTATTTTCCCATGTTTTCTTAGTACTCAGGGTGACATCTGGCAAAATGTGACATTGTGGTAAAGTCCAAGGAAGATAACCATTTTTTCTGCCTACTATAGATATGGCCCTGCAATACTAACAAGGGTGAAGCAGCTTTGCTGTATCCCTTCCTTCCTCCATGTTAGAGGTCATGTAACAGAAATGACGCAAAAACAAAAAAGAAAAAAACAGAAGATGAAAAGATGCAGCAAAGTGCCAGAAATGCAAGGAGCTGAGGAATCAGAGCAAGAGCAGAGATCCCCAGCGTCCAGCATGGGAGCACCAAGACAGGTGCTGAAGCATGGCAAACGTTACAGCTGTAGTGTTGAGGCATCAGAACTAGAGGAGCAATAACAGGGTGCTAAGCATCCATAACACCAGCACAAATGTAGAGGCTGGCACTGATACGTTACCCAAAAATTGCTGCCAAAGTGCAAAGTAAGCGGCAAAACACCAGCCACACTGGTGCTGAAATGCAACAGAAAAACAAAAAACCCAGAGACAAAAAACTAGGCAACAAGCACCCAAGGCAAACAGCTTCACAAACAGAAATGTTGCTCATGGTTCTACCTAGAAGGGAAGGACTGTTATGGGAGAAGGATATCAGATGTATGAAGATATGGATGAAAACAGCCAAACTGGTGACTAGCAGATACACAGAGCTCCTGCAGGCAGTGCCTTCACCACCTGTGGTCCAGAAGAACTGAGTGGAAGGTTCCAAGAGCAGTAGGTAAGCTAAGGAGGGCTATGCTACCACCTCAGTGGCATGGTACCCTGCTAGCAATGTAATGGGGGCAAAATATAAGCGTTTAGTGAATTCTGCCTGTCTTGCACTAGGAAGCTGGGAACTCAGACTTAGTATCCTGGTGGTTGGTTCCTTTTAAAGGATAAGTTTCTAGTCAACTCATTTTTGTTGCCAGCAAGCTCACATCTTCTCTTGTGCCAGAGGCTTCTCTCTCTTCAGAAAGAGCACCCATAGGCTGTGAGCTAACAGATGTGAAACTTTATATTGCTTCAGTCCTATTAGAGGCATAAATACTATATCATTCTTGGAACCTGAAGTTTTAATTCAATCTACAAAACATTACGCAGTTAACATCTTGATAGCTAAAATGTATAACCCTGGTACAAAGTAAGCATTAAAATATACCTAAGAGACATTCCAACGTGGGCTTACTTACCTGTGCTGTTAAACTCCACACATTTTCTAGCCTTCAGAACTGCTGCGAGTTTGCTCAGTGATTTTTGTTGCTCTGAATTGAGGCTGCTTCCCAGTAAAACAACAGGCCCTTCTCTAGGATGGCCTAGGCTTGCTTGCTGTGTGACAAGAGGAAAAAATGCTAAAGTCCTTCCTAAACTGAACTTAAAGAAAACAACCAATCTATTTGACAGTCTATTAAATAAAGAATAAGACTTTGAAATGAATAATTCATGGCATCTTACAGGACACATAAATAAATCTATCTAGAGGGAATGCTATGGCATTGTAGATACTTTCTTTAATTTATGTAACATACCAAAGCAATTTTCAATTAACTAAAAGTTCGGTCTTGGGGACCTTTTGAATCAGTAGCAGCTTTCAGCAAACGGGCTAATGAAGATGCAGCGTGTTCTGTTTGGGAACTGTAGTACATGCCTAACTTCCATAGGTCACAGTAATGTGACAAGAAACTCACCACACAGTCCCGACTAATAGCAATTACTGAGTATTAAGCAACTGGAGAACATAACGTACTCAGGAACATTTTAAATCAACGTGCTCTGAATGGTTTAAACTGGGGCATGAAAGGGTAAAGATTTTAAAATCACCCTTAATGTACAGTGCCTAGCACAACATAGCTTTCCCCCCCCCCCCCCCCCATTGGGTCCTCTGGGTGCTACCATAATATTTTTGTATATATACACACACAAGACATACAAACACAGACACATAAAACACATGAATAAATGTTTGCACATCAGCTTACAAATGGTACACAACTTTTACTGTAATGAGGCACTAAGAGTTGAAACTGTTCTACAAAGACACAATATCAAAGACAGCCACAAAGTCAGTTTGTCCAAAGAGGCACCACCCTTCCCCCCAGCCCCAAAGGTCTTGCAGGGCATTCTAAACAATGAAGAGTAAATATTTTTATTACATTTTATGGGTACATAGAGAAATACGTATGTAAGGTCTAATTTTCATTTACACTAAAGCCTCTATACATTCCTCTAGCAGGGAAAAAGGGCGTGTGTGTAAATAAGACCACCACCCACACACAGCCCTACAATTGTGACTGTTAAGGCGCACAGTGAGGCCAATTTGTTATCTCCAGCTGCGAGAAACTGAGAGGCCTCTGGCAGAAGACTGTAAAGACGTGTAATAACCCAGCAGTTGAAAACATCTTAATTATTGGGTGACGGGAGATACTGGAATAGCCTATTATACTTTTAAAGTGTGTAAAAGCATTTAGAGCAAAGAACAGGTGTGTGTTTTTACTGGATGTGTGTATACAACAACAAACAACAGAGGAAGACAACACACGATGTGGAATAAAGTTTGTCAGTATTTGGGAACCATTCTGAGTTATGGAGATGACTCCACAGTCTTGCATATAAAATCTTCTATATATCATTTTTGTTACAGAAATCTTCTTGGGAATGTTGGAGAGTTTTACAAATTTGACTGGGACTATTCTTCCCAGCCCATTTCTAACCTGTCTGTAAAGCCAGATGCCCTAGTTACTCTAGGTCCAAAGTGTTCAGGGCTCACAAGATGAATTTGATTTTTAGAAACACTTACTTCCCCGCATTGACTAAATGAATATGATTCATTCTTCATTGGTAGCATTAGCACAGACTTCATCTTTTCAGTTTCTGCGTAGTCCACAGGGCGCAGACCGAATATATTACTGGTAAAACAAGCACAGAGGGTTTAAGTAAATAAAATGTGTGACGTGATTCTTAACTAACTGGGTGCATTATCTGGATAGTTTTTCCACCTTCCTACTAATATGCAATTTCTGCTAAAACACACAGAAAAGATTCAAGAATTGCATCAAAGGCAGATGGATTCAGAATCACAAGCTCTTACATTCAACATGAGAAGTAAGAGAGTTTACAACCGAATGATAGGTTAAATAAACCACAGCCCTTGTTAAATGTTTTGCTGCTCACCCATTGATATCTATCACAACAGCCAGCATTTGGCTTTGTAACGCTTAATTGCAATCACGCCACCAGGGAAGAAAAAGCATGTTGATTCCAAATGGAAAGTTCCAACAGATTATTACAAGTTAAATACAAACAAATATACAGGTAAAACAGGCACACAAAGTCTTCACTTGAATCCACCAACATCGTGTCACACTGCTGATACAGAAAAAAATATGCTAGCAAGTATAAAAATACACAGTTTAGGTACAAAAATCCATATTAGCTACTACAGACTATAAAAGACATACTGAAAGTCTCTATATAGTAGGTTATAGATACTAATCAAGCCAAGACCAAGGGTTTATTGTAAATGTTATTTTCTCCTCATTCAATATTCCATTAGCAAATAATCCAGCTACCAGAATTCAAACACAATTCAAACAGAACAGTGTCATATTTTGATCTATATGATGTACTACAAGATGCCTGTTAACGAGACCACAACTGTGACAGAAAACACCCATGCGCATAAGGCTCCCACAGCTAGCCAAGATTGCTTTCTATTATAGGCATCAACTCAAATTTTGGTCTCTCTCTTATTCAGTTTGCTATTGTATGTCACAGGTGACAAATCTGCCAACAGAGAGAAATCAGGGTGATTACTCATGCTACGGGGCATGCAGGAAACCTCCTACTCCCCACATAATTCACCAGCTATAATTTGGATAGTTGTACCTGTAGTGAACCATGGGCATATCTGAGTGTGGCCGTGACATCTGTCTCCTCCCCACACCACCTTATAGCTGCAGGACAGTAGTTAGAGGGGAAAAAGCCTACAGCTACAGAACAGGTACAATAACTGGTGTTGGCAAGCCTGGTCTCACTAGCACTCCCCGGGGCATTGTGCCTGCCTTGTCCTTTGTAGGAATAACGTCTACTACAGCTGTTCCTCTTCCTTCCACCTTACATGGCCCTAGAGCTTAAAAGGAAATGTAAGAGCTCACGATGGGAATGAAGTGACTCGGTTATGCCATGTTACAGAGTAAAGAGTAATAGAAAAAGCAGAGCTAAAGAGGTCCAAAAACTGCTGTGTCACTATAGCACTATCTTTTCAGGATAGCCATAGGCTGCCATATAAAGCCTGTATCTAGGAAATCTGATTTTAGTCCATATGTGGAAGTACCTCAGCATAGTTACATGATTTGGCATAAACAGAAAGATCCTTGTATTAATCTTAACCAAGAAAAAACAATGAAATCAAAGCTGTATGATCATTCTAACCTAAATGCACTACTACTTTTTTCATTGCTCTTTAGTACACGCAACTTGTTAACAGAGAGAATCTCTGGTCAAAGATTCTGGACGGGTTTTTGCTAAAACACCCTAATTTCACAATAGTGCCAGCCCCTAGCTCTCCTGTATTTCTGAATGCTGGGAGCTGGCGTATTACAAATGTTGCAGATTAAAAGATAACTGGTCACACCTCAGTCCAGTCCTGGGAATTGCAGCCCATTAAATACTACCATGCTGTTCCTGCTTTGTCATGCATCATCAGGGTAAGCTGTGGCCTCTCTTTAAATTAGGGCAATATTTAAATCAAGCTGCTGTAAGATGGTTCCTTCAAACAGGTCCAAAAGAGAAATAAATATTAGCATATGCATTAAAATCATCATCTTTACACCAGATGGCTGAACCTAGCTTTTAAAAATGTTAAATTTCATATCACTTTGTATGCTTTTTTTATTTCATAGAGTGATAATGATGTCATTAATTGTTGCAAAAGAATCCCGAGGGCTTCAACTCTTGACAATTAAGTGAAAGAACAACTATATGCCTTATTACACAGTGTGTTCATTTGCACTGTTTCAGTCTTCATATTGTATTTAATTGGGGTTTTATGACAATTAGGAATTTGTTGTCTCAAAGAGCATTTTAAGTTTGCCTTTTACCAGTGCATACGCTGCCTAAGCTTCATATTGCAAGGTGACAAAAAATAAGGGATGTTCACATAATGTTAGAGTCAAACAATTAAAGTACAATAATGTTAGAAAATGCAAGACCTCAGGTTTTCACAACTGGGCCATGTTACACATGCTGAATATTTTGAGATATATATTTTTATTTTAATTGTGCAACTGTAACATTGAATAAACATAGGCTGTAGATTTTGCTAAGTGGGCCAAAGCCTGTGGCCCCTGTAATGGCAGGAAATAATTAGGTGAGATATGCCCAGATGATCCGAGCAGGCAAACCACACCTTATCTACAGAAGGTGGTATGCCCCACCCCCAGCAAGGACCCTGCCAATCATGTGAGCAAGACATACCGGCTGGGCATCTAGAAAGGATTCTCTGTATTACCTCAGAGGTGGTCCACCCCGCCCAGTGTCCCATCTCTAGTTTAGATCAATGTGATGCTTCAGAGGCAAGCATTGTGGGTTTTCTTTCCATAAGATCTTTATGCCCCAGCATTGCAATGAGAGAGCACATTAAGTTGATTATCTATGATGAGCCCTAAATCCCCCTAAGTCACTGCTTTCCAAGACAATCTCTCATCCTGTAGATCAGTGGTTCTCAACCTTTCCACACTACTGTACCCCTTTCAGGAGTCTGATTTGTCTTGTGTACCCTCAAGTTTCACCTCGCTTAAAAACTACTTGCTTACAATATTAGACATAAAAATACAAAACTGTCACAGAACACTATTACTGAAAAACTGCTTACGTTTTCACTTTTACCATGTAATTATAAAATAAATCAACTGAAATATAAATATTCTACTTACATGTCAGTGTACAGTATATAAAGTAGTATAAACAAGTCATCGTATGAAATTTTACTTTGTACTGACTGCTAGTTCTTTCTATGTAGCTTGTTGTAAAACTAGGCAAATATCTAGATGAGTTGATGTACCCTCTGGAACAACCACTGCTGTAGATAACCTGTGTTCTTAATTCCCAGATCTATTACCTTGATTAGACTGATTAGAACACATTGTTGGGATTGTGATTATTTAGCCAAGTGATTCAGATTGTTCTACAACAGTAACCTGTCCCACCAATCTGTATCTCATCTACAAACTTCACCAGCAAATATTTTATATCATTGTCTAGATCACTAATAAAAATATTTAACAGACTTGGACCAAGGATTGGTTCGGACCAAGAGCCGATTCTTGGGGGACCCTGCTGGAAACAGCCCTGCTCAGTGGCATCTCTCTAACTACATTTTGAGATCTGTCTGTGATCCAGATTTTAATCCATCTTATGTGTGTTCTGTACATTCTATATAATACACTTTTAAAAAAAATCAAATGTCATGTGGTTGTAAGTCAAAGCCCAGTAGAAATCCAAGTATACTATATCACAGTTGCCTTTATCAACCTGTTGTCTTTTTTTTTTTTTTTAAACAGGATTACAAGAGCTACCTTCCATGAAACCATTAATTTTATTCATTGACAAAAAACAATTAATTAATAGAGTTAATGTTGCCCAATGGCATCTTGTGCCAGTCCACTTTTCTCTTCACTAGGCCCAACATGGTTGTGTGAAATCATAAATACCCACCTCTATACACTTTGCTATAATAGAGTAGGATAATGGTCATGCTTTGAAACGTTTTGTATGTATAGTTGCTAACAGGGACAGCGAGAGAAATCAAGAACTTGACAGTTTCATTACATGGCAGATACAGTAACTAAGCACGTAAGCAAAGACTCATGTCTCTCTCTCCTTTTCCACTCCCCCTCTCCCACAACATACAGGCTGCCCTACCACCATTCCCAGCTCACCCTTCCATTCCTGGCCCATTAATCCATAGCACTTTAGAAGCTGTTAGAACATAACAAGTCTGGCACACCCTGCTGCTGCATACACATCAGGCAGATTAATGGAGGCTCACCTGCCTCCTTGATTTTTGTAGCCCAAGTTGTACATAGAGTCCTGCACACCTCTTACTCTTCCCCCACCCAATAGACTCCCTATGCTCCTGCTTTGGCCGAGGCTCTCTGCCACACTCTTGGCCCGCTCAGTCTACCTTCCCTCCAGGCCACTCCCATCCCCCCACTCCACACAGGGATGGTGTGTACCTTAACTTTGTATTTCCTGGTACTCTCAGGTTTAAATCTGTGTTACCTTCAGGGCCTCCCAAGATCTTGGCCCACACATATGGGGAGCAAGAAGAGGATCTCAAATCCACCGCGCAGGGGCAGAGACCCCAGATCCTAGCACAGACACAGGAAGGAATGGGAGCTTGACAGGGCCCCACACCCCTAATACCGTCTACTCAACATGCCACCAACTCCCAGTGTCCCATCCCTTGACCTGTGCCCCACAACTCCTCTCCTATGCACTCCACTCTTCTCCCCTTCCCCGAGCAAGTATTTGCATGTGTAATTTATTTTCTTTTTGAATATACTTTGAGCAATTTCTGAATTTTCTGCTGTATTCAGATTACATTTCCCTGCCCACTTCCCCCCAAAACAAAAACCAACCCTTTGACAAAGGCAGATTGGAGCAACATGCATACATTTCATTTTCAGATTTCTGCCAAGGGTGGGTTCTGAACGTATAATACCCGGGTGTTGCTACGGTTCAATGGCCACAGCACGGCCCCTTGAGCCACCCAGGTCATATGAAAATGGGCTGGGTAGCAACCTCTTGCATACTTTGCCTACATGTGTGCAGTGTAATCCGTTTGGTGCCTAAACCTTAGGCTCAAACCTAACACTTTGTTGAACAACATCTTCAGTGTTGCCTTCCCAAGAGGGCAGTGGTTGTCACTAACTGGGGCAAGTGTTGAGTGATTGAGACACCTTAGGCAAAATCAGAGCCATGGTTTGACCCCCAGGTATGCACAGAAAAAAGTAAAAAGAAAAGGAGGACTTGTGGCACCTTAGAGACTAACAAATTTCTCTAAGGTGCCACAAGTCCTCCTTTTCTTTTTGCGGATACAGACTAACACGGCTGCTACTCTGAAACAGAAAAAACTAACTAAAATCAACCCTGAGAAAAGCTTTTTTTTTTTCCCCCCGGGGGAGGGGCGGGAAGAGACTTTATCTTGGGGACCTTTTGCTCAAATAACTCCAAATTTAGATCACCCTCACTAAGGCACACCACATTTCGAGGTGATCCATGTAAGCATGCCAAGTTTAGAGTACACAGAAGAGTCTCCTTTTAAACAAAGGCCTCCTCAACCTTAACTTTAGCCTCTTATTCTTTGTTGATAGAATCCTGAAGTTAGAGGCTCCATCTTTTTTAGGTCAGATAGATGTATTACTCTTGCTAATCCAGAGTCCAGAAGTGCTCCAATAAATACCTCTTCTTGAATGAGGGTGAAATTAGACTTTTCAAGGTTAATTTAGGTCTACAAGAGTCAGATGTATCCTTTGAGGCAAAAAGTCTATCAGCTACTTATCTAAGTACTGACTGATGGTGAAAACACTTCAGGCTAAAGAGAGCCTAAATCTAATATTGGAAGGATCACTGTGCTGGAGAACAGAGACCTTCAAAGGCACCTCAAGCCTGATGCTTAAACCAATACGAAGAGTGATGCTGCATATGATACTGCAGCTGACTCCTCAGGACCTTCCATGCTGGATTTTGCGGGACCACAAAGTCAAAGAGCTCCTCAACAGCAGCTGATGACCCTTAGCACTGGAGTTTGTTTGATGGGGCGACACTACTGAACTCCAGGGCGTTGGGAGTCCATTGGCTACTGCCAGTCTAACGGGATCTTAATGTAAAACTCCAAAGATGTTTGTTACTGAGGGATGAGGGTGACATGGCTGACCACAATAGGTGGAGCTTGACATTGGCCTCAAGCTAAACAAGAGCTCTTGGTGCAGGGAGCAGTGTTCAGCCTCAGGGTAGGGCACAATGGGGATTGAGAATATTTCTCCGTCAAGGAGTTAGAGGCTTTAGAAGGATTCAATTTTTTTTTAAAAAAATCAGTACATGTTGATTTCACTGTACACAACAAACCAACAAAAAAATTTTCCATTGATAATTGAAATTTACAGACAGGCAAATGAAGAAAAATGCTGCTTGAGAACTCCTTTGAGTTTGATTTAAGCATATTTACTTCATATACTCTGACATGTGGTGCTGACAATGTGTGTTTTAAGAGTAATAAAGCTTTAACTTTCTGAATCTCAACATCTATTGTCATTAAATAATTATTTTTTCTGATCCCTATCATTTCCCACAACTGTGAAAACTTTAAACCAATAAAATCAGAAAAAAGTGCTTTAAAACAAACATTGATAATATCCACTGAAATTAAAAAAAAAAATCCAAAACACATTTTACCAAGCCTACAGATATAGTTCCAGCATATGGGGTAACAGTAACAATACAGCAAAGTGTAGTGAGGGGAAAGGACAACCTGCTAGTCAGGAAATAAGGAATCAGAGAGAAGGAAAGAATGTATGATAAGGCAGATATGTATGCAGAATTAAGGAGAGCTTCAAAAGCATTGAGAAGGCTGATTTTTTGTTTGTCATCTCCAATTTAGGCAGTCAAATGCTAAATTTTTGTATCCACATGTATATCCAACATAAATAATATATGGTCTAAATGCCTCATTTTAACACCTCTAGCCATTGTATTTTTACTCAGCAGGCCAATGTAAATAATTTTTCCCCTGGTTTCCAGACCTTCTTGGAAAAAGAAAGATCAGCTCCCAGTGCTATATTTTTACTATTTACCCCTATGTGGAAAATTCCTAATCATAGAATATCAGGGTTGGAAGGGACCTCAGGAGGTCATCTAGTCCAACCCCTGCTCAGAGCAAGACCAATCCCCAACTAAATCATCCCAACCAGGGCTTTGTTAAGCCTGACCTTAAAAACCTCAAAGGAAGGAGATTCCACCATCTCCCTAGGTAACACATTCCAGTACTTCACCACCCTCCTAGTGAAAAGGTTTTTCCTAATATCCAACCTAAACCTCCCCCACTCCAACTTGAGACCATTACTCCTCGTTCTCTCATCTGCTACCACTGAGAACAGTCTAGATTCATCCTCTTTGGAACCCGCTTTCAGGTAGTTGAAAGCAGCTATCAAATCCCCCCTCATTCTTCCCTTCCGCAGACTAAACAATCCCAGTTCCCTCAGCCTCTCCTCATAACTCATGTGTTCCAGTCCCCTAATCATTTTGGTTGCCCTCCGCTAGACATTTTCCAATTTTTCCACATCCTTCTTGTAGTGTGGGGCCCAAAGCTGGACACAGTACTCCAGATGAGGCCTCACCAATGTCGAATAGAGGGGAATGATCACGTCCCTCGATCTGCTGGCAATGCCCCTACTTATACAGCCCAAAATGACATTGTCCTTCTTGGCAACAAGGGCACACTGTTGACTCATATCCAGCTTCTCGTCCACTGTAACCCCTAGGTCCTTTTCTGCAGAACTGCTGCCTAACCATTCGGTCCCTAGTCTGTAGCAGTGCATGGGATTCTTCCGTCCTAAGTGCAGGACTCTGCACTTGTCCTTGTTGAACCTGATCAGATTTCTTTTGGCCCAATCCTCTAATTTGTCTAGGTCCCTCTGTATCCTATCCCTGCCCTCCAGCGCATCTACCGCTCCTCCCAGTTTAGTGTCATCTGCAAACTTGCTGAGTGTGCAATCCACACCATCCTCCAGATCATTTATGAAGATATTGAACAAAACTGGCCCCAGGACCGACCCTTGGGGCACTCCACTTGATACCGGCTGCCAACTAAACATGGAGCCATTGATCACTACATGTTGAGCCTGATAACCTAGCCAGCTTTCTATCCACCTTATCGTCCATTCATCCAGCCCATACTACTTTAACTTGCTGGCAAGAATACTGTGGGACTGTGTCAAAAGCTTTGCTAAAGTCAAGGAACAACACGTCCACTGCTTTTCCTTCATCCACAGAGCCAGTCATCTCGTCATAGAAGGCAATTAGATTAGTCAGGCATGACTTGCCCTTGGTGAATCCATGCTGACTGTTCCTGATCACTTTCCTCTCCTTTAAGTGCTTCAGAATTGATTCCTTGAGGACCTGCTCCATGATGATCTTTCCAGGGACTGAGGTGAGGCTGACTGGCCTGTAGTTCCCAGGATTCTCCTCCTTCCCTTTTTTAAAGATGGGCACTACATTAGCCTTTTTCCAGTCGTCCGGGACTTCCCCCGATCGCCATGAGTTTTCAAAGATAATGGCCAATGGCTCTGCAATCACAGCCGCCAACTCCTTTAGCACTCTCAGATGCAGCGCATCCGGCCCCATGGACTTGTGCTCGTCCAGCTTTTCTAAATAGTCCCGAACCACTTCTTTCTCCACAGAGGGCTGGTCACCTCCTCCCCATGCTGTGCTTCCCAGTGCAATAGTCTGGGAGCTGACCTTGTTCATGAAGACAGAGGCAAAAAAAGCATTGAGTACATTAGCTTTTTCCGCATCCTCTGTCACTAGGTTGCCTCCCTCCTTCAGTAAGGGGCCCACACTTTCCTTGACTTTCTTCTTGTTGCTAACATACCTGAAGAAACCCTTCTTGTTACTCTTAACATCTCTTGCTAGCTGCAACTCCAGGTGTGATTTGGCCTTCCTGATTTCACTCCTGCATGCCCGAGCAATATTTTCATACTCTTCCCTGGTCATTTGTCCAATCTTCCACTTCTTGTAAGCTTCTTTTTTGTGTTTAAGATCAGCAAGGATTTCACTGTTAAGCCAAGCTGGTCGCCTGCCATATTTACTATTCTTTCCACACATCGGGATGGTTTGTCCCTGTAACCTCAATAAGGATTCTTTAAAATACAGCCAGCTCTCCTGAACTCCTTTCCCCCTCATGTTATTCTCCCAGAGGATCCTGCCCATCAGTTCCCTGAGGGAGTCAAAGTCTGTTTTTCTGAAGTCCAGGGTCCATATTCTGCTGCTCTCCTTTCTTCCTTGTGTCAGGATCCTGAATTCAACCATCTCATGGTCACTGCCTCCCAGGTTCCCATCCACTTTTGCTTCCCCTACTAATTCTTCCCGGTTTGTGAGCAGCAGGTCAAGAACAGCTCTGCCCCTAGTTGGTTCCTCCAGCACTTGCACCAGGAAATTGTCCCCTACACTTTCCAAAAACTCCCTGGATTGTCTGTGCACTGTTGTATTGCTCTCTCAGCAGATATCAGGGTGATTGAAGTCTCCCAGGAGAACCAAGGCCTGCGATCTAATAACTTCCGTTAGTTGCCGGAAGAAAGCCTCGTGCACCTCATCCCCCTGGTCCGGTGGTCTATAGCAGACTCCCACCACAACACAACCCTTGTTGCTCACACTTCTAAACTTAATCCAAGACTCTCAGGTTTTTCTGCAGTTTCATACCGGAGCCCTGAGCAATCATACTGCTCTCTTACATACAGTGCAACTCCCCCACCTTTTCTGTCCTGCCTGTTGTTCCCGAACAGTTTATATCCATCCATGACAGTACTCCAGTCATGTGAGTTTTCCCACCAAGTCTCTGTTATTCCAATCACGTCATAATTCCTTGACTGTGCCAGGACTTCCAGTTCTCCCTGCTTGTTTCCCAGGCTTCTTGCATTTGTGTATAGGCACTTGAGATAACTTGCTGTTTGTCCTGTTTTCTTAGTATGAGGCAGGAGCCCTCCCCTCTTGCACTCTCCTGCTCGTGCTTCCTCCCAGTATCCCAGGTCCCCACTTACCTCAGGGCTTTGGTCTCCTTCCCCCGGTGAACCTACTTTAAAGCCCTCCTCACTAGGTTAGCCAGCCTGCTTGCGAAGATGCTCTTCTCTCTCTTCGTTAGGTGGAGCCCGTCTCTGCCTAGCACTCCTCCTTCTTGGAGCACCATCCCATGGTCAAAGAATCCAAAGCCTTCTCTTCAACACCACCTGCATAGCCATTCGTTGACTTCCATGATTCGACCGTCTCTAACCAGGCCTTTTCCTTCCACGGGGAGGATAGACGAGAACACCACTTGTGCCTCAAACTCCTTTATCCTTCTTCCCAGAGCTATGTAGTCTGCAGTGATCCACTCAAGGTCATTCTTGACAGTATCATTGGTGCCCACGTGGAGAAGCAGGAAAGGGGTAGCGATCCAAGGGCTTGATGAGTCTCGGCAGTCTCTCCGTCACATCATGAATCCTAGCTCCTGGCAAGCAGCAGACTTCTCGGTTTTCCCGGTCAGGGCGGCAGATAGATGACCCAGTCCCCCTGAGGAGAGAGACCCCGACCACCACCACCCACCTTCACTTGTGAGTAACTGATTCATTGTTCATACTTACGCTATATGGTGAACAGTAAGAACCCTCTTCTTATACCATGGCATTGGCTGTGTAGACTTTGGATCTGGGAGTACACAAACAAACAGGTCTGTTTATTCCCCCTGGGAGTAGGTGGATGGGGAATGGGTAGAGCCTTGGCTCTGCTCCCCAGTGCATCAGCCAGCACTAATTAAGCTGGGTTGGGAGTGGGAAGGGTTATGATTTGCTGCTGGTATAGGGCAACAAGCAAATTAATACATACCTCCAGCAGCACTCAAGGAAGGGGGAAGCAAGGAAGGAATTGTGTCTGAGGAGTATCTGAGGCACAATATGATCTGGGATACCCATGGGGTGAAGCAGTATATGCCCATGCCTTGCTCACATCTGCACCTAGAGGCACGTCTACCTCTAAATAAAATATTCCCATTTACCTGGGATTGTTCACACTCAAACTTGCACCAACTGGATGAAGGCTAAAACACACCTAAAAGAAATAAGGCAATGAGACAATTTTTACCAATGTTAAACTTATTGTGCATGAGGAACTGGCAAGATAGCCCATTTGAGTGAAAGCATTTATGAACAACTGTGAAATTGCAAATGCAATAGATCTAATTTTTCAAGTCACTTGGCTTGCTGTGAAGCAAGGAAAAAAAAAGACAGAACTCAAGAGAACAAGCACATGAAAACATAAATGTGTAGGAGATTAACTTAAAAAAATTAACTAGACCAGCCGGGCAATTAATAGGTCCACTGGTCCATATAATATTTTCCATTTGCAGTTCGTATCTTTCTTAGTCAGAAAAAAATTGAACAGCAAAGAAAATGCTCTAACTGCTTAATCTTGCAGATTTTCAAAAAAGTATTGCCAGGGAAAATTGAAATCCTATGATTTGTCTTCTGGAAAATAAAAACAATTCTGAACTGTGTTCTCATCCTACAAAATATGTACATGCACTCCCTTTTATAGTAAAGCTATTTCCTATACTTAAATCATAGAGATAAAAATCTGACAGTATTTTTGAGGTGAGATGTACTAGATGTAAAGTTTACTTCTATGGTATATCAGATGTCTGTTTAAAGGTTTTGAAAAGTAAAATTTTAAAAATTCACAAAGACTCTCTATATATGAGTAGTATATGGACAGCTAAAATATTAATTCTTGGCATGGCCACAGACTTCCTGTGTGACTTTGGGCAAGTCTTTGCCTCAGTTCTCTATCTGTTAAATGGGGATAAAAGGACGTCCTTCCTCTTTTACAATCTAAACAGACAGGGCAGACAAAGCACAAGATTTCAGGTCTTACCATGTATATCTACAGAATTTAACCCAATGGATCTCATCTCAGTTGGGACCTCTAGGCACTACAGTAAATTAGATACTAAATACCTAAAAAGCAGTATTAAACTAGGTTACTATATTTTATAGTACACTTTTTACGAAGTGTCATATAGAACTATTTCAAACTAGCACTCTAAGATTATGTCTACACCTCGAGCAGGGGAAGATATACCTGCACTAGCTCTGTTCAAGCTAGTGAGCTGAACAGCGTTGTCATAGTATCGCAAGCAGTGACAGGAGCTAGCCACCCCAAGTATGTGCCTGCCCAAGATGCCAGGTACAAATCACTTGTGCCCCAATGGCTACACTCTATTCTTACTGTGCTAGCTCGACCAAAGCTAGTGCAAGTATGTCTTCTCAAGCTCCAGCTCTCAAATGTAGAAATACCCTAAATTCAACTCAGGCATCACTTTTATTCCAACACCCCAAATTACTAATGCACACTGTTAAAAATAAAATATTGGTTTACATAATTCTCCACTCAAAATAAAAGTGTTTGACTGCAAAAGCCACATTTTGCTTAATGATGAATATATTTATACAGGGGGCCTAAATACGGTTTGAACACATTTAACATGTTGACAAAATTTAGTGGGCTAAGAGAGATACAGGAAAACTGATTATTCAGGCTTTTATATGGCTCTAAAAGGTTAATCAGCTAATTAAGAACCACTTATATCCCATGTCAAAGAGGGCTCTCTTTAATAGGAAGTTTTAAGCTCCTCAAGAGCCTGGGGAGATGGGAATGAACAAAAACTAGTAGAAAATTAGAATATTAGTCAGATGAACTGAGATGAAGAAAACAGCAACGCAGTTTGAGCAGTACAGGCTAAGACCACAAACTTATTCCATTTAAAGTTGTGCATCCGTCTAGTAGACTCTTAAGCAGCTAGCAAAACTTCAGATCTTGCTCAAAACTAAGTACTAAATCTCTACCCTTTCAAAAACCTGGCTGACAGTGACAGAGATCCCATGGCAGATGTGTACATAAATAGCCTGAAAGACAATGGGATTATCAACTCAGTGTTAAGAAACCATCCTGCCTTGATCAATAAGGAGCTTTGAACCTCTATATTACCAGCTTGGTCACAACTATTGCTACAAAGGCAATTAGAAAAGTCAGAATTTATGTGATGTCATGTTATATCATGCTTTCACTGAAAATAAATTGAAGCAAGGGATGCCAAAAAGAAGAAAACTGAAGAGCTGTGAGGCGGAGGGAACTGCAGGAGTCTCATTGTAGGGTGCTGTCGCACTGGGAGTAAGAGCAAGCGTTATAAGAGAAGTATTTCTAAGACTTAGAAGTTTTGTTTGAACTTTAATTTTCTCTGTGCCTCAGTTTCCACATCTGTAAAACAGCAATTATAATAATTGCCTCTTTGTAAAGCGTTTTGGGATTTACGGATGGAAAATACCTAGCTTACACTGTGCTATTACATTGAAGACTTACTCCTGACATCATAGAAGGGGTGGCATTCTTCTATACATTACAACATGGGAGTAACTTCATCTACTGGAGTAAGAGGACAAATTGCTTTTACCAAATGGGAAGAAAAGATCTTTGATGTAATTCTGCAACTACTACAGTAGTGTGTTACACAACAGCATCTCAGCAACAGATACAGAAGGACTATATAAGATCAGGAAAATTAAATCTTTTTTGTGGCTCTTACCAAGTGGCATAACACTAAACACTTGCCATGGCACTTGCAGGTCCATTTGCAGGAGATGAAACATAAAGAATGCTAAATTCGTACCCAGAAGATTTTAATAAAGTTTGAATAAATCACAGTATAAATTACTCCATGAGAATTATCTAGCATTATCATTATTCTCAGACATCACTCACTTTACAGAAGCCTTTGGCAAGGTACATTTAAAAATTCTTGCTAGGTGTAAAACCACTTAAGAAACTATAAATGAATTTTGTATACCCTGGAAATTCTGAAGTCATAGTGCCTCCCCGTTATTAACATTGCCCATTTAAAAATTCAAACAGAGCCCTTTTCTGTACCACTAAAGGCAGTATGCTGATACAACCTGTAGCCAGTCTCATAAAACATTTTATTTTAGAGGGGATGTAGTCTTGGATACCCCATATCACACTGTTTCAGATATCATTGTTGCTACAATAAATATTAGAACGTTGCTTATATTCACACTAGACTATGTCTTGTCAGTTCACATTTTGAATGGAACTGGACTTCAATCTATTTTCTTGTTTTGAAATGAGTAGGAGACTTTTTGACCAAAGGTGGTCATATATTTGCCAGTACGGCTAACGGAAAACAGTGGGCTAATAAAAAGACTGACCTGAAAATTCTAGTATTGCCAATTTAAAGTTCTACTGTACAATTTCTCCAGTCTTTTGGCTGCTATCAAAAAAGATTTACACCCAAATTGGTTGGTTGTGTAATATTTTCAGAAACCCAGGAGAGTTGTAAAAATCATGCAGGCAGCTACCAATACCCAACTGGTGAACATTTTATCTTGGAAAGCTGACACCTGAGGAAGCAGATGTACTATCCTATTTTTTTTTTTTTTTTTTAAATATGCTGCCAGGGCCAAGGGAACGATTCCTTTTGTACTTTTCTGATTTATTTTTATATCCTGATACATTTCATGTAAACTAGAAGTATTTTCTGATCGAATACCTCCATTCTGTAACAGAACTTCAATAAGTTTACAACATTTGAAGCTAGCTAATTAACTAAAGCTTCCTTATCCCCACTTCACACTATGGCCAAGGAGGTACATACGTCAGCAAACAAGTCAGACATGAACAAGGCTACATTCTACAAGCATGTAATGTGCACATGCCATTTACGACAACATGCATGGTACCAGAATACAGATTGCATACAGTAGCTGCTGATACAAATAGCAATGCTACTGCCATTGTAGCATGACATGAACAACCCAGCATCTCAATTCAACTGATGTGATGACAACGAGAAAGATAAATCCATGAATAATTATTGTGTGTTTGAGTCAGTATCAATCACTTTACAACTCCAGATGTTTGCTACATGCATATCAATAGAGCAAACTCACCAGAAACATACATAGCTAAAATGGAAGTACTTTTTTAAAATATCAGTAATAATCTCCATTATGCACTCAGATTTTTTTTTTTAATGCTAATTTATTTTTTTAAAGCCCAAACTTCGGGATTTGTTCCAAACTTCATAAAGAAAAGCTTAGGACAATCCTGAAGCCTAAGCAAAAAAGATAACATCCAAGTTAGAAAGGGGCATTGTGTAATTGAACACAAAAAGAAACTCCCATTGAATTAACCATATATTTTGTATTAAGAGCTTTGGTTCAAATTTACTCAATGTTACATCCTGGACTTTCACCAGCAACATCAATTTTGAAATAAAGATGTCAATTACAAAACAACATTACACAGCTACTCACACTGCATCCTGGGAGGCTCCATGTGAGAGCAACAGCTCAACAATGCTCATATGCCCATTCTTGGCAGCATCATGAAGCGGTGAGTCATTCTGATACCCAGTAGTGTTCACCAATGCCCGGTGCTGTAGCAATAGCTCCACCACCTTCTTGTGCCCGTGATTACAAGCCTCATGCTAGCCGGTGATGTTGACAAGAAGCACACGGGAAAAAAAGACATAAAATTCTAATGAAAGTACAGAATGTTTTTTTAATAATGGATGTTTGTCACCATGAGTTAATGCATTCACTTTCATAGCACCTCTCAGACTGGCAGCATGATGTGGAGATACTATTCAATTTTGACAATGCAATGGCCATCATGAGTAATTATCTTTTCAAACATGGCATTGATAAAGAGCACAGAGGAACTGAACACAGACCACGTGGTATGCAAAGACGACTATAAAGGAATGCCTTCCAAGTTATCGACTAGGGTCAAACATGCTCTTTGGGAGAAAAAGGCAGCGGATGAAAAGGGATTAGCACTCACTACCTCTAATTTTTTAATGAAATTCAAGCATGCAAGAATACAAAAATATATCTAAGATATACCTGTTGGTAACCAAAGTTCAAATTCCACTATTTAATGTGCACCCAAAATGGTGGGAACTACAGATCTAATGGCATTAACAGTTTACAAGACGTACAAAAAACTGTACTTGCACTCTAACCTGGAAAGAGATCATTTTGCACACTTAAGAAATCATAGGTGAATATGATGGTAAAAGTGAGAGAGAACACTGACACTTGATGAGAGGTGGGATGATTCTAAAGGAAGAGCACTCTCACATTGCCATAAGGAAGACTATTTCTCATAATCATCTTCTTTATGACAGGTTTCAGAGTGGTAGTCGTGTTAGTCTGTATCAGCAGAAAGAACGAGGAGTACTTGTGGCACCTTAGAGACCAACAAATTTATTTGAGCATAAGCTTTCATAGGCTAAAGTCCACTTCATCAGATGCATGCAGTGGAAAATACAGTAGGAAGATACACACACACAGAGAACATGAAAAAATGGGGGTTGCCATACCAACTCTTAATGAGACCAATTGATTAAGGTGGGCTATTATCAGCAGGAGAGAAAAAAACTTTTGTAGTGATAATCAGGATGGCCCATTTCAAACAGTTGACAAGAAGGTGTGAGTAACAGTAGGGAGAAGATTAGCATGGGGAAATAGTTTTTTAGTGTAATGACCCATCCACTCCCAGTCTTTATTCAAGCATAATTTGATGGTGTCCAGTTTGCAAATTAATTCCAGTTCTGCTGTTTCTTGTTGGAGTCGGTTTCTGAAGTTTTTTTGTTGAATAATTGTGACTTTTAAGTCTGTAATGCTCAAATAAATGTGTTAGTCTCTAAGGTGCCACAAGTACTCATTCTTTCAGTCTTCTTTATGTTTTGGATACAATAAAGATAGGGGCAAGAAAGAACAAACTGTAAAAAATGGAAGTGTGGAGGAAAGGACAACAGACAAAAATGAAAATATCAGAAGAATGTTGATACCCACCAATGGCGTCCATCCAGCATGGTCTTTAACATTGGGGTCTGCTCCATTTTTCAGTAAGTGTTCAACGGCTGATACATCACCCTAGAAGGGGGAAAAATCATTGCTAAACATCTTAGGAAGGATAGAACGAACAAAGAGAAAAATAAATGGGAGAGAACAATAAGCAGCTGCATCATTTTGATTGCAATTAAATCAAGACTTTCATTTAGACAATGTCAACCTGACAAATTTTACTCTGTTTTTAAAAAGAGCACTGTTTATTAGTATAGTGTAGTCAGAAACACCTAAAAGCTTTATTTAAGTCAGGAGCAGACTGAATAAGGCACATCTCACACACTATAAATAATTCAGAATACATAACTGGACAAGTGTGTGTAGACTGCAATCTATTGGCTAAAACTGACTGCAAGGATTAAGACCAGGTAGATGTCCTTCAAACCAAAAATTTTGTCAAACTAATCTAAATGACTAGCTAGAAATATGCACAAGTGAACCCAATTTATGTGCCTGTCTTAGAAACATCCAACTTGAATGACTAAAATACTGAAAGAAAAGGCAAAGAGAAAGTATTTCTATTTAATCTTTCAATTATTATGCATGTTAAAACTGCCAGCACCCTTATATCATTGGCAGTTATGCTACCACCATAATTTCATTTCCATTCTGGCAGAACATAACAAGATATTCAAGTTTTGCTAAGGCACAGAGGTGGAAGCAATACAGGAAGGAAAGGGGAATGCCTGAGACAGAAATTATGGGGAGTAGAAGGAGGAGCCTAGAAAAATATAAGCTACAATTGACCAGAATACACCTAAAATTGGTTAAAGTTGGGTCACTTAACAGCTCCCAAACTCCCTGCTTATTAGAATTCTGAACCTGTGCAGTCAGACATTGCTTAGAGTATGAACAAGGCTCCTTCACCCCAGTTTATAATGCTGTTCGCTGGAATGGCTACTTTGTTGTGCTTCTATCGCTTAATATTTTTATGAGAATACGTTATTGCCTTATCACTCAACCCCAACCTCGAGGACCAGTTGACTGTGGTTCTTCTGGTCCCTATCTTTTCACTTGTCCAGCTTGATGGCCCTACCAGGAGTTAAAACTCCCACCAGCATAGCTCTCGATCACTGGAACACATAAGGCTTCCCACTGTGTCAAGGTACAGTCCCCAGGGAAGTCTTATTAGAACTGTCCTTGGCAAAATTTGTACTGCCAGCTACAAACCCTAAGATGGGAAGAGGGAAAAACGAGGCAAGAGGAGAAAGAAAGAATGGGGGACCTATAGAAGGAGAGACAAGGTAGGAAAAACCACAAGAGAGAAGTAAGAACTCCATGTACCAAGAAACCTAAGGCTACACGGATGGCAAAGAAAGGAGAGAAAAATAATTGGAAGTGGAAGACAGAACTGCAAACTTAGAGAGAGACAATATGGAATAAAACAAAATCTCCTGCCCCCATGGCGAAAGCTGAAACAAGGAAGGGCTTCAAGTGCAGATCTATTGAAAACAGAGTAAGGGAACCCAAAAAGGTTAAAAACCAGCAGCTCTCTCTCTCTCAACAAAAAGCTGTGGAAGAAGTTAATACCTGAATCACAATGCAATAGCTGTAATTCTCATGCCATCAGGTATATTAACTGAAAGAGATCCTGATCATTATCCCACTACATAACTTAGAATTCACCTCTTTTTTTAGGAACAACAAATATGAGGCCCAAAATTGAGCACAGTAATAAACCAAATGAAGGAAAGCATCAAATCTGTTCTATGATATCAAGGAACATTTCTGAGACAATGTAGAATAGCATTAATCCTCATTCTTTACAACCAGAGAAAACTCTTCCAAGACAACGAACTCTGTTCAGCAGAAAAATAACCAGCAACTGATAAAAGAAATATTAACTCAACATTCACATAAAATGCTGAAAAGCTCTGGTTTTATATCAGTCAACTGAATTTATATAACAGAGATATGTTCCATGCATTATAATCACAACCCCAGGAAAATGTTACATTTTAAGCAATTAAAGAAAAAACTATTTTAGTTAGAATATTTTTTGGTCTCAAGGAAAGAGACAAGTGGAAACCATGTACAAAGAGAAAATCTTCACAGGCATTGGACACAGTGATCAGTGCAACAGAGCTTTTCCCATGGATAAAAAGAATTACCTATGGTAAGTGATATTTGAGCTTCTCTTTTAAAATTATTAAGTTTGCAAACATGTATAACAGTGGTTGATATTTTTGCAGTGTTCCCTTAGCCGTTACAAATAATTTGAATCTGGTGTGGGCATTAGGTACATTAACTGCTCAGAATGTTAACATTCATATTACAAATCCATAAAATGCTAGTTTAATTTTTATTACAGAAAAATTTTTCTGTAGAAGTACTAGAAGTACTGTCAACATATACAGAATGAAAAAGGGTAAGAGTAAAACTAGAAAACTATATTTCTCAGTTTATAATGGAGTTAAGTGGGATTGTTTTTCCCCCTGGAAATGAGAAAAAAAATCCATTTTTGTTACCGGAGGTTGAACTTCTCTTTTTAACCACTTACAATTCACAATAAAAGTGGAGGGAATGGGAGAGGAGCTTTCATTTTGATTACACACATGCACAATGACTGAACAGCTACCGTCAATCAGGATTAGAAGTGATGCATTAAGAAAGCTGTTTGTGGCCTAGAGACTGACAGAGGAAATACAGCCAGAAATTAAAGTTTAAATTTACAGCTGCAGGGCATGTTAGTAGACCCATGGAAGTTATGTCTTCTGCACCCTGAACTTTTAAGAGGTTCTGAAAATGCACTCAACTACTTCACAGTGAACACTCGTTGAAAAAAGAAACATGCAAGGAAAAAATAGGGGGGACAGATCTTCAACTGGCATATACTAGGGATTCAATCTTGCTAGGTTCTAAGCTCCCGACAGTGCTCCAACAATACATTTAACAACATAATTAACTTTAAGCATTGACCTCAATGGATAATTCACATGTTTAAAAGGTAAACAAGTGCCTTAAGCATTTTGCTGGGTCAGGGCCAGAGTGCTCAGCACCTGGCAGAATTGAGCCCCAATTGAGGATCTGATTCTATATATGGTCCATCTCCATTTGGAAGGAATCAGGAAGATGAGTGATAATTTAATGTTCTTTTGACAGTTTTCACCGGCTGCAAAGAAAACACAACAGGAGTCTCCATCTATACATATTTTTTGTTTCAAGAGTACCATCTAGTACTTATTTAACTAAGAAGCACAGAAAACTTGCTTTGGCTTTTATTTTAAAGTAAGTTAAATTTCTCAAGATCAGATACAAAATTATTTGCTTGATTCTACATGTTTCTGTGACACTACGATAAGTCATCAATCCCTCTATCACACAATATTTGCACTGAGGTATGATACTACTAAAATATTTTGTGCCTGTTTGAGCTTACGCTAGCAAGGGCTTGTTATGTTAAGGTTAATGGAAAAAATGGGCGCAAAGAGTCAAAAGTGTTAACATGACCCTGTCATTACATAATACTAAACACTGAAATATGATTTGGGGCTTCAAGTATAGCCACCACCTCAGCCTGCTTTGTCCCATAGCACTATCCTTAATAACCTTTTATTAAAGCTACAGAAAAAAGGAAAAATAGTTAAAGCATCTGAATTGTAAAGTACTAAGTAAGAATTTCATTTTAACAATATTTCTTATTCCTTTTAGTTGTATACAGTTTTATTTTTTTCAGAAGGAAAACCTCTTTTAGTATGACACTCTTTTAGATAGTATTAATTATGGTAACAACTGGAGATAGTTATCTGGGGAAGAGAAAAAAGTTAGTTGAGATGGGCTGGAGCTGATGTTGAAATCCGATCCTGCTTCCTTTCGACAAAAAAAAGGACAAATAGCCACAAAAGGGTATAGAAAAGAATCACAAAGATAGAAAATGGAGTTTCTGTGGTGTTCACGCTTACCTGCTACCCTGGCTGTGGAGAAACACATGCAGCACACAGTCTTACCAGCCATTCTGAGACCTGGCAAACTTGTATCAGCATCAGGCTGTTTAAGACATTACTTAGAGCTGCCTCTCTGGTTGCAGGCTCACAGCAGTGTTGTAAATCTCTTTCTTGGGTGGCTTAGCCAGACTTATTAAACAAAAGGCAAAAGAGATAAGAAAAGAAAAAAAGATGGATAAGGAAGAAACATGGCGTGCGGGGGCTGACAGCAGAAACCCAAATCTCATGTTCCGGGTGATGCTCAGGATTTAGCCAAAGCTTGTGAAGGTGGCAATGTCATCTGGGTCCGTCTCTCTGGCCCTGCCTGGTCAGTTTAGGACATTTCTCAGGAGCAGGACAGTAGATGTCCACTGGTGTCATGATGGATTCTTGGGTCCCAACAGATGATGGCGTAACAGCAATGATGGTAAAGCTCACTCGTTACAGTCCACCCATTTCTCAGCATTAGATCCCTCAGAAGTCTTTCAAAAGGACCTGGGGGTTAATGGACAGGATAGCCCATCCACTCTTTTGTCCACCAATTAGACCTTGTTTCCAACCCACCAATTTTGGGTTCTTAATTTCCGATTCCATTCTCCTTTGTTTACTAGTTATGATCTTAACCTTTGGGTGACATGAGTAGACCTTTTAGTCTGGACTAATTCAGTCTCTCTCACTTTTGCTGACTTTGAGTAATTTTATGTAACTCACTGAGCTGGACTTCTCTGACCTTGGTCAATTTAGAATATAGGCCTCTGCCCAACAAATTTATTGGAAAGACTTGGGATTCTCCTACTTGGGAGGATACCGCCTGATGTTCATATGTTTGACACAGGAAAAGAGGTTAGCTAGCTAAAGCTGATATTGTAAATTAATGGGGGGGGGGGGGCAGTTATTGTTAAAGAGTGAATAACACCCCAAAGAAATAACTAGTTTGTGTACAGGAAGAAAACCATCACAGGGTGTGCGGGCACCATTATCTGCTGGAGACAGACCAAGGGAAGGCCATTTTAAGCTATTATCAAGATTGTGAATAGCAGCAATGAAAAATTACACAGCTCCGGTTAGCCTTCACTATGCTGCAGGTTGGGAAAGCTCCAAGCAGCACAGCAGCATGAAAGGCACTGGAGCCACCTATCTGCAAATCGAGAAGACAGCATTGCATTGGTTTACGAGGAGAAGGATATTTTCAAAACCATTACCCCCAGCCCCAGCTCCCCTCCTCCCCTTTTTTAATGAAACCTTAGATTCTGCAGATGCTGATGGCACTTCCCCAGAAAAGCTTCCCATTTGGCATGGGCAAGTGGATTTTTTCAAGTCCTAATATCAATTGTATCAAATGCTAGTGCTGACAGATGGTTAAGAAAAGCAGCCAGCATCCCTTTAACTATTTTATAAAATTCCCCCCCCCCCTTTCTACTTCTATTAAAGATATTTTGCAGCATCCTTATAATAACCAGTGAGTTACAGTTAATGGTGATATTAAGTGCCAGGGTGGAAAAAATAAAGTACAATGAAAATTAGAGTATCACGTGAAGAAGACTGAAGCTGAGACCAGGGAATAAGTCCACAGAATTCTACTCCCTCTCTACTTTCTAAAGCTCCACGTGATTTTACTATATTGCAAGTCAAACAAAAGAACCCAATACCTTGATCTAATGACTGAACTACTTGATTGTTAAACAACCCAATTTCCCCTCCTCCCCCCTACCAGCTCTTATTGCTTTCCCACATCTTATTTATAACTTGTATTAAGCGGAGAAAGAGAATGACAAGGAATTAGAGAACTTATAGTAATTGTGAATGCTCTGACTGAAACTTTAAAGAAAATAATCACCTCTGATTTCTTTAAAATTAATTTCCTCACCAGCAGATCATTTAGTGAGTAATGAGCATGGTGGTTCAGCACATATATTTGTAATATAAAACATCCAAGAAGAGTTAAGCTCCCATCTCATAACTAAAACAAGTCACAGAGACTGAGCACTGTAAAAAGCAATATTTGTAGAACACTGGAAACAATTTTACATTCAGCACTAATATTTGGGAAAGATTGCTGTGATCATGGTCAATTCTTTTATTTCTAAATTCAATATTTTAAGTAGTTATGAGGCTTTTATATTTGTCTGAAATACATTTAAGCCATCAGGTGTAAATTTCATTTGAAAAAACCTGGAAATTATTGTTTACAATAGTCTGCTTAGTATTACTACAGCACTTAGATTTAAAAGGACACAATCAACTTTAAATCTCTTCTGCCATGTATGGCACATGGAGTGGGGTGGTTGCAGCCTTACCCTGCCTCATGCGGAATCGACATCAAGAGATTAAATCAATTTCAAACAAATTAAAGGCAGTAGCAGGTATTACACCTGCTTCTGAGTTACCCTGCCAATTCCTGGGGTTTTTCAATCAGTTTCCAGTTCTTAAAAAACTGGATCTTTCTTCACCGTTGCTGTGTGAAAAAGCTTTATGTGGCTTAGGTATTTAAACTGATTGCCTTTTTTACATAAAACTTAACCACTCTAGTTGTCCTCAGTAAAAATACTGAGGTTTTGGGGACAGATGACTGGTAAATTGAACTTGTTGAAACAGAATCCAGAAGTCACTTTATAGAGGAGTTTGGAGTGTGGACATAGTAACTTTAGGCTCAGGAACACCGTGAAAGGAGGTTTATACCTTACGCGTCTGAATCTCTCTAGAAATGCAGCCCTATAGGATACATGATAAAGCTCAGGTGCTCAGAGGGGGTTACCCAACAGTCCTGACTGCACTAAGTGCAAGTGCCATGAAAGTAAAGGGTCCAGTACTGCAGACTAAACTCAGACAGATACACAAAAATTGAGGATCCCTGGAATAGAGAGGATAGATGCCAAGTAATCTTTTTACTAGCACCCAAAGCAAGTCCTGATTGTCCCACACTGTTCCTTCAATTAAAATAAAGTCACCTAAATACATGTAAATTGCTTCCTACTCCCAGAGTCGGAGAGCGGGCATAAAGCTCAAACTCTCTTCCGAACTAAATGTGCTATGCATCTGTGTTGTCCTCATCCCATCCCATGGTTTATCATTCTTTCCTCTTGCTGGACTTTATACTAGTGCTGCTTTTGCTTAGGAAGCCTTCCGTACAGTCTCTCCTACCCAGTGGCCCTTCAGCTTGCAGGAAAAATACAGGCAAAATCTTATCTGAAGGGAAGTTTATGCAAGAAGTTTACAGGATTCTCTAATTCCAGGCCAAATTTAAAACCCTGTGTAATTATAAGCCAAGGGGTGCAAGTTCCCGTGTTTTAATCACCACATATGAAGGGCAGTAGTTCTCTGATCTAATGTTTGGTAATAAAAGAATTTAGATAATTAAGATGTGGGAGGACTGTGATGGAGTGGGGCTTTCCCCAACCGTTTAGATAATTTTAAAAGTATAAAAGACCGCATTTTGCACTTTAACTACTTGGAAATTTTACCTTTAATGAGTATGGAGAGTAATAAAAAACATGGATTTCAGTTCACTAGGCAAATAGCTACGTTCATTCTAATTTATGAATGCAGTTCAGCATGAAGCTCATCCACTCTATAACCTTTTTTCAGAACCATTTTGCTTTTAGTATGTTTATTATTAGTGTAGAAGTAGTAAAATGGGAAACAGCCACACACTCTTCCAGCTTCGATTGATTTGGAATAGCACAATATACTTAATTTTAATGCCTGATAATGTTGTTAATTATCTCTTTTAAAAAGACAAAAAAAGTAAAACTCAATTAACTTTCATTAAGTGCAATGTATTAGGGCCTACACGCTAATGAAAATAATATAGATTTTATAATTAATGAAGTCCCAGAGAATTTAGTTTTAATTCTGATTTTTTTTTTTTTTTTTTTAAGAAGACTGTTTCCATTACAGTGACAATTTGACAAACATGGGTGAGTGAAGAAATCAGAAAAACAATGTTAGAAAGACTGAGAAAAACTCATTCTGCTTGTGGAACTAAAATCGCTGACTGGGCTACCTTACATGTATTATAGTCTAAAATTCTCTAACTTACCCTAATTTACATGAGAAGTCAAGTACAGAGATTATTCAATTCCCCTTTTTGTTTGTTATGTTCAGTTCACTGTATACACACACACACAAAATCACTTGCTCAAAGGTTGCAAGATAACACTATTTTACTTCTTTGAATCCAGAACCATAAAACACAAGAATCCACACACACACACACACACACAGGAAGCAGGCTGTGCCCTAAGACAGAGAAGCATAATTCAGCCCACCTGGCTCTTTACAGACCGACTGCTGAAGACCCAGATCGCATGCTTCCCTATGTGCACTCTTGCCTTCAACCAAGACTCAAAAACCCCTTAAAACTTAAAGCATAGCTTGTAATTTTAAACAGTTTCAAATACACCACAGCTTGCATTACAGGGGTTCCTAGAGCACTGCATTAGCAGCAGTATGCACACTTAATACAGGATATTCCTGCCCTCAAGATTTTACAGTCTAAATACATAAGACAAGTGTGGAAGAAAAAGTATTATCTTAATTTTACAGAAGGGGAAGTGAAGCACAGAGAGATAAAAGGTATGTTTACATTACAATTAAAAACCAGGCTGGCCTGTGCCAGCTGAATTGGACTCGCAGAGCTTGGGCTATCTAACTACAGTGTAGATCTCTGAGCACAGAAGGAAGCGTGGGCTTTAGGACTCCACGAGGTGGGGGAGTCCCAGTGCTCGAGGTCCAACCTGAATGTCTACACTGCAATTAATCAGTCCCTTAGCCAAAGCTCCCCAAGCCCAATTCTGCTGGCATGGGACAGCCCTGGGTTTCTAATTGCAGTGCAGACATACTCTAAACTAGTCATTTTGGGTCACACAAGAAATCTTTGGTAGACCTGGGAATTGAACCCAGGTCTTCTCAGTTGAGTTGCACGTCTTAAACACAAGATCATTCTCCCTTTTATCAGCTGTTGAACTTAAAGGCAGTCACATTCTATTTTAGGGCAACGGAGAAGCCCCATCTAATTAAACCAATAATTAGTAATACTGGGTGGTTTTTTAATGCAAATAAAGAAAATTGAGAAAAATTGTACCAGTACTAATGAGGAACAGCACCAGATTTCCATTTTTAGCTCACTGACTATAAACATCAAGAAAACTGTACCTTGATAATTGCACCTTATTGACTTCTCTTAGTTTACTATGAATCTCACGATAAAGCTGCTCTTTTCCCATCTCAAAAATACATTGAACATACTGCAATCTTGAAGGAAAAGTGTGGGAAAGTTGTCAAGATAGGCCCAATTTTAGGACAATCAATCCTGACAGCATCCTTTTAAAAAATCCTCCTGGAAATATACAGGGATAGTTTGTAAGCAGCATTTTAATAATAAAAGATGAGTATGCTGAATCTGTGAACTGGGCTAATAGCAGGACCATCCTTAGAGCTCTCAAGTCACTAACTACAGTATATAATTTTCTCTACCAAGACTAATTAAGTATAAATTATTTCAAACAGAGGATTTGTACTCATAACCCATAGGTTCTACTTCCATTTAATCAAATGGAAGAATTGTTTCATAAGCAGCAGGTGAGAATTGCTATAATGCCTCCATGAAAGGAAGAAAACAGTTATTTATCAAGGAAATTCTTTGACTCTACAAATAGAAATGTTGTGTGTCAATGTCAGGATGTTTACAGGTATATCAATTCTAGAGGTACAGGCATTTTATTGATGAGACTATTTCTTTTATGTATGATTTAATATAAAATATATTTAAAGTGCTTATGCACAAAGCACAAGTTCTTTGAAATGACCCCAGATAACATTACCAAAATTTTCCATATGTGATACTTCTCTGTCTGATCCCCCTGAAAGAGAACTTGAGGAGCTGTACAACAGAAAACAAAAAACACCCTCTCAAGAGGACACAAACTTAAAAAGGTCATTTATGTCAAACTGTTTTAGCTGCTATTAGAACACCTATGTTTACTATAGCCAAAAAGAGAATGAAAAAATATCCCTCCCCTTCTTGTTTATTTAGTGAATTTGACAACAATGACTACACAGGGGGAAACAGTTAACTAAGTACAGACAGTTTTTCCTGTTTGTGTGGGTCTTTCACACAGCAACAAGGGAGAGGAAAAATCCATTTAAAGAAATAGGAGCATGCCACTGTAACACCACAGAAGCTGACAGAGGGACTCTGACTGTAAAACGTCAAGGAAACTGGCAGGTTTGATCACAGATGAATGAGCACTGTGTAAATGCAAAGCATAGTTAAAAAAATGAAATTGCATCCAGGAATCCTAACTCTCAGTCTCCTGCTATAACCATCAGATCATCCCCTCTCCTCCCAGAGACAGGAACACAGTACAAAAATCCTGATATGCAGCAATCTACCTCTGTCTACCAGTTATGACTTATGAATTTTTGCTTTCAATTATGTTTAAGAAAACCATAAAAAGTCCATCTAAAAAGTGATATTAGAAGATTATTATTAGTGCTGTAAAATCAAGATCTCAAAACCTAGGCAATACCAGTATTCAGGTAGTCTCATGCAACATTAATTATACTTAAATAATCTAGCTCCAGTGTTGATGTGCTCTTTGAACAGCCAACCAATTAACTGATAAGGCCACCTAGCAGGGTAGACTTGAAATATCCAAAATAAACCCAACGACAATGTCAATCACACATTCAACTTTTTGGCATATACAATATCTTTAGAACAAAGCCTAGACTGATATCACTTTCTGGAAGTCATTGCAAGACAATCCTAGCCGATGTTGGAGTATACATTGAAATCTCCAAGGGTAATAGCTACAGGAACCACACCTTTGACATCAACTTGGAGAACCCACGGTATTTCTACACTGGAAAAAAAAAAGCGGGGGGGGGGGGGGGGGCGGGGCAGAGGGGAGGACATACCCCAGGGAGTGTCAGAGCCAGGGCAAACTGAAGCAGGCTTGCAGGACTTACGCCGTGGGCCTGAAAACAGCAGTGCAGATGTCCCTGCTTGGGCTGGAGCCCGGGCCCTGAAACCTGGCAAAGGGGGTGGGTCTCAGGGTATGCCTGCACTGCAATTAAACACCTGCAGCTGGCCCATGCCAGCTGACTCAAGCTACAGGGCTGTTTAACTGTGCTGTAGACATTCAGGCTCGGGCTGGAGCCCGGGCTCTGGGACCCTGCAAGAAGGGACGGTTCCAGACCTTGGGCTCCAGCCTGAGCCTGAATGTCTACACTGCAATTAAACAGGCTCTTGCCCAAGCTGGAGCGAGCTGACAAGGGCCAGCAATGGGTGTTTAATTGCAGCGTAGACATACTCTTAGAGCCCGGGCTCCAACTTGAGTGGGAACATCTACACTGTTCTTTGTAGGCCCATACCACAAGGCTGAGTCAGTTGACCTCCAGCTCTGAGACTCACTGCCATAAGGCTTTTTTTTGTTTTGTTTTTGCAGTGTTGACACACTCTCATTACACTTGGTGATCTATACAACAGCAAAACCATAAAAATTGGCCCTGCCCCAGAAAAACATGAGATATGGAACTAATGTTGCAATTTGAAAGTGACAGTCTGAAAAACATCTGCACTTGTCTTAAAGTGACCATTGAACCATTGTCTCAAACCAGAAGAATAAGAAAGTCCTACCTTGATTGAAGCAACATGGAGCAAGGTCTCTCCTCTGTGATTCCTTTTGGTAGTTGTGTTATTACTAGGAGACTTCTTCAAGAGGGAAGGACTGTGTGTGGTTTCCACTTGATTACGAGTATTTGAAGTGAATGGGGTAGAGGGAGTTTTTGAAAGTGAAGGGCTATTTATTTCTTGAAAAATTGCAGAGCTTCTTGTCTTTGATACAGTGCCACCAGTAAGTTTAAATGCAGGAGAGGAGATATGAACTGGAGTTCCATGTTTAGTAGTTGGAGAGATTTTAATAGTACTCATGGCAGTTACCGCAGGATTGCAAACACCTTGGTTGACTGATTGCGTATCAGCACTCTGGTCACTTCTTCTCAGTCTTTTAGAATGACAAACAGTGGGGGATATGGACTGCTGCCTTCTGCGCTTTAAAGGAGTAATTTCATTTTCTGATGGCAGAGGTTTCTCTGTATTCATTGTGTTAACTTGTGCAGAGCTATCTTTATCCTCTGTGGGTTTTACTTGTGTGGCCATTTCCAAGTGGGACACACTTCCATCCTTACGGTCGGTTTCCGTTACAGACTCCTGTCCTATTGTCTCTTCCATATTATTTGGTTCGGGACTGCATAAAACTAATGGCTGGCTGCAAAAGGTCACAGTCTTTTCTTTAAATTCATCTTGGGACTCCCCTTCAGTTCCACTGCCCTCTTTCTGCTTTTCCTTCTCTATACCCCATACTTGGTTGATGTGCGCTAGACTCTTTTTCTTCAGCTTTTTCTTCGATCTGCGTGGTGGTGGTTCCTTGGTCATCTTGGAAGGCTTCTCTTGAGGAGGAGAGGGAAGGAAGTCAAAAGCAGAAGATGGGCCCTGGTGAATGCTACCACCATTAGTCACCAGCTGATTCTGCTTCTGAAGGGAACTGCTGTTTAGCACACACCTGATCTTCCTACTGCGTGGGCTGAACCACATTTTTATCTGCCTCTTCTTACTTCTTGTTTCATGATCAGGACCTACTGATGTGAACAAGTCTTCTGCAGAATCTGGTAGGAGACAGGGATTTTTAAAAATGAGCTTTAAGGCTAAGATCAGCTGTTTACCATTCTGGAAATAGAACTAAATCAAAATTCTGAATATTAAAAATGGAAGCCTGTCATGAGATTGTAATAAATGTATTACTTCTATTTCAGTGCATTCAATTTCCAGCCATAATGTTGTCTTCTCCATATCTTCTATTTTTAGAATTAGTAGCTGTACTCACGCTAACTCAAGCAGTAGTAAGTTTATGGATACCAGACAGGCATGCTACTTTCCCACTCTCCAACAGAAAGGAATTTGAGATAATTTCACTTTTAACAAAATTCACATGAAAAATTGCAAAGACAGATCTGACTAAAAACTCTGCAGTATAGCAGTCAAACACCAAAATAAATATTTCCAATAATCTTCAAAAATGATATTTCAAGATAGAAGGCTTTCCTATCCTTAGCTAAATTACCCTACGTATCCCTCCAATTAAGTGTAGTTAAATATCTGGAGATTCAGTTTAAAAAAAGAGAGAAACATACGGCATTAGGCTGAGATTTACTTCAAAAAACAATACAACCTCAGGCTAGCTGATCAATCATTTAAATATCCAGTAATAGCTACGGTATATAGGCATGATGGTTGTCAACTACAGCATTATAGACTCTCCACTTACTTTAAGGAATGGGTTTGATGGAAAGTTAAAATTGAGACAAATCCTGTAACTAGTTAATCTTTATAAAGATCTCAGATCCAATTTTGTTTTAATAACTGTATCTAAAAAAGGAATGGCTTGATTGCAAACAGATGCACAATATAAAATGCAGATATTTACTTTCATCTTGTCTTCACTGTTTACACAACTAGCAGAATCTACTCTAAAATATTTACCTTGATATAACTATCATTCATCTCTATGGACTAGAGCAGTGCTACTCAAAGTGGTGGTCTACGGACCGATGCCGGTCCGTGAGCCATCAGCTGCTGGTCTGCGTGCACATTGGGGAAAAAAATTGCCGGTACCCCACATCAGATAGCTTGAGAAGCACTGGACTAGAGAACAAGAGTTAAATACATTTGCAAGTTTCAGAGTAGCAGCCGTGTTAGTCTGTATTCGCAAAAAGAAAAGGAGTACTTGTGGCACCTTAGAGACTAACCCATTTATCTGAGCATAAGCTTTCATGAGCTACAGCTCACTTCATCGGATGCACCCGATGAAGTGGGCTGTAGCTCACGAAAGCTTATGCTCAGATAAATGGGTTAGTCTCTAAGGTGCCACAAGTACTCCTTTTCTTTTTATAAATTTGCAAGAGTCACGTGTAGAGATTTTGTACCAGCCCAGATTATTTTAACACATATAGCACAATAAGAGACAAGTCCTAGAGATATCGTGATGACAGGCACTATCTTTCAGTAGTACAAATTCTAAAGCAATACTAATACAATTAAATATTTGCATAGCAAGTTATGCTTCAGATGTACCACTTGTGACATCAGTAGTGCTTGGAAAATGGATTACAGAGATTCTCAAACTGATCTGTGGACTACTGACAGTAAACAGAGGGCTGGCTGGTCATATGGAAGTCAGACTCCTCAATTTTAGATTAGTTGCATTAAAAGAATGCTGAAAATACACTGAATACTTTCCTAGTATTCTTCCTATAAGCAATTGCTTCAGTTGCTATATGGATGTTGCATGATTATTAATAGGAGGAGATACATTCAAAAGACTATTAAATGTGGTCTATACTCTGAGAAAATTTGAGTATTCCCAGATTTCCAGACACTTACTAGCCACAGGCCAATATAAAAGATGAGCCATAGAAATTTAGCCACCTACCTAGCTTCTAGGAAGGGGACTACTAGACTCTTACAAGGTATTGTCCCTGGATCCTCTCCAGAGGCTTCATCTTTCAGAAGAACCACTGCTTAGTAGTATCAGCTACAGGTGAATCTTTCCACCTGGCTACTGGTAAAAAGCAACAACACTCACTCTCCTACCTATTTAGGGACTCTCACAAGGGGGAGAAAAGACAATTAGGACAAGTGCCAACACTACTCCTTTTTAGGGGGCAAGGGATAGCTCAGTGGTTGGAGCATTGGCCTGCTAAACCCAGGGTTGTGAGTTCAATCCTTGAGGGGGTCATTTAGGGATCTGGGGCAAAAATTGGGGATTGGTCCTGCTTTGAGCAGGGGGTTGGACTAGATGACCTCCTGAGGTCCCTTCCAACCCTGATATTCTATGATGCAGATGCAGAGGCTTTCAGAGTTTTGTGAGAAAGAGGAAACACACTTGACACACTGAACCCTCAACTCCTCCTTTCTGTAACCCCATCCCAGATTAACATGTGTTCAGTAGGGGTGGAAGACAATGGATTTCCTTCTATTCTATCTGCAGAAGGACATTCACATGGATCTATGTTACAATTTAAGAATTGTATATTAGCTACAAAAAGGAAGTTCTCACAGTCATTTATACAGAGGCCATTACAATAATTAAGAACACTCAATTAAGCCTCCGTCAGAAAAAGTTGCAAGTAGATTTTGATCCAAAGGAATCATATGCTGCTTCCAAGATAGAAACAAAAAGTTTATACAATTTGCACTTTAATGTAAAAGAAGTTAGTTGTATGTGTTTAAAAGTTAATTCTTAATTGCACTTATATCTCACCCCAAAATTTAAAAATTATCTATTTAATAGGACAGACAGATCAACACAGCAGAATTTGCTAATTCTGGATTACCTAAAGCATTTACAATAATGTAAAAAACAACCCACTGTACCCATATTAAAACCAGCCTATAATAACTCCAGCAAATTTGGTCTTGATTACCTATATGCTAAACACAATATTCATATACATGATAAATAAACAGAATCATCTCTATTCACAAAGTCTGGTTTATTTTCACATAAAAAAACCAAGTTTCTTAACGCTGACATTTAATAGAAATCAATTCTGTGGACTGTAAAATGCTTCAGACCAGACAAAAATATTATGAGGTACAGAGAAACTTATCGCTAAAGAGCTCCATATTCAAGTTTTTGCTGTAATGCAATAATAAACTGTAGAGGAAAAAGAAGCAATTAGAAAATGTGTCTTAGCTATCATTAATCTGCATCAAAGGAATATAATGATGCACATTGTGTGTCTTTCAAATTATTCTCTATTATGGGTTTCAGAACAGAAGTTGAGAAATCTCTTTGACAAACTAGTCCCTTATTAAAAATCAAAGGGAAGTGCTTTGGTACCATCTGTGCAACATTAGTGCCTTCACTGAAGAATGATTATTTTGCAAGTTAAGTATTCAGCACGGGTGGGGTGCGGGGTGGAGGGGGGAAAGAAATTCCAGCTATTCAAACACTCATCTTTAGCTATTATGAAAAATGTCACAACACACACAAAATGCAATGTAATCTGTTACAGAAGGCATCCGATATGTTTCCCTCCACATCAAAATATGGAAACTAAATTGTGATCTATAAAGGCTAATCAAAGGTAATCTATTTTGCTGCCCACCAGCATCAACGTGTGCTTAACAGGATCTGACCAACAGCTGTAAAGTCTGGTTTAATATAAAAAAGGGAAAGAATTTAAAAAAACTTCAATTTAACTATTAGTTTAAGTTATATTGTGTTATGAAGAATAAGATAAAATTATCTATAAATGGTTGTCAGGAAAATTTATGACAGAATCTCTTCTCTTTAAAGTACATTGAACTGAGAAAATCTACTGAAGTATTTAGAAGCTAATTTTGAAAAGTATTACTGTAAATCAGGCTTCTTTATCTCTAGTATGCCATACATTATGTCCATGATTCAACAAGTTCTTCCTAATTACCCACCTTAATTACAGTAATTATATACTTTCTAGTAAATGCAGGTAATAAGGTTCACTTGGAAGGGGAATTGTCAAAAATGGTGAAACAAAAAAGTCTTGCAACTATGGGGGATGACAGAGCTGTTAATGATAATAATTCAGAGGAGCAGTTTATCTCCTCCTTCCCAGTGGAGAAGAGGACATTTGTATTTTGGGAAAGGGAGAAGAGTATTGAAAGTCAAATAAAAGTCATTATTAGCAACTGCAGCGACATACACAATACTTCAGGTGAAGGGGTTAGTAGTGAAACGTTTTTGTAGTTCTAGGAGACGTCTTCAAAAAATTCAATTCTTCATAATATACAGAGAGTACATGTACAAATCTAGAGAACATCAAGACAAGAACACAGTTAAGGCGCAATTCTACTAGACATATGGCATGCTTTAATGCACAGATAGAAGAGATGGAAATTGGTATGCAGGCACAGTAGTTGATTTTCTATTATATGCTCCATTTTGTGCCCTATATGGGTATAATCAAGCTCTTATTATGTCGCAATTACTTGTATTCAAGATTTCATAAAATACTTTAATTGTTTAAGGAGCAGCATCATAGATTCAATGCTGGCTAAACAAGATAAATTCTTAAGGTATTCTAATTTTGAATTAAATTACATGTGAATTAAAAATTTAACTGTCCCATTAACACATTTAATAACTGTATTGCCACCTGCAGGCTATTTCTTATAACACAATTCCAATATTAACTAATTTTTCTTTTAAGATGTGCAGATTCAAGTCTACACAATGCAGATCTTACTTTACAATTGCAGATTTCTTCTCCATATTTGTGGTATAAAAAAGGTAGTTAAAGAGATGGCACTTTGAGAGAAAGAGAGAGCCGAGCTCAAATCCAACAAATGAAAGTCCTCCATTTAGGTGTACGTACTACCAGTCACTTATGCTCAAGGGCAACAAAAGTCTGCAGAGATCTGACTACTTTGTTTTCTTGTATGTTGCTTAAGACTGGCTCCAAATGCAGGATCCCAAGTGTAAATATTAAAAGATGGTCTCTCTCCAACAAAAGTTGGTCCAAAAAAAATTATATATATATATATATATTACCTCACCCAGTTTGTCTCTCTAATATCCTGGGATTGACACAGCTACAACTACACTGCATACAAAGGCTGGTCTTATCATTTAAGACACTGGACTGGAAATCAGTCATGGGTCCTACCCCTAGTTCTGCCTCGGACCTCAGGCCACTCAATAACTAAAATGAGGGTTAAAAAAAAAAACCCTTCCTTTCTCCCAACCCCCCATCTGGTCTATTTAGACTGGAGAATCTTCAGCGCAAGGGTTATCAGACTAGGTGCCTTTATAGCAACAAGGACAATGGGGCCCAGATCACCATTGAGGAATATGCGCACTACCTAACAAAAGAGACCCCCATATTCTGGAGCAAGTTTTTCACTTGAGACTCCAACAGCACGAGTCCAGGACAGACACTTTTTTCTGTGTGTCTTGCAGGCTCTCTCAAAAACAGCTGGTCCCCCAACACACTTAAGTACTTTCCTGGATTGGCATCCATGTGCAATAGTTGAGTCTGATACGCCTTCCAGCATAACCACCTTCCTGCCCTCCACTCACAAAGACTGCCCCAAAACTCATCTTTGTCCGCCATGCTGGTGTTACCAAATCTCTGCCTGCAAAGACAGTTTGCTCCTGATTTCCACCCATCCTCAATTACATGGAGAAGGCCCCTTCCAAAATTACTCCATATACGCATGTGGAAGCAGAATGCTGACTTGCTCAATTTGCCTTGCTACATGCACAAAAAATGCAAAAGGCAAAACCACAAAAATAGAAATTTGTCCATTTCTTATTGCCACAGGACAAAAATGTGGCTGAAAGTAAGCCTTGGCATGAAGGGTTACTTTTTTGTGGCTTTACTATAATTGTTATTTGTATTGTCTTTAGTAACCCATCTGGAACCCTGCAAAAATACTTTGATCTGCATTGTGCAAATTACCATCATAACCAGAAAGGTCTGATCCTGCACAGACATATTTAACTTAACACTTGTGAGGTACTTCCACTAGACACACATCTACAGGAAGTGCCTAATTTCCAAGCGCGAGCAGGAGTGGCAAAACAACCTACATTACCACACTTTGTAAATCTTCAATTCCTGCAGCCTTCTATCATTCGTCATTAGATGTAGCATAACGTCTTTATTTTCATTTGATCAAGCCTAGTCACCTAGTTATGTCATCCATAGCATCTATGACAATACACTATCAACATCCCTCAAGAACTGTTTTTTCCTTAAGTCAGGAATGAGAGACTAATAAAAGGTCACTAATACTTAATAAGGGAGGAATCCTCCAAAAATGGAAAAATCAATCACCACATCACTTTAAATTTTAGCACTCTCCTGCTGCAGTAGTACTGAAAAATTGCTTGTAAAAATACTGTAATGGTTTTAAAAAAAACAGATTAGACACAATAAAGCTCAAGTTTCTCAAAGCTGAATACATTTACCTTTAAAATAATTTCAGGAAAATATTTCATCTGTTACTCTGGTTTCCACTGCACTGCATAAACCTTATTTTAAAATACATTTCATTCCATTCTTCTTGTAATTAAAGCCACCATATAGGGAAACTTCACTTCAGACCAAAAGAACCTTATGCATGATTTTCTCCATTCACTTTGACATTTGGAGTACCACTAAAGTTCACTCGATAACCATAAAAGGTTGCTTCTCAGCTTTGACTATTATTCTTCAACACTATATAAAAGTGCCTCAAGCCAATCACTTCAAAAGCCCTCCCTTCCCATTATACTCTTAAAGTGTGTACTCTTATACCACACTTAAATATTTTCCCTAACCCTATTAAACTGTCATCCACATTTTCTATCTTACTCATAGCTTTTGATTACCCAGAGATTTCAGCTGCATAAGAAAAACTCTTTATTACTGTTAGATATCCTTTAGCCTTGCTGCTTCAGTGATATCACAATCCAGTGTTTGGATGTCAAAAAAGGACTACCATAGAAGTGATTGTGATGTGAACCTTTTGAGGGAATCTGGTTGATAAAGGAGAATCTTCTATTTAGATTAATATTGGAAATGAGCAATGAGGGGAAAAAAGTACCTCATCTGTATTTGACAGCTAAATGAGTGTTTTCTAAAATGTGATAACTACTCAAGAGACAATCATTTTGCCTCAATCTTCCCTTCTTTGTCATTCAGCCAAAAGTCTGGCAAGGAAATAATGGAAGGGAAATCCCAGATCAGCAACTCTGCAGTTTTGTAGCACAGTCACTACCACAGTGGTCAGAAATGACAGATTTTCACAACAGAGAATAGGTACAGTTGTGTCACTCTGGTTCTGACAATCAAAGAGAATTGAGACTTGCCTCTCTCCCCATCATGAAGCAGAAAGCATAAGATTTCACATGTACAACAACCTAATCCGAAAACTACTGGACACATTATATATAGGACGGCAACAACACGAGGATGGTGAGTGAAAAGAACCCTGAACCTGCAATGAGATCACCTTGTATAGGGCTCACTGAAGAATTAAGCCTTAGAACATTACATGCTCTCACAAATGTAGAGTATAGGATATGACAGTGCTTGCCATTTTCCTACTTGTAATTCACTGTGTCATGTGACTTCGGAATGTTACAGATCTTTAACTCTAAATTTAGCAGACAGATTCTAATGAATTGTGGACTAATGCAATTCTAGACTTTTTCCCTTTCTTTAATAAGGATCTATGTAGATTTGATGAAGGAGATAAACCCAGCAACTGTTCCGTTCAAATGCAGATTTTCCAAATATGATTTGATATAACCCTTCAGAATCTTTAAAAAAAGACAATTTTCTTGTCCTTTAAAAGCATATGAAATTGACCCAAGTTTGAATAGGGAGCACAATGTGGGGAGACCAGATCTTGTCTCACCTGTGAAGTCCTTGCCCAGTAGGTGACGCAGTTTGCTGCACAGCTGGATCATGTTGTCTAGCTGCCTATTTATTTGCACATCTTGTACCCAGGCTGGAGTGTGACACACTGGGCATTCTGTGCCAATACAGTCCCCCACACAAGCTCTGAAAGTCAAGCATGTATAAACACAAGTCATTCAACACGAGTAAACTGGCATATTCTCTTCAGCATCCAGCTATGTTAGTAGTTGATAGGCAAGACTTTTTTATTTTAATACCAAAAAGCTGACCATGCAAAGACTACAAGAATTACTTACAATTCACTTATCACTGCAGAAAAGGAAATCAAATATTTGGCCTGGCAAATTACAAGCCAGAATTAAGCAAAAGTCTTATCAGGAAGCTGTGTCATCAAAACTGTTTAATAAACTTTTGAATCTCACACTCACCCACGTTAATCAAAATTGAAAATATTCCAAAGCCTCACTTCTACACATTGGCGTTACATTTCTGAATAGCTTAACTCTAGATTCTTCTGTCCCCTCAACTAAACAGTGCTGTTTTTCAACAGCATTCCTTTTTACAAGTGTGATAGAAAATCCAATCTATAGTAAGCTATCACTTTCACCTGTCTGTTATTAAAACTGTCTTGGTACTTTTAAGTTACACACCTCTCAACATTTCTAAGTAAGAAGTCCCCTAGGAATCCATAGGTGTCAGAATTATTTTATCACTTTATTTTTTTCAGAGCATTTATTTTTGAACAGCTCAAGGAGAAACAAGTTTGCTTAGTAAAGGTCACTTAAACCCAAACTTGTAGCTTCCAAGTACTACTTTTCCATCCTCCTCCACGGAATTATATTCATTCATTTGATTACTATAGCGAAAAGACTTTTGGGTCCATCATACAAGTTATCAGGTGGGATTCTCAAAAGCACCGCTCTCATGTTTATGGGATTAGTGTTCTCTAGATTCGTACCCTGACTTGCCATGCACTAAGTCTCCATAGACCTGATCTATGGGAGCAGTTAGGCCAACACTGTGGGGTTTTTAAAGTCTCTCCAAAACCACCACACTAAAGTATACTTCTCTCTGTTAATTTCAAGGTGGGAGATTTTTTCAAAGGCACAAATGACAGTTAGGTGCCTGACATCTGTATCTTTGAAACTCTTCCCCCATGAACTTTACGTTGTTGAGAGAACAAGTGGTCTTGCAGTTAAAGCACTGGATTGAGACTAAGGAGATTTCAGTTCAACTTCTGGCTCAGACAGACTCCTTGTGTAACATTGGGCAAGTCACTTATGGGCATGTTTTCAGAAGAGCTCAGCACCCAGCTGATTTTGTTCTTAGTGGAAGCTGCCAGGTGCTGAGTATTTTGGAAGTTAAACTGTTATCTCTCTTAGCCTCAGAAACTATTATCCCATGTTACAGATGGGGATCTTTCTTCCACTCTGTATCTGACTTATGTATTTATTTAGGTTCCAAACTATTCAGGGCAGGGGCTGTCAATCTGTTAACTGTACATTCCCGTATATATTCCATTATCTTGATGCAGGACATCCATTCACTGTTGTTAACCTACTGAAATTACTTTGGATCAGATCATACTACAGGGATGGATTTCAAATAATAAATATCACAGCCCATAGAAAATTCTCCAACATGTGACCCAATTACTGCAGGTCACTTGTATAAAGATAAATGTGTGAAAGCAACATTGTCACCTGTTTCCCTCCCACCCTTTTAATATATTCATAGTTTTCTCTAATGGGCTATGGACCAGAATAACCTCATGTCAGACTTTGACCTGACCTCTTGCTGGCTTGTTTGGAAACAAACTACAGTTGAATAGCCTAAACCACCATATAAAAGTTCAATAAAACAAACAGCCACTATGCAGGAATAAGCCACCACAGGAAATGGATTGGAAATAATGATCAGAAGGTATAGATGAATAATAAACTAGTTCATCACTGAATAAATAAAGGACCATGATACAGTTGTTTGGATTATATTAGTAATAAAGACTATTTGCTTTCTAGCAGCAAGACCTGGAGGGGAAAAAAGCAGCCTTTATCAAAAGCTAAGGTGTCCATTGGTTACTCCTCCTGACCCTCAACTCAGATTAGAGCATCTTTTGATGTTCTGAAAGCTTTTCTAAAAAAAAAAAAAAAAAAAAAAAAAAAAAAAAAAAACTTACTTCAATAATAATATCCAAAAATCTTTGAAGATTTGTTCTCCAAATTAGAGTGGGGTTATCCAGAACTAAATTACTATGTTTTAGATGTTTGACAACCAGCCAATTAACTCAATTAAAGATTCCTTGTATTACTATTTCCCAATGATCCATATTACCACCTCTCAAAACTGCTTTTATTAAAACAATGATATAGCCTACACATAATAAAGTCTCTTGACCAAGACTAAATTTGAAGATTATTTTGCAGAGCATCAAATACTGTGTGGTAAGATGGTTTAAATGGAACATGGTAAAGGGATTCCAACAGAGCCTGAGAGACAGTGATTTAAGAGGGATGTGAGGTTCCACAGAAGTTGTAGACAACGTCTGGAAGAGAAACAGTGGCTGTGGTGGAAGTAGGTCATTTTGGGATCTTTTCAACAGATTTAAATGGGGAAAGATATTGCCAGAAGCTCCATGGAAAGTGTGTAATTGCTGCCCTTTAACTTACTAGCCCTGAAGAATCAGAAAATGCCTGTTGCTACCATTTTCCCATCAAGGCCCTTAAGGCTTATGGCTACACTGCGATAAAAGACCAGCAGCACAGACACGGCTGGCCCAGGTCAGCTGACTCGGGCTCGCAGGGCTATAAAATTACAAAGTAGATGTTCAGGCCTGATTTGATCTGCCGTAGAAAGCTGCATACACGTCTGCTGGTAAGCAATTCAACTGTGCTCAAAATGGCTTGACGTTGGCGTCTGAGGATCTGAGTGCTCTGAAACTTTATTCATTTCTTTAATGGCGTGATCAGTGAGGAGGTACTCTTGCAGTTCCAGCATTTGTCAGGGAAATGTTAGCTAACACTCAAAAGGTGTTTGAGTCTGAAGACACTAACAACATATTATTAAAGAGACTCATACTGCTGTAACTCAGCATATGCTACAACTACTGTAGCAGTGCTGTATGACCAGAACAAGAAAGAAAAGGAGACCCACAGATACCTGAATTGCTTGCACCTCAAACTAGCCATCAAAAAGGACAAGTCATTGGCCAAACTGCTGTCACGTGATAAAGTTTTGATGAGCATGTCAAAGGGGCATCTTATCAAACAAAGATTTGGATGTCTATGCAACATAGGTACACCAGATATTGGATCACCATTGCAAGATGGATGGAAAAATGTGGATAATGAACTATTTCCCGTATTCTTCAAGGGCCCAGTGACATCTAAGCTTCTTTAACACCTTATTTGTGTCTCTACCAGCATGCGTCACTGCACGATCAACTGTGTGTGTAGTCAGAACAATCTTCCCTGCACAAAACTGTGTATGTGCCAAGGCAACAAAGACTGTGGCAACTCCCATGCTCTTGACCGAGACCATAATGATGAACAAAATGACAATGAAGTTGACCAGAAATGTCATCAGCACTATTACATTTCAATGACACCTGTTCACATTTATTATTAGATTTTGTTTTATCCTTTGGACCATTGTTGTGATGCTTTGAGGTTACAAAATCCAATACTGAGTCTTTAAACCAATGGAAGTGAATGTAAATATTTGAACCGGTTGATGGTGCCATTGTTTATACCAATTTCTATGGTAACAACACTGTGTGTCAGCCTCACATCATACCTCATCTTAAAATAGACATAATAAGCTTTCAAATGATGTATGATGTGCCTGTGTGCAGAGAGGATACATTAAGTAGACCAAATTGGTGGTGTCTGCCACTCTCCTACCTACAGTGAAACAGGGAGAGCCCCACATGAGGGAGAATATATTGATCATGTAACCTTTATGGGCACAGTGTCTACCGTATTAACAAGAGGTTACGGTGATATGCAAATTAACTGGCATCAAGTAAACTGTTAAGCTAAGGACTTGCATATCTTCCCATCTGTAACCTGATCCTGCATGCTCTATGGGAATTTCTGGACAGTGAAAACAGAAAGCGTTCTCCCTTTCCTGCTAGTCTGGATACATTAAATCCTCTGTTTGCGCTTTGGTATGCCAATAAAACCTATGAATACTTCAGCCTGTCCAATGTGTACATTGTTCTCTCAGATGACGGTACCACAGCGTGGACAAACTACTGAATCTTTCCAGACTAATTCCTGTAACTGAAAGGATCCCCTTGGTATTCTCAGCACTACAATTCAAATATAAAGAAGATAATTTTAGCCTTACAGTTCAGAGAATTTGCCTCTTACAAATACAACTCAATAAGCTATGAACTAAAACCCTAAATATGTAGCCACTGATCCTGCTAAAACCTCCATGCAGACAGACCTCTGTACCCACCTGGACCCCTACTAAAGCCACAAGGCGCTCTGCTTGGGCAGACCTCTGTGGGACTAAGGCCTTAATTCCAAGATTTGTGATTCCTTGTGAAGACCCAATCAGGCAGAGCCTGATTTTTATTTTTTTAAAAAACATTTACACATCTAATTTTCCCTGTTGTATTCCCCAAGCTCTTCCTTTCCCACAGAACGACTATACGAATAAGGACAGCATGAATTTCAAATATTACTCTTTTAAAACTGTTTAGCTTTTTCTTTTGACCTCACTGTCTCCAAACCAGGAAAACTTAAGCACACGTAGAACAGTCCCACTGATGTCAACTGAACTACTCAGATATGTAAAGTTAAGGGTATTATACATAACTGTTTGCAGGACTAGGGTCCTTTTCTTTATAGCTGTTTCGTTTTAAGTAAATATGGTACTTACAGACAGAAGACATGCTCACATTTTCCCAAGCACACAGGTTCCTTAAGGATGTTCATGCTATTCAGAGAGGAAGAAAAGCATTAACGATTAAAAAAAGTCTTAGCTCCTAGAACATCAAAGAACCAATTAGTTTAGTCTGAAGGCATCTGTATTTGTGCCTGCAGTTAAAACATTATTGCTAGCAGGACTCTAGCATGATTTTTCTGATCAGTTTGAGATATTCTGTTTGAGGACAGTGTTATACCTCACGCTACTGAATCAGTGGAAAGTAGCATACAGTGCAGTTAGCATGGTTCTCTGATAAAATGTCTCCTTCCATAATAATCAGGGAAATCATGATAGAACCCTGCTAGCAACACATTTTTAAGCCCACGGACAGCTAGCATGGTTCTGATTCCAGTGTAGATGGATTTACTGCACAACCAGCTTCCTTAGGCTCTGTCCATACAGCAGCTCATCAAGCTGCCAACAGCAGTTTTCTGGAACAAGTAAACACAGTTCTGCTTCACTACATTAGCACTGCTCACTGTTAATCTCTCTAGGGATGTATAAGCCCTTTACCACAGAAGCCAAGTATTGGGAAAATCAAGGGCATTTTTACAGCAGTTTTACAATACAATCATTATAGGGTATCAACTCCCACTGAGGTGGATGTCCTTTTGGGAGCGATCACACCACCTAACCATGGCAATGCAATTACATCAAAATTACATAGAACCCTCCACTAGAACAGGATGTCAGTTTCCGATGGTTTAATGTGTCTGGTCCGGAGGTCAAATGTGCTCTTTAAACAGGAAGCACTAAGGGTGTCTGAGGAAGGGGGGTTATTCACTATATTTATTGTAAGTGTTCAAGTACAGAACAGTGTATAATTCCTGTCTCCCAAAGTCCCTACACATTAACAACACTTAGGCCTCAGGCCTATCATCAGATGGGCTAGCCGGACTCTGGGGGGGGAGGCCCAGGGAGGCGGGTCAGTCTCTCCGCAGTGGGGGGGGAGTGTTTCGGGGGGAGCCCCGGGGCGCAGGTCACACTCTCTCCTTGGGGGGGGAGGAGGGGAAGGGGCAGAGTGTTTCAGGGGGAGCCCCAGAGGGGCGGGTCAGGCACTCTCCGTGGGGGGGGGGGGAAGGGAGTGTTTCAGGGGGGCCCCTAGGGGCCAGGTCAGTCTCTCCACAGGTGTTTCGGGGGGAGCCCCAGGGGGGCGGGTCAGTCTCTCCGCGGGGGGAAGGGGGAGTGTTTCGGGGGGAGCCCCAGGGGGGGCAGGTCAGGCACTCTCCGTGGGGGGGTGGGTGTTTTGGTGGGGCCCCTAGGGGCCAGGTCAGTCTCTCCGTGGGGGGGGTGGAGTGTTTCGGGGGGAGCCCCAGGTGGAGGGAGTGTTTCGGGGGGGGCCCTAGGGGCAGGGTCAGTCTCTCCGCGGGGGGGCAGAGTGTTTCGGGGGGGGCCCCGGGGGGGCAGGAGTGTTTTGGGGGGGCCCCAGGGGGGCCGGGTCAGGCTGTCTCCGAGGGGGGGGCAGCAGGGGCCGGGTCAGTCTGTCCGCGGGTGGAAGGGCGGGATCCTGTCGGGGGGGGGGGGGGGGGGGGGGGTGAATCTGTCCCCGGGGGAAGGGCGGCTCAGTCTCTCCGCGGGGGGGCGGAGTGTTTTCGGGGGGAGCCCCAGGGGGGAGGCAGTGTTTCGGGGGGGGCCCTGGGGCAGGGGCAGGCTGTCTCCGGGGGGGGGGGGGGGGGGGGGGGGGGGGGGGGAGTGTTTCCGGGGGAGTCCCGGGGGGAGGGAGTGTTTCGGTGGGGAGCCCCAGGGGGGGAGGCAGTGTTTCGGGGGGGGGCCCTAGGGGCAGGGGCAGGCTGTCTCCGAGGGCGGGGGGCGGAGTGTTTCGGTGGGGAGCCCCAGGGGGGAGGCAGTGTTTCGGGGGGGGCCCTGGGGCAGGGGCAGGCTGTCTCCGAGGGGGGGGGCGGAGTGTTTCGGGGGGAGTCCCGGGGGGAGGGAGTGTTTCGGTGGGGAGCCCCAGGGGGGAGGCAGTGTTTCGGTGGGGAGCCCCAGGGGCAGGGTCAGGCTGTCTCCGAGGGCGGGGGGGCGGAGTGTTTCAGTGGGGAGCCCCAGGGGGGAGGCAGTGTTTCGGGGGGGGCCCTGGGGCAGGGGCAGGCTGTCTCCGAGGGCGGGGGGGCGGAGTGTTTCAGTGGGGAGCCCCAGGGGGGAGGCAGTGTTTCGGGGGGGGCCCTGGGGCAGGGGCAGGCTGTCTCCGGGGGGGGGGGGGGGGGCGGAGTGTTTCAGTGGGAGTCCCGGGGGGAGGGAGTGTTTCGGTGGGGAGCCCCAGGGGGGAGGCAGTGTTTCGGGGGGGGGGCCCTAGGGGCAGGGGCAGGCTGTCTCCGAGGGCGGGGGGGCGGAGTGTTTCGGTGGGGAGCCCCAGGGGGGAGGCAGTGTTTCGGGGGGGACCCTGGGGCAGGGGCAGGCTGTCTCCGGGGGGGGGGGCGGAGTGTTTCGGGGGGAGTCCCGGGGGGAGGCAGTGTTTCGGGGGGGGGGGGGCCCTAGGGGCAGGGGCAGGCTGTCTCCGAGGGGGGGGGCGGAGTGTTTCGGGGGGAGTCCCGGGGGGAGGGAGTGTTTCGGTGGGGAGCCCCAGGGGGGAGGGAGTGTTTCGGTGGGGAGCCCCAGGGGGGAGGGAGTGTTTCGGTGGGGGGCCCTGGGGCAGGGGCAGGCTGTCTCCGAGGGCGGGGGGGCGGAGTGTTTCGGGGGGAGTCCCGGGGGGAGGGAGTGTTTCGGTGGGGAGCCCCAGGGGGGAGGCAGTGTTTCGGGGGGGGGGCCCTAGGGGCAGGGGCAGGCTGTCTCCGAGGGCGGGGGGGCGGAGTGTTTCGGTGGGGAGCCCCAGGGGGGAGGCAGTGTTTCGGGGGGGGCCCTGGGGCAGGGGCAGGCTGTCTCCGAGGGGGGGGGCGGAGTGTTTCGGGGGGAGTCCCGGGGGGGCGGAGTGTTTCGGGGGGGGGGCCCGAGGGGCCGGGTCAGTCTGTCCGCGGGGGGAAGGGCGGGATCCTGTCGGGGGGTGAATCTGCCCCGGGGGAAGGGCGGCTCAGTCTCCCCCAGGGTCGCGGGGACTCCCCCAGCCCGCGGGCCCCGGGGCAGGCGCGGTTACCAGCGGGAGCAGCGCAGCCGCCTCTCCAGCTGCCGCAGGGCGGCCCGGGTGCCGTCCCAGCAGCCGGCGGGCCGCTCCATGCCGCTGGGCGCGGCCCTCCCTGCCGGAGCCGGCTGGTTGCCGGAGCGAGCCCGCAGCGCAGCCCGCATCTTCCCGCTACTGCGGGACCGGCCGCCGCTCAAACCAACCGCCGGCTCCCGCCCGAAGCACGGCGCATGCGCGGGTCGGCCGGGGAGGGCGGGGGGCCGGGCGCGCGCGCACGGACTGCGAGGAGCGCGAAGCCCCGCCCCAGAGCCGCTGCCGCAGGGTCTGGGGACGGCGGGGCGGATCAGGCAGGAGAGCGACTGCCCGGTTGGAGCCCTCTCCCCGGGGGCGGGGCCTAGACGCAAGCCCCGCCCACTCTCATCCCGGGGACGGGGCCGAGACTCCCCTCCATCCCCATCGCCCTGGGGGGGGGGTCAGAGCCAGGACCCTCCCCTCCCCTCCCTCTGGGGGTCAAAGCCTAGACACCCCACTCCACTCCCATCGCCCTTGGGGGGGGGGGGGTCAGAGCCGGGACCCTCCCCTCCCCTCCCTCTGGGGGTCAAAGCCTAGACACCCCACTCCACTCTCATCGCCCTTGGGGGGGGTCAGAGCCGGGACCCTCCCCTCCCCTCCCTCTGGGGGGCAGAGCCTAGACACCCCCCTCCACTCCCATCGCCCTTGGGGGGGGTCAGAGCCGAGACCCTCCCCTCCCCTCCCTCTGGGGGGCAGAGCTGAGACACCCCCCTCCACTCCCATCACCCTGGGGGGTCAGAGCCTAGACACCCCCCTCCACTCCCATCGCCCTAGGGGGTGGGTCACAGCTGAGACACCCCCTCCATCCCCATCGCCCTGGGGGGGCGGGGTCAGGGCCCAGACTCCCCTCCCCTCCCATCGCCCTGGGGGGCAGAGCCTAGACACCCCCCTCCACTTCCATCGCCCTAGGGGGCAGAGCCTAGACACTCCTCTCCACTCCCATCGCCCTGGGGGATGTCAGAGCTGAGACATCCCCCTCCACTCCCATCGCCCTTGGGGGGGGTCAGAGCTGAGACACCCCCCTCCACTTCCATCGCCCTAGGGGGCAGAGCCTAGACACTCCCCTCCACTCCCATCGCCCTGGGGGGTGTCAGAGCTGAGACATCCCCCTCCACTCCCATCGCCCTTGGGGGGGGTCAGAGCTGAGACACTCCCCTCCACTCTCATCCCTCTGGAGGGCAGAGCATAGATACCCCCCTCCACTCCCATCACCCTGGGGGGGGGGGGTCAGGGCCGAGACACCCCCCTCCACTCCCATCGCCCTGCGGGGGGTCAGAGCTGAGACACTCCCCTCCACTCCCATCCCTCTGGGGGGCAGAGCCTAGACACCCCACTCCACTCCCATCGCCCTGGGGGTGTCGGAGCCAAGACACCTCCCTCCACTCCCATCGCCCTAGGGGGTGGGTCACAGCTGAGACACCCCCTCCATCCCCATCGCCCTGGGGGGGCGGGGTCAGGGCCCAGACTCCCCTCCCCTCCCATCGCCCTGGGGGCCAGGGCTGAGACACCCCCATTCTCCCCACTGCCCTGGGGGATGAGAGATTTTATCTCTCCTGTTGTAGCCATCCGCATTGCAGGGCCACACACAACAAAAGCCCTGGGGCTCAGTTGGCAGCCAGGAGCAGCTGGGCCAAGGCTCTCCACACAGCTCCATAGCCCTGGCGGCAGAGCTGACCACAGCTGCAGTGGGTCCATCATTATGGGTCATCCCTGCCCTGTGGGAACTTAGTGGGAAAAGTGACACGATCTCCTTTGTGATCTCTGCTGGGAAGGGGGCAACGTACAGCCCACAACTCCCTGGCCCCGCCTCTGGCTGCCCTGCTCCTCATCCAGGCCCCATCACTTGTGAAGATCTCCAGCCCCATCGACTCCACTAGGTTCAAAGAAAGGAGGATGGTGCCAGCCTTTTCTGCATATGGGAGGTCTCTAACTGCAAATCTGAGAGCATGATCTCCCAGCAACATTAGTCCAACCAGTCCATTTGGCAAGCACTGCACATTTTAGTAAATGTTTGCAGGATTGGGCCATTTAAACCAACTGCAAGTGTCGCAGCAGCTGAAAAAAAGTCTACAGCTTCAAATCTACACAATTTACTCAGTTAAAGAATTGCAGCACAGAGCACAGAAATATACATGAGGCAGGGCTGGCATTTTCTATGCAAGAAAAGCAATATTAATAGCAAAAAGAAAAGGAGTACTTGTGGCACCTTAGAGACTAACCAATTTATTTGAGCATAAGCTTTCGTGAGCTACAGCTCACTGTTGCTCACGAAAGCTTATGCTCAAATAAATTGGTTAGTCTCTAAGGTGCCACAAGTACTCCTTTTCTTTTTGCGAATACAAACTAACACGGCTGTTACTCTGAAACCTGTCAATATTAACAGTGTACTCAAATGTACAGTGCAATGGTCTATGCATTCTCAGCTCAGTACTGCAAAGAGATACTACCTAGTTCCATTGATTTCCGTGCAGTTGAAATCAGTGGGACTGGTTTCTCACGGCAGTGTTTGCAGGATCAGACACTTTGTTTGTTTTCGCAGAGTTGCTGGAAAGTGATTCACCAGAGGAACACGTCTGTATGTTTCCTGAAGAAACCAGAACTAAGCTTTTTATGGATTTCCTTAGGCTATTTGTTCAATTTTTTATACATTAAAATGTTAAGGCCTTTCCACGTCTCTGTATTTCTCATTCCCTTTCATCTCTTTCGTTGTGTTCATTTAAAAAGTAAAATGGTAAGTTTTCCACTCCTTGTAAAGGGAACTGTTCTGATTCTGTTCCTCAAGTTCAGTTCTGGATAGATAGGCTTGGAAGGATTCGATATTGATTGGGAAATGTGGATTTCGCCATACACACATAACCTGATGAAAAAAGTGTTTCCACTGAAATTTATACATCAGCACAGTAAGAAAAAGGCTGCTTGAGAACTTACTAGAGTTTAAGGGTATTTGAATATTTTGATGTGAGCTTAACAATCTGTTTTAACAGTTAAAAAGCTTTAACTTTTTGAACCTCAGAACAACTTTTCTGAACCCCCTATTGCCTGACGCTCACCTTAATTTCCTGCAACTGTGAACATTTAAATAGATAAAAACCACAAAACATGTTGAAACCCATAAATTTGCAAAACTGTGGAAATTTAAATGCATGAAAAAATATTTAAAATGCATAAAAAATACATAGCAATAGTATCTGTTAGAATTATAAAATAATAATAATTGAATTCCACCCAGCTTATGTAAAGAGTATAATCAAGCCAGGTGACCTTAATGGAACTACTTACAGTAGCAACCACAATGCTTGGTAGAAAGTTATTTTTTTATTATTATTGTTGTTGTAGTAATTAAATATTTTATAGAGTCACATGGTCTTTTCTAGCATATTAGAAAACAAAATGTTTGTCAAACGTGTAGCTTTTGGGAGTGTTCTTATAAAGCCATTCAAATTGTGAGCCTAAACCATTTGGCAATGTCTTTTTAAGACGGAAAAACATTCATAATGAGATTTATCTACCTGTCAGTCAGATGGATCAAGGGCAATAGAACATGAGAAGCCACACTCAGCTGTCAAAAGAGAGAGCGAAAAGGAGTACACAGTTAATTTTCTGCCGTTCTGTCTCGATTGTGATTAACCTTGGTTGTGTATTTCATTTGGCCCATTGGTCACTTGCAGCCAAGTCCTCAGCTGGTTTATATTGGCACCGCTCGTTGCAAGAAGTGGAGCTACCTTTGATATCAGTTATGGATCTGGCCCGATGCATTCCTCCTCCTATTTGAAGTGTTGCAAATTTGTCCAATTCCACGCCCGTGCCTCGTCAATCTGCAGGCCGTGTAGCAGTTTTTAACTTCTTTTTCTCAGTTGGAATAGGCGGGAGGCAGGAGGAATTTTTAGTCTCGGCTAAGGGAAATAGAAAAGATTAATCCTTTGCTGAGTAATGCCATTTTGTAATTCACTTGCCTCTTGCTTTGATAAGGATACATACAACTATCTGTGCAAAGCTAGTTCAAACCTCAATAATTCTCGCACTTAGAATACCCAGTGCTCTCTGTAGGCAAATGTTTAATCTGATGAATGGATCTACATTGCCACATACTCTGTTCCGTAGGACACTTTAATTAGATTTTACATGCATATTAGGGGATATTTCATTATACATGTCAATGCACAGATTCTTATGAAAAATTAAAACTGAGCCCTCTTTATTTTCTTGACCCTGTCCTTCTAATTGAAGGCATCACGGCAACCCTTTCTTATTGGACTACTGAATATGGTTTCAATGATCTGAAGGCGTATTGAGTATCAATAGGCAGCTGAATTTAGCTTCAACATTTCTCTCCTTTTGAACTGCATACTACAGCTACTATGATGTCAGGGAATAGCAATGACAGCAAGTCCTATCATGGTATTGCCCCATTACTTCTGCATAGAGAATCAGCAAGCGCAGAACAAGAATTAGAAGAGGAAGCTCCGCGAGGGTCCATTCCTCATGTTTTCTCCTTATGTAACAATCCTCAAAACTGGTTTTAAACTTGGACTTTCCATTACCAAAACACAGACTCTGCCATTTAAGCTAATGGGTGATCTCATTGGCTGAGAGCAGTAGTAGGCTAGTACCCTGTGTGTAGACTAGCCACTGCAGGGGAATGCAACGCACATATGATACACATGTTATACAGACACTGAAAAGGAAACCAAAACAAGTTGGCAGATCAGAGAGATGAGTTTTAAATCTTCCACAGTCGGATGACACCAAGATTTTTGTGACCGTAGTGTTTGTGGGGACCTAACAGCACAGTCATGAAACTCCACCCTGTGGAACTGCACTTGCTTTGCCCACGCCAAAGGTTTGTTACTTAGCTATCTGAGGAAAGTTATAAAATGTTTAAAATGTGAAGTTCATAATGGAAATGCCAACACATTAAATACTGTAATGATGGCATGATTGGGCTCTGCTGTAATCGTTAAATTCTCCAGCCTGGAAGACTCTCTGCAGACGCAGTCAAAGCATGAAAGGTTGTGGAGAGGGATGGGGTGAAGGTAGCAAGCCGAGGCCAGTGGTCTTTGAGTTGCTGTGTGTGTAAACAAGCAAAAATGTGCATCATCACGACACGGCAATATTAAAATGTTCACACAGTGGCCTTAAAGGTTTCTGTGTCTCTTCTATTTCCTGATCATTTATCAAATTCAATCCGACACAGATATTTCACTGGTCATTGTTTTTTGTTCACTAACACTTGAGAGTTCAACCCATTCCACTGCTTTTACTGCTTGCTATTTTTAAAGGATATCTCTGTAGAAGCCCCTCCCTCCCCCTTTTCTGCACAGTGTAATTACTGAAGCACATAAAGCAGTTATAGCAGGAATTTATCACTTTCAGGTAGAACTACTCCCAGCCAAATCAAAGATAGAGTAGGAATGCCAGAAGCAATTTATAACAGGCTCACTGACATTTCATGTCGAGAAACTCTCCTAGTGAATACTCATCAAGTCATAAATCTCTGAGCAAATGTGATTAAAGCAAGCAAGTTATTCTTTGGGGTGGGGGTGGGGGACTTCATAATAAAAGAATTCTGTGATGCAGAGCGGCAAAATTTGTTTGACAAAAATCATGGCAAACAGCTGTCAGTAAAATGTACAAACAGCTTGTTTTAAATTTCAGTGGTGTTTCAGCAGCTGCTTGGGCACGAGTAAAATGTTCATTTGGCACACGGACCCTGGCACCCATTCCGTTTTCCTTTGTACTTTAAAATTTTGCAATCAGCTCCATCAGAACTCAGGCAGTAATTTCAATTCGTATCAAGGGAGCAGTTGACGGCCCACGGCTGTGAAGACAACGTTTGTGACTGTAGTGTTTCAGCACCCACAATCTTTATGATCACATACACTACTTTATCATATGGTACTCCCCATAATGGCCACTACTCAAGGAAAGTATTTAAGCATGTGCCTAACTTTAAGCACATGAGTAGTCCCAGCATATGCCTAAGTACCTTCCAGAATAGGGGCCATAAAATAACTATAAATTGGCATTTATTGCCATAAACCCTTTATTTTACTGACAATCTCTCCAGTGGTTGAGATATATTACAACACTTAATTGTTAGGGAACAAGTTTTTGCTCTTGTTTCTGGGACTTTTAACTGCTGCTTGATGGAGAATTTCTGTTGACTATTAAGTCTGGTTTTAAAATGTATCTTAATGAGTTTGCTTGGGGTTTTTCCCCACACCCTCAAAAGTAGCTTCTTCAATTTTCAGGTTTAATATGGAGAAATTACGCTTTTGGTAGAAGGGGTGGCTAGCTTGCGTGACAACACAGGGAAAAGCACAAGTATGATCCCTAAGAAGAGGGATATGGTCCTCTCTTCAATCGAATTCTCCCCTTTTACTCTCCACATAACATGAAAAGCTAGTTTTCAGGACGATTTTAGAGGTATCCAAAATCTGTATATACTTGGGCTTAGGGCTAAGTAAGGGTGAAATGCAAGGTATGCAATGTTGTAGCAATGTTACCAACCATAGTTAGAGATTGGATAACTGCAATGTGTCCCCTCAATCCAGCAAAACACTTAAGCACCTGCTTAAAGTTAAGCTTTTCTTGAGTGCTTTTCTAACCAAGGCCTGCATGTTGTGTCTTAGGGATAATGGTGTGGCAAAAAAATTTCCTATTCAATTCAGATTCCTATACCTAGCCTATCATTTTGGTATCAGAGCACTTTCTCTTCTTGAGTGTGTTTGGACAATGTTAGCAGCATCCACTGTTGCCCTTGGGGCAGATCTTTCTGTGATATTTAACAAAGATTTGTAGCAGAACCCTTTTTATTCACTCTCTCCCTTACTCAAGCAAAGATGAGTTTTGTTTCAGCAGCTAATTTAAGAAGGTGCAAAACTGAACACAGGAGCCAGCTGTGTATTCCTGCTAAATGACACAGAAATAAAAATAAATAATGTGGCACCTGTAGATGTCGCTAAGGAGTTAAGGGCAAAGAATCAAACAGTAGCTCCTCAGTTTTGGGGGATATTTTGTGCTTTTGGGAGGGCCCTCCACAACCATTTGCATAAGGTTAAATAATCGTCTTCAAATCAACTAATTAGAGCACCATTTTCAGTGTACTGCTCCACTTAGGGTAGGATTCTCAGCCTCACACAGGATCTGGAGTCTAGAAATCTCTTAGCGTCATCAAAGTCTCAGAAAATGTCCTTATTGACATCCAAAATAATTTGAAATTTGGTAGGGTAAAATATCACCCTCCATGAATTTCAACCTTAGCAAATTCAGGCTTCAATAAATAAGATTTATTCCTCCTAATCTAGGTTGCCCTAGATAAATCAGGGAACATGACAATGCATCTTTCTGAAAAGGTAATCATTGTCTTTGTATTAGAGATAACACTTGTTCCTTATCCCCCCAGGGAGTAAAGAAAGAATGAAGATGCATTGAGAATCTGATATAAAAAACAATGACCCATCTTTTGCAAGTGTAATTGGCATCAGCAAAATCTGCATTGGCTATTAAAATGCAAAAAGAAAAGGAGTACTTGTGGCACCTTAGAGACTAACCAATTTATTTGAGCATAAGTTTCCGTGAGCTACAGCACACAGAGCTAAAGATGCAGGCGCTCTGATTTGCACCTGCACTTCATTCTGCATGTGCAAAAATACAGGCCCCCCCCCTTTGTTGCCATTGGCAGTATGGTAGTCACATCTGTGAGCTAGGTTCCAGCTGTGAAAAGTGTGGTTAGATCTCTGTAACAGCCTGTTTCTGGGGCTTGGGAAACACGCCCCGCTGTGTTAATAATACTGAGCAGTATCCCTTTAGTAACGGCCTGTAATCACAAGTGGTGCGATTTAAGTGGTGTGTTAACTTTGTGCTGGCCATCGCCTCATGGCTGAATTTCACCCGCAGTGAATAAATGATCTAGTCATACCAAGAGTGGAAGCGAAAACAAAAGTGTGCACCTTGAAAGAAGAGATGTTTAGATCCCTTGCAGAGTCAAGGCAACAGGCTGGCAACCAGCATCGTTTTGTCCCGCAAGGCATTTCTGGCAGTGAGTGACCTCCCTGAACAGCTATACCACAGCATCAATCTTATTTGCATGATTTGACTGGGAAAAGTTGGAAGCCAGGGATTAGGGAGCAGCTTCTTGAATACAGAGTATGTGATGAATGCTCTTGTTCTAGCGCAGATTACTATTATTATCTAGCTCTTCTGAAGCACTCGCCCAAGATCACCCAGTGGCAGAGCCAGAAATAGACCGCCCCCGCCCCCCAAGCTCTCCTGAGTCCCGGTCCAGTGCTCTACCCACTAGGCCATACGGATGCAGAAGAGGACAGCATGTCTGGAAGGCAGGAGGTTTTCTTCGGGGATGACTCATGGCTGAGTTTCCTCTTCTGAGAGAGAAGATGAGGAGGATGAGGCCAGTGATGCAACAGGGCCAGTTGCTGCAGAGGAGCAGGAAGGTCACGTCATGGAATGGCCGCAATCGGGAGGCACTAGCGGGCAGGGAGGAGGAGCTCACCGCTATATGCGGCGGCTGCCATCTTACTGCAGGAAGAGTGTCCCAAAAGAAAAAGCACATACAGGTGATGGAGAGGAGGTCCTGCTAGTGCAATGAAAGAGGCCCCAGGGGCTAGTAAGGAAGAATGCTGGCGATTCCTGTGATGCTGTCTGTACTGCTCCAAGCAGTGGCAAGATCAGCAGAAATTACAACACCCAGTATGCAGCAGAAAAGGACAAAAATCATGGATGGGTGAAGCCCAGATTTCTCCCCTGCCTGGGGATATCTCATCAAGCAGCGACACAGTAACGAACAGACTCAGGGGAAAAAACAAAACACAAGTGAGGCCTCAGCATGGGCAGGGCAGGAGAAATACAGCCATCAGTGAGACAGAACAGCAGCAACGCCCACGGGGGCCCCATTCTAGCCAGTGCAAGTCTGAGCAGCCCTCTGGGCTTGCCCTCAGGATCAAGGCAGTGGAAGAGTGGCAGTAAGTCCCCTATTTCCCCCGCCCAGGTGAATCTAGCAGAATGCAGGCACACTGGAGGAGCTAGCCATAACTCTAAGTGATATATAACCACAGGGCAAGGATCACTGGAGAGCAGCATGCTCTGGCTATACCTCTCAGCCTGTCCTTCTGTCAAACTAGCACACACGCCCTCAGATGGCCAAGATGCCAGCGGGGTCCGCACTGGAAGTTGAAGAACAGGCAATGATGTCTCTGTGCCATGTGGGGGTCCCCTATGCAAGGGCAATGCCTTGTTAGCGCAGCTCCCCATCCCGCTTCTCAAAGGGGATGGAGCCAGGGTAAGGATCTGCCTCCTCAAAACTCGAAAACTCACGTAAGAATCCGGAATTAAAGTAATGTTCTATTTGCTGACTCAGTCACTAAATATGAGCAGTCACCAAGCTGATCCCTTGCTTCATGCTCCTTTTTCTTATGATTTATGCACCACGTGCTAAATACACAAAAACTGGAGTCCAGCTGATTGGGTTATAAGGATTAGAACATTGCTAAAGGTCTTCCTGAGAGAATGAGCCTTTAACAAGTAATCCCAATTTGAAACATTCAGCGCAGGCTACAAACAACATATGATCCATAGAGCTCTTTCGTGAACTTGGCATTTACATTAGAAAAATATGTGATGCCAATATATACTGTATAGGACAATAAAACAGCTAAGTACCTCATCTTCCCTTCCACTAGTTGAAATATGCTCAGAGTCCTTCCCAATAAATCAGTATATATGTACGTAGCCCCCATTGTGCAGAAACATTATTTGCAGATTTACAAATATTTACAACTAAGATAGACGTAAGGCAAACCACTGCCCCAGGCAGCTAAGAGCTAACAAATATTTTTATTCAGGAAATTTATAAAAGTCGTGAGTGATTCATTATCCCCAATTTTGTAAGGTTAAGGCGTTGCAGACACTGAAAATATAAGAACCACCTGTCTCTACAGTGAATTATTGCAGATCGTTGGCGAGTCAGAAGCAAAATGCTGCAGACAACAGGGGAGTGAAAAATAAACAGATCACTAAATTTGGTTTATGCAGTATTTAAAGTACAGGCAAAGGAATTCTGGCCTATATGAGACCCACGTATTTTAAAATCAATTTGTTATGTGACAGAAAGCCAGTAAAATAGTTTCCGTAGTGGTGTGATATAGTGAGATAGTCAAGTTCCATACATGCATGAATCAAGTATTCCATATCCTGCCGAGACAACAATGCTCTTAGCCTTGCTAAATTGATAATGTGATTTCTTAACAATGTGGTTCTTCAAAGAAAAGCTCAGGGTGAAGTATGGTGCCAAGGTTCCCAACTGACAGGGAAGGGAAAATCATATTCTACCTTGTGCTAAAACAGAGCGCTGCCCATGTGGTAATGCCCATTTTATGTAAATACACCAGTACTTGATATTTTATTCATTAAGCAAAGTTCCCCAGCTGATTTTCAGTATAGCTACAATTATTATTTTATTCATCATGTAACAGCACCGGGCACAGTAAAAATGACAAGTCAGGTTGCTTTCCCCACACTGAAAGACTATGAACCAGTGAGAGTTTTTCCCTTTTAAATCAGGTACCAAGCAGCTCTTTAAATAACTCCTCTTCCCTCTCAAAAACACCGTGTCAAAGGTGGAACTGGGTCCTGCAGCAGTTCTAAAGATGCACCCAGAAATGCTCAGAATGGTTCATAGAATATCAGAGTTGGAAGGGACCTCAGGAGGTCATCTAGTCCAACCCCCTGCTCAAAGCAGGACCAATCCCCAATTTTTGCCCCAGATCCCTAAATGGCCCCCTCAAGGATTGAACTCACAACCCTGGGTTCAGCAGGTCAATGCTCAAACCACTGTGCTATCCCTCCTCCCAATTGATTGATGGTTGATATGGTGCCCAATTCCACCTCTGAAAAATCATGTAACAATTCCCACTCGGCCCTATGTGATTGTATTAGACAAGCTACACGGATCATAGCTCCAGGGGAGTGTGCAAGGGCTGTGGGGTGAGGGAGTCAGTGGATGAAAGAGGGCAGGGAGCAGGTAAAGTCATGGCCCCATCTGCCCATGCACCAGACAAGGGAAGCTGCGCCCAAAGGCTGTTGTAATTACTCCTCACAAAGTGGAGCCCTAGGAGGATTGTGGATCAGAGACACAATGTTTCCTGGTGACCTGCCTACTGACCAGTAAAGACCTTGGGACTATAAAGATAAAAGCTACCTATCAGGGTTTGTGTGAAAGCTCGCGAGACCGCCAATGGCAGGAAAGAGAAATCTGCTCCAGCTAAGTGACAGTGCTTCAGTTCTCCTTAAACAGTGTGGTAAAATTCTACTATAAAAACAATGCAATGGCTATGGCCTATCTGCCATTCATTAATGCTGATCAGTAATTGTGGGAGAGAACCCACAGAAGAGCTGAGTGTTGTGAAAGCTTTAAAACTTCCCTAAGAAATTAGTATTTAGATTTTCCTTGAAACTACATCTTGTAGTGTGTCTGTGTGTATGTCGGGGGCAGTTCGTGTTATATTTTCTTTTGTTGTAGCTTTACATAGGAAATCTCTCCTCTTGTCCCTCCTATTTCCACAGAAAGAAGAAAAAACCAGCACTGAACCAAAAGATGAATCTCATAAAGATCTTAAATTAGTTTGGGATTCTCCGATCTGTACAGAGTGGTTTCAATGAGTGATTGAACCCGTGGTTGCAAATGCAAATAATCTGTCATTTTAGTCACTTTTTAACTTGCTATTTTTCTATTTCGGTTTCAGAGAGTGCACGCGGACAAAATCCTTTGTAGACATGCCCTTTGGATTCATACAGTGAAAGCAGAACTGATGAACCACAAGCTTCTTCGCTGCTGACTTTAATTAAAAATGCCATGTCTAACTCCAGCAGATGTTCCTGCTGTTGAGAGTAGACTAATAATTTGATGCTGACTCTGCTGCTTAGACGAAGAGTGTAAGAGACTTTTTTTAATTTCCTTTTGGGATCAAATCCCTCAATATTCAAAATTTTCTGTTCTAGTGGGCCTGAACCAATTATGAGTCAAATCATCTTGAGATTCTACACTAGCCTGAAAGGCTGACATTACTAAAATGCTTGTGAAAATACTAGAGTAATGTCTGGGAGCTCTTAGGGCTTCCACTGTGGGTTGAAATTAGTCCACGCATAGGAGGCCTGGTGTACAAACTAAACCCATTAGAGTGCTATAATTCTGTTGTTTGAGGGGGAAGGGGAGTTCCATTCTGTTGTCTTACACTCATAGACCTTAAGGCCAGAAGGGAACATTATGGTCATCTAGTCTGATCTCCTGCACATTGCAGGCCACAGACTCCGCCCCTCCTCCTGTAATAGACTTCTATCTTCTGGCTGAGTTACTGAAGTCCTCAAATCATGATTTAAAGACTCCAAGTTGCAGAGAATCCACCATTTACGCTAGTTTAAACCTGTAAGTGACCCCATGCCTCATGCTGCAGAGGAAGGCGAAAAAACTCCCAAGGTCTCTGGCAATTTGGGAAAATATGGCAGTCAGTGGGACCCTTAGCATTTCAGCTGGACACCTGGGAAAGAATTCTCTGTAGTAACTCAGAGCCCTCCCTATCTACTGTCCCATTACCAGCCATTAGGGATATTTGCTACTAGCAGTCGCAGATCAGCTACACGCCATTGTAGACAATCTCATCATATCATCCCCTTCATAAACTTATCAAGCTCACTCCTGAAGCTCATTAGGTGTTTTTGCCCCCACTGCTCCCCTTGGAAGGCTGTTCCAGAACTTCACTCCTCTGTTGGTTAGAAACCTTGTCTAATTTCAAGCCTAAACTTGCTGATGGCCAGTTTATATTCATTTGTTCTTGTGTCAACAGTGGCCCTTAACTTAAATAACTCCTCTCGCTCCCTTGTATTTATCCCTCTCACTGTATTTATAGAGAGCAATCATATCTGCCCTCAGCCTTTGTTTGGTTAGGCTAAACAAGCCAAGCTCTTTGAGTCACCTCTCGTAAGGTAGTTTTCCATTCCTCAGATCAACCTAGTAGCCCTTCTCCGTGTCTGTTCTGGTTTGAATTCATCTTTCTTAAACATAGGAGACCAGAATTGCACGCAGTATTCCAGATCAGGTCTCATCAGTGCCTTGTACAGCAATATTAATACTTCCCTGTCTCTACTGGAAATACCTCCCCTGATGCATGCTAGGATCACATTAGCCCTTTTCCATGACATTGGCGGCTCATAGTTGTTCTGTGATCGACCAATCAACCCAGTTCTTTTTCCTCCTCTGTCACTTCCAACTGATAAGTCCCTAGCTTACAGCAAAAAATTCTTGTTGTTAGTCCTTAAATGCATGACCTTTCACTGTGCACTGTTAAATTTCATCCCATGTCTATTACTCCAGTTTTCAAGGTTGTCCAGATCTTCTTGTATGATAGTCTGGTCCTTCTCCATATTGGCAATACTTCCCAACTTTGTGTCAGCTGCAAATTGTATTAGCACACTCCCAATTTTTGTGCCAAGGTCATTAATAAAAATGTTAAATAAGATTGGTCCCAAGATTGATCCCTAAGGAACTCCACTAGTAACCAGCTGAGATCTCTCCACACCCAAAGGTTCTACAAGAAGGTTTTCAACTCGTTCTAGGCGTCAACAATAGAGCTGGTAGGAAACCTTCTGTCAGAATGTTTTTTTTAAAGAAAAATGGCTTTTAAATGGACTGGAAATCTTCACCAGTAATTTTCTTTTTTCATGGACAATTTTTGGGGGGAGGGGTTGGAAAAATAAACAAAAAGTGTTTTTAGAATTTAGTTTTTCAATAAAAACCCCCAAAACATTTCAAGGGGAAAAAATTGTGAGGAAAAAAATAATTTGCTAACCAATTGTAGTCCACAACAACACCACAAGTAATCTCAACAGAGTCTAGCCAAGGAGGGGCACATGGACCTATGAATCAGCCCCTAGAAAGGCAGTGTGATACGGCACTGGAGTAGGATCTAGGAGGTATGTGCTCTGTTCCTGACTCTGCCACTGACCTATTGTGTGACGTTGGCCAAGTCACTTCCCTTCTGTTTCCTCTCCCATCATTTGTCCTGTCCATTTAGATCATACTCTCCTTGGAGCAGGGATAGTCTCTTACTATATGTTTATACAGCACCCAGCACAATGGGAGCCTGCTCTTAGCACTATCATAATTCAAGTAATAAATAACTATAATAGTGTTTTGTCCTGTGTTTGTACAATGACTAGCACAATTGGGTCCCGCTCCATGACTGGGCTGCTCGAAGCTACGATAATTCAAATAAATAATAATCATGCTCTGCGCATTGTAAGCTTTTTAAAAACTCTAAATACATTAAACTTCCTCTTAGACAGATAGGATGCCTTGGTGAAGGTTTAATTGCCTTTTTTCCAGTAAGCCTCCTTTTGAACATGTACTGCAGTATTCCCCTTTCAAGTTCCAGCCTTTTTGATTGCCATATGTCCTGTAAGCAGGTCAATGATCCTTATACTGTCAATCAGAGATCAGTACCTTCAGATTCATCAAGGTAAAACAAGGGTGAGCACAGCTGCAGGGTTGATTCCACAGATAAAAGTGGTGTTACATGTTAATAAGAAACCTTCACTCCTTTTTGTTGCTATAATTTGAACAACTTGGGCTACATTAACTGGAGCAGGGAAAATCTGCCCAGATAGAATTAAAGAAATTAGGAATACAGGGGGGTGCAAATTCCGATCGCCAGCATGTGTTGGTCTTCCAATAAGAAAAGCAAAAATCCCTTCGCGGTTCGATGAGGCCAGAAGTTCACCGAAAGGCTTCAATCCTAGGGCAGAATTTTACTCTGTGGACCAAATCTTCAGTCAGCCCAGCTCTTTTGGATATTTTGGTCAGAATCTTTCTGAGCCGGGTCAAAAGGAAGAAACATAAAGCAAGAGGGATGAAAGTGTGCATTCCTGAAGCATATAAAGCATGTGGGAATTAATGAGCCTTTCGTTCATATTAGAATGCCTTTTTCAACAGATGAAAGAGGAAGCATTGCTGTTGGAAGTCTGTGCTTCAGTAACTTGGAGCAGCATTAACTCATCCACAAAGCACTGTCTTTTGGCAGTGCCATCTCACACAGATGCAGCCTTCAGGATAAGGTCACAAGCAATAGTATTGTAACCATCCTGTTTTTATTGCTTCCCAAAGGTCCTGATTAGTACAAAGGAATGTACTAGAAAGGAACATTTATTCTTGCTCGTAATTTCCCCATGCACTGAATTATCCTCCCGCAAAAGCAGCATGGCCCTCCTTTCTGCACAGATGCTTCTAAAATTCCTGTTTGCTGCTTGAATTATGATAGGGAATGTATGGGACTTGAGAACCAACCCACAGACTTCAATGGGGACCAGCAGGCTCTGGCAACCCCTTAATTAAAGGAGTCTCTCACCGCTACTTAACCACCAAAAACATGACTAATCCACAAATGTGATATGTGTTAAGTGAATGAAATCCCTATTATAATGGGCGATAAACATTTAGAATGTGTCAGCCCCTGCCTTTGTTCCCAGGCCTGAGGCAATGACTATGACGGCTGAGGCAGCAAATTTAAAACTGATCCGAGAAAATGATTTTTCACACAACACACAGTTAGGCTGTGAGGACTCATTGCCATGTGTGAGCTTAGCAGGATTTACAAGAAGGAGCAACATATTGGTATGGAAAATGAGAGCACCCAGAGTCTGGATTGAAAAGAAATCTTAGAAGAGATTTAAATCCTTCATGCTTCTGGACATAAGCCAGTCTCTAATGCATGTGTGTTAGAAAGAAGTGTCCCTGAGCGCAGGTTAACCCATAAGAACCTATTGCAGGGTTTCTTGCACCTTTGGCTGAAGCAGCTGGGGTTGGCCAGTCAGAGACAGGATACTGGACTGGATGGCCACTAGTCTGTTCCAGTTTGGCAATTCGTATGTTCTGATTGCAGACATTACAGAGCAGCACTGAGAGGGAGATAAATGGAGTCCTACTTATTAAAGTGGGTCTCTTCTTAGAGGTGAATCAGACGGGTGAAAGTAACTTAAAGGACATACCAGTACACCAGAGTCCTGAGTAGGGGGCATGGCCTCAACCGGAAGAGGCGGGGCCTCAACCAGAAGAGGCGGGGCCTTTAAATACCCAGCCCTTTAAATCACCCGTGGAGCTACAAGCTGCAGAAGCAGCTGGGAGTCCTGGGGCTCCCCGCAGTGGCTGGAGCCCCATGCCCTTTAAATCACCGCCAGAGCCCTGCTGCATCAGGGCTCGGGAGGCAATTTAAAGGGCCCGGGGCTCCAGCCGCTGCACGGAGCCCTGGGCCCTTTAAATCGCCAGCCTGGGGAAGCCGGTCTGGTCTGGCACGGTGTACTGGCCCTTGCCAGTACGCCGGACCGGACCGGCTTACTTTTCACCTCCAGAATCAGCCCTTATGACACCTTCTCATCCACTGAGCCAATTTGGTGGGGAGCGATCCAGGGACTCATTGCTGCTGCTTGGGGTTGGCGTGCCCCAGAGAAAGCGGAGGGAGTATTATAAGGCCTCTGGCAACCATTAGCTATTTCTAGGCTTGCTTCATGAGCTGCACTGGGGAGAAGAAAAGCTAGGTAGCGGATGGGCTCAACATTTCAGAATTTGCTCTCAGAGTATGAACATAATATTTAGGGTTTACTATACCCACACTTTGAAACCACATCTGTGTATCCATATGGCCCCCTCCCCCGGTATCTGAGCACCTCAAACTTTAATAACGTAGACTCCTAGCACCCGTTTGCAATAGGGATATATACTCCTGTACAACTGACATTTACTAACGGACTTACCTAAACTCACACAAAACACCAGCCAGGCATTAAATCTAGCTCTTCCAGATTAAGCCTTAACCCCAAGACCATCATTCCCTATGTCTGTGACTAGGTCTGGAAAATTGTAATACCAACACTTTTATGTTGCTAAAACTTTTTTCCTGACTCAGTTGCTAGCAAGAGAACACTAAGAAAAAAAAAATCCCTACGTATTTACAGGTAAGAATGGTTTTCTTTCCTACAGATTTACATACTAAATCCAAATTAATACCAAAGCAACCGCTCATGATTTATGTTGGTTCAGTAAATAACAGCAAACACAGACTGCTTTGCTTATGATTAATGATCCTTATTTACAGTATATTCAGTTCAGTTCTGCAGTTCTACCATTACAAATTTCAAAGGAAAGTCAAGCTTTCCTTTTTCCTGTATTTTTAGGCAACACTATAAATCCTTGGTGAGAAAGTCTCCGATGACTGAATTCTAATTTATACACTGAATTAGCTCTAATATAGCTAACAGAGGAATACAAATGTACCCAGCGATTTGGTTTTCATTTTGTTTGTTCCCTTTTGTCGGAGAATTCTAACTTTCTAATTGCAAGACTCTGTTATGCCATTAAGGCCCAGGCTTGATAGTAACTTCTATGCTCATCACCCACCACGAGCTATGTAATGGAGGACAATGCCAATTATAGCGCTATGCCTCACAGAGGCATCGTCCCTTCCAGTGCGCCCCTTTGGTTGCTCTGAATTACTTCACGAGCTGGCCTCTGATTGGTCCAGCATCAAGGGGGTGGGGGTGTGAAAAGTTTGCTTATAGCTACCTTTCCCCACAGCTCTCTTCTGCTACATTGAGTCCACCTTGGTGCAGCTGTCAGTCTTGTCCCAGAAGGCAAACAAGCTCCAGATGAGAGGAAAGATGTCAGGGTATTACTAGCTGGAGCTGGGTGGAGAAAGATGGAGGCTACGTGGAGCATTTCGGTTCCATTCTGATTAGGAACAAAAGTCTCCAATTTTGAAATTCTCTGTGAAAGGGAATAGAGCCCTGGCTCTGGGGTCGTCCACTAGGCAAGCTGCCCTGAGATCACAGACCCTGGAAGTCCTGGGGTTCCCAGCAGCAGGGCAGTCTTCAAGGTTGGGCTTCTCTGAAGTCCTGGACTCTGGAAATACTGGGGTTTGTGGCACTGGGACAGTTCATATGGCAGTCTGCCCCAGAGCTATGGACCCTGGAAGCCTGGGCTCCCCAGCAACCTGCCTGGGTTCCATTAGAATTTCAGTGCAATCAAAACGTCTTCACAAAACATGTCAATTTTGCTGAATCAGCAAATGCAGATGAAACAATGTTTTGTCTGAATTTTTCTGACCGGTTCTAATGCTAACCTAGGGCAATAGGAGATCTTGCCTAAATTTCCTGCTCTGACATAGGTTGCCTGTATGACCCTGGGCAAGTCACCATGTGCTTGTCTACATGAACATGGAGGTCACGGCAAGGTGTGGTCTGAATCTACCCTTCACTAGCCTGCTGTGGACTAACTGTGTGGTCCCTGCCAATGCACAGTAATAGTTTGTTAATGCACTTTGATCTAGCCCCATCTCAAAGAGGACTAGATCAAAGCACATTAACCTACTGTTAATAAGTGTCAGCAGGGCCCTCACAGACAGTTAGCGTACAGCAGGCTGAGGGGCGGAGGGAGATTCATACCCCAGCTTGCTGCAAACTAATTGTTCATGTAGACAAGCCCTTACTCTTTGTGCCTTAGTTCCCCACATGTAAAATGGGGGTATAGTATTTCCCTACCTTACATGACTGAGAATAAATACATTAAAGTTTCTGAGGCTCAGATACTGTGGTAATGGGGGCCACGTAAGTATCTAAGATAGGTACTAGGCCTACATGAAAACCAAAATTTACCCATCATGACCTCCTTCCTTCCTCAGGTGCTACTCCAACATACCTGAGGCACTGGCCCAAACTATTGACTGGGTTAAAGGTGAAGGCAGGCACCCACCATCCTGCCACACCAGTGATTGAAATGTGCTGCCATTTTGTTCTTTTACCGCGTGAGTCAGTATCTTGACTGCCAGAATAGAGTAAGTAGTGATAGCCAGTGCTACTGAAACATCATACAGGCTATACTTGAGGAGGAAAACAAACCCGCCCAAGTGTTGGAGTTGGACTCCATGCATCTGAAGAAGTGGGTTTTTTACCCACAAAAGCTTATGCCCAAATGTATCTGTTAGTCTTTAAGGTGCCACCGGACTCCTCGTTGTTTTCCTTATCAGAAAGACATTTTTCATAACTCCAAAAAACCAAAGAGGAGTATGGTACAGCTGGCTAGGAGATAAATAAGACTGCCTGGAAAGGAAGAACGACAAATACATAACCTATATTGCTGTCATAGGTGCCGACTTCTTCCTGCGCCGGTGGGTGCTTGACCCCTCCTTTTCCCCCGACTCCATATCTCGCCCCCTCCCACCCACATTCCAACCCCTTCCCAAAGTCCCCGCCCCAACTCCACCCCCTCCCTGCCCCATTCCGAGTCCTTCCCCAAATCCCCGCCCCAGCACCGCCTCTTCCCCATCTCCTCCCCTGAGCATGCCACGTTCCTGCTCCTCCCTCCCTATCACTACTTACTGTATTCTGACAGTCAAGATACAGTCCCTCCCGGAGCTTGCTACAGTTGTTTGGCGGTGGCAAGCGCTGGGAGGTAGGTGGAGGAGCGGGGACGTGGCGCGCTCAGGAGAGGAGGTGAGGTGGGGAGGGGAGAGCTTGGCTGCCAGTAATGATGTTGGTTTGGCATTTGGGATTTCTGTAATTGTTTCAATATGGAAGCTGTTTCTTGCCGATGCTTCTAGCAAATGACTTATGACACAAACAGATGTGTGTCCTAACCCTTTTTCCCCTTACACACCACCTGTCACTTGGTTTTCTGTGGATTGCCTGCATACCCAGCTGGGGTATAAATTGGCTGATAATTTGCTACGTGTTAAAATGTGTGGAAGCTGGGATTTTTATCAGTACATGTCGGTAAACGTTGATTTCACAGTAAATACACATACTGACAAAAAATATTCCCATCGATAATAATTGAAATTTACAGAGAGGCAAAGAAAGAAAAAATCTTGCTTGAGAACTTATTACAGATAGATTTAAGGGTATTTACTTTTGTATATTTTGACAATCTGCATTTTACTGGTTATAAAGCTTTAACTTGTTGAATCTCAGTGTCTACTGTCATTAATAATTGTAGTCTGATTTCTCTCTGGTATCTGATCCCGCCCTAATGTCCCACAACTGCGAAAATGTAAATAGATAAAAATAGAATAAAATGCTTAAAAATAAACTTTGATACGTTCTGTTGAAATTATAAAAGCACTATAATTGAATTCTGCCAAGCCTAAATATATGGAGTAAAGTTTTCAAAAGTGCTCAAGTGACTT